>NC_134147.1:10000-1290000 GCF_033958435.1 Carettochelys insculpta
TTAGCATGCAACAAAATTCACATAACTCACATGCCTGACAGCAACTCCAGATCCTCCAAAAGTATAAGCAGTATGTCACTCTTCTCTAGCCACAGAAACCTTCACATCATGGACATGAATCATTTCCTATAAATACAGCAAACAGGTTTCACACAGTACATGCCCATTTGAACACACAAACAGGACAACTTCCAATACATACAAAGTTCCCAGTGATGTGCACCCAGTGAACTCACACCATCATTAGCATGCAACAAAATTAACATATCACCTGAGTGATGACTCCAATTACCTCACATGCCCAACAGCAACTCCAGATCTTCCACAACTGTAAGATGCATGGCAGTCTTCTGCAACAAGCTATATTCAGATCACTTCCTTGGGGAGGAAAAAGATTGACACAATTAATACCATTTCAACACATGGAAGATGACATCTTCCAGCACACACTACACATACATGAAGTTCCCAGGGACCTGCACCCAGTGGAATCCATTTCCCATGCAACAACAAAAATCTCCATCTCCACAACTATACTTAACTTGCACATCTCACAGAAAATCCACTGACACAAAGAACAATTGTCCACATCCAGACATCATTGCTTCTTCAAAAATATTGGACATTACAGCAAAAAACCTACAAGGACAAGATTAAAGTAACAGACATTTACAGGACACAGCAATCTATGCCCTACAGTAAAAAAACCACCCAAAATTCAAACACAGGAACAGTGAGTACACTACCTACTTTTGATATTGCACACCGTACTTCGCTCACACACCAATCTTAACAATCAGAGCCACTCACACTGACACATCAGAGGCTAATGGACCAACATGGATGCTCAGTGGCTAATCCATGGATATGAATGCTGATCCCCACACACAGCAAAGGTACTAAGCTGACCCTAGTCCTATTAGGGTGTTCCAAGACTACACAGGGGTCACAATGACTCCATAAGGGAAATTAAATGTGCATTGACCCAAGTAGCCACTGATACACCATCAGAAAAAAATATGCACACTTCTTGTTTTACTCTCCACATTCTCTACAATAATCACCAGAGCTCACTGTTTTTCCAATAGAGATTTCCTCATGTACTACCCAGACTGACCAGACACTATCACTCTAGCTCCTTGCAGCTGGTACTAAGGGTAGGACCAAGACTACCTGAGGACCCTGCATCAGAGATGTAGCCCAGTTCATCTGCATCTGCAAACAAAAGGTCCTATGGCACCTTATGGACTAAAACACTTTAGAGCATAAGCTTTCGTGGTCTTTGCCCACAAAACCTTACGCTCTAAGATATCCATTAGCTGCCACAGGACTGCTTGTTGGTTTACAGGGCCCTGTGTCTGTGAGGCAAAGGCTATGACCGTGATCCCAAGCAGCCACCGAGCATCACTGTTGCTGAGACACTTCTTCCTACATAACCCCAGAAGACCACATAAGGGCACTGCGTCTGAGAGGAAAACACTTTTTGCATTATCTTGAGCGTCACTATTGAGGCATGAGACATTTGTTCGTGCATCACAAAAGCAGTGATCGAGATACACAGAGCGACAAGAGATGGAGAACATGCCGCTTACCTCACAGAACCCCCGCTTGTTCTGATCCTGCCTTCACGGGTATTGCCAGAAACCACGCAGACTAAATGGGATGAGCTTCCCCTGGCTCACTCCCTTGCCTCTGGACTCGGATCCACCTGTGGCACACAAAGACCACAATATTCACAAAAGCCAGACCGGCACATTACCCCACCCCTAGTGCTAAAGCAGTCTGTTCTGATGTCCCAAAAGAGCCAACACATTCGTACACATGCTGAAGGGTATATCTTAAGCGTAGCCCTCCCACTTGCCTGCCCCCACAGAGGTGCTTCCTTAGCTAGGACGCTCACATCCTCTTCAGAAAGCCACCACCAAATAGAAGACACAAAAGACTCAGGTAGCAGTGACCACTGAGAGAAACCCAGTACAGTGAAACTAGACAGCCGAGAATGGAGCGTCCCTAGCTATGCGCACGCCACTCTCCCAGCAATTAACTTTTCTCCAGAGGATGTACATGTGCTCTCAACACAATAACCTCCCACCCGCCTCTCATTCGCCTGTACGCAATGCGCACTCTTTTCATGGACTTCTGATCATAAACAGATTGACTGGCAAAAGGGCCTCCGATCATCCAACCTTTCAGTAGATACTTAACTAGGGCAGTCCTTCCACCTGTCCAGGTCTTGTTTCCCTTTGTATGTGAGCCTTCTCTCAACCAGCGATACCATCACGCAAGCTCTCCAGGAAAAGAGACACCATACCAGCTGAGCCCACACCTGCGAATAGACAAAGCTTAACTGCACACTTCAGTTGCAAAAACTGCTTACAAAGTTCCCGACACCACAAGATTGAAGATTTGCTCAACTACTTACCTTTTCCATGAAAGCAAGAACATCTACACGTTACTCTCCCCCTCAGACCAGCTCCCACCCACCCCAAACACTCTCACCCACAAAGCAAATACCTACAATGACACGCTCTCTTGACGTTTCCCCGCCAACCCACCGCCAAAGGGGCCCATGGCTAGCTAGGATGCTCACATCCTCCTCAGAGAACCACACATCAACAAAGGACAGAGGGAGGAAATAGCAGTGACCGGTCATGCAAACCCAGTGCAGTGTAGGAAATGACAGCTGAGAATGGAGCATCTTTAGCTATGCCCATGTCCCTCTCCTAACCATCAATTTTTCCTCAAGAAGAGGCAAACCTCTGCCACGCTATGAGTGCCCACCAGCTCCCCCACCCCCCACACTCCTGTGGTGAATTCTTCCCATCAGTAACAGCAGTTTTTAGAGAACCCTCCACAAAACCACACAGGCTTCTACCCACCCACCCCTCCCCTTGGAAAATACTTAGCTGCTCCTGTCTGTGAGGCGTTTCTCCTGTCTACGGATCTTTGTTCCCATAGGTCTACATAGCTCAGTCAGCGATGCTGTTACAGCCGAACACAGAAGTAGCCATGACCCTCCATAGAAAAAAAGGAACTGCTCAGCAACATGGATGCATCTGCAACAACAAACATAGCTGGATCGTAACCAGGTGGCCTAAATTGTGGTTGACAAGCTCACAGCGTAACAGTGAGACCGAAAATGACCTCACCTACCGCTTCCTTAAGAAGGAGAAACACTTCATGCACATTACAGACACCTCCCGCCTCCCACACCTCTGCCCCATCACCCCCTACATGCTCTCAGCTCTACAGATTGGGTATGCTTCTACACCCTACTGGTGGCCCTGCTCTTTACGAGCCCATCACAGACTAGGATGCTCACATACCCTGCAGAAAACCAACACCAAGGACAGAATGAAAGTAGGAAGCAGTGGTAACAGGTCATGCAAAACCACTGGTATATAAGGCAGAGAACAGAGCATCGCTAGTTACAAGGATGTGACTCTCCAAAAAATGAATTTTCCTCCAGAGGAAATGCATGCTTCCCAAGTACAATTTACCTCCCTTGGCCCCAACCTTCATACCACCAATGGAACGGGACTAAATTTAGAGAACTTATATGCATCAACAAGGAACCGCGACACCAGGAATGCTTCAGACCACACAATCTTGCAGCTAATACTTAACTTTGAAACTTAAACAGGTGTCCGGCTTGAGCTTGCCGTTTCCTTGATGGTCAAACCTTCATTCCCATAGACTGAAATCAGTCAGACGTACGCCATTCCTATCAAAAACAAAAGAGGGTCACCACGGATCACATCACAAGACAAATCAATACCAAATCTGGGTACAGCTGCATATGGAAAAAAAGTTTAACTACAAAGCTCAGGTATACACTTAACTCACAGGGCTATAAGTTACTGAAGAGCAAATTAAAATATAGCTGGGCTACCAGCAAGAAGTCCTATTAAGCATTGTACTACTCACACCAACTCCTACTTCACCAAAACAGACAACTACTCTGCTTCAACAACACTCTCATACTGTGAACATGCAAAGAATACAGAATAGGTGTGTTGGAAAAAATCCCACCTGCCCCAGTGATAATACAAGAACCCAACACACAATGAATAATGTGAAATTAAGTAAAAGCACCACACAAAAATACAAGAACAGTACATTAACCATAAATACATTCTACTGTTACTTATTACCTATACTCACCACAGCTATAACCATCTCCACTTTGCTCTATCAACATCCCTTAGGAGCCACACAACACTGGATGAGTGCCTGAGCTCCCAGGCCTACCTTAAATACTGCCCTAAGCTCCACCCCTTCAATTTCCCATCATGATTTGCAGACCAGAGGAAGCTATAAAAACAGCTTCCTGGAACACAAAACCTTTTAATTAATTTCTGCTAGCAGCAGAAAGTGGTGTTCCTCTTCATGTTTGTCTTCCACTAACAACCTGCAGAAGCCTCACATTCCAGGACCAGGTGAGAATACAGTTACCATATTTTGGCATCATAAGAGGAAAAAACTTTTAATGGATGAGGGGAATACAGTACAATGAGTGTAGCTGTGTGTGTGCTGAATAGAGTAAATTCCCAAATGCTACCTGAGAAGATTTGCTAAGTACTGGAAAGACTGATTGGCTGACACCAAAGCACATATCTTTGGCATCACTCTCAAGCTAGAGGATGCTGTCACACCCTGCTGGAGCAGTTGGTAGGGACCCTAGATGCTGACCATCCCCAAGGGCAGCTTTAAGGAAAAGGGCACTCTGTGAGAACTTATGCTTCAACCCCCAATCATTGCTGGTGTCCACTCGCTTCCAGAGTCCTTCCTCCCATCATCTCTACTCCCCGCTATGTACCCCAATACAGACACAATAGGCTCAGAGCTAGTACACAATAGTCACTGCCTGATCAACCCCACCAGCAGCATTAACATGGGGGGGGCAGTTCAGATACACAAGAAGATGGGGCAATGGCCCAGGCAATTTAATATGGCCCATGGGTCACAGCCAAGACCAGCTGCTCAAAGGGACTAAGGCAGGCCTCCTGCCCACCTTCATTCCACGCTGCTCAAAGAGCAACCTAGGAAATAGCTGACAGGACAGAGGGGATCACATAATTAAGCACATTTTCACCAGTGCTTATCTGTGCTAAAGACTGTGTACAGCCACACTATGTTACTGCCATTATTGAGTCATAATTACAGAAATCCCTGTTTAGTAGAGTGCCAACTCATTGCCTGAACTAAACGAGCAAGATTTGGGTTTCCTTTTCATTAACTTAAGGAATTTATTTCTGTAATTATGTTTACATGGCTATTTACAGATCCCAATCATGTATGTCAGGGCTGAGCAAACTTTTAGGTCACCAGCTTCCCCCTTTTAATTCTGGAATTAGCCCTCCCCCCCAACCTCTAGAAGACCCAAGAGAAGGTATGGCAGGGGAGCCACTCACAGAAAGCAGGTAGAAATCTCAGGAAGGGGGTGCTAGCAAACTCCAGGGGATGCCCCAAAAGGGTAGAGGGTGTTTGGAGGTAACACCACTGGACATACCAGGGATGGACTGCAAGAGACTATCTTATCGAACCAAGAACTCACCAGTTGCCCACTCCACTTCTTTCAGGACCTCTGATTGGCCCAGCAACAGGGGAGCAAGTGGGGAGGGCACTCACAGGGCACCTAAGCCAAGAGATGCTGCAAGGAGGGAAAACAGGGCCACCACAGGAAGAGGGGGGAATGAGAAATGAAGCCAACTCTCTATCACAACAGACCAGGCAGTGAGTGCTACACAGGGCGGATGACGAGAGAAAGGCTACAAGACACGTAGAAGGGAATGGATGGTTGCACTCCCTCCTTTTGAAATGCTACGCCAGAGGGTGAGACACCTCCACTTTGCACACTCCGGTTGGGTATGATGCTTTAACGTTTGAATCCATCGCAACTTGAAGTATCATATAGGGAAACTTCCAAAAACACATCAGCAGGGTCTGAGTGAATGCTTCACTGACAGCAATCTGGACTAATCTGATCTGGGTTTCTGTTTACCCAAGCATTGGTGGTAATGCACTAGAGTATTATACTCTTGTGACAGTAAAAGGATGAGGCAGGTTTTCTGTTCAAAGACTATTCAGACTGGAGGATCATGACCAGTTTTCCCTTAAAAATTAGTTTGGTAATTGAAGTAGCAACTGTAGTTTTTCCACCCTTCCTAAGAGCTAAAAGCACAGTTACCTGAAATCACTTGAGATGGTGTACTGTTTCTGCCCAGCCTGCATACATATGAAAAGGAACAAATTGATAAGCAGCACTCACAGCCAAAAGGTGGAGGCCAGCACATGGTGCCCTACGGCCAGCAGAGTGGCAGCAGACGACAAGTACATGGTGAGCAGCCTTCAGGTAAGTGACATACCTCTTTACTTTTTATCTTGAGCAGAGACAAACTGTTGAGAAGCAAAACAAAAAGCAGTCAAGTAGCACTTTAAAGACTAGCAAAATAGTTTATTAGGTGAGCTTTCGTGGGACAGACGAAAGCTCACCTCAGAAAGTGCTACTTGACTACATTTTGTCTTGATAGCGTATAGACTAGCACAGCTTCCTCTCTGAGAAGCAGTCATCAATTCTGAGTCTGCTCAGACCAAAGGCAGAAATTGAGTGGGTCATTTCTGTCTATGAACACAGTTGGTGGTCTCCCAAAACCAGCCAGCTTCCTAGCTGTTATTAATAGTTTGTTTTCTAAACTCAGACTCTACACTTGGGAGGAAACATTGCCTCTCAGATATGCAGGGTAGTGAGTACATGTCCCAGGTTACAGTGGTGGGGCTTCAGCACATTGCCCATGTCTACACCAGCCAAAAGCTTCGAAATGGCCATTTCGAAGTTTACTGATGAAGCACTGAAATACGTATTCAGCGCCTCATTAGCATGCGGGCAGCAGCTGCACTTCGAAATCAACACGGCTCGCCGTCACGCGGCTCATCCAGACGGAGCTCCTTTTCAAAAGGACCCCGCCTGCTTCAAAGTCCCATTATTCCCATCTGCTCATAGGAATAAGGGGACTTCAAAGTAGGCATGGTCCTTTCGAAAAGGAGCCCCGTCGGAACGAGCCGCGTCGATTTCAAAGTGCCACGGCCCACATGCTAATGAGGCACTGAATATGTATTTCAGCGCTTCAAAGTTTGGGGCTAGTGTAGACACAGTCATTGTGATTCAGTGATGGAAAAGAATCCTCTGAATATTGAGCCAAGCCTGAGCAGCTCCTATCTCCACACACAAGTAGACACAGGAGTTATTTTACAAGTTATTAAAAACACAATTTGAAAATAAGAATCCTTTAGCTGCACTGCCAAAAATGATGATTCCCTAATTTTTGGTAAACAAAATTGCTAAAATGATTTATCCCTACATTTACAATCTAGCAGCACCCATAATAGATGACCATATTGCAGTTTGGCAATGGCAATAACTGTCAACATATTTGATGACTCGTGGTAGTCTGTCAGTTTCAGTGGTTCACCACCATGCATGTACTTCTATGTGCTGCTCTGTCTCAGCACAGTTAGCCAGCACCACAGACTCCTGGACAACTCCCACTGACCGCACACAGATAACGTATGAAGACACCAGGCCAGATTTGTTGGTAAAACATCTTGCATCCTATATCACACACATTGAAACAAAATGCTTGAACAGATTGTAACTGAGATCAAAGTGCTGTTTATGGAACAGAAAATACAATTGTTATACCAATAACAATGCTTGCCTTTATTGATTAACACAAATTACAGTGAAACACACCACAACACTATCATTGCTGGAAGGGGAAACTCATGGAAAGAATAAAAGCTTAAAATTGTGAGTAGGTTTACTACCATACTGAAAGTTGCAGCAGTGTGTGTCACTAACTGAGAATTCCCAAAGAATGAAAAGGAAAGTGTGGTTGTGAGGGGGGCTTGCTGGACAAGATATTGCACAGGTGCTGCACAACAAGTGTAGCCTGCATCTGCTGACTCAGCAGCTTGATTAAAAACTCAAACATGTTAGATTCCTCCTTCATGATCATTATCATAGGAGCACTGACATCTTGTGTTCTGTCTCTGTTACTCAGCACTCCTCTTGCCTCAAGAAGTCAGCTGTAAAACACAATGCACCGCAAAGGAGCTGTTACATTCCACCCCAACTTTGAAAGACTTCACCACCAAGCACATTTTGCAGCATATCTAATCGCTTTCTCATTGGTCCCAGTAAGACACACATTTCTGCAACCACCATTAAAACAGTGAAGGTAAGCTCAGAGACAAAAACTACAGTTCCAGCTGGTGGAGCAGCTTCAAAGGGAAATTATTCCACACTTTTCCACAGGGGAAACAGGAAGCAACTGACATTCAAAAGGTCCAGGGCCTCCAGGCCACTGGGATGGTGCCAGCAGATGCAGATCCAGGCCCTTTAAATCCCTCCCCCCCTCGCAACACTGTGCTACAAGCTGCAACCAATACTCAGGGGAGAGAAGAGTGCAATTACCCAAGCAGCACTGAGGACTGCCTACCCAGATCCCTTCACCCAAAACCCTGCCCCCTTCTCAGAGCACATACCAACCCTCTCTAAAACTCCTTTCCCAAGGGCACACTGAGGCTCTCAACTCCATCGCAAACACATATCACTCTACAAAACAGCTAACTGCTGAAAGTAGGCCAGGAAACCAAGACTCAACTACTGAATGACAGCAGTTTCCACTCTACTCTCTATGAGCTCACTTAAGTATGAGGTTTGACCTTAAACCTGTGACTGCACAATACTATGGAACAGAGCCCTACAATGCCTCTTCCTGCCCTAACCCTACTCCATCCCTTCATCCAAGTCCCCACCTTCACTGGGCACCCCACATCCCTGCTGTGCTTTGCACCCACTCCACCACTTCCCCCCCAAAAAACCCAGCACTGACTCACTCTTCCCATCCCTGACCTGTCCCATTCCCCAAGCAACACAAATGGCAAAGAACCTGGTGTCAAAGCAGGCGTAAGCCCCCCACCCTAGTAGTGAGGGCGAAAGCAGATCAATACAGCCCCCTCCGCTTCCTCAAGTCCTAGCCACGTATCCCTGCTTCCCAGCACCAGGAGGTGCATGGGTGGCGGGGTAGCAGTTCACCCCTTCCTTAACTCTCCGTTCTCACACGATGGCTGGGACTGAACCACTCTACTGCCCATTGACACTAGTGAATGCACATGCAGATATAAAGCCACTGTCAACTCCTGATCCCCGCCAGGACATTCTGAGTTCCACGAAACACGGGACCTCCGGGAGCTACCACAGCTCTAGTGCCTGTTGGCCCCGTACCCTCCTTCCCCCGACGAGGGAGTTCAGGACACTCTACGCGTTGTCCCCCCTCAATCCCGCCCCCCTACACGGTCGGGCAGCCCCGAGCCCGAGCTCAAAGCCAAACGACTAGCTGCGTCGCCCAACCCTCTCCACCCGCTGTCCTGCTCCTCTCACCCAATGTCACTGTGTGACTCAAACCCTTTCCACTACTCCCTCCGCGCGTTCTGGGCGTCACAAAAACCCATCCCCGAGCTAACTATGAGATGTCGCATCTCAGCCGTCAACATCGCCCAAAACCTTCCCCCGATGGCTAAGTGTGCATCACCCAAACCCTGCCCCAAGGAAGGGGAACTGTGCATTACCCAAAGCCTTCCCAACGGAAGGGGAAATGCGCATGACGCAAATCCTTCCCCCAGCGACCGAGCGTGCATCACACGAATCCATCCGCAATGGAAGGGGAAAGTGTGCCTCACCTCCATCCTTCCCCTGACGGCCGACCGTGCGTCTTCTAAATTTCATCCCAAGGAAATGAGGGAAATATACACCACCCAAACCCTGCCCCCCGACGGTCGAGTGTGCATTATATAAATCCTTCCTCCGGCGGGCGAACGCGCATCACTTCATTCCATTTCCCAGGGGAGGAAAATGTGCATCACCCAAATCCGTCCCCCAGTGACGAACTGTAAATCAGCCAAATCCTTCCCGGGGGGGCCGAAATGTGCATCATCCAAACCCTTCCCCCAACGACCTACTGTACGTCGCCCAAATTCTTCCCCACTGACGGCATGCACCTCAGCAAAATCTTTCCCCCGATGCTGGAGAGCATATTATCCATATCTTTCCTCCAACAGCTTAATGCGTACCACGAAAATCCTTTTTCCAACAATGATTGTGCACCACCAAACTCTTTCCCCACTAACTTGGTCCATCATCCACACCCTTCCACCACTAGGGGAACACGTATTATCCATTTGCTTCCCAAAAATCTCTTAGTTGCATAATACAAATCTTTCACCTGTGGCAGTGTGCACAGCACACTACAGCCTGCAATAGTTGGATGAATTATGCAGTAGTGGGGGAATATGACAGCGTCTTCCCTACAATTAACTGAAGCACAGTGACAGGGTGGATCACCAGAGCCATTCCCCCAATTTATTGGTACCTCTCTGAATGCATCATTCCAAACTATCCTACCCGCTAGGGAATATTTCATTGCAGCAAGTAGTGGTCATGGTGCATCACCTCCTACCTTCCCCCATTTGATATATTGCACTACACACCCACATTTACCCTGTTGTACCTGTGTGCCCTCCAAACACTTCACATGGGGACATTAGGTGCAATAACTCTAAGCCTGAGCTCATTGCCCGAACACTTCCCTCACCTTTACCATACAGAGTCAGCCCTGCGACCCCTGTTTACTTTACCCACCCTTCCTCAGCTAGCTGTGCACTGCTGCAGCCACACATATACCAACTCTCACTACCTCCCTGGTGGCACCCCAGCAGGTCCACTGTATGCCTCATCCAAACTATGTTCTGCTATAGCTAATGTGGTACCACACCCCTCCTGCAGTCACTGTGTAAATAACAAAAACATTTCCCCCCCCCACCCCACCCCCAAGCCTCCCATCCATGACCAGTGTACACCTCTGGAAACTGTGAGGTATGGCATCACATCACACTCACCCTACAATGATACAGACACCAAAAACTTCCCTCACCCCCCTGCACCTACCAGGGCTTTTCAACACCCCACCCCCTCATATAAACATGGTGAACGTTACCCCCACCCTTATCTGAGATATTGCTGTACCATTTCCCCACCACCCACTCTGTGTGTGTGTGAACAAACATGCATTACCCCAACTCTTCCCCAGTTAGCTACTGATCAGTGTCCCTCAATTCCTTTCTGGCCCTAGTTCTATAGCAGGGCAACTGCACCACTGTCGGTGTACATCACCCCAAAACCCACCTCTACTGCCTGTGCATTGTCACCCCCAAAAACTACATGATTTCAAACACCCCTACAATCAACCATTCAAAACATCACTCAATCCCTTCCTACCACACTTATTCACTTTACATCTCCCCCAAACAATTCCCCCAGCCACCTGGACACATCATTACCTTCCCCTTCTCCATGACAACTGCATGTTTCACTCAAAGCCTTCCCCTCAGTAGGCGTATGGCACCACACTCTACTGGATACTGATGCATATGATACAGAGTGTAGCATCACAAACCCCTGCACTCCAGCTGCAGTCAGATGTGACTCAAAAAGCCTGTTCTATGTGGTCTTCCTGTCCTCTGAATGTCCTGCTCTACTGACTGTCTAACACACAGATACTGGATAGAAATCATGTCATAGCATCTCATATACTTTAAATCAGAGCACTACTCAGTGCCACTGTCAAGCACAATGTCTACTCTGCTCAGGGCTCCTCTGCAAGAGTAGAAAGAAGTTCAGCCTGACACATCACTACACTAAGCTCCAAGAGGTATATGATATCTTGACTTCATCTTAAATTCTCTCTCCTGTTTATAAAATTGGCCCCACATGATGAACAGAGGCTGAATCACTGAGGACAGAGCTCCACTTTTGCACTCCCTACCAGCCACAATTTCTTTCTTCCACCTGGATCCCTAACACCTGGCCTGTGGGGATGCACACCTAAAATGTCAACCATATCCCCTAGAAGCAGACACACACACACACACACAGACAAAGAGACAGAAGACGAGTGTGTTGGCCAACACAATGAAGGAGAGATGGACAGAGAAACATAGGCACACAGTAAGGAACTCAATATCTGGAGTCCTGCAGGACTACAACATGGAGGTGGTCCATGTCAAGAGGAACAACACCACCACCACAGCCAATGCCCTGTCAGACGGAGGGCCCTGAACTTCCCCAGGTCACTAACTAAGTGACCCACCCCCCTCAGTTGACTCTGGAAGCGGGGACTGCATGTAAGATTCAGGCTGGGTGTGTGTGTCACAGGTGGAGCAGCTCCCAGCAGCTCCCCTGGGGCTGTAACCTAAGCTGGCAGGTAACACCTCTGACCTGAACAAAGAGCAGGATCTGAAGTAGAGGTGGCCATTGAAGCTGGGGGCGGGGGGAAGAGAGAGTTGGAACACAGCCAGCCTGGCCAGAGGGAAAGCCACACCCCAGAGGGGCACCCACTGGGCTCCTCTCCCCAGGAGGGGTTGGAGTGACTGTCGCCACCAGCTGTACTGACACCCCTGTCCGGAGCTGGGCCTCTGTCACCAAATAAACTTCCTATTCTACCTGCTGAGTGACAGTCATGTGTGCCTGCCAAGAGGGTGCACTGCTTGGGGACCCCTGAACCCCATCACACCACTTGCTTACACTAAGCTACTTTTGTGGAAGGCAAAAAGCAAAAGGCTTGTTCATTTCCCAGTTGAAGGGGCTGTTTGACTGCACTATGGCTTACAAATCATTGCAGTGATTTTGTGCTCTGACCACAACAAACCACACACAGAGTATATTGCTACAACTGCAACATCCCCCGCCCCTAAATTTGATAGCTACCATATTGTAGCTGAGTGTCATTGAGAAGTTCATGGCTTAACCCTCTTCTAAACATTAAATTTACTTGTTTGGTTATTTACTACTTAAAAATATGCTGAAAGGGTATTATTGATGTTCCCACCATGTCAGTTCTGATGTCTCCCATGATATAAATGCCAATGCCATTAATACATTTGAGCCCTCAAAATGAGAGGACACTTGACATCACAAACCAAGCAATATTCCAAACATATAAGATGCATTGCATACTTTTCCAGCAGCAAAAGACATTCAAATTGCATTGATGGCTTCTCAAGCGGCACAGACCCTCAGATCACAGACTACAGTAACTTCCTAGAAAAATGTGAAACGAGTCACAAAATTAACCCCCATAGAACACAAGGAAGACACACACATATACACATCAGGTTCCCAGGGACAAGCACCTACTGAAATCCACTTGCCATTTTCAGCATGCAACACATCCACATTTCCTGGTCAATAGTAATACTTAACTGGCATGCGTGACAGAAACTCCACAGCTTCCCAAAACACATAAGATACATCTTAGTCTTCTCAAGCAACACACCTTCATATTGCAGACCAGAGTAACTTCCTATAAAAATGGGAGACAAGACTCACATATTTAACCCCCACCAGACACAAGAAAAACCATGGCAACACACACACACACACACTTACTTAAAGGTACCCATGACAGTCACCTAGTAAAATCCACTTCCCGTGGTCAGCATACAAATAACCCTATGTCCTGATTGATAACTATACTTAACTGCTGTGCATGACAGCAACTCCACAGCTTTCAAACAATTAAGCACATTTACTTCTTCTACAGTAATACAGACCTCCAGATCACAGACCAGAGTGACTTCATATGCAAAAGGGAAACAATGGAGTCACCTATTTAAGCCCCATAGAACACAAGAAAAACATAGCAGCTTCCAACACATGAAGTTCCCAGTGACATGCACCTGATCAAATCAATTTACCATCTTCAGCATGGAACACATATCCACATCTTGATCACAAAACTGGCATGCCTGACAGCATCTCCACATCTTTCAAACACCTAAGGTGCATTCAGCTCCTCTTCAGAGCCACGGACCTTCAGATCACAGACCAGATTAACTTCCTATTAAAACTGCAAACAAGAGTCAAAGTGAATGCCCATATGAGACATTGGAGGGGGGGAGGCAGAGAACAGCCTCTCAAAACACAAATACCTGAACTTCCCAGTGGCATGTACCCAGTGGAATCCACTTCCCCTGCAACACAAAGCTCCAGACTGATAACTATACTTAACTTGTGATCCTAACAGCAAATCCACTTGGGTGAAAAAAATTCCCCACCACCACATATCCAAACATCACTTCTTGCACAAAATTGGGTACACCATCACAAAACCTACAATGACAACAACAAATTTTAACATAAGACATTTAACATACAAAGAAAGCAATACCTTGAATACTATCACAAACCATCTCCCATTACACAAACACTACCAGTGAGGACAGGGCATTAGCTGCTTTTGCTAATGCACACACCACTTCACATAAGCCTAAATTGAGTACCGACTCACACTAATATGCCACCAGAATTTAAGGGACCAACAACAATAAACCCCAGTGGATACTCCAGTAATCCAGACAGCACTCCCCACATGCAGCAAACATGCTAAGCCAACCCTATTCCTAGTACCCCAAGTGGCCACCTGGGGGCACTTTTGTTCCATGACGACATGGGCTCACAGTGACTCAATGAAGAAAACTGAAATGGGCATTACCCCAAGAAGCCAGCAGAAATCACTCTTACACCATCAGGAAACCACTATTGAGACTGTCCACATTCTCCCAAGTAGCTAGCTGTGTCAATGTTTTTGCATTGGAAATTTCCTCATGCACAACTCACAGTAGCCAGCCATATGAATTGAGATCCATGAGGGAAGTGCTACTGATATTAAGGAAAGGCTCTTCTGAAAAACTACAAACTAGGGAGAAGACAAAAAAGGAGCAGTCACCCATGCTGGAAACCCCACACCGTGTAAGAGGACAGCTGAGCATGGAGCATCCCTACCTAGGCACACAATCACTCCCCCAACAATTACCCTTTCTCCAGAAGACGTATGTGTGCCCTCCACACAATCTCCTACACTCCTCTCACAAGCCTGTCAACCATAGCAAGAGAAGATGAAATGCAATGAGGTAAGGAAAGCGGCCAAAAAGGATAAGGAGAAACGGTTAGAGGAGCAATGTGAAGACAGAGAGGTATTACAGCGAATGCAAGACCAGGGAGGTGAATAAGACAATTAGGAATATTAATAGGAAATGGCAACCAAAGCAGATGGCGATCAAAGATGAGAATGAAGAAGTGCTCACAAATAGGGAGAAGACTGCAGCGATGGTCGAGATATTGCACTGATCTATACAAAGCACAGTAGGACCCGAGTGTCTCAGAGAGACTGATTGAAGAACTGAAAGAGATATCTCCCCCGAGCGCAAGACTGACTTCAAAAGGAGGAAGTAGAAAAAGCAGTGAACCAACTAAAGAAGAGAGAGCCCTGGAAATAAGATCGCAGGAGAGATGATCAAATATGGCAGACAAAGCATGATTCAAGAAATACACCAACTATGGAATATAGCATGGAAAGAAGGGAAGACACCTAAGGAATGGACAAGGTCTGCACTACCGACAACACCCAAGAAAGGAAGTACATCAGAGTGCAAGAACTACAGAACAATTGCCCTGACGAGTCATCTAGGTAAGGTGCTGATGATACTGACTGAGAGATTACGATCACAGATAGAAGAACATATAGCAGATGAGCAAGTGGGATTCAGAAAATATAGAAGTACCATACAGGAGATATTGGCACTAAGCCCAACAGAGAAAGCTCAACGAAAGAACAAACACATATGCTTGATTCGCTGATTCTCAGAAGTTATTTGACAGTATAGATGAGAAAGTGACTTGGCTGGTGTTGGAGTCATACAGAGTGGATGGCAGACTGATATGGTTGTTGAAAGATATCCATGATAATGTGGACGCAGCAGAGAGAAAGTGTGGGGAGTTGGTTTAAAAACAAGTAGAGGTATGAGACAAGGACATCCAATATCTCCCCACTGCCAATTATTATGTGCATCACCCAGACTCTTTCCCCTTTAGCTGCTGCTAACTGTCCCTCAATCCCTTTCCGCAGTTAGTTCTGTAGCAGAGCACCTGAACAATGTTACAATGTGCATCGCCCCAAACACCTTCCCTCACTGCCTGTGTGCTGTCACCACTCCAAACACCCCCATGATCACTGTGTGCATTGCTCAATCCCTTCCTTCAAGCTAAATTTGTACCCCTGCCTGCCAAACCTATCACCCAACAATTCCCCCAGTGAGATGGGCACCACATTAGCTTTCTTTCTACAGCAACTATGTGTTTCACACAAAGCCTTCCCTTAACTAGTTTTGACACCACACTGTTGTGGATCAATATGCATATGATACGAGCATGGGAGTCACCAGTCCCTGCACTCCAGCCCATGGAAATCAGAAGCAGTTCTCTGTTCGCAGAGAAGCACTTTATCACACAGATACCGGACAGAGAATTTTACAGCTGCTCAAACACTTTCACCAAAGCACTCCTCATCTCCACTGTCAAACAGAATATCTACTCTAGATAGGGCTCCTAGATGATTCCTCTACAAGTGTAGAAAAACTTCTGCCTGACGCATGACTACAATAAGCTCCTTAGGATGTATGATACCCTGACTTCATCTCCAATTCCCTTTCTCACCTATAATTGGCTCCACGTGAGTCAATGACTACACAGCTCCACTCATCTGCCCTGTCTGCCACAATTTATGTTCCTTCCTACTTCTTCCTGGAACCCAAGACCTCATCTGGGGGGATGCACACCTAAAATGTACACTGTATCCCCTAGAAGCAGACATACAAAAAGTAGGCAAGGACAAAGAGGAAGAAGTGCGTTGGCCAACACAATGAAGGAGAGAGGGGGAGAGCGGAGGACAGAAACATGGGAGCAAGGCAAGTAACTCACTACCTGCAGTCATCCTCCTGGATTCAACTACCTGCTGAGGATAACACTTCACAATCTGCCCAAAGAAATAAACTGCCACTGAAAACAAGAACCTTGTCTCGCTTCAAAACTACTGCTCCCAACAGGGAACCTACATTTACAAAATTTCCCTAACTGCGGAGGCAGACTTACTTGCAACTAGGTGGGCTGTGAGGCAAGCCCATGCCAAAACAGACACTTCTCAATGACAATGGCAGCTGCCCCACACCCAGATGGACAGCTCTGGCTTACAACTGATAATATGTACAGGGTCACTGACCTCACTTGCTGCCCATCACATGACAGGAGTACACTGATGGTTGACTTTTCCCTTGGTACTCCACCCCAAACAAGGGGAAGGAAACAACAAGTTAGCATTGCAGTCTGCACTGTCATATAACATCTTGTTCCTAACATAGCAGTACTATGCCACTCCCTTGTCCCATTAGTGGAACAATTAGAAAGACGCCAATTTAAGGTACATCCAAATTAATCACTATGCACAGAAGATTTTCATTGCTGCCCAAAGCTCACCTTCACAGGGCTCTTTCCCCAGTCAATACGCTCATGCTCTGACAAAAAACAAAAAACAAAAACAAAACACCTTACATTAGAATACAGATAAGGAATTCAGAAAATTACCACTCACTCACAGGAAGGTATGCAGAAAACACAAAGCTAAGGACTATTCAACATCTCCTTTAAACAGCTAGGCATGCAGGTGCCCTTTTTTCCACCTTGACCCTTCCTAGGGCTCCTGGATGATTCTCCTGCAAGGGGACCAGGGAAGAAAACTCAGCTATGAGGCGTCACTACCCTAAGCTTCAACAGTGTCTGAAATCTTGCTTTTATCCCTCGTTCCCTCTCCCATCTAGATCATATCCAGTCCATGAACAGAGAACACAACATGGTGAAAAACAGAAAAAATGGAAGCAACAGCCTACCTAAACTCCTCCTGGATCTAGCTATTTGGTGAGCAAAACATTCTACTTCTGCTCAGAGAAATAAGCAATGTCTGGAAACAGGGATCTTTGTCCCCCTTAACCACTCCTTAAAGTTGGGAAGCTCTGCTTACAAACCCTACTGAAGCTAACGTATTCCAACCTGGGATACATGGGCTGTGAAAAAAGCCTTTGCCAAACCAGACACTTCAGCAATACTGACAGTTGCACCACTCCCAGCTCACTGTCTCTTTTGTCACATCAAAAACACTCAAATTCTTGCTCTTTCCATTGCACGGTGGGATTAAACAATTGACTCCTTGTCCCGGCCTATTAAATCCACAAGGTGTTAGGGGAGTGACAGGGGATACAGAAATGACAAGTTAGCATCTGAGTCAGCTATGACCCAAAACCTTACCCTCTCACATCTAACACACTGCAGGCGATACCCCTCTCATTACAGCTGTAGGACTACGCCTACAAAGGGGCCTGTTGCACTTATATCCCAAATAGTCACTCTCTGCACTACAGACCATTGTCCCTCCTCCAGCTTCAATACCATAAGGCCTCTTGCCCCTTTAGGAAACTGACAGCCTTGAAGAAAACGATAGTGAACATAGAAGGGGAAGTCTAAAAGCGGATCACTTATTCACACTCAGTTATACAGAATGCAAAAAGCTCCACTCCTATACAATTTACTCGCCCTCCCAGCTCTTGATGGCTCCTGAGACCTTGCCTGTAGGGATGCTGCCTACATGCTATAGAAGATGGCACAGGAGAAAGAAAGATTGTTGACCAACACACTAGAGGACAAAAAGGAAAAAAAAAACATGGGAAGATGGCAAGCAACTCTCCACCTAGATGGCTCTAATTTCACATTGATCATGCTCATGGACTTGCTGCTGTGGCTCTTTCCATCATGCAATGATTGTAGACTGAGTTATTTCATTGCTACTAAACCCATCAGAAGGGAAAAAAACTGTTATGGGGAATCACTGGTATACATGCTTTAAGAAATGTTATAAGAAATTTTGTTCTCCTAGCTTAGCACTAGTCACTAAATTTGTTGAAGCCTTAGGCCCAGGTCAGGCTGACGTGAGCAGAATAATAGGGAGGCGGCTGCAAAACCAGTAGAAACTGGTTCTCGATGAGCAGAAAAGGAGTTTGAAAAGACAGCAATGAGAGAGGAATGCAAGGAGTTTGGATAACAAGTGCTTGAAGATGATTGGGCGTCTACAGCAAGATCATCTTCCCAGCACCTGGATCTATCCAATTAGAAAGAGTGAAGACCCCTACTCAAATTAGGGGATTGGACTCTGGGCAGGGGCATGGGCGGTGTTACAAACTGTGGGGGTATAATTGTTAATGGTTTCTGCAAGGCGGGGTCCCTCCCTGGAGGCACCCAGCTCGAGCTGTACTTCTGTACATCAGTAAACCTGTGTTTTGGATCGGGCCCTTAACGTAGTATTTGCAGGATCCTAGAGTCAGACCTAGACCTGTTGTGGTGGCCGGTCATTTCTACTAAACCCATCAGCAATCTCACATAACCTCTTTTGGCATTTAACACACCTCAGGGTTCCACACATCCCTCCTGTTACCGCTATTGGACTACAACTAGAAGGAGCTTGTTGCACCTCCATCCAAAGTAATCACTTTGCATTGCAGACTATGGCCCCTTCCCTACGCTCAGCACAACTGGGAATCATATCCAAACATGAAGCTCACGGCCTGCAAAGAAATATGCTGTGACTACAGATAAATTAAGAAAACAGATTGCTTACACTCAGCCTCTTTTTACACAAGGCAGAAAGCTAAGGATTGTTCATGTGCCCTTTGAAAGATGTTCAAGTTACTTGAGCCCCATTTGGGTCAGCTTTTCCTTTGGTCAGTGCACCAGAAAAAGCTCAATATGAACCAGTTACACTAAGTTCTATTGCTATGTGAATTTTTTGTTTTCAACTCTCCCCTCACTCACATATTCAGCCTCACACATTGATTCATTGAGTGCTCTTCTCTTGCATGCTCCATCCCATGCTATTGGGTCCCTTCTTCCTTCCAAAACTTGAGACCTTGTCCGTGCAGATGCACACCTACAATGCCTGCATGTGTCCTGAGGACAGACATGGTTCAGAGGCAAGGAAAAATGAACGAGGAAAAGCTTGTGTTGACCAACACACTAGAGGAGAATGAGAGTGCACAAAACATGAGGAGGGCAAGCAATTCACCACCTGGGAGTGACCATCTTAGATCCACCTGAGGATGACATTGCACTTGTGTCCAGAGACATGACCAGTCTGAAAATGGTGACCTTCTCTCCCTCATAACCACTGCGAGGCTATTCAAACCTCTGCAGACAAATCACCAGCCCTAGCCAATGGGGAGTCCCTACCCTGGAGTAGCGCAGGTCATGCACAGAGCTGTAGCCAAAACAGACAGTTCTCAGTGACCACGGCATACAATCTGCTCCCATCTGCACAATTCTTCCCAGGCATCAGTGGTGCTCCCAGGCTTGCTGTTTTCCCACTTTCCATAGCAAGAAGAGAGTAGCCCAACCGTTTGTCTCCCTTGTGCTGAATTTAGTTCAAAGTACTGAGACAGAAACAAACCAAGCATCTGAGTAGGCAACATCAAGCACCTTCTTCTCACATCTGCCCTCCTGCTCACCACCACTGTAGGACTACAGCTAGAAAGAAGTCTGTTGCATACCTACACTGTGTAATACATTTTGTCCCTTCCCTAGCCTTAATTCCACAGGGTCCCACATCTGGTGAAGAAGTTCATAGCCTGTGAAGAAACCTACAGCAAGGACAGGCAAAAAAATTCCAAAAAAAAAAAAAAGACCCCTTACACTCAGGCAAATCTGCAGGAAACACAAAGCTGACTACAGTTCATGTCTCCTTAGAAGGATGTCGAGGCTGTTCAAGTCCACTTCAGCCAATGTCTCCTCCAGCCACGGCTCCTGGACTACTCTGCAAGTGCAGCAGGAAAAGCCAAGCGTGAGCCATCGCTACATTAAACTCTACAGGTGTGCAAAGTCTTGACTTCATCCCTGCCTCCCTCTCTATGTACATCAGCATCGCTCCATGACAGGACTGACTCAAAACCAACCGTCAAAACTCTGTTCTTGGACCCAATGCCCACATGATTTACATCTCTTTCTACCTCCCCATATCGCCAGAGACCTCGTCTGGGGAGAGGCGAACCTAGCATGCCTGCCTGGGTCCTGATCCAGAAAACAGCACAAGCACAGAGAGAATGGGTTTGCCAACACACTAGAGAAGGACAGAGAGGAAGGGGAAAACACAAGGGAGCAAGGCAAGCAATTCATCCTTCTGAATCAAACTATCTGAAAAGGATAACACTATGCTCCTGCCCAGAGCAAAAAAGCAGCCCTTCAGATAATGGGAACTTGGCTCCCTCATAACCACTGCTGCTAGTCAAATCTCCACGAACAAGCCCAGGACCTGCTAATGGGATCTCTATACCTGGAACCAGGTGGGCTGTGAGCCAAGACCTAGCCAAAGGGATACTTACCCCAGTGGCTGCAGCACATGATCCACTCCCACCTGCACAGATGCTACCTGGCATCAACAGTGCTCACAGCCTCGCTGCTTTCACTCATTGCACTGGGTGAGGTGAGGTGGCAGGGTGTAGACCCTTTATTCCTCTTCCCTTGGTACCAAATTGAACAAAAGAGGAGAAAAAAACTGTGCAAAGTACTTGGGACTGTTAAGTGTCGTCTTCTTGCATATCCAGAATGTCAGCCTCCACCCACTTCCGCATGCTTGAAAGGACATTCAGACTGCTCCACTTCCACCAGCTTCTCTTCCAACTGGGGCTCCTGGATTACCTCTGCAAAAGCAGCACAAATCCCAGAACACCAACAGTTACTGAGCTGAAATTGTGCTTTCCACCTGTTTGCCTACACCTCCTCCTCCCATCCAAACTGGGCTGATTCACTGAACACAGACTGAGCAAACTAAAGCTCTCTTCCCCATCTCGCATGATTTACAACCCTTCCTATGTTCCCAGGGCTGTTGAAATCTTGCCTCTGGGGATGCACACCTAGAATGCCTCCCTGTATCCTATAGGAGACTGCACAAACAGTGGCAAGGACAGAAATATTGTGTTGGCCAACATATGAGAGAAACACAGAAAGAAGGCAAGGATATCACCACCTAGAGGCATTTCCCCTCCCACAGAGAAGGACCCTCAAAGTGTGCTCAGACAAATAAGCAGTCCCCGAAAATGGTGACCTTGTCTCCCTTATGACTGCTACTGCTCATCAGGAAGCTCTCCTTACAAACTCAGCCTTGGCTAATACAGCATCCCTACCTGCAGCCAAGGATGCTGCGAGCAGAGCTCTCCACAAATCTGACACATATCTCAGTCAGTGGCAGTTCTCCGCTCCCAGACGAATGGCTCTTTGCTCAGATCAATAGTGCTTTCCGGCTGGCTACTTTCACTCATTTTACATCATGTCACAGGAGTAGAATCAGATGCTTAACATCTCTTCCTTTGCTACTAAACAGAGCACAAAGGGGAAATGCACACCTGTTAGCATCTTGGTCAGCAAAGCTGCATTCTATCTTCTTGCATCTAATACACAAAGCTCTGCCTTCCCCTTCCATTACCAGCCTAGGACTACTGCTACAAAAGGAGCTAATTTCACCGGCATTCAATAGTCCCTCTCCACTGAAGATTGTGGTGCCTCACAGAATCAGTTCCACAGGGCCCCATGACCAAAACAGGAGACTGACAACCTGTGAAGAAACCTACAGTGAGTATAGGTGACAAATTCAACTACAAAACCTGACAGCTCACTCGCTGCATTCTGCAAAACTGACTATGAACTGTGTGTTTCTCCTTGAATGGCCAGTTTGCTAAACACTTCTGCCAGCTTCATCTCTGGTTGAAGCTCCTGGAGCATTCTCCTGCAAGGGGACCAGAAAAACTTCAGCATGAGCCATTGGTACACTAAGCTCTACAGATGTCTGAAATCTTGACTTCATCCTTAACTCCCTCTCCCATCCACATCAGCCCCACTCAAACCGAGACTGAATCAACAACCACAGTCATAGCTCAACCCATGTGCCCGCTACTCTATGTGACTTATATCCATTTGTACTTCTCCATTGCTCCAAGACCCTGCCTGTGGGGATGCATACTTGGAAGACCAGCCCATTGCATCTAGAAGCAGGTGGAACAAGTAGAGGAAAAAACATACAAGAAGAAAAAAGCATTGGCCAACACACTGAAGAAAAACAGAGGAATGCGAGGAACACTACCTGGAGTCATCCTGGATCTGTCAGCTGAGGAGGACATTCCACTTCTACCCAGAGAAATTAGGAGCCCCTAGAAATGCAGACATGTCTGACTCTCTCATATCCACTGCTGCCAGTGGGGACTAAATCCTGGCCTTAGCTAACTGGGCATTCCTGCCCACTGTAAGCTAAGCCATGAGGAGAGCCCTTGCCCAGCCAGACACTTCTCTGTAATGGTGGCAGCTGCTCCAATCCCAGTTGTATGGCTCTTGCCTTGCATCATTAATGCTCATGGGGCCACTAGTCTTACTTTTTTGCACTGCATGATGACAGAAGAAGATTCTGCCTTTTGACTTTTTGCTTGATATTAAATCCAGGAAAAAAAAAGGCGGGGCAGGGGAGGAACTGAGATGCTAACTCTTCATCCTGTCAGTGATGTCACATAAATACTTCTTCCCAGCTCTAACACACCATGGGGCTCTGACATCACCCAGTCCCCTCCCCCTACATTTGTAGGGCTACAACTACAAAGTAGCTCATTGAACCTACTTCCAAAAGAGTCACTCTTTAGAGCAGATTATAGCCCCTTTCCAAGACAATCCCAAAGGGCTCCAGGCCCACACACACCTGACAGCCTGTATTAAAAACCAGCCACTCACAGCCAGTTATGAAGAATGCACAAAGCCAAAGATTTTTCATGTCTCCTTAGAAAGATGGCTAGGGTACTCAGATCCACTTCTTCCAGCTTTTCCTCTGTCCAGGGCTCCTGGACTTCTGCAACTGCAACAGAAAATCCCAGCATGAGCCACCACTACACTAAGCTTTACTAGTGTGTGAGAACTTATCTTCATCCCTGCCTCTCTTTCCCACTTATATTAGCCCCACTTGATGAACAGAAACTAAGCCAACAAACTCAAATGACAGCTCAACGCTTGCTCCTATCACCCCTTCTACTTCTCCAAGGCTCTCAAAACCTACCTTGTGAGGACACAAACCTACAATGCTTGCCCATGCCCCATACAAGGAGGCAGCACAAAACAAAGGACAGAGAACAGTGTTTGCGAACACGGAGA
The DNA here is from genome assembly GCF_033958435.1 of Carettochelys insculpta. Lineage (NCBI taxonomy): Eukaryota > Metazoa > Chordata > Testudines > Carettochelyidae > Carettochelys > Carettochelys insculpta. Next base: position 34,173 of record NC_134147.1, read on the forward strand.
CAAATAAAAATATGAGGGGAAGACAGGCAAAACACTACCAGGAGTCAGACTACTGGAACCAACTGCGATGAAGAGGACTCTCCACTTTTAGCCAGAGAAATGAGACCTCCTTGTAATCTGTGTACAAACTCAGCCTTGCTTAACAGGGTCTCTCTACCTAGAGCCACATGGGCCATCATGAGGACTCTCTGCAAATCAGGCACTTCTGTCAGTGAGAGTGGTGGCTGTTCAATTCCCAGCTGGACATTTTTGGTCTCTGACGTGATTATGGGCTCACTCTTCTCAGTTGCTATCCAATCACATAACAGGACTAGACTGATGGCTGACTTCTCTTCCCCTACTACCAAACCCATCGTGGGTTGGGGGGTGTGGGGTCGGTGTCATATATATAAAAATCACAGGACTACACTCAATCACCTCCCATTACTGCTGCAGGACTATGACCAGAAAGAAGGCCATTATGCCAACATCCAAAATAGTCACTCTGCATAGCAAAACTACTGTCCCTTCCCAGACTCAACAGCAACTGCAGACAAGGAAATCAAAGCGCTGACCACCAACTCACAGCCAGTTATACGGAAGGCAGATAGCTCAACTCTATTCACGTCTTCTTAGAAGGATGTCGAGGCTGCTTGGGGTAACCTCAGTCACTTTTTCCTCCAGATAGAACTCCTGAATGAAGTCTCCACATGCACATCTGAAAAAGCCAAGAATCAGCCACGACTATATACTCAACTCTAATGATGAGTGAAATCTTGCCCTCATCCCGGCCTCCTTCTCCAATCTACAACCGGCTGCATTTGAACTGACACTGGCTGAATAGCGAGAATCAGTGCTTCACTCTCACTCACCGACCAGCATGACTTTCTTCACTTCCCATCACCATTACTACCAACATGTAGCCTACAGGTCTGAAAATCTAACATGTTTGCACATGTTCTGTGTGAGGAAATGGCACAAGGAGAAGAAAGGATCAACAGAAAGACACACAATGCTGGACAACATGTGAGAAAAGTGAAAGCGTGACAGGAACAGGGACACAAGACAAGCAACTTACCACCTGGACTCCTCTTCCGGGATCCAACTATCTGCTGAAGGCAACATTCCACTCCTGCCCAGAGAGGAGCAATCTCTAAAAAGTGACTGATTCACTTGTACTCATTGCTGCTAGTCAGGAACCTCTGCTTATAAACCCAATCCTATCTGAGTCATCAAGTCACATTAGCTCTTCTCACACCTCTGGCACCTCAGGTCCCAGGCTCTATCACCTGCCCATTACTGCTTGAACACAAGTGATCAGAGCCTTTTCATCACCTAAACCTGAAAGAGACAATTTTGTCCCTTCCCGCCTCAAGGACACAAGGCCCTGCGGCCACTGAGGAAGCTCACAGCCTGTGACTAAAAACAGCAAGTTCAGATAAGGAACACAAAAAACAGCCCTGATCACTTACTCTCATGAGGCAGGCAGAAAGCTGAGGTTTGTTCATGTCTCCTTAGAATGATGTGCAGGCTGCTCAGAGCTATTTCTGCCAGCTTCTCCTCTGCTCAGGGCTCCTGAATGATCTCTACAAAAGCAGCACAAAGCTCAGCATGAACCATCACTACCATTACCTCTAGCGGTGCATGAAATTTTGCTTTTGTCCCTGCTTTGCACTTAAATGCTGGCTCCACTCAACAGACAGACTGTGAAAACAATAAAAAAGCTCTGTTCTAACATCCTCCACCCTGTACTTTCCTTCACTTACTTCCTCATAGCTCCAAGACCTTGCCCATGGGATACACGTGTAGAATTCCTGCCTGTGTCCTGCATATGAGACAGCACAAGAGGAAAAAAGATTATGTTGACCAACACACTAGAGAAGACAGGGAGGAGTGAGAAAAAACCCACCCACGTAACTCCCCCACCAGGAGTCATCCTCCTTCCATCATGAGAAGTCTGAGAATGGTCACCTCGTCACCACTGCTGCTAGATGGTAAGCTCAACTCACCAACCCAACCCTAGGGTAATGGAGTGTCCCTACCAGGAGCCAGGCAGGCCATAACCACAACCCTCTGCAAACCATACATTTATTTCAGAGACCATGTTAGCTGCTGCGCTCCTGGACGAATGGCTCATTCCTCCCATTGATAACGCTCATAGACTGCTCTCTCTCTCTCTCTCCCCCCTTCCATTGTGTGACAGTACAGTATGACTCAACTTTTTTCCTGGCTGCTACACAGGGCACAATGAAGGAACGCACAACTGTTAACTCTCAGTCCGCAACATCACATATCCTCTACTTGCATCTAACTCGCACTGAGGGATTCTGCCGAACCCTCCCATTACTGCAGTATAACTACAGCTACAAATAAGTTAGTTGCCCATCCACCCGACATGGACACTCTACACAGCAGACTACAGCCACTTCCCCAGAAGAAGGAATTCTACAGGGCCCCAGGCCTTAACAAGCAGCTCAGAACATGTGAAGAAACCTACAGCAAGTACATATAAGGAATTTAAAAAAAAATTGATCACTTACAGATATGCAAAAGGCAGAAAGCTAGGAATTGTTCCCACCTCCTTAGAAAGATGTCCAGGACGCTCAGGAGCACTTCTGTCATGTTCTTCTTGGGCTGGGAAACTGGATAATTCCTCTGCAAGCACAGCATACGAAACTCAGCATGAACTGTTATACTAAACTCTATTGCCCTATCATTTGTGCTGTCAACCCACCCTCCTTCCTCCCATTGAATGCAAGCCTCACCTTGATAAACAGAGACTGAGTCAATGACAACAGAGCTCTGCTCGTTTATCCCCTATCCTGCATCACTTATGTCACTTCCCACATCCCCATGGCTCCCGAGATGGGGAAGTGAACCTAGAATGCATGCCCATGTCCTGCAGGAGAGGTTGCACAAGCAGAGGAAAGGACAAAATTAGAGAGGGACACAGACTGTGTTGCCCACCACTCTATAAAACACAAAAGGAGACTGAGAAACACATGGAAGAAAGGAACTGGCCACCAGGAATCATCCCTTTAGATCCATGTAACAGAGAAATGAGCAGTCCCTGAAAATAGTGACCTTCTCTCACCTGTTATTATTGCTTCTGGTGAGGAAGCTTGGGTTACAAACCCAACCCTAGGTAATGGGGTGTCATGACCAGAGCCCTCTCCAAACACACATTTATCTCAGTCAAAATAGCAGCTGCTCGTCTCCCAGCTAGATAACACATGCTTGATGTTGCCGTTGCTTGCAAGATGGCTATCCTCATATTCCTTCCATCTCATGATCCAAGGACACTCGCATGTCTGACTTCTTTTCCCAGACTTATAAAAACCAGCACAAGGAGGAAGGGGAAATTGCATCACAGCCACATCACACCTTTATTTCTCATATCCAAGGAACAGCAGAGCTCTCACCAAATCCCACCAGCTATCCCCCTCCCATTTCTGCCATAGGACCTCAACTGGAAAGGAAGCCATTGCACTTACTTTGAAACTAGTCAGTCTACATAGACTACTGTTCCCTTCTCCATCCTCATATCCACAGGGCCCTGTATCCAGTCAGGTAGGTCCTGGCCCGTTAAGGATACTCCTGCAAAGCACAAAAGACAAAGCCATTGCCCACTTATTCACCCTGGTATCCTGAAGGCAGGAAACAGAGGACTGATCATTTCACTTTAAGGAGATATCCAGACTGCTTAGATCCACTTCCACCAGTTTCTCTGCCCAATGGGTCTAATTGATGAATCCTCCTTAAGCTCACCAGAAAAAGCTAAGCATGAGCCATCGCTGCACTAGGCTTACTATGGGTCTGTGAAAGCTTGTCTTCATCCCAAACTCAGTGACAAGAGACTGAGTCAATGACAACAGTAACAGCTCTGTTCTTGCACCAACCAACTCATTTGACTTACAGCCACAGATACTTAGTTCAGTGAAAGCACCTGTTTCTCCACTCGCAGCAGAACACCTCTTGCCTTGCATCAATAATGCTCATGGGCTTGGAGCTCTCATATGCTTTCCATCATGTCACCGGATTAGACTGACACTTTTTTTCTTTTCCCTTGCTACTAAACACGGCACAAAAGAGAAAACAACCAGTTAGCAGCTCAATTGGCAATATCCTATAACCTCTGCTTTTCATGGCTGGCACACCACTTGATACCACCACTCCCGCTTGTTACCACTGTAAGACTCCAAATAGAAAGGTGATTGTTATCCCTACATCCAAAATAGCCACTCTGCATTACGCACTATTTCCCCTTCCACAGGCTCTATTGCTCACTGTCCCCTGACCAGTCAAGAGAAAAGTCAAGGAACCTACAACCAGAGCAGATGAGGAATTCAGAGCACAGACCACTCAGCCAGTTATGTGGAAGGCAGGAAACTGAAGACTGTTTGTGTCTCCTTAGAAGGGTATCCAGGTTGCTCAGATCCACTTCTGAGAGTTTCTCCTTTGGATGCAACTCCTGGCTGACTCCTCTGTAAATGCAGCAAAAAAAGCTCAGAATTAACCATTACACTAACTCTTTCACTGTTAGAAATCTTGCTTCTATCTCTGCCGCCCTCTCCCATCCCCATTAGCCCCACTCACTGATGATCAGAGATTAAATCAATAATAGAGCTGCACTCTTATGTCTCCTACACCACACAATGCATGTTCTTTCCTACTTTCCCATACCTCCCTCAACTCTGCCTGTGGGGAAGTTCACCAAGAATGCCTGCCCACATTCTGTGAGAGACAGTGCAAGCAGAGGTGGTAACAACAACCACCACCGACTATGACGATGACAGAAAGAGAGGTTGTGTTGGCCGACACACTAGAGAAAACATAGAAAGAGATACACATCAATGGGAGAAAACAAGACAAGTAAACAACTATCTACCTCAACTCATTCTCCTACATACCCATCTCTCTGCTCAGGGGGGCACCCTGCTTCTTCTCAGAGAAATGAGCAGAACCTGAAAATGGTGACCAGGGTCTCCCTTGCTCCACTAGTCAGGAAGGTCTGCTCAAAAACCCAGCCCTAGTTGACAAGGCATCTTTACCTGAAGCCAGGTGGGCCATGAGCACAGCCCTCTCCAAAACAGACACTTACCTCAGCCAACTTGAGGGCTGCTGAGCTCCCAGCTGGATGGCTCTCATATGCTTTTTCCCCCCCAACGTGATGTCCGTCAACCAACTGTTCAAGTCTTTTATCTTGCTACACAACCCCAGCATAAGGTAGTACAACGAACAAACCATTTAGTATCTCAGTTGACAATATTGTATAACTTCTTTCTCTTGCATATAACATATTGCAGGATTCCCACCATCAGCCAGCCATTCTCCTCCCATTGCAGCTGTAGGAACACAACAAGAAAGGAGCTCACTGCACCATCATCCAAAATAAAGACTTTGCATAGCACACTATCGCTCATTCCTGACTCAGTTCCACAGGGGTCCCGTCCCAAAAAGGAAGCTTGTAAAGAAACTTACAGTGAGTACAGATGAATAATTCAGAAAGCTAACCCACCCACCCACAGCCAAAAACTGAGGCTAGTGCACATCTCCCTGGAAGAGCGTCCAGGCTGCTCAAATTCTCTTCTACCAGCTTCTCATCTGGCAGGGAATCCTGGATAAGCATCCTGCAAGCAGAAGAGGAAAGGCCAAGCATAAACTATCAGTCCCACTCTGCTATCACAGCCCCTCCCTGGACATGATTTGCATCCTTTCCTATTTCCCCATCTCTTGTGAGCCATGCCTGGGGGGGAAAGCACCCCTAGAATGCCCGCCTGTGTCTTGAAACCAGGAGACAGCCCAAGGAGAAGCAATGACAGAAACAGAGTGTTGGCCAACACGCTAGAGAAGAAAGTGAAACATATGAGATGAATCCAAATAACTCACCAGCTGCACCCATCTACATGAGGAGGATACACTTTGTCCCAGAGGGAAAAAAATAAAAACAGCCAGCAGCCCCTGAAAATGGGGACCCTATTTGACTTGCAACCCCTGTTGCTAGTGGGGAAGCTCTGCTTACAAACCTGGGCATCTCTACCTGGATCTGGGTAGGACACGAGCAGAGGCAGTGCTGCAGTAGACCCTTATCTCACGATGACATCCACTCTGCTTCCAGCTGAACGACTCTTGCCTGTCATCACCAGTGCCTGACATTTTACTACTCTCAGTCATCTTCCCATTAATACCTTTGGAAATACAACCAGAAAGCAATGTTTGCAAAAACACCCAAGATAGTCACTCTGCTTAACAGAGTGATGCTTCTTAGCCAGCCTTAAATCCAGAGAGCCTTATCCTGCCAAGGAACCACTTCACCTGTAAAGTAGAGCAATTCAAATCACTGTCTGCTTAGTTATAGCTGGTTATGTAGCATGCATAAAGTTAAGGACTGCTCCTCTTTGCTTAGGATATTAAGGCCAATTGAGTCACCCTCCACCAGCATCTCTTCCGGCTGGGGCTATGGACAATTGCTTTTCAAGCCAGGGGAGGGAGGAGGGAGGGAGGGAGGAAGAGGACACAACAAGCATCAACTCACTGCTACACAGAGATCTATTGGTGATTTTAATCTTCCCCAAGTCTGGGAATGGGGGAGCAGGTTGGAGGAGGTGAATGGGTGCTGTGGCAGGGGGCAGGCTGCAATGACCTAAAAGGAACAACAATGGGCCCAGAGTCAAGGGAGGAAGATGAAGGATACAGTGGGAGTGGGTTGGGTTGGTGATAAAGCAGAGAAGAGGACTGCTGCGCTCTGAAGGTGGAGGAATGGATTTGCAGGAGGGTGGAGATAGGGATGCAGTGAGGAGAGCACTGAAGGAAGCGAGGCATTGGAGACCCCCCAGATGGATGAAAGGACAGCGATACACTTTGGTTTGGGATGTGGGAGGGGCAGAGATGGAACAATAAGTTGTCATGGCCTGGGAAGGCCCAGAGTCCTTGTCAATGAAGGCATGAGGAATGAAAACAGTGTTAAGGGACGCAGGTTCCTGCAGGGGCTGAAAACCCCAATGGATGAGGGAAAGGGACTGGGGTTCTAGTTGAGGAGGACAGAGAATTGAAAAGAAAGACAGTGCTTAATGGAGCCTGACCAGGGGAAGCATGGATGGAAGAAAAGGTACGGTTTAGGCTGCAGGAAAGAGGTGAGCTGGGGGCAAGAGGTCCCAGGAACAGAAAAATGAACTGGGGGTGGAGTGTTACGGTAGGAAATGGCAGATGCGGGGCTGTTGGGGAGAGAAGAGAGCTGAGGATCCCACAGGTGGTATCTGGACGGAAAAAAGGTACAAATAGGTATAGGCTGGGGGTCCTTGTAGGGAAAGAAAGGGGAATGGATGGATGCCCTGAATTGAGGAATGGTCTGGGGGTGCAGATTGGAATGGGCTAGGTACTGGAAAAGAGAAAACTGAATGGCTCCACAGATGGGGGGAGGGGGAGGGTGTTGATGTGAGTGCAGGCTAGGCAAGGGTGTTCAAATGGACAAAAGTAGAAAGCAGTACGGGGGTCTGAGTTGTGGGTTGACAAGAGAAAAGAAAGGGGGCTCAAGATGTATGGGAGCGAGAGCAGTAAGAGCCATCAGCTCTAGATCCCGCCCTGCCGGGGGGGAGGCGGGGGGGGGGGGAAGAAGGAACGTTGATGGACCAGGAGCAATGGCGGCAGGTGCCATCAGCTCTAGATCCCACCCACAGGACATCAGCAGCACTACATCACTTCCCACCGCATCCGGACACCACACGTTACTGGACACCCGAGTCCAGGTCCTGCCACTGGTGCGCAAATATCTGAGCTGCAGGTGAGTAGATAGGGCCTCCAACTACCTGCACCGTATCAGGTCAACTTCCACCCTGCAGGTCCCTTGCCCTGCAAATGGGACAGTTGTGTTGGTGCCTACTTGGTGACAGACTCCAAGTCCCACGATGCCTCACAGCCTGTAGCGCCCAATGGAGGCAGCAGGTACTCCATCCCCCATGGAACCCTAGCGCCCACAGTGGCTGATGGGAGATGAGGCAGCGCCCACTACAAGTAAAATACAGAGGAGAAAAATGACCCCGGTGCTCTCCTCTCCACTGCTGTCCCCCTGACATGGAAACTGGGCCTGGGCAAGGGAAGCATCTGCACATCAGCAATCGTACTGGCACCTGCAGGGAGATTGCAGCAGCCTTTTTGTGTTCCCACTCGCTGCTCCCAATAGCTGTGTCTACACATGCACGCTACTTCGAAGTAGCAGCACTAACTTCGAAATAGCGCCCGTCGCGGCTACACGCGTCGGGCGCTATTTCGAAGTTAACTTCGACGTTAGGCGGCGAGACGTCGAAGTCGCTAACCTCATGAGGGGATCGGAATAGCACCCTACTTCGATGTTCAACGTCGAAGTAGGGACCGTGTAGACGATCCGCGTCCCGCAACGTCAAAATTGCCGGGTCCTCCATGGCGGCCATCAGCTGGGGGGGTTGAGAGATGCTCTCTCTCCAGCCCCTGCGGGGCTCTACGGTCACCGTGGGCAGCAGCCCTTAGCCCAGGGCTTCTGGCTGCTGCTGCGGCAGCTGGGGATCCATGCTGCAGGCACAGGGTCTGCAACCAGTTGTCGGCTCTGTGGATCTTGTGTTGTTTAGTGCAACTGTGTCTGGGAGGGGCCCTTTAAGGGAGCGGCTTGCTGTTGAGTCCGCCCTGTGACCCTGTCTGCAGCTGTGCCTGGCACCCTTATTTCGATGTGTGCTACTTTGGCGTGTAGATGTACCCTCGCAGCGCCTATTTCGATGTGGTGCCGCGCAACGTCGAAGTTGAACATCGACGTTGCCAGCCCTGGAGGACGTGTAGACGTTACTCATCGAAATAGTCTATTTCGATGTTGGCTGCACGTGTAGACGTAGCCAATGAGTCACACCTTGGTGCATTCCCTGACTGCCATGGAGTGTCATGGTTTGTCCATGAGAAACCCTCTCTGCATGACAGGGTACTGCTGCTGTGAGGGTGGGGGTGCAGGAAATACCATGTTACACTAACTGGCCATGCAGTGTCACTGCTGCATGGAGTGAAATGTAATCCACGTCACCTCACTGACAACAAGGTGGCCCTGCTGCTCCATGGGAGACAGACTATTACTGACTGCTGGAGCAGTAATGCCACCCATGGGAGATGTGCAGAGCAGGCACCTGAAATGGCCCCTGAGTGTTATAGCTACCCTGTGGGAGGAGATCACATGGGGGGGAAGGTTGCTCAGAGAAGAGCAATCTTCCCTCCATTTTTTCCCCCATGAATCTACAAAATAAGACTTCTGTGCGCCAAGGTCAGTACAGATGTGCACCAGCCCTAGAAACACACACTGCCAGCTCAGGGCCCTCTGCCCTGAGGAATCTCTCCTGGGCCCTACCCCAAGCACTCAGCATACACCAGAAAGGGGAGTAGGAGGACCACTGGAGTAGAGCAGGTAGGGTAAACCCTGTACACTAGCCAAAGAAGTAAAAGCTTTAGAAACGCAGGACCAAAACTTTACTATGTGCCAACTGCATAAGACCTGCCTGGATCTTAAAAAAGAACTGACGGGAGATAGAGGCAGCAAGCACGCCACCGCCCACGGAACCCCGGAGCCATCAGTGTCTGATAGGAGAGGCAATCAGGAGCTACTCGAGCTCCCGTAGCGACGTAGGACCCGCAGTGGTTGTTGGGAGATGGAAGCAGCGAGAACACCTTCTCCCATGGCACACCGGGGCCCGTAGTGGCTGATGGGAGAGGGAGGAAGTAGGCAATCCGTCTCCCATGCTGCCCCGGGGCCGCACTCACTGATGGGAGATGGAGGCAGCGAGAACACCTTCTCCCATGGCACACCGGGGCCCGTAGTGGCTGATGGGAGAGGGAGGAAGTAGGCAATCCGTCTCCCATGCTGCCCCGGGGCCGCACTCACTGATGGGAGATGGAGGCAGCGAGCAATCCATCTCCCATGGAACCCCGGAGCCCGCAGTGCCTGATGGGAGATGCAGGCAGTAAGCACCCCATCTCCCATGCAGCCCGCAGTAGCTGACGGGAGATGGAGGTAGCAAGCACTCCATCTCCCATCGTACATCGGCGCCCGTAGTGGCTGACGGGAGATGGAGGCAGTAGGTACTTCGGCTCCCATGGTGCCCCGGATCCGCAGTGACTGATGGGAGATGGAGGCAACGAGAACTCCATCTCCCATGGAACGCCGGAGCCCACAGTGCCTGATGGGAGATGCAGACTGCAGGCACCGTATGTCCCATGGAACCCCGCAGCGGCTGCGCTGTAGCAAAAATACTTATGTTCCCACACGGTGCGTTCCCCGACTGCCATGGGGCGTCCCGGCTTGTCCACGGGAAATTCGCTCTGCGTTAGGAGTGGTAGTGCTGCTGCAGCGGGAGGGGAACGAGACGGTGCTCGCTACACCCACTGCCCACCAGCTGTCACTGCTGCACAGTCTGCTCACCTCGTGCACCGCAGGGTGGTGGTGGTGGTGCCACTTCCTGGCAAACAACAAGAAGTCTTGTGGCACCATGTAGACTGACAGATATTTTGGAGAATAGACCTTTCGTCCTCGAGTGTCCCCGTGGGCGCTCCACGATAGGTGTCAGGTTCGCCCCTGCGCTGCAGATCGGCTCTTTCCAGCAGTTTCTGCTGGACCGCGCATGCGCTGGCGCGCGCCGCTCCCCACCACACTCCCGGTCACGTGCGTGATCCGGTCCCCGCCAGTTCCTTCTTAACCGCCATCAGCTGCAGACGGAATCTGCTCAGGCTGCGGCCAGAGTCGGCGTATTTAGAGTTTTTTTCAGAGTTTTAGAGTTCTCTGTCAGAGTTCTTAGTTAAATTGTTTGTTTCTTTATTGCAAAATATAATTAGAAAGTCTTAGAAACGAGAGGAGGAGCAGAGGCACCCCGGGGACGTGAAGGCCAGTAGGCGTCCTGCTGTGGCAGGCTGGAGTCCGTGAGAGGGGAACAGGCACAGAGAAGGTGCTAACTACCCTATTAACAGCTCAAAGACTCACCGCAATGTCCTCTTCAGGATTCAAGAAGTGCAAGTCCTGCCACGAAGCTATGCCGGCCTCTGATGGGCACAGTCAATGTATCAGATGCCTGGGGGAATCACATGTCACCCAGAAATGCTCCTTCTGTGCAAAGCTCATGGCCAGAGCCAGAAAGGACAGAGAAATGCGGCTGAAAATGCTGCTGTTTGATAAGGCCCTCCAGCCAGACGTGCTGGAGAGGCCTCAACCGGAGGGACCCATAGGGCTCCATAAAAGGAAGGCGGTCTCCCTCACCCCCTCAGTGCAAAAACAGAGGAAGCTCTCTCCAGCCCGATCCCTGCCAGTGGTCACAGCGAGCTGGACGGGCGTAGCTCACAGCCCCCAGCCGCAATCACAAGCAAGCAGCAGCACAGCAGCGCACATGGCAGAGGCTGAGCCTCCGATTACTAAACAGCCGGCCCGCGCATTCAGAGCGGCGGCCAGGCAAGCGCCAGAACCGGCGGCACCAACGGTGCAGGGCCAACAGGCACGTAGGCTGCAGGCACCAGAGAAGACCACCCGCGCGGCACCGCAGATGAGCATGCCGAGCGCGGCACCGACAGTGGGGCCGAGATCCCTGGCACGGGGAGGGGCGGAGCCAGCCCTGCAGGGGAGGGGAAAGGCAGCAGCGAAAACCCGGCACCGCAGCCCTTCTCTGGACAGGGCTGCAGGGCTGCTCTCAACAAGTCCTCCCCTTATGCTGCATACACCAACCAGGAGACATGGGTCTCCCCCAGCCTACCCAGAGCCTCCTTCCCCGTTCCTCCAACCAGCCTCTGGAGTACTACCACAAACCAGTTTCACCATTGTCTCAATCATCCAGACGATCTCACTCCCCCAGACATCGGGGGTATGCACCTCGAGAGTGGTCCAGGTCTCCATCCCAGGAACCGTGCCCGTGCTGCCACAGTTGTCCTTATCACGCCAGGAATAGACACCACAGGCATACACCCAGAGGCAGGTCCCCCTCGACCGCCCAGTACCCCCGCGGGCACTCACGGACGGGGACGGAAGCACAGCTGTCTCAAGGGGAGCTGATTTTGGAACCCTGAGATTTTCCCCTCGCAAGCCTCTAGTGAGAGGGTGTACCACTGGCAGCAGGACCCTGAGAGTTCAAGGGAGGTCTACCCTAGTTGTTCCTCCTTGTCCTCCCCTGACGAGGCTATGGCCCCCGGGGATGTTGCCCCCCCAGACAACCTCAAACAGTTTCAGGAGCTGTTTAAAAGGGTGGCTTTCACACAAGGCATCCAAACAGCAGAGGTGCAGGAGAAGCACCACAAGCTTCTCAAAAACCTGAGGCCTCCGGCCTCGTGCAAAATCGCTATCCCGCTCGACGAAGCAATCATAGAGTCTGCTACTAGCATATGGCAGACCCCGGCTTCCGCTCCATCTATAAACAAGAGGGTGGATAAGAAATACTTCATCCCGGTGAAGGGCATGGAGTTTCTGTTTAGTCACCCACAACCAAATTCTCTGGTGGTAGAATCGTCCCAGCAGAGATCGAAGACTTCCCAGTACAAAGCGGGGGGAACGGACAGAGCTGCCAAGAAGCTAGAACTATCTGGCAGAAAGGTATACTCCTCCTCCACCCTGCTGCTGAGAATGGCTAATTATGCAGCACATCTAGCGAACCACAATTTTGAGAATTACTCCAGGCTTACTTCTCTCGTGGCTTCGCTTCCAGAAGATAAGCCGGTGCTGAAGGCCATCATGCAAGAGGGCTATGCAGCCTCGAGGATGGGAGTCCAGATCGCCCTGGACGTAGCAGACACAGCGGCACGCTCAACGGCTACAGCAGTGGTCATGCGCAGGGAATCCTGGCTCCAGACATCGGGTATCCTGAGGGATCTGCAGGCAAAAATTGTCGATCTCCCTTTTGACACACAGAAGTTGTTTGCAGAGTCAACTGATTCGATCCTTCATTCCAGTAAAGACTCAAGAGCCACACTCAGAACCCTGGGTATTTATACCCCTCCATACAGAAAGAAAAAGTATTTCCCTCAACAATGGCGATACCCGTACCAGCCTCAGCGTGCTCAGAACCAACGGGGCTACGACCAAGGGCGGCATCAACAGCAACAACAGTATAGAACTCCCAGGTGACGTTCCCAACAAGGCCATGCATCCTCAGGGCAGGCCCAAAGGCAACAAGTTTGACAGACAGATCGAGGGCTGCACAATTACTACCATTGCGCAATGTCATCCACAATTAATATTCCGTCATCGCCTCTGACCGTTCCACTCACAATGGCAAAAGATCACCACAGACAAGTGGGTACTAGAGATCATAGCCACGGGTTACGTAATCCCCTTTCAGTCGCTCCCACCGCCAAGACCTCCGCCCAGGCCTCATCTCAGGGATGCCTCCCACAAGGCGAAACTCAAGCACGAGGTGGACCACCTGATGCTTATGGGGCGGTCGAAAGAGTGCCGGAGCGACTTCAAGGGAAAGGGTTTTATTCACGATACTTCCTCACAGAGACGAAAACAGGAGGCTGGAGGCCCATCTTAGATCTTCGAGGCCTCAACCGGTACTTGCCCAAACAACGCTTTCGGATGATCACAGTTGCCTCTATACTCATGGCACTGGACGATGGAGATTGGTTTGCAGCCCTCGCCTTACAAGATGCGTATTTTCATATAACGATCCACCCGGCTCACAGACGTTTTCTCCGGTTTATGGTTGGCAAAGAACATTCCCAATACAAGGTTCTGCCGTTCAGCCTCTCCTCAGCCCCCCAGAGTCTTTACCAAAACCCTGGCAGTGGTGTCAGCCTACCTGCACAGACAGGGGGTATTTATATTCCCATATCTGGACGACTGCCTACTGAAAGGGGCCTCGAAAGCGGAGGTACTACGCATGATACACGTAACAGCAAACATGTTCTCTTCGCTGGGCCTGGTCATCAACCTTGCAAAATCAAAGGTCGACCCCACACAGGACATAGAGTTCATAGGGGCACGCATAAATTCTATCACAGCAAGGGTTTATCTACCCAACGCTCGCTTTCGCGCCATCGGTTCCCTGGTACAAGTCATGACATACAGCCCCACGGTGCCGGTTTTAACGTGCTTGCAGCTGCTCGGCCACATGGCAGTGGCAACGTTCGTGGTACAGAACGCCAGATTGCATATGCGCAACCTACAACATTGGCTGGCGAGCGTTTACAAGCCAGCATCCCACACGGTCCACAGGGTGGTGTCGCCCATGACAGAGGTGCGCAGATCCCTGCAATGGAGGGTAAACCCCAAGAACATGCTAACAGGGATACCCTTTCACCAACCACAAATCTCTATTTTTCTCACCACCGACGCCTCCCACATAGGGTGGGGAGCACATATTGGCGAAAAGGTGACACAAGGACTGTGGTCCCCTACGGAACAGTCACTGCATATAAATATTCTGGAGCTCAGAGCGGTGTTCAATGACTGCAAACACTTTCAAGACCACATACAAGGCAAGGTAGTCAGGAGCAATACAGACAATATCTCCACCATGTTTATATAAATCGACAAGGCAGAGCTCGATCCCGTGCCTTATGTGCGGAAGCAGGCCAGCTGTGGAACTGGTGCATCCTCAACAATATAACATTGAAAGCCTCGTACTTACCAGGCGCTCACAACGTGAAGGCAGACCAGCTGAGCAGGCACTTCGCACTCACACACGAGTGGCAGCTCCGCTCCAATCTGCTACGACTGATTTTTCAGGCATGGGGGTTTCCCCAGATAGACCTGTTTGCCACTCAGCACAACAAGAAGTGCCCCCAATACTGCTCAAGGGCAGGACTGGAGCGGAGGTCCCTGGAGGACGCGTTCACGATTTCGCGGAAGGGCCCACTGCTTTACGCATCCCCCGCCCCCGCCCCCACACACACACACGGTGCTCATCCACAAGGTCCTGCAAAAAGCCAGGAGGGAGAGAGCCCGCATGATCCTAGTGGTCCCCACATGGGATCAACAGCAATGGTTCCCCTTGCTTCTCCGCATGTCGCATCGTCCACTTCTTCCCCTTCCGGTAGCACTGGACCTGCTCACGCAGGCCCAGGGGTCCATAGTGCATCCTCACCCCCGAGGCCTGCGCCTACAAGCATGGTTAATCCATGGCTCAGCTCCCTAGAAAGTACATGTACGGAGGGAGTGCAACAAGTCCTGGAAAGTAGCCGAAGGATCTCCACCAGGAAGACCTACAAACAGACATGGACTCGATTCACTGCATGGTGTTCCACCAAGCAGTTAGATCCCCTTGAAGTGCCTATACCTGTCATACTAGAATACTTACTGGACTTCAAGAGAGGCGGGCTCTCCCTCTCCTCGTTGAAGGTCCATCTCGCCGCTATATCGGCTTTTCGGCGTGAAGAGGAAGGGCCCACGGTGTTTGCCCATCCTATTGTTACCAGGTCCCTGAAGGGGCTGGTAAACCTGTACCCCCCTCGGAAACCGCTTCCACCATCGTGGAGCTTGGACCTGGTGCTCAGCACGCTAACGGGACCACCCTTTGAACCCTTAGCCACGGTTTCCCTCCGTCTCCTTACGATAAAGACAACCTTCCTCCTTGCAATCACGTCAGCTCGCAGGGTCAGTGAGCTAGCAGCAGTTATGGCAACGCCGCCCTGCACGGTATTCTCAAAGGAGGCGGTAACCTTACGGCTGCACCCAGCCTTTGTTCTGAAAGTTTCTTCAGAGTTCCAGCTTAACGACCCTATAGTTTTACCCTCGTTTTACCCAAAGCCACATAGCTCCAACAAGGAGGCACGCCTGCACCTCCTGGACGTGAGGAGGGCGTTGGCCTTCTACATAGACAGAACTAAGTCCTTCCGGAAAACGGTCAGACTCTTAATCTCTCTCGCTCCCAGATCAAGAGGAGAGGGTCTCTCTTCACAGAGAATCTCGAAGCACATTGTGTCCTGCAAAAAAGATGTGCTATGAGCTTCGAAAGACTCCTTTACTGGCCCCGCCTAGGGCTCATTCCACCCGGGCGGTGGCGGCATCAACAGCCTTTTTCAAGGGCATCGCGCTAAAAGACATTTGCAGAGCGGTGTCCTGGTCATCCTATGACACCTTCGCCAAGCATTATGCCCTACACTGGGTATTCCAAGTGGATACCCGCCTCTCGACAGCGCTCCTTTTGGGGGCAAGCTGCACATAACCCGATTACCCACCTCCTTTCTTGGGTTACTGCTGGGTAGTCACCTATCGTGGAGCACCCACGGGGACACTCGAGGAAGAAAGCGAAGTTACTCACTGTAGTAACGATGATTCTTCGAGATGTGTCCCCATGGGTGCTCCGCCACCCGCCCATCCTCCCCGCTTCGGATCTCTGTTTGGTGTTTTTCAGGTGCATCCGAGGCGGTTGGTCAAGGAACTGGCGGGGACCGGATCGCGCACGTGGCCAGGAGCGCGCAGGGGAGCGGTGCGCACCGGCGCATGCGCGGTCTGACAGAAACTGCTGGAAAGATCCAATCTGCAGCGCCGGGTCGAGCCTGACACCTATCGTGGAGCACCCACAGAGACACATCTCGAAGAAGCAGCGTTACTACAGTGAGTAACTTCTCTTTGTCAGAGTCCAATGGGGAGATATTAGCACCCAGAGCCGAGAAACTGCGTTTGTAAACTGCGAGCCGCTCTCAGTCTGTTTAATCCTTGGTTAATGGAGTCAAACTTGCAGCTCAGAGACTTCTCTCTCCATTTGATTTTTGAAAATTTTTTTTTCAGGACTGCCACCCTTAAATCTGCTACTGAGTGTCCAGGGAGCTTGAAGTCCCCCCACACCACCCCGCCCCATGTTTCTGTACATACTGTTCCTGATGTCTGATTTATGCCCATTTATTTTTACAGAAACTGTCCAGTTTGGCCAATGTAAATTGCAGTGGGGCATTGCTGGCACATGATGGCATATATTAGTAGATGTGCAGGTAAAGGAGCCCTGTCCCTCTAGCCATGGTGGGTGGGAGGGGCAAGGGGAAGCTGCTGCCACTACTTCAATTAGGGGAATCACCCCAGATAGTGCCTGACATGACCACCACTGCAGTGAAGGGGGCTCAAGTGCTAGTTTCCTCATTTTCCTGCAGATGCTCTGCCCAAAGCTTTGCCCTGTCGTCACCACACCCCCAGTCCTCTAATGCCACACACATATCTGACCCACCTACACACTTTCTCCTTAATGCCCCACCCCACTTTACCTCTTCCCATCCCAACCCCACTCCCACTCTTCCCCAAACTCCTGCCATTTCTTCCCTTCCCCAAACTGTTTTCTGCCATTGTTCTGACCCTTCCCCTTGGTGCCCTCTGGATGCCACTGAACTGATCTGCAGTGGGGATGCACTTGGAACAGGAGGAGCTAGCTGACAAGGCTGTAATAACAGGCAAGAGGAACTAGTGGGGTAAGGGAGGAGATGATGGGTAGGGCCAGGAGTGGGTGCTCAATATCCACTAGTTTTTTTCCTCCAGGAGCGCTAATCCTGAAGTAGCATCGACAGAATTGTTGCCAATAGATGTAGGGTACTGCCAAGCCTGGCCACAAGGGCTACTTCTGCAAAGGGCGGGGGGGGGGGGTGTTGGGGTGGAGGGAGCTGCTGCAATTACACAGGCCCATGCCCCCATGTGGCCACTGGGGCCAATGCTGCAATGGCTGGGGTATAAATAAGGCACAGCCACACCTGATCACAAATGTGTTACTACTCTGATTGTGGGTGGCAAGAACTACCAGCCAGTGATTTAGTTGGCTACCAGGGGGGGTCACTGTTGTAACGATGGTGGTATTCACACAGTCACCTCCCAAGAGGTGCTCCAGTTGATGCCTATACATACAGGATTCCTGGGTAAGTGCTGCAATGGGGTTGTGTGGATTTCATACAGGCCACTGCCTGAAGTGGCCACAAGAGTTCATTTCTGCAATGACAGGGGGGCAGGTTACAAATAAGACAATGCCTCACCTAACCATGAGAGAAAGCCTGTGTGCTACTGCTCCAACTGGTGACAATACTTGCAGGTGGGAGCTCCAGCTGGTGGGAAATTACACTCAGGACACTGCTCTAAATGGCCCCAAGGGAACATTACCATAACCAAGGCCAAAGTACAAAGAAGAGCTTGAGTCCTTAAAACAACTGGTGGAAAGCTAAAGCAAAGAAAATAAAGGCCTATGCTGACTCCAACAACAGTTAGGAGCTCTTTAACACTATTAAGCCAATTTATGAACTGTCAGAATAGTGCATCACTTCCCTATGATCAACAGATGTGACACTGGTTGCTAAGGCCAAAGATGGCATCAGTAGACAGTGGCAGGAGCATTTCAGCCACCTGTTTAACCATGACACCATTGATACCAGCATTTTCAACATGATCACCAGTTTACCTGTCCATGTCAATATGGCTCAGATGCAAGCAGCCATAAAAAAAAAGATAGAACACTACAAGACCACAGACACTGATGGAATCCCTGCTGAGATATTAAAACAGGGACGTCCATCCCTATGGTTTTGCCTATATTCCCTCATTCTGATGATCTGGAGCGAGGACAGGCTGCTGGTATCAAAGCTGCACCTTTGAGGGAGCAGTCCAGCCTTGAGCAGGGGTCTAGTTCAGCTGCACTTGCTGCAGGGAGCCCCACAGAGATGAGGATCACCATGTTGAAATCCATGGGCAGGGAATGAACAGCTGGCTTCAGGAGGGCAAGCCCTAGCCCCATGCCTTTCATGGTCATCTGGCCTCTGGTCCTTGCTCTGCACCTCAGCCCATTCCTCGGATGGCTGCTGGCCCCCGCTCAAGGCTAGTGTCTCCTGCTCAGTACCAGGTAGCCATGCAGCCCCAGCTGCCTCTCACCTCCCACTGTCCCAGTACAGCCAGGCAGCCACAACCACACTCTGGGCACCAGAGCTGCTGAAGAAACTGCAGCCCCTGTCTCACTTTGGCCACTGGAACAGCTGGGAGGCCATGCAGCTATGGCCTGGCCCCACCCCTAGGAAAAACTAAGCAGACACACTGCAGCCCTGCCCTATGGGCAGGCTGTAGCATGGACAGGACCATCCTGGTCTTTTTGGAAAGGCAGTATATAACTCACCACCCCTGGTGAGGGCCCAGTAACCGAGTCCACAAATCTGCCCAGATGGAACTGGTGGGTTGCGGGGGAGGCAGAGGGGAGTGTCTGGGGGCTCTGCTGAGGTAGTGACAGGCTGGACCCAGCACCCATGGGAAGCTGTCACTCACGCTTCCCTGCATTTGAATCACAGGTATTTTTAGTAAAAGTCATAGACGGGTCACAGTCAGTAAACAAAACTTCATGGCCCCTGACCTGTCCATGCCTTGTACTAGATGCCCCTGACTAAATCTTGGGTGTGGGTCAGCCCACAGGTGTTACAGGGGCTTGTGTGTCTGTGGAGAGATCTGGTGGTGCTTGGGAAAGTAGCCCAGGACCGTGCAGGGGAACCATGTGGTGGAGCAGGATTCCCACTGTTTTCAGCTCTTGAAGCAGCCATGAAGGGCAGGGCCACCAATTTGCCTGGAGAACCTGGACAGATAAAGGGCATGCTTAACTCAGCTCTAGGAGGCCATCTGATGTCCACCCATCCCTGGGGTGCTGGCACAACATGTCAAGGGTCAGAGTCGACTCCACAATGGTCACTCGGGGCAGAGCCAACACCTGCTTGCAGGTACTGTGAGTGGATGTAGCTGTCTTAGCCTTGCCTGTTCCTGACGACTCAGAAATCCTCCTTGGCTGGATAA
The DNA here is from genome assembly GCF_033958435.1 of Carettochelys insculpta. NCBI lineage: Eukaryota > Metazoa > Chordata > Testudines > Carettochelyidae > Carettochelys > Carettochelys insculpta. Next base: position 53,869 of record NC_134147.1, read on the forward strand.
GGCTGCCAGGAGTCACTGCCAGCAGTGGCTGGGTACTGGGAGGAGGAACATCTTCACCAGGCGACTGGCTCAGCTGGAATGGATGGCCAAGCGGGCTGGAGATAGTGAAACCATATGGCCTATCCTGGTGGCAGGGAAAGGTCCTTGGGGAACTGGCCAGTGAGGGGTTCCTCCAGAGCCCAATCCTGAAACTCTGACCCAGCTGTCCACACCCTGCTCCAGCAGGCACTGCCCAGGCAGGGCTGTAGGCTACCCTAAGGATGCCACCTGGAAGGATGGGCAGTTCTCAGAGTGCAGGTGCAGTGTAAAGCTGCGTGGCCAACCAGCTGGCAAACAGGAGAGCTGGCCATTAGCACACTGTCCTTCCCAGGACCATTCCCAGCTCTGCAGGAGGGGCCAGGGTGGCTCTTCCTCTCTCCACCCCCAACTGCACATGCTACTAGCAAGGCAGATCCTTGCTGTCGAGGAGAGGAGACCCCAGCCCCTCTTGTCAGGACAGGCCGCACCCTTGAGAATGTGGTGACTTGGACACAAGCTGAAACCTTGAGTTTATTGGAGGCAGATGGCAGGGCTTGGATGCAGGCAGACCACAGCCCCCATCAGCACTGCAGGTGCTGGAGCAGCCAGAGGGCCATGTTCATGAAGCCATCAGCCTCAGCCTCGACACCGGAGAGTGCATGGCTGTTCCCAGGATACAGCAGCAACCTGCAGTGAAGAAGAGAGCTTGGCAAGGTACTCTGGAGCTAGCTTCTCAGTAGTCCCCACGAGGGCACAGATCGGGCCCCACTTCCCCTACTCAGGGATCCCCAGCTCATCTGGGCATGTACCTGGACTGTCCCCCGAGCTACCAGTTCCCCAGGGACCCATGCCTACATGGACCTGCACCACACTGCACCCTCCACCAAGTGGGATGTAGCAGCTGCCTAGCAGCCTCTGAGCCTGCAGCCAACTTTCACTGCACTGCCTCATCTTCAGCCCCTGCCCCTGGTGCCAGCTGATCCATCACTGATCCCAGCCCTATCGGTCTCATTGCGCCTGAGCACGCAGCTTGCCTTCCACAGCCACAGCCCCTGCACTAATTAGTTCTCGCCCCCAACCTAATCCCCACGTCCCACCACCTGTGGGCTCACCGGGCAGGGATGCCTCTGGCCTTGAGAGCACGGTAGTACTCCAGCCCCTGCTTTGGGGGAACACGCCTGTCCTCTTCTCCAAGTATCAGAAGCACCGGTGCCCGGACCTAAGGGGGAGAACAAGTCAGAGATCTGGTCCCAAAGCCAGCACTGAGACCCAAACCAAGATGAGGAGGATGTGTGCATCTCTGATCTGGGGGAAAGGGGTTGGGGCAGGTCTCTGAGTGGGGTTTTGGAACAGGAGACCAAGCTTTCTGAGCAGGGGTTGCAATCTGGACCTGAGCTCTCTATCTCACCAACCTGGGCTCTCTCACATTGTGCTGCTGCGACGAGCTGCAGACCTGCACTCACACATCCATGCATAGGCAGGGACACACCCAGTTTGAATGCTTTTGCCAGCCACTCAAGAAAAACTCAGCAGTTCCCCATAGCTCCCCAGCCTAGGACCCAAAGCTGTAACAGCTTGCCTTGGTCAAAATCCAGTCTACCACTTCTTCAAAGAAAAGTGGACATGCGGTAACCCTTGCAACTTGAGCAGCCTTTCCAAGTACTTCAACCAAAATGCACTGTTTTAGGTAAAATATAGTACTTCCATGTAGCCAACTTTCATCTGTACAGTTATGGCTCATAATCTCATAAATCCATTCTGCTACAGTTAATAAGTAAGTAAAATCAATCTGAGTTCTATAAACTAGCAAGGGTTTGAATAAGACAGGTGTCAGGGCAGACAACATCAACAGGTTACAGCTCTCCCATACAAAAGTAGGAGCTTTGTTTTAGCTTGGAACCATCTCTTCAGTTCAGTCTTTTTCCTCTAGATGTGTTGAGTTGTTGAGGGTGAGAGAGACCAGGTTGGTAGATAGAGGCTCAGCAGTACTCCAGTTCCAGGTTGCACCCCAGGGAACTGGTCACAGGAGCACAGCAGTCAGAGTGAAACAAACACTTGGTTGTTCTGAGTGAGGTTTGCACTTCACTAACAGATGTAGAATAGTAACACAGAGATAGCCATGCTAGTCTATGTACTATCAAAACAAAAAAGCAGTCCAGTAGCACTTTAAAGAATAATAAATTATTTTGTTAGTCTCTAAAGTGCTACTGGACTGCTTTTTTGTATTAACAGATGTAGTTTGTAAGTGTGGTGACTCAGACAAAGAGACATTTACAGGGTTGCAAATGTCTGTCTGCTTATTTCAGGAAGGGAAATGAGGACAGAAAACAGAAAGATGGGTGAGTGAAGCAGTTGTGAAATTAGTGCTGTACAAACTGCAAGTGACAGAAAAAGAGAAAATGTCAGAGACATGGTGCTAAAACAGCTGGAACTTGAGGTTCTTCTATGGACTTAAAAAAAGAAGGAAGTAGAGTCTGCCAGAGAGGAGGCAGCACACGAAAGAGCTCTGGAGCTGAAATTCAGGGAGTAAAAGGAAAATGAGAAAGTGAAAGCACCATACGGATGTGCTCACAAAGCAGACCCAGAACACTCCCACACCACTGATTCCCACCTCTATAAAAATCCAGGTGTGCGTCCAGCATACACTGGGACAGGTGATAGTGCTGACTATTTTACTACCTTTGAGAGGCTGCCTGCGAGTCATTGGATTCCCAATAACAAGAAGTTTTGATTGCCAACTGGTAAAGTTCTTTGTATATTCAATGAAATGTTAATGGAGAATGTGTTAGATTACTATAAATTCAAAAAATGATTTTGAAACCATTTCAGATTGTCCCTGACACACACTGAGGGAAATTAGAATCTTAAGAGGAGTTGTTGGCCTGAGCCGGGGGAATGTGAAAATAAGGTTAATGGTTTGATAGGAAAGACAAAGAGGGGAAAAGTGCTTACAAGCTTTAGAGAAATGTTTGACTCCAGAAATGTGGGTCAGGAGAATTTCCTAAGCATCTGTAAAGATGATGTGAAACAGTGTCTATGGGACCAAGATGCAAAAACCAGGGATTAGATGGCATCTCTAGTTGATGATTTTGAGCCAACAGATTCATTTACTGCAGGTAAACCACAGAAATGTGGGGCTTAAACCTGATGGAGGAAAGCAGGGTTCCCATTTTACCAGGATAAGAGGGTGGCTGGGAGGTGGGGCACTCGCTTCCCTTCCTCTAATCCCCAGACCAAATGTCCTGTAAAAAGAGAAGAGCTCAAAAGGGGCTATCACTGGGATTCCACTAGTCACCTAAGGAACAGATGTCCTGTGCTGGTAGAAAAGCAAGTAACAAAGAGGTATATTTTCAACTATGCCAGGGATCGATACGGCAGGGACATACTGGGCATCAATTTATTGAGTCAATGAAGACGCAATAAATTGATCTCCAAAAATGTTTCAGTCAACACTGGTACGCCAGCAAAACAAGATGAGTTGCCGGCATCGACGGGAGAGAAACCCCTGTCACCCTTATTGTGTGAAAGACACCATGGTAGGTATGTCTACTCAGCTATGTGATCTGTGTAGCTGCAAAAGAGAGACAGTAAAGGTAAGTGTAGACAAGGCCAAAGCTTAAGTCTGCTGTCCTCAACACAGAAATCTCCCGGGCAAATCAAATTGGAGGTTAAGGAAGTTTATTGACCAAGGAGATAGTGGCCAATCCTACTCTCCGGATCATCACCTTGTCATGGTGAGCGTGCTGCGTGCTGCAATAAACCCAAGAGCGATGCCACAGGAAGTCTTGTACTCCCAGGAGGGTCAGTCATGGCAGCAAGATCAAGGGCAGGGGAGGGTTCAGACAAACAATGATCCTAAAAGTCCTCAACAGCAGAACAGGCAGAGGATAGCAAAGGTAATGCTACAATGGATGTGAAGGCAGATGAAGGCTGCAGCAGACAAGAGACTCCCAGTTGTCATGGATTCCATGTCATTGAACCTGAGCTTTGTGTCCATCAAGAACCATGTGGTGGCTGCAATGCAACAGTCCTCCCCACGTTAAAAGAATTCACACACAGGTATCTTCCTCTGTGTACTATTCTTCTAACTTAAGCCCTACAGTGACTGGCAAAAGGTGATGAGAGCAAGACCGTGAAATCTGGAAGCTTTTAGTCATGAACCAGCATGCAGGCAGTGAATGTATGTATCAGTCGTTCCGTTTCAAGGACTGAGGTGGAAGAACAGTCCGGCTGCTGCAACCATGATCGAGCAACCCTATTTAGGATCCACTCTGCTCACCCCACACGGGGAGGGGGCTAGAAAAGGTGCCCTAAACATAGTCCACTTCAACACCCCGACTGGATAACAGTGTCCAGTGGGTTCACTTCCATGCAGTCAAAATCGAACAGTAAACTTTGGAACATGGAATATTTGGACGCTAATGGACAACCCAGACAGTGATCAATCTGAAAGACGCACGGCAGTTATCGCCCACAAACTGTGACGATTCAACATGGATATTGCTGCCCTGGCAGAAATGCATAGACCAGAAGAAAAACTGCTAAGAGAAGGCAGCAGAGGGTACATATTTTTCTGGAAAAGAACCCCACAGGAAAAAGAACGAATTCATGGAGTAGGATTTGCCATCAAAAACAAACTAACCAAGACCCTATCTGAAGTCCCTGTAAGCATTAATGAGCATGTCATGACTCTCCACTTGAAGCTTGCCAAAAGCCAACACGCAACTGTCATCAGTGCCTATGCACCAACTCTAGATGCCAAACATGATGTGAGGTTGAAATTCTACACCCAACTGGACACAGTCCTGAAAGAAACACCCAAAGAAGACAAGATTATTCTCTTGGGGGATTTTAATGCCAGGGTCAGAAGAGATGCAGATCTCTGGCAGACTATCATTGGGAAAAGAAGGAGTTGGCAACAGTAACTCCAAATGGAGTGTACCTCCTTAAGAATGTGCAGAACATGAGCTCGTCATCACAAACACCCTGTTCCACCAGAAAAACAAATTTCAGACCTCATGGCAACATCCTCGATTGAAGCACTGGCACCTCAGAAGTCGGGATTGTGCTCAGGATCAACATGATGTCCTCATATGTGCAATGATTAGCGCTGATTACTGCTGGACTGATCACTGCTTTATTCGATCCACAATGGCAATTACGATTGTCACCACACAGAGAAGTCAGAGGAAACAGATCCAATGAAAGATCAATGTAAAAGGCTTTAAGGACCCCATCAGACAAAGTGACTTCCAGATAGCGCTCGAAAGGAAGATACCGACAGTAAACCCTGAAGATGTGGAAAAACACTGGTGTCAATTGAAAAATGCCATCATTGAAGCTTGTCGAGAAGCCATTGGCTACCGGACTAGGAAGCATCTGGACTGGTTTGATGAGAATGAGGTAGAAGTTGAACGCTTGATTGAGGCAAAAAGGAAAGCCTTTAGGGCCTGTCAAAGTGGCATCAATTGCACAATAAAGAAAGAAGTGCATGCCAAAGCCAAGGCAGTAGTCCAGCATAAAGGAAGGACTCTATGGTGGACTGAAAAGACAGGAGAACTCCAGCATCTTGCAGACATTAATGATACAACAGGTTTCTTCAATGTTACCCAAGTTGTTTATGGACTGAAAAGCCATGGAATCAATCCCCTGTGATCAAAGGATGGTACCCAACTCTTAAAAGACAAAGAAGCCATTGCTTCTCGCTGGCGGGAGCACTGTAATGAGCTCTTGAACTGCCCCTTCACCACCGTCCTAGAATCCCTTCACCAAGTCCCTCAGCAACTGTCTAGAGACCATCTTGCAACACTTCCTACCTTAAGTGAGGTCCAAGCTGCCATCATAACGATGAAGTGCAACACGGCAACTGGACGGGATGGAATCCCACCAAAGTCTTCAAAGAAGATAGGCTAGAGCTCCACAAACAGCTCCACTTCCTGATTCTCAAGATCTGCACAAGTTTTCAGAGACACATTGATTGTCAATCTTTTCAAGAAAGGTGACAAGTCAGACTGCGGAAACTATCGTGCCACCTCTCTCCTGGCAACATCAAGGAAAAATCTTAGCTCAAACCCTTGCAAACTGGCTCCTGTCATGCTCTGAAGAAATTCTTCCAGAATCCCAGCGTGACTTCCAACCATTCCGAGGAACAGTGGACATGATCTTCACTGCCTGGCAAGTGCAAGAAAAATGTTGAGAACACAACCAAGCCTTATATATGAGTTTCATTGACCTGACCAAAGCATTCAGCTCATTTAATTGTGGCAACCTGTGGACCATCCTTTCAAAGATCAGCTGCCACAAAAAATTCATGAGCATTTTAGGGCTGCTTCACAATATAATGACTGCCACAGCATTGACCAACAATGGATCCCAAAGCAACCCCTTTGAGGTCAAAACGGGAGTCAAGCAAGGCTGCGTCATTTCCCCATCACTGTTCTGCATTTTCACCACCATGTCCCTTCATCTCATTGGTGGAAACTTCCAGATGGTGTGAAGATTATCTATAGAATGAATGGGAAGCTTTTCAGTCTGAGGAGACTGAAAGCTAAAAGCAGAACCTCCCAAACCTCAATCATGGAGCTCCAGCACATAGATGACAATATGGTTGTTCCCCTTTCTCCCACAGCCCTTCAGACCATCTTATGTGCCTTCGCTGAAGCCAATGAGAATCTCTTCTCGGCCTCACACTGACCACCAATAAGATCAAGGTACTCCACCAACCTTACCGATGGGACAATCTCATGCACCTTCTATTGAAGTCAATGGACAACTGTTGGAAGATGTGGAGCGCTTCCCACACCTTGGAAGTCATCTTTCAACTAAAGTCGACATTGATGCGGAAATCTATCGTCGTCTGAACTGTGCAAGCTCTGCTTTCGCTCGCCTGAGACAAAGGGTGTTTGAGAAGTGGGTCACCTATCCCAAGACAAAGCTCCTCGTAAACCATGCAGCAGTTGTTCCAACACTACTGTATGCATGTGACACCTGGACACCATACAAACTTGAACACTATTACCCATGCTGCCTCACAAGAATCCTGAATATCTCTTGGGAGGATAGGTGCATGAACACTAGCTTCCCACAGGAGTTGAACATGACCAGCACTGAAACCATTATCATTCATGAACAACTTCATTGGACTGGTCACGTGATTCAGATGTCTGATCAGCACCTCCCAAAACAGATTCTGTTTTCTGAATTGGAGGAAGGACAGAGGAGCACTGGGAGCCAGTGGGAGTGATATAAGGACAAGCTGAAGGCACACATGAAAAAGTGCAGCATCCGTGTTGACACTCGGGAGAACCTTTCCCAAGACCTGTCCCCAGTGGAGAAGGGGAACCCATGAGGGGGTGGCACACTTTGAGAGATCCTGACATTGTGCAGACAAGGAAAGGTGGAGAAGAACAAAAGAGCATCAAAAACTGCCCCGCGCCCCTCCAACAGCTACCAAGACCTGCCTCTTCTGTGATAGGATCTGCAGCTGCAGAATTGGGCTGATCAGTCAATGGACTCACAAATAGGAGGGTGACGTGAAGATGTCCTACTCGTTATTGAGTGACTGCCAAGCGAGTGGACAATAACACCCTTGACATGTTAACTGTTACAGGTTAAACCTCTCTAACCCAGAACTCTCTCAGCCAGCAAACTCCATAATCCAGCAGGATTTTAGTTAGCCAGAAGACCACTTATCATGGGTGTGACCAAGTTTCTCATAGTCCCATGAAGTTTGTTTATAGCCACCAATCCTGGCTCTCAGTGTTCTGTGCTGTTATTTAGCTGTAATTTACTCCTAAATGTCTTCTAAGAGCTCAGTAAGTCGTGGAAGTGTTTATAATGTGCTGGAAAAATATTGACCTTCTGTCACTCGGCAAATTCCCTTGTTTGGCATGATTCAGGTCCCAAGGATGCCAAAGGAGAGAGAGTCAACCTCTAATGGCATTTTCCATGTAGCCCAGGCTGTTGAGGCATTTGCCTGCAGCAAGGAACATCCTGCTGGGATCCCAGAGAGAAAAGGTAAAGTCCCAAGAGTTGCTCAAAGAATGGGAGTCTTCTTGATTCCTCAGCAGCAAGGGGAAACCACAGGCTTTCAGGAGTGGGGGCAGACAGGCTGACAGACTTGCTGGGCCCTGGGCAAGGGGGTAGGTTTCACACAGTACCAAAAGGGGTGGGGCTGGGGAAACCAGCCCTCAGCATCACCCAGAGCACAACAGCCCTCACTGCTACCCAGAGCATGTCATGCAGAGTGCCAGCAGATATTTAAAGGGCCCAGAACAGTTGCTCCTTTTGTGCCCCCTACCCCTCATTGGTCGGAAGGCCTATGTGGGGGTGGTTGAGACCAGCTCCTGCATTGCAGCTGAAAATAATCTCCTTGGGAAGGGAGAGGGAGTGTATTGCCTGCTAGTGAAAGAACTGTCTCGATTGTTAGCTGCCAGCAGGTTGCAACTGAACAAGGGACAGAGCCCATTCTAGGGAGCACAGGGAGAAGTGTCTTAAAGTGGAGCCTAGAAAAGAATGCTTCACGGGGGGTGCAGATCTCTGAATGGGGGAGGAGTCTGTGAAGAAGGGGGCATAGCTCCATACCTGGGCGACGTACTGCAGAGGTGACTTGTGCAGCATCTCTGTCCAGTGGGTGGGATCTGGGAGGGTGTCAGGTGTGTAGGGGAAGCCAGCTTCCACCAGGCACCTGCAGAGGAGACAGAGCCTGGCTCAGGATGGGGCCTAAGCTGCACCTGGGGCAGGAAGTGTGGAAGGTCTCAGTCACATGCACTCACCAGTCGGGGATGTCGGTGCCACTGATCATGGAAGCCATGTTGACAACTGGGTTCCTCACCACACAGGCTTGGTAGGTGCCTGGATACTGGCCAATGAGGTGGCAAGCAAGGAAGCCTCCGTGTGAGCCACCCACTAGTGCCACCCGGGCTGAGTCCAGCATGTGTTCCTCTAGGACCTGCTCCACGCAGTACTGCAATGGAGGAGTGGGGCAGAGCAGTCAGGAGACAGAGTCTGGCAAGGGGTAGCCAGGGTGGTGTCAGGGAGTGGGCAAGAGGACAGTGCTGAGATGTGACCAGGACCTGATGGGTTGGCTGTGCCCACCTCCCTCTCTTAAGTCACTGGGCAGCAGCTGCAGGGGAGCTGGGGGGAGCAGACACTACCTGCACATCTCTGACATCCTGACAGCCCACGTGCCCAGGCAGGGAGGCAATGCTGTCCTGGCCAAAGCCGAGCGAGCCACGGTAATTAACTGGAGAAAGAACTCAGCGTGAGGGAAGAGCTCCTGCAAGCCCTCCTGAAGCCAGGGCCCACGAAAGACATGTGGCTGGCCTGCCACAGCCAGTCCCCAGCAGTGCACTGGGAGCGGGGTGTCCAACAGGAGATCTCACTCCTTCCCAATGGGCACCCAGATGCAGGCCTTCAATCCAGGGTGAATGGGGAGCAGCCAGGAGCTTTGGAGCTGGGCAGGCCTGGGCACTGCACCCTCCTACTGGTTATCCCAGGATGCTGATAGTGCCTACCCCAAATGCCCATTCCCATGCTGGTGCTGCATTCTGGGATCGTCCCTGTACTATAGCCCAGTTGTACCCCTACCTCAGTAGTTTCTCCCCAGGGTACCATGCCAGAGAGGTGGCATAGGTTGAGCACAGTCAGGTCTAGGGAGCCCATAGCCACTACTCCACCAGGCCTTGGCCACAGCATGTCCACCCCTTGCAGACCCCACAGTATGCCTGCAGCACCAGTCCCTGTCCCCGCTGGCTCAGGCAGGACTCACCCAGGAGCACTGCGAAGCCCATCCTGCAAAGCACTGCGGGGTAGAGCATCCAGCTGGCCGTGAAGACAGAGTGTGGGCCCCCTGCAAAGCGAGGCAGAGGGGTGAGGGGTTGGGTTATTGGGAAGAACCCAGAGGGGAGGGGCTCATATGGGGTACAGTACAGGTGTTGTGACATTTTGCCTGGAAGGGCGGGGAAAGAGCTGGATGTGCAAAACCAGCAAGCGGCCAGGCTCCTCCAGCACATGACTGCCTTGAACAGAGACTTTCCAGAGAATATCTGCTGGCCCTGCTCACTCCCTGAGCAGTGAATCAGCAACATCCTCATTGTGAAGGATTGGCTGGCAATAAGAGCACAGCAGATGCTCACAGGGCAACAGAGCATGGGGGGCCAGGAAGCGCCCCCAACCTCCCAATACAACTACCATATAAATAAATGTTAAAGAAGAGGAGAGGGACTGTACGGTGAAGCTGTGGGGTGGGGATGGAGGCGGGGGCCAAGACCTGCAGGGTGGCTTTGCTCCCCCTGGGGCTGTGTGTGTATGCAGAACTATAGGGTGGCTTCACCCCTGTGTGGCTGGGGGTTGTAGAGCCCAGTCCTGTAGGATGGTTCTGCTCCCTAAGGTGCTGAAGCCTGTGGGTAGCTGTACTTCCTGTGGACCTGGGGGGACACGACACATACACACAGTGTTGTAGGGTGACTGCGCTTCCCGTCAGGCTGGTGGCCCAGGCCTGTAGGGTGGCTGTTCTCCCTGAAGGGATGAGTGCAGGCAGCTGTGGGGTAGTTCCCATCCCACCTCTCCTTGAGCTCTGCCCCTGCTACTTGAGGAGCAGTACTCCCATCCTGAAGCCAGTCCAGGCTTGGCTTGGCCCAGCAGGCACCACCAGCCCACTTGACATTGCCAGCAGTACCAAGGGGGAGACCAGGCTGCAGTGCCTGACTCAGATCTGACTTGGCTGCTCACCAGCCACCGGGTGACAGGTGCAAGTTGACTTGGGAGAAGCTCTCCAGTGATACGACCACCAGGGCAGAACCTTGTCCCCAGGCCAAACCAGAGGGATCTACCTTAAAGAGGCAAGTACCAGTTGTGTCAGAGCCACTCTCCTCCCTGTGCCTGTGAAGCCCATAGCAGCTGTGTGCTAACACCTCCTTGCTGGGGGATGGGGCATACGCCTGCTTGTCATTGCCGAGTGAAAGAACAGTGGCCTGCCAACCCCACAGCCAGAGGAGGGCAGCTGGCATCACTGCAGGAAGGGAGAGGAGGTGGCAGCAGGCATGGGGTGCCCCCAGCAGGCTGGGCCCCAGGGCAAGGTGGCAGCACTGATTCCTGGTCTGACAGGACAACCCTCAACTCCAGCTTCTTAATTAGGCCCAGTCAGACCTGTGTGCACAGCGGGACATGACGGGCAGGGGCTCACCATGGGGCATGACCACCAGAGGCAGCTTCCTTGGCTCTAGCCCCTTGCTAGGCTGCAGAAGGAGGGCTTCAAAATCGATCCCCTCTGAAAAGAAAGACTGGGACATCAACAACGGAGCCAGCCACACCAGGGCCCATCTCCCACCTCTGATGTCACTCACTGTACTGTGGGTTATCCTGCTCCGGGGGAGGCTGCAGGGGCCGGATTGCCCAGCTGATCTCTGGGATGGGGGTAGCATCTTCCAGACACAGCCAGCACACCTGGGCCTCCCGCCCAGCCCCAGGGAGGAAAGCCACCTTCTGCAAGGAGAGAGAGTTCATAACTGGCATGTGCAGCACTGCAAAATGTGCCAACAAGCATGGGTGGGGGCACAGCTTTGCAGACATCCTCTGGTAGCATTTGGGGAGGAAATGGCTGCACATGGTATTGGGCACGGGGCATATGGAGAAACTGAAAGAACTGATAAGAGTAAACAGACTGCAGCCTCTTGCTAGCCCAGCCCTGGTCACCCACCCCTTTCAGGCTCTGCCTGTGCTCCTGACTCCTGACCCATAGCACGCGTCCTTCATTCCTCTAGGCTCCCCGCTGTTCTACCCATGCCGCCGTGCTAACTCCGCCATGGGTTCCCCCGCAAGCTCTGCCAGTGCTCCTCACTCCTGCGTCACTGCCCCTACTAGCCCAGCACCAGGCAGACATAAGCAAGGTCATGCTTTGGGAGGCTGGATGAGGGGCGGCGTGGCTGCAGCCAGTTATTATTCCTTAGCTTGTATGTGGGGTGAAAGGTTGTGGGTCAGCCCTCCTGCCCCATCCCATCCCCCTTACCAGTGTGTGGGGGCAACTGGGGGTCGAGAACCTGGCCACTAGAAGATCCCTGTCAATGGTGAGGAGAGACCAGCTGCCCAGGGAGGCACCTGCAGAGGGACATATGCCTGGGTCAAAGTCTGGAACTTACAGGAGGAGTCTGGGGCAGCGGGGCACCCAGCCCCTTCCACCAGGTGTCCAGGGGCAGTGTGAGCAGGGCAGACTGCTGGGTACTTACCTGCCGTCAGGGAAGTCACACTGCCACTCTGTGTCTCCACCACAATCAGCTCCTAGGGAGAAACCATGAGCCTTATCAGAGTTGGGGCCAGACTGGAGCCACACAGAGGCCCAATGACCCCGCCCCTCTGCTCAAGGTTGGTCTGGCACGGGCTCTGCAGGTGCCCACAGACAGCCCCTCAACTGTGTACCTGACGGCTGCGCTGAGCGGTGTCCAGCACGACCCTCCGGCTATCAGCTGCCCAGCACAAGCCTGGCAGTGCTGAGCAATAGATCCCTGTGAATGTTTCTGCAAGGAGAGCACCTTGGGTTCAGCACACTGCCCCCTGAACACCAGCCAGGCTGGTACAGGGCACTCGCACCAACGGCCAGCAACAGGGAACCCAGCCTCCCACAGTTCACATTCCACCCCTACACTTTCAGCTCCACCAGTATCCCCTCATTCCTGACCCACAGCCCTTGCTACCCCACCCCTGGGCTCCCCAGCTACCCCAGCAGTGCCCCTGCCTCCCAACCCAGTCTCTTATGGACCAGCAACCTGGGCCCCTCCTGAGCAAAGAGCGCCAAAGTGCACTGGCTTTCACACCGGGAGAATGCCAAGACCCTAGGTGCCCAGCCTACCTCATCATCCCTCAGCCCAGCCCCTTGCTCACTCCCAGAGAACCCAGCCCGCTACTCACCCTGGCTCTGCCGAGGCACAATGTCCAGCGCAGTGGAGGTGACCTTTGTGTACCAGTCATACTGCAAGAAATGGCCAGCTGGTACTTGGCGGGGCAGCAGCCTGGGGTTCTGGTCAGCCATGCTGCCTGACCTGCACCCACAGGCAATCTGAGAAAGCCGCGGCAGCTGCTCATGGGAAGGCTGAGTGAGCTGGGGAGCCTGCCCTGGATTACCTAGGCCCCAGTAGGCTTGTCCCAGCTTCCCCCAGGCACCTGGGTGCGAAGGTTGCAGCACTGCACAACAGACGCAATCTGGGGAGTGGGAGGCACCAGCAGAAGCACAGGGCAGGCCCATATGTCAGGGCAACATGCCAGGGGCAGGAGCTCTTGTGCTGCTGTGAACACTGCCACTCAGCTCTGCCAGGGCAGGCTGCTGGAGAAGCCCAAGTCCCTCGGTGGGGCCTGCTACAACCTTACACAACAGTGTGACTCATCTCCAGCTCCCAGCAGGAAGTGCCACTGGTGGACAAGGCTGGCTTTGCCGTCACCACCACAGGGCCTTGGTTGGGCTCCAGAGAGCCTGATACAAGAGCTCAGTATGACCCTGTGTAAGGTGGTGCCCACAGGGCTGGGACTCCAGCAACGGCTCCGCAGCCTGGTGTGACTCACTCACCACACAGAGGCGGCTGCACTGCTGGTGGGGCCCGAGTGCATCATTCTCCAGGTACACGATGCGGCACTGATCAGGGCTCAGACGTGGGGACCACACAGCCTTAGTGTCATCTGACAGCAGCTCTGCAGCAGAACAGAAGGCTATGAGGCAACTGTGAGCAGCCAGGGTAGGGGGGCAGGTGCAAGAGGGATGCAGGGGTGGTGCGCAGGCAGAGAAAGGGGGTTAGGTGGACATAGCATGGTGATGGCATGTGGGCATGACGGGGCACATGCAGGCAAGGCATGGGTTAGGGGGCATGCAAGGAGGCACGGCAAGGTGGGTGCACATAGGCAGGGTCCTGGTTCAGAAAGCAGCAGCAGCAGCAGCAGCAACTCACCACACCTTGCTCCTGTCAGGTCTACATAGAACAGTGCTGACCTGAGAACCAGAGCAGGGCAGCTGTCATTGCACAGACACAACAGCTCACCCTCAAGTCCTACAACCAATGGGAAAACCCAGCCACCACTGCTCCTTCTCCAGGTGGGTACTGATCCCAGCTGGCAAATAGGAACAGTACCTCCCCAGCTCAGGCTGGCAACCCCAGCTTCCTGGCATCCCTCCCACTTTCAGAGGAGGCTGCAGGAAGAGGTGCCCATAGGCTGGGGCTAGCTCTCAAAGCAGGGGTGGAGCAGCCACTGACCTGGCTCCTGCCTTGGCAGCCCCAGCCCCAGCCCCCAAGCACCTACTGGCATTTCTCCAAGTGGTCCCACAGCTCAACTCCTGGACATAAGGGGCCTCTCTCGGCAGCACTGGGGCTCTGGAAGGGGCAGCAGGTAGCGGCACTGGGAACTCACCTGCGGTTAGTGCAATGCCGCAGGCCCAGGCGAAAGGGCTCATGCCACCAGCCTATGAACACCACCCCTGTGTCACCAGGGGACCAGAAGGCCTGCAGACAAAGTAGGAGAGCACCAGTGAGCAAGTGGGGCCAGGCACTGAGCAGCTGGGATGGGTAGCAGGGGAGGGTGAGAGTGCTGAGGGCAGGGGAGCAGCCAGAAATTCCCTCACTGCTGAAGCGAATGAAACCATATGCTGCGCTCTCCAGGAACCAGAGCAGGGCCTCGGCCCACCAACTGGTGCCTTGGGGCACAGCAGGGTGACATATGGGTACTGGTGGGGCACCAGAGAGAATAGACAGAAAGGTGTTTGGGAGCTGGCGCGGGTTGCCAGTTGGGCACTGCCAGCATCTGGCTGCCCACACCCATGCTGACCTGCCCAGGAGAGATGTATTCCGGGATGCCCTCCAGCACTGAGACATTGCCACTCTCCACATCCAGCACGCACAGAGCTGGGACACTCTTGCCCACCAGCGTCTCTCCCCAGTCGTCATGGTATACGAACTGCTCCCCCTGGAACACAGAGTCATGAGTGCCTCTCTCCTGGTGTACCCCCAGCCCCCAGCCAGATATTGCCAGAGTCCACAGAGGAGCAGGACACAGTGCTCAGTGGCAGAGCCTGGAGCTGTTCCCACATTCCTGCTCCGTGCCCTAGCACCATGCCCAATTGGCTCTCTGGCCAGTTCTGGGGTGGGGCAAGTAGACCCTGGGTACACTCCACACACCTTGACAGCTTTGCCAGTTCTCTCCTCATCTACACAGCCACTGCTCTGCTCCGGGGCTTTGCTCTGGAAGAAGGACTCAGCCTTGGGCCGCTTCCTCTCGGCCACGTAGAGCAGGTGGGTCTCTGAGTGCGACCAGGACAGGCAGCCAAACTGATCTGGAGAAGTGCCAGTCAGATCCCATGGGACACCATGGCCCAGCTCACCCACCACTGGCCCTGGGGACCCCATTCTCCACCCTCCCTGACCCAGCCATTCCATCCCATGCCACAGTCCTAATCTCTCCCTAGCTCCCTGCCAGCCAGTGCAGGGAGATGCTGGGGACCCAGCCTCACCATCCTCATAGACATTGCCATGCTTCTCCAGAGCTGTCAGGTTGATACTCTTCACCTTGCGATTCTGATTCCAGACCTGGGGGAACAAAGACATCAGGGGTCAGGTGTCAGGGTTCCAGAGACTGCCCCAGAATCACTCGTTCCCCAACGAGCTGCTCACCCACCATTTTCTTTGCAGGACTGGTGTCTTCCAGGCTGAGTTACTGAGCACCCAGCACAGCAGCAGTGAGCCCTGCACCAAGGAGCTCTGTGACACTCGAGCACCAGCGGGGCTGTGGTATCCTGGGCAAGTGGCACGCTGCACAGGGCGGCAGGAGAGAATGACAGGCAGCTGTGCTAGACCATTGGTAGCAACAGCTACCAGCTGGGGTGGCAGTCTGCCTGGCTGCAAAGCGGGCAGCATGGCCCCACCTTGCACTGGCCCTTTGGGCCTGTTCTATCCATAAGGGAATGAGTGGGCTTGTCACAGCTCTGTCCATCCTGCTCCATTCTGGCCTGGGGTCCTAGGACGGTCTGGCCGACTGGCTGGGCCCCAGATTGTCATAAGCAGTGCCTGGTGAATGCTGAGTGGACAGCCATGGGGATTCCCACCCCAGTGAAGGGAATCCTCTATATCAGAGATGAGCAACAGAAAACAGTGAATGCGCTACATAAGTGGCCCTCCCTCATCTCAGTGGGCTGCAAGATTGTCATAACCAAGACAGTGTCCCAGCATAGGGTAGTTTGGCTAACTGTGCTTATATACCTATAATATGCTGTACATGCAGACTGAACCACCGCAATACTTTGATTGGATGCAGAGGGAGTACACGGCTCTCGTGATTAACGTTGCGTACAATCAGCACACACCTCCCTTCACATGCCCTTGCTGTAGTGCATGTCACTTTAGTAATACTGGTAAGCAGGGCTTCTTTTTCTGACAGTACATGCCAGTACGGTATACCGGCACCTCTGCATGAAGGTTCCCCTGGCCAGGGTTCACACACCTGGGGCTGCTGGTGAAGTACTGTGCCCCAGCCGACTCCCAGCTTCAAAGCTGCAGCGTCCCCCTCTTCCATGGCAGGGGGTGAATAGTGGCACCGTTGTTTTTTTTTTAGGGGGGGAAAAAAAAAGCACTGATGGTAAGAAAAAAACTATGTGGATGGAAATCAGTAGGTCTGGCAACCTCATGCAACCTCAACAGCAAAGGAAAGGTCTAATGGACCACACACAAAATCCCAATAGGCCACAGGTTGCCTACCACTGCTCTATACCAAAGCCAAGCTCGAGGAGGGGCTGTTAGCATCTGGGGCTGGCTGACACACCTTCCTGGAATAGCGAGCAGACAGGCCAGGAAGGTGCCACAGCCCCAGGCTGCACTACGGGATTGCACTTTGCCCTGAGCTGGATACTGAAGGTGCCCTCACTCTTCTCATAGTACCCCTGGGCCCCAGTCACAAACCAACGCACCTCAAGGAACTGCTTCTCTTCTCCTTTGCCAGGGCTGGCTTTCCGCAGGACGGCCTTCAGTGCCCCACTGCGAGACTCCCGGCTTAGCAGCCTACAGCAGAAGACAGGCTGGAATGGGCCTGAAATCATGGCACAGCCTGGGGGTGGGAGAGGCATGTGCAAGGCAGACGGAGTTCAGAGAACCCTCGGCCCAAGGATGCCAACTCACCCCACAGGAGTGATGGAAAGGGTGGAGCTGGGGCCTATTCTGATAACATAGGCAGGAGAGTGATGGTTCCCAAGCTGTCACTGCCCTGTTATCCAAAACAGTACAAAAAAACATGTACAAAAGTCCCGAAATGACTGGCTGTTCCAGTCACACCTGGTAACCAAGAGGAGGAAGGGACCTGAAATCAGAGGACCAGACCTGGGGTGGGAAATTCAGCTTAATTGGTGACCAAATAGCTATTTCACCCCTCTGCCTTTGAGGGCTGGAAAACAAACAGACTTTGGAGGAAAATTAGCTGGAGCAGCAGCTGCCTGGCAAAAGCCACTGCAGCAGGCTTCACCATTGTGGCTGGGTCTCCTGGGAACCAGGCCTTCCTCCTCCTGCTCCCGAGACTTGTCCTGACAGATCAAGCCGGTGAGAGGGACCACAGGCCAGCACTACCTCTGTTGGCTCTAGCTGAATGGTAACCACGAGCTGGGACTTGAGACTTTGTCCCTCATTCATTCCCTCATATGGCCTTTGCCCTCACAACTTTTCTCTCCTTCTTAGCCATCTGTTTTCTTCCTCTCTAATAAAAGTGAGGCTGAGCCGGCCACACCTGCACATTTTGCAACACCACTGTAAGTCTGTGACCCTGCAGCAGATAAGAGAACTGCACCAAATCACCCTGACCTAGGAGGAGTTTGACAGCTCTCAGTATGGCTGGTCAGAACATTGGCTGGGTTTGGGTTTCTCCAGGAGTAAGCTTGCAATGAAGTAAGCCCCACAGAGATCTTCAGGGGAACAGGACACAGTGCTTCACCTCTCTCTGCACTGTTCTTTTATGCCCCATCTTGGGTGGTTTGTGCTTGTTTTGTCTTCTTAGCAAACGGATAAGAATTTAGCAGCAGCCACTCCAGCCCATTTTCAACTCACTGCTTTTCTTTTTCCCAAATGCATTTGTTTGCCAGCCATAATGCACTTTTTTGTCCAGACTGGAGAGGCCATGTCCTTTCCATTTGAAAAGCTGAAGCTGGTTTCCACCTCATTTCAGGATATTTAGTACAGGTTAAAAGATGCTGGGTCTCAGTTCCCGAAACCCAAGCTGTGGTTAACAGAGGATATGGCTGGCCAGATCCTATGGGTCAGGTGAGCACTCTGGCTTCCACATCTCTTCCAAACACACACCAGGACACAAGGCAATGTAGAGGCAGAGAGGTGCTCCCAGAAAGCATAGCAATGGCCAGGTCAGAGAGCCTGAAGCAAAGCTGGAGGCAGGTCTGTCGCAATTGCCCCACCTCAGTGCCCCAGGTGCAGGGCCCAGGGAAACCCCCTTCTGCACAAGCCCGACTCCCAACCTTTCTCCAGGCTCCACCCCTGCTCCACCCTATTGCCTACCCTGTCAGAAGCCTCCTCCCAGGAGTGATGCAAGCAGGAAGATTACTGGGCAGCTTGATGCAGGGCAGCAGCAGGAGTTGCCATATCGGTGGAAGCCGGAGCAACCTGGCAGCCTATTCTGCCGTGCCCCACCATCGATTTCCCAGTACTCTGCTTCACTGCCATAGTGAGAAACAAAGTGCTCTGGCCCCAGCCCCACCTGCCACCATGCTGAGTGCAGGGAGGACAAAGCCCTGATGCTGCCCCACACAAAACCACCTGGTAATTCACCAGACTGCCCTGGGCCCTGCACATCCTCTCCATAGGACACTTCAGGCAGTTGTCGCAAGGCTCCCCCAAAGTGCAGGGGCTGGGGCAGCCACCCCAAACATCCTATGGATAGAACAGATCTGGATGAAGAAACAGCAGGCAGCAGCCCAGAGCTGGCCCAGGTGCCTCCTCCAGGAGATAGGACCAGGCACAGCCAAGGGCCCTGCCTTCTTCTAACTGCCTTTTGCAGGCAACCGAGCCTGAAGCCTCCCCAGGGACAGGTGGCAGCAGGAGGACAGTTGGAGAAGAGACTGTAATGGAAGACTCTTCCTCCCAAACTGCCACTCTCGGAGGCAATTCAGGCCTAGACATGATGGCCCCAGGATCTGCCCTCCTCCACACTCTGAAGAGGGGGCCTCTTCCAGGTGCTGAGCCACATTTTGGATTGATCCCTCCTGATGCAGCTCCCAGCAGCCCACTCAGCTCAAGCTCTGCTCCCAGCTGCCCACAGCCCATGGCAAGCCAGCACCCACCTTCCTGCCCAGCCACACTCACAGTAGGCAGCCAGCCAGGCCACACCTCTCCAGAGCTTTGGGAGTGGCCATGGACACAGAGCAGGTGGCAATGTGCACACAGCAAGCGCTGCCAAAGGCACAGGACAAAAACACTCACTCTCCCTTGATCTCACTGCAGGTGCCTGAAGGGCCCGAGTACACAATGGTCTGGCTGTCATGGAAGATGAGGTACTGGCGGCAGAACTTCACACTCTCAGCTCTCTCCAGGTCCTGCTGAGACCACTCTGCAAGGAGAGGGCAGTCAGCTGCTGCCTGCCCTGGTCTGGCATTGCTTCCCTCTCCTTTGGCCTCAAGAGAATGGCCTGCGTGCAGAATAAGGCACCCCATCTGCCAGCACTCCTAGTACTCCCTTTACTGCCAGAGGACATCTGGGTTCAGCCCTGGCTCTGTGTGATCCTGGCCTACTTCCTTATGGCCTGATGGTCACATGTGCTTAATACCTTGCAGTGAGGGCAGCGGGCAGCTCTGAAAATCTCTAGAACTCTGTCTAAGCCTCAGCTCCTGAACTGCCACATGGGGGCAGCTGGAGCCAGCTCCACCATGCACACTTCAGCCACCTCTCCAACTGGAGAAAGGGAGCAAAGCCACGTGGTGACGGACAGATCCGGTGGCTCAGCCAGGCCTGAGTGGAGAGGAGCCAGGAGCACAAAGGCTCAGGAAACAGGGCTGACCAAGGAGCTCGACTGCCCACACAAAGGGCAATGGAGCTGCTAACCCGGGAAGGATGGGACCAGCAATGCTGCAAGAGGCTAGCTGGGATGCTGCTGTGACAAGTGGATGGGGAGTTGCAGCATCTTTGCTGACTGCAAGGGGAGGGGCTGCAGGTAATAGAAAAGCAGTCACTGGCTCTGCTACAACAAAGCCTCACAGCATGCACTGCTTCTTCTTGGAGACTGCTGCAGAGATGGGAGGACTGAGTCCAAGCCCAGAGAGCCTGTATGTGTGTGTGCATGCTGCTGATCTGATAGGACCCAACAGCTACAAATCCTTTCACATCTATGAAGAGTCACATGCAGGATTTGGGGGTGATTTCCTTTTATACTGACTCTTAGCAAGCAGACAGCCTGGAGTCCGGGATCATTTCCCTGATCCCCAGCAGAGATAGGACCTGAGCCAGGGCGGCTTGCTATGGCCAAGCCAAAGCAGAGACTGAAACAAGGCAGCGCTGCTCCCAGTCTGCTGCTGTCCCTGCCCCTCCTCTGGAATGTGCAGCCTGTCCCCAACTGGATGGCAGATGTAGCAGGGATCAGTACCTGTGTAGACATTGCAGTATTTGCCCCCATACTGCGTGGTGACCTCAGGCCCAATGCAAGCGCTGCAGAGCGAGGGGCACTGGCTGAGCTCGCGGTACAGTGCAGCTATCTTCTCGGGGCTCTTCAGCACCTGTGGAGGAAGGAACCCATCAGCAGAGGGGGCAGTACCAGGCACTGTGCAGTTGGGATAGATCCATGGGCACTAGAGCACTGGGCACAGAGTACAGACCTTAGCAGCTCCCTGACCAGCCTGATATATGAGGGTCCTGGGCAAGGGGTGAAGGGCTGGGAAATGCAGCCCATGTATGTAGGGGGTTGTGTAAAGAGCTAAAAGGGAATGGCTCTGGGGAATCACATGGAAAGATCTGCAAAAGGGAGATGGGGGGGCTGTCACTGGGGGTTCTGTGTGGGGCACACACATGGGGGCCATGTCATGGCAGGAGGCTGTGGGGGGGATCAGAGAGGCTCTGTGCGGGGCAGTCACACGAGTTCACAGCAGAAGGATTATGACGGGGTGCTCTGTGCAGGATACATACATGGGTTCACACCAGGAGGCTGTGAGGAGTCACAGGGAGCTCTGTGTGAGGCAGTCACACTGGGTCATGGTGGGGAGGCTGTGGAGAGTCATGGAGGGCATTATACAGGGCACACACATGGGGTCACAGCTGGGGGCTGTGGGGAGCCACACAGGGTCTCAGCTAGGGGATGTTGGAGGCTCATGGGCGGGGGGTCCTGTAAGAAGCACTCCCATAAAGTCATGGCAAGAGGCTGTGGGAGACCATGTGGGGGCTCTGTGCGGAACAGTCACAAGAAGTCAGAGCTGGGAGTGGGGAGTTATGGGAGGCTCTGTGTAGAGCCTCACACAGGATCACAGAGGCAGAGATGTGGCAGGGGTTGGGGGTTCTGTGTGGGGAGGTCATACAAGGGCACAGCAGGGAGTGTGGGGAGGTCACGGGGGGCTCAGTGTGAGACAGTCACATGAGGTCACAGTGGGCTGGGCTGTGTTGGGAGGTCAAAAGATATCACAGCAGCGGGAACTCTGGGGAGTCACAGGGGGCTCTGTGGGCAGTTAGAAAGGGTCAGAGAGGAGGTGATGTGTGAGGGCCATAGGGGGATCTGCGTGGAACAATCAGACAGGGTCACAGCGGCAGGGCTGTGGGGGCTCTGTAAGGTGTGGTCATAGCAGCAGGGCTGTGTGGGGGGCTCTGTGCAGGGCAGTCACACAGAGTCATAGCGGCAGGACTGTGGGGGCTCTGGAAGGTGTGGTCACACAGCGTCATAGCGGCAGGGCTGGGGGCGGGCTCTGCAGGGCAGTCACATGGAGTCATAATGACAGGGCTGTGGGAGGGTAGTGGAGGGGCTCTGTACAAGGCGGTCACACAGAGTTACAGCAACAGGACTGTGGGAGGGTAGTGGGGGCTCTGTGCAGGGTGGTCACACATGGTCATAGCGGCAGGGCTGTGGGGAGGCTCTGTGCAGGACGATCACAGGGTCACAACAGCAGGGCTGTGGGGGGGGCTCTGTGCAGGGCGGTCACAGGGTCATAGCAGCAGGGCTGTTGGGGGGGCTCTGTGCAGGGTAGTCACAGAGAAATAGCGGCAGGGCTGGGGGGGGTCTGTGGGGGGCAGTCACAGGGTCACAGCAGCAGGGCTGTTGTGGGGGGTCTGTGCAGGACGATCACAGGGTCACAGCAGCAGGGCTGTTGGGGGGGTCTGTGGGGGGCGGTCATAGGGTCACAGCGGCAGGGCTGTTGGGGGGGGTCTGTGCGGGACGGTCACAGCAGCAGGGCTGTGGGTGGGGGGCTCTGTGCAGGGCGGTCACAGGGTCATAGCAGCAGGGCTGTTGGGGGGGCTCTGTGCAGGGTAGTCACAGAGAAATAGCGGCAGGGCTGTGGGGGGGGTCTGTGGGGGGCAGTCACAGGGTCACACCAGCAGGGCTGTTGGGGGGGCTCTGTACAGGACGATCACAGGGTCACAGCAGCAGGGCTGTTGGGGGGGGGGGCTCTGAGCAGGACGATCACAGGGTCACAGCAGCAGGGCTGTGGGGGGGGCTCTGTGCAGGGCAGTCACAGGGTCATAGCAGCAGGGCTGTGGGGGGGGCTCTGTGCAGGACGATCACAGGGTCACAGCAGCAGGGCTGTGCGGGGGGCTCTGTGCAGGGCGGTCACAGGGTCATAGCAGCAGGGCTGTTGGGGGGGCTCTGTGCAGGGTAGTCACAGAGAAATAGCGGCAGGGCTGTGGGGGGGTCTGTGGGGGGCAGTCACAGGGTCACAGCAGCAGGGCTGTTGGGGGGGTCTGTGCAGGACGATCACAGGGTCACAGCAGCAGGGCTGTGGGGGGGGCTCTGTGCAGGACGATCACAGGGTCACAGCAGCAGGGCTGTGGGGGGGGCTCTGTGCAGGGCGGTCACAGGGTCACAGCAGCAGGGCTGTGGGGGGGGTCTGTGCAGGACGATCACAGGGTCACAGCAGCAGGGCTGTGGGGGGGGCTCTGTGCAGGGCGGTCACAGGGTCATAGCAGCAGGGCTGTTGGGGGGGCTCTGTGCAGGGTAGTCACAGAGAAATAGCGGCAGGGCTGTGGGGGGGTCTGTGGGGGGCAGTCACAGGGTCACAGCAGCAGGGCTGTGGGGGGGGCTCTGTGCAGGACGATCACAGGGTCACAGCAGCAGGGCTGTTGGGGGGGCTCTGTGCAGGGCGGTCACAGGGTCACAGCAGCAGGGCTGTGGGGGGGGTCTGTGCAGGACGATCACAGGGTCACAGCAGCAGGGCTGTGGGGGGGGCTCTGTGCAGGGCGGTCACAGGGTCACAGCAGCAGGGCTGTGGGGGGGGCTCTGTGCAGGGCGGTCACAGGGTCATAGCAGCAGGGCTGTTGGGGGGGCTCTGTGCAGGGTAGTCACAGAGAAATAGCGGCAGGGCTGTGGGGGGGTCTGTGGGGGGCAGTCACAGGGTCACAGCAGCAGGGCTGTGGGGGGGGTCTGTGCAGGACGATCACAGGGTCACAGCAGCAGGGCTGTGGGGGGGGCTCTGTGCAGGGCGGTCACAGGGTCATAGCAGCAGGGCTGTTGGGGGGGCTCTGTGCGGGGTAGTCACAGAGAAATAGCGGCAAGGCTGTGGGGGCGTCTGTGCAGGGCGGTCACAGCGGCAGGGCTGTGGGCGGGGGGGCTTTGTGCGGGGCTGTCACAGGGTCATAGCGGCAGGGCGGGGGCTCGGGGCGGGGCGGGCGCACGAAGTGACGGCGGCGGCCTGTTGGGGGGAGTTACAGGGAGACTACCGGGAAGGCGCGAGCGCATATCGGGAGTCACTTGCATCCCCGGGTCCCGCGTCTCCATCCCCACACCCCTCCAGGACTGCAAGGGCCCGTCCCGCAGGGAACTACGGGAAGGCGGCGGACCCAGACGCTCACCGGCGCTTCCATTTCGCTTACGCTGCTCCGGGCGCCAGGCTCGTGACGCTGCACTTCCGGCCTACGAGCAGGGCAGGCGGAGCTTCCACTGGGCAGGGCCCGGAGCGGGCTATGGAGGGGCGTGTCCCTCAGCGGCCGCCGTCCAGCCGAGGCTAGATTGTCAGGCAACGTCGAGCTCGTGCCCTGTCCCAGTAGGGGGCGGGTGTACGGCGGGACGCTGGCAGGGTCGGACGCGCAGGGCGTGGGAGGAGAGCAGTGCCGTGTGGAGGGCAGGGCCGTCTCGGCTCCCTGCACGTTCTCCACCCGTCACTCCCCTGTGCGGATGAGCCGCGGCCCCCCTCACCCTCTGTACGGCCCCAAAGCCCGCGGCGGCTGTCGGGCTGGTCGCCGGCGTGCAGCGCCGAGCGCATCCGATAAAGGCGCACGCAAAGCTCGTCGCAAGTGGCGCCTCCTAGGCCACTTTCGCCTGCAGCCAGGGGTTCCCTCTGGGTTTGTGCAGCAGGCGCGGCTAGGGACATGCCAGTTCTTGGCACGCACCCCCCAGCTGTGCTGCGCTGCAGCGGGCAGCCCACCGCTGTATGCCCGACAACAGGCAGGTCTGGCCCAGGGTGGGGTTGCCGAGAGCTCGAAAGGCGTGCATAATGCCGACCGAGGTAGGTTGTCGACGGAAGGGATTGAACCTGAGACCATAGGGGCTGAAAGCCGGTTGGTGTTTAGCTAATACTGTAGAGCAGAGCCTTCACTCTCACTAGCACATGCTCTCAGTGCCTCAGGGGTTACAAGTGGATTGTAACAACAAGGCTAGGCATGCTGTGTGGACCGGGAGCTGGCTCTTGATATAGAGCTACCCCTGCAGACTCAGGAAGGGTGGCTAGGAACATTCAGCAGTGTGCAGTCTTGCACTATGGGCATCTCCTATGGTGCCGAGTGCTGTGTGCAGGCCTGGCTCTCCACCTGCCAGTCCTGAGCTTCGAATAACATAAGCAGTGCTGCACCCTCAGGAAAGCTGTGTGGCTTTTCTGGCTTCCTGAGGATTCAAATGAATTGGCCAGTACCAGACATTAGCTTCAGTCATCTGTCCCCAACTTGCTGATGGTAGAGGTCTCCTGAATCCTTGAGTATGAACTAAGTCTCTATCATTGCTCCAGCCAGAAGCATTGCAAAGTTAGGCCAGGGACTGGGAAGCCAAGTGTGATGCTGCCATGGGCATCTTGCAAGCTGTGGACTACAGGGTTACATGTTCATTTGGCATTTGCTTACCAGCCTGGACATTTGTCATCAGAGTTGAGCATCTAACCAGATGGTTGTGCAGGCACTGAGTGGGAGCAGCATCCGCGTGGGGTGGGCAGAAGGAACACAGGCTAGGGATGGTGATAAATAGCTAGTGCCAAGGTGGGGGAGAAGGGGAGGGAAGCAGAAGTGGAGTCTGTCTCAAGATGCAAGGAGCTACAGGCTGAGCAATAGGAGTGCAAGTGGGGAAAAGGGTCTGGGCTTCTGGCCCTGAGTACCTGTGCCCCGGAACAAAGCATATGCCCCCCTCAACTCCCACCATGGCAAGCAGCCACCAGTTTGGAGCACAGGGAATGACCACTGGTGTGCCTCTGAGGACAGCCACGTGGGTTCTAGCAATTACACACATCACTACTGAGAGAACTGCTCCAAGGGACAGAGAAGCACTTTCCATTCCTTGCCTGTACCATGGGCTGTCAGGCTCCCACTTCTAACTACAGTGCTGTGCTTCCATGGTCTCCCCATGTGCTTGGCCCTGGTGTAGTCCATCTCTGTGCTGTCTGCAGTTTGTGATGGTCATCTCTCAGCCTGGACACCATCATGTCAGGGAGGGTAATTCCCGGTCAGAGGCTATGTCTACAATAGCCTCCCCCTTTCGAAAGGAATATGCAGCACCTCATTAGCATAATGGCAGCCACAGCACTTCAAAAGTGCCGCTTTCCATCGCGCACAGCTAGTCTACACAAAACCCCCCAAAAAAGCAGTAAAGTAGCACTTTAAAGACTTTACTGCTTTTTTGTTTTGATAGCATATAGACTAGCACAGCTTGCTCACTGTGACTAGTCTACACGGGGTCCTTTTCGAAAGGATATTTGATTATAGGAATAAGGGGATTTCAAAGCGCAGGGTGGTTTCAACAAGGACCCCACATAGATGAGCCGCAAGCAATTGAAAGCAGCACTTTTGAAGTGCTGTGGCTGCTATTATGCTAATGAGGTACTGCATATTCATTGAAGCACCTGATTAGCATATCCCAAAGTGTATCATTAGCATCCCCTTTCAAAAGCTGGGGGCTAGTGTAGACACAGCCAGTCAATGGTAACCTGTGCGCTTCCTGGCTGGCTGGTGGGGGTTCTGGAGTTTCTGCTCAAGTTTTATCTCTGTCTCGTGGACACTTAGAGGCTGCCACAGACTCGATGCGTGCAAAGTAGCCTGAAGCCTGCACAGGAGATGACACTTTCAGTGTAGGTTGCCAAGAAGCTTTGCTCTGAGGATCATTCCCATCATCCTCCATGTTGGACACAACAACTGGTCTGAGCCAGGGATTTTGCTGGGGATACTGAAAAGAAACATCTCTTGTCACCTAACAGGGACTGTAGAGAGGCGGAGTGAGGGATATAGGGTTGATGTTTTGGCCTGGACCCCAGGGCTGATGCAAGATCATAGTCAGTGGTGGGCTGTGGCCCACTTACTTTGCATCCAGATCCATTTCAACTTCCCACAGCTTTCCTCATGCCCCAGCCCTTGCTCTGCTCTGCAAGCCTGCTCCACCCTCCAGATGAGGAAAGAGGTGTGCTCTCCTGGTGTGTCCCTGGGGCCCCAGGTACCCTGGTAAGTGTGTCCACCCACCCAGGCCAGTTGTGGGGAGGCAGCCCAATCCCTCCTGCCCATCAATTCTGCCTCCTCATCATTGCTGCCCCTTGTCAAGCTCCAGAGCCCACCCAAATGTTCCCCTCTGGCTACACCATTGGGCTGATCCCCTTCTGATCTTTGAGCCCAACAGGTAGGGCTTTGGCTATGTCCCATCTGAGAGTAGGAGGGTAGAGCTGCAGATTGTATCTGTCTGTGCAATTGCTGGCCAGGCAACAGTACAGTTCTCTGGGTGATGACTGATCTGTTTGTACCTAGGGACTTGATGAGTTACCTCTGGAATTTGGGGTTATTCATGTGGGACTGTGAGTGCTTGTGTCAGTGGAACCACCACCTGCAGCAGCGTCAGTGTCCAGCCATCTCAGTATGCTGTCTCTGATGTGTCTAGTCGCCTCAGGAGAAGTAGCAGGAAAACAGCGGTAGACAGTGCTGGTTGGCAGGAGAACCCCAGTGAACAGTCTCCAAACTCGCTTCTTTCCAATATAATGTACCCTGACCATCTGTAAGGTATGTGGGAACAAAGACATCTATGTCCCTGTGGGGCAATTTAGTGAAGCAGCAGTGAGGAGCGGTGCTCGGAGCCCAGCCAGCATGCTCAGTAATGCACATGGCACAATGAGCTGCCTAGAACTCCCTATGTAGCTGCTGCTGCTGCTTTCAAGGTCTAAGACAGCTCCTGCTCCCAGGGAACAATGGCTTACCCAGAGAGATGGAGCTAAAGTGGCTGTCTCAGTTTGGAGCTCTCACTGCCTCTAGTGTCAGGAGATCAAAGGAATTCCTTAATAACACATCTTGTACTCTGCTTCTTTCCAGGAGACCTGGGCTCAGGAGAGAAGAACAGTGCTGAGGTCTGAAGCAGAGTTCTGCCCCGCCCCCCCCCCAATACATACACTGCTTACAATCTAAGCTCTGTAGCAGCTGGGGATAGCTAACAGCTAGCGAGGCAGCTGCTGAATACAAAGCAATGGTTGAAACTTTTCCTTGTCCGCACCCTCTCTTTGTGATTCCTCATTCCTCACTCCTTTGGTATACCTAGATGTTGCACAACTGCTGATGTGGCCAGGGGCTAGAACAATTTTTGTAGTGGGGGAGCTGTTGAACCAGATTGGAAGCCCTGTACAGAATGGACACACTTCAAGCCAGGGAGTGCTGTAGCACCCCCCACCCAGCACACACACACACACCCATATCCTTAGTTCCAATACCTATGGACATGGCCTACAAGGACAATAGGGAGTCCAGTTTCAAAATGGACGGGTCCTGAGATAGCCGTTGCAGGTTCTGTCTGTCTCCCATTGTTCTGCTGCTTTGGTCCACTGCTCCCTGTGAGGTGATCCCCAACAATTCAGTGCAGTCGGCCCTTCATCTCCCTCATAGAACGGCACTCCTGGAGCTGCTGATGGGGTGTAGCAGCTGGGCCATCTCTGTAATCTCCTACCCTCAGGACTTTCTCAGCTTGTCCATTTTCTGCTGAGCCAGCGCCTCGCTGGCTGTGATCAGTCCTGGCCAGCAGCATTCTGCAGTTCAGCTGTGGGCTCATGTCTTACGCTGGAACCCATCTACACCCTAGAGTTTCATGCAATAAGGGCCTGATGGCGGCATGAGTCCATGTTCCTCTTTATCAAGAGAACTATTTAGAGAAGTGCTCCAACTGCCCAGAATGGTCCAGCCACACTCACACAGACCGGCCTTCTGGTGCCTCCTCCAAACTGGGTAACAGTGACTTCTCTTCCATACCACCACAAACAACTCTCAGTACTGTCATTAGAGAACAGAGAAGGGGGGAGTTGGACACGATCTAATGTTCTTCAGCAGAACGTACACAGTAGAAACGCTTGTCAAACAGTCTCTCATCTCCACTGGTTTTTCCCACCTAGTACCTGCTGCTTAGTGAGTTCAATTCAGTTGAGAGCAAACCTCTGAATCACAGCATCCCAGGTACAGTTCTGCTCCCTTTATTCACATGAGGCTAACAATCTTTATTACTGCTGCTCCCAATAACAAAGTGATTTGTGACCCAACACCTGCCAAAAGTTATCACTGAGCAAAGCAGTTCCATCATACTGCCTATCTAGGCAGAGTGGGTGTTTCTGTTCAAACAAGTTAATCTCCTGAAACCCTCTCCCCTAGCTCATCACTAGATGTAAGACGAGAGTTCATTCAGACCCTGCTTACATTTATATTAAAAGATTTTTGCCTTTCTCATTCCTTGGTTTGTTATTTAATGAACCCCAAGGCCATGTCTACACTAGCGATCTTTCAAAAGAAGTTCTTCCAGAACATCTCTTCCGCAAAAGCTTCTTTCATAGAATCCTAGGGGTGGAAGGGACCTTAGGAGGTCATCTAGTCCAGCTCTCTGCCTAAAGCAGGATCAACACTAACTTTCAGTGGAGCGCATCCACACACAAAAAAGCAGATCGGAAGATCGATATGCTCTTTTCATAGGCTGTTTCTACACAGGCCACTTCCTTCAGAAGTGGCATGCTAATACACAGAACAAAAGATGCTAATGCGGCACAGATGCAAATTCCCTGCACCTCATTAGCATAATGTCACGTGATTTGGGCTACGTCTACACGTGCCCCAAACTTCGAAATGGCCATGCAAATGGCCATTTCGAAGTTTACTAATGAAGCGCTGACATGCATATTCAGCGCTTCATTAGCATGCGGGCGGCAGCGGCGCTTCGAAATTGACGAGCCTTGCCGCCGCGCGGCGCATCCAGACGGGGCTCCTTTTCGAAAGCACGCCACCTACTTCGAAGTCCCCTTATTCCCGTGAGCTCATGGGAATAAGGGGACTTCGAAGAAGGTGGCGTCCTTTCGAAAAGGAGCCCCGTCTGGCCGCGCCGCGCGGCGGCAAGGCTCGTCAATTTCGAAGCGCCGCTGCCGCCCGCATGCTAATGAAGCGCTGAATATGCATGTCAGCGCTTCATTAGTAAACTTCGAAATGGCCATTTGCATGGCCATTTCGAAGTTTGGGGCACGTGTAGACACAGCCTTGGAGTCCAGAAGACCGTTCTTCCGGATTCCAAAACACCATGTAGAAGCATGGCTCCAGGGGGTGGGGGGGGGGCAGGTCTTCCGGAAGGAAGTCCTTCTTCTGGAGGCGCCTTCTTCCTGAAAATTTGCATCAGCGCCTCATTAGCATCTGTGTAGAAACAGCCACTGATTGTGGCCACATGGTCCCTGCTCTTTCGAAAAAAAGGGGTAGGGATCAAAAAATCTGGTGTCATGAAGACTGCTCTTTTAAAAAAGGGCTCCCAGAGCATCTATACAGGCTTTTTTCCAAAGCAATCTTTCAGAAAAAGGCACTCTTCCTCCTCTGGGACGGGAAGAGGGCTGCCGGAAAAAGTGCCACATTCTTCCAATTTCAGATCAATAGAGCGCATTTTGTGTGTAGATGCTCTGCGTGTTCTTTCAAAAAAGGGCTTACTTTTCCAAAAAATCTTGCTAGTGTAGATGTGACCTAAGATATTACATGGTGTCCAAAGTGCTGAATAAGAACAAAATTGCAGGAATGTTGAGGTTAACTTCTGTGTTTGAAACTGAAAGCAGATGGAATGGGAACATGTGGAGCAGCAAACAGAGAATGACAAAGGTTTTTGCATGTATTTATAAGTATAATAATAGTTTGACGAGTTTAAAACAGGAAGAAAGCCAAAATAGGTTCAGTTTGCAAATGTCAGCCTATATTGCAGAGAACGAGAAAAAATTCCAACACAGATTTGAACTGTATATAGCAGCCACAGGGGCAGAATGGAAAAAATGACAAAATTAAATTATCTTTTTGCATGTTGTAGGGGAGGCGGCACTGGAAATTTATAACAGCTTTCCAGCACAGCTGCTCCGCTGCAGTGCATTGCTGAAGTGTTTCAATCTAGACTCCACGCATGCTGATGGCACATAGTGTCAGCATGGCTGAACCACCTCCCTAAGAAGCAGGAATTAGGTTGATAGAAATCTTCTTCCATTAAGCCAATGCTGTCTGCATGGGGACTTAAATTGGTTAACTATGCTACTCTCAGTACTCAGCAACCTAATTATGCCAACCTAATATTGTAGTGTAGGACAGGTCTAAATTGGAATAAGGTGAAAGCATGAACTTTAGTAAAATACTGACTAAATTTGAGGAACACTGACTGCCAAAAAAGAATTAGACCTTTGAGAGAGGGTCTCAGTGGGGTAGCCGTGTTAGTCTGTAACATCAAAAACAACAAGCAGTCTTGTGGCACCGTAAAGACT
Organism: Carettochelys insculpta; assembly: GCF_033958435.1. Taxonomy (NCBI): domain Eukaryota; kingdom Metazoa; phylum Chordata; order Testudines; family Carettochelyidae; genus Carettochelys; species Carettochelys insculpta. The sequence continues at coordinate 85,007 of NC_134147.1, forward strand.
AATAAATTTAATAGGTCACACACTTCTTGGGTAAAACCCAGAGACAGCAAATTCTTTGACATGGATGCAAAAAACTGATGGCACCATGGAGAAATATGTCACAGAATTAAAGAGAGTCAGTAAACCTGTGACTCTGTGAGTTTATAGTGTCTGGTCAGAGAGAGAGTCATTTGTAGCATTACCAGTCAATGTGTTAAGAGAGAGACTGCTCCCTGAAGGAGATTTAACTTTCAATAAAGCTCTCCAGATACACAAGGTAGCAGAAACTGTGAAAGCACAAGCAAAAAGGCTGAACTCACAAGACTATAACCAGTAAAGGTCAAACCATGAGCGAAAAGCGAAGTTACTCACTTTGGTGCAGTAACTATCGTTCTTCGAGATGTGTCCCCCTGTGCGTGCTCCACCGTAGGTGATGGGCTCGTCCCAGCACCACAAATCAGAGACTCTTCCAAGCTGTATCTGGCCAGTCTGCGCATGCACTGCTGCCGCGCCTCTCCATTTGCGCTCTTTTTGATCACGGCCGCAGACTGGCTCAAGCCCATTCATAGAAACCGCTTCAGAATCTGAAAAAAGACAGACAGGCAAGGCAGACTCCAAAGCGGAGAGGAGGGTGGGTAGTGGAGCACCCACAGGGACATACATCTCCAAGAACAATAGTTACAGCACCAAGGTGAGTAACTTCACTTTCTTCTTCAAGTGATGTCCCCGTGGGTGCTCCATTGTAGGTAACTGTCCAGCAGTTCTCCAACAAAAGGAGGAGGGAGAAACGAATCACCGTGTAACTGAAGTGGACAGGACCGCTGTGGCTAGTGAAGTGTCCGTAGGCTATTGGTTCTGGATAGCGTAGTGCCTTATGAAGGTGTCGTGGGATGACCAGGTAGCCAGTCTGCAGATGTCTCTAAGGGCAACTCCCTTGAGAAAAGCTGTTGAGGCTGCCACTGCTCTCGTGGAATGAGTCTCTGGTTGCATGGGGAGAGGCATCTGGCTGGAAGAGTAATACTGGGTGATGCACACAATGATGATACAAGCTATCCGTTGGGACAACAGGGATTCACCCCGGGAGCACTCTGCCAACAAAACCAGCAGGCGGTCTGTTTTTCAGAACGTTTTTGTCTGGTCTATATAGAAAACAAGCTCCCTGTGTACATCTGAAGTATGTACAGCCATTTCCTGTGGTGATGAATACGGTTTAGGATAAAACACAGGTAATACTGTTGGTTTGTTGATGTGAAAATCTGAACATATTTTTGGAATGAAAGCTAGGTGATATCTGAGGGTTACTCCATCCTTAGTAAGGTACAACCGTATTTGCTCTGATCCATCAGACAAAGACAAACATCTACAAGACCTTTACCAAGCTTTCCTCAAACTACAATACCCACCTAAGGAAGTGAGGAAACAGACTGACAGAGCCTGACAGACGGGCACCCACAAGCCACCTGCTACAAGACAGGCCTCACAAGGAAAACAAGAAAACACCACTGACCATGACATACAGCCCTCACCTAAGGCCTCTACAATGCATAATCAGTGATCTGCAACCCATCGTGAACAATGGTCTTTCACTCTCACAGACCTTGGGAGGCAGGCCTGTCCTTGCCAACAGACAGCCCGTCAACCTTAAACAAATCCTCAGCAACCACTACAAATCACAAACCAGTGGCTCTAGGCCTGGAACCAGCCCTGCAACGGTCCTCGTTGCCAACTCTGCTCACATATCTACACCAGTGACATCACCAGCCTGTACCTGCATATCTACTAATATAATATATGCCATCATGTGCCAGCAATGCCCCACTGCAATTTACATTGGCCAAACCGGACAGTCTCTCCGTAAAAGAATAAATGGACATAAATCAGATATCAGGAACGGTAATGTACAGAAGCCTGTGGAGGAACGCTTCAAACTCCCTGGGCACTCAGTAGCAGATTTAAGGGTGGCAGTCCTGAAACAAAAAAATTTCAAAAATCAAATGAAGGAAGAAATCTCTGAGCTGCAATTTATTTGCAAATTTGACTCTATTAACCAAGGATTAAACAGAGACTGGGAGTGGCTCGCAGCTTACAAAAACAGCTTCTCTGCCCTGGGTGTTAATATCTCCCCATTAGACTCTGACAATGGCTCATATCCCCGTCTGATCTGACTTTTTTTTTTCCTCTTTTGATACATACTGTTGACAATGGGCCATTTCCACCTTGCTGAATAGACCTTGTCAGCTCTGGGCCTCCCTTTTACTGGGACCCCATTCTTTAAATACCCCTCCAAAACCACTCCCCCACCCATTCATGCATCTGATGAAGCAGGTCTTTGCCCATGAAAGCTTATGCTCCAAAATATCTGTTAGTCTATAAGGTGCCACAAGACTTCTTGTTGTTCTCGAAACTACAGACTAACATGGCTACCTCTCTGATACTCCATCCTTAGTGAAGATCGCATACAGAGGCCTCACCAGAAGGGCTGATATTTTGCTGACTCTACTGGCAGATGCAATGGCGAGAAGAAAGGCTACCTTCATGGTAAGTAACTTCAGAGGGGTAGTAGCCAGGGCTTCAAACAGCGGTCTTATCAATGCCCATAGTATGAAGTCAAGGTTCCATGGGGGAGGAGTCGGTCTGCATGGGAAGTATGTATTTATGAGCTTTGAAAAATCTTTTCATGATTGGGTGGATGAACACTGAGAACCCGTCTATGTGCCCTCTGAAGGCCATAATCATGGCGAGATGCACTCTTAGGGAGGTTAGTGCCAATCCTGAATCTTTTAGGTGCAATATGTAGTCTAAAATAGCATGAAGGGGAAACATCAATTCTACATGCTATACCGAGCACCAGGCTGCAAACCTGCACCACTAGGAGATGTAAGTAGTCATAGTAGTTTGCTTCCTGTTATATTCTAAGATCTCCCTGACCTGTGTTGAGCAGAGGAGGTTCATTCAACCAGCTAGGAGCCAAGTCATAAGATGGAGCCTGTGTATCTGAGGATGTTGTAGGGTTTCCTGGTTCTGTGTTGGAAGATATGGTAGGAGAGGCAGAGGATACAGAGAATATGTGACATTCGCTGCAAGAGGAGAAACCGATGTTGTGGAATCCACACAGGAGCCACTAATATCTTAGTGGTCTCGTCTACTCTGGCTTTGTGAAGTACTCTGGCAATGAGTACCGTTGGGGAAAGGCATGAACCAGAGGGCCCTTCCATGTCCTTAAGAATGTGTTGCCTAATGATCTGTGCCCCGCTCCCGCTCTGGAGCAGTAATGGTGACATTTGTTGTTGTGATTGGTGGCAAAGAGATCAATGAGGGGAGCACCCCAGCGTCAGAACAGGGAGCGGACAACTCCACTATGGAGCTTCCACTCGTGGTCCAGTGCAAAGCATCTGCTCAACAAATCTGCCGCAACATTGCTGACCCCAGATAAGTAACACACCACAAGCGTGATGTCGTTTCGAATGCACCAACTCCAAAATTGGATTGACTCTGCACAGAGGGAATGTGAAGGAGCCCCTCCCTGGCAATTGATATAGTACATTGTTGCCACATTGTCTGTTACTATTTTTCCGTAGTACACTGAACGTATCGTGGAAATGCTGACAGGCTGTGACAATGGCCCGGAGTTCCAGTAGGTTGATGTGAAGTAGGAGTTCTTGAGGGGACCATCACCCTTGAATGGAGAGGGTGTCCATGTGGGCTCCCCACCCTATTTAAGGAGGGGTCCATGGTAATATGTTGGGAAGGTTGCCTGGGGCAGAATGGAACCCTGGACAGGAGGCTTTCCCTGCTATGCCACCATGGAAGAGATGTAAGCACATGAGGTGGAGGTGGCACCCAGCAGCAAAGGCTGCAGTGCGCACTGTTGTAAACAGTGGCCACCCTATGTTGTAGTGAGCGACAATGAAGTCTGGCATGCTCACAACAAAAGTTGTAGCCACCATGTGGCCCATGAGTCTGAGGCATACCACTATTTGGACCATGGGACTCCCCCTGAGGATGTCTATAAGGTCCTGAATTGCCTGGATTCTGTGATGGGGCAAGTACACTCTCGCTCAAGACCCAATGAACTCTAGATCATAGAATCCTAGGGCTGGAAGCACCTCAGGCAGTCATCCAGTCCAGCTCCCTGCCTAAAGTAGGATGAACCCCATCTAAGTCATCCCAGCCAGGACCTTGTCAAGCCAGGACTTAAAAACCTCTAGGGACGGAGAATCCACCACTTCCCTAGGCAATGCATTCCAGCACTTCATCACCCTCCACCCTCCATTGCTCCTTGTTCTGCTACCTGTCACCACTGAAAACAATTTCTCTTCATGCTTTTTAGAGCACCCCTTCAGGAAGTTGAAGGCTGCTATTAAATCACCCTTCAGTCTTCTCTTCTGTAAACTACATAAGCCAAAATCCCTCAGCCTATCCTCACAGGTCTTGAGCTCCAGCCCCTTAGTCATTTTTGTCGCCCTCTACTGAACTTGCTCCAGCACATCCACACCCTTTTTATACTGGGGGGCCCAAAACTGGACACAATATTCCAGATGCAGCCTCACCAGTGCCAAACAGAGGGGAATGACCACTTCTCTAGATCTGCTCGCAATGCTCCTCCTAATGCACCCTAATATGCCATTAGCCTTCTTGGCTACAATTACACACTGTTTACTTATATCCAGCCTTTCATTCACCACAACCCCCATGTCCCTTTCTGCTGTACTGCTGTTTAGCCAGTCAGTCCCAGGCCTACAACAATGCTTGGGATTCTTCCGTTCTAAGTGCAGGACTCTATACTTCTCCTTGCTGAACCAGATCAGATTTCTTTTGGCCCAATCCTCCAATTTGCCCAGGTCACTCTGGATCCTAGATCTACCTTCAAATGTACCTGCCTCTCCCCCTAGCTTAGTGTCATCTGCAAACTTGCTGAGGGTGCAATCCAGTCCCTCATCCAGGTCATCAATAAAGATGTTGAACAACACTGGCTCCAGAACCGAGCCTTGGGGCACTCTGCTTGAAACCGATTGCCATCCAGATATCAAGCCATTGACCACTACCTGTTGGGCCTGACCATCAAGCCAGTTTCCTATCCATCTTATAGTCCACGGATCCAATCCATACTTCCTCAAGTTATGGACAAGAATGTTGTGGGAGACGGTATCAAAAGCTTTGCTCAAGTCAAGGTATATCACATCTCTGTGATATGTTACCTCATCATACAAGCTAATCAGATTGGTCAGGCACAACTTGCCCTTGGTGAATCCATGTTGACTACTCTTGATCACTTTCCTCTCTTCCAAGTGCTCCAAAATGGATTCCTTGAGGATCCCCTCCATTATTTTCCCAGGGATTCAGGTAAGGCTGACTGGTTTATAGTTCCCTGGATTATCCTTCTTTCCTTTTTCAAAGAAGGGCACTACATTTGCCTTTTTCCAGTCATCTGGGATCTCTCCTGATCTCCAACAGTCTTCAAAGATAATGGCCAAAGGCTCAACAATGACATCTGTCAATTCCCTCTGTACCCTTAGGTGCATTAAATCCAGACCCATGGATTTCTGTACATCTAGTTTTTCTCGATCCTGCGTAGGTTAGAGGGTTGACTTCTTCTCATTGATGAAAAGGCCCAGAGAGTGAAAAACTGACTGTATAGTGTGTATGTGTGTGCTGTCTCTGTAGGTGAGGGGCCTTTTATTAGGCAGTCATCTAGGTAGGGGAGTATCAGGGCCCCTTGTTGATGCAGGTAAGCTTCCACTACTGCCAGAGTTTTGGAGAACACCCTGGGGACTTCTGAGAGACTGAATGGAAGGACCCCGTATTGAAAGTGATCCATCCCTATGGTGAATCGTAGGAACCCTCTGGGAGCCAGATGAACAGTGATGTGAAAGTAGGTGTCTTGGAAGTTGAGAGCTTCAAACTAATCAGTGAGGTCTAGGACTGGGATTATCAAGGCCAAGGTCACCATCTTGAACCCCTACTTTCGCACATATAGGTTCAGCAGATGTGGGTCCAGTATTGGTCTCCAACCACCTGCTCATCCATGTCCGATGCAAGCACTGTTTCCACTTTCAACCGCCGGGGTGACTGAGACTGCAGCAGTGGCGATGGGGCCGAAGCAGGCAACAGTCAAGGAGAAACGTACCCTGCAACAGAGTGACCCTGCGATAGAGACCTGTCAAATGATTCCCATCTTGGGGAACACTGCCAAGGAGAATAATGGTGGTGATGGTCATGATAGCAGCAGCTGCTGGAGTGGCAGGAGCGTACCGACTTGTAGGAGCGTCTATGCCAGTCTCAGGAAAGATCCCTGCAATGTAAATAAAATGATCTGCAGAACATCCTGGATGACAGAGATGGTGAAGGTGACAGATGATACCAGTACACCCTGTTATCATGTGCAAGAGTTACGAAGGGGCAGGGCAGTCTGCGTAATTCATAGTATTATGCACTATGCTTCTCCAGCCTTCCAGATCGTGGAGGGGGTGTCCTCGGTGCTGGCACTGTCAAAGATGGAGAAAATGCCGTGGAAAAAGTCGGTGATGGCTTGCGTGGAGAAAGGCTACCATGCCGTGGCTTAGCCAGTGCCTTCTTTGGTACAGCATCGCGATGGGCTTCTGGCGCTGATGGCACAGACAGTGCCAGAGATTGGTGCAGAGAAGTCGGCACCAGTGTTGTTGTTGGTGCCAGTGTCAGACATAGCAATGGTTGGTGCTGAAGATGTTGTCGGTGCCGACATGCTGGGAACCTGGCACTTGGAGGAAGACATCTGCGCTCTCAGTTCCAAGGGTTTCGTGCCTGAAGGCTTCGGTGTCAGTGCCACAGATTTTGTTGTTTTGCTGCTCACAGCTGCCTTAGAACTTAGACAGGTGGTGCCAGAAGTGCCAGGCTTTACTGTGACCTCAGGGGTGCTCTGCAATTTCGCAGGCAATGACATAGTCGGCAAAGTTTTAGATTTCTTGGAGGGAACAGTGGTTGAAGAGGAGGCCCTGTGCTTCTGTCCAGGCTGATCCACCAGGACTCTCATGGTCTCTTCAGTAGAAGGTTGAAGGGCCTTGTAAAATAAAATCATTTTTAGGCACACTCTTGACCGTGCCAAGCTCTGGCCGTTAGTTTTGTGCAATGCAGACATTTTTGAGGGATGTAGCCCTCTCCCAAACACCTTATGCACTTGGAGTGACCATCCGAGGCAGGCATTGCTTCCCAGCAATGTTCACATTTCTTAAACCCTTGTGAGCCAGGCATAGTGAGAGGGTTCAACGCACCCCATTTTTTGGCTGTGGTTATGTATCCAGCAAAGAATAAAACAGTAGAAAATGAAGTTCAACCTTTAACTGCTAAGTCCATAATGAAAAACTCTACTTTAAACTTTACCTCCAGTCCAACTTTAAAGGTTAAGTGTAACAGACTGTAACTCTTTTCTTGTTTTGCTTTTAGGAAACAACTAATAAACAACAACTGAGGAACTTAAGGAAGAACCATATACAGAAAAACAGAGTTTTCTGAAACAAAAAAGCAGTCCAGTAGCACTTTAAAGACTAACAAAATAATTTATTAGGTGATGAGCTTTTGTGGAACAGACCCACTTCTTCACATCTTCAGAGAGTTTTTGAGTCTCACGAAGTCAAGTTGAGGAGAGGCACTTGGCTTCTTCTGCAGCCTGGGGAGGTTGAGAGGAACTTGCTCGAGCCGGTCTGCACACGTGATCAAAAGAGCGCAAACGGAGAGACGCAGTAGCAGCGCATGTGCAGACTGGCCAGATAGAGCTTTGGAGAGACTCTGCTCTGCGGTGCTGGGACAAGACCAGCACTTACAGTGGAGTACCCTCAGGGACGTCACTCGAAGAGGAACCACCAGCTAGGGGAGAACCTGGCTTATATTGCTGGTGTGGATCACAGCATGGACCACAAATAGTGTTTTGGTTTGGGAAACTCAGACCTCTGAGGAAAATAATCATTTTGCAAACTGTTGAAGATTCCAAATTCAGAAAAGAGAAGTGCATTCAGCTGAAGATACCCTACTTGAAGAGTTAGATGTGTGGGAGCAAGAAAACCTGACAAGAAAAGTCTGGATATTATCTATGAAAATTTTGTTTTGTTTCAGTTTTCACAAAAAAAAATTAGTAGCTATTGCATGTCTAACATAGTGAATGCCAATGAAAATGAGGTAGGATATGCGGTTAAAACAGGGAAAGAACAAGTTAAAATTACTTAGACAAGTTAGATGTCTTCAAGCCACTATAGCCTGAGGAAATACCTCCAAGAATATTCAAGAAGCTGACTGAGTACATATCTGACTGAGACATTAGTAATTAGATAATGGAATGAGTATTAGGCAATCAATTTGCAGACACCTAAAACCTGAAGATAAATTAGTGCTGCTTTGTCAAGAACAAATCATGTCAAACCAACTTAACTTTCACAAGGTAACACACTTTGGCTGTGTCTACACTTGCCCTCAACTTCAAAGGGGGCATGGTAATCAGGGCAATGGGAGATTACTAATGAAGTGCCGCAGTGAATACACAGCACTTCATTAGGCTAATTCCTCACCATGGCAACGTCGAAGCAGCAAACTTCAAAGTGCCAGCATGCGTGTAGACGTGGGCACTTCGAAGTGCCCGTGCTACTTTGAACTCCCTTTATTCCTCAAAATTTTGAAGTTGGGGACAAGTGTAGACGCAGACATTGTGCAGGAGGGGAATCAATAGATGTGACATATCTTGACTTTATTAAGACTTTTGATACAGTCTGCCATGACCGTCTCATAAATACACTAGGGAAATACTACCTACCTGAAGCTACTATGAGGTAGGTACATCGCTGGTTGGAAGACCATTCACAGGGAGTAGTTATCAATGGTTCACAGTCATGGAAGGCTATAATGAGTGGGGGGTCCAACAGGGATCTGTTCTGAGTCTGGTTCTGTTCAAGATCTTCATCAGTGCTTTAGATACTGGCATAGGTAGTACACTTACGAAGTCTGTGGATGATCCCAAGCAATTAAGTGTTGCAAGTGCTTTAGAGGATAACAAGAAAATTCAAAATGCTCTGGACAAAATGAAGAAATTGTCCGAAGACAATAAGATGAAAGGACAAATGCAAAGTACATCAATTAGGAAGGAACAATCAGTGGCACACATACAATATGTGAAATTACTGCCTACGAAGTACTGTGAAAAGGAATCTGGGGCCTCATAGTGGCCCACAAGTTAAACATGAGTCAATAGAATAACACCTGTAGAAAAATACATCTGGAATGTATCAGTGAATGTACCTTATACGCTAAACACAAGAAATAATTCTTCCACTTTTCTCTGCACTGATTAGACCTCAGTTGGAGTATTGTGACCAGCACAAACAATGAGTACAAGAGGTGCTGTACTGATCCTAGATCCATCATGAGATTACTAATATGGTAGGCAACTCTTTTCCATGTTTGAAATACAAGTTAAGTCAACAGGCTACATTGCTGAGATCTAATCCAGTCCCAAGAGTTTATGAGATGGCAAGTACCGACCTACTCAGATGGCAAGCAAAGGACTATTTCGTATTCACAGATTACAATTCACTGTATCCAGAAAAAAAGCTACAGACAACTCTATTGGTATGGTGCTTTGCTTTGTACAATCACCATTTGTCCTGCACCAGATGGCTCAAAGGGGTCAATGCCAACCTCCTCAGCTGGAGTCTGGTCCTAGAGGATTGTGACATGCAACTGGTCCATGTGAGTGGCAGTGCCAATGTGCTACTTCATGCTTTATTGCAGAGGGGGGACTGAACTTCCCTATGTCACTGGCCAAGTGCCTTCACCCATTTCAGTCTCAAAGGGGGAAGAGATATGACAAAGCAGGAGGGATTTTTCTTAATGTTTTGCATGAATACTGTGTGCCTCAATTTCCACTGTATTACTCAAATACCTAGGTCAGTAGTAACAGACAGGTAGCCCTCTTAGCCTATAGTCTAACAAAACAAAACAGCAGTCACGTATCACTTTAATGACTAACAAAATGATTTATTAGGTGACAAGCATTCATGGGACAGACCCATTTCTTCATCCCACAACTCTCACTTCCCTCCTTTACTTCATGTATTTTATTTGTCAGGTTTTATTGCAATTTTTGGACCTCTATACTATATATCTGGGTCTGGACTGGAAATTCTGTATCTCTGAAGAAGTGAGTCCCTCCCACAAAAGTTCATCACCTCATAAATCATTTTGTTAGTCTTTAAAGTGCTACATGACTGCTGTTTTGTTTTATTAAAATACTTAGGTGCTGGGATAAGAAGGTGTGATTTTTTTCTGACACCCTAATGGGCAGGTGTGGCTGCCACTGGGTGCCTGCACACAGATAGTGGATGAACACATTGTAGGCTGGCAACTGATGGCAGGGTACCATATACCCAAAGCAGGTGGAGAGCAGGGGACTGACCTTTTCACTTGGAAAAAGAGACAAAGGATAGAGGAAGAGCAATGGGCAGGTCTGAGGCCAGACTGCTGGAGGTTAGTCAGGCTCCTGGTTTTGGACTTGGTGTGAGAGCCCATGTCTCTGGAACACCGCAATGTGGACTTTGCTGTAACTTCCTGCTTTTGTTCTATGCAGTGTTCCTGTTGACTAATAAGCAGATTCATTTCACTGAGAGTTGTAGCTGACAGGGGAATGGAGTGCATGTGTGGCTTTTCCTAGTGGCCTATCCAGAGGCCACTGTGGGAATTATGTGGGGTGATCAAGAGGCTGAATGCTCCAAGATCAGACTCAGGTAATGGTGAAGCTAAGGAGGCATCTTGCTACAGTGAGAGTGGCCCCAAGCAGAGATGCTGCACCAGAGTCCTGCCTGGCTTCTTTCAGAGCAGTTCCAAAGCACTGAGCTTGTGAGCCCACGGCAGATGGTGTCCTCAAGCCAGGCAGCCAGCTCCTTAGCCCAGAGTCCCCTGTGACTCACGCTGCAGCTTGACTCCAGCAGCACTTGGGTGCAGGCAGCTCTGCTCCCCATCTGCCCCACAGTGAATGTAGCCATGCTAGGAGGCAAAGCCATTGTCCCACTAAATCTGGCTGAGCCCAGACTTGCTCATTGGGGACCCGGTGCTGCTGGCCAGGCCCATCCAGCTCAGTCTAGCAGCTGCTGATTGCTGGTGCCTGTCACCTGCTGGGCTGCCCGGCTCTCCTCAGTGCACTCCAGCCTTGCTTCGCTGTTCAGGCTTACTTGGTACAGATTGAGTCACGGCACCCATTTCTATCAAGTCCTTTTATTCTGTTCTCACAGAAATACCTTGTAGGGCAACGTCTCAAAGGGAGTCACAACATGAGAGGCGGCACACTGAAACACATGGTCTCACAGAGCACATCAGGACTACACACCATTCACAAGGTCATTGCACTGACAACTGGTAACTTGGGCACTGTTTGAGCTTTATACAGCGGACCTCCCCCAGAAAAAGCCAATGCAAAAGAAAGACCCCGAGGACATGAGCGTGCGGAGGGATCAGTCCAGTGAACCCACCACAGATGTGTGGGTGGTGGAAGGTGCACCTTGGCCTTGCTGGGCTTTGTTCTCAGGACCACACTGTACAACTATTTACATGTCAGGGATGGAGGGGCTGGCGCAGCCACTGCTGAGCAAGCCTGCAGAGGGCAGGTGTCCAGCAAGGGCCCTGAGAAGCATCCACAGACTATGCACTTGTCATTGGAGGCACACCCTAGCTGGCCCTAGAGCTGCTGGAGCCGTCTGCTGCCTGGGGCAGGGGCGGCCAAGACTGCTCCCTTCGAAGGCACCAAGCTGCCGGAGCCCTCAGTAAAGGCTCTTGTGTTTAGGACTAGCTCACTCTTCTACTCAAATCCATATGCCAAACAAGCCCCTGGCAGCCAAGGCACCGGGCAGTGCTCCTGCCGGTTTGGATGTTAAGGGGGTCAGGTCTCTCTGTTCTGCATCCTTTTGCACTAGGCCATCTGCAGAGCTGGCACCATGCTGCCCACAAGTGTGACCAGTTCACACCAGCAGGCACAGTGCCATGACTAGCTGCCTGCCTGCCAAATGCAGTGTGGCTATGTCTGCAGTGAAGGCCAGTTGTGGACAGCCCCAGTTGGCCCGGCTGATCCAGCTGAGCTCTAGCCTGGGGATGCTGTTCTGCTCTCTCTGGCAGTCTGGCCAAGTGAAGGGCTCTATATCCCTTCACTTATGCAGAATCAAGAGGGTCAGGCCCAGGATCAGGGCCTGGCTTTGCCTGCCATCTGAGCTGCAGCATCTATATGGCAAGTAGGAAGGGGACATCTCCTAGCAGAGCTGGAGTGGGACTGACTCGCAGTTCCCTGGCAAAGGTGATGCCTTGAGTGCTGGGCCAACCTTGGCTTACTGTGAGAGTGGTGTTGTATGGGGAGCTCTAGAAATGGATGCCCTCTACCCTGGCAGCTGAGGTAGTGCAAACCTTCCCACCCAGTGCTTTCACCATGTGCCAAAGCCTCAGGGAGGAGCCCGATGCAGGAAGTGGAGAACTTAGCCTCCTTGGCCACCGGGATGTGGCCTCTGTGCCAAGGCACCACATGGGTTCAGTCAGTGGCTATAGTGCTGCAAGCTGTTGGCCATCGGCAGGGTTACCTGTGAAGATATCCACCCATCTGCTAGGGACAAGACCCTGTGGACCTGCACAGATCCACAGTTCGTGCTGAACCACACACCTGCTAGGCCCCAGGCAGAACATGCTCTGAGCCTGCACAACCACACAGCTTCTGCAACACCCCTCCATGTTTCCAATCTCAGACATGGGTATCAGCTGCACCCCTAGGTCTTATGGGACTCAGTAATGGGGAGCCCCCTTCCCTTCCATAGGCTCTATCAAATAAGGACCTCACAACTGAGATCTCAGCAATTGCCTGCTGAGATTGGGGCTCCTCCGAGCTATGGTATGAGTGTTCCTGTCCTGGAGAGCCATGCAGGCTCCCCTCTGTGATGGTAGGTCAGTGTCAGCCACTTGGTCTGACATGTGCACACAATCCCAACCTGGCCATGGTACCCTACCAAACACAATGCAGATGCTGGTGCCCATTCTAGCCATCCATGCCTGGAACTATCCGTGGGATCACTTGGCAGCCGCTGCTCTGCAGGGACGGCTGAAGTGCCTCCTTCAAGGCAACACGGCACATGGAGGCAACCACTTCCAGCTCCAAGACAAAGCAGTGCATACTAGAACCTGTAGTATTTATTGGTGGCACCTCTCTACTAAGGGTAGGGTGGCTTCATTTGCCCCAGTGAACACTGGCCTCTGGGCAGGCTACTGACTTAACCTTGGACTGGGGAGGTTTGGGTGCTCCTGCTGAGAGAATGGAAGCCCTGAGCAGAGTGTAGAACCCACATTCTCTGAGCGAGGCACTTTGGGGTCCAAGAAGGAGGATGCTGGCTGGGCTGATCGCTCACAACCCTGGCACAGCCAAGATGGTATGCCCTGCAAAGTGAGTGCTATGGTGAGCACTACCATGTCTTGCTCAGGCTCTTGGTGCCCAGGGACACACAGAAGACTCTGACCCCATCTATTTGCCTCTCCCTTGAAATGGCTTTTCTGGCTTCATCTAGATTGTGCAAAGACAGGAACTCAGCCAGGTGGCTCAGGCCAGGAGGGCAATGCAACTGCAGAGCAGTCTGCTCCACTTTGCTATCCCTGGGCCATGCCCAGTTCTCTCTCTGTGAATTCCTGGGGCTAGTGTTCAAGGCTCTTCAGTCACTGGTAATACTGCACTGGAAGGAACAACACTGTGAGCTGATGCTAGTATGAGATATCTCAGCTGCACAAAGCAGGACATGGCAGGGAGAGCAGAGAGGTTCAGTGCAGAAATTCTAAAACCAACTTTTGGCGCTGTTCAGATGCCCTGGCCAGCTGACTACTGGCCTCACCCTCCTTGCCTACTTGCCTATTCTGGAATGGGCCAGGGCTAACCAAAGGTCCATCTCAGGGAACCCCCAGAACAGGTGGTGCTGTGTACTGGATGTTAGTAGCCCTGCATGGGAAGAGGCAGAGGGCTCTGATGCATCAGTCACACAATGTTCCACTTCACATTGGGACTGTGCCATCAATAACAAGTGCACAAAGCTGTTACTAGCATTCAACATCAAAGATGAACTGGTGAGAACAAAATCCTCCAAGCAAAGAATTGCAAGCATTAAACGTAGATGAAAGCGTGCAGAAAAGTAGCAAGCCATGCTCCACTACAGGACAGTCACAAGCCATATGGCTACCTTTGGCAAAGTGTCCCTCAATGGGCCAAACATGCCAGTAACTGAGATGTTATACACATGGGTGTTTGATAGAAAGATCTCTATCCACTGTCAATAGCACAGTTGCAATTAAATCCTTATACATAACATTGAACTTATTAAATATTCACAGGATTCTTCAACTTTGTATTTCATTGCATAGAACATTAGACATGAGACTCGCTCACAGTTACCCAAGGTGGATGGAAGCTCCTATGGATCACACCAATGAACTGTTGTTTGGAGCATGCTCAGCATGAACGAGAGACTGGCAGGAACCTGACAACACAAACAAATGAAAACCAAAGCATTTGTACACTTGCTGATGTCTCTACAGTCAAACAAGCTTCCCATTTGGTTTTCTTCTGCTCTCTCCAGTTACACTCCAAGGAGTTTCATCCTGGCAGGTTAAACATTTTGCTGTTAGTAGCTCCTCCAGCTTTCCGAGCATGCCCAACAACAATGGCTTAAGAAGGACTTGAATTGCACAGTAGTAAGTAGGAGAATGGCAGAGGCAGTGCTCTCCTGACCTTGTGCTCTTTTATAGCCTTCTGGACTCTATTGCTTCTACAGACAGCAGCCTGGGTGCTAACTCAGCACAAAGCAGAAAGGAAGGAGAATTCAGTACAAAGTAAACCAAACCGAAAAGAAACAAGAACCCCAGCCCCTGGGTCCTGATGAGGTATAGGCATAAATCAAAGTGGAATGATTAAGGCTGTTCTGGAAATAAAAAATAATACCCAGGCATCCATAAAACAACATGCACTGTTACCAATGGATAGCACTGCCATTTGAATGCTTTAGAATGGCTTCAGAATGGCTTTGGGGTAGCTGAGAGACATGCCTGGCCAGTATGCACTTTGGGAAAAGTCAGCCAGTTTATGCACTGCCTTTCAGAGTCCTATGGCCTCGTATCTCAGTAAGCAAACAGTGTTAGGTCCTAATTGAAGTTCTCTCGGTCCCTCAGATGGGGGTGTGGAACCCTTTCTGTCTCAGGGATGGTGAGAGTACAGGAACGCTGTGCATGCAGAGAGGCCAATGGGGCAAATTGGAATGTGAAGGAGATCAGAGCCTTCAGCTGCCAGCCTTCGACTCAAACATGGCTCAGAGAGAGGGAAAAACCTATGAAGACACTAAAGTTATGACTCAATGATATTCAACTCTGTGTATAATCTCAAGAAAGGGCCAGAGGTACCCCATCAGGCCCCGGGAGACCACAGGAGGGAGCAGTCCTGGGCAAGCTCAGAAGCATCCTCCGAGAGCAGGGCAAAGTCCACCTCCATGATAGTCAGGTGGTGGCACAGGCCCATGCGTTGACAGTGTTCCCGATGGACACAATGCCTGCGCGCTGGGTGTGTTTTCCTGTGGCTTGCTCCAGACAGGGTACAGAGTCGAGAAGAGATCACTCCCCATGCCCTCCTGCAGTGCTGCCTCCAAGGCCCTGAAGGAGCTTGCTACAGGTAAAGGCCTGGTCGGCTCAGTGATACCCAACATCCTGTCTTCAGCCTGCCAGGTCATGTTGGGCCATTCTGGCCATGCAATCTATGAAGCAGCCTAGTGGTTTCCCTGGTTTCAAAAGCTTGATGAGAGACAGAAAAAGAGAGAAAGATAATTGTCAACTGTGTGTGCAGCACCTGGTACACAAAGGGCCCATGTCCATGCCTGAGCTCCAAGTTGTACCACAATGCAAATAAAAAGCAACACTGGCAGGAATGTCCATCCTTTGCCTCCTGGTACCTCCTGGCTCCAGTGGCCCCAATAGCTGTTGCATGGGCCTGGTGGGAGATGCTCCTCCTGGCATGCACATCCCTCTGCGAATTAACACTGCAGCCCCTTCCCTCCACACCCTGCCAGGACAGTCTGGGCTCTTCCAGCTCTCCTGCCATAGTGTTGGTGTTTGGCTGCCCATTGCCAGGAGGGGACCAGCAGCTCAGTGACACCTAACCAGTGGCTGATGCGCCAAGAAGATGTGGTCTTGGCATGCCGTGATTCAGCAGCCAGTCCTATCCCCCTTGACTAAGGACTGGCAGAGGGACCGCCGGTATAGTGGCAGCTCTTCTCTGTGGGGGAATATAGGTGGGCAAGCAAGGAGGCCTTCCCAGTAGGGCCAAATGCTGTCTGCAGGTTCTGTATCCCAGTAGCTTGCTGGCCACATGCCCAGGGCAATCCTGTCTCTCACGCCCAGCAACCCAGGGAAATGGCTGCTTGGCTGCCCTGCCCAGGAGAGGGTATCAGGCCGGGTGTGGTTCTCACGATAGGCTGAGTGCTTCCCTCATTTTGTTATCGCCATTGAGATAAGGGCTGTTCAAATGGCACATGCACTCCTGGCCTGGGAGTCATTGTTCTGTCCTGGCCACCTTTGTTTTGCCAGCCCCACACCTGCTCAGCGCTCAGGCATTTTACTGTCCAACACTCTGAGACAGATGACCCATGGGAATTGAGCCTGTGGCTCTGGTACCAGCACAAAACCTTCATGCAACTTTAACAATGGGCACATTCTTTTCAGGAATAGCAGGGGGCAGTGGGGTGAGATTGAAGGGCAACAGTACAGCTAGGGGAGTAAGGCCAGGGCTCTGCTAGCACGGGGTTGCAGGCGGGGGCTGAGCTAGCCAGTGGCAGCAGGGTGGGTGTTTAAGGACACTGGCAGAGCTGGGAGACAACTTTGGTGTGTGCCTGACCTTGCCCATAGTCATTAATTTCAAGGGCACTAAATTGCCTCATAATCCAACCTGCAAATGGCCAAAAGAGCAGTTTGTCATGTGGCTGTACTCCCAAAGCCACTCACAGCTGTATCCCCTGACTCCCTTATGACTATACCCCTATCTATCCCCCTTGTGGCTGTACCTCCAGCAGTTCTCCTTGTGGCTGTACCCGACAGACCCTCTCATGCCTATACCCAAAGGCAGACTCCCTCACGGCTGTAATCCCCAGCAATTCTCCTTGTGTCTGTACCCCCAGTAGACCCCCTCACAGCTGTAACTTCCAGGAATTCTCCGTGCGGCTGTACATAAGAACGGCCATACTGGGTCAGACCAAAGGTCCATCTAGCCCAGTATCCTGTCTGCCGACAGTAGCCAATGCCAGGTACCCCAGAGGAGTTGAACTGAAGACAATGATCAAGCCATTCATCTCCTGCCATCCATCGCCTGCCTTCAACAAAAGGCTAGGCACCATACCTTACCCCTTGCTAACAGCCACCTATGGACCTAACCTCCAAATATTTATCGAGCTCTTTTTTAAACTCTGTTAGAGTCCTGGCCTTCACAGCATCCTCTGGTAAGGAGTTCCACAGGTTGACTGTGCACTGTGTGAAGAAAAACTTTCTTTTATTAGTTTTGAACCTGCTACCCATTAATTTCATTTGGTGTCCTCTAGTTCTTATGTTATGGGAACAAGTAAATAACTTTTCTGTATTCACTTTCTCCACGCCATTCATACCCCCACAGCACACTTCCTTATGGCTGTACCCTCAGCATATCCCCTCCTGGCTCTACCCCGCAACAGTTCTCCTTGTGACTGTACCTCCAGCAGACCCCCTCATGGCTGTACCCCCACAGCACATTGCCTCATGGCTGTGCCCCCAGTGACACTTACTGTTATACCCAGAGTCCAATGCTGCTTGCTGAATTCACTGGTTTCTTCATAGGTTTTTCCACTGCCCAGATTAGATCACCACCTGCTTTCCCAGCCTCCTGTTGGGAAAGATGGGGGATTAGAGCAGAGAAGGGTCTGGCAACTAACGAGGGGCACATCCCGGTGACTCTGCTGGGACAGAGGAGAACAATGCCCACATGAGCTGTCAGCATCAGTCTGCAGATAGCAGCTGGGTTACTGGGCAGGAGATGCCGGGGTAGTCAGTGTGGTCTGCAGGGGCTGGGGTGCAGAGTGAAGGGCATCTGGTCCATGGCTCATGGGGAGAGAATGGAGCAGATGAGTGGCTGGAGAGACAGGGACCCTGGGGGAGTAGTGAGGGCTAATAGGTGGCAAAGAGTGGGTTGGTGGCCAGTGGATGGCAGCTGGATAAGCTGATTCCCATCTCCATGGGGTGCCTCTGCAGACACCGTTCAAGAAGCTATCAGGCATTCCTGTCTCCTGCTGCCTTTACTGACTCCACAAGCCTGGTCCACAGCATCAGGTGAGGCTGATGCAGTGGGGCAGTAGTAAGATAGTTAAACCTGGTGCGTCAGAGTGGCCATTGGGAAGCCAGGGCTGAGACTCTAATGGGTGGTTTTGGCTGGCAGTTGGGTGCCTATGGGGAGATGAGGGCTGGTGATTCAGGCCAGACGAGGAGAGGCCAAGGCTGGCAAGTCAGGGTGGCTATACGGAGGTTTGGGCCAGATGTGGGTAGACAAGGACTGGTGCATCAGGGCAGTGAAGGAGTGACAAAGTCTGGCACACTGGGTGCATGTGTGTGGGGGGGGTGTTAGATGAACACTGGGTGCCTGTGGGAAAGTCAGGGCTGGTGATTCAGGCTAGATGTGGAGAGGCCAGGGCAGGTGTGTCAGGGAGGAGAGGGTGGCTGCGGGAAGGTAAGGGCTGGAGTGACAGGGCCACAATGAGGTGGTGAAGGATGGCAGCTGAATGTGACTCACCTTGCAGCATTCGCTCACCAGAATGATGTGAATTTCTTGCCGAACGCCGACACTGCTGTGGTGGGCAAAGAAAAGAGGGGGTGAGGCCTGCACTGGCCCTATGTGGTGTCAGCATTGTTTGGGGTCAGGTCATGGCCAGCAGGGCAGCCAGAGGACAGCTCTCAGTAACCTCTCCGCAGCTCTGGGCCATGACAGCAATGTTATTCCAGCAGCTGGAAAAGGCCAACAGCATGATGGGAGTATCTAAGGGGTTAGGCAAAGGTACGGAATGGCTGACATGAGTAGCAAAGAATAAATGCATGACAGCACTATTCCTGTCTGTCAACGAGTTCTCTGGAACAGAGCCTGACACCAACCTGAACCAAGTCTGTAGTGCAGGTTTTCCAATTTCACAGCCCAAGCCCAGCAAGTCTGCATCAGTTGCTGTGCATCAGCCACAGGTCTCATTGCAATACAACCACACCCCTACAATCCAGATCTCTCCCTAGAAGAGACTTCTCAGGACAAGTGATTTGGTTCAGCATGGGGCCACCCTCTCACTGCTCCCTAAAATACTTAATTAGCTGTAGGGAAAAAGTTACACAGGCACATGTCCCAGCATTGCAGTTTACGTATACCTAGCTAACACGTCTGCAGTGAAAAGTGACATTGACAAACATACAAATATCACTTCTTAAAGCAGACTTACTATGCCCCTGCAACCCTGAGGACAAACTAAACCCTGGATGGGGTGAGAGGGGTGGTTGAGGGAGGCAGCAGGGTGCTACAGCCTGAAGCCCCTCAGCTGGGGGATGAAGCCCAAAACCACATGGCTGAAGCACGGGGCCAACCGTTGCAAAGCCAGAGCCTGGGGCTGTAGCCCAAAGCCCCACATCCAGAGCCTGCTGCCTGCAACCTCATGGCTGAAGCCCAAAGCCTGAGCTCCACCACTCCTGGGAAGGTAGGGAAATCACCAGCTGTCGGCTTCGCCAGTGTTGTGCCCCAGGTGTCTCTGGGAAGCAGGAGGGGGCAAGAGGCCAACGTCTGCAGGGAACTCCATCAACCAACACTAAGGCGGTACTTCCAGGAGCAACAAGGAGCTAAGTTCCCAGTAAGCTGTATGGCCAGAACCTACTCCATGCCACACAGGCCTTCACGGAACCTGTCTGGCCTAGCCCTGCCATTGTCAGAGGGCAGGCACCCTCCCAGCCCAACTTCAGCCCTGACCTGACCCTGCTGCACCTGGGGGAAAGGAGCCCCTTCCCTGGCTCCAACCCAGCCTGGTGCTGTTGTGGCAGGGCAAGGTGTCTCTCCCACAATGCCCTGGTGCTGCTGTGGGGAGAGAGAGTTGGGGGGTAAGCCAGCATCCCAAACCCCTCATCCCCACCACCACTTCCTGTCCCCAATCCTCTGCCCCAGCCCAGAACCCATACCCCCCGCTGGAGTCTACATCCCCTCTCATACCCAGTTCTCTGCCTCAGCCCTGGGCCCCCAGACCCACCGCAGAGCCTGCACCCCCTCTGGAGACCTCATGCCCAGACCTCTGCCACAGCCCTCATGCCCCCTCACACACTGAGCCTCTTAGCCCCTCCCCATCACATGAATCTTGTTGTGTGCACCAATACAGAGGTGATCTATTGTACATGTCACACGCCACCTCCATATTGGTGCACACAACAAAATTCATTCTGCACATGTGGGAAACATTCAAGGGGAAGGGGCCACTGCTCTGCCCCCCACTCTACAACAGCCCAGGAGGCTGTGACTTCAAGAAAAGCCAGTGGTGGTTTACTCTCTCTGGTTTACCTGTGGCTGTGATAGAGAAATGCTGCCCTACAGCCTCATTCACAGTGATTGCTCTGGGTTTACTTATATAGAGATTCGTGCTTTGAAGTTCAGAAACTGTGGTTTTATATCATTCAGATGCTCCAGGAGAGAGGGGTAGAAGGGAGGGCACAGCATACTCTGGGGAAGAGGAGGAGTTGGCAGAGGCATGAGGAAAGGGATGGAGTGGGGGCAGGGAAGGGTCAGAAAGAGGCAGGGCAGGGGCGGGTGTTTGGAGGAAGGAGAGGAGTGAGGGCAGGCCCAGGTCAGACAGGTGGGGGATTGAGCATCCCCTGGCTAGAGCAGAAGTCATCACCTATGCATTCCAGGATCTCATTAGCCCTTCTGACCACTGTCACGCAGGCAGCTCATGTTCAGCTCAATAAATACCAGCACCCCAAATGTTTTTCAGAGGCACTGCTTCCCAGCATGGAGTGCCCCACTGTGTAAGTAGACCTACATTCTCTCTTCCTAGAGCAACACATTTACATTTAGCCATATCAGAAAGCACAGTTTGCTTGCCACCCATGTACCAAGCAACCCAGAGTGCCCTATCAATGGTCTGGTTCCTTCATTATTTACCACCACTCCCAATTTTTGGATCATCTGCAAACTTTATCAGTGACAATATAAACAGCATGGAGCCCAGAACCAAGCCCCGTGGGACTCCTGGGAATGTCCCCACTTGATGACAATTCCCTAGTCAGGTTTCCATTTGAGCCCTATCTGCCCATCAGAATTTAATCCATTTCTCATGGGCCATGTTAATTTTATACTGCTCTAGCTTTTTAATCCATGTGCGGTGTCACTTAAGGCAAAGGCCTGGCTGATGGCTCGGTGCCCGACATCAGCATCATGAATGTTAGCAGCCCTCTCGCAATCTCCTAGAGAAGCTATTGATACCAAGCTGGGTTCCCAGGGAGGCAGTGGAACTAGCCTTCTGGCAAGTCCTGGCTGGGGCTTGCTTTTTAAATCAACATCTGCAAAGTAAATCCCCTGAAAAGCTGGGGGAGAACGTACAGAGGCTTCAACCAGCCTCATGTGGAGAAGGTATCTTGCACTTTCTCCTCCTTTTATACTATATCCCAAACAACCATAGGACCAGCCTACACCTGGTAACATTTTACATGCTGCAGTGCTTCCATCTTGCCACACTGCTGCACAGATTTTGCACAGCATTTATATTGTTCACTTAGGCTGTCGTGTGACAACGTTGCATGTAAGTCATGAGATTCTAGTAATGATGTTTTGAGACATGTTCCAAATCTGGAAAAACAACCACAAACCAGTTCCTCAGAGGCAATGGGGAAACTGATGCCTTGGCCAGATGTCAACATTTGTTCTTCTCTTCCCTGGTACTCCTCTACTTGCTCTTGGTTAGTGAGACACTATTAATCTGGTCTTAACAAAGGGAGGAGGAGTGAGACTGGGTTGACCCAAAAAGAGACAAATGTGGGCAGTCCCCCCCATGACCCTTTCCCTGCTTATTCTGTCCCCCCAGAAAGAAGGGCTGCATGGTCTAGCTCCCTTCTGCTGCCCTCACATGGTTTGTACAATCTCTTCTGCTGTCACCCTTGCACCCAGGCCACTTCCCCCATAGTGGCCTTGCCAGGTCTGCGTAGGTGGCCTGACCAGCTCACCACAACTCATGCCCCAAGCAGCACTCTCATTCCAAAAACAGCACCTCTTCCCAGCGACCCACAAGGGCTCTGTCTTGGCCACTGGCCTTGGCTCAGTGATTAACGAGCAGTCAGTTGGGGCCTGCAGCACTCAGGTCACCTCTGAGCTGTGCCATCTCCTGCAGAGTCTGCAGTGAGCACCTTCCACTGAGTTGCAAAGCAGAGACTCTGTGCCAGTACATCTCCATGGTGCCAGATGCCATGGGCTTTGCAGCCATCTTTGGACACTGCCCAGCCAGGAGCTGGCACTCTTACCTTCTGTCAGTTTGCCTGCTTGTTCTGCGGCTCCTCCTGGCAAGATTTTAGAGAATACGCTCTCTCCATCCACCCCGGGCTGTCCAGCTGCTGCCCCAGTGGGTGGGGGGGGTCCTGCTGGCTTCTGTCCTATTTTAATACCTGTCAGGGAATATATGGAGCCACATTAAGGAGGAGAACCCAGCCAGAGCCCCTCCCCAGCATGGGCACTGCCCATGTGATGACTAGAGATGGGGTGGTGCCCAGGTGCTTTCAGTTGCCAGGAATCTGTGGCATGACTGGTACAGATTAGGGCAGGCCGCACCTTCCGCATATCTGGTTCTCTGAACAGGGATTGCCAACCCACCCTGGGTCACTTCTGACCACCCTCCTGCCCCAGTGGACCATGACCCCCAGTGCAGGGCTGGGAATCTGGAACCATTCCATGGCCTTTCCAGGCCCCTACTGATCTAATGCTGTGATGTGCTAGTGAGGGATAGAAGTGGATCTTCTCTTTGGAGAAATCAGGCAGCCATGGGCCTTGCAAACACAGCCAGTGCCTGCCTGTTCCTTTAGTGCCATGGGCACTGCCAGCCAACATGAGCACAAGTAGTTTGGCAGGGACCATTGTGTGTCTATCTTGCTCACTCACCTGCTGCAGACATTCCCAGTGGCTGTACTTGGGGTGCTCTCCCATGTGGTGGTGGCACTTTTGTGGTGGGTTTGGGAACTTCCACTTGATCTGCTTTCGTCTGTAACGTGAAATGCATATTTCAGAATTCCCCTGGTGTCTCTGTCCGTGGTCAGGCAGGTGGGCATGCATGGGGATGGCAGAACAGCAGTTCCAGGGGAAAAGGAACTTGGCAGTATGTGCCAGTTAAAAAAAATCAGCCCTTGCACCAGGCCAAAGACTGTATCAACTCAGTGACATTCAGGTGGCATCCTGGGAAAACACAGTCTGACACCCCCGCCCCCACACCTCCTCCCCAACACAAAGTCCTGCATTGCAAGCCAGCTTGAGTCTCCAAGGTAATGGCTCAGCCTCTGCCATCCCTCACAACCCACACCTAACTCCACCCAGGAAGCCACTTCCTCCACTGCATGTCCTCAAGGAGAAAGTGTTGGGCCTGGCTGAGGCAGCAGCTGGGCAGAATGAATTCTCTGCACCAGTCTGGGGGCTCTCTTGCTCCAAACCTTTGCTTCCACCCCATGTCTCCACCCATCTGGTCTCCTTCTTGAGCCTCGTATTCCGATTCCCTTCTTCCTGGCTCTCCCACTTTTGTCTCCCTCCACTGCCTTCCACGCTCAGCCTGTTTGGGTACCCAGCAGGTGAGCCCAGGAGGCAGCTGGCTGTGCTGGACAATGGAAATAGCTGGCAGATCTTACCGGTTCCATTGGCTCATTGTGCTGTACAGCAGCTGATTTGTCCTGGCTAAGGGGAAAGCCCTGGGTGTCTTTGCCTGGGCAGCTGGAGCCTGAAGTCAGGCGATAAAGAGTGAAACGGAGGGACTTCATTCCTGCACTTAGTGCTGATCTCAGCACAGGCTCAGCTCTGGCACCGCCTTGAGTGTAATTTTATCCCTTTCTTGCTATAGCACGTCCTAGGCAGGTTCAAGAAGCAAAACTGCACTTAGGTCATAAGAATCCCATTCACTGCTACACAAATAACAAGCAATCCTGTAGCACCTTAGCAGCTAACAAATTTATTAGGCCATAAGCTTTTGTGGGTAAAACCCACTTCTGAGGACTGTTTGTTATGTGTGAGCTAAAGACTAACCTCTGAAATTAGACACTGCTGCAGGTGAGGACTGACTGACTAAGTGGGTAGCAGTTCTGCAGAAAAGGACCTGGCGGTTACAATAGATGATAAGCTGGATGTGAGCAGTAGCTTCTCCTCGCTGCATGGCATCCTCTGTTTTGGTACTGTGGAGTAGGGTAAGTTGTTTCAGTGCATGGTCTGTGCCTGGAGATGCGGCAGGCCATCCTGCCCCTTCCATCTTCAGTGCAACAAGATGTTCCCAGGTGCCATCCCCACTGCTGCAGGACAAGCTATCTGCCAGGCTCCTGCTGTGTAAGTGAAGAACCAATGGCCAAAGAGCATATGCACTTACCAGTCCTGCTTGGTGACTGCCTGGTTGTGCCGGGAGGGTTGACTGGGGCTTCCCAGCCTGAGACAGGCCAGGCTGTTGCTGCAGTGGCCGAGAAGTGGGTAGTCCTTGAGCCCCCAGCTGCTGCTGTGTCCTAGCTTGCTGCAGCTGCTCCTTCTGTGGCTGAGGAAGTTGCTGCGAAGGGCCTGCTTGCTGTTGTGGAGGCTGTTTGGCTGAGGGCTGCTGCTGCTGCCTGGATGGTGGCAGCTGCTGCTGCATGGATTGCTGCTGCCTTGTTTGTGGCTGCTGCTGCGGGTGGTGTGGCACAGGCTCTGTTTTCAACTGTTGGGGCGATGGCCCATGCAACACCTGCCGTTGGGATTTCAGGGACTCTGACGTATGCTGGTAGCTGGCTGGCTGCCGGGACTGCTGCGAGTACTCCACTGAGCTGGAGGGGAAAGCGGGCTGGGCTCTCGTGTCTGACTGCTGGGCCTTCTTCTGAACAGATGGCTGCACGTGCGTGCGGGCTTCATGGCGGCCCTGGTCTCGGGCATGCTGCTTGGATGTCCTCCTGGGCTGATCGTCACTTGGGTGGCGGGAAGAGGCTGAGTGCCTTCCTGGCTCACCATGGTGCCGGTGGTCTTTGGAAGAGGAATGACGTGCCTGAGAATAGTCACTGTGCTGCCACAGGTCCTCATCTGGAGGCTCATCATAATCATGAAAGGTGTGTTTGACAGGTCGCTTCTGAGAGGAGTGGCCAGTGTAGTGCCTTACCCGCTCTGAGCGAGCTTCCCTGGGCTTATCAAACCAGTCTGTCTCTTCCTGACCCAAATGATAGGCTTCAGAAACCAAACACAGAACACAGTCAGTCTCCGGGTCCCGAGACAGGAGTGTACCCCACACTGAAGCCATGCAATGAGATAAACGAAGGCAAGCAGCTTATCACATGCATCTGGGACATGTCATAGATTCCCCCCCCCCAACAAATACACCACATCATTACGTGCAGCAGGCACTGAACATTGACATGCTACCACCAGACACCTGGAACATGCAGTGGAACAAGGGAGAAAGGCACATGGTATGCACATGCAGGCTGTGAGACTGTCTTTGCAAATGACCATAGGAGCATGCTCTAGGGTATGTCACCACAGGTAACTGTTACCTTCACTGTCTGAAACAACACAGTGTGAATCATCCATGATGTAACCTTCTTCGTGCTTGTAAGAGTGGTTCCTTGGCACATCTTTTGTATGTTCTTGCACATCAGGCAACGAGTGGCTGGAGCAGAACTGGGAACAGCTGTCCCCAGAGGACTGAGGGAGAGGTCCACCAGAGGAGCGGGACACACCCACAGACTTTCCTAAGGGGCTGATGGGACTTTCCTCTTCAGAGGTCTGTGTACGAATTGGAGGCCGCCCACGACTCTGACTCACACTAAGGGAAGAAGGCTTGGAGCTTCCCTTCTGTGGCTTCTCCATGCTCTCTCTCTCATAGGACTTGCTTCTGCTGCCGCCATCACGGCTTAATGATTTCTCCGTCCCATAAGCCGATGATCTAGATCTGCTTCCAGTGCTGTATGATCGATCATCCTCTTCCATCATATCCCTGCTGGACACGCCATAGTATTTCTGCTGCTCATAAACATTCTTTCTGAGGCCATAGGTGATCTCATCCTGAAGTTTCTTTGCCCGGGATGCCACATTGCTGCTGCTGATAGATGTAGTCGCTGTGTAGGAGGCCAGGTCCGACTCCACGTCTTTGGCTTCTTCTATGGGGGAGAATTTGGAGATCTTTTGCTCCATGCCTTGTTTCCTGTGTTTACTGCGTTTGGAGGAAATGACAGCAGGGGCCAGGTTTTTAGAGGAATGTTTCTGCATCCCCAGACCAGAGCCATGCTTGTCTGGGCGTGCAGAGTGCCGATAATCATCCCCATAGTAGGAGCAGGGGCTGCTGGAGCTGCCTGACATCCTGCCATTGCTCTCCATACCCCTGTTGTAGTTGTTCTTTCCCCGATGGTCAGCACTATGCTGATCATACACATCCTCCTCTGACTCCTCCTCTGCTTTGGAATAACAGCAGGTTCTGCTGGAGCCTTCCGTCTCCACCAATTCTGCCTTCTCTTTGGATTGGCGGCCATTGCTGCTCTGCACTGCTGCCTCCCCCTTGTGGCTGTCTGCCACAGTGCTCTCTTTGGTCAGCTCACTGATGTCATCGATCATCACATAGTTGCGGGGAATGTTCTGCTCCAGGTTTGAGTATAGAGAATCTGAAGAGTAGTTGGCAGAGGGGCTTTCCATGGCATTACTCTGGTCAGCTGGCCTGGGCTCTGGGGCCTTGTGCTGGGCATAGCTGCTGGTCACTGTCGTGGGGCTGTGTGTGACTTCTGTGGCCCCTGAGGCAACCACCACTGTGGAATTTCCAATCACTTCATAATTGGAGGAGATCGTTTGCTCCAAGTCGGCTAGTGATGTCTGCCGTGGCTTCTGGTGTATGGCATGTGTGTCCACCTGTGTTTGGAAAAGGGTGTTCTCTGCCGGCTGTGAGGGCGGCTGGCTGGAATACATGGCCTGAGGTTGGTAGTGATGAGGCGGCCGGAAGCCCTGATGACTCTGGTAACTGGTGCTGGAAGGGAAGCCATGTGTCTGATATACACCTTCAGAGGGCAAGGTGGGGAGTTGGCCAGCCTGGAAATCATTCTGAGATGTACCACTGCTGACCACGGGGTAGTGGGGAGGCTGGAGCCGTGTTTGCTGGAAGGTGTCAGGGCCTGGTGGGGCTGTTGGGTAGGGAAAGGGAGAAAAGGAGGAGGCCAATGTGTACTGTGTGCTAGAGAAGTCAGCATAGTGGTTAGTCGGGGCAGTGCTGGGCCGGCTGAGTATACTGCTGCTCTCGTAGCTAGAGAGGCGTAAATTATTCAGCTCACTGTCAGACATGTAGTCCCGGTTCTCACCCAGGCACCTCAGATAGGGATAATCCCGCCCTCCCCTCTCCTTCAGCAGAGACTCCTTCCTCTGAGTAATGCCCAACTCCAAATACTTCAGCTTGGCATCAATCTCTTTCTCTTCCTCATCCAGCTCTGCTTGCTTCTTCCGCAGCTTTGTAGACTCATGCTCCACCAGCTTCAGGTCACGGTCAATGTCTCTGAGAAGGCTGGCTTTGGTTACTGGAGCAGCCTGCCCTCCTACCCCTTTCTGCATGAAGTTGGGCAAGTACAGTTGGGAGTGGGCTTGGCTGACCAGAGGCAGGTGAGCTTCCTCTGGAGGGGGGCTGGGCAGGGTCCTCTTCACCTTCCGCATCAGAGTATTTGACTGCAAAGTGGAGACCTAGAAAACAGTGGAAACAGGCATTAGTCCTAGACATGGAGTACTGCAACCCCTGGGGAAATGCTGTGGCAAGGCCTCAACTCCACTGCCACTGTGTCTCACAGCAGAGCTATCAAAGTGCTTAAACATGTAGTTCTTGAGCCTTTGCATATCCCCATGTGATTATTGCAATCAGTGGAGAAATGGGAAAACTGAGGTATGGGAACAGGCTATACCCTGACAAATATCACAGAGTGAGGTACTGGAAATAGACTCCAAGAAGCCTGACTCGTTATCTTCTGCTTCTCACAAAAGGAAATGAACAGTTGCCTGGTGATCATGGCTGTGTAGCAGAGTAAGTAAGGCAATTAAAGACAACCCTGAAGGTTGGGGTGGGTGGAGTCTCACCTGAGTACACACCAAAAAGCCATGTGCACATCACTCAGCAGCAGTCAGGGGTGGTCATACATAGTGCTGGTTACATCAATGCCTTGCACACCATTAACTGTGAAACTGGTGCCTTAACCGGGGGAGCCTGTAGAGCTATTGGCTTGGAGGAATGCTGGTGTTGGCCATAGAATTATAGAATACCAGAACTGGAAGGGATCTCGGCAAGTTATGAAGTCCAGTCCCCTGCCCTCACAGCAGGACCAAGCACCATCTGTATCATTCCTCTTAGATATTTGTCCAACCTGTTTTTAAATATCTCCAGTGATGGAGATTCTACAACCCACCCCAGGCAATTCATTCCAGTATTTAACCACCCTGAGAGTTAGGAAATTTTTCCTAACGTCCAACCTAAAACCTCCCTTGCTGCAATTTAAGCCCATTCCTTAGGGTGACCATCCATCCTGTATTGGGCAGAACGGTCCCATAATTAGGACACCTGACTTATTTTTTAAAAGGGACTCAATGTCCTGTATTTGGGCCCTCCTCCCACTAACCTTTTCTGCCAGAAGCTGTGCAGGCGCAGCTGCTGGTGGAAGTCACTTCCCTGAGCCTCGGGCAAGCAGGGGAAGCGTGGGCAGCTGCCGCTTCCCCAGTTCTCTGGGGGAAGGCCGGTGGCTCCTGCTTACCCAGGGCTCAGTAAGTGCTGGGGGCTGCCACTTCCCCAGGGCTCCCACCTCCTTCCTGGCTCCCCAGGGCTTGGTGGAGCTGGGGGAAGCCACCCCCCCCACCATATTTCCCTGGCCCATATTTGGAACAGGGAGATATGGTCACCCTACCATTGCTTCTTGGCATATCATCAGAGGCTAAGGAGCATAACTTTTCCCCCCTTCTTCCTTGTAACCCCATTTTAGGTACTTGAAAGCTGCTATCATGTCCCCTTCTCAGTCTTCTTTTTTTCTAAACTAAACAAACCCAGTTATTTGAATTTTCTCTCTTAGGTCATATATTCTAGACTTTGAATCATTTTAGTTGCTCTTCCCTGGACTCTCTTCAATTTCTCCATAGCCTTCCTAAAATGTGGGTCCCAGAACTGGACACAGTATGCCAACTGAGGCCTCAACAGTGTAGAGCGGAAGAATTACTTCTTGTGTTTTGCTCACAATACACCTATTAATACATCCCAGAATCATGTTTGCTTTTTTTGCAACAGCATCACACTGTTAACTTATACTTAGCTTGCGGTCCACTATGACCCCTAGATCTCTTTCCGCTGTACTCCATCCCAGGGTACCACTTCCCATTTTGTAAGAGTGAAACTGATTGCTCCTCCCTAAGTACTGTCCTGTGCATTTGTCCTTATTGAATTTCATCCTCTTTGCCTCAGCCCATTTCTCCACTTTGTCCAGATCATTTTGAATTCTGACCCTGTAATCCAAAGCCCTTGCAACCCCTCCCAGCTTCGTATCATCCGCAAACTTGATAAGCGTACTATTCTCTATGCCAATATCTAAAACATTGATGAAGACATTTAACAGAACTGGCCCCAGATTTGATGCCTGTGGAACCCCACTTGCTTCAGCATGATTGAACCACTAACAACTACTCCCTGTGAATGGTTATCCAACCAGTTAGGGACCCAACTGATAACAGCCTCACCTAGGCTGTATTTCCTAGTTTACTGATAAGGTCATCTGATATTGTATCATATGCCTTACTAAAGTCCAAGTATACCACCATCCACCATTTCCTCTTTATCCACAAGGTTTGTTATCCTATCAAAAAAAGCTACCAGCTTGGTTTCATGTGATTTATTCTTGACAAATCCATGTTGTTACCTATCACCCTATGGTTATGGGCCTTTTGATTGATATGTAGGTTGTCTGTACTGCAGAGTGTATATCTGATGCACTATCACTGTGCATATGGAAATGAGTACACCAGCAATGAGAGAAAATGAGTCACCTTTACTGTTTCCCCCAAACTAAACCAGAACAGAAATAGTCCAAACTGGTTCTGAATTTTTAAAGCATTAAGCCATAATGGGCATTTGTAGCTTGTGGGATGCACAAGAAACATCTTCTCCTGTGGGATAAGCATAGCTCTGTGACATAGTCGCCTACTGCACTTGAGGGTAGCTGCTGGGGTGGCAAACCTTTCTAGGGTCCAATGAGAAGGCCCCTGAGAAGGCTCTGGCAGTTAAATTACAATACAGAGATGTATGTTAAACACGCTCCAGAATTGAAAGGAGGCTATTCAACACACAGCTCTATAAAAGTTCACGATGGGAACAGAGACACTAACCAAAAGGCACTTTTTTATGGCTCAGAAACATTTTATGAGCCAACCTGGAATTTTAGGTGATCTATTTGCATTGCAAAATAACCTGGAAAATCTGCCCTGAGGTTCACACCCTTAAATCTTATCTCTGCCTTTCGGAGAGATGGACTCCAAGAAGCCACAGCTTAAACTGGCTGAACAACAAAGGCCAAGGTCAAGCTTGTGACGCAGAAGGCCAGTGAGAATACCAACCACTCCTAGGCTGTGGCTATACTTGGCCAAAACTTCAAAATGGCCATGCTAATACCCAAATCGACAAATATTAATGAGGCGCTGAAATGAATATTCAGTGCCTCCTTAGCATGCTGCCAGCCACAGCACTTCGAAAGTGCTGCACATTTCGAAATCCCCTTATTCCTGTCAGGTGATAGTGCTTGGACTCAAAGGCTGCGTCTACACGTGCACGCTACTTCGAAGTAGCGGCAGTAACTTCGAAATAGCGCCCGTCACGTCTACACGTGTTGGGCGCTATTTCGAAGTTGAAATCGACGTTAGGCGGCGAGACGTCGAAGTCGCTAACCCCATGAGCGGATGGGAATAGCGCCCTACTTCGACGTTCAACATCGAAGTAGGGACGTGTAGACGATCCGCGTCCCGCAACATCGAAATAGCGGGGTCCTCCATGGCGGCCATCAGCTGGGGGGTTGAGAGATACTCTCTCTCCAGCCCTTGCGGGGCTCTGTGGTCACCGTGGGCAGCAGCCCTTAGCCCAGGGCTTCTGGCTGCTGCTGCTGCAGCTGGGGGTCCGTGCTGCATATACAGGGTCTGCAACTAGTTGTTGGCTCTGTGTATCTTGCACTGTTTAATGAAAGTGTGTCTGGGAGGGGCCCTTTAAGGGAGCGACTTGCTGTTGAGTCCGCCCCGTGACCCTGTCTGCAGCTGTGCCTGGCTCCCTTATTTCGATGTGTGCTACTTTGGCGTGTAGACGTTCCCTCGCTGTGCCTATTTCGATGTTGGGCTGAGCAACGTCGAAGTTGAACATCGATGTTGCCAGCCCTGGAGGACGTGTAGACGTTATTCATCGAAATAGCCTATTTCGATGTCACAACATCGAAATAAGCTATTTCGAAGTTGGGTGCACGTGTAGACGTAGCCAAACTCTATGATGTTATGGTCACTTTCTCCCAAGCTACCTTCCACTTTCTAATTCTCAATGAGCTCCTCCCTATGTGCTAAAATCACATCTAGAACTGCTTACCCCATAGTGGCTTTTTCCACCTTCTGAAATAAAAAAATTGTCATCCATGCAGTCCAAAAACTTTCTGGGTATTCTGTGCCTTGCTGTGTTAGTTTCCCAACATACGTCTGGATAGCTGAAATCCCCCATCACCACCAAGTCCTGTGTTTTGGATAATTTTGTCAATTGTTTAGAAAAAGTGTTATCCACCTCATCTACCTGGCCTGCAGTAGACCCCTATCATGACAACACCCTTATTTTTTAGCCTTTGTAACTTAACCCCACAAGCTTCTGTATACAGATCTCCCCTGCATCTGGACTTCTCCCCAGTGAGCTGCCTGCACCTAAGCTTCCCTGCACAGATCCCCCTCCACTAAGCTCCTCCACACTTAATCCTGCCTGCCCCATACATGGTGTGTCTGGCATGGAGGGGCAGAGTCCCAGAGTGCTTCAGGGGCAAGCAGTTCTTGTGCTGCGTGAGTGATGGCTACAGCCTCACTGCTCAGTCTGTGTCTTGGGAGGAGGAAGGGAGGCTGCAGGGGGATCTCACACCTCAATGCAGTCAGTGGCCTGTACTCTCCATCAGGGTTCCCCCTAATTTTTTTCCATCTATGGGTAGAAAAAGAAGTTACTCGCCTTCACGCAGTAATGATGATTCTTCGAGATGTGTCCTTGTGGGTGCTCCACCTTAGGTGTCAGGCTTGCCCTGACACTGCAGCTCAGAGATCTTGGTAGCTGTTTTCAGCTGGACCGCGCATGAACAGGTTCTGACACACCATTTTGTGCTCTTTCTATCACATGCATGGTCCAGACTCAGCCAGTTCCTTAAAACTGCTTCGAATCTGAAACAGAAAAACACAGAGAAGAACCCGACGTGGGTAGGAAGGCTGGGTGGTGGAGCACCCACAGGGACACATCTCAAAGAATCATCATCACTGCAGAAAGGTGAGTAACTTCTTTTTCTTCTTCAGGTGTCCCCGTGGGTGCTCCATCTTAGGTGACTGAGTAGCAGTACTCCCCACCCCGAATAAACAAGGAGGTGGGTACCAGATTCAAGTCTTGTCCAGGATAGACAGGACCACTGTGCACAAAGAGGTATCCCTCAGTCACCTGTCAGTAGATGGTGTAGTGCCTGACGAATGGGTCGTAGGATGCCCAGGTCGCCACCCTGCAGATGTCGCGAAGGGGGACTCCTCTGAAGAATGCCGGCAACACTGCCGTCACTCTGGTGAAGTGTGCCCTCGGTTGGCACAGTAAGGACACGTCCTGCAAGGAGTAGCATGTCACGTTGCAGGACGTGATAAGGTTAGATAATCTCTGAGAAGATATCACTTCACCTATAGAGTGACAGGCTACAGATAGCATCAGCCTCTCTCTCGGTCCTCCGAAAGGGTTTGGGTCTGTCGGTGTAGAAGACTAGAGCCCTTCTAACATCCAATGAGCACAATTGCACCTCGTGCTGAGGCATGAGGTTTAGGATAAAATACAAGCAGCACTATTGGCTCGTTAATGTGGAATTCCAAGGCGATCCTGGGGAGGAATCAGGGATGTAATCTGAGTATCACCCCATCTTTGTTAAAAATTGTATATGGTAGGGTTGCCATGAGGGCAGACAGTTCGCTCACCCTTCGGGCAGATGTAATCGCCAGGAGGAATGCAGTCTTTAACAACAATCTGAGCGGGGCCGTGTCCATAGGCTCAAATGGGCCTCTCATCAGTGTCTGTAGGACCGAGTTCAAACTCCATGGGGGGCGCAACAGGCCGCCTCATTGAGTACAGGTCAGCCAGCCTTTTAAGGAAACATGCTGTAATTGGGTGAGCAAAGACTGATGTGCCATCAATTGTGTGCCTGAATGCTGATATGGCAGCCAGGTGCACTTTCAAAGATGCCAATGCTAAACCTTGCTGTTTTAGATCCAGCAAGTATTCCAGAATAGATTGGATCTATGCTTCACTCGGAGACAGCTGCCTGGAGGAGCACCAGATCGTGAATTACTTCCACTTAGAAAAGTAAGTCTTATTGTATTTTGTCGCCTGCTCTGCAGGAGGACCACTTTTACTTGATCCGAGCCGAGGTCCTCAGCGCTGTCAAACCAGCAATAAGCCAGGCCATGAGGTTAAGTGTGCATGATCTCCCCTTGATTCTGAGTCAATAGATCTATGGAACAAGGTAGGAACTGCAGCATGTGAAACGACATCCTGCGCAGGACAGGGAATCAGTGCTGTCGTGCCCATACAGGTGATATCAGTATGAGCTTGGCTCCATCCCTGTTGACTTTCTCCAGCACTCTGGGAATTAGCACTGTCGGGGGAAACACGTACAGTAGCAGACCCCTCCAACTCATTAAGAATGCATCACCCAAGGCGTTCGGTCCCAGACCTGCTCTGGAGCAATATCACTTGCATTGATGATTCAGATGGATAGCAAATAAGTGTATGACTGGGATTCTCCATTGGTGGGGCACAGAGAAGAATGTCATGGCGCATCTCTCATTCCTGGTCTAGCGCGAGGCAAGAAGCGTCTGCTCGAGGCATCTGTTTCCATATTGTTGACGCTGGGTAAGTATGAAGCTCGCAGCATTATGTTGTTCCGAATGCACCAGTTCCATGGGTGAAGCACCTCTGCACAAAGAGACTGGGAGTGTGCTCCTCCTTAGCGATTGATGTCATACATTATAGCCATGTTGTCTGTAAGTACCTGTACAGGCATGCCATGAATGCATGGCAGAAAGTGTCTGCAAACGTTGCACACTGCTCTGAGCTCCAACAGGTTTACATGGAGAGACGCCTCTGTGGTAAACCACCAGCCTTGTACAGACTGGCCGTTGAGGTGGGCTCCCCACCCCAGTAGGGAAGTGTCCATCATTATGAATATGGTCATCTGTAGCCAATGAAATGGGACACCTGCAAGTAGATTGTGTGGTATCGTCCACCACCGCAAGGATTGGAGGACGTTGTTTGGCAACATGACCCATTTGTGAAGATCATGATTTGTGGGTCTGTATATGATCGCTATTCAATGCTGGATGCATCGAAACTGCAGGCATGGATTTTGAACAACGTAAGTAGTGGCAGCCATGTGCCCCATGAGTGGCAAGCAAGTTATAATCTGCAACTTCAGGCTCTTAGAGCTCATGTGGACGACGTCTTGAATAGTACGATAACGCTGCAGTGGAAGGTATGCTCAAGCTGTGATGGAGTCTAGTGTCACACCGATAAACTCTAAGTTTTGAGTGGGCTCCAGGGTCGATTTCTGTTTGTTTATGATGAGGCCCAACAAGAAGAAGGTGGCCTTCATAACCTATACCATAGTGTCAACTTCTGTCCGAGATGCCCCTTTATAAGACAATCATCCAGGTTTGGGAAGATGATGACGTCTAGTTGTCGGAGGTGCACTGCAAACACTGTGAGGGTCTTGGAGAATACCCTGGGAGCTGTGGCAAGGCCTAAGGGTAGGACCCAGTACTGGAAATGTTCCTCACCCACCACAAACCATAGAAATTGCCTGCGAGCAGGATGGATCGTTATATGAAAGTAGGAGTCTTGTAGGTCAAGAGCCGCAAACCAATCCAGTGATCTAGTGCAGGAATTATGGTGGTCAACGTCACCATTTTGAAACATTGTTTTCGGAAGTGGCAATTCAAAGTTTGAAGGTCGAGAATGGGCCTCCAACCCTCAGATTTCTTTTGGGAGAGGAAGTATCAGGAATAGAAGCCTCTCCCTCTGAACTCGTCTAGAACTGGTTCCACTGCCCCTATGGCAAGGAGATGATCCACCTCTTGCTGAAGAATAGTCTCATGAGAGGGATCCCTGAAGAGGGACAGAGTAGGTAGGGTGGTGGGTGGGATGGTTTGAAGAGGGATGATGTACCCCAAATACACTATTTCCAACACCCATCTGTTGTTACTCTGGACCACTGATCGAGGTATGGTCGCAAGCGGTGCTGGAACAACTTCAGGGGAGGACACGCAACTATCGCATTGATAAGGATGCAGCTCTCAATGACACCGTCAAACATGTTGTCTCACTTGCTGCTGCTGTTGGCCCTGAGGCTGGTTGTTCCTATGCCTCGGCGGTCTCTGAGGAGGCCTGGACTGATCATATTGCCTCAGTTGGTACTGTCTTTGGAACAGCTGGGAGTACCTTCTTTGATACAGGCCGAACTGTCTGCGCCCAAATGGTGGCATGTACGTACCCAGAGTTCTGAAGGTAGTGCAGGAGTCCTTGCTGGACTTCAGCACCGTATTCATAGATTCGGCAAAAAAAGTTTTTGCCTGTCAAAGGGCAAGTCCTCCACTTTTCTCTGGAGCTCCTTGGAGACACCCAAAGTTTGAAGCCAAGATGCCTTCATCATAACTATAGCCATAGCTCAAGCTGCCATATCAGCCACATCAAGGGCAATCTGGATGATGGTCCTGGAAGCAGCACAGCCTTCCTGGATGATAGCTTTCAGCAATGGCTGCTTAGAGTCTGGTAAGTACTCCATTAACTATGTTAGCTTGGAGTAATTGTCAAAGTTGTGCTTCGACAAATGCACGGCATAATTGGCCATTCGTAGCAGTAGCATGGAAGAGGAATAAATCTTTTGACCAAAAAGATCAAGACGCTTAGAGTCCCTGTCGGTGGGCTTGTACTGCGGTGCTTTAGCTCTCTGCTGAGTAGACTCCACAACCAGTGAATTTGGCTGGGGGCGGGTGAATGAGTACTCTGTACCCATGGAAGGGACAACGTATTTCTTATCCACTCTTTTTTTGGTGCCAGGAGTGGAGGCTGGCATCTGCCATATGTTGTCAGCTGCTTCCACAATGGCCTCACCCAAGGGGATGGCAACTGGGGGCTTCAGGTTCTTTAACAGCCCTTGTTTCCTCTCTTGCATTTCTGCCAGCTTAACACTTTGTGTACTGGCCACTCTGCAGAAGAAGTCCTGAAACTCCCTGCGATCATTGGGGTGAGATGTATCACCAGGAACAACAGCCTTGTCAGGTAAACATGAAGAAAGATCAATTGGTGAAGATGGCCTAGGAGAGGTGTCAGTGTCTGAAAAACAGGCCTCTTCTTCCCCAGACTGATGGGGAGGAGATGGAGGCTGAGGCTCCGATAATGGCAGAGCTACTGGAGACGGACTGGGAGACCAGGATGCCATGGAGTATCTTTCTGGTGACTCCTGTCACTCATACAATATTGTCGAGAACGAGACATACGTCTCATAGTACCAGGATCTAGCACAGCAAGGATGGTGATGATGCCTCACAGGCAAGTAGCATTTGTATGGAGAATGGTACCTATAACCATGCCTGTGTAAGGAATAAGATTGTGAGCACCTGGATGAAGGAGGTGGTAATACAGAGGGGTGGCTACCCAGGTGCCTCTGTGATTCAACCTCATATAAAGAAAGAGATCGTGGTTTTAAAAATGGTGAAGGTGATCTCGATCTGTGATAAGGCGACAAGGGACGCAGAAACGGTGATGGAATCGACTACTGTCCTGGAGATATCTGCAAGGTAACAGAAACAGGCAATGACAACGAGCAGTGTGGTAAAGGCTCAGGAGGGCACCTGTGCTTTGATCTGGACTTAGTCTTGGTGTGGTTAGGGTCTTAATCTGCAGCTTTAGTCAAGTCCTTAGTAGACTGTGGGACAGTCAGTGCTGCAGGAGTCGGTGCCTTCATCAGTGCCGGGGCCTCTGGTGCCACTGGACTCAGGGCCATCGACACCGAATGCTGTTGTACAGAAACTGTCAGTGCCACCTTTGGGCAGTCTGGAACCAATCTACCACTCAGTTCCTTTTCGTGCGCCAGTGCCGTTGGCACAATCATTTTCTTGGTCTTGGCCTTTTTAGATGCGCCAGAGACTGTTTCAGCAGAGCTTTCAGCCTCATTCATTGTCCCTCTGGGTAAACTAGGCAACGACTGAGTCAGGGAGGCTCTTGGATGCTTGTGCGCAGCAGCTTCAGAGGAGAATGCTCTGCGCTTGTGCTGACTCTCTTGTTTAGCTTGGAAAAAAGAAGATTGAGGGGGGACATGATAGCGGTTTTCAGATATCTTAAAGGGTGTCATAAGGAGGAGGGAGAAAACTTGTTCTTCTTGGCCTCTGAGGAGAGAACAAGAGGCAATGGACTTAAACTGCAGCAAGGGAAGTTTAGGTTGGACATTAGGAAAAAGTTCCTAACTGTCAGGGTGGTCAAGTACTGGAATAAGTTGCCAAGGGAGGTTGTGGAATCTCCCTCGCTGGAGATATTTAACAACAGATTAGATAGATGTCTATCAGGGATGGTGTAGATAGTGGTCGGTCCTGCCGTCAGGGCAGGGGACTGGACTCGATGGCCTCTCGAGGCCCCTTCCGGTCCTAGTGTTCTATGATTCTATGATTCTAAGGCTGGAGGGTCTTGTTGAACAGCATCATGTGCAGCCACATTTCCCTGTTCCTCCGGACCCATGAGGTAAACTTTGAACAATGCCGGCACTTCTGTGGAATGTGCCCTTCTCCAAAACACCGGATGCATTTAGAATGGCCATCCCGGGCAGGCATTCCCTCGAGGCAAGTGTTGCGTTTCTTAAAACTGGCTGTGAGGGCATAGTTATCACAGTCTCTTTAAGACGTAAATTAAAGTCACTTAAATAGAGATAAAAACAAAAAAAGCAATGCAGTAGTACTTTAAAGACTAACAAAATAATTTATTAGTCTTTAAAGTGCTACTGGACTGCTTTTTTGTTTTCATAGTATACAGACTAGCACAGCTTTCTCTCTGTTACTAAACAGAGATAAGGAGTCCGTTTGCTCCGCAGGAGTTGTCAACAAAGCTTAACTAGTAATAGCCACTGACTTGGATAACAAGCAACTTGAAAACTTAAAACTTCAACTGAAAAGCTTTAAACTTCAAACTCTAACTATTAACTGTAAAAGCCTCTATTCCAGGTAACAAACCTGAAGAAGGGAGAAAGAAGATGAATAACGGTCAAGGCTGAGGAGAAGGAAGAAGCTCCATCTGCAGCCACTGGTGGTTGAGAGGAACTGGCTGAGTCTGGACCGTGCACTTGATAGAAAGGGTGTGGAACAGTGCATCAGTGCCTGTGCATGAGCTGTCTGGCTGAAAACAGCTATCACAATTTCCAAGCTGCAGCGCCAGGACAAGCCTGACACCTAAGGGGGAGCACACACAGGGACACCTGAAGAAGAATAAATTTTGTTATATACACCAACGCATGTATGGATGTGCACCACCAACAGAGCACATGCTGTCCATGGTGGGTGGCTGTGGGTGCTCTGCTGATCAGTTGGGCAACTCCTGAATCTCTCCTTGGTGGCTGCACAAGTGCTCAGCTTACACAGAACACTGCTCTCCACTTCCAGGCTGGAATCTCCACACTTAGTTATTGACAAACCAAACTTGGGAGAATTTTGCAGAATTCTAAAATATTTTGTGCAGATTTTTTAATTTAATTTTATTTTTGTTTGGCATAGAATTCCCTCACCTGCACATCCTCCTGAGAAGAATAATTACATTTCTCAACAAGTAATGAAATCAGCCAAATGTCTTCCAGCTCCCAGCTGCTCAGTTGGGATGAAAGGATTGCTCAGAATGCAAGTATGTGTTTGAGTTCACGCTGCCATGTGAAGCCAACCTTTTCAAATATTTGTTGTTGGAACACTAATGAACATGCAATTCTTGGTGTGCTGTCTGGAGACAGTCTCCTGGAGAGAGGTCATAACACAGCACAACGAATGCTGCAAAGAATCCATGCCAGGAAGTGGAAGAGTAACATTACTGTAGCCAAATGGAAAGC
This sequence comes from Carettochelys insculpta, assembly GCF_033958435.1. Lineage (NCBI taxonomy): Eukaryota > Metazoa > Chordata > Testudines > Carettochelyidae > Carettochelys > Carettochelys insculpta. The sequence continues at coordinate 124,598 of NC_134147.1, forward strand.
ACGAAAAGCAATTGGCTGTATGTGCGTTACAGCACATTTCGTCTGCATGATATTTTCCTCACCAGAGTGATGTCCCAAACACAGTGCTGTAAAGAGGATGAAGTGTGTGAGATCACCAGCAAACAAAATCTCACTTCATCAAGAAGAAGCTGCTCACCAGGGAGAGAGACTCAGAGGGTAGCAACAGAGAGGTAGCCATGTTAGTCCACCTCTTCATAAAACAAAAAAGCAGTCATGTTGCACTTTAAAGACTAACAAAATAACATATTAGGTGATGAGCTTTCATGGGACAGATCCACTTCTTCAGATCTGGAAACAGTGCTGAAAGTGAAATGGCATGACGAATATATAACCAAGAGATGGAAAATAAAATAAAAAAAAAACAATGAAATGGTAGTCATGCTAGTCGGTAACTTCAAAAACAACAAGTAGTCCTGTGGCATTCGAGAGACTAACAAATTTATTAGGTCATGAGCTTTCGTGAGTAAAACCTGCTTCCTCAGATGGGTTGGGGTGGAAATAATAGATCCTATTGCCATGAAGAAACTACCCCAAAATTTATTCTTTGACATTTCCAAAATCAGAAGCCCAAAGTTAGGCTCCCAACTTAACATTCAGGCCCTTTAACGGGGCTGCACTCACATCTCACAAGTGCATGCTGGCCAAGCGTGATGCCTGCACCGTCTCTGCTCGCACAGGCTCTTTGGTGACTCAGCCCTACAGCTGAATCCCACACACAGACTGTGTACAAAACAAACGCACACATTCTGGGGTACCAGCCCAACAGGGTCTCTCTCAGTGCCCTCTGTAATAACTGTTTGTTCCCACTCTGACACAGCAGTACCCCAGACCTTCTTTCCCAGAGGCAACATTTTCATCCTCCCAGGGCCCTTCCAGGTCCAGCCCTTTGCTTGGGTCACCCTACTCCATTTCCCCTCAGAAGATGCCTCAAAATTCAGTCCATTTCCCCCAGTGGCTAATGGGGATTGAGAGGGGATGCAGTCCTGCCCACTACTCTGGGCCACAGCCCAGGGACCCGGTAGATAGCAGAGGTCTGCTGTGTCCATTCCATTGCTACTCTAATTCCCTGGGCCACTTCCTTGAAATCCTGTGCCATCCTTGCCCTTACCTCACGGCTCGTCTTGTTTGTCATCAGGTCTTCACACACAGCTGTCAGGGGCACTGCTACTCTTCCAGTCGCCAAGTCTTCACTCACAGAACTGCACACAGGACCTAACTGCTGCTCTGTTCTGGAGCTCCTTTTATACAGCCTTCCTGACCCCTGATTGGCTGCTTCTCCAGCAGCTACATTAGCCTGCTTGGAGGACCTCTCTACTGCCTTTTTTCTGGGGTGGCGTGTGACAGGTCCACAAAACCTTAAGCAAAGTGGCCTCAGGACCTAGTCCGTGACGCTACAGGCCCCCAAGGAAATTACATGGTTTTCTGACATGCTGAGCTCCCACAGAAGCCAGTGCATTTGGTTCATGGTGCACTTGGTGCAGGTGCCTGCCAAGCCAACTGTTCAAGATGTGTCTCCAGTGTGCACTGAGCTGATGCCCAACCAAGAGTTGAATTCCAACAGCGCAGCCAATAGTTTTTGGTGAGTGGACAGAAGAAGGCAGGCACTGTCATCAGCATCAGAGCTCTTAACTGAATATGACAGGGAAGAACCTTACTTCTCCTTCACTTAGGATTCCTCAGGGCACAGAAAGTAAACTGGACATTCAATGTGCCGATTAATTAAACGCCACATCATAACGCACACTGACAATCAGGGACCCTGCCCCAAGGAGACTGCCATCAAAAGGGTGCTTAGTGCACAAGCACAGAATGCTGTAGGGTGAGGAGGTTCTGGTTCTACACAAGAAGGCAGAAGGGAATCTGCAGGGGTGGGAGGGCTTGGCTTACAGGACGCAGTATCTGTCCCCTACTCAAGATGGTGCACAAAATGAAAGAAGGGAGACGTATGGGCTTGGGCCCAAGGAGAGAGGTGTGGCATTATGCAGACTTAGCAGTGAGCATAAGGAAGATAAACCAGATGTGAAAGAATAGGATAGCTGGGAAGAATTCTGAAAGGAGTGGTGGGCTGTGCTCCCGATGAGATGGTGGCATTATCACTGAGGAAGAACACTTGCTCTCAGCATTTCCAAGGCAACCATCATTATGTTACTCAGGGTCTGAAGACCACAGGCCATTAGTCTGTGCAGGATCCAGGTGACTGTTCTTTACTGGGCAATGATTTCCTGTGGTTGAGTTCCTTCTACCAAGAATGCTCCTCCTGGCTCCTCTAGGCTGCACCTGGATTCCAGCAGCCATGGCTTCCCCCAGTGTATACAGTTGCTTTAGTGGGTCCCAGAGAACTAGGCTTTAGCCTGATAAGGAGAGGTCCCAGAAGAGTGGTAAAGGGCTAATGAAGTGACTATCTTTAAAAGGGAAAAAAGGGTAAACATGGGAACTGTAGACAAACGGGCTTGACTTCCAACACCTGGGAAGCTACTAAGGCAATGGACAAAGCATTCCTTGTGTGAATCCCTGGAGGATGAAGGGGTGATCACTAGCAGACAAAAGGATTTACAAGAACAAATCATGCCAACCCAGCTTGATTTCCTTCTTGGACAGGGTAACTGATTTGATGGATGGAAGAATGCAGTGGACATGATAACCCTGGATTTCAGTAAGGTTTTTCCACAGAGTCCCATACGACACTATGTTAAGTAAGCTGGAGAAATGCAGGTCTGGCAGAACTACCATGAAGCAGATACAAATTTGGTTAATAACCACAAATAGGCTACGTCTACACGTGCACGCTACATCGAAATAGTCTATTTCGATGAATAACGTCTACACGTCCTCCAGGGCTGGCAACGTCGATGTTCAACTTCAACGTTGGGCAGCACCACATCGAAATAGGCACTGCGAGGGAATGTCTACACACCAAAGTAGCACACATCGAAATAAGGGTGCCAGGAACAGCTGCAGACAGGGTCACAGGGCAGACTCAACAACAAGCTGCTCCCTTAAAGGGCCCCTCCCAGACACACTTGCACTAAACAACACAAGATCCACAGAGCCGACAACTGGTTGCAGACCCTGTGCATGCAGCATGGATCCCCAGCTGCAGCAGCAGCAGCCAGAAGCCCTGGGCTAAGGGCTGCTGCACACGGTGACCATAGAGCCCCGCAGGGGCTGGAGAGAAAGCGTCTCCCAACCCCTCAGCTGATGGCCGCCATGGCGGACCCCGCTATTTCAATGTTGCGGGATGTGGATCGTCTACACGTGCCCTACTTCGACGTTCAACTTCGAAGTAGGGCGCTATTCCCATCCCCTCATGGGGTTAGCGACTTCGACGTCTCGCCGCCTAACGTCGATTTCAACTTCGAAATAGCGCCCAACACATGTAGCCATGACGGGCGCTATTTCGAAGTTGGCGCCGCTACTTCGAAGTAGCGTGCACGTGTAGACGCAGCCATAAAGAGTTGCTGTTAATGGAATAGGATAAGGTTGGAGGAAGGTCTCAGGTGGGGTTCCACAGGGATCTGTTTTAGTTTTGGTGTTTAACACTTTTACTAATCTGAATGTAGGAACAGAAAGCATACTGATCAAATTTGCAGATGACACAAAGAGAGTGGACAGGGGTTGCCAACACTTTTGGAGGATAGAGCTAAACTTCAGAGGCCTCTTGATAAATTAGAGAACTGGGCTATAGACAAGACAATGAAATCCAACAAAAAGAAAGGAGGGGTATACTTTCCCAGAGTACATAATGCCATTCACGAGTCCTTACTAGAGTGGAGGACCACATCTGTGTTCTCAGCAAACAACTTCTTTTTATCAAAGGGTAGATCTTTGACTTTCATCTGTAGCTCTTTGAGTATGGTAGAAACTTGCAAGTATGAAGCCCACGGCACTACTAAGGTGGTGGTTGTGGCCCTTGCCGCCGTATCCGTTGCATGCAGGGCCAGCAGAACTGCTGTCCTGGCTGTGGTATAGCCCTCCTTTACTAGTGACTTCAGAAGCGGTCTCTTAGACTCAGGTAGATGGTCTAAACGGGGCATCAACTTAGTGTAGTTGTTGAAATCATGATTGGAGAGCAGGGCTGCATAGTTTGCTATGTGGAGAAGCAAGGTCGCCGAGGAGTATAGATCTTGGCAAAGATATCTAAGCATTTGGCTTCTTTGTCTGATGTTGTCCCCCTGAACTGCGGTGTGCATGACCTATGTAATGCAGCATCCAGCACCCATTAGTTGGGCTGTAAATGTATGAACAAGAACTCCATTCCCTTAGGAGGGACAAAGTACTTTTTGTTGAGCCTCTTGCTGGTAGGTGGAATCGAGGCAATGGTCTGCCATGTATCATTGGCCACCTCCATGATGTCATCTTCCATGAAGATGGCTAGTCTGGAAGAACGAGGTGGTTTTAAGTTCTCTAGAAGCCTACGTCACTTTTCCTGCACTTCAGTCAGCAGAACACCCTGGCTGATAGCCACTCTTTCGAAAAGATCATTGAAATGCTTAAAATCATTGGGGGTGGGGGGAGGGAACGTCCCCAGGGATAATGGCTTCGTCAGGTGATGAAAAGGACCGGTCCTTACGAAATACGGGAGGCCCATGTTCCTCTGTATCCGATGCCAGTGCGACATCCGATTTCAGTCGCTGAGGTGATGGAGATTGCAGTGACAGAGGCAACATTGTTGTTGGTGATAAGTGGGGAGAGGTGCAGCCCGCAGTAGAAGGGGCCCGCGATCAATACCTGGCAGGTGAATCCCTCCTAGGGGAGTATCTGCAGAAGGGGTAATAACAACGACGGTCTTGATAGCAAGAGCTGCTAAGTGACGAGAGTGTGGCAAGTTACACGGTTGTCCATGCCAGTCCTAGGACAAGTTTCTGCGGTGGGAAGAGAACGTTAACATCCTGGACGATGGCGATAGGAACGTAGGCGATCTGTATCTGCAGTGTGTCCTGTGCTCATGTGTTGGAGTCAGGAACAGGGATGGTAGCCTGCCTAAATCATAATATCGAGGACTACCACTCTCCCATGTACCAGAGCACAGTAGAGGTGACCTCAGTACCGGCACTTCTGGAAATGAGGGGGCTAGGGAAAAAGTCAGTGATGGTAGCTGAAGGGTAACACTTCAGTGCCGCGACTTGGTCGGTGCCTATCTCAGTGCCATGTCATGTGGGGCTTTTGGTGCCGACAGTCTGCATGCTGGCGCTGCCAGGGATCAGTATGGCGAGGTTGGCACTGAAGGCACCGTGGCCATTGGCGGGGTTGATGACTGAACTGGGGCCAGGGCCAGAGTCAGTCCCACAACAGTTGGAGTCAGTCCCACAACTGTCAGTGCTGGCATGTTAGGAACCGGGGGCTTGGCCAAAGTCATCTGTGCTCTTGGTTCCAGGACCTTCAGGACCCAAGGTTTTGGTTTTGCCGGTGCGGGCTTTTCTGACTTGCTGCTTCTGGTCGCCTTACAGCCCAAAGAAGCAGTGCCAGAGGTGTCAGGTTTCACTATGACATCAGGCGTGCTCTCCGATAGGGCAGGCAGTGACCTGGTCGGCAAAGCCTTAGTTTTCTTGGAGGGGATGGCCATTGAAGAGGATGCCCTGTGCTTATGTCCAGTCTGCTCTGACTCCTTCATGGTCTCATCAGGAAAAGGCTGAAGAGCCTTGCTGAACAAAACAATCTTAAGGTGCATCTCAAAACCATGCCATGCCCTGCCTGTTAGTTTGGAGCAGTGCTGGCACTTTTGAGGGATATGACCCTCTCCCAAACAGCGTATGCACTCAATGACCATCCGAGGCAGGCATGGCTTCACAGCACCGCTCACGTTTCTTAAACCCTTGTGAGCTAGGCAGGGTCAGGCAGCATAATGCAGCCTCGTTTGGTGGTTATATAAGTCAAAACATTGCACCATGACTTCGCAGTATATGACTGAATAGAGAACTTATTTACATGTTAAATATGATTACCAGAGAACAACAACTTCGAATGTTAACAGGGTTTTTTTTGTTTTTTTTTTTTAAGGAAAATCAACAAAGAACAAAGGAAAGAGAACATAAAAGGTAAGAACAACTATGTATATGAGGTTTCTGTGTCTCACAACCTCAAAATGAGGAGAAGCAGTTAGCTACATCTACAGCCTGGGGTGGCTGTGAGGAACTGGCGTGAGCTGGTCTGCGCACATGATCAAAAGAGCACAAACACAGAGAAGCAGCGGCAGCGCATGTGCAGACTGGCTAGATCAGTCTCCAATCTGCAGCGCTGGGATGAGCCCAGCACCTACAATGGAGCACCCATGGGGACATTACTCAAAGGAGAAGAATAACTTCTCTAGATCTGCTGGAAATACTTCTCCTAATGCACCCAAATATGCCATTAGCCTTCTTGGCTACAAGGGCACACTGTTGTTTCCTGTCCAGCCTGTCATTCAGTGTAATCTCCACGTCCTTTTCTCCTGCACTGCTACTTAGCCAGTTGTTGCCCACCTGTAACAACGCTTGGGATTCTTCCATCCTAAGTGCAGGGCTTTGCACTTACCCTTGTTGAAACTCATCAGATTTCTTTTGGCCCAATCTTCCAATTTATCTAGGTCACTCTGGACTCCATCCCTACCTTCCAACATATCTATTCCCACTCCACCCCCCCGCACCAGCTTACTGTCATCCACAAATTTGATGAGGGTGTAATGCATCCCCTCATCCAGGTCATTAATAAAGATGCTGAACAATACCAGCCCTAGAGCCAGCCCTTGGGAGACTCCACCTGAAACTGACCACCACCAAGACACAGAGCCATTGATCGCTACACATTGGGCCCGACTGTCTAGCCAGCTTTCTATCCATTTTACAGTCCATGTATCCAATCCATACTTCCTTAACTCATAGGCAAGAATATTGCAGGAGACTGTATCAAAAGCTTTGCTAAAGTCAAGGTATATCACATCCATTGACTTCCCCATGTCCACAGAGCCAGTTTCCTCATCACAAACGCTAATCAGATTGGTCAGGAATGGCTTGCCCTTGGAAAATCCACGTTGACTATTCCTGATCACTCTCCCATCTTTCCAGTGCTTCAAAATGGATTTCTTGAGGATTCCCACTTCAGTTTTTCTGGGGACTGAGGTAAGACTGACCAGTCTAGAGTTCCCTGGATTATCCTTTTTTTCCCTTTTTAAAGATGGACACTACAATTGCCTTTTTCCAGTCATCCAGGACCTCTCCTGATCGCCACAACTTTTCAAAGATAACAGCCAAATGCTCTGCAATGACATCTGCCAATTCCCTCAGTACCTTTGGATGCATTAAATCTGGATCCATGGATCTGTGTGCATCTAGTTTTTCTAAATAGCTCTTAACTTGTTGTTTCTCCACCAAGAGCTGCCCATCTCCTTCCCATACTGCATTGCCTAGTGCTATAGTCTGGAAGCTGTCCTCGTCTGTGAAGAGTGAGGCATTGAGTACTTCAGCTTTTCCCCACATCATCTGCCACCAGGTTATCTCCCACATCCAGTAATGGCCCCACACCACTGCTGATAACCTTCTTATTGTTAACGTGCCTGTAGAAACCCTTCTTGTTGCACTTCACATTCCTTGCTAGCTGCAGTTCCAATTGTGCTTTTGCTTTCCTGATTACACCCCAGCATTCTCCAGCCATATATTTATACTTATCCTCAGTTATTTGTCCACGTTTCCACTTCTTATATGCATCCCTTTTTATTTAAGCTCACAAAAGACTTCCCTCGTAAGCCAAGCTGGTTGCCTATCACATTGCTTTTCTTACTGAGCATTGAGATGGTTTGTTCCTGTGCTTTCAATAGGACTTCTTTAAAATACTGACATTTCTCCTGAACTCCCTTCCCCTTCATATTAGTTTCCCAGGGATCCTGCCCATCACTTCTGTCAAGGAGTCCAAGTCTGCTCTTCTGAAAGTAAGGGTCTGTGTTTTAGTGCTCATTTTTCTTCCTTTTGTCAGAATCCCAAAATCTACCATCTTATGATCGCTGCAGCCCAGGTTGCCACACACTTCCACTTCGCTCACTAGTTCTTCCCTGCTTGCAAGCCGCAGGTCAAGCTGTGCACAGCCCCTGGTCGGTTCCTTTAGCACTTGTACCAGGAAGTGTTCCATAACATTCTCCAAAAACTTCCTGGATTGTCTGTGTGCTGCTGTATTGCTCTCCCAACAAATGTCTGAGTGATTCAAGTCTCCCATTAGCATCAGGGTCTGTGATCTGGAAGCTTCTCTTAGTTGTCTGAAGAAATCCTCATCAACCTGACCTGTGTTCTTTAGCAGACACCAACCACAACATCACCTCTGTTGCTTACGCCTCTAAGGTTAACCCAAAGACTCTCAGCTGGCTTTTCTCCCTCCATATACTGGAGTGCTGAGCAATCATAATGCTCTCTCACGTACATTTCATCAAATATTTTTCCTTGTGGCTGGGAAGTGCTGTCTGCTTGAATTCCAGCCCATTTAATGTGCCCCAGACCCCTTTCTGTAACAAGAACAGCCTCCTCTAATATAGGGTTGGGGAAACTACACCCCCCAGTCTGGATCTAGACCAGGGCATGCCTGGATCAGGCCCGAGGTTCCAGGCTCCAGGCTCTCCTTCCCAGCATCCAGCCTACAATGGGTGGAAGGTGTGGAGGTCTGAGCCTCATGGGTTGGAGTCAGGTAAGTGGGGGCTGGATTGGGCCCACAGGATTTGCCAGGGGCTGAGGGAGGGCAGGAAGCGGCTCCGTGAGGTGCCACTGCTGCTTGCTGCTGTTCCCTTAGTTGCGGAAAGGGAAGAGACAAGAGCAGCAACTTCTAGAGGCTTTATACCACCATGCTGATTGGTCAGAATCCAGCCAATCAGAGGAGCACCATGGTGTTGTGCAGGTAAGCTGCACTCCTGTTGCCCAAACCCCGCACCCCTAGGCTGCTTATAAAACCTCTCCCACCCAGGCCTGACCTCCCCAGCCTGCTCCTGGCCCCTCCTTCTCTCTTCACCCCAAAGTGACTCCTTCCTTCCAGCCCCCACACTCCAAACCCTCCTGCACTCTTTTTCTCACCCAGTTCACTCCATAAGAGGCAGGACAGCAAAAAGTAACCATGTGATAACCAAGTGTTCATGGTCTGAAGCGACCACCATGGGTCACTGGTAAACCACTCAGATGTCAGCTGGCTTTTGAAGGGCTGCACTCTCCCCAGCAAACACTGACAGTCACACTCAATGCTGTGCCACTGCAAGTCAAAGTTTCCACAGGATAGAAAGAATACCAGAGCATCAGAGGAAGTAGGGGAGTGTTAATAGTCCTGGTGTGTCTCTGGGGACAGAGATTTGCTCAGTGGAGTATTGAAAATGTGACTGTTTCACACAGCAGTGCAGAAGTCACTCTTCAGTGAATTTTTCTATTAATATTCTAAAAGTGAAACTCCACAAAATGGTTCCTCAGTAACCAAGTTATATCTCAAAGGGCCTTACTTTCAGAATTGCTGAGTGCTTCTGCAACTCAGGTCCTTCATCTGCATTGCTTCAGCTTCCACAGAACATGGGCCATCTCTGCCCTCTTTCTGCATGGGTGGAAAGGTGTAATGTGGCTAACCTGGGTATAAACATGCTGCATAATCTGTAGGTTTTTAACAGGTTGAATGTTCTTATAAACCTGCACTCTGTATACATGAACTCCAAATATTTTGCTACAATTATTTCTAGTTCTGTTTTATTGGGACTGCCCCATGAATCTGATACAATGTGCTGGAATATTAAGCTAATAATGTGTGTAATATCACCATTCAGGAGCATGGGAGACAAGCACTGCTTGGGTGAAACTAGACTGAAAACAATTATCCTAAGTTTTCAGTGGACTACAGTCTCCTGTAGATGGAAAGGCCAAGGCCATGAGGCAATAAGAACAGAGGAGCTACTGGCCAGTCCACGCGTGTCTGGCCTCCCTGTGCACAGCTGTCCTGGTGCAGAGTGGGTGGAGGGAAGAGTCTCTCCTTCAAGTGCCTTCCTTCCCTGCTTCTGCCCCTTTGTAAAAAGCCACTCAGGCTTCAGAGCGAGACACTTTTCTCGGCTAGCTCTTTGACAGGCACTCATGCACACACACTAGCTCTCCGCACTTCACTGTAGGTCCTAGTACACAAAAGACCCAGGGCCAAGTTTAAAGAGAGTGATTGGCTCAGAGGCAGTTTGTTCCAACCATCCCTCAATTAACATGCTATTTAGACTCAGAATAGCCCCTTCAGCATGCCCAGCTCCAGCCTAGACATGTATGAGAGAGGACCTTTGATCAAGTTCAATTTCCCTCTGTCTGTAGAGTGGAGCAGTGCAGGTTCTTCCCATGTCTGTGCCTATCCTCGTCTGTCCCTCCAAGTGCACAGGGATGACACTGAGGAAAGGAAGGGATGGCCTTCTGCAGGGGGTGACTGGCAGTAGCCTGTGCTCTCTGGCTTTGAATGAGTTCAGGTAGTCTCATCAATTCAGCATTCCAAATAGATGTGTCCCTGCCTTGGTTCGGCAGGCTGAGAGCACAGAGATGGTTCTCATGGAATTATAGGCAAGAGCAGGCGGGTGGCTGAAAATTCTCCTCAGGGGATGCAGGCTACAGCATGGCCAGCATACTGGGGCACTCCACAAGGTGGCAATTGCTTGGGGATCTGGCTTCTCTGTGTCCCTATTCCATGCTGCCTGGTTGCTCTGTGGACAGTTAGCATATGCCTACCTCTGCCACAACTGGTCATCTCTTGATGCGCACGAGATGGCAGGACTTCGTTTGTGCCTGTGCTCCCAGCTTCCCAAAGAAAAAGAGATGCTCAGAGAGAGGATCTCAGCATGAGAGGGAAAGCGAGAATGAGGCTACAAGAGAAAAGCCTTTGTGCCACAGTCTGCCTCGAGACTGCTGACCCGGGAAAGGAAGGCAGCAAATGCCCCTGTGCAGTGGTCCCAGCAGCATGAGGGAGCAGCTATTTTTGAGTGGTAGTTCTTCAGGCCTCACTTTGGTATGTTGTGAGGGTTCTCCTGGCTTGCTGGCAACCCTATGTATCTCCTCTCCTGCAGGTGCACTAACTGGCTATGGAGTCTTCCCTGTAGCCGAGGCAGTAGGTGTGCCAGGCCTCCCTGGCCTCAACTACCAGCAGCTCAGTTAAGAAGCCCTTCAGGCTCTGCTACACTGGGGATGGTTCCACTGGACCTGTGCTGCCTGCCCAGGATGCCTCACCTCGACACAGGGCCAAGGCGCACCCTAGGCAAAATTCCAGGGTCAGGGACACTGCTCTCTCTAGGTGGCTGCCCTGGACAGTGGCACCTACACACTGCCTCAATGCCCTCTCCATGGTGCAGTGAGGGTAGGAATGGAGGCCCCCGGTGTCCTGGCCCTTACCATACCACAGGCCCCTCCCTGCCTTGCGCAGCCCCCGCAGGAAGCAACAGGCAACTACCTCCATGTATCTGCAGAAGATGACTGCATGGAGAAGCATCCTGGAGCAGCAGCCACAAATGTAACTGCTACTGAGACAGCTTCATTCCCTGCTTCAGATAGGTCAGGGGTTGGCAACCTGCAGCTCCAGAGCTCCATGAGGCTTCGAGTGCTGCCACTGCTGACTCCATTCGCGGCTCTGGCAGCTGTCACTGCTTAAACAATGCCCACAGTTAAAATGGAATTTAGTTTTTTGTTTAAGTGTGGGCAGCCTCAAGCACTGCTGAGCAGTCAGCTGTGGCAATGGGGAAGTTGGCAGGGCAGGAAGCCTTCCACATGCTCCATGTGGGGGAAGTCAGCCTGCAGGAGAGCTGGGGGGAAGGGGCAGCCATGCCTGCCCTGTTGGAACCATGCAGCCACACTGAGAATGTGGTGGCAGCAGGGAGCAGTGGGAGGGAGGCAGCTGTGGAAGAGTAGCGGTCGTGTGCAGAGCTCCTCGGCTGAGGCAGATAAATCCTGGGATGGGGGGTGGTTTGGAGCCAAAGGAGTTAAACCTGGAGATGAGGAGCAGGTTTGCAGGATGGGAGTAAAGCTCGGGGAATAGGGGATCGCATTTGGGGGTGGAGGTGGGTAACAATTTTCTGGTACAAATCATTGTGTGTGCACTGTTCTTAAAACAAGAGTGACAAAAAGTATGGTTTCACATTTATTACGGACTGTCTCATATTCATGTGCACTGCATCTCTTGAAGTTTTGCCTTTGTAACAGAACTTGAAAAAAGGGCTCTTCTCCCTAGTTCAAGTTGCAGACCTCTGAGTTAAGTATAATAATGTTCCGTGGGGCAGGTAGGAAAACACAGTGGAAGCTCCCCCGAGCTCTCAAAGAAAAAGTCACATGGGGGGTACCACAAACCAGAGTGGGTATGCATGCTGAAGGGAAGATATGGCACCAGCACTCAGGATCTGGTACCTTCTGCTGAATACAACTGCCCCCAGGCTAACCCCGAGGGGAATGCCACATCTTTTCTAACACTCCATGGCTACGTCTACACGTGAAGCCAACATCGAAATAGCTTATTTCGATGTAGCAACATCGAAATAGGCTATTTCGATGAGTAACGTCTACACGTCCTCCAGGGCTGGCAACGTCGATGTTCAACTTCGATGTTGCGCGGCACCACATCGAAATAGGCGCTGCGAGGGAACGTCTACATGCCAAAGTAGCACACATCGAAATAAGGGTGCCAGGCACAGCTGCAGACAGGGTCACAGGGCGGACTCAACAGCAAGCCGCTCCCTTAAAGGGCCCCTCCCAGACACAGTTGCACTAAACAACACAAGATCCACAGAGCCGACAACTGGTTGCAGACCCTGTGCCTGCAGCATGGATCCCCAGCTGCCGCAGCAGCAGCCAGAAGCCCTGGGCTAAGGGCTGCTGCCCACGGTGACCATAGAGCCCCGCAGGGGCTGGAGAGAGAGCGTCTCTCAACCCCTCAGCTGATGGCCGCCATGGCGGACCCCGCTATTTCGAAGTTGCGGGACGCGCAACGACTACACGGTCCCTACTTCAACGTTGAACGTCAAAGTAGGGCGCTATTCCTATCCCCTCATGGGGTTAGCGACTTCGACGTCTCGCCGCCTAACGTCGAAGTTAACTTCGAAATAGCGCCCGGCGCGTGTAGCCATGACTGGCGCTATTTCGAAGTTAGTGCCGCTACTTCGAAGTAGCGTGCACGTGTAGACAGGGCTCATACCTGCTAGTGGGGCCAAACCCCACAGCATATAAGGTTACAGTCAGTTTCACTCATGACTGATCTCAACGGTGTTAAAATAGCCTGCTCTCAGAGCCGAAGGGCTGCTCTCCCCATCTGCTACAGCTCTGCACCACACTGACACTGCACCCAAAAAGCTGGGGATGCTGCAGCAGCATGTGCAGTTCCAGCTCACGAGTCACTCAAACATATCTCTTACCTGGCTGCCTTGGAGTAAATGGTGCTGGTATACAGAGAACCTGTCCTTCCCAGACTCCTCTGAAGTTGGGCTGGTGGGCTTGGGGTCAGAGAAGGATCTCTGCATGGTTTTGATGGGGCGAGGCAGGGTCTGCTGGCGTTGCGTAGAGTCAGCTGTGAAGTGCTTCTGTGGTGTCACATGAGCCTTATTAAGCCTTTCGCTGGAAGTGAAGGATGACTCCAACAGCCGATGGGGGGAAAGAGGAGAGACAGGGGAATAGAGAACCTGTGGGGATTTGGGGGTCTGGCATGTCACTAATTGAGAAAGAGACTCTGCAGGCAAATGGGACTGGTACCCAATTTCCAAAGGATCTGGTTTCTTTTTCTCAAACTTGACAAGGGCGTGCTGCCGGATGGCCCGTGGGTCCAGGGGGCCTGTGCTCACCAGCTGGATGTTGGAGGAGTAGGGTGTTATGGTTGTAGGTACAGTGAGCTGGGGGACCACAACACCTGGCTGAGGCTGTGATTCTGTGTCAGTCTGGCAGGCCAGGCTCTCCCCTCGCTGGGTCTTCTCTGGGGCAGAGATATACTTCACAATCTCTACCTTGGGGTCAGGGGTGGTGATGTGAATGGAGGGCGACACACGGGGCAGGTGATCAGGCTCAGTCTGCACAGAGCAGTCGCTGCTGGTCTGGATGCCTATGCTGGCTGTGCCTTTGGAGGAGTCTTGCTTGCTCTCAGCACTGGAGTCTGAGTGCCGGGAGAGACGGGATCGCCGCCGGCGCACTGGCTGCTCCCACTCGGCATTGTCCTCCTCGTCAGTCTGCACACTGCAGTCAGTGCTGCGCCGGGAGCGCCGGCGCCTGGACAGGAAGTAGCGCTCCTCACCGTCCTCTTCATCTGTTTGCACACTGCTGTCCGTGATCTTCTTCACCACGTATGGCTCATGCGGGACCTCTTTGTCATAGGCATCCCGCAAGCGTGGCATGGAGTTCCTCTTCTTTATGCCCCGGCTGGCTTCCCATTGCTCCTCGGGCTGCAGGGACATTTCTGAGGCAGAATTGGTGAGTGGGCGTTGGAACCCGGGGTAGCGGGGTGGCACGGGCCCTTCCTGCCCTGGAGCTGCAGGAGCCATGAAAGCCTGGTTCAGGGCGGGCCAGTACTGTCCATTTTGGGCTAGGGTCCTTTGCATCTCCATGGCTATCTCAGACACAGCCTGGGGAGGGACCCTTCCTGAGGGGTCACACACAGGGGGGAAGGTACTTTTCTGCCTCTTCTGTTCTTCTAACTGCTGTTGCAGCTGTTGCTGCAGCTGCTGAATCTGCTCCAGTTGCAGGCGCTGCTGGGCCAGCTGCTCCCTCTGCAGGGCAAATTGGGCCTGCCGCTCTTCTTTCTGCTGCTGCAGAACCTGGTGCTTTATGGACTGCAGCTCCTGGATCTCTCTGTGCACTAGCATCTGCTCCTTCTCTCTGTGCCGCTGCAGCTCCACTCGCTCCCTCTCCAGCTCTTCATGTAACCTCAGCTGCCTGAGTTTCTCCAGCTCTACTCTCTCCCTCTCAATCTGGAGGATGTGCTCTTGCTGCTTTCTCTGGCGCTCTTCTTCCTTCTCCTTCTCCTCTCGCTCTGTGCTGCCTTTGCTGGGGACATTGGCCTGAGGTGCCTCAGCCTGCTGGGCTTGGATTGGAAGTGCTGGCTGCTGAGGCTGACTAGTCTCTTTCAAGACACTCGGTACACCAGCAGCTGCCACAGGCACCTCCTCTCGACCACCAGCCCTGGTCTGCTCAGGTCTTTGTAGGTTCACTGCGGTAGGAGCTGGAGCTTTGGCAGCAGACACTGGGCTAATGTTGCTTGCAGCAATGCTGGATGCAATGGTGCTAACAGGCTTCCCCAAGTACATGGGTGTTTCCATCACTGATGTTGTAGGACCAGAGGGGAACCTGCTAGGGGCTGAATAGCGATACAAGCCTGGGGCAGCAAGGGGGACCCTTGGAGTAACTAGGGGCACTCTGGTCAGGCTGGCCAAAGGGACAGCTGTGATACTGCCTGGGGCATAGGGTCGATATAAGCCTCGGAGCATGGGCCGCAGCACAGAAGCTGGCTGGGTGGTAATGGGAAGGGTGGATGCTATGGGAGTATTTATTGTGGAATAAATCATGCCATCTGCTGCCCGCACCGTGGCTGTGGAAGGGAAGATCTGCCTGACAGCTCCCAGCCGGGGACCAGGGAGACTGTACTGTGCTAGGTTCCCAAAGGTCTGGTGTGCCTCTGGGAAGCTGGGATTGTACATCATACTTGGTTTGATGGCAGACATGCCCTGTGGAGCTGAAACACCACTGCCCCCTGCTGGCCCATACTGCAAGAGGTCAGGGTTGTTTGAGTGCCTAGCTCCATACTGGTCCATAGAGTTGAGTGCTGCACACATGCGGCTGATTTCCCGAGCTGTGGTGGCACTGTACTGTGCCAGACTAGATTCCTGGAAATTTGGCAGGTCTCCCCTGGGTGAGTACCTGTAATCAGAGTAGATATTGGAGGCTGAGCTGTATCGTCTCATTGGGAGTGGATGGCTTAACATACTTGTGGGCTGCCGGAGGTCAGAGAATGAGCCATACTGCATTCCCTGACCCAGGTAGCCCCCCTCAGTAAAGCTGATGCTGTAGGAATGTTTCATTGTGGTCAAATCCACAGCTGAGTCTCCTGCAGGGGCGTGGAGGTGCTGCTCCCCCTTCGGGGGATAATAGTTCAGGCCAATTTCTGACAGGTTTGTATCTGACATGGATGAATACAGCCTCCCAAAAACACCTTGTGGGTAGAACCGGTGCTCCTCATACAGGCCGGGAGCTGGGCCTGTTTGTTCTCTGTAGGGATATGCCTCTGGCAGGTCTGGCTCTCTGTTTCCATAGTACTGGATGCTTGGTTTGCCAGCTGAAGCAATGTCCTCAACCTTCTTCTCCAGGATCTTGGGCGAAGGGTTGAAGGTACCTGTACAGCTGCTGCCAAAGGGGAATTTGTACACTATATCACAGCATGCCACCTTGCTTTCAGGCTTCATCCCAGTGAGATCCAATGCACTGGCTGGTGGTGGTTCTTTGATCAGCTTTGTTACTGGGCTTGCTGCTACCTCATTCATCTGCACCATCATGGCTTGGGACTTTTTGCCACCCAGGCTGATGGGAGGACTCTCGGTTTTCAGTTCCACTGGCACCCCTCTATATAGGTCTGTGCTTTGGTCGTGAGGAATTTGCCTTGGACCAGAGCTGATATTAATAGCACTCTGGGTGCTGCTAGTCTTCACGAATGATGTCATTTGGTTAGGTAAATTATATCTTGCAAATTTGGTTTGCTGAGAACTGGCAGCTTCTGGCTTTGCACTAGGGACAGAAAATTCAGTGCTGCTCATGCTCCTTTGGAAGGTGCCAGTCTGAACTGCTTGCTCTACCTGCTTAGCATGTGTCAAACAAACTGGAGTTCCTGTCCCTTGTCCAAAGTCCATTCTGTCCTGGAAAGGGTCTCCATAGAACACAGGCTGCTTAGGCTGTGAAATGAGCATGGGACAAGCAACTGTCATGCTGACTGTAGCAGTTGTGCCTATAATATCATGGGGCTGTTCTTGAGCATTGAGGTTAATAATTAAGGGTTGGACAGCGGTAGATTGCCTATTTGGGGTCTGCTCCCGAATAAGGCAGTATTTTCTACTCTCTGTTGCTAAGGAAGTGAGATCCATGCCTTGGTCTGTTATGATGACTGGGGCTGACTTTATAGCAGTCCGTAAGTCCACAGCATTAGAGGTTGGTGGCTTCGGTCTAGGTTCTACCCTGGATGTGCCAGGAACTGATGATATTCGACACAAGGAGATGTTTTCTGCAGGTAAGCGTCCCCAGCCGTAGACATCAGCCGAGCTGTCAGCAGCAGAAGTGGCATGCCCTTTCTGAAGCATGGCACTGGCAGCAGAGGCTCTTTCTATTGTTGACTGTGTCTTGGAGTAAGGGGCCTGCAGCTGCTCCTGCTGCAACTGAGCTGTGCTGACTGCTGTCTGACTGTAGCTGTGCATTACCTGCTGTAGACTCAGTTGGGTGGGAGATGAGACTGGGGAAGTGGAGGTGCACATGACAGTTGGCTTGGTTTGGCCTGATGCCTCTGATGCTAATGTGATCATCATAAACGGAGCTTCCTGAGATGACTGCTGCCTAGCAAGGCGAGGAGAGCTTGCGCGGTGGGGTGTCTGGGTCCCTTGAGCGATCGTTGATGAGGATGTTAATGCAGCAGTGGTAGTAGGACTATCACAGGAGAAAACTGTGCTTTGCGTTTGAGTGGAAAACTCTGCCATTGCCTTAGCGGCTGGCTGCTCTGCTTTTGGACCAGAATAAGTGGGGCTTTGAGTAGGAGAGGTTGGGGAGAGCGGTGGGCTGGTGCTTCGGGAGGAGGAATACACTTTAGATGATACAGAGACATTGATCTTGCTCTCGCTTTTACTTTGGAGCTTCTCTCTTGCTGATGCTGCAGTGAGCTCAGCAGCCCGTTGGCTCCTGAACCCATCCTCTGTCTGAGAGCTGTGATTTGCAGTGCCTTTCATCAGCCTATAGCTTCTAATAGGGGTAGAAATAGGCATTCCATCTGAGCCACTCAGAGATGGAGAACTGTAGATTTGTGGAGCACTTGCTGGACAGGTAACAACAGTTGTGACTGTGCTGAAGCCTCCCCTGTAAGAATAGGGCATTGTCATAGCCTTGGGAGCTGAGATGGGTGCTGCTGGTGAGCTGTGAAGCTTTGGGTGATCATGCCCTTCTTTTGCAAAATGCTGAGTGACTCGAACATCAGGAATTAGCCTGCCTGTGCTGCCTTCAGTGGATGAAAATGAGACAGGAGCTGATAACTGGGTGGGGCTTGTTCCTGGTGTGAGCGGGCCGCTGTTTTGCTTCATCAGATCAGCATAAGCACTCTCAGCATTCAGAAACTGCTTTTCCTGATATGTTTCTTCTCTCCCTTTCCTCTTTTCTTCTTCTTCTAGGCCCAAATCAAATGAGGAGGTCTGGTGCATCCTGGAAATGTTCTGTGACGTCTGCAAGATTTCCTCATACACTGTGCCTGGCTCTGAAAGTTCATGCTGATAGTCTGATGGAGAGGAGTCTGCATGCCCATTTTCATAGCTGTACTCATCTATGTACTGATATTCAAAACTGCTCTGACCTTCTGCACTGTGGTACCCTACCTGTTGGTAGGCATTGCTGTAGGCGCTTTGCTGGGACTGCTGGACTTGCTGCTTTTGGAACAGTTCAGCCTTCCTCATCATCTCTTCATAGGCTTCTTCTGCACTTTTCAGGGGCTTATGGCAGCTGCTGTCTGTTTTTTCTGTTGGGGAATAGAGAGACATAAATGTTGGCAGGTTGTACTCACTGCCAGACTTGTACAATTTGGAGGCTATGATGTCAAAGCCTTCTGCCTCTGAATCAATGGAGGGCGAGTACTCTGAGCAGGAGGACCTGTGCAACTCCTCCATCTCTGCCGCCTGACGCATCTCCTCTGTGGGTGAAGCATCTTCAATGGGAGATAGGTTACTAGGAGGGGTTTTGGATCTCTCTCTCCTTCTCTGTGCCCTTAGCTCTTCTTTGTCCCTTTTAGTTTTGCGTGCAGTACTTCGGATGCGCTGCTGCTCCACTTCTCGCATCTTCTCCTGCTCCCGCAAGAGCTCTTCTTCCTCACGCAGCTCGTCCTCCTCTGATGAATCCTCTATGGTTGGCAGCAAAGGACCATGGGAGCGATGGCGAGCTTTGCGCTGTTGTTTCACCTCTTCTAGTCGCTGCCTCCGGCTAGGACTGCTGTCGCTATCCTCCTCCAGCGATGAGAGGGATGTAGGGGAGGTGCCTGATGTGTAGCTGGGTGTAGTTGCTGGCAAGGTGGAAGAATATTCCCCCCTTGACCGTTCATCTGGGGAGCCTGTCAGACTCTCCATCTCCAGCTCTGGCTCCCTGTCCAAGCTAGTGTCTGCATCCTGGCTAAGGTCCAGGTCCCTGCTGTAGCTGTTTGTACTATTTAACTCAATAGTTTTGAAACGCCGCAGTCCTCCCTGGGATGTGGTCACATCCTCCCCCTCAACAGGTTCCAGCTCTTTCCTCCCCTCCTCATACATGCTGCTGGAGACAGGAGGCAGGTGCCTCTCGGATGAATTTGGCTCCAGGTCAGGCTTGTGCCCACGTTTTGTTACACTGTATTTCACATGACTGTACTCTTCCTCCTCCTCCTCCTCCTCCAGGTTGTCCTCTTCTGCACTCATCTCCAGGATTTGCCTCCTCATGAACTCCTCATCAGTCACCTCTGTCTCCCTGCCTTTCAGCTTGCTGAGCAGTGGGGAGATCCCTCCTTCACTGCTGTCCTCCACATAATCATGGCGCAGCTTGCTGCCAAAGTCATCAGATGACTCCACACTCTCTCTTTGATCCCTCTGATTCTCCCATTCCAGAGAATCTTCGTCTTCTTCCATGATGTCTTCCAGCTCCTCATCAGAATCAAAGGCTTCGGGCGTGATTGAGAGGGAACGAGGCCTCTGCCTCTGTCGCTGCTCTTCCCGTAACTCATGATACATTTTCCCTCTGTCACTCTGCTCTTGGGAAATGCCTTTTGACTCCAGCAAGGGGCGCATACTGCTTTCCAGTTTGGTAAGTTCAGAAGGACTGGGAGGACTGTGACCTTCCAAGCCAGTGCCATTCAGCTGTTCCTCTTCCTGCTGCACCAGGCCAGTGATCTCACTCTGGGAGCTGGAGATGCCATCTGATGAGTAGCCAGTGTCACTCAGGCTTTGAGGGCTGCGGGATAGGTCCTGGGGATAAGGCTTGCTTGTCTCCTGCAATGATGAGAAAAGATATATTAAACATTAGACCATGGACTCAAGGGGGGACATGATGTCATTTCTTGGGGGCCTGGCAGTAATTTCAGGACTGTGGAGTCATGCTGGTGAGAGAATTCACAGCAAGGATGATGGAAAAAGTCCCTGGAGCAGTTGGCAGTGCCCTCAAACCCCTGTGATGGAAATGCAGGAACTCCTGAGCAGTGCTCCCAGCAAGCTGAGTGTGGAGGAGGCCACTCAGGGGAGATTCAGGTGCCCCCCAGCTGATTAGCAGAGTGCCCACAGCCTGTTTCTATGTGGGGTGTGCATCTGCACATGCCTTGGTGTACATCGCAAAAATTATTCTGCACAAGGATGGAAAAATTAGAGGCAACGTTGCTCCCGAGTTCAAGTCCCTCTCCCCTAAGGACAGGCTCCCGAGTGTTGGCACAGTCCCTTTAGATGAACGGAGCATGAAAACTGACTCCTGCCAGGTTCCAGACCTCAAGGCATATAAAACTACATGCAAGTCACAGTTTTCTCACTTGTGGAGCCAGCATGGCATATGTACATTGTGGCACTGTAACCAATATTCATCGTATGGATATATGTGACATGGTACAGCCTGGGACCACAGTGACTTCTTACCTCATCAGCCTGGGCTCTCGCTCACAATGTTTTGCTAGTGACAAGAAGAAAACCCCTCCAGGCACTGTGATCACTCAGCACAATCACATGCGAAGCCCCACACCCAGCTAGATTGCATGAATGCTCCCAGAATCACTTATAAACCACTCAGAGAAAAGCACTAGCCAAATCCACCTCCCAAACTTGTACTTGCAATGCAAATTTATTGACTGATTCATCACTTCATCAAAGGCCTTTGTAAAGACTGAGAAAATTATCAGACACTGCAGGAAAACTCACCGGTAAAGATAAAAAGTGAAACAAATGTATTGACTACAAGATAGATTTCAAGTAACTATCAGTGATATGCAGCAAGTCATAGTTAGTTACCAAAAGAAAAGAAAATATAAGTGTGCAGTCCAAACTCTCAACCCCCTTAGGTTGAGCAAGAACTAGATCAAGCAGCTTTTCTCACCCCATTGGATACTGAAGTTTGTTGTACACAGGTTTCACCCTTCAAGCCTGGGCCAGTCCCCCATTGCAGTCATCCATTTTCTCCTCAGTGTCCCTGTTGCTTGCAGCAATGGTGGGGGGCCAGGAGAGAGGCCAAGTGTAGGGACCACTGTGTTTGGTTTGACACCCTCAATCTCACATGCTTCAAGAAAACAAGGCCAGGCACATCTGGTGGGTTTTGTTGAGTCCTCAGGCAAGGCTGAGCAATTCTTGTGGTGTGGCCTCATGTAGGTGAATCACTGAATTGTAGCTCCCCTGCTGGACAATGGCTGATGATTGTTGTTTTGACATCTGCCTGAAGGCTGGTTATTTCCTTGCTGTTGTCTCTAGAGAGTTAGTATCTGGCTGATTCTCTAACTCACAGCTTTAGGCCTGAGCTCAGCTCTGACAAATTTCATTGCTGGAAAACCAGGCCAGCTCACCTGTGAACTGGAATGGAAAAGAGTGGGATGGAACTTAATGTGTAATGGCTGCTATGACTCAACAGGGCATGCTAGGGCATGTGACCAAACTATATGACATTGAACTCCATTTTATTCACAGTGCATCTCAAACACTCACAGGAAGATTCTTACACTATTAAATGCACGTAAGCTGCTACATATTTTAATTCTACTTACAACATCAATATCCTGTGCTATAAGGCAACATTTGAATGTTTTTGAGTAGTGATAAAATGTTTGCCCTGATTTATGTAAATCACCAAACAAGGAAAAACCTTACCTTATGCAAAAGGTTGAATCCCTCTGAAAGCTATTGTACTTCTTGCCCATCAGGAAAGCCTATGAAAACTAAACAGACCATTGTGGGGCATCACCATACAAAGCCTTTGCTAACTGCCCTTGTACATCCTGGAAGAGGCTATATGCAAAAGGCCTCACACCACCAACTTGAATTCCAGAAGGAAATAAAAATTGCTGCCACAAAAACTGTTCATCTCTTTGGCTGTTTAGACTCAGTGAGGTCTAAATACATTTCAGAAATTAAGTTCTATTAAGCTTAGTTTCTGTCTGTAAACAAATACAACACTAGGAAACACTCCAGCCACAGTGGAATTTTTGTCTGTACATCCGCTAACTGAAGATCATTAATCTCTTGGGATGTCAAGTTTGTTAGCTAGTTAGTGCCCATTATACTTCTGGCATTCAGGGCAGTGATGAAGCTCCTCCACACCTGTTTCTGGCAAATCTTTCAATGGTTCTCCAGCATGCTATGGGCTATTCAGCTCAGCTTCCACAGCTCTTCACTACGTTGTTTGCAGGTGGTCTCATTTTATCTTGCCTTCAGGTGTCTATTATTGCTATTCCAGTCATGGAATCAGTTTCCATCTGAAATACAAGACCAATCTATCTCCATCACCTCCTGGTAATAATGGTACTCATATCCTCTTGGCTGCACTGTGTCAACAGAAATTGTCTTGAGACTGTTCTTGACCAAAAGATATGGAGGATTTTTCTGTGGCAGGTTATATGGAATGAAAACAGTTTAGACATGTCAAATCTAAGACCACATTATAAATTTCAGGATATTTACATCCCTGTTGACTGAGCCTGGACATCAACTCCAAGGAGTTCCAGGTCAACTGTCTGACACCCTGTCTCCAAGTGCTCTATATGCCTGGCAAACAATCACAGTTTGAGACAGGCTGTATTGTTAGAATTCTGCAGACAGAAAGCTAGATACAAACCCTGTCTCAGGTCACACATATGGGGATTACTGTCCTCAGCAGGTGTTATACCCATCAGAAAACTCCCACATAATTTAGCTAGATCATGCTCTCTCTTGCAAGCAGGCCCCCAACTGGAGGAGCAGACTGTCAGAGTCTAGGGCTGGGAACAGGGTGGAGAGACAGGCAAGCTGCCAGGACAGTGGGACATGAACAAGGCTGCATGTAGAGGAAAGGGTGCCCTGATCTGCTCACATCTGGGCTGGCTACAAACCAAATGCTATTAGCTTAATGATTCTATAGCTTTAAATTGGAGCCTTCAAAACTGGAAGCACTTCCTTCCCCCTGAAATAAATCACTTTTTCATGGCCAAGTATTTGTAATGCTCCAGAATTTCTTTGGGGGCAGCTGCTGTAACTCTTATTTTGAGCTCCACACAACTGATACACTCTGAAAGAACCTCCATCTATCACGAGTATCCTTTTTATCA
Source organism: Carettochelys insculpta (assembly GCF_033958435.1). Taxonomy (NCBI): domain Eukaryota; kingdom Metazoa; phylum Chordata; order Testudines; family Carettochelyidae; genus Carettochelys; species Carettochelys insculpta. The sequence continues at coordinate 148,052 of NC_134147.1, forward strand.
GGGTGGATGTACTCCCCTCGGAGTACATCTACTCTCTCTCCCGGGATGCTTATGCTCAAGGTGGCACTAGTGTCTCTTCTGCCCTGGGCACTCAGCTTCTATTAAACATAGTTACCTTTAGCTTATAGGAGCAGGACAGGCCTGATTCCTAGACCAGCTGTGTCACCACTTTCAGTTGTTGGGGCCAGTCACACTTGCTCTCCTCCTCTGCCAATGCCTGATGATGGCCATTTTCTTGGTTTGACAAAGATAGTATTTTGCCTGTAATATAAACCCTGTCCCCCCTTTTCAATCCAAACTCCCTAGAGCTGCAAACATTCCAAAAGGTCATTTGAGAAATTCAACTGCTGCTCACTGTGTTGATCTGTGAAGTTGGCAGTAGCTCCAAGTCCTGAGTTTTTGAATCTTCAGACAGAATTTGAGAACCCTATTTTTAGATCTGAGAAGGGACACTTCATGCTGTCCTGCAAATTGAGAGGCTGAAGATCTCTCTTCTTCTGTATCTGATGCTTGCACCACTAAACAGTGAAGACAGTGAAAACAGAACCGGTGAAAAAGGAGGTCACAGGCAGTGTTCCCTGTAAACTGGGTGCTGTGTGGCTGCACGTGCCTCAGTGCACATAAAAATTTATTCTGCACATGGATAGAAAAGATTAGAGGGAACATTAGTCACAGCATTCACCAGCAGCATCCTCTGGGGACAGAGGCCATTGAATGCAGATTCATTTCAATGGCTGACTCTGAAAAATTGAGGAGATCCTAGGAAAGCAATGCAGGATCCTCATCAGCCACTGACAGAAATAAACCCACATGATGGAAGGCCTCTGAAGATGGGATGCCAAACAGGTGCAGAACATGGATTACATGAGAACCAACTTGTCAAAACAGGTGACCCCCCAACTACCTCAGAGTGACCCCCATCTGTTTGCAGGCACAAGTTATTTAACTAGAGATGCCTCAACAGCCATCTGTGCACAGAGCCTTTTGCGAGGTTGGGTTCGTTAGTATTCGCCCACGAAACAGCCCTGTTGCACTGGAATGCTGCCTGAGGAAGCAGCTGGCACATGTAACAATGCTCCAGCTCATGCAACTTTCTGCGCTACTTAGCATGCCTGGGCTGAATCTAATTCTGCCATTAGGAAAGGCATCAGGGCTCAGTCCTGGACCCTCACTGTCAGCTACTGTCCCGTGCTGGGGCACCTCTGTGACGAGGACACCCAATGCCACACCTCTGACTCATTCTCTGCTGCACTGTCATCTCCCGCTAGCTGTAGCACAACTTGCTAGCGAATGCTGCAAGGGGCATGCCAGTTTGACACAAGTATAGATGCTCTGATACCACTGGCATTATTTCTGATTCACAGCAGGGCAAGAACCATCAATGTCAGACCCGAACACTATTTTGATCCTTCCTGGTAATAGGTTCAATGACAAGGATGTCCCTGTCACTCTCTTTAGTCCAGCCCTCAATTCACACCCAGGCCAGAAATCCCAGAGTCCTTACTGGTAAGTCACAGTTCTCCAAGATCCTCCAGGAGGTTACGTGCCCATCTCCCTCGCACTGAGCAGACTCAGCTGAAATCCTTAGTCTCCCTCTCGCACTACACACTGTTCTCATTTCCCACCTCTGTGACTTCAATTTCCTTCCTCTGTTCTTCCAATGTCCCTGCTCCAGGTGGTGGCTGCGGCTGGACTAGTCTCCTCTTCTCAGAGATTAGAGTTTAGCCCTTCAGCCCATTTGACACTGCACAGACCTGCTGCTCTTCCTAGTCAGCTCTATAGCCAATTGCATGTGGGTCTTTAGAGTTCATTGCTCCCAGGCACTTACTCCCCCACACAGTCTTCAATACCCACTCTGCACAGTACTGGCCTGCCTCTGGCCCCTCACTCAGCTTGTCACTAATTTGTAGAATTTGTTCTACCTGCAGTTCTTTCCCTGTTGAGCCATTGGGCCCAATTCTCTGGCACCAGTACAAAGCAAATGTGACCCACCGTGGTCAGTGGGGTTACACCGAGGGAACACTCTGAGTGAGAGGGAAGCAGCCTGCAACGTCACCCTGAAACAGTCCCCTTCTCTGAAGCCTGATGCTGATTTGCCTGGCAGGTTGGACCCAGTGTCTGAAGCACAGTACCTGTTAGAATGGATTGTATAGTGATTCCCAAAGAGTTGACAGGGAAATTGGGTTTGGAATCAAAACATTATAGAGAAATGTATGTGACAGATTTCTGACAGGCTGTGGGCATCATTTCCCTAACGTGGTCATTGATACATGCTTTCTCCACCTCTGTACTAGCTGAGAACTAAAGCCCATAGTTCTTGTTCTTTCTGTTCTCCAGCTTCCCCTCTCCCAGTGCCAACTGCTAGCTACTGCTGTTATCCCAGGCCTCTCCCAAGGGCGGGAAGAGGCACTGCCTGCGTGGAGCATGAAGCAATGTTATACCCTGGCAGAAACAGGCCAGTCCTGTGGGAGGTAGGAGTGTGGTGGGAGGGGGAACGAGTGTTTACCTCCTGCTCTCTCATTTGTTGAGCCTCAGGGACTGCTTTGCTCTCTGCTTCTGGCTTCATGGCCATGCTTTTGCCCTTCGGCGATGCACTTCCAGGAACTTTTGAAGCATCAGCAGGAAGTTTTGGCCGCGGCTTTTCTTCTAAGGGGGCAGGAGGCTTGCTTTCTTGCCCCATGGCCTGTAACTTGCCCTGGTCTGAAATCCTGAGATGCTTTGGTTGGATGAGGTGCCTGTTCTGGGGAGCAGAAGTTTCTGACTTTTGAGCTGTTACAGGCTGAGGACCTCCTCTCTGCTGACTGGCTCCCCCTCCTTGATGTCGGGGGGATCCCACTGGCTGCTGCTTTGGAGCAGGTAGAGGCGTTGGAGAAGGGTCTCCTAGGCTTCCTTCTAGCAGCCTCTGAGTTTGGCAATTCAAACACAGCCATTCATTTTTCTGCAAAACAATGAAAGAAAAACATCCCTAAGTTAGTGAGCTTTGGCATGCTGGTCTTAGTGGAGTGTGTCGTTCTGACAGGATTCAGAGGAGCAGAGAATTCCCACTGTCCTACAGGGGTATCCCCTGCAATTCTTATTGCTAGGGCCAACTCCCTAACCAAGGGTCTGTGACACTACATCTTTGCTGCTCCCAGCTCTAACGGCCTGACTTACAAGGAGCAGTCACCTCTCAGAGTGCCCTGAAGAGTGCAGCAAGTTCAGAAGACACATTTGAGAGCCGTGAGGCTTGCACACAGTGGAAGACCCACAGCCCCTTCCTGCCCCATGAAGACAAGGCTAAAGTCTGCCTTCTTGAAATCCACTGAAATGTTTTTATTCCCTTCTGACCTGTGCTGGGTGCCACGGTGCCTACAATGACTATTTTGCATAAAGACTCAAAAGAGTTAGCTCCCAATCACAGCCAGGAGTTCAAGCATTTCCCTTTCCAGAGCTCACACCAAGTTACCCACTGTGGCTGCACAATACACCTGCTATTATTCACTCATTAAGACGGGGTTGGCAACCAAAATAACAAGAAAAGCCAGTTTTACCAATTCAGTAAAAAACTTAATAATTCAAGAGTTACAATGCATGTGAATAAAAGACAGTCCTTACTAAATAAAATGAAACCATACTTTTTGTAACTCCTGTTTTAAGAACAGCACACACACTATGATTTGTAATGCATTACATGTTTAGTGCAGGATGTTCACTAACTTTTTACATATGCTATTTCCTTACACTTTGTGTGTGTCTCTTTGCACCGTCTTTCACTCCCGAACCTTCTTGCTTTCTGGGGGACGCTAGGGTGAGTTATCCAACATTTCAAGATCGCACATAGTTTCTATATAGATATGAGTTGCTTATTTTGGGGCTTTTAGATGTTCACTGTTTATCAAAAATAGGGCTTTTTTAAACTTTGCAATTATAGCATTGGGAGCTACAAATAAGTCCTGAAAGAGCCACATGTGCTCCGGGCTGCAAGTTGCAGACCCCTGCATTAGGAAATGGAGTCGGGGACGGGCAATGACTGACTGGGACCCACTCCTGGGAAAGACTTGGAACCACCCATCCTTCAATATAGGGGACCAGACTTCCCAAGCATAGGGGTGTTGTCTAGGACGCTTTTACCCCTTCTTCCAGGTCTCATTTTTTCCTTCTTGTTATCTATTTCACACTTGCTATTTCAAAATGAAGCCATATCTGGTCTTGTGGAAATACCCAAAAGGTAGTCTCCTACACTAATTAGGTCCAGAAAAAAGTGTTTCTGGGATTAGAGACCCATAGCTTCCAAGAACAGAAGGGACCATCACGCTCATCTAGTCAACTTCCCGCATTGCAAAGATCACACATTCCCCCCTTTGATTCCTGCATCCAGCCTGCCAACCTGTGGTTGAACTATGATCCCTCTCTTAGAAATACACTCACTTAAGACTCAACAAACGTCAGGGTGATTCGTCTCCCATAAGAACCAGGGCCTGTGATCTGGACACTTCTCTTGGTTGCCTGAAGAAATCCTCATCTATCTCATAGCACCTGATCTGGTGGTCTACAGCAGACACCAACCGCTACACCACCTCTACTGCTTCTGCATCTAGGCTTAACCCAAAGACTTTTAACTGGCTTTTCTCCCTCCATATACTAGAGGTCTGAGCAATCATACTGCTTTTTTACATACAGCGCCATTCCCCCTACTTTTCTCCCCAGCCTGTCCTTTCTGAACAGTTTACACCCTCCCATGACCATGCTCCAATTATGCAAGTCTCCATTATTCCAATCACCTCATATTTCTTTGACTGTGCCAGACCCTCTAACTCTTCCTGTTTGTTCCCCAGGCTTCCTGCATTTGTGTACAAACACCTTAGACAATTAGCTGATTGGCCTAACTTCTCCTTTTGAATCAAGAGGTCCTCCTTTGTTGTTCCTTCCTCCTTCCCCACTTACCTCAGGGCTAGTGTCACCGTCCCCTGTCAAGCCTAGTTTAAAACCCTCCTCACCAGGCTTGCAAGCCTGCCCGCAAAGATGCTTTTCCCTCTCTTCGGTAGGTGGCTCCCATCTCTTCCTAGCAATCCTAATAAAGTGTATTGCTAAAATTTCCCTTATTCTACTTTTTATCATTTTTCATTTGCTGCTAAGTCTTGCTAGTCAAGTTCCTGCTTTCTGGATATTAAATTCAGGGATAAAACAATAAGTGCATTATTTTGTCCCCTTCCAAAGAGGCCAGACAGCATGAAGAAGGGTTGAGAGACAGCTGGAGATGTACTATTGATCTTAAATGTTCAGATAATACACTACTCATGGAGTAAAGTACTACAGGTTACATTCTGGCTGCAGATGCAATTTCCACATGTACATGTTCTCAAGGGAGGTGGTGTACGTTCGCTAGCTAAAAACAGAAAATACAAGTGAGGCTGTCACAGCATGGGCATCAGTGCTGGGTATGCAAGTGAGTGTGTATCCAAATGGATGCCATGGAGCCAGCAGAGCTTGTGCATTTCACGCCACTACTGCCTTACTACAATTTTTGGTAAGCTAGATGGGTTACTGGCTCAGCTACCACCCACATCTTCTACACAAGCTGCACATCAAACCCAGGACCACTGTGTAGTCATCTGCTCAATAGGGTAAGAGTCAGTATTTAAAGAGGCAGAACTACTTTCCACAGACAAAAATAGAAACCTGAGGGAGGGAAGGATGGTCTAGTGGCTAAAGCAAAGCACTTAGATTTAGCAAAGCTTAAGATTTAGGAACACAATGTTCATTCTGCAGCTCTACCATATGCATCCAATGTGACTTTGGATAAATAAAATGCTGGGTCAGACCAATGGTGTGCCTAGCCCAGTAGCCTACTCTCCCGATCATCACCTTATCATGGTGGGATCTGTGTTGCGCTTGTCATTATTTGGGAGGTGGTGAAAGTTTCTGTTAGATGGTAACAACTATTTGCATTCAATGTGTAGTGAGATTAGTAGTAACAGTTGTTTTCAAATACAGTGAATTTTAAATTAAGCTTACAACAATGCACTGCCAATGTTTGTTATTTGGTCTATGACTAAATAGTACCGTTCCCCAGTGCTCAAAATCTGTGATTTGTTTGGTGATTTATTTCTGTGCCCTGGAAGGGCGTAGCTGCCAATATGAACAAGATCATGGATTATTTTTTATTGCCCAAGTCTTGAAAAACAGAAGTCTGAAGAAGAAACTGAGAAATCATAAAACTCCTTTGGCATCTACATATTCCTGTGATGAAGCTGAAGAACAGAATGCAAGTAACTGGCCTAGCGCTGGAATTTGGAACAAATAAATTATTTCCATCAAAAGTATGACTGGTTAGCTGCAAAAAACCAGAAACTTGGTTGCATTCTGTGCCATAATGTTGGAACAGTCAAGAAAAAAATGGGAATTAAAATCTGCAAAGAGTGGGCCCATTATGAAATCTCAGCATATGGCAAATCACAAAAACAACAATTAATGCCTTTGCAAAAGAAATTATTCGACACAGAGACAGTCTAAGTAACAAAGCTGCTGTTAAGTTAGCAGCAGAAGCTGAAAAGGAAACCCTAGAGAATGTCTGTATGAAATCACTATCTTGTGAAAAAGAGATAACAGTAGAAGTATTTCATACATGTCAAGTGACAAAAAAAAAAATCAGCCCTTCAATAATTTTGAAGATGAAATCAATGTGCAATTTCATAATGGTATTGTCATGGGTTGGATACATCACTCCCCTAATGCTTACACCAACATTGTCAATACCATAGCCAATGACATGAGAAATAACTTGGTTAAAGATTGTGAGTTCTAATAGCAGGCTCTTCTTCATCACTGATGACTCTACTACTCTGAGTAAGAAATCTACATTGATACTATATGTACAAGTATTCATTCCAGACTGCACCAGTAAATTTATTCCTTGATTTAACAGAACTGGAAGATGTTACAGCAAAAGGAATTTTTACATCAATGTTTCAACATCTCGAATCTCTTGGAATTACAGGGGATTATTTGAGGGAACATTTACTTTCTGTTGCTTGTGATGGTGCAGCTGTGATGTTAGGAAGTCACTCTGGAGTTAAGAAACTGATAAAAGAAAGATTCCCCTCTGTAAATTTATGGCACTGTTTGAACCACAGGTTAAAATCATCAGTAAGTGATGCTGTACAAGATGTCTCAGGAATCAACAGGTTCAAATCCTTTATTGAAAAACTGTATGTTCTGTACCATGCATCACCAAAAAACAGTAGAGAACTACATGTATGTACAAAGTTGCTGGAACTGAAATTGTTGACACTTGGATGAATTTTAGCACTAGATGGGTAGCTTCCAGCTTCACGTCAGTTTCTGCAGAGTGGGAAGACTATGAAGTTTTAGTGCTTCATTTTTTGAAGCTAAAAATTATTCCAGCAGAGACAGGAAAGTGCATGTACGAAGGTTTACACAGGAAAATTATTTCATTGGAATTTATACTAGATTTAGCACTGATATGTGATGCACTCCAAGAACTGTCTGATCTAAGCCTAGCTTTATAAGAACATGACATGGCTTTATACAGAACCAATAGAACAATAGAGCGTATTGTTCAAATATTTGAAGAGCGGAAGACCTGTCCCAGATCATACTATGAAATGCCATCATTGCTGCACAGTCTCAACTGCAAAGGAACCGCTCTCCAAAAAAATGCAAAAAATGACCCTCCCATCTGTCCAAATGCTTTTTATGAAAACGTGAAGATGTCCATAGCAAAAAAAGACTACTGGACAATGAAGCATATTTACCAAAATAGGCTCTCATTCTAGATTCTAAACAGTGGCCAGAAGATGTAAAAAGTCATTTGCCATTTGGTGAGAAAGAAATTAGAAACTTGTCCAAAAGGTTTTGACTCAATGAAAGACAGATTACTGGATTTTGAGAATATCTGGTTGACAAAAAAATCTCAGAAAAATTAATGCCCTTAAAAATTTGTCTTGACAATATTCCTATCTCTTCCTGAGAACATGAAAGAGGGTTTTCACAAATGAGTCTCCCTGGTCATAATCCAGGAGGTCTCTGATTCTGGTGAGTTCTCCCAGGACCAACCTCTGGCACACTGAGGGGGACTCTACCACCTGCATGGATTGTGTAGCAGGGGCCCCACAAGATCTTCCCCCACGGTGGCTCCCAAGCAGCTACCAGGTCCAGAGGAGGTCCTGGTAGAAGATGACATCTCAAGGTGAGATAAAGGAGCTTTTGGTCACACCAGATCCCTCGGAAATGACGGAGGAAAGCGTGCACCAACGTGCTCCACGCTGGACTATCCGAACTGCTGGAGAAGTCCCTACAGGGCCCAAAGGTGGAAAACATGGACCTGTGTGCACAAGCATGTCTGACTCTGCCCTCCTTCCTCCAGGGGAAGATGGAGAACCCCTGCAGGGACCCAGTCAAGTCTTGATCAAAAGAACTCCACAACCAGCTTCTGGAGGTGGGCCAGGAGCTCTGGGGTGTAGGACCAGTGTGTTGAGATGGTGCCAGAGCATGGGCAGGATCAGCTGGTTGAGTACCAGTGCCCTCCCTCACAAGGAAAGGCACTGGAGCAGCCCTGTCCACCTCTGCAACAGCTCAGCCACCCTGCCATCAAAGCCCTGCCAGTTCTCTATTAGGGAGGTATGTGTGGTAGAAAGAAAGATGCCAAGATAGAGCAGTGGACCTGCGCTCCACTGGACAACCTGAAGCATGGGTGGGAGGCAGCTCGCCTGCCACCTGACCCTGACCATCAGGCCAGAGCTCTTAACACAGTTGACCCAGGCAGAGGAGGCTGCCAAGCAGACAGCTTAGCAGGCCTCCACCCACCTCGGGTCACTTGGGTCCTGGACCAAGGGATTTATTAGGGAGCATGACACACAGGGTTTCCAAGAACTCGACCACAGTGAGAAGGAGCTCCAGCCAGTCCCAGCTGCCCATGCTGACTGTTGGAAGTTCATCCCAAAGCACTCTGCAGGCCTCAGCGTTGGTCAGATCTGGGGAGAAAAGAGCAGTGTAGAAAGCACAAGACATCTCATGCGTCTCCACCAGATCCATAAGTGAGGTATCATCCTTTTTAGTCCCTCTCTTTTTCTCCAGGGCACAGAAGAAGCAGGAGCCACAATCCATCTCCTGTAGGAGGTGGATGTGAGATCTCACAAAGGGACCCTGGGCCTTAAGGTTGTCGAGGGTCCAGAGCTCCTCCTGCTTCTCCTCGTGTGTGTCTCAGAGGGATGGATCTCTAGGGCTGGCAGCTACACTCCTCTCAATCTCTAAGACCTCTCGTTCCAGCGGCTCTGTTGCTGCATCCTACCACCAGCTGGCCCCCCAGGAAAAGTCACAGCAGCAGAGTTGCATGCGAACCTTCCTCCACATCTCACCACCACTGTGCTGAGGGATAGGTATGCCACTACCCATTCCAGGCTAGCCAGAACTCCTGGAAGGATGCCATGAAGCCCATGTCTCCCAGGAGGCTGTTGTTGAAGTGCCAGTAGACAGGGAAGACGTAACAGTCACCAAGTGGTGGTCCGAAAACAGGACTGGCTGAACACTGGCGGAGTGAGCTCGTGAAAGATGAAGACGGGAAATATAGATGCAATCCAGCCACGAGTGGGTCAGCCACTGACCCACCACCTGGACAAAGGTGAAACCAGTGTTCTTGTCTGGGTGGTGGCTATGCCAGATGTCCACCAGGAAGTATTAGTCTATCAGCTTCTGGAGGACACTTGCAGTGGCGGGGCACTGCTCAGTCCCCACATGGTCCCTTTTCTTGAGGATGCAGTTGAAGTCCCTGCCCAGGACCAGGCACTTGTGAGGATCCAAGTCCCTATTCAGCGGGGTCCTCCCTTTGTCATGCAGGTGTCAAGGAAGGCCAACACCTGCTGAAAGAAACATGTCTGCTCTGGAAGCCCCTCCACCTGAACCTGGAGATACGCCAGGCAACTCAGAACAACCTCGATACTGCCAGCATCTCGGGCTGCAGACTCAGGGAGAACAGTATTGCCACCGCAGCTTGACGGGCTGAGAGGTGGTTAAAATAGACCCTATCCCCGATTCCAGACGCCAGCTGCTTCAGCAGCTGAAACAGTGTGGGCCTCCTGCAGGAAAGTGACCAAGTACCACCCCTCCCAAAGGAAGGAGAGCACCTGGCACCAGTGGAGACCTGACCTGCAGCTCCTGGTGTTTGAAGTGGGAAAGATGAATGGCAGCATTGTGAGAGCTGGGGAAGATCCTCACTGGAGGGAAGGCTAGCAGTCCTCATAGGGCCTCGCAACAATCTCTGACTCACCCTGAATGTAGGCAGGGTATCATGGAAGCCAGGGGCCTGCAGTAGGCTGCACTGTCTCTCCTCCCAGTCCCTTTACCCTCTTTCAAGTCAACCCTCACAGTCTCGAGGATAAGGTGGTAATCTTCCCAGGGCTGAAGGGCAAGAGTCACTTTGTTCTTGGAGCCATGAACATCATCTAAGAAAAGGTACATCTTGGCCTTCAGCACATTGGTTGTTGAGGCCCTAGGACACATTTCTATGGCTGGTCCTGATATCAGCAACATGGTAAATGATGTCAGCCCAATTAGCTGGTTTATTTGTCAGTGTTCAGGAGTAACTGAACAAATCTAGTGCAGTAAAATACAAGCTCCAAAATCTACATTTTAAATATTACCATTTGGTGTAAGGGAAATCTCAGGACCTAGGCAAGGAGGCTGCCAGGGACCAGTTGTTGGGAAACATTGCTCTAGCATACAATAGCAATTCTTTCCTGTTGTGCCTACATGAAGAGGAAACGGAAGCAGCAACATATTTTTAATTACACAAAGACAGCTTGTTTCTTAAATGGACATTATTTCCATTTAAAGGTTGCATCCTGTAGTGAGTCAGTATGGCCTCCTGCAGACCCGGAGGCCGGGGAGACTATGCAGAGGCCCTGGTGGGCGGGGCCGGAGCCAGGAGACCAGAGGCCCGCTCCTCAGAGGGCGGGGCCAAGGGCTAGAAGAGCCAAAGGCGGGACTCAGGACCCATTCGGGCCTGGGCCTCCGGGCAGGGAGGACGTGCCTGCACGAGCTCCTCGGCACCAAAGGGAGAGGGTCTGCGGCCGCCCGGCCAGGCCAGAGGAGCAGGCCCCCAGAGGCTCCAAGCAATCCCGGGTCCATATGCCCCAAGGGAACTACCCGGACTTCCCAGACCTACCAGGACCTTCCCGCCGGCGGAGACCCCCCCCCGCCTTGGAAGAGGCCCCCGGAGCGGGCTGCCCCAGAGTCCCGGCGGATCCTTACAGCACCCAGACCCAGGATTGCCTTGCGTCTCCTGTACTACCGCCGCCCGACTACCCTAACGACATTGTTATGGACGACTGGCCGGAGCCCCCGAAGGTGGATGACCTGGAGGAGACCAACCTAGGGGGACCCCTCGACCAGATGGACTGGGACCTTCCGCCAGCAGAGGGTGAGGTAGGAAGTGGCCCGGGGAATGACGCTCACGAACCAATGGCGGTGTGTTGCGGTCTGGATCCCCACTGCCGGGTTGCGTGTGAGCGACCCCCAGGGCCCCGGGCCGGGTTGCAGTGGAGTGGGAGGGCCTGCGACCCCCTACCCCCCTTTCCTTGACAGGGCCAGCCTGTGCTGGGCCTGTGTTTACACCCTTGGGTTGCTGCCCCGCCCCAAACTGAGGGCTGGGCCTGTGTTTACACCCTTGGGTTGCTGCCCCGCCCCAAACTGAGGGCTGGGCCTTTGTTTAAACCCTTGGGTTGCTGCCCCGCCCCAAACTGAGGGCTGGGCCTGTGGTTACACCTTGTGTTGCTGCCCCTCCCCAAACTGGGGCTGGGCTTGTGTTTAAACCTTGTGTTTCTGCCCCGCCCCAAACCGAGGGCTGGGCCCAGAACTGTGCTAGTACTTGGGGACTGCTGCCCTACCCTGAACTGAGGGCCGGGCCTAGAACTGTACTATCACCCGTGAACTGCTGCCCTACCCTGAACTGAGGGCCGGGCCTAGAACTGTACTATCACCCGTGAACTGCTGCCCTGCCCTGGACTGAGGGCTGGGCCCAGAACTATACTACTCTTCTGAACTGCGGCCCCGCCCCAAGTTGGGGCTGGGGCCTGTATGGTGTTGTAGCGGTGAGCCGCTGACCACCCGAACTGAGTACGGGCTGGTGCTCTAGCACCTTTTGCTGCCGCCCGCCCTAGGCCAAGGGGCTGGGCGTCTGTGGGCGTGTTACACATCCCTCCCTAGTAGGGCCTGTAGAGTAAGAGGGAGCTAATGATGTAAGAGGGGATGTGAACAACTAGTCAAAGATACAAGTATTGGGGCTGGATGCCCTTGTGGAGTGTTTGTGAATGTGGAGGGAGGACTGGTGAGCGAAGGTAGCCTCTCATGTTGGGAGGCTATATCAGAGTGTGAGATGCTCAAAGGGGAAACCAAAAGGCTCTAAGGGGAATAGAAGGCTTCCACTGGAGAATGTCCATGGTACAAGCACAAAGGGGCCTCACATATCAAGTGAAGATGTGGAGGTGACATGCATGGGAATGAAAGCTTGGTGAGGGAGTGGAAATGTGTTTGGATGTAGCTGGACACAAAAGGCTTCCTCTCTGCTCTCAAGAGGAAGGAAGAGAGGCCTCCTTCAAAGGTCTTAGCCTCAGTGGTTCTTGCCTTGAATGACAGCTCTAAACTGAGATGATGACTTCCACACTCTCTGACCCTGCTGTCTCTCTACTACCCAGGATGGTAGTAGTTCTGTGATGGTTCATTGACTCAAGAACTTTATGATACAGACGTGTACATTAAATAGTATTTCTCTTTGCCAGTTTAAGATTTCAAAGTTTCCTGGACTGTCAGCCTCCAGTGTATTCTGTACCACTAACACTAACTTTGCTACAACAGCCTCGGAATATGGGGAAGGAGTCTCCTTTTGGCCCTTATAGCAAGAAAAACCAACAGAGGACACTGGGGGAAGGATGAGATTTGCTGGTACTATTTCACTCACAACAATAAACCTGGGTCTAGCTGGCCCATTTCTGAGGCCAGTTCTTTCTGTCCTCAAATGTTCTCAGAAAGGAGGAACTAGGCTGCACACAAGCCCTGACCTTTACTATACACTGGAGCCTGATTCACTGCCTACTTTCTTTTGCTCCCAGTTTCAGAAAAGCACCACAATAAACCCACATGACTCTTAGAGCTGAGTACTGAGGCTGCCAAATCAATAAATCTTCCATGGCTGAACAATAAACCCTGTAGGAGTGATAAGGTGCAGCCTTCTGGAGCCACAGGTGGGTTTGCAGAACTATGCTGTATCACAAAACTCATAACGGGGCACAATATTTCTCTCCTGCTGCATGCCTTTTATAGAGTGATCATACACCTGTAGTATGACCTAGCAAAGCAAAAAGCTTCTACCTATTTCCTGCTTTCCTCTGGGTGTGGGTACTCTTTGCCTTCAGGACCTGCAGGAGCTATGAGACCTCCACCCCAGCATCATTTTTTCAAATAAAAAGCCCTCAACAAGGTTCCCTTTGGAGCCCACAGACAATAGCACCCCTCGCTCTGCGGCAAGAGGCATGAGGCAGCTTGATGAACTCCCTCTCTGCAGGTAAACCCATGAGGGAGGCACTACAGAGCTCCTTTGAATTTCCAAGGGCTCCCCAGATGCTGTTATTCAGTACTAGCATCAAAAAATGGGGCACTTAGCGCTGCTGAGCTTCAAGCAGCACCATTTGTTCCTGCTGTGCAGTGACGTTCTTCTCATGATTATAATCTGCTCCCACTGAGGGGGAGTAAGCTGTGCCCCAGGAGACTGATGGTGCAGCAAGAACTGGGAGTAAAAATACCTGAAATGGGAAAGGTTTCCAGGGTGATGTCAGTGACAAATGGACAAACAGCTGCACAAAAGTCTGCCTTTTCGGTCACCTGCCCTGCACACATCTGTGTGCATGCACCTATACCAGTGTCCCCTGTAAGCTGAGTGATGGGGCGGCCACCCAGGAGACATTCAAATGCTGCCCAGTTTATCCTGAGGCAGAGGTTAGCAACCTGTGGCTCTTCAAGGAGTCAGCTGTGGCTCTAGGAGCTGCCACCACTGACTCCTCTTGCAGCTCCCTGCCCTGCTACCACTGAAATAGTAGAACTAAAATTAATTGGTTTAATCAATGGCAGGACAGTGGGAGGGATCCGGATGTTAAACCAATCAAATTTAATTCCATTATTTCAGCAGCAGCAGGGCAGGCAGCTGCCCACGCGCCAGGTGAGGGACATGTTAAGCCCACAGGAGAGCTGGGGGCAGGAATGCCCAAGTCTGCCCGCCTGGAGCTCCACAGTCCCACTCAGGAGGCGGCAGTGGCTGTGGAGGAGCACTGCCAACACATGCAGCTGGAGGAGTTTGTCGGCTGAGGTGGATTAATCCTGGGGATGGGGGGACAGGTTTGGGGCTGAGCTTGGGGATGTGTGTGGACGGGGGGGTGAGTTTGGAGCTGAGAATGGTTAAGCCTGGAGATAGGGGGGTGTTTTCTGGACAGAGGGTAAAACTTGGCAATAATAGAGGGGTGGATTTGGGGGCTGAGGCAGGTAAAGCCTGGAGATGCGGGGTGGGTTTGTAGGTCAATGGAGGGGTAGAGTCTGGGAGTGGGGTGTGGAGGGTTGATTGTTTCTTCCTGCTTAAGAGTCTATCTCCAGGCACAACATTTTCCTTGTCGTCATTTGCTCTTCAATCCAGGGGTGAAAGTAACAAACTTTTCAACTGGCACAAATCGGTGGGTATATACTGTTCTTAAAACAGGGGTTACAAAAAGTACAGTCTGACATAAGGACTGTCTCGTATTCACATGCATTGCAGCTCTTGAAGTGTTGATTTTGTAACTGAATTTGGAAAAAATATGGCTCTTGCTATTTTGATTGCAGACCCTATCCTAAGGTGTTTCTACTGTTGGTGCCTCTGCCAGTGTGGTCTTGCTCAGGGCGGCTATGTCAATGTTATAACGTGCCAGTTCTCTTGCTACGAGGGCCATTCTTCTCTCAGGCCTCATAGCATTCTCCCTGTCCAAGAGGGTGTGAACATTCCATACTGCAAATATCTTTCTCTTCACTGTTTTCTGACCGCTGTGAGGGTAAAACTGCCAGCTGCAGCATGCTGGCCATTTTGGTTAGGACAAGCAATTTTTGGGACATCTTTTCTAGTCCCCTCCCTCAGTTTGAGGGTGAGCAGTGATGTTCCTAAAAAGGCCTGCTCAGTCGCGTGGGATGCTGCTGAACTCCTCTGTCGTCCCGGGGTCAGAGTCAAGCGACCAAAGTCCACAGGCCACCTACGTGCAGGTTTGGAGCTACGACTCCCAGTGTCACCTCCACCTAGTCACTTCACCCCTCTGCCATCGCCGTAGGACTTTGAGGTGGACAGAAGTGATGAGACTGTGCAAAGAACCTGTGCGGGAGAATGTTTAAAGTAGAAAAGCCATTGCACAGGGGCAGTTCCACTCTCTCGACCTCAGAAGCCTGGTTCCAGCGGTACGAAAAGTTGTCACGGATGGGACTTCCCAGGCTGCAGAGGATAGCCATGCCGTCTTTGGTGCCTTGTCATGCCCTTCGCTCTCCACAGAGTGTTGCAGAACTGCTTTCCTGGTCATTGGATCTTGCTGTTGATCTCACCCACCCAGTCAATCGGGGCCAACTTTGCATGCTGGGATAGGCAATTCCCTATCTCACTGCAGGTTTCAGACCTGCTGGCTACCCTCACCTGGGTTTAGCCCGCCTGTTGAAGTAGTTTATCGGCATGTGGCTGGTGCACGTTACAGCTTTTTGGAGCCACAGGTGAAAGCTGGGTGCCAGGTGGGGATCAAAGTTGCACGAACTGCCCCAAAGAGACATGACAAGTCCCCACACCAGAGGTGCTACCCCTCCCTGGACACCCCATATACCCCTGTTTAGCCATAGTTAGTTCTAAAAAACATACATAACTTGCAGATGATAAAAGCATCTATAACCTTTGGAAATTAAGACTGGAACTCATTTGTGTATACCTGCTTTCAACCTGCAAATAGCTCACTTGTTTCCTTTTCTTCCGAACAAATCTGCATATAGTTTACTATAGGATTGGCTATAAGCATTGTCTTCATGGTGAGATCTAAGGTGCAACTGACTTGGGGTAAGTGATTCTGAGATGGGGAGTAACCTGAATATTGTTGTGGTTCCTGGTGTAAGGGACCATCTGGCACAAAGACTTACATGGGTGGAAAGATTGACGTGCATGAAGGGATTGTGACTCCATGTAAAGGATACTACAGTGCCTGAGCAGTTCATCCTTGATAACTGGTTGGTGAAATTTTGGCACAGAACTCACAGCCAGTGTGGCGTTGGTTCCCTGCTTCCTGATAATTCCACCCTAAGGTTTGACACTTATGCTCTTGAGTCCCTGCCGGCAGCTTGACAAGCAGACTTCCCGATCAGTGATCTCAGAAGCTAATCCCTGAATATGAAGTGCTGGCTGCTCAAAAGATTGTCCTGGACACTCTTCCTTTTCCCCCACAAAGTGGAGGGCTGCAGGTGGGTCTATGCACAGGAAACAAAGCTCATGGCTTTTGAGGGTACAACAAAGCTCATGGCTTTTGAGGGTAACTAAGGGCCTGAGGCCATCTTGCACCCACCTGATGGTTTGCAGTGCGTAAGAATGGGAAGGCTGGACAGAGAGGACTCCCGGTCTGAGTTTCGATGGATAGTCAGCAGCTCCAAGTGGCAGAACTTGCCAAGACACTCCACTGGAGACCATGACACCGGAATATGCCAATCCCCTCAGTGAGCCCAGTAATTTATCTTGCTAGGAGGTAGACTCCTGAAGGCCCACTGCAGAGAGCCCAAACACAGGGATAGGATTGCAGGAGCCCATGCTTGTTTTCTGGAAAGGAGCAGTAAAGCCATTTGCTCAGAAACAAGGATGCGGGAGGCCTTATCTAAAGTGGCAGTAAAGAAGCCACAATATAATACATTAACAATGCAGGATCCAGCTACCCCCAGGGAGCTGTGGAGAGAGCTTGTTGTAGAGCAGAGTGAACCCTCCCAGTTAAGGAGCCTGCACAGATGCTAAGCACTACAGGTAATTGGAATACATTAGCTGGATCTCAGACCCAATAAGGAACAGTGTGTTTCTTTGATAGTGTGCAGTGCACCAGCCTTAACGTGCAGGGGGAGCACCCTGAGTCCCAGGGCATGGATGAAAGGCCATCATCCCCCAGCCGCCACATCATGCACTGGAGTGACTTCAGAATTAAGATACCTCTGTGCATAGAGTTTCCTCACTGGTCCATATATAAGGATTAGTCATTACCATCACCTGCTTGCTGAACACAGAACACTCCCCAACCGCCAAGTCACTAGGGTTACCATATTTGACCTTCCAAAAAAGAAGACACCCTCCGAGGGAGTAGAACTGTCTCAGTATCTACCAACTCACATATTAATGTATTATTATACTATAATTCATTAATACAACATGAGTTGGCAGATACTGATACAGATACACTCCCTCTTGGGGTGCCCTCTTTTTTATATGGCAACCCTAGACAACACCAAGGAGTGAGTGAAAGGTCTGCATGTCCGGCTGGTGATGGGGTCTTGGAACAGACAGGTGTCCTGCACAATAGCCAGGACACTCATTGCAGTAGTACTTGACAAATCAGATCAGCACACTCCCTTCCCAGCAGAAGCCAGGACATGCTGCTTCAGAGGAAAAGGAAACCAGTGATGGGTGCACTGGCCTTTCAGTGCTCTCGAGATGGCCCTACAGTCGTGAGCATTCTGTATAACAACACTGCTAGGAGAGGCTATATCAAACTGCGAGGTGCATCTGTGCTTGTGAGTGCTGTCACCAGAAGAGCCAACCTGTCTCTGTTTTGGGGTGTAAGAATTTAAGCCACATGAGGCAACTTGTCTGAATGGATAATTTTAGCTGCTCAAAACCCCAGTAACATATGCCTCGGGCCTCAAGCAAGATCTATTTCATTTACACAGGGGCCTCCTGTGAGGTCTCTTTGGCTGCTCTAATGCTTGTAATGAATAATGAATGACCCAACTGTGCCACGTGGTACATGGGTGGGGAGTTCCTCCTGAAAATCAGGACCGCACTGAATCATGAGCTGATTAGCCTTCTCTAGGACAGATGGCTATACGGTGTCATCACTCGGCGGGAGCATTTAACTCTGTGACCTCCTGCTGCCACTGCAGTGCATTCCACCAGGCTGCCTGCCAGCTGGGGGATGAGGCATTGTTGTAAATTTACCAGGCACTGAGTTCCTTGAATGACCTCGTTTCTTTTTTGTGTCATAAAGGAAGGAAGGATCAGCTTCTGCTTCTTGAGGCAGCATTGCTTTCAGAACTGGGTTGCAGAAGAATAGTGGCTGCTGGCCAGACATCCCACTTGGAAGGCAGCATTTCTGCCAGCAGGAGCACAGAAGTAAGGACATCATACAATACGCAACTGTATGAACACAGCCAAGATACCTGCTCTTCCTGGTCCGATTACCCACAAAAAATTGTGATTTTTCTGCAATTTAAGCAGACCCCTAATGATCTGTCTGAAGGACCCATCTTTGCTTGTTATTTATTGCTGGTAGTAAAAGGTAAGCAGTAAGTACACTCTGCACCCCTGAGCAGGGCACATGCATTTCAATCAGAGACTCTTTCATGCAATGTTACTATCTTGTTTAAAGTCTCAAATATATCAGCTTTGGAGAAGAGCCTCTGACCCAGAGACCCTGCTAGCTAATAACTTTAGATTGCAGTGGGGATTTAAAAAAGAGAAGCAGATAAGGCAAATTAGATCAGAGTACAAAGAAGAAACTCAAAGCCATTTTACTGATAGCAAAGACTGCCTGAACCCTGCATTGAGGCCTACTCTGCTTCTATGGCACAGAGCCTTCAATCAACCACTCACATGAGAAGACTAGCTAGAACACCACTAGCCATTGTCATTATGGTCACAGCAGCCAGTGGTAAGCAAGGCACTGTATGTCACAGACAGAAAAAGCTCTTGGACACTACCGTGATGGGGCCACATCCCAACCCTTACCGGAGGGCAACCCTGCACAGACGCGGATCCCTCCCTGACAATGGGTCTTTGCAGCAGAGAACCTTACGTTCTTTCTCCTCTTCTCTTGGCACCATCACCACAGTCAACCCTCCTCCTAGCCATTATCAGGCTGCTCTTCCAACACCGTATTGTTCCTCTTGGCAAAGCAGAGTTCACCACACCAAAAGATCAGCAGAAACCACAAGGCCTTTCCTATCTGCATTGCCCACTGAGGATTAAATAGCACGCTCAGAACCCTGCATCCTGCTATGCCACTCTGCCCCTGTGGAAACTCAGAAGAGGCCCCAAGATAAATGACTGAAAAGCTGGCTTCCTCTATCTGGGGAATTTGTGGGAACAGCAGCTTCTGAAGTGGTCCCAGGAGCTTCCTCCACCAGCAGCCATGTTTTCAAGGGGCGGCAGGGATCCTGGATGCGTCTGGCTCAAGTCTGATTTTTATTGCAAACAGCACTGTGAAATTTCTCACTACATCAAAAAGATCAGATCACACAATGCACTAGTCTTTGTGGAGCTGCAAAACACTCAGACCTCCAAGAGCAAAATGAACAGCTTCTTATGATAAAGATAGCAGAAGGGTACCAATCTCTTAAATGAGCTACTGAGCAGCAAGACTCAAGCTAGACTGATGTCCTTGATCACAGAGAAGACAGATCACTTGCATGGAAGACAGAGTGGACTAAACAGGGCAAAAGATTTTCACATGGTGACTGACATTGCACCCCATATTCTTCATAGTTATTATGATAGGATTATAGCATAATTATGACACATTTGTACAAGATAGGTCATATGAGATGTTACTGGAAGAGTTATGATTTGCTAAAAATTTGCTATTATCCTATTTGCATGCATGTAATTTTTCTATCTGAAGTTATGAATATTGACACAGGTGTAATTGCATTTGATGTTTCAGCCAACATGCCTTCAGTCTAGATAGCCAGCTATGAATGAGCCACTAGGGGAAACAATAGGCCTCAGGAAAAGCTTATCTCCTACCTGGTGAGCTGTCCTGAGAATGTTGCAATTGACCTGTAAATAATGGCTGCTGTGTCTCAGCAAAATATGCAGGGGCCTTGGCCAGATCACAGATGTTAGTGTTTTTGAGTTTGAGATAAAGTTTCCTGCTAAAGCTATGTAAGGCAGGGAGTGACATCATTGTTTGTTCTTCCCTGTACATGAAGACTCTTCGAAAGATCTAAGAACAGAGAATGAACTGAAGTAATATGGGACCCAGGCTAATAGGATTTTTAGCCAATGTATCAAAGACCTGGGAATTCCAAGCAGTAAAGCAAGTGCCACTTATCCTTTTAGAATCTGCAGCCTGCTTATATAACCTCTTAGAGTTAGAATCTGCCAATTCATATCCAATCTACCACCTTAGACTTAGTTTGCATACTTGTTTGATGTTCTACTTTGATTTGTTTGCTATCACTTATAACAATTTAAAATCTCTCTTTTGTAGTTAAACATATATTTTGCTTTTTCTAAGCCAGCAAGTTGGAGTCAAGTTCATGGGAAATTGTAGCTTGGGGAGGAGGGAGGGATAGCTCAGTGGCTTGTACACTGACCTGCTAAACCCAGGGTTGTGAGCTCAATCCTTGAGGAGGTGGTCTGGGGGAAGCACATTAAAAAAAATCTGCTGGGGATGGGGTAGGTCCTGCTCTGAGAGCAGGAGACCAGAGTTGATTACTTCTGAAGGTCCCATCCAGCTCTATGAGATAGGGCAAAGGCTGTGGCATATTTCTCTCAGTGCTGGCAGAAGGGGCAAACTTGAACACTTACACTGTACTGTCCAATATGCAGCAAAAGACAGTACAATTTTGAGTTAATGCTCCAGGAGCGAGAGACTGGGAATCTGAGCGTTCTCCTTGTTTCAGCCCTTGTTGTGTGGCTAAATCAGAGAACTGCCATGTAACTGCAGCTGGGTGTGCCCCTACCTATTTGCACACTGGTATCTCATGGTCCATTACTTGTGAGGTGGCTTGTGTCTCTCAAGGACCAAGAGAGCTATGTCAGCAGGAGCAAAAACTCCTGGAAGGATCACGCAAACTGGACAGGTCAAAGGGTAGAGACCAGACAAATTTGGATCACCTCTCTCCATGGTAAAAGGGATTGAGTGTGAAGCATGGTAGGGAAAGCCGAAAGGAATCTGCCCCACAGCTGACTCTTCTCTCACCCAGGACAAGCGCCCAGTTTGGTACGTGGCATGTTCAGACCGCGTATCAAGTGGGAAAGACAGCACAGATCGCAGTGGAGATGAAACAGTACAAGCTTGCAGTTTTGGGCTTGTGTGAGACAAGAGGGACACAATCCAGGCAGCTACACCTGGCAACAGGTGAAATCCTCATCTGTTCAGGATATGAAGAAGAGGGCACACCACTCACACAAGGTGTGGGCTTTATGTTATCAAGAGAGGCATCTAGTTCTTTAGTGGAGTGAACAGCAGTATCATCACAGCCAAATTCTACACCAAAGTGGGAAAGGTACTAACTGTGCAATGTTATGCACCAACCAATGAAGCAGCTGAGGAATGTAAAACAAACTTCTATGAGAAACTACGAGGTGTGGTCAATCAGAAAGCAAAGAATTAGATGTTGATTTGATGGGGAACTTCAATGGAAAAATTGGAAACATAAATAAAGGCAGAGAACAGACCACAGGAGAAGGCGGCATAGGTAACATGAATGAAAATGGAGAGTGCTTCAGTGACTTTTGTTCCTTCCACAGATTGATGATAGGTGGTGGTGTTTTTCCCATACAAAACGATCCATAAAGTTACTTCGGTTTCACCGGACCACCAGTCAGAAAACCAGATTGATCACATCTGTATCAGCAGTTGTTTCAGAAGATCAGTGCAGGATGTCCACACAGAGGAGGAGCAGATGTAGGTTCAGACCACCCTTTGCTCATGGTAAAACTCAAGCTCAAGCTCAAGAGGTACACCACAAAAGTGGCAAAGCCAGGATTGCGATTCAACTTGGAGCAGTGGAAGGATTTAGAGACAAGAGCCGTTTTCCAAGTGGAGCTGTCCAACAGATATGCACTTTTGGCAAATGTCATCTCGAAAGATGCTATTGTGGAACAAATTTGGGAACACACCAAAACAGCCAGGAAAGAAACCTGCTCTGGGAAAGAGGACAAGGCATCACAAAGAATGGATCACAGCAGAAACTCTGAGAAAAGTGAAGGAACTAAAGGACTGAAAAGCAGCAGTCAACAACAGCAAAACAAGAGCAGCCAAGGCAGAAGCTCAGAGACTGTATTCAGAAGCCAACAAAGAAGCTGAAAAGGTTGTAAAACAGGACAAGAAGAATTTTGTGGAAAACCTTGCACAACAAGTTGCAGGACAGAGAAAACTGGAAGAGCTCTCTAACATCACATGGAAGTTAGCTGGGTCACAGTGTACAGTGGATCAGCCAGTACAGGATACGGAGGGGCATGTGCTAATAAACCCAACTGAGCAGCTCAGTAGATGGAAGGAACACTTTGAAGAGCTACTAAACCACCCTGCCCACATGGAACCTCCTGAGTTACCACCTGCAAATATATCACTGCAAATTAGCAGCAGCAGATCTAAAAATGAAGAAATTAGAAAAGCCGTTGCCCATCTGAAAAGCATCTGGTCAAGACAACATCCCTGCGTAAGCAATCATGGAAGGTAGTGAGAAATCAGTCAACATGACGTATGATGTATTTGGAAAAATTTGGGACACCGAAGAGATCCCACGAGACTGGAAACATGGCTACCTAATCAAGCTTCCAAAGAAAGGCAACCTGAAGGAATGCAAGAACTGGAGGAGCATCACATTACTGTCTATTCCAGGAAAAGTATTCAATAGGATTCTCTTGGAGAGAATTAAGACAGAAATCAACAGAGAGCCAGGGAAGAACAGGCCAGCTTCCGAAGTGAGGGTTTCTGTATTGACCAAATAGCAACTGTCAGAGTGATCATAGGACAGTCGCTCGAGTGGAACACCCCCCATACATAACCTTCATAGACTGACAGAGTTGAAAAAGACACTTTGTGGAAACTGCTGCAACACCATGGCATCCCATCCCAAATCATTAACTTGAGTCGTTCAATATATGAACCCTCAATATGCCAAATTGTTCACAATAGTGTCTAGACAGAATCCTTCAGCAAACTTTCAGGAGTGCGACAAGCATGCCTATTATCACCTTTCCTGTTCTTGATCACAATGGACTGGATTATGAAAAGGACAACAGATGGCCATCAATGAGGCAGCCAGTGAGCAGTTTTCAAACGACTAGAGGACACTGACTTTGCTGATGATGTCACTCTCTTCTCACACCAAGATGAAACCATGAAAGAAAAGGTCACAACACTGGACCAAACTATCTCAATGACTGGACTGAGCATTAACAAGGGAAACACTAAGACAATGAAAATCAACCAGTCCAACAACAACACAAGCACACCGGGAAAGGATGACCTGGAAGATGTGGAGCAGTTCACCTACTTGGGGAGGTTAATGGGCACGGATGGAAAAACAGATAAGGATATCAATGCTAGGATAGGGAAAGCAACAGCTGCATTCAAGACTCCCTGCTCCATATGGAGTTAACAAATAATATTTGCCAAGATGAAACTGCAGATCTTCAACACAAATGTGAAGAATGTGCTCTTGTATGGATGTGAGACCTGGTGTACTAAAATATCATCAAATCACAAGCTACAGACACTCATAAACATATGCCTGAGGTACGCCCTTCACATCAGATGGCAAGACTTCATCACAAATGAGGAGCTTTGGAACAGAGCAGGACAAGAACCAATTGACACTGAAATTAAGAGAAGAAAGAGAGGATGGCGAGGACACACACTCAGAAAACCATCATCCAGCACAGTCCATCAAGCTCTCACATGGAACCTGCAAGGAAAACACAAAAGAGGAAGACCTTGGACAATATGCAAAAGGTCTACTGAGAATGAAGAACAACAACTGCGGTCGTCCTGGAGCCAGCTATAAGTTTTGTTCCAAGACAGAGTGAAGTGGAGGAGACTTGTTAATGACTTATGCTCCATGCAGAGTAGGAGGGTTAAGTAGTAATAGGAAGTATAGGAGTGGGAACTGATCTGGGGCTTATCAGTGTGAGAGGGAGTTCGGGCTGGTGGGCCTCAGTGGTACCTTAACTCTAGGTAGCACCCTGGGTAGGAACTCATCACTGTGATTTTACAAGAGTCAGCAGAAAAGAGGATACATTCAGAACTACCCACCAAATAACCCATTTTGGAGCTTGTGGTGCGGACCTCTATGGTGATACCAACAAATATTCTCAGAGATGCCTGCAGGGGTGTATGGCTCTCTGCCCCCTCCTGCCAGGAGCACATGATACCTAGGTTAAAATGTTGAAATGTATTCATTGAACAAGGATAGCTCATTTTTAAGGTACTAAATGGAGACAACTGAGTGCTACCAACTCCAGCTGGCGCTTGAGGGACAATTAAGCCCTACTCCTGTGCCCATTGTAATGAGAGTAACACTACCATTGAAGGCTTAAAATTCCAAATTGTTGAAAGGAAAAAAAAAAAAAAGGATATACGGTCCTATTCAACAGAGAAAAACAGAAGCAGCTGTGGGAAGACACCAAGCATAGGCCATCACAATGCAAAAGGTGACTCTTTCCCATTGTTAACAGTATTTGGAAAAAGAGATTAAATATAAATTACTATGCAACTAAAACATGCTGGAACCCACTACAATACTGCAAATCAGCTCTTAAAAGTGCAGTTATGTTGCTGATAGAGAGACTATGGTTAGGGAGCATATATTAAGCTCATCCCACAACACCTCAGCATATTGAGAGTCATCTCATTTCTAATACTGTTTGTGTCTCACCTGTAAGTGCAGATTATTGACATAGTTCAGCCCTTCTTTGGCTCACATCAACCTTACCTTTATTCTGGTAACACCCCCAACAGCAGCACTTCAGGATTTTTCTGTGCATTATTAGTAAGGAAGAAGTTCCCAACCCCACCAAAGCTATTCCCCAAAGAGCACAGCAAGCAGAAAAGAACAAGATACTCTTGTTTTGTAAAATCCACAGCAGGAGCTCTCACTTCCAGCCTGGTCTACTGGGAAAAAGCAGGTTGGAGCTGTGGAGGGAAGTGGAAGAAAGCCTGTAGCAATAAGGCAGGAGCTCTGAGTTAATAGTTCAGAAGCACTTGCTCCTTCCGAGTCATGAAAGGGTACGTCTACACAGGGGGAAAATATAAAACCCTGCAGCTGTCTCGGGACATGGGGCTCAGCCTTCCTGGATGAAAAAAATGCAGTGTACATGTTTGACCTCAGACTGAAACCTCCAGGAGCTTGGGTTACACTCTGAGCTCAGATGCCTACAGAGCAATTTTAGCCCTGTGAATACGGATCATCTGACATGAGCCAGCCACAGCCACAGAACAGGACTTTTATCCCAGTGACTTCTTGCAGTTGCGAAAGAAGGCCATGCTGCTGTAATTAGACCGCTGTCCAGTGTGCTGACCTGAGTCTGCCAGCTCTGAGTATGTACAGACTCTAGAAGCTTATGGCTCAAAGGGCCCTTAGGAGGTCATAAAGTCCAGCCTCCTGCCTACAGCAGGATCAACCCTAACTTTGTCAAGCCAGGAATTAAAAACCTCTAGGAATGGACGTTCCACCACCTCTGTAGATAAAGCATTCCAGTGCTTCACCACCCTTCTGGTGAAATACTTTTTCCTAATATCCAACCTGCACCTCTCCCTCTAACTTCAGATCATTGCTCCTTGTTCCACCATCCATCACTCCTGAGAACAGCCTCTCTCCATCCTCTTTAGAGCCTCACCGCTCAGGAAGCTGAAGGCTGCTATCAAATTGCCCATCACTCTCCTGTAAACTGAACACCCCCAAATCCCTCAGCCTCTCCTCATAGGTCATGTGCTGCAGCCCTCTAATCATTTCTGTTGCCCTCCACTGAACCCACTTCAATGCATCCACATCTTTTCTATACTGGGGGTGGGGGGTGGGCAGAACTGGATGTGATATGCCAAATGTGGCCTCACCAGTGCCAAATAGAAGGGAAAAATAACTTCTCTAGATCTGTTGGAAATGCTTCTTCTAATGCACACCAATATGCCATTAGCATTCGTGGCTACAAGGGCACACTGTTGACTCATATCTAGCCTCTCATCCAAGGTAATCCCCAGGTCCTTTTCTGCTGCACTGCTACTTAGCCAGTCAGTCCCCAGCCTGTAACAATGCTTGGGATTCCCAAGTGCAGAATTCTGCACTTATCCTTGTTGTACCTCATCAGATTTCTTTTGGCCCAATCCTCCAATTTACCTAGGTCACTCTGGACCCTATCCCTATCTTCCAACATATCTACCTCTCTCCCTAGTTTAGTGTCATCCTCAAATTTGCTGAGGGTGCAATCCATCCCCTCATCCAGGTCATTAATGAAGATGTTGAACAACACTAGCCCTGTAACTGATTCTTGGGGGACTCTACTTGGAATCGACCACCAACCAGACATTAAGCCACTGATCACTACTCATTGGGCCTGAGTGTTTAGTCAGCTTTCTATCCATCTTACAGTCCATGTGTCCAATCCATACTTCCATAACTTATTGGCAAGAATGTTTTGGGAGACTTTATCAGAAGTTTTGCTAAAGTCAAGGTATATCACACATCCACAGATTTCCTCATGTCCACAGAGCTACATATCTCATCATAGCAGGCAATCAGATTGGTCAGGAATGACTTGCCCTTGGTGAATCCATGTTGACTACTCTTGATCACTCTCCCTTCTTCAAGTGCTTCAAAATGAACTCCTTGAGGATCCTTTTCATGATTTTTCTGGGGACTGAGGTAAGGCTGATAGGTCTAGAGTTCCCTGGATTGTCCTCCTTTAAAGATGGGCATTACATTTGCCTCCTTCCAGTCATCTGGGACCTTTCCTGATCTCCACAAGTTTTCAAAGATAATAGCAAAGGCTCTACAGTGACACCTTCCAATTCACTCAGTACCTTTGGATACACTAAATCCAGACCCATGGATTTGTGTGCATCTAGCTTTTCTAAATAGCTCTTAAAGTTTATACCCTTCCATGACAGTGCTCCAGTTATGTGAGTCATCACACCAAGTCTCCGTTATTCCAGTCACCTCACACTACTTTGACTGTGCCAGGGCCTCTAATTCTTCCTGTTTGTTTCCCAGACTCCTTGTATTTGTGTTTAAACACCTTAGATAATTAGCTGATTGGCCTACTTTCTCTTTTTGAACGAGGGGTTCTCCTTTGTTGTTCCTTCCTCCTTCCCACTTACCTCAGGGCTTGTGTCACTATCCCCCAAGGAACTACTTTAAAGCCCTCCTCTCTATGTTTGCAAGCCTGACCGCAAACATGCTCTTTCCTCTCTTTGTTAGGCAGATCCCATCTCTTCCTTGCAATCCTGGTTCCGGAAACAGAATCCCACGGTTGAAAAAACCAAATCCCTCTCTCCGACACCACAAATGTGCAACCATGCGTTTACTTCTATGAATTGACGATCTCTATCTGGACCCCTTCCCTTCAACAGGGAGGGTGGACAAGATGGACAAGAAAGAGAAGCTACTCACCTGTAGTAATGATGGTTCTTCGAGATGTGTCCCCGTGGGTGCTCCACAACAGGTGTTGGGTTCGCCCGGCGCCGCAGATCGGAATTCTTCTAGCAGTTTCTATTGGACTGCGCATGCGCCAATGCGCGTCGCTCCCTTGCGTGTCCCCCGCCATGTACGCGATCTGGTCCCCGCCAGTTCCTTGACCAACCGCCTCGGATGCTCCTGAAAAACACCAGACAGAGATCCGAAGCGGGGAGGATGGGCGGGTGGTGGAGCACCCACGGGGACACATCTCAAAGAACCATCGTTACTACAGGTGAGTAACTTCTCTTTCTTCTTCGAGTGGTCCCCGCGGGTGCTCCACAATAGGTGACTACCCAGCAGTAACCCAAGTAAGGAGGTGGGTAATCGATTCATGTGCAGCTTGCCCCCAAGAGGACTGCTGTCGACAGACGGGTATCCTCCTCGAATACCCAATGCAGGGCATAATGCTTGGCGAAGGTGTCGTAGGATGACCAGGTTGCCGCTCTACAGATGTCTTTTAACGCGATGCCCTTGAAGAAGGCTGTTGACGCCGCCACCGCCCTGGTGGAGTGAGCCCTAGGCGGGGCCAGCAAAGGGGTCTTTCGAAGCTCGTAGCACATTTTTATACAGGACATAATGTGCTTTGAAATTCTCTGTGAACAGAGGCCTTCCCCTTTTGACCTGGGAGCGAGAGACACCAGAAGCCTGTCCGTTTTCCGGAAGGACTTAGTTCTGTCTATGTAAAAGGCCAACGCCCTTCTCACGTCTAGGAGATGTAGGCGCGCCTCCTTGCTGGAGCTGTGAGGCTTTGGGTAAAACGAGGGTAAAACTATTGGTTCGTTAAGATGGAACTCCGAGGAAACTTTTGGAACGAAGGCTGGGTGTAACCGTAAGGTTACCGCCTCCTTTGAGAATATTGTGCAGGACGGTGTTGCCATCACTGCTGCGAGCTCGTTCACCCTGCGGGCTGACGTAATCGCAAGGAGGAAGGCTGTTTTCATCGTAAGGAGTCGGAGGGGTACCGTGGCTAATGGTTCGAAGGGTGGTCCCGATAGCGTGCTGAGCGCCAAGTCCAAACTACACGACAGCGGAAGTGGTTTTCAAGGGGGGGTACAGGTTTACCAGCCCCTTCAAGAACCTTGTGACGATAGGGTGGGCGAATACAGTGGGCCCTTCCTCTGTATGCCGAAAAGTTGATATAGCAGCGAGGTGGACCTTTAGCGAGGATAGAGAAAGCCCGTCTCATTTGAGGTCCAATAGGTATTCTAGTATTACGGTTATAGGAACATCAAGGGGAGCTAACTGTTTGGCGGAAAACCAGGCTGTAAATAGAGTCCATTTCTGTTCATAAGTCCTCCTGGTGGAGGTCCTTCGGATACACTCCAAGACTGGTTGTACTCCCTCCGTACACGTGCTCTCTAAGGCGCTGAGCCATGGATTAACCATGCTTGTAGGCGCAGTCCCTGAGGGTGCGGGTGCACTATGGACCCCTGAGCCTGCGTTAGTAAGTCCGGTGCCACCGGTAGGGGGAGTGGTGGACAATCCGACATGCGTAGAAGCAAGGGAAACCATTGTTGCCGGTCCCAAGTTGGAACTATGAGTATCATGCGAGCTCTCTCCCTTCTGGCTTTCTGCAGAACCTTGTGGATAAACGTTGTGGGGGGAAATGCACAGAGTACAGGGCCCT
Source organism: Carettochelys insculpta (assembly GCF_033958435.1). Taxonomy (NCBI): domain Eukaryota; kingdom Metazoa; phylum Chordata; order Testudines; family Carettochelyidae; genus Carettochelys; species Carettochelys insculpta. The sequence continues at coordinate 177,369 of NC_134147.1, forward strand.
TCCATGAGATCATGAAGGCGTCCCCCAGGGACACCCGCCCTATTCCTGCTCTGGAGCAGTACTGGGGACACTTCTTGTTGTACTGGGTGGCAAACAAATCGACTTGGGGAAACCCCCATGTACAAAATATGAGCCGTAGCAGGTTGGAGCGGATCTGCCATTCGTGCGTGAGTGTGAAGCGCCTGCTCAGCTGATCTGCCTTCACGTTGTGTGCGCCCGGCAAGTACGAGGCTTTCAACGTTATGCTGTTGGCAATGCACCAGTTCCACAATCGGACTGCTTCCACACATAACGCACAGAATCGTGCCCCTCCTTGTCGATTGATGTAGAACATAGTGGAGGTATTGTCGGTATTGATCCTGACTACTTTGCCATGCAGGTATTCTCGAAAATGTCTGCATGCGTTGAACACTGCTCTGAGCTCCAGTATGTTTATGTGCAGTGTCTGTTCCACAGGGGACCATAGCCCTTGCGTCACCTTGCTGCCAATGTGCACTCCCCATCCTATATGGGAGGCGTCGGTAGTAAGAAAAATAGAAATTTGTGGTTGGTGGAAAGGCACCCTGGAGGAAGTCCTAGACTGCCCGGCCCTTGGCCTAGGGCGGGCGGCAACCAAAGAGGGGTTATAACACCGGCCCGCACTCAGTTCGGGGTGGTCAGCAGTTCTCGTTACAAAACAATGCAGGTCCCAGCCCTCAGGCTAGGGCCTGCAGCAGTTCTTAATAGCAATACGATACCGGCCCAGCCCTCAGTCCAGGGCGGCCGCAGTTCACAGTTGCAATACCGTACCAGCCCAGCCCTCAGACCGGGGCGGGCAGCAGTTCACCATAGAAGTACAATTCCAGCCCAGCCCTCTGTCCAGGGCGGGGCAGCAGTTCACTGTTGCAACAAGATCCCGGCCCAGCCCGCAGTCCAGGCCAGGGCAGCAACACAACAGTTTGAGCATAGGCCCAGCCCTCAGTTTGGGGCGGGGCAACAGCACAAGGGTTAAGCACAGGCCCAGCCCTCAGTTTGGGGCGGGGCCACAGCACAAGGGTTGAAGTACAGGCTCAGCCCTCAGGCTGGCCCTGTCAAGGAGGGGGTAGGGGGTCGCAGGCCCTCCCACTCCACTGCGACCCGGCCCGGGGCCCTGGGGGTCGCTCACACACGACCCCGGCAGTGGGGATCCAGACCACAACACACTGCCATGGGTTCAGGAGCATCGTTCCCCGGGCCACTTCCTACCTCAACCTCCGCTGGCAGAAGGTCCCAGTCCATCTGGTTGGGGGGTCCCTCTAGGTCGGCCTCCTCCAGGTCATCCACCTTCGGGGGCTCCGGCCAGTCGCTCATCTCAATGTCATTGGGATAGACGGGCGGCGGTAGCCCAGTGGACCCGCGGCGATCCTGGGCCTGAGGGCTGCAGGGCTCCGTTAGGACTCTGGAGCGGGCCGCTCCTGGGGCTTCTTCCCAGGCGGGGGGTCTCCGCTGGCGTGAGGGTCCTGGCAGGTCTGGGAAGTCCGGGTAGTCCCCCTGGGGCATCTGGATTCGGGGTTGTTCGGAGCCGCTGGGGGCTTGCTCCTCCGGCCTGGCCGGGTGGCAACAGGCCCTCTGCCCTTGGCGCCGGGGAGCTCGTGCAGGCGCGTCCTCCCTGCCCGGAGGCCCAGCCTTTAATGAGTCCTGAGCCCTGCCCTGGGCTCTTCTAGCCCTGGGCTCCGCCTTCTGAGGGGCGGGCCTCTGGTATTCTGGCTCCGGGCCTGCCCACCAGGGCCTCTGCGCAGCCTCGTCTGCCTCTGAGTCTGCGGGAGGCCATACTGACTCACTACACACCCCCACTAGCAGATTCTTGGGATTTTCCCGCCGCACTAGGGATCTGCGCACCTCTGTCATGGGCGACACTACTCTGTGGACAGTGTGGGATGCCAGTTTGTAAACACTCGCCAGCTAATGCTTCAGGCTTTGCATGTGTAACCTGGCATTCTGTACCACAAACATCGCTGCCGCCATGTGCCCCAACAGTTGCAGACACGTTAGGACCGGCACCGTGGGGCTGTACGTCATGACTTGCACCAGGGAGTTGATGGCGCGGAAGCGGGCGTTGGGCAGGTGTACTCTTGCTGTGATAGAGTTTGTGTGTGCCCCTATGAACTCTATATCTTGTGTGGGTTCGGTCTTTGACTTTGCGAGGTTGATAACTAGGCCTAGCGAAGTAAACGTGTTCGCGGTGACGCGTATCATGCATAAGACCTCTGCCTTTGAGGCCCCTTTCAGCAGACAGTCGTCCAGATATGGGAAAATAAACACCCGTCTGTGCAGGTAGGCTGATACCACTGCCAAGGTTTTGGTAAAGACTCTGGGTGCCGAGGAGAGGCCAAACGGAAGAACCCTGTACTGGAAATGTTCCCTGCCGACCGTGAAGCGGAGGAAGCGTCTGTGTGCCAGGTGGATTATTATATGAAAGAAAGCATCTTGTAAGTCGAGGGCTGCAAACCAGTCTCCATCATCCAGTGCCGTAAGTATGGAGGCAACTGTGATCATCCGAAAGCGTTGCTTGCGCAAGTAACGGTTGAGGCCCCGTAGATCCAACATCGGCCTCCAGCCTCCTGTTTTCTTCTCTATTAGGAAGTAGCGTGAATAAAAACCTTTCCCTTGGAATTTTTCCAGCACTCTTTCCACCGCCCCTATGAACATGAGCTGATCTACCTCCTGCTTGAGCCTTGCCTCGTGGGCAGCGTCCCTGAAATGAGGCCTGGCGGGAGGCTTCGTCGGTGGAAGTGACTGGAAAGGGACCGTGTAATCCGTGGCTATAATTTCTAGCACCCATTTGTCTGTGGTGATCTTTTGCCATTGGGAGTGGAATGGTTTGAGGCAACGATGGAACATGAGATGAGAGTGGCATTGAGCGATGGTGTTGATAGTGCAGCCCCCAACATACCTGTCAAACTTGCTGTCTCTGGGCCTGCCCCGAGGGTGTATGGCTTTGTTGAGAACGTCGCCTGGGAGTCCTGTATTGCTGCTGCTGTTGATGGCGCCCTTGGTCGTAGCCTCGCTGATATTGAACACGCTGTGGTTGGTAAGCGTAGCGTCTTCGCTGAGGATAAAATTTCTTCTTCTTTAATGGGGGGGTATAAATACCCAAGGTCCTAAGTGTGGCCCTCAAGTCTTTGCTGGAGTGGAGGACCGAGTCGGTTGAGTCCGCAAACAGCTTTTGCTTATCAAAGGGAAGATCCACGATCTTCGCCTGCAGGTCCCTGGGGATACCAGACGACGTCTGGAGCCAGGATTCCCTACGCATTACCAGTGCTGCAGCTGTTGAACGTGCTGCTGTGTCCACCACGTCCAGGGCAATCTGGACTCCTGTCCGCGACGCCACATAGCCCTCTTGGACAATCACCTTTAACACCGGCTTCCTGTCTTCCGGGAGTGAATCCATGAGGGGAGTGAGTCTAGAGTAATTGTCAAAGTTGTGGTTTGATAAATGTGCCGCGTAATTTGCCATTCTCAATAATAGGGTAGAGGAGGAATATACCTTCCTGCCAAACAGCTCTAGCTTCTTAGCATCTTTATCCGACCCCCCTGATATGTACTGAGACGTCTTCGACCTCTGCTGGGACGATTCGACCACCAAAGAATTGGGCTGCGGGTGACTAAAGAGGAACTCCATGCCCTTGGCTGGGACGAAGTACTTCTTCTTATCCGCTCTCTTGTTTGTAGGCGGAATAGAGGCCGGGGTCTGCCATATGTTAGTGGCTGACTCCATAATGGCTTCGTCCAGCGGGATAGCGATTTTAGATGAAGCCGGGGGTCTCAAATTTTTCAGGAGTTTATGAAGCTTCTGCCGCACCTCTGCTATTTGAATGTCCTGCATGAAAGCTACTCTTTTGAACAGCTCCTGGAATTGTTTAAGGTCATCCGGGGGCGAAACGTCCCCGGGGGCCATGGCCTCATCTGGGGAGGATGAGGAGGAACCACTGGGGTACACCTCCCTCAATCCTCTGGCTCCCGAGTTCGGTGATATACTTGCTCCCTGGAGGACTGTGAAGGGAAGTCTCGGGATTCTGGACCTAATTCCCCCTGAGACAACTGTGTTCCCGTCCCAGAGCGAGAGTGTACACAGCAGTGTTGACGAGTAGCAGGGGAGGACCTGTCCTTGGATCTAGACCTGCGGTGTCTGAGTTCAGCATGAGGAGGACGACCATAGCAGCATGGGCAAGGGCCCGGTGATGGAGACCTGGACCACGATTGGGGAGTGTACCCATGATGTCTGGGAGACCGGGACCTCTGTGACGACATAGATAGTGGTGAAGCTGGTTTGTGATAATACTCAAGGGGATCCATGCCCAGAAATGGTGAAGGTGGCCCAAGCCACGGTGAAATTGGTTGGAGGAACGGAGAGGGAGGCCCTAAATAAGCCGGTGGAGTTACAGCCCGTCGGTGCGGCGTGTGTATCTCGGGGAGGGGGCTAGGAGATAAGGGCAGCGCAGCCCTGCCTGGAGATGGACTGAGGTGCCGAGTTTTTGTTTTTGCCTTGCCCCTCCCCTGCGGGGTGGGCACCGCCCCTTCCCATGCCGGGGATCTCGGCCCCGTTATCGGCGCCGTGCTCACATCAGTCAGCGGCGGTGCCGTGTGGGTAGCTTCCTCCGGCGCCGATAGGCTCCGTGCCGGGTGCCCCTGCGCCATCGACGCCGCGGGGGCCAGTGCCGCATGCGTCAGCGCCGCCGATTCCAGCACTTGCCTCGCTGGAGCTCGCAGCGCCTTCCGTGCCGCCTGTTGTGTAATCGGAGGCTCAGACTCTGCCACGTGTGCTGCTGCTTTCATAAGCTCGTGGCTGGGGGCTTTGTGTTCCCCTCGTCCTGCCTGCTGGGCCCGCCGGCAAGGATCGAGCCGGGGAGAGTTTCCTCCTCTTCTGCACCGAGGGGGTCAAAGAGGCTGCCTTCCTTTTATGCAACCCAGAGGGCCCTTCTGCATGAGGCTTCTCCAGCGTTTCTGGCTGGAGAGCCTTATCAAACAAGACCATTTTGAGCCTCATCTCTCTATCTTTCCTGGCCCTGGCTGTAAGCTTAGCGCAGTGGGTACACTTCTGGGTAACGTGTGACTCTCCCAGGCAGCGAATGCATTCACTATGCCCATTGGAGGCCGGCATAGCCTCGCAGCATGACTCACACTTCTTAAACCCCGAGGAGGCCATCGCGGTGAGTCTTTACTGTTAATAGGGTACTTAGACACTAATCAGTGCTTTCTCACCCAAAATAACATTCACCGGCCTGCGGGGCAGCGGACGGCTTAACTAGCCTTCTTGTCCGCCCCTCTCTCCTTTGTTCCTCTTGTTTCTGCTGTCTAATATTCTCTTTCTTTCTCTTCTTCTTTTTTTTTTTTTTTTGATAGTGACAAAAACAAACAAACTACACGTAAAAACAACTATCTTATCTGTCTCTGGCTTTAGCCGGAGCGGATTCCGTCTGCAGCCGATGGCGGTTGAGAAGGAACTGGCGGGGACCGGATCGCGCACATGGGCGGGGGCGCGCAAGGGAGCGGTGCGCGTCGGCACATGCACGATCCAATAGAAACTGCTAGAAGAATTCCGATCTGCGGCACCGGGCGAGCCCAACACCTATTGTGGAGCACCCACAGGGACCACTCAAAGAAGAACACCACTTGTACTCCATATTCCTTGATCTTCTTTCCCAGAGTTACATAATCCACAGTGATCTGCTCAAGATTGTTCTCTGCTGTGTCATTAGTTCCTACATGGAGAAGTAGGAAGGGGTAATAATCCGCAGGCCTGATGATTTTTGGAAGTTCCTCTGTCACATCCTGGATTCTAGCTCCTGGTAAGCAGCAAACTCCCTGAGATTCCAGGTCTGGATAGCAGATGGATGACTCTGTCCCTTTTAGGAAGGAGTCCCCGACCACCACCACCCATCTTCTTCTCTTGTGGGTGGTGGTCATAGAACTCTCATCCCTAGGACTATGCATCCCAGGCTTCCAGTCATTGGGGTCATCTTCTGATCCCTTCCCTGAGAGGTCTCTGCCACAGCATTCTCCACCATATCACCCGTGCAGAGAGCCTGAAAGTGACCAGCTTGCACTTGTTACATACGGAATCCCTTTGTCAGATTTCATGAGCAAGCAGGCAGGACAGATGCTTCTCTAACGCCTGTGTGAGCTGGGAGAAGATGAGCCAGGAGCAGAGAGCCAGACTGTTGTTCCTGAACACTTTGAGGCAGGTAGTGATGTTGTTATCCCTCTACCAGGGGTCATGGGCAATGCTACTTAGAGCAAGGAGAACCTAGGAGGAGAAATACCTTCTTCTGTGTTAACTGTCTGCTTTAAATGCTGTTTTGATTTTTAGCCAAGCTGTTTTAGTTACTTTTCTCACTATGATTTTTGTCAGCTTCTCTGTAAATGTAGTAATGGGGAAAGAGTCCTTTGTTATTCTCAGTTGTTTTGTATTTTCTTGTAATTGGGTTTCTTTAAGCCTTTTTGCTTGTGAGTTAAATGACCAATTTAATCAGTGAGCTGGCTGTCTAGCAGTGATCCACAGCAGAGGAAGAGACTGCCTGGACTTCCACTGAGGATTCCCTACAAACAAGTCAAGAGATGGTTCAGACTCAGCATATGGTGCAGATTTGATGATCAGAGCCACACACTGAGACTTTGGTGAACTAATTTAAGCTTTTGGGATTTCTCAGTCTTTTCTTTCTCTGTTTGTGTGGACTAAACTACTCAAATTTTACTTTTAATTTTCTTTTTACTTAGGTTTAATGTAATTATGGACATTACACCTGGTACATAAAATAGCTGTGTTCTGTAGTAAGAATTAGATTATTTGTTTCTTCATAAGATTTTATTAGGTTATTTATTTAAATTCATTTCATTAGTTTCTTTTGGAACTTGAATGTAGGGAGGCTTACACTGGGCAATCGTTGCTGATATTCCTTATAGTCTGAATTCTGGGTCTCCACTACTGGATGGGTGTGGGAGTGGTTTTTTTTTTAGGCACTGAAGAAGAGCAGTGAAGTCCAGCCCACTCAATGTTACACATGCATCCCAGCCGACAGCGTCCTAGACTTGGAAGGGGCTGCAGCTGGGGTCATGCATCCCAGTCCCATCATATCCTGGGCTTGGCAAGGGCTGCAGATGGGACCATGTGCACTCTTCCCGCTAATCTTTTCCAAATATGAATGGAACAATTTTTATGTGCACTATCAGCAGAAACAAAAGCCCAGTTGTGGGTGCCTTGGTAACCAGTTGAGCAGCATTTCAATCTCTTCTGAGTGGCAAGCACACAGCTTACAGGGAACACTGGCAGTTTGCCCCAGACCTGCCGGTGCCATAGGGGATGAGCTGCAGCCAGACCCAGGGCTTCCTGAGCTTGGTAGGGGGCTTCAGCCAGGGCCCTGACTCCTACTGTACGACTTCTGCTGAGGGACTGCAGCTGGGGTGTCATGTCCCTGCCTGGTGGCTACATTGGAGACCAGGAGTCCCCCTCATGGCTTCTGAGGGCCATGCACCTGCCTCCAGCTGCAGCTCAGGGTTGTCAGAGACTGAAGCTAGGGCTGCACACCACTGTCCCACAGCTGCGATCAGCTCTGGAGCTGTGGTTGTGTGCCTCCCACCCCCAGTGGGGCTGCTGCACTGGGAACTCTGCCTCTTGCCATGGTGGAGTGCCTTGGCCTTTGTCACTCTCACCATGGGACTCCATTCCTTCCCCCATCTAGCTCTGCCCCATCTAGCTCCCTCCCCAGGTTATTTTTAGTGAAGTCACAAGTCATGACCTCCACACATTGTTATTTATTGCCCATAATCTATCCCTGACTTTTACTAAAAATAAGTATGATAAAATCTTAGCCTTACTAACGATTGAGCAATCTCACACAGAGACTGCTGTCAGATTAGTAAAAAGTTTAATACGCAACTATTAAGTCTAAGTATCTTTCTTCTGAGTGTCAAAGTGGGCTGCTAAGCGCTTCCAGCCTCCCACACTCATGATTTAATGACATCACTCTGTTCAGCTAGATGGCTGCTTCCAAAGCTAGGATCAGAAATGTCAATTCTAATAATAAGCATACCTTAAACCAGCCATCTGGTTAGTCAATCACTGTGCAAAACCTTCTTTTGGGAAGGCAGGCTGCTGGGCAGAGAAAGAAGAGTATGGTTGTCCATTGATCTGGTAAAAAAGTTAGCCACAATTCATTCATTTCCCAGTGGGACTGTGCTGCAGAAGCAGCAGGGAAGGAATCTGCAATCCCTCTCCAAACAAGGAGTTTATCCACAGTGGAGATCTGATCAGTGAATGTTTCAGCCAACCAAATTAAGCTGCTCCTTGCAAAAGAGCAAACAGTAGCAGGTAGGTGGCCAGCATATTTGCTAATAGCTTTGAAATCCACTTAAAGATTAACATGATCTGATGAAGAAAATAATAATTAGCTCTTTAGTGCTTTATATTTTCAGCTGGCAGAACACACTTTAACTGATTGTCTTCTCAGTACCATGAGACATTAAGCAGCCAGAAGCTCAGGGTCAGAATGGCGATAGTACTGAAATAGCTAACAATGTAGAAAGACACCAACTAAGTATTCAAAACACGGCCATCATGAGCATATTGATAACTTGAAGCCTTTGCAAACCCTAATCCCACAGCAGTGTCCACAAGCTCTGAAATTCCATCAGAAAATTATTTTTAACCCTGTTCCCAGAAGTGCCCAGAAGCCAGCCACAGCAGCACCTGTTGGAGAAGGATTCTGACTAACTGATATGCTAAAGGAATGCCCACCTGTGAGCAGGTACCTCACCGGACTCAGAGGAGCTGTAGTACTATATCCAAGATCATTGCCAAGTTTCAGGAGCCAGCACTGGGCAGTGCTAGCAGTGATGGACAAAGCATACCAGGACCTGCATGGTTATGTAGTCTGCACTGTTTTAATGCTGAGTTTCATTTTATGTATTAAATTCAGTGCTGTTTTTTCTGCTGGTACTTGCCAGTACCGAGTACTAGCACCTCGGCAGCCTCAGCTGCAGGATTGGTTAGAAGGGGCTAGGGAGGAGCCAGGCTAATACTGGCTCCTCTTTAGGAAGAAAAAAGCACTGATTATATCTCAACCTTAATCACAACGTCATTTTATGAACCTGAATGACAAGGGATGTTGTGAAATGTATGAGGAGGTAACAGCTATTGGCAACTGCTGCCTACGAAGGGTTGGTGTTTCCTGACTGCTTGCTGCATTCACTTGTCTTGTGGTTTATTAGCTACTTGCATTAGTTCTGATGAGAGACTCTATGGAGGAAGGAATTGTTTTTGCATTGATATTAAAGAATGTGCTTATCACCGATACATTTTTTCCAGCATCTGTGCATATGTAAACAAACATGCAAGCTAATTGTGCTCCCAGGGTGGTTTATTTATAAATGCAAGAGCTCTAGGGACATAGTCACAAAGTGCATTTTACTGGGCCTTCGATTTTCCTTCTCACAGTCATCAGGGACAGAGACAGGGCCAGTGCCTGAGAAATGAACCAGAGGAAGCCAGACTGAAGGGGATAGTCCAATAAGGAGCACTGTCAAGTGAAGCTGTCAGAAATGTAGAGCAGACAGCTGGGCCAGCTGTGCTTCTCTTCTTTGGAGCCCTGTCTGTATGTTCACTGAACTCTGTTCTGAACTCTCATTATCCTCTCCATGCAAGAGTGGATCATCAGCCCCCACCCCCCTGGCCTCTGTCAGCGGGGTGTGGCCCTCACTTTTTCCCCTGAAGACCCAAGTGTGCTCCCGTGTGTATTGAAAAGAAAAATAAGAAAGAGAAGAATTAATAATCATGGAGCCCATGGATCATCCTGCTCAGACACCACACAGGAGCCCACTGCAGGGGACCTGACCGGAATGGAACACCTGAAAGTATAGAACAGGGTTTCCCAACCTACAGGTCGTGACCCAAACAGGGGTCACAATTACATTTCAAAAGGGTCATGGCTGGGTTGGGTGGCTCCACATGGGCTCTTAAGAAGCCCTTCACACTCCTGAAGTGGATCTCAACTTCTTAATTGGATTAACAGCTGTCAGGCAGTTAAGCCAATCAGTTAAATTGAGAACCATTTCAGCTGCAGGGCAGAGACCTGCATACCTGAGGAGCAGTACCCAGCTCAGGTAAGGTGGGTGTCTGGGTCTGAGGTTGGGAGAGTGGGCAGAACTGATCAGCGCCCTGGCTCCCAGCTTCTACAGGAGGTGGGGTTCCCCTCAGCCAGGCTCCCAAAGCTGGTACTGCCAGCAGGCTCTGCCCCAGCTGGTTTCAAGCCACAGGGGCTGGGGTCTCCTCCTGGCCCCAGCCAGGGTTCCCACAGCTGGTGCTGCCAACCAGGGCTCTGCCCCAGCCAGCTTTCAGCCATTAGGTGAGGGGGAGTTCAGGGTCTCCACCCAGGCCCTGGCCACGGTTCCCAGTACTGGCTCTGCCAGCCAGGGCTCTGCCTCAGCCAGCTTCCAGTCGCGGGGGTCTGGGGTTCCCCCTGCAACCAGACAGGGTTCTCACAGCTGATGCCACTGGCCAGGGCTCTGTGCCCCGGCCAACTTGCAGCCATGGGGATGGGGTCCCCCCACCCCCGGTACCAGCCAGAGTTCCCATGTCTCACGCTGCCGGCTGGGGCTCCATACCCCAGTTAGCTTCCAGCCATGGGGGTCCCTGTGCCTCCCCTGGCCCCTCTATCCCCTGAGTGTGACTCCTCTAGCCCCCTTCAGCTCCTGAGTGTGACTCCCCTGGAGCCTGGGTGAGAGACCCTTAGCCCCCTTCAACCCCTGCGTGACTCCTAGCCCCTGAGTGTGACTCCCCAAGTGACTCCTAGCCTGAGTGTGACTCCCACGGCTCCCTCCAGCCTGAGTGACTCCTAGCCCCTAACTGTGGGGTTTAACCTGGGGGGAGCAGTTTGGAGATGAGTGTCTTTCCACCACCACAACTCTGATTAACTGTAGTAAATGTAGCCTTATTATTTTATTAATATATTTCCCCTTTCCTATGAAATAACTATTATGAATATAGAAACATGGGGGGCACAATTTTATATTCTTGCCTCAGGTACAAAATTAGCTAGTTCCAGCACTGCCCACCTCCCCACCCCTTTGAAGTGCAGCACCAGTGCTGCTCCACTGGTCTGTATGGCTGTGATGGGAGGAGAAGACAGGCAGCCCTAAGGACTGACTGCCTAGACCAGGGGACGGCAACTTGCATCTTTTTAAGGAGTCAGTTGTGGCCCCAGGCATTACTCACGCCTCTTGCAGCTCCCTGCCTTGCTGCCACTGAAATAATGTAATGAAATTTAATTTGTTTAATGGATGGCAGGAGGGATCTGGCAATTAGACCAATTACATTTGATTCCAGTATTTCAATGGCAGCAGGGCAGGGAGCCGCTCACGTACCAGACAGAGGAAGTGCTAACCCCACAGGAGAGCTGTGGGGAGGGGCAGTCAAGTCTGCCCCTACTGGAACCACACCTCCCTGCTAAGGAGGTGGTGGTGGCTGTGGAGGAGCAGTGGCAGCGCGCACAGATGGAGGAGTTCATCGGCAGAGGTGGGTTAATCGTGGGGATGGGGGTTGGAGCTCAGAGGGGTTAAGTGTGGGGATGGGGGGGTTGGGGCTTGGGGGTTAAGTTTGGGGATAGGGAGGCAGGTTTGTGGGATAGGAGGTAGAGCTTGGGGGTGGGAGCAGACTGGGAGCTGAGTAAGGTGAAGCCTGGATATGTGGGTGGCATGGAGGGTTGATGCGAACATTGCTCCTTCCTGCTTAAGAACCTATCCCCAGGCACAACATTTTCCTCGTCCTCATTTGCTCTCCAATCCAGGGATGAAAGTAACAGACTTTCTAACGGGTATAAATCATTGTGGTCATTTCTACACATGCCACTTTCGAACATGCTAATAAACGGCCTGAAATATGTTAATAAGGCATGGATGCAAATTCCTTGTACCTCATTAGCATAAAGTCATGTGATTTGGAGTCCAGAGGATGATGTTCTGGACTTCAAAATGCTGTTTAGAAGCATGGCCCCCGGTGAAGGTCTTCCGGAAGGAAGTCCTTCTTCTGGAGGCCCCTTCTTCCCAAACATTTTCAGGGAAAAGGGGCCTCCGGAAGAAGGACTTCCCTCTGGAAGACCCCCCCGGGGCCATGCTTCTAAATAGCATTTTGGAGTCCAGAACAATGTCTTCTAGGCTCCAAATCATGTGACCTTATGTTAATGAGGCGTGGGGAATCTGGATCCGTGCCTCATTAGCATATTTCAGGCCGTTTATTAGCATGCCACATGTAGAAATGGTCTGTGTGTGCACTGTTCTTAAAATAGGGGTAACCAAAAATATGGTTTCACATTATTTGTTAAGGATGGTCTCATATTCATATGCATTACAGCTCTTGGAGCACTGATTTTGTAACTGAACTTGAAAAAATGGCTGCTCTTGCTATTTTGGTTGCAAACCCTGGCCTAGACCAGGGATCTGCAATTTGTGTCTCTGGAGCTGCAAGTGGCTCTTTAAGGACTTCTTTGTGGCTCCCGATGTTAAAATTGCAAAATAAAATTAAAAAAGCAAAAATCTCCTGATAATGTTTGATAAACAGTGAGTTTCTAAAAGCCCAAAAATGAACAAGTCATATCTAAATAGCAAACGATATGTGACCTCGAAATACTGGATAACTCCTCCTGGAGTCCTCCAGAGAGAGAAAGTTTAGGAATGAAAGTCAAGAAAACAGTTGTACAAACACATACACAAAAGTGTTAGGAATACAATATGTAAAAAAATTTGTCTATGTCCTGCTGTAAACACGTATCACATTACAAATCATTACAAAAAAGTAGTCAAGTAGCACTTTAAAGACTAACAAAATAATTTATTAGGTGATGACCTTGTGTGGGACAGACCCACTTCTTCAGATCATAGCCATACCAGAACAGACTCAACATATAAAGCACAGAGGTCCAACAATCAGAAAAATGGATATCAAAGTTGGCAAATCAGAAGAGCAGAGGGGTGACAGGAGTGGGGCATGGGGTGGGGAAATCAAGAGTTAGATAAAACAGTGTATGTAAAAGAGTCCTTATAATGGGCCAGGTAATTGTCGTCCCGGTTCAAACCACGTGTTAATGCGTCGAATTTGAGAACTCTCGTTTACATTTAATCGTGGACCTCTGTGCTTTATATATTGAGTCTGTTCTGGTATGGCTATGATCTGAAGAACTGGGTCTGTCCCACGAAAGCTCATCACCTAATAAATTATTTTGTTAGTCTTTAAAGTGCTACGTGACTGCTTTTTTGTTTTGATAGAATACAGACTAACACAGCTATCTCTCTGTCACTATTACAAATCATCGTGTGTGCTGTTAGTGGTGAACAATGGCATGGTCATTAGTCTAGCTCAAGGCATGCCAGATCCCACTGGTAGATTGACCCCTGGTGTTTCGTGTGTGTTGGGGGGTGGTTGCTGATGAGAGGCTGGGAGCCACAGATATACCTCCAGATTACGTCTCATTACCACAGTTGGTTGTTTTGCAGTATAGTAAGAGGCTTGGGGTTTGTAGAGATAGAGGCCATGGCTGCTTTTGGCCTGCCCCTCATTGATGCTTCCTGGGGGTACCCAGAGCTGGGAGACACCTCACTCTCACCTGCTCTTCACATGAGGGAACTGTGTTAGTGCCTGTGGTGGGTTGGCTCCCCAAGTACACCAACAATGCAAGCACCCTCCACCACCCTTGCAGAACCAATGATACTTTACAGACAGGCAAGGTGCCTCTCCACCCTTGAACCCCGTTTGCATCCCAGCCTTTTGGCCACTAAAGACACACACAGAACTCATAGATACACTGCTTCCAAAGCAGCTGTACATCCCAGTTTACCAGACCAACCTCAGATCACTGCTTTGCTTTACTCACAACACTCAACTAAAAAAAGCATAAGTTCTTTTCAGAAAGCAATCTGGCTCTAGAAAGCTAGGATGCTAAAAATCATAATATACTTTCTAGAATCTAGACTATTAATTAACTCAGTAATCTCATGTCTAGCAGAGTATTTGCTCATTCCAAATCCTTACAGCATTTTACAGCCAGGCTGGTTGGCACTATCCCTACACTAGGCTGGTGCCCTGATTCTTCAGCAAAGGATTCAGTGTGTCTCTTGCCACTCCAAAATATACCAGACTACTCTTTTGTCCTATTCAGAAACAGACCACTTCCTGCTCTTTATTTCTGCCTGTAACTCTTGCAGATTTTGCAACCTCTAAATTCACACCTGGCTCAGTATACAAATAGGTCTACAGCATAAAGCACACAATACACAAGTGATAGACATGGGGTGAAGAACATTTCTGAGGTGTGGCACCTCCTGGAGAGTTACCTTAAGTCCAAGATCTTAAGAACAAAATGTACAGTGGGCTACTAGGTCTCAACAGAGACCTCAAATGGTCCTCTTTGATGACCTGTTACACAGATAATCCAAACCAAAGGATCCCTGTAACAACCTGTCAGCCCCCAATGTCCTATACCAGTTGGCACCAAGCAGACCATGGGCCATGCCCTCACTGGAACTAATACTGTCAGTGTCATATTAGAAAATACACATTTTATGATGGCATCTAGGGACTGGGCCCAGTGGACTAGACACTTTAGTGAGATATTTATCCTTTTCTCCTGCTTCTTCCATCTCCTCAGCTCAGGTATATCCCTTGCAGCCTAACCTGGTGGACTGGGAAGAAAGCTTTTGCGGTATGAGGATTATGAAAGTGACTACTCTTGCTTCCCTGCTCTTCTCTTTGAGTTTCTCAAAATGCAAGCCTCAGCTGCTAACGCTTCTCCCTCCGATGGGGCTTGGGGGGGGGTTGCCCAAACTGCGCACACTCGTGATAATAAACTGCATTTTAACCACTGAATTCTGATGGGTTCACAAGCATTACCAGATACCAGCTTTACTTGAGCCCCACCGTCCAAGTGTCTTGGGAACCAGGTTCTCCTGCTGAGATCAGGTGTTTGGGACAGGAGAAGAGATGTTTTTCAGAGTCTCCTGAGAATTACAACCAGTGAGAGGAGGAAAGGGGATTATTTTCATAGTGTTTAAAATCACAGGAACAGGGAAAATCAGAGTAAACAACCTGAGCTATTTCTGGCCCATGATCCTCACTGAAGTTAACATACTGCTGTGAGTACATGAGTGATAGGAACATTGCAGCAAAGCTTGACAGTGCAACAGGATTAATGACAGCAGGAAGGAGGAAAAAATCTAGCTAAACAAGGTATTTTAGAATGCATATAATGTTGCAAGTTGTTCTGAATGGGAGTCAAATGTGAAAGCAGCTGAGGGGCAGAAAAAGACAGCAGCATAGAAAGAAGCCCCACATAATGAATTGAGAGAGCTTTTCAAACAGCAAAGCCTAAATAAAACAGAGCAAATGTCTGAATAAATGGACAGCAAGGATGCTCATAGACCAGGGGGAAAATAATGGATCCACTGTGATGACAACATGGAGAACAAAAAGAGAAAGCCAGCAGTGATGCCCTGTAAAGGCAGAGCATTTAGGAGACTTCACATTACCTGGGCAGCAGCCCTCACAGACTTTATGCAATGCAGAGGCAGCAAATGTATAGCTCTATGCAGAGGTCATCAGAGCAGGTGTCTTCTTGGCAAATGTGGACAGGCTAAGACAAGGCTCACGCTCTCCAATCTATGCATTAATTCTCCCTTTGTCCTGTTGAAGGAAAGTTTGGATTATCTTCCTGTTTTACTCAGCACAGTGGTTTTAAATAAGCAAGATGCCGGTCTCTCTACCTCATAGTTAAACAGAGAGACTTAAGACATGAATCAGCTCCATTAAGAGCAGTGGCCAGAGCCTCCTCCCCCACAGAAGACCACAGGAGAGGTCAAAGAGGAATGAAACTCCACCATGCTAGGCTGGCCTCATGCAGTTCACCAGAAATCTTTGCCTCCAGAGGCAGGGACTAAGGAGCTAGTTCCATTTTTGCATTTAGAACTCTTATACAAAAAAACTATATCCCAACCTACCATGTTGCATTTGCCTGACTCTTTACGTTTTGATTTCTGAGTGCAGGTGATTTCAGTTTGTTATTGTGGCAGTTGGGATTATGTGCCTGGGAGGGTTGGACTCTCTTGATCCCTTGTTCCCTTAATTGTCTTTGATCAGCTTCAGGATCAGCCTTCCTCTGTCTGATTAACGAGGGCGAGGCCTGACTGAGGTTTGCAGGCTTTAAAAGCCAGAGTTGGAGCAATCAGGGGAGTGAAGTGGGCAGGGGGCTGCAGACAGGACAGTTTTAAGAGGGAGTTTGACAGAGGGGTTCCACTACGGTTAGGAAGACCCACAACTTGTTTGCCAGCACTGCTTTTGTCTTCTCCACTTGTGCCTGTAGTCAGACAGACCTCCTGACTAGGGATGCCTCTACCCAGACCCTGGCGTGGTTTTGCAGGGACTGTGACTTGCAATTTCCACCTACTGAAGTCCAGGCTGGGGGGATCATCCAATGTGCAAGCTGTCTTCTGATAAAAGCTTTCAGGAAGCAGGTGATGGAACTACAGGAAGAAGTAAGCTAGGCTTAGGAGTATTAGACCCCACGAGCAATTCCTGGACAGTATTCATGTGGAGACAGCTGCAGTTAAGATAGCTGTCCCACCACAAAAGAGTGCTGACACGCTATCAGTGGAGATGGAGATGGCTCAGAGGGACACTGGCAGCTGGTCACTTCCTTCAGCTGGCAGTGCTCTACTCCTGCTCCCAATGCTCCCACTGTGGTACTGGGAAACTGTTATGCCGTTCTGGATATGGGAAACACAGAAGATAAGGAAGCAGCCCCTATGAGTGAATCAGAGAGGCCTTGTACCCCCAAGGCTGAGAGGTCTGCTGCCACCACTGTGAGAGAGAAACACAGGTTAGTGGTGGTAGGAGACTCTCTTCAGAGGGGGACGGAGGCACCCATCTGTTGCCCTGACATGTCATCCTGAGAGGTGTGCTGCCTGCCAGGAGCCCGTATCCAGGATGTTATGGAGGCATTGTCGAGGATTATCTGGCCTGCTGCCTACTACCTCATGCTACTCATGCATGTGGGCACAAATGGTACTGCCAGATGTAACCTTGAGCAGATCAAGCGTGACTACAGGGCTCTGGGAGTCTGGGAGAAGGAGTTGGGAGTGCAGGTGGTGTTCTCCTCAATCCTACCTGTCCAGGATAGGGGCCCAGGCAGAGACAGGTGCATTCTGGAGGTGAATGCCTGGCTGTGAGGATGGTGTCGCCAGGAGCACTTTGACTTCCTCGATCACGGGATGCTGTTCCAAGAAGGACTGCTAAGCAGGGATGAATTCATCTTTCAAGGAATGGGAAGGATGTATTTGGATTGAGACTGACTAACTTAGTGAGGAGGGTTTAAAACTAGGCTCGACAGGGACAGGTGACCAAAGCACACAGATAAGTAAAAAACCTGGAGACCCGGGGGCTGGTTTGGAAATGGGAGAGATCATGGGCTACAATGGCAGAGAAAAAAGAGGGACTAGGCAGAACTGGGGGGCAAAAGCAAATCAGTATCTTAGATGCCTATGTACAAATGTAGGAAGCATGGGTAATAAGCAGGAAGAACTTGAAATCCTAATAAACAAAACTATGATATAATTGGTATCACAGAAACTGGGTGGGATAATATGCATGATTGAAATATTAGTATAGAAGGGTACAACTTACTCAGGAAGGATAGGCATGGTAAACAGGGAAGAGCTGTTGCCTTATATATCAAATATGTGCACACCTGGACTAAGGTGGTGATGGGTGCAGGAGACAGACATGCTGAGTCTCTGGGTTAAGTTAAAAGGGCTAAAAAACAAGGGTGATGTCATCATAGGGGTCTACTACAAACCACCTTGCCAGGTAGAGGAGGTAGATGAGACTTTCTCTTACAATAAACAAAATTCTCCAAAACACAGGACTTGATGATGATGGGGGACTTCAGCTATCCAGACGTATGTTGGGAAACTAACAGAGAGAGGCACAGAATATCCAGAAAGTTTTTGGACTGCATGGATGACAATTTTCTTATTTCAGACTGTGGAAAAATCTATTAGGAGGAAGCAGTTCTAGATCTGACTTGAGCAAATAGAGAGGAACTCATTGAGAATCTGAAAGTGGAAGTTAGCTTGGGAGAAAGTGACCATGACATCATAGCGTTCATGATTCCAAGCAACAGCAAAAGGGAGAACAGAAAAATAGAAACAACGGATTGCAAGAAAGCAAATTTTGGTCAACTCAACCAGCTGGTCGGTAAGGTCCCATGGGAAGCAAGATTAAGAGAAAAAACAACTGAGCAGAGTTAGCAGTTTTTTAAAGCGACTTTATTAAGGGCCCAAAAGCAAACTATACTGCTGCATAGGAAAGCTAGAAAGTATAGTAAAAGACCACTTTGGCTTAGCCAGGAGATCTTGCATGATCTCAAAATCAAAAAGGAGTCATATAAAAAGTGGAAAGTAGGAGAGATTACAAAAGATGTATATGAGCAAACAATGTGTGCATGAAGGGGCAAGAGTAGAAAGGCCAAGGCACAGAAGGAACTCAAATTAGCTAGAGACATAAAGGCCGTGTCTACACTAGCCCTAAACTTCGAAATGGCCATGCAAATGGCCGTTTCGAAGTTTACTAATGAAGTGCTGAAATACATATTCAGCGCTTCATTAGCATGCGGGCAGCTGCGGCACTTCGAAATTGACGTGGCTTGCCGCCTTGCGGCTCGTCCCAACGGGGCTCCTTTTCGAAAGGACCCTGCCTACTTCGAAGTCCCCTTATTTCCATGAGCAGATGGGAATAAGGGGACTTTGAACTAGGCGGGGTCCTTTCAAAAAGAAGCCCTGGCGGGACGAGCCGCGCAGCGGCAAGCCACGTCAATTTCAAAGTGCTGCGGCCGCCCGCATGCTAATGAAGCGCTGAATATGTGTTTCAGCGCTTCATTAGTAAACTTCGAAATGGCCATTTGCGTGGCAATTTCGAAGTTTGGGGCTAGTGTAGACACGGCCAATGGGTAACAAGAAGTCATTCTATGAATATTTTAGAAGCAAGAGGAAGACCAAGGACAGGGTAGGCCCACTACTCAGTCAGGAGGGAGAAACAATATCAGAAAACTTGGAAATGGCAGAGGTGCTTAATGACTTTGTTGTTTCGGTCTTCACCAAGAAGACCAGTGAAGAAATGCCTAACATAATGCATACTACTGGGAAGGGGGTAGGTTTAGAGGATAAAATACATAAGTAACTTAAAAATTACTTAGAAAAATTATATGTCTTCAAGTCACCAGGGCCTGATGAAATGCATCCTAGAATACTTAAGGAGCTCAGAGGAGGTTTCTGAGCCTTCAGCTATCATCTTTGAAAAGTCCTGGAAGTCAGGAGAGATGCCAGAAGACTGGAACAGGGCAAACATAGTGCCCATCTATAAAAAGAGAAAAAAGAACAACCCAGGAAACTACAGACCAGTCAGTTTAACTTCTGTGTGGGAAAGATAATGGAGCAAATAATTAAGGATGACTTAGTGGGGGCTAATCCTGCTTAAAGCAGGGGGCTGGACTAGATGACCTCCTGACATGGCTTCCAGCTTCATGATTCTGTGAATTCATCTGCAAAAATCTGGATGAAAATAAGGTGATTGGTAACAGCCAGCACAGATTTGTAAAGAACAAATCATGCCAGACCAATCTGATTGATAGCGTTTTTTGACAGGATAACAAGTCTTGTTGATAAGGGAAAGGCAGCGTATGTGGTATACCTAGACTGTAGTAAGGCATTTGACAGGTCTTGCATGATCTTATCATCAATAAACTAAGCAAATGAAACTTAGATGGGGCTCTACAAGGTGGGTGCATAACTGTCTGGATAACTGTTCTCAGAGAGCAGTTATTAATGGTTTGCACTCATGCTGGAAGGGCATAACAAGTGGAGTTCAGTACGGATCTGTTTTGGAATGAGTTCTCTTCAATATCTTCATCAATGATTTAGATATTGGAATAGACAGTATGCTTATTAAGTTTGCAGATGATACCAAGCTAGGAGGGGTTGCAACTGCTTTGAAGGAGAGCTGCATAATTCAGAATGATCTGGACAAACTGGAGGAATGGTCTGAAGTAAACAGGATGAAGTTTAATAAGGACAAATGCAAACTACTCTACGGAGGAAGAAACAATCAGCTTCATACATATAGAATGGGAAGCAACTCTCCAGGAAGGAATACTGTGGAAAGAGACGTAGTGGTCTTAGTGGACAACAAGCTAAATATGAGCCAACAGTGTGATGCTGTTGCCAAAAAAGCAAACATGATTCTGGAATATATTAACAGGAGTGTTCTGAGCAAGACACGAGAAGTCATTCTTCCACTGTACTCTGCACTGATGAGGCTTCAACTGGAGTAGCGTGTCCAGTTCTGGGCATCACATTTCAAGAAAGAGGTGGAGAAACTGGAAAAGGTCCAGAGAAGAGCAACAAGAATGATAAAAGGTCTAGAGAACAGGAGCTATGAGGGAAGACTGAAAGGACTGAGCTTGTTTAGTTTAGAAAAGAGAAGATTTAGAGGGGACATGATAGTGGTTTCCAAGTACCTCAAAGAGGGTTAAGAAGGAGGAGGGAGCAAAATTGTTCTCCTTGGCCTCTGAAGACACGACGAGGAGCAAAAGGCTTAAACTGCAGCAAGGAAGGTTTAGATTAGGCATTAGGAAAAACTTCCTAACTGTCACGGTGGTTAAATACTGGAATAAGTTACCTAGGGAGGTTGTGGAATCTCCATTGCTGGAGATATTTAAGGGGATGGTTGGGGATGATCTAGATGGTGTTTGGTCCTGCCAAAAGGGCAGGGAACTGGACTTGATGACCTCTTGAGGCCCCTTCCTGTTCTATGATTCCACTTCCTAGTGCCCCCCCACCCCCCACAGTCAGCAGAGAGATGCAGTTAGTCCTTTTCAGAGATTGTTATTCACCTCTTCTCCTAACTCAGCTGTTGGGAGGAACCCTTTGCATATTTCACCTCCATGGATGGGAGGGCAACACAGCAAATTTTTCATTTTCCTTTTGAATGTCCCTAACTAGTTCGTCGGGTGCTGAAGGCTTTTTCCTATTGGGTAGGATACACGTATTTGTTTTGCAAATGCCAGCAGCACCTCACAACCATTCCATTAAGTATGAACACTGAGCACATTCTTATAATGCTCGCTCCTATTTAAACAATATTAACAGACAGGAGAGTCAGCCTGGTTCCAGCCCTATGCCTGTCAGGCTTCTGCTGAGATACAGGAACTGTGGCATGAATTGGCACTTCATCTGCCGGTGTCAGAGGGATCCCCAGAGACAGGTAGTTGCTCCTCCATGGTCCTTCCCCATGGGAGAAAGCTGCTCTCCTAAAGGTAGCAATATATTTTCTGCCTGAAGAAATGAAGATTTTGCTCATAGCTACATCACCTATACACATTTCAGGACTTCTTCCACTCATGTTCTCTTATCTCACAAAGGATGGTGGTCAGACCAAAGGGCTGGCAATTCCCAAGAGAACAGAGACCTGAATGGATCACACTTTTGTCAAACATCTTGGTTACCAATGCTATTGTGAAGCCAAGTGTTGGCACAAAGATGATTGCCTGTTCATCCTGGGAGTCCAGCTTCTCACTCAACTAAGTATCTGCACTGCTAACCCTGTGCCCCATCCAACTGTGCACAGGTCTCCTCGCTGTTTTCCAGCCGCAGAAGGGCTACAGGGCCAATATCAGAAGCATGAAAGGTAATGCCTCTTGATCTCTCTGCATTAGACTAGTGGAGCGGGTTGACTGGCCATCCCTGTGATGCCTCTTTCCTGTATTTGATGGGGAGCAGGTCACTAGCCGTCGCACCTGACACCAAATATGTAAGAGCTAATCGGAGCTGGAAGGCAACCTTAACACAACCTACTGAAGACAGATGCACAGTAAATGGAGACACGTGGGTCCTGCTGAGAAAAAGCCAAGGTCCCTAAGTGAGGAGGGGCCGATATGTGGGAATTTAGATATCACTGGATAATTACAATCTCCAAATACAAATATCCACTGTGTGTGTCCTGCAGCCTGCTGGCTGATCACTCAACATGAAGGCGCAATTAAATGTCTCTTTAAGGCAGTTGATGGTCTTAGCAACACAAACAGATGCATGCTCCAGGCACTCTGTCTGAGCATTGCAAAGTGAAGCTGTTGCATCAGAAAACGCTAGACTAAGAGAAAGCCACACAGGGAGATGAGCTGATCTCATCTCCACGCAGAAAATCAGAAGCTATCAACTCCACGATGAACCTATGTTAGCTGATGGCTGGCTGTGCCAGAATGAATGTGTCTGGCAACAGTACAGAGAATTAATTTAAAACAAAGAAAATTATTTTATAACAGCAACATCCGTGTTTGTGATTTATAGCACGGCAGCTGGCAGCTTATCATAGAATCATAGAAGAGTAGGAATGGAAGGGACCTCGAGAGGCCATCGAGTCCAGCACCCTGCCCTCATGGCAGGACCAAGCATTTTCTAGACCATCCCTGAAAGCCATCTATCTAACCTCTTCTTAAATAGCTCCAGTGATGGAGATTCTACCACCTCCCTTGGCAATTCGTTCCAGTGTTTGATCACCCTGACAGTTAGGAACTTTTTTCATAATGGCCAACCTGAACCTCCCCTGCTGCAATTTCAGTCCATTGCCTCTTGCTCTATCCTCAGAGGCAAGGAAGAACAAGTTCCCTCCCTCTGCCTTATGACATCCTTTTAAATACCTGAAAACTGCTATCATGTCCCCCCTCAATCTTCTCTTTTCCAAACTAAACAAGCCCAATTCTTTCAGCCTTTCTTCATAGGTCATGTTCTCTAGACCTTTGATCATTCTCGTTGCTCTCCTCTGGACCCTCTCCAATTTCTCCACATCCTTCCTGAACTGCGGTGCCCAGAACTGGACACAATACTCCAGCTGAGGCCTAACCAGCGCAGAGTAGAGCGGGAGAATGACTTCTCGTGTCTTGTTCACGACACACCTGTCAATGCATCCTAGAATCATGTTTGCCTTTTTTGCAACAGCATCACACTGTTGACTCATATTTAGCTTGTGGTCCACTATAACCCCCAGATCCCTTTCTGCTGTACTCATTCCTAGGCAGTCCTTTCCCATTCTGTATGTGTGACACTGATTGTTTCTTCCTAAGTGGAGCACTTTGCATTTGTCCTTATTAAACTTCATCCTGTTTACCTCAGCCCATTTCTCCAGTTTATCCAGATCCTTTTGAATTATGACCCTATCCTCCAAAGAAGTTGCAACCCCTCCCAGCTTGGTATCATCTGCAAACTTAATAAGTGTACTTTCTATGTCAATATCTAAATCGTTAATGAAGATATTGAACAGAACCGGTCCTAAAACAGACCCCTGCGGAACCCCACTAGTTATACTTTTCCAGCAGGATTGAAAACCATTAATAACTACTCTCTGGGTACGGTTATCCAGCCAGTCGTTCACCCACCTTATAGTAGCCCCATCTAAGTTGTATTTGCATAGTTTATTGATAAGTATATTATGTGAGATCGTGTCAAATGCTTTACTGAAGTCTAGGTATACCACATCCACCGCTTCTCCCTTATCCACAACACTCGTTATTCTATCAAAGAAAGCTATTAGATTGGTTTGACATGATCTGTTTTTAACAAAGCCATGCTGGCTGTTCCCTAGCACCTTACCACCTTCCAAATGCTTGCAGATGATTTCTTTAATTACCTGCTCCATTATCTTTCCTGGCACAGAAGTTAAGCTGACTGGCCTGTAGTTTCCCGGGTTATTCTTGTTCCCCTTTTTATAAATGGGTACTATATTTGCCCTTTTCCAGTCTTCTGGAATCTCTCCCGTCTCCCACGATTTACCAAAAATGATTGCTAAAGGCTCTGATACCTCTTCTATCAGCTCCTTGAGGATTCTAGGATGCATTTCATCAGGCCCTGGTGATTTCCGTTTTGCTGTTGGGTAGGACATTACCCTTTCTGCTGGAGATCAGCTCTTCACACTAGTTCATGTTTTTCAACTGTCTGGTGATTTGCACATTCCAACACGCTTGCAATACAAATGCTCAAACATTTGTACTGCAAATGCTAGCAGCAACTCAGAACCATTCCATTAACTGTGAACACCAAGAACATTCTTGTAATGCTAATTCCTATTTAAACAATACTAACAGACAGGGGAGCCAGCCTGAAAGAAGCCATGCATGCTCTTTCCAAGTTAACTGGGCTCCACACAGGGACAATATACTTGTGCATGTGTGCATGCGTACACACACCTGACTTCTTTTTTAATTCTGTTGCATTTGCTAGTAAGTGGCCAGTTCAGTGTTAGCAAACATTCAAGGGTTTAAACCCAGCAATTATTTTAATTTTCGAATGGGCAACACACACAGCCATAATGAACTAAAATAGAAATCCTCTTGCACAAATTTAGTCAACACTGCTACTTGGCAAGTTAAATAAACGCGGACTCAACCAATTCCATCACTGAAGCAAGGGACAGACAGCACTGGCTAGAGTTAACATTCTCAAAGATAAGCGATGTCACATCACACCTCTGCTGATGCTCTTAGATCCTGCTCAGAAGCCTTTGCCTACTCTCCCAGCCCTGGGTACCTTCCTCCCCATACCCCAAATTCTGCTCTTGTCCTGTTGTCCTGCTGATCAGATGCCAGCTCATCCCAAGGCTGCCCTACCTTAAAGGAACTCTGGCATACACATACCTGGAATCAGTCTGGTTCCTTGGGGTGTTAGTACAGGTACTGTAGGTAAAGTAATGTGTTTAGATTGCATGAAGTACTTGTGTATCACTGCTGGCAATGATCTCACTTACTGTATCTGAAGCCCATATTATAAATTAAAATTTCAGCATTTGCACTGCAAACCTCTGTGGCTATGGGCTTGTCCACACCTACAGTGCTGCACCGATGCTGCACCGTAACACGTTAGTGAAAGCAATACTTATGCTGACAGGAGAGCGTCTGCCTTTGGGATAGGTACACCACCCCCTTGAGAGGCAGCAGCTAAATCTAAAGGAGTACCCTCCTGTCTCCACAGCAACGTCTACATTAAGTGTTAGGGCAGGGGTGTGCAAACTGGGGGGCATGCTCCTGGGGCGGGGACAAAATTTCAAAAGGGGGTGCAGCACAGTTGGATCTGCCACTGCAGCAGTCCTCTGCTGCCTCCCCGCAGCCTGTCAGCTCAGCTGCCCTGTGCAGCACTGCCTGCCTCCCTGCCGTCATTCCTCAACTCCAGTCAGGGCCTTTGCAGCCTCCCTGCCCCTTCTCTGGGCTAGGCTTACCTATGTTACCAGCCGTCCTGCCACCTAGGGGTCCACCGTCCCCTGGGAGTGATGGAATCATTTCTGGTCTCCCAGTCTGAAAAAGTGGGCAGAGGCAGCTGGGGATGGGGGGCGGCGGGGGAGAGTAAGATTTTACTGGGACAGCCCCTTTGTTCACCCTCCCAGGACAGTTCAGGCTTTTTTCCTTTTTTTTAAGTTCAATTATGTTGATCTTTTCTTTTGTTCTTTTGTTTAACTTTGCCTGGGAGGGCTGGAGAAGGCAGGGAGCAGGCTCTTTAAACAACAAGGAGCTGTTGATTTTTTTTGTTTTAGTTTTTTTTCTCACAAGCTGGAAAGTGGGTGGGATGGGCTCTTGAAACAGCAAGCTAAAGAGTTTATATATATAAACAAATAAAGCATTCTCCTCAATAAAAAAAAATTTGCAATATGTTACTGTTTTTATATATGTATATTTGCATTTATATGCCCACTAATAAAGTTTTAAAGTCTATAGATTTATCATCTTATATATGCTGAAAGGGTTTTTTTTTCCCCTATGAAGATAACTCAAATTTCTGTTGGTTCTGATTTATTAGAAAGGTTGTGGGGCCTGGCTAATTGCAGGAACTAAAAGAGGGACCCAATGTAAAAAGTTTGCTCACCCGTGGATTAGGGAACTCAGGGTAGTGATTTTTCCACAGCACTGGGTGATGCCATTATGCTGACCTAAGATGGTGCTCTAGACCAAGTCCATGTAAGTCACTAGCCAAGGGAGACTGACTAGTGTGAAGTGCTGAACTGTAGCAGGAATTATGCCCTGTATGACAGCATTAACTCACCACTGCAGCTCTTCCTGCTGGCTGTCATGGGGACTAACTCTGTTTGCCAGTGCACCCTCTTCTGGTGAGATCTTGCTGCTGTCACTTCTGCTCCAAGGACCTATGTCACTCCAAGGACTGGGGCATCCTCTTCACAACACAGCCTTCAGCTTTGCCATGCTCTATGCCCCCCATTTCAGGGGACAGTATGCCATGCTCTGTCCAGCCTCTTCCATCAGTGGATACCGCAGCCAACTGTCTGGCCACTTCCTCATGGCAAAGTGGGTACAAGGCAGTGGAACCAATACTTCACACGCCAGACCAGACACCTAACTATCACAAAGGCAGGCTTCCCTGCATGGCAACACAGATCGGAGTGCTCCAGAAGACTGTCTGTGATTCCAGGCTTAGGCTGTTATACTGCCTGAGTAGTTTACACATGACAATTGGCTGGAGAAATCTAAGTCTGGAACTCACAACCAACCTGGGGTTTATGCTCTGCTTCTCAAATGTCTGCATGGAAGTTGATACTCACTTTCTGAGTTCCAGATGACAACTTTACGGTTCCTCAAACCCAATCTACAATTCCTCAAGCTATTTGAGTCCTGGGGTGCAACACCAACACTGCTCTTCCAATACCCCTGAGTTCTGACCCAAAGGCTCCTCTCTCTGTCATTCCTAGGCTTCTGAACCCCACTCCCCTGCCAATGCCACTCAGTCCCAATCTGCAATCCGGTCTGTTATTCACAGACTTTCAGAAGCAAAAGACCTTTCGGATTATCAGCCCTTCCCAAATCAGTGTGGGAGTGTTTCCATCACTATAATCTCTAGGATTTTGCCCCCATCCAGACCAGTTACTTCAGCTATCATAGAATACTAGGACTGGAAGGGACCTCAAGAGGCCATCGAGTCCAGCCCCCTGCCCTCATGGCAGGACCAAGTACTTTCTAAACCATCCCTGATAGACATCTATCTAACCTGCTCTTAAATATCTCCAGCGATGGAGATTCCACAACCTCCCTTGGCAATTTATTCCACTGTTTGACCACCCTGACAGTTAAGAACTTTTTCCTAATGTCCAACCTAAACCTCCCTTGCTGCAGTCTAAGTCCATTGCCTCTTGTTCTAGCCTCAGAGGCCAAAAAGAACAAGTTTTCTCCCTCCTCCTCATGACACCCTTTTAGATACCTGAAAACCGTTATCCTGTTGCCCCTCAATCTTCTCTTTTCCAAACTAAACAAGCCCAATTCTTTCAGCCTTTCTTCATAGGTCACATTCTCTAGACCTTTAATCATTTTTGTTGCCCTTTTCTGGACCCTCTCTAATTTCTCCACATCTTTCTTGAACTGCGGTGCCCGGAACTGGACACAATACTCCAGCTGAGGCCTAACCAGCGCAGAGTAGAGCGGAAGAACGACTTCTCGTATCTTGTTCACAACACACCTGTTAATGCACCCCAGAATCATGTTTGCTTTTTTTTTTTTCCCGCCCCCCAACAGCATCACACTGACTCATATTTAGCTTGTGGTCCGCTATAACCCCTAGATCTCCTTCTGCTGTAGTCATTCCTAGACAGTCTCTCCCCATTTTGTATGTGTAAAACTGACTGTTCCTTCCCAAGTAGAACACTTTGCATTTGTCCATATTAAACTTCATCCTCTTTACCTCAGCCCATTTCTCCAATTTATCCAGATCATTTTGAATTATGACCCTATCCTCCAAAGCAGTTGCAACCCCTCCCAGCTTGGTATCATCTACAAACATAATGAGTGTACTTTCTATGCCAATATCTAAATTGTTGATGAAGATATTGAACAGAACCAGTCCTAAAACAGACCCCTGTGGAACTCCACTTGTTATACTTTTCCAGCAGGATTGAGAACCATTAAGAACTACTCTCTGAGTTATACTTTATTAATTTATATAATGAAAACATGATAAATATTATGACTCCCTAGTATAATCTATACAAAGCAAGAGAAGCAAAATGGAATTTATACCACAAATCTAATCACAGTTGTTGGAATTAAAGGTGTGAAAAGTCATGGTGTAGTTATGTTATTAATAGATGTTACAAAGGGCTCATCACTGCAGGCCATGCGTACTTGTAAAAGATGGAAAAGCCTCCATCTGAACCAGGAGCTAAACATCCTGAACTTCTCTCACACATTTCTGAAAGGTTGATCTTCAGAGCCTCATCCTCAGCATGGTCTGACATAAACCAGGGATCCTTCAGTTGCCATTTCTCCTGCTGCTCTTCCTAATTTAGCTGTGGTATTGGAGTATCATCTCCATTTCAGCACAGACTGGAGCACAGAATCATAGAATCCTAGGGCTGGAAGGGACCTTAGGAGATAATCTAATCCAGCCCCCTGCCTAAAAGTAGGATCAACCCTAATTAATCATCCCAGACAGGGCTTTGTCAAGCTGGGACTTAAAAACCTCTAGGGATGGAGACTGCACCACCTCGCTAGGTAAAGCATTCCAGTATTTCACCACTCTTCTGGTGAAATAGTTCTTCCGAATATCCAACCTAAACCTCTGCCTCTGCAACTTCAGACCATTGCTTCTTGTTCTGCCATCACTCATTAGTGGGAACAGCCTCTCTCACTCCTCTTTAGAGCCCCCCCATCAAGAAGTTGGAGGTTGCTACCAAAACACCCCTTTCTCTTCTGCAAACTAAATAACCCCAAATCCCTCAGCCTCTCCTCAAAGGTCATGTGCTCCAGCCACCTAACAAAGCAAGTCTTTGCCCATGAAAGCTTATGCTCCAAAACATCTGTTAGTCTATAAGGTGCCACAGGACTTCTTGTTGTTGTCAAAGATACAGACTAACATGGCTACCTCTCCAATACTAATAATTTTTGTTGCCCTCCGCTGAACCCGCTTCATTGCATCCACATCATTCCTGTACTGGAGGACCCAGAAATGGATGTGATACTCCAGATGTGGCCTCAACAGTGCCGAATAGACAGGAATAATAACTTCTCTAGATCTGCTGGAAATGCTTCTCCTAACGCACACCAATATGCCGATAGCCTTCTTGGCTACAAGGGCACACTGTTGACTCATGTAGCATCTCATCCACCGTAATTCCCAAATCCTTTCCTTCTGCACTGCCACTTAGCTTGGGATTCTTCCATCCCAAGTGAAGGACCCTGCCCTTATCCTTGCTGAACCTCATCAGATTACTCTGGACCCTATCCCAACCTTCCAACATATTTATCTCCCTGTACCTTAGTGGCATCCTCAAATTTGCTGAGGGTGCAATCCATCCCCTCATCCAAGTCATTAATGAAGATGTTGAACAATACCAGCACTTGGGGCACCCCACTTGAAAGTGATCACCAGACATTGAGCCACTAATCACTACCCATTGGGCCCAACAGTCTAGCCAGCTTTCTATTCATCTTACAGTCCATGTATCCAATCCATATTTCCATAACTTATGGGCAAGAATGTTGTGGGAAATGTATAAAAAACTTTGTTAAAGTCAAGATATATCACATCCATTGATTTTCCCATGTCCGCACAGCCAATTACCTCATCATAGAAGCTAATCATTGGTCAGGAATGACTTGCCCTTGGTGAATTCATGTTGACTACTCTTGATCGCTTTCCCCTCTTCCAAGTGCTTCAAAGTGGATTCTTTGAGGATCTCCCCCGCACCCCCGCCATGATTTTTCTGGGGACTGAGGTAAGGCTGACCGGTCTAGGGTTCCTGGGATTGTCCTCCTTTCCTTTTTAAAGATGTGCACTACAATTGCATTTTTCCAGTATCTGGGACCTCTCCCAATCTCCACGAGTTTTCAAAGATAACAGCCAAATGCTCTGCAATGACATCTGCCAATTTCCTCAGTACCCTTGGATGAATTAAATCTGGAGCCATGGATTTGTGTGTCTAGCTTTTCTAAACAGCCGTTAACCTGTTCTTTCCTCAAGAAGGGCTGCCCACCTCCTTCACACACAGCATTGCCTAGTGCTGTAATCTGGGAGCTGACCTTGTCCATGAAGACTGAGGCAAAAAAATCATTGAGTACTTCAGCTTTTCCCACATCATCTGTCACTGGGCTACCTCCCTCTTCCAGTAATGGTCCCACACCCTCCCTTGATAACCCTCTTATTGTTAACATGCCTGTAGAAACCTTTCTTGTTGCCCTTCACATTCCTTGCTAGCTGCAGTTCCACCTGTACTGTCACCTTCCTGATTACTCCAAGGCATTCTCCAGCCCTATATTGTACTCACCCTTAGTCATCTGTCCAAGTTTCCACTTCTTATACACATCCCTTTTGAGTTTCAGGTCACCAAGGGTTTCCCTTGTAAGCTAAGCTTACTTTTCTTGCTTTTCTCACTGCGCTTCAGGACGGTTTGTTCCTATGCCTTCAATTAGACTTCTTTGAAATACTGCCAGTTCGCTTGAACTCCTTTCCCCTTCAGATTAGTTTCCCAGGGGACTTGCCCATCACTTCTCTCAGGGAGTCGAAGTCTGCTCTTCTGAAATCACGGGTCTGCATTTTACTGCTCACTTTTCTTCCTTTTGTCCAAATCCTGAAATCTACCATCTCATGATTGCTGCAGCCCAGGTTGCCACCCACTCCTATTTTGCCCACTAGTTCTTGACTGTTTGTAGCAGCAGGTCAAGCTGCGCACAGTCCCTTGTCGGTTCCATCAGCGCTTGTACCAGGAAGTTATCCCCAACATTCTCCAAAAACTTCCCAGATTGTCTATGTGCTGCTGTATTGGCTTCCCAAGAAACGCCTGGGTGATTGAAGTCTCCCATTAAATCCAGGGCCTGTGATCTGGAAGCTTCTCTTAGTTGTCTGAAGAAATCCCCATCTACCTTATACACCTGATCTGGTGGTTTATAGAAGAGACACCAATGAGAACATCAACTCTGTTGCTTATGCCTCTAAATTTAACCCAAAGACTCTCAACTGGCTTTTCTCCCTCCATCTACTGGCGCTCTGAACAATCATACTGCTCTTTCACATACATCACAACTCTTCCTCCTTTTCTCCCCAGCCTGTCCCTTCTGAACAGTTTATACCCTTCCACGACAGTGCTCCAGTTATGTGAGTCATCCCACCAAGTCTCCAATTATTCCAATCACCTTATACTACTTTGACTGTGCCAGGGCCTCTAAT
This sequence comes from Carettochelys insculpta, assembly GCF_033958435.1. NCBI lineage: Eukaryota > Metazoa > Chordata > Testudines > Carettochelyidae > Carettochelys > Carettochelys insculpta. The sequence goes on from NC_134147.1 coordinate 208,623, forward strand.
TCTTCCTGTCTCCCAGACTTCTTGCATTTGTGTATAAACACCTTAGATAATTAGCTGATTGGCCTATTTCTACTTTCAAACCAGGGTCCTCCTTTGTCATTCCTTATTTGTTCTCCACACACCTCAGGGCTTGCATCACCATCCCCCAACAAACCTAGTTTAAAGCTTTCCTCACTAGGTTTGCACGCCTGCCCGCCAACATACTCTTTCCTCTCTTCATCAGGTGGATCCCATCTCTCTCTAGCAATCCTTGTTCCCAAAACAGAATCCTACAGTTGAAGAAACCAAATCACTCTCTCCAACACCACAAATGCACAACCACGCATGTACTTCCATGATTTGACGATCCCTACCTGGACCCCTTTCTTCAAAAAGGAGAATGGATAAAAACATCACTTGGGCTCCATAGTCCTTGATCTTCCTTCCCAGAGTTACATAACCTGCAGTGATCTGCTCAAGGTCTTTCTTTGCTGGGCCATTAGTTCCTACATGGAGAAGTACGAATCCACAGGTTTGATGATTTTTGGAAGTCTCTCTGTCACATCCTGGATTCTAACTCCTGGTAAGCAGCAAACTTCCTAAAATTCCAGGTCTGGACAGAAGATGGATGACTCCATTCCTCTTAGGAGGGAGTCTGTGACAACCACCACCTGTCTTCTTCTCTTGAGGGTAGCATCTTCCACAGGAACTTCTCTTTGAATCTCAACTTCCCCAGCAACTGTCTCATGCTCAGGGTTTGAAAGGTATTTATGACCAATGTTAATGAAAGTCATCCAATGTGTCACCTGGTGAATGCCTCAGCATTGAATTGTGAGGGTGGGGTGACCTTAGACCGAAGCTGGACTGATTGTCTCTGCATCAGTTTCTGGGAACTATTTGTGGGTTGAGTGGGGCCCTACATAATTTCATTTTATGTTTCTTTGTTGAAGTCTCTTTTCCATTGTGACATAAGTAAAAGCAGGGGGCTTCATCCTTAGTTGGTATGCATCAGCAGTGCTAACTTGAAGTCCCAGAGACCACCTCCACTGAATTAAAGCAATGACACGTCACTCATTTATATGAGTGATGCCCAGCCCAGTGTCTCAATCTGCAGCAGAAAATATAAATGGCAACTGGCAACACACCTTGGGAGGCAGTGTACACAGGGCTACAGAGTCAAGAGAAAAGGATCAGCTCAGCAAGACAGAGACATAGCCTAGAAGTGCCTGCCTAAAACCTCTAGTAAAGGTAGAAAACAGAGCTCAGGACTAAGCATATCAAAATTAATTTTCAAGTAAAATGCATCAAATGTTTTCCTCTTGTCTAGACATATTATCTGACTCTCCTGCCCTTCACCCCCACTCTGTAATAAGGTTTATGCCATGGTTTGTAAGCCAATGTTCATGATGTGTTTATACACCTTTGTTAGCAACTGTTCCTTTATTTTACTGCGGACCATACATAGGATGCCAGCCAGATATTTCCAGGTATTCTTCTGTAAAGGCACAATTCCTTTATTTGCTTATTCTGATGTCCACTAGTTCTCCATTACAGTGTACTAATATCCCATCCCAGGCACCCTTGCCCCCCCATTAAGAATCACAGACAATAGCTCTGGCTCCCTGCTCAGGCTTACTGTTTCTTGTAGCAACTGCCTTATGGTTCCAGGTAACAAGCTCTATTCACTCTTTCAGAGTCAGTTTCCCATTGCCAAAGAGACCCTGGCATGAAGGGGACAGTCTCTGGATGACAGGAAGTGGTCCTGGGTGGTGATATTATCATCATTTTCACTCATCAGTCATTCTGCAGATATGCCCAAATAGCTGTAGCTTCCCTTGTATAACCTTCTGCAGTACGCTGTCTTTCAGCTGTACCTTCCTATATAATTCCTCATTGGTGACCTTCTGCGTCCATCCTATTCTCAGGATCTTTCTATAACAGTTCCTCTTGAATGCCCGTATCCTTCTTTTCAAATCTTTCCTTATCATCCATGTCTCACATCTGTACAACATGCTGCTTAATACACACATTTTCAAGATGCTCAGCTTTGTTCCAAAGCTAATTGCTTTGCTTTTCCAGATCTTATCCATAGCCTTCAAACTCGCTGTTGCTTTCACTATTCTAGTTGATACTTCCTGCTTACAATCTAGATCATGCAACATGTTGCACGTGAACCTCTCTACGTTCTCTAGTTTGATCCTATCTACATTGATCTTCCTTCTTATTTCCTTATATCCAAATACATTTTTTTCGTTTCATCATTCATAATCAGTCTGTACCACTTCCCTTCCTTGTTTAGCACCTGCACCATTCTCGCTGGCTTCTCTTCCTCTTCCCTGATAACTGTATCATCCATGAAAAAGAAGTTACTCAAATTCATACAGTAACGATGGTTCTTTGAGATGTGTTCCCGTAGGTGCTCCACCTTACGTGTTAGGCTTGCCCTGCTGCCACAGACCAGACATCTTCATAGCCATTTTCGGCCAGACCGTGCATGCGTGAGCTCCGACGTGCCACTTCATGCTCTTTTAGTCACATGCATGGTTGCATCTTAGCCAGTTCCTCGAAACCACTTTGAATCTGAAACAAAAGAACAGAAGAAGAATCTGAAGAAGGGAGGAAGGATGGGGGTGGAGCACCCATGGGGGCACATCTCGAAGAACCATTGTTACTGCACGAAGGTGAGTTAACTTCTTTTTCTTCTTTGAGTGTCCTCATGGGTGCTCCACCTTAGGCGACTGAGTAACAGTACTGCCCCTGCAAGAAACTAGTAGGCGAGTACTATATTCAGGTCTTGTTCAGGACAGGTAACACTGCTGTGGACAGAGAGGTATTCTCAGTCACCTGTCAGTGGATGACGTAGTGCCCAGGTCGCTGCCCTGCAGCTGTTGCAAAGGGGGACTCCTCTGAAGAACGCTGTCAATGCTGCCATTGTTCTGGTCAAGTGCACCCTTGGTTGGCACGGTAAGGACACTCCCCACAATGAGTAACAAGTCATAATGCATAGTAACAGAGAGTAAGCCGTGCTAGTCTATATACTATCAAAACAAGTGCTACTTGATTGCTTTTTGTTTTGAAGTCATAATGCAGGACGTGATAAGGTTAAACAGTCTCCGCGATATCTCTTCACCCTTAGAATAGCAGGCTATAGATACCATCAACCTCTTGGTCCTCCGAACTGGCTTGGTTCTGTCAATATAGAAGGCTAACATCCTTCTCTCATCCAATGAGTGCAAGTGCTCCTCGCATGCTGACGAGTACAATTTGGGATAAAACGCCGGCTGCACTATGGGTTCATTAATGTGGAACTCTGAGGTGACCTTGAGGATGAACTGCGGATGTAATCTGAGCAGCACCCCATCTTTGTTGAAAATGGCATCTGGGGGGATCGCCAGCAGGGTGGACAGTTCACTAATCCTTCAGGTGGATGTAATCGCCATGAGGAAAAAAGTCTTTAACATTAGCAATTTGAGTTAGGCTGTGGCCATAGGTTCAAATGGACCCCTTGTTAATGTCTCTAGAACTAAGCTCACTTAGTCTACTTCACTCAGAGATAGCTGTCTGGAGGAGCACCAGATGGTGAACCTTTTCCATTTAGAAAGGCAAGTCTTATGTGTATTTTGTCACCTGCTCTGCATCAGAACCTCTTTGACCTGGTCTTAGCAGAGATCCTCAGTACTGTTGAACCAGAAACAAGCCAGGCCGTGAGATGGAGAGGTGAGGTTGTGGTTGCATGATCGCCCTCTGAGCCTGAGTCAACAGATCTGAGGGACCGGGAAGGAGCAGCAGCATACGCAACGACATCCTGCATAGGATTGGGAACCAGTGCTGGCGTACCCAGGCTGGCACTATTCGTATGAGTTTGGCTCCATCCCTGTTCACTCTTTCTAATGCTCTGGGAATTAGAACTGTTGGGGGAAACACATACAGCTGATTAGGAAGTGATCAGCTAAAGAGTTCAGTCCCAGACCCGCTCTGGAGCAGAACTGACTGCACTGACAATTCACGTGGGTGGCAAATAAGTCTATGAAAAGAAACCCCCCTCGATAAAATACGGGGAGAAGAATGTCGTGGCAGATCTCTCACTCATTATCTGCTGCAAAGCGCCTGCTCAAGACATCCACTTCTGTATTGTTGATGCCTGGCAAATGAGATGCTACCAGTGTTATGCTGCTGCAAACGCATGAGTTCCACAGGCAAAATGCCTCTGCGCAAAGGGATCAAAAATATGCCCCTCCCTGTCGACTGATGTAATACATCATTGCCATATTCACTGTGAGCATGTTTACAGGTGTATTGCAGAGACATGGTAGGAAGTGCCTGCAGGCGTTGTTCACCACCCTGAGCTCCAGTAGTTTTACATGGAGGGACATCTCCGTAGCAGACCACCGGCCTTGTATGGATTGACAGTTCAGGTGGGCTCCCCATCCTACGAGAGAGGCATTCGCTATTAGTGCAGCCAGTTGTGGCCAAGGAAATGAAATATCTGAAAGCAAATTGTCTGGCATAGTTCACCACCACAGTGACTGGAGCACAACGCTCAGTACTCTATCCCATTTGTGAATATAGTGACTTGTAGCCTGTATACAGTCACTATCCAATGCTGGATACATCAAAATCGCAGGCATGAGTTTTGAACCACGTAAGTAGTGGCTGCCGTGTGCCCCATGAGCTGAAGGCAGGTCATGATCTGTACCTTTGGACTTGCGGACACCGTGTGAACGATGTCTTCAATGGTACAGTAACAGTGGAGCGGGAGGTATACCTGAGCAACAGTGGAGTCCAGTCACACACCAATGAACTCTATACTTTGTGTGGGCTCCACAATAGATTTCTGATCATTTATGATGAGGCCCAGCAAGTGAAAGGTAGCTCTTGTGACCTATATCATGGTGGCAAAGTCTGCTGGAGGTGCCCCATTGATAAGGCAATCGTCCAGATACAGAAAGATAACATCGAGATGTCGGACATGTACTGCAACCACTGCAAGGTTCTTCAAGTACAGCCTGGGAGCCGTGGTGAGCCTGAAGGGTAGAACCCTGTACTGAAAGTGCACCTTGCCCATAACAAACCGGACGAATCCCCTTTGGGCGGGATGACTGGTTAATGACCATCTTGATATGTTGTTTTCACAGGTAATGATTAAAATTTCAAAGGTCCAGTATAGGTCTCCATCCCCCCAACTTCTTCTGGGTGAGGAAGTATAGGGAGTAGAACCTTCTCCCTCTGAACTTGTCCTGTACTGGTTCCACAGCCCCTATGGCGAGGAGGTGATCCACCTCTTGTCGAAGCACAATCTCGTGAGAGAGGTCCCTGAAGAGGGACGGGTAAGGGAGTGGTGGGTGAAAAAGTGTTGAGAGGAATGGTATAAGCCAAAGAAACTATTTCCAACACCCATTTGTCTGTTGTTATTTGTGACCATTTATCGAAGTATGTCTTAGATGGTGATGAAATAACCTCATGGGGGGAAGGGTTTGGGAGGATGGCCTTGGTGGGATTGTGGCTCTCGAGCAGACCATCAAACTTGCTGTCTGGATTGTTGTGACTGCTGACTGCGAGGCTACTAGTTCCTATGCCTCAAAGCCCTCTGGGGAAGTCTCAATTGATCGAACTGTCTCTGATGGAATTGTCTCTGGAATGGTTGGTTATACGTCCTCTGATATGGCCCAAGTGGTCTGTGCCTAAAGGTGGGGTGTATATACCCAGAGTTCTCAGGGTGGTATGGGAGTTCTTACTCAAGTGTAATAGTGTATCCCTAGATTCAGCAAAGAGCTTTCATCTGTGAACAAGGAGATCTTCCACTTTGCACTGGAGTTCTTTAGGGACATGTGCATCTCATAACTATTGCTATGGCCACAGAACATGTTGCCGTATCGGCCACGTTGAGGGCAATTTGCACACTGGTCCGAAAGGCAAAACAGCATTCTTGAATAATAGCTTCAGTAAGGGCTTTTTTCAAGTTTGGTAAATAATCCATAAGAGTCGTAAGTTTCAAATAATTGTCAAAGTTATGGTTGGAAAGATGGGCTACATAATTGGAAAGTGGAGGAGGAAGAGAAGATTTTCTGTCTGAAAAGGTCAAGACATTTGGACTCCTCCTCGGTCAACTTATACTGAGAAGCTTTAGACCTCTCTTGGGAAGCCTCCACCACCACCAAGTTAGGCTGAAGGTGAGTAAAGAGCTATACCATGCTGCTCGAAGGAACAGAATATTTCTCACCCGCCCTTTTGTTTGTGGCAGGGACAGACGCTGGCATCTGCCATATATTGTCTGCAACTTCAACAATGGCCTCACCAAGGGGGATAGTTATCTTTCAGGAGACCAGAGGACTCAAGTTCTTAAGTAGTCCTTGTTTTCTCTCTTCAACCTCCACCAGTTTGACACCCTGGCTGTTGGCTACTCTCTGAAATAAGTCCTGAAACTCCCTGAGATCATCAGAGGGAGACATGTTGCCAGGAATAACCACCTCATCTGGTGAAGACAAGGAGTCATCAGTAGGGGAAGGTGCCTGAGATACCACATCACTGTCCAAGAAAATAAGCCTTTTCTTCCCCTGGTTGAGGGGGAGGGGATGGAGGTTAAGCCTCAGAAGGTGATGGCACTGTTGGAGACTAACTGGATGACCAGGCGCCACCGAGGACCTCTCTGGGGATTCCCACTGCATATGTGTATCCCAGTCGTGATAATTCATGGTCCTGGGTTCTGGAACAACAATAGTGACATCTCACGGAAGAGTAACACCTGTGAGGAGAGTGGCACCTGTAGCCATGGCTATGAGAAAAGTAGTATGATTGCAATCACAGTGTTGAAGGAAGTGGAGACATAGAAACACGGCTGCTCTGGTGCCACTGTAGCTCGACTTAATACAGAGAGGGAGGAGATCGCAGTTTCAAAAATGGAGAAGGCGACCTGGAACTATGGTAGAGTGACAGCAGTCAGAAGCATGGTGACAGAATGAAAAAACAATCAGGAAATAGCTGTGAAGTAACTGAGACAGGCGGCAATGGTAAGCGGTAAGGAGTATGCCTGTGTTTAGACTTGGAAGTAGCCTTAGAATGTTTGTGGTCTTTGTCCAGCGTCAGAGCCAGTGCTGGCGCATAGATCGGTTCCATAGTCGACTGGGACATGGTCAGTGCTGTTGAACTCAGGGCCATCAGCACTTGTGCTGCAGAATCACGGATCAGTGCAGTCATCGTCAGTGCCATGGCTGGTGTCAGGGCAGACAGTGCCCACTGTACTTGGGCCCATTGACACCAATCAATGCTGTGGTGTGGGCCCCACCGCTGGTGCCGATCTTAAGCGGACCAGAGCCGATCCAGTTCCAGTTCCGCTCCTTGTCTCAGTGGTGCTGAAGGAACCATTTTCTTAGTTTTGGCCTTTTTAGAGGATCCAGAGACCATTTCAGTGCCACCCTCAGCTTTACTCATCACTCCTCTGGGCAAATTGGGCAATGAACGAGTGGGAGAAGCCCCGAGGGGAGCACCCTACACTTGTGCTGGCTATATTCGGAAGGCTCTGCACTCTCCAGAGAAATCAGCTGGAGGGCCTTGTCAAACAAAATCATGCGCAACTGCATCTCCCTGTTTCTGTGAGCCCAAGTGGTCAGTTTTGAACAATGTGGGCACTTTTGTGGAACATGTCCCTCGATGAGGCAGCGAATGCACTTAGAATGGTTGTCAGAGGCTGGCATTGCCTCACTGCACGTGTTGCACTTTTTAACACTGGTGGCGCCAGGCATGATTATATAAGTTTTAAAAAGAACAGTTACTTAAACTAAGAACTGGGCTGTTTTTTTGTTTTTTATGGTATAACATAACTACAACTACTAGGAGTTACATTAGCGCCAACAACGAAACTAATAATAATGAACTATAACTAATTAAAATTTTTAATTTTAATGCTAATTAAAAGTCCGACTTTCTAATACTCCGTATTTCAGATAAAACAAACGGGAGGAAAGCAATTCCAAGAGAGAGTAGCAGAAAAAGGAAAGCAACGCTCAAGGCTGAGGAGAAGGTAGAGGCTCCATCCGCAGTCGCCATGGTTGAGAGGAACTGGCTGAGACTGGCCCATGCACATGACTAAAAGAGCAGGAAGCAGCTTCTCAGGGCGCGCACTTGTGCGGTCCAGCTGAAAACGGCTATGAAGATCTCCAGTCTCTGGTGCTAGGGCAAGCCTGACACCTGGAGAGGAGCACCCATGGGGACACTCAAAGAAGAACCTCAAGTTGTCAATTTTCATCCCATGCACAGATATCCCTTTTCCCTCTTCCTTGATCTTTGTCACTGCTCTCTCCCTCTCTGTAATGAAAATACTCAGCGATATCAGATCTTCTTGCCTCATACTTCTATTCATTACAAACCAAATTCCCAACTCTCTGCACATTCCCACCACGGTCTCTGCATTATCGTTGATATCATTCAACAATCATATATCAGTCTGCTATCCACTGGGTATGACTCCAACACTGCTCAAGTCACTTTCTGATCCATACTGCCAAATGCCTCCTGAAAACTGATGAAGCAATTGTAGATGTTCTTGTTCTTTCATCGAGCTTTCTTCATTATCAATCTTAGCACCAATATCTGCTGTATGGTACTTCTATCTTTCATGAATCCCGCTTGCTTATCTGCTAGATGTTCTTCTATATGTGATCTCAGTCCCTCTGTCAGTAGCATTATGAGCACCTTGCCTAGATGACTTGTTAGGACAATCATTCTTGCACTCCAACATGCTTCTATTCCTGTGTATTGTCACTAACATGGAACTTGTCCATTCCTTATGTAGAGTGTTCAGGGCTCATCACCTGCTACTCAGTGGTCAGAGGTGCAACAGCAAAAATAACAGTGCAGATGATTTGTACCAAGCCACAAAACCGAGATGGAGATAAATAATCTCCTACCTGGCCATTCTTCCTAGCCCCTTTGTGTAAAACCCATCTCCTCTCTGCCTTAGCACAATGTAGGGTCTAGGAAGCAACTCAAACTCTTTCTTATCTGGCATTCTGTCATCCAGAATTCTCAAAAAACTGGCCTTCTAACCATAAGTAAATTTTAATTAGGTTTCCCTTAAAAAGTACAGTATAGCTGAAGTAAATACAAATAAATACACTAAATACAGTACAAGTTTACAGTGTACAATAATACCGCTGATACAAATAAGTACTCTGCATACATTTTTGCTTGTTTCTTAGTATCTAATCTTGTTTTTCTTTAGTGTTATGCATTGCTAGGTATACCTCTCTACTATCCAAAATACTTGACTATCCAGTAACCTCCCAGTCCCAGGGCTGCCAGATATGAAAATTTACTGTATCTATAGTTTTCTTTTATGTAATTGCCATTTACGGGGCAATGGAAACTGCCAGGAACAGCTGTATACTTAAGGGGCTTTTGCTATGGTCACAGGTGCAGGTGACAAAGCAGGCAAAAGGAGAGGAAACGCAAAAGTCTCTGTTGGGGGATCTAAATCTCCCCAACTCAGACAGAAATCTGAAGAGATCTGAATGCTTCCTCCCTATGACTGCTATCAGCCACCTTCAGCTATGAATCACATTAAACTGTGAACAAAAAGGCCAATCCATTTCAGACACAAATGACTAGGCTGAATGAGCTGTTCCCTCCCAGGCTTTGCGTGGAAATCATGTATTACACTATGGGGGGAAAAATGATTTTGACTAATACTGCGGAATACTGATAAAATCATCAAGAGACTGAAAGGACAGAAGAGCCATGCTCCTGGAAAGGGTATTTGTTAAGAGACTGGCCCATTCTGGATGGCATGTGGGTCTCATTGCTTCAGGTGAGTATGAGTTTCTCTGCAGGGTCTGAGGAATCAGGTAACAAACATGCAGTAACACCACACTGCAGACACTGAATCCTCTCCATAAGATGACCAGGAATGGGAAAGCAGGTGCACACAAAGGCTGCGTCTACCCTACCCCTCCCTTTTGGAAGGGGCATGTAAATGTAGCTAATCAAAAATGCAAATGAGATGTGCATTTAAATATCTCATGCCTCATTTGCATACTCCCACAGGATCTCGCTTCCCAAAGTGGCTGCTTTCGAAACAAAAACAGCTGTGTAGACAGGGTTCCTTCGAAAGGAAACAGCTTTCGAATGCAGTTTTCTTCACAAAAAAAAAAAAAAAAACCTGGGAAAGGTGCTTTCAAAAGCAGATTTTCCTTTAGAAGAAACCTCACCTACATGGCTGTTCATGTTTCAAAAGCAGCCCTTTTAGGAAGCAAGATCCTGTGGGAGTATGCAAATGAGGCATGAAATATTTAAATCTGCACCTCATTTGCATTTTTGATTGGCTGCATTTACATGCCCCTTCCAAAAGGGACAGGGAGTGTAGACACAGCCTAAGGGTATATCTAAACAGCAGCCTTATTTCCAAATAAACTATTCTGGAAGAGCTATTCCAAAATAGCTTATTTTGAAATAACACTGCAATACACAAAATGCATTTTGAAATATATACAAGATCTTGTTTAAGAAGCTCTGTGGGAGTCATCCTCTCACTTGCAGTTTAAAAATGGAATACTTTTTCTCCTTTAAAAAAAGTCAGCTGAAGGCTGCACTCTGGCATGTTCTTCAGTTCAGATGTTAGCTGAGGTGCAGGAAAAGGAGACTATTTTAGTTCTACAGAATATTACCTCAGGACCATTCTTACCCCTTACCCACCCTCTAGAGGGGACTACATCTAAACTGTAAAACTAACAGTAAGTATGAACACATGCATCACCTCTCTCTCCTGCTTTTAACCCAGCTTTCCTTTTCTTGATTCACTCCCTTTTGCCCTTTCCACTCCCAGAATGGTGTATCTTTTGGAGAAGTGCATGGTGTTACTGTGGTGGGAAGGGCATGAACAGACTCTGTAGGGGCTGGCAGCTGACAATGGAAAGAGCCTGTTAGTTGTAGACTAGAGTGACAGAGAAACCTGAATTAAAATGTTCTGTATATATATTAAATATGTATCTAATAAAGACAGTTAAGTTACTAGCAATAAATGATTACTACTACTAGTGGATTACTTCAATATAAAACACCTGCTACTAGACACTCATGGCCGTCAGAATGCTCAGACAGAAACAGGGCATTGGAATTGGGTTTTGGCTGCAAAAATGTCACACACTTATATATGGTAGATCTGCACTGGCAGAAACAGATAAAAAAAATTAGCCATTTACTTCAAAAAGGAACATGATAGACATACCACTTGGACTGCAAAGATTATTTCTTCAATTATATTTATATGACTTAAAATTACAATACCAGTCACACAAGTCATTAACTCTTGCTGATATTCCTTCTAGAGCTTATGATGTAACCAGTGTAACAGAAAACGAACATGATGTGGCACACATGGATATATTTAAAAATTGTTTTCTCTATCAGAATGAGTATGGAAAGAAATATTACAAACAACTATACAGGATAAGAATTTACAAAAGGTTGTTAGAGCTACAGGAAAGAGATACAATAAAATATGAAACTGAAACCATATATAAATCAATTTATTCAAAACTTAGCAGTAACTGAAGAAATTCTGTTTAAATATATTAGAGTGGTAATTCCTTTAGGATTAATATAAAAGATACTGAAATGCTGCAGTGAGGAACACGAGTCATAGAAAAATGTAAATGTAGAGCAGAAGAGATTCCCATTGCCCTGATTAACATGCCCCCTTCAAAGGTGGGGGCAAGTGTAGTCCCAGCCCATGTGTGCCAAACAAAATAATTAATAAAATTAAATCAATTTTTGCAAGGCACTGCATTCACAATACAATAATGATTGATAATGGACATCAATTGCAAAGTCAAGGATTTAAAAGTTTTGTCATAGGATACGATTTCAAACACATTACAATACATCCAGATTACCTACAATCTAATGGGCTAGTTAAAATGGTGTTAAAATAGTAAAAAGATTGCTAACAAAACCTGAAAAAATGAATACAGATTTATATTTGGCCAATGGATGGACAATAAAATGCTAACCAAACACAAACGGGCCTCAACTCCTTGTGCTATCCTCAATCTATTCTGTGACAGTGGTGGGGAGTTCCAACAAACAGAATCTGTTAAGAATCTCCTGCTATGTCTAGATTACAGGGATTTGTCAGCAGAAGTTTGTGTCGAAAGATAACTTGCGATAAAACTTCTGTTGACAGATCGCATCCAGGCCACAAAGCAGATTGAAAGAGTGAGCCGCTCTGTTGACCAAGAGCAGCTGGACTGCCTGGCTGCTCTATCGGAAAAATGGCCACCTGTAAGCATAGCAGACAGGGTTGCGCAGCATCCCAGAGGCCTTTTCTGTCAACAGAAGACCCCTCAGAACATCCAGACTGAAGTTTTGTCAACAGATCTCTGGCTACAGCTGTGTTCTTCCTCGTGGCAAGCAGGCTTTGGCTGTCGACAAAAGCACTGTGCCCTCTCAGGCTGCATCTACACTAAGAGATAAATTCAAATTTAAGGCAGTTAGCTCAATATTACCATGTGACTGTCTTCACTGTAAATACCATTGGCTCGATTTAGGGAGCACTAATATCACTATTACAGTATCGTCAGTACCTGATGGGTACAGCACCAAGCTCGAATTCAAACGTTTGATTAAAGGCCAGTGTGGAAATGCCACACGTTAAAATCAAATTTATTAGCCTTCAGAGGTGTCCCATATGTAATCCACAACACCCCTCAGTGCTCGGCTCTGACTGCTGCTCTTCAGGTAAGCAGGAATTAGGTAATAGGAAGACCATGAATTTCAAATTGGGACCTGGAAACCTGTGGCTGTGGGCTCATGTTTGTATGAGAGCCTGAGAAATGTCTGTCTGTCTGTCTTTGCTATTAGCACTTACAGTACATCTACCCATTACTAATAGACCATGCACAAAGTTCTTGATTCTGTCTCCACTCTTATTATTTTCCTCGCTGCCTGGCACGGGGGTTGTACTTGCATAAGAAGCCAAGAAACTTCTTCTGAGAAGTTTACATTTGTGTGCCAACTCCGTTCCCTCCCCCACAAGTGCTATGCATTTGGAGTCTCTCGCACTCAGCCACATCACTTGGGTAGCCCCTGACCCAATAAAAGTACAGACCTGCCGTTCGGTGCAGACTATGCTGCCAAGCACTACCATGTCCTAGTTTGTGCATAGTTAGGGCTCCAAGGGTGGGAAATAATTTTGAGGGCTTGCAGCTCCCAGGGGGAAGTCTTCCCCAGTGGCTAGGATATCTTGGGGGGACTACTTCAAGTGGTCCTCCACCAAAAATACTTTGGGGGCCTTTCTGCCGCCAAGGGGAAGTCTATACAGGCAAGTAAGTTACCTCCCTCATTCAGTAATGGCCCCACAACCTCCCAGATCACCCTCTTATTGTTAATATGTCTGTAAAAACCTTTGTTACCTTTCACATTCCTTGCTAGCTGCAGTTCCAATTGTTCTTTCACCTTCCTGATTACTCCCTTGCTTTATCCAAGTTTTCACTTCTTATATGCATCCTTTTTGAGTTTAAGCTTGCTAAAGATTTCCTGGGTAAGTCAAGCTGGTTGCCTACCATATTTGCATTTCTTACTGCGCATCAGGATGGTTTGTTCCTGTGCCTTCAGTAAAATGTCTTTAAAATACTATCACTTCTCCTGAACTCTTTTCCCCTTCATATTAGCTACTCAGTGGATCCTGCCCATCACTTCCCTCAGAGAGGAGGGGTCTGCTTTTCTGACATCAATCGTCTGTATTGTACTGCTCACCCTTCTTCCTTTTGTCAGGATCCTGAACTCTACCATCTCATGATCACTGCAACCCAGGTTGCCACCCCCTACTCTTTCTCCTATTAGTTCTTCCCTGTTTGTGAGCAGCCGGTCAAGCTGCATGTGACCCCTGACTGGTTCCTTCAGTACCTGTTCTGGGAAGTTACCCCCAACAACTTCCTGGATTGTCTGTGTGCCTGCTGTATTGGTCTCCCAACAAATGTCAACAAATATGTTGATCTTGTATCAAAAGATTTTTTGTGATGGAGCATTCCATAAATTAGCTTATTTGAGCCTGCATAATAGAGTATATACATTATAATGGTAGAAATTGGGCTTTGAAGCTACTGTAACAAAACCATTTGTGTGCAAGACCAGACTCAGCTAAAAGAAGAAAAAGCACAGAAACAAGAGGGACGAGAAAATGAAAATACCATCTGTGAGGGGTTGTATTGCAGAAGTCCCCATGCGATGGTCACCCAGTGTACTGATCAAGACACTGAACCTAACTTCCTGCCCTCTGGGGCTCTCCGCCACCCTGTTTTCCTGGGCCAGAAACTCTGGTCTCCACCAGACAAGGCACGGAGGTTTGGGGGGTTTTTGAGTGCTAGCGGCAGTGTGTGGGCCTAGGCCTGCCCACTGCTAAGGCCCTGTCCCCAACCTAGTGAGTGGGCCTAATGGACCCAGACACCACTGATTATGGGGCGGGAGGGACAACTAATGAAAAACAGGTTTGGGTGGTGCAGGCTACAGGTTCAAAATGAGGGAAACAGAGGGGGGCACCAAGCAGAGAACACCAGACCATGCCCACTGCTCCTCAAAAGTGTCCAGGGAGCCAGTGGATTCTGCCCAGAGGAATTCTGCCCAGATGTGTGACCTGAGGAAGGAACGGAAGTAGACCTCACAGTCACAGAGTACCCCACATCCAGCATCCTCCTCCTGGTGTTGTAGGCCGTGTCTACACGTGCCCCAAACTTCGAAATGGCCACGCAAATGGCCATTTCGAAGTTTACTAACGAAGCGCTGAAATGCATATTCAGCGCTTCATTAGCATGCGGGCGGCAGCGGTGCTTCGAAATTGACGCACCTTGCCGCCGCGGCCAGACGGGGCTCCTTTTCGAAAGGGCCCCGCCTACTTCGAAGTCCCCTTATTCCCATGAGCTCATGGGAATAAGGGGACTTCGAAGTAGGCGGCGTCCTTTCGAAAAGGAGCCCCGTCTGGACGCGCCGCGCGGCAGCAAGGCACATCAATTTCGAAGCGCCGCTGCCGCCCGCATGCTAATGAAGTGCTGAATATGCATTTCAGCGCTTCATTAGTAAACTTCGAAATGGTCATTTGCGTGGCCATTTCGAAGTTTGGGGCACGTGTAGACGTAGCCGTAGATAGCCACTTTGATACAGAGTTGGTGTTACTGCCACCCTGCAGAGCAATACAAATACTGAATCAGCTCAGCTCTGGGAAGACTCACCTAAAAGGCTGATGATAGCACACATGAAACCAACCCCCAGAAGGGACCAAAACCCCAAATAAATTCATCTTACCCTGTGTCAAAGTTTACACAGAAAAGCTCATAAAGATGTTCACCTGCTTTAATTATAAAAGTGAGATGCATAGTGGTTGCTCCTACGCAGGTAACAATTATTTACAGTGGGCCTGATGGTAAACAAGAGTGTTTTAAGTATAAAAAGTAGGATTTAAGTGATTACAAGTGAAAACAGATGGCTCACAGGGCATTACTAAACCAAAATAAACAAAACATGCAGCTAATTATAATATAGAGTAGGGTCTCAACATTTGTGAGGGTTCTGGGTTGAGAACCCTTGCGAATGTTGAATTTCGTAAATATGGCAGCTGCTCCCCACCTGGAGCCCCGGCAAGGCAACAGCTGCTGGTGGTCCCTGCCCTGGGGCCCCTGGGAAGTGGTGGCTGCCAGCGCTCCCTGCCCTGGGGCCCCTGGGAAAAGGTGGCCGCTGGTGATCCCTGCCCCGGGGAAGTGGCGGCTGCTAGTGCTCCTGCCCAGAGGCCCAGGGAGAGCGTCCGCTCACAAATAGTTGAATTCACAAACCTTAAGTTTGCATATGTTGAGACCCTCCTGTAATAAGAAATTTGTTACATGTAAATTCTTACCCTAAGCAGTTGTTCTTATCTCAGGTAAAATGTTTTAAGACAGAGTTAATTTTTACTCTGGCTTGGGACTACAGCTTTTTACAGTTCTTTGTTTTCAGTTTTCTTCACATGTATCTTTTTAGAGTGGGTGAAGCAGCTTCAAAGTCCACCTGAAGATAACAACCTGAAAGCTTTCCATTCTTCAAGTAGACTTTCTCTCAGGGCAAAAATTCTTTGTTCAGTCTCCCCACTCTCACAGAAAAGTACGAGATTCAAGATGGACTCCAGTACCATCTAGCATGGTCACATGTTGAAAAAGATATGGGAAACAGACTTATTGAGAGTCTCTGGGTTAGGTTAAAAGGAGTAAAAAACAAGAGTGAAATCATGCTAGGAGTCTACTACACACCATGTAACCAGGCACAAGAGGTGAATGAGGCTTTTTCTAAACAGCTCAGAAAATCATCCAAAGCACAAGTCTTGATGATGATGAGGAACTTCAACTATTCAGACATCTGTTAGGAAAATAACACAGCAGCGCCCAGATTATCCAACAAATTCTTGGAATGCATCAAAGACAATATGTTATTTCAGAAGGTTGAGAAAACTAGTAGGGGGAAGCTGTTCTAAATTTGATTTTAATAAATAGCAGAGGAACTGGTTGAGAATATGAAAATGGAAGGCAGTGTGTTTGGAAGTGACCATGAAATCATGGTAGAAGGCATCCTTCACTCTACGTAGACTATGGATCATGCCCTTCGTAGTTCCATCTGGAATCATCATTTGCAGCGTCAACTGAGAGTGTGAAAGCCCACACGACAGTGACAGTCCTTGCTGCATCTGTTGCATGTGTAATGGGTGTCTGGCAGGTCCTTACTGTGCTTTCTGTGGGCTCGCTTCTCCTCTGCTAGCTGTCTGATCCTCATCTCACCCTTCTGAAGGCCCTTGTGTAGTTCCTGCCTCCATCTGCTGCGATCGTCTGCCAGCTCCTCCCAGCTGTCCGGCTCGATGTCTACCTCCCTGAGGTCCCTCTTGCAAACATCTTTGTAGTGCAGCTGGGGTTTTCCGGGAGGTCTTTTGCCAGAGACTAGCTCCCCATACAGGATGTCTTTTGGGATCCTTCCATCATTCACCCTGTGGACGTGGCCAACCCAGCGGAGCCGCCGCTGCCTGAGGAGGGCGTGCATGGTTGGGATTCCAGCTCGCTCAAGGACGGCGGTGTTGGACACTCTGTCCTTCCACGATATTCCAAGGATGAACCTGAGGCAGCGCAAGTGGAAGACGTTCAGCCCCTTTTCCTGGCGGGCGTACAGGGTCCAAGACTCGCTGCCATAAAGCAGGGTGCTGAGGATGCAGGCTCTGTAGACTTGCATTTTGTTGTGGGTGTACAAATTGATGTTATTCCACACTCTCTCGCTGAGTCTGGACAGAGTTGTGGCTGCTTTTCCGATCCTCCTATTTAGCTCAGTCTCCAATGACAGGGTGTCAGTGATGGTGGACCCGAGGTAAACGAACTCATGGACGACCTCTAATGAACAGTTGTCAGTGCTGATTGATGGAGGTTCAGCAACGTCCTGACCAAGTACGTTTGTCTTTTTTAGGCTGATGGAAAGCCCGAAGTCCTTGCATGCTTTGGAGAACCGATCCAGCAGTTTCTGAAGCTGGTCTTCTGTGTGTGACACTACAGCAGCGTCATCTGCAAACAGCATATCTCTGATGAGGACTTCCCGCACCTTAGATTTAGCTTTCAGCCTTGCAAGATTAAACAGTTTCCCATCAGATCTTGTGTGCAAAAAGATGCCGTCTGTTGAAGATCCAAAGGCGTGCTTCAGGAGGAGCGCGAACAAGATCCCAAACAATGTCGGAGCAAGGACGCATCCTCCTTTGACGCTGCTCCTGATGCTGAAAACATCTGATAATGTGCCGTCATATTGGATTGCTCCTCTCATGTCTTCGTGGAAAGACTGGATCATCTTGAATAACCGTGGCAAACAGCCTATCTTGTGGAGCAGTTTGAACAGTCCATCCCTGCTGACAAAGTCAAAGGCCATGGTCAGGTCGATGAAGGCAATATAAAGTAGCTTCCTCTGCTCCCTGCATTTCTCCAGCAGCTGCCTCAGAGAGAAGACCATGTCAACGGTAGATCTCTCTGCACAGAATCCGCACTGTGATTCGGGATACACCCTCTCAGCAATCTTATGGAGTCTGCTGAGGATGACGCGAGCGAACAGTTTACCAGTGATGCTTAGGAGGGAGATTCCAAGGTAACTGTTGCAGTCGCTTCTGTCTCCTTTGTTCTTATACAAGGTTACAATGTGAGCATCGCGCATATCCTGTGGAACCTCTCCCTCTCTCCTGCACAGGCACAGCAGCTCATGTAGGGGTTCCAGGAGAGTGTCTGTGGCACACTTGATTACCTCTGGTGGTATACCATCCTGGCCTGGGGCCTTTCGTACCGCAATGCTGTCGACGGCTTTCCTCAGTTCATCCACAGTTGGTTCCTGATCCAGTTCGTCCATTACTGGTACGAGCTCGACGGCATCGAGGGCTGTATCAACCACAATGCTCTCGCGTGAGTACAGCTTGGAGTAGTGCTCGACCCAGCGCTCCATCTGTTTGGCTCTGTCAGTGATGACTTCACCAGATTTGGATTTTAGAGGTGCCGTCTTGTTCTGGGTGGGTCCTAATGCCTTCCTGATGCCCTCGTACATTCCCCTGAGATTACCAGAGTCAGCACTGGTCTGGATGCTGCTGCATAGCTCAAGCCAGTAGTTGTTGGCACAGTGCCTGGCTGTCTGCTGTACTGTTTTTCTGGATGCTTTGAGTGCTTGCAGGGTACTCTGGCTCAGTGAGCGTCTGTACTCCAGGAGTGCAGCGTGCTTCTTTTCGATGGCTGGAATCATCTCCTTAGAGTTAGCTTTGAACCAGTCATTTGTGTTTCTAGCTCTTCTTCCAAACACCAACAAGGCCGTGTTGTAAATTGTATCCCTCAGATGCTGCCATCTGGATGTGACATCGGCACCCCCAGGTTGCTGCACAGATTCTCCTTAAGGGTCTCTCTGAACTTTTCGGCTCTCTTTGAGTTTGCCGTCTTTCTGGGATCAATGCGGGGCCTTCCAGTTGGTTTAGAGTGGTATGACCCGAAGGAGTCTTTCTGATCCTCCCATGACTAATTCCACCATTTGTAGAAGGGTGTTTCTGATGGCGAAGCCAACACCATGTTTCCTGGGTTCTTCTTGGACTTTACCCTGCCAGAAAAAGGTGTAGTCCTTTTCCTTTAGAGATCCTGAATCTGCAAGTCGTGTCTCTTGCAGAGCAGCAATGGCAACTTAGAGCCTCTTCAGTTCCTCATTGATGAAAGTGGTCTTTCGGGTGTCGCTGATGTCCTGAAGATCTTCAGTCAAACCAGTCAGCATGGTCCGCACATTCCAGCAAGCAAGCTTAAAATTCTGATGGTTTCCTCTTCTTGTTGATTTTCTTATTGGTTTCCCTGTTGCTCGAATTTCAGTCACTTGTCAGGTTTGGGAACCTTAAGCCTCACGCACCCAGTGAGGCAGGTGAACTGTGGTGGGACAGTACCCTTCTGGCTGGAGGCTGCCCAGCTTGAGGCGGGCAGTGACTGTCCAGTGAGATGCGATGATCTCTCCCACCGTCGAAGGCAACCCCTGGCGCTCGTTCTCTACGCCAGTCGAGCAAGAGCTTATAACAGGTATCTGTTACCTCCCGTGTTGGTTCAACGCTGCTAAGCGATGCTGGAGTACCTCTCCAGACGCGAGCCTGGGCAATTTTTTTGGGAGCCTGGGCTGCCCAGATGCCAGTGTCCCCCTCTCGGCTTTACTGATATAGTCCAAAGGAGAGGATAACCTCTATGTCTGGTACCAGCTCAGCTGCAGGAGTTGCCAGGTCAATGCCACAAGTTGGCACAGAACCGCCTTAGGACTCAGATTTCTGTCAGGGTTTACTCCCTTAGCCTTGCTTCTTCCCAGGATAACCCACAAGGCAGTGGGGCACTTCATGATTCTAAGGAATAGTAGAAGGGACAGCAACAAAATAATGACAATGGATTTCAAGAAGGCAGACTTTAGCAAACTCAGAGTTGGTAGGTTAAGTCCAAAAGAAGCAAAAGACAAGAGGATAAACAGTTGAAGATAGTTAGCAGTTTTTCCAAGACACATTATTAAGGGCCCAAGAGCAACCTATTCCACTGTATAGAAAAGATAGGAATTATGGCAAGAGACCATGTTGACTTAACCAGGAAATCTTAAATGATTTAAAAATCAAAAAAGATGTATAAAATATGGAAGCTAGGTCAATGTACAAAAGATGAATATAAGCAAATAACCCAAGTTCATAGGGGCAAAATTAGAAAGATAAAGGCACTAAATGTGCTCAATCAATCTAGAGACATAAGGGGTAACAATAAAACATTCCACAAATATATTAGAAGAAGACCAAGTACATTGTAGGCCCACTGCTCAATGAAGAGAAATAAATAATAACAGAAACTATGGAAATGGCAGAGAGGCTTTGTTACAGTTTACACCAAGAAGGTTAGCAGTGACTGGATGCCAAATGTTTGTGGAAATAGGGTAGGTTTAGAAGTTAAAATAGGAAAAGAACAAGTTAAACATTACTTAGTGAAGTTATATGTCTCCAAATCACCAGGGCCTCATGAAATGCATCCTAGAATACTCAAGGAGCTGAAAGAGTATGTATATGAGCCATTAGCTATCATATTTGAAAAGTCATGAAAGCCAGGAGACTTGTAAAGAGCAAATACAGTAAATTCTTACATATCCGGCAGCCCTGAGTATTCAAGTATTCTGGATAATAGAGATGTATACCTAGCAATGCATAACACTGAAGAAAAACAAGATTAGCTATTAAGAAACAAAAATGTATGCAGAGTACTTTATTTACCAACAACAGGAGTATAGTACACTGTAAACTTATGCTGTATTTGTTGTATGTATTTGTCTTTACTTTCACTATACTGTACTCATGGAACATATTACTAAAATTTACTCTTGGTTAAAATGCCAGTTATTTAAGAGTTCTGGATAATAGAATTCTGGATATGAAAAAGAGTTCACTGTATATCTACAAAAAGGGAAATAAAAAACGGACCCGTCAGCTTAAATAATTGAGCAAATAATTAAGGAGCTCATCTGCAAACATCTAGAAGATAAGAAGACGGTTGTAACAGCTGGAAGAGACTTACAAAGAACAAATCATGTCAAGCCAATCTGAAAGCTTTCTTTGATAGAATTACAGGTCTTGTGGATAAGGGAGAAGTGATAGATGTGGTTTACCTACCTGACAGTGGGAAGAATCTATTACTTTTAGATTAGACTGACAGATTGATCTGAATTAAGTTGATCTGTCTACAAGATGCTACTTGTGTATCTAATAAATGCAGTGGTACAAGGGTGCATCGGACTGAACAGAGTGAGGCGGAATCTTCTGTAGAGCAGATACCTCTTTTGTGCCCAGGCTTGTGTTTCATAGGAAGTGTGCCATATGCATCAGAAGGACAGTGACAGGTAGTGTGTGGTACGGGAAAGGTGCATATAACACAGTGCAAGTGTGTTTTGTGTGAAGCGTGGGGTCAGCATATACACATGACTCAGGGTAACTCTTTATGCTTGGCTGCTTTTATATTTGCATACAGGTGCTGTTTATGAAGTAATTAACAGTTTTATTTTTAGGGATTTCTGTAAACACTATGAATGTGCTTTTGGCTCTAGGTGACATGGATATAATCTATAAATACCTTCCCAGCAGATGCAGCCGCATAACTAAGGTGCAGCAGAGCTGGTCAAAAGAATGCAACTAGCCAAGCAGCTTAACAGATTCAAAGTCACTGTTGTGGAGTAATAGTAGAGGGTCAATACCAGTGTGCTCCTGCAAGGAATCTCTCTGTGTTCCTCTTTTTAATAAAAAAAAAAAAAAAAAGTAACTTCCAATTTTGAGGAGAAGCTGTGTAATTCAACCATGCCATTTAGTACATTTCTATAGCTACACTTGTGCAATGAAATTGCATGCAATACTCACACTGCAGTGACAAGACTGTCACTTAGAGCTCAGCTCTGGTATGTTTACTTTTATCTGTGTTTTTGTTTTATATATTCCTCAAAATGACCAGTCTCCTTTAAGAGCTAAATATAACCTTCTAAACTTTATTTTTAAGTTAAATAACTCATGCCAACTCTGTTTAGGCTTTCCACAAAAAATCTCCTGAACATGTTGTGACATTTGAGCCTAACCAGAACTACTACAGAAAGGAAGTATCGGAGAGTTAGCTGTGTTAGTCTGGATCTGTAACAGCAATGAAGGGTCCTGTGGCACCTTATAGACTAACAGAAAAGTTTTGAGCATGAGCTTTCGTGAGCACAGATCACAGCATCTGATGAAGTGAGTCTGTGCTCATGAAAGCTCACGCTCAAAACTTTTCTGTTAAGTCTATAAGGTGCCACAGGACCCTTCGTTGATGTTACAGAAAGGAAGAGTTCCATAGTTCTGAAGGAGAAAACCAGACAATATGACTTTATGCACTTATAACCTCATGAAGTTCAAGTTAACAAGCATTTCTAAATCATGCAGAGCATATCTGCTCCATTCCAACAGGCTACTGTGCACTTTCCTCCCAGCACACCAACATATTCACTACAACTATTCAAACTACAACTAATTCTAATACAACATCTTTTCCCTCTATCCCAACCCTGGCACCTGTCTCTGACATTCAGAGTTTGACATTTCATAGCCCAGCCGCTACTGATTTAGCTGAATGAAAACAGTTATTTTCTGGAGGCAGAATGAATTACTTTTTCATGTTCTCAGACATCAAAAGCCAGCTAACATGACAATTCTAAAACTATTTCCGAAAACTGCATCACAGGACAGAAGCCCAGCCTGGCCAACTTCAAGGTCACAGATGGGTTTGTGGGGCAGCAGAGGGTAGCCATCGCTTTCCTGCTAGAAAAGGTGAATTTCATAAGTGTGCTTAAATTATGGGATCCTTTGACCTTTTGCACCAAATGCAAGCAACTGAATCAGGCACCCAGACCCTCAGAGTTTACCTGTCTATTAGTTCACACTAATCTACTTAAACTAGTCACATTTTAGCAGAATCACAGATAGTAGATTAACCCTCCTGCAAAACCATGTGGTTATTTCATTTCACTGCAAAAATGAGCAAGTGTCACAGTGAACTGAGTGGTGTTTCCCAGCACCAGTCTACTCCTATTGGCTATATCTGCACTAGAAGCATATGTCTACACAATAGTGACAGAGAGATAGCCATGTTAGTCCGTATCCTATCAAAACAAAAAAGCAGTCATGTAGCACTTTAAAGACCAACACATTCTTAATCTTCTTGTGTTTATGGTAAGGATTTTGAGCAAGTGATTCTTCAGTTTCCTAGAGAGCGTGTGGCATAGATTCTCACTTTAGTCAGTGTAATAGATGTTCCGACAAAACTTCTGCCAACAGACCATGTCTACGCAGAAAAGCGGATTGATCTTTTGATTTTCTCTGTCGACAAAAGACCCCCCTGGAGCCTCTATATGGCTTTTTTGTCAACCGTTTCTACTGACAAAACACATTTTGTGTGTAGATGTTCCATGATTTTTGTCAACAAAATCCTCTAGCGTAGACATAGCTATTGAGTCCAGTAGTCACCTGTACACTGGTGGTGCTGCTAGTATCTATCTAGTAACTCTGCAGAATATGTTAATGATGTGCCAGTGGCCTTCAAGCCACAAATAATGTGATTAAAAGCAGCACTAGGGAACATGCTCTAATCTCACAGCAGATTCACGGCTTGCAAAGGGCTGCTTCATTCTGTTACATTTTTGATGCATTTACTCACTCCTCTCCATCTCTTTTCTTACTTGTATTGCTCAGTTTCCAAGGTAATCTACATTTGTAGGCACTCTTCCAGTTCACAGAACTAAAGAGAAGACAAACACTGACAGAGGTCATGAGTTCCCAACCAGCTATTTCTGGTTGTTAAAAACAATTCAAAGAACACCTTGAGATGGGGAAACATTGATAAGTGCAAATCAGTGCACTGTGAAAAACATCATCCATACCACAGAATGAGGTTTAAGGTAGCTGTTACAAAGGGCATCTTGGAGTCACTGCCAATAGTTCTCTGAAAACATCCATTCAATGCACAGAGGCAGTAAAAAAAAAGAAAAAAGGTGAAAATATTAGGCACCATTAAGAAAGGATAAATAATAAAACAGAAAATACCATAATCACAGATCACAGACCCTGGTTCTCCTGGGGGACTCCAACCATGCCTCCTGCTGGGAGAACAATAAAGCAGTGCATAGACAATCTAGGAAGCACTGGGGACGTCTTCCTGGTGCAATTTCTGGAGGAACCAGCCATGCATACTCCTCTGTTATGAACAAATAGGGAAGAATTGGTATGAAAGTAGAAGTAGGTGCCATGAGATGGTTGAATTCAGGATCCTGACAAAGGAAGAAAACAGAGCAAAGCAATATGAACCCTAGATTTCAGAAAAACAGATTTGACTAGGGTAACTGTCCATCCAGTTTTAGCTAGGTCTATCCCTTTATTTTAGCTCCCCAGAGAGCTTCCTGACTTTTTTTTAAAACAGTCTAATTGTCCCGTACTTGCACAGCAGGGACCTGAATTTTAAAGAGACAGCAGCATGGGCTGCCTGTTTAAAGGGCCATCTGTGGGGGGTATGTACGCTCTTTAAGAAGACTGTTGGGGTGGGGGTGAGGTGGAGGACAGGCAGAGACAGGCTGTGCGGCTGCTGTGCACTCTGTTCACACCACCTGAAAAAGACAGAGGAGGCAGTGTCTCAGATAGTTCTCGTCACACACATACTTCTGGTAGGTAACAGGATTGGGACAGGGAGGGCAGGAGCCTACGGCAGGTAATGGGCGGTGGGGGGCAGCCACTTAGGGGAAAGGAGGGACAGCGACTAGGGGGTTACACATAGCTTGCCAGCCCACAGGCTGCACGAACACGAAAGTCATAAGAACGGCCATACTAGGTCAGACCAAAGGTCCATCTAGCCCAGTATCCTGTCTGCCGACAGTAGCCAGTGCAGGTGCCCCAGAAGAGGTGAACCGAAGACAATGATCAAGCGATTTGTCTCGTGCCATCCATCTCCCGCCTTCGACAAAAGGCTAGGCACCATACCTTACCCCTTGCTAATAGCGATCTATGGACCTAACCTCCAAACATTTATCGAGCTCTTTTTTAAACTCTGTTAGAGTCCCAGCCTTCACAGCAGCCTCTGGTAAGCAGTTCCAAAGGTTGACTGTGCGCTGTGTGAAGAAAAACTTTCTTTTATTAGTTTTGAACCTGCTACCCATTAATTTCATTTGGTGTCCCTCTAGTTCTTATATTATGGGAACAAGTAAATAACTTTCCCATATTCACTTTCTCCACACCATTCATGATTTTATATACCTCTATCGTATCACCCCTCAGTCTCCTCTCTTCTAGACGGAAAAGTCCCAGTCTCTCTAACCTCTCCTCATACGGGACCCATTCCAAACCCTTAATCATTTTAGTCTCCCTTTTCTGAACCTTTTCTAATGCCAATATATCTTTTTTGAGGTGAGGAGACCACATCTGCTCGCAGTACTCAAGATGTGGGTATACCATAGTTTTATATAGGGAAAGTAAGATATTCTTCGTCTTATTTTCTATCCCTTTTTTAATTATTCCTAACATCCTATTTGCATTACTGACTGCCGCTGCACACTGTGTGGATGCTTTCTGAGAACTATCCACTATAATTCCAAGATCTCTTTCCTGATCTGTTGTATCTAAATTTGCCCCCATCGCATTGTATGTATAATTGGGGTTATTTTTTCCAATGTGCATTACCTTACACTTACCCACAATAAATTTCATTTGCCATTTTGCTGCCCAGTCACTCAGTTTGCTGAGATCTTTTTGAAGTTCTTCACAATCTACTTTGGTTTTGACTATCCTGAACATCTTGGTATCATCTGCAAACTTTGCCACCTCACTGCTTACCCCTTTCTCTAGATCATTGATGAACAAGTTGAACAGGACTGGTCCCAGGACTGACCCTTGGGGAACACCACTAGTTACTCCCTTCCATTGTGAAAATTTACCATTTATTCCAACCCTTTGTTTCCCGTCTTTTAACCAGTTTCCAATCCATGAAAGGATCTTTCCTCCTATCCCATGACCACCTAATTTACATAAGAGCCTTTGGTGAGGTACCTTGTCAAAGGCTTTCTGGAAATCTAAGTATATTATGTCCACTGGATCCCCCCCATCTGCATGTTTGTTAACCCCTTCAAAGACCTCTAATAGATTAGTAAGACGCAACTTCCCTCTACAGAAACCATGCTGACTTTTGCCCAACAAATCATGTTCTTCTACATGTTTGACAATTTTATTCTTTACTATTGTTTCTACTAATTTGCCCGGTACTGATGTTAGACTTACCGGTCTGTAATTGCCAGGGTCTCCTCTAGAGCCCTTTTTAAATATTGGAGTTATATTAACTGTCTTCTAGTCATTGGGTACCGAAGCTGATTTAAAGGACAGGTTACAAACCACCATTAATGGCTCTGCAATTTCACATTTGAGTTCTTTCAGAACCCTTGGGTGAATACCATCTGGTCCTGGAGACTTGTTACTGTTTAGCTTATCAATTAGTTCCAAAACCTCTTCTACTGACACTTCAATCTGGGACAGTTCCTCACACTTGTCACCTACAAAGGACGGCTCAGATTTGGGAACCTCTGTAATATCCTCAGCCGTGAAGACTGAAGCAAAGAAATCATTTAGTTTCTCTGCAATGGCATTGTCTTCCTTGATTGCTCCTTTTATATCTCTATCGTCCAGGGGTCCCACTGCTTTTTTAGCGGGCTTCCTGCTTCTAATGTACTTAAAAAACATTTTACTATTGTTTTTTGAATTTATGGCTAACTGTTCCTCAAAATCTTTTTTGGCTTTTCTTACTACATTTTTACACTTAATTTGGCAGTGTTTACGCTCCTTTCCATTTTCCTCACTAGGATTTGACTTCCACTTTTTAAAGGATGCCTTTTTATCTCTCACTGCCTCTTTTACATGGTTGTTAAGCCACGGTGGCTCCCTTTCAGGTCTCTTAATGTGTTTTCCAACCTGGGGTACACACTTAAGTTGGGCATCTAACATGGTGTCCTCGAAAAGTTTCCATGCAGCCTGCAGGGATTCCACTTTAGCTACTCTACCCCTTAATCTTTGTTTAACTAACTTCCTCATTTCCGCATAATTCCCCTTTTTGAAATTAAATGCCAGAGTGTTGGACTGCTGCGGTGTTCTTCCCAACACAGGAATATTAAACGTTATTAACCAGCTTGGCTTAAAAGAGAAATCTTCAGTGAGCTTAAACACTAAAAGGAAGCTTACAAGAAGTGGAAACTTGGGCAGATGATTACGGAGGAGTATAAAAATATTGTTCAAGCATTCAGGAGTTGTAGCTAGCAAGGGATGTGAAGGATAACAGAAAGGTTTTCCACAGGTATGTTCACAACAAAAAGGTGCTCCAGGGAACATGTGGGTCCTTTACTGAATGAGGGAGGCAATCAAGTGACAGATTATGTTGAAAAAGCTACAGTAATCAATGCTTTTTTTGCTTCAGTCTTCACAGACAAGATCAGCTTGCAGACTGCTGCACTGGACAGCATAGTAAGAAGAGGAGGTGAGCAGACCTCAGTGGTGAAAGAACAAGCAAAAGACTGGTTTTGAAAAGCCTGACAAGCACCAGTCCCCTTGGGGCTGTATCTAATGCATCTGAGGTGAAACCATCTGAATCATTTCCAGAAGCAAACGAAGAGCTTTTAATGGCAATTCTAACAGCATTCTCGGAAAGCTAAAGCTTTTCGTCAGAGCTGCTGTCCTGGCACCAGCCTACATGCTCTTGTTTACCTCCCATGCTAAAGGAAAATGCCTAAACTGGGGGTGGCCAACTCACAGCTCTCGAGCCTTTGCATGTCGCTCCTCAGGGACGTGTCTTGGGAGTGCTGCACCTGGTCCATGCACGCGCCCCACTGCTTGGTGAGTCAAACATGTGGTGGTGATGGCTCCTCCTCACAGCCGCAAGCAAGGAGTGTCACACCTGCTATGCACGTGCACCCCACTGCTTGGTCGGTGAAGCATGTGGCGGTGGCAGCAGCTCCTCTTCAGAGCCACAAAGCGGGGAGCAACACCTGCTCACTCAGTGTACGTGCTCCACCGCTTGGTGGGAGAAGTGCATGGCAGTGGCGGCAGCAGTAGCTCCAGCGAGTTGCTGGCATTTATTTACAGTGGGGATCTGGGGACTCCTGGTTCTGTGGGAGGGCATTCATTTAGAGCTAGGTGAGGAAGGAGCTGTGAGTGCCTGTCTTTGAGGGATGGGTAGGACATTCATTTAGAGCTGAGATGGGGACTGGGAGTGCCTGGCTCTGAGGGAGGGAGAGGACATTGAGCCTTGTATTATATACAGTAAACCCTCGAGAAGCATGATTTTGATTTGCCCTTAAGTCACATTTTGCGCAAAGCAAAACCGCCCCCTTCTCCAGCCCCTGGCTCCCTTACCAGGAAGGGAGCCCAGCAGGCACACAGCTGCTTGTGGTGCAGTTTCTCCCAGCTGTGTGCCCCCAAGCTAGGAGAAGGCAGGGGCCACATGGCTGCCCTGCCACGAACTTCCCCCAGCTGGGGGAAGCTGGCAGCCAAAGATAGCGGCCATTCTGCTTCTCCCAGCCAGGGGAAGCAGGCAGCTGGAATGGCGGCAAAGCACTGCTGCTCCCTAGCTTCCCCCAGCCATTCCAGCCAGGGAGCAGCAGAGATCTGCAGAAGCTCCAGCTGCCTGCTCCCCCTGCCAGGGGAATTTCAGCGATCCCCCCACCCCACCCCACCCCACCCCAATTTAAATGAAATTTGGTTTACACAGAGGTTGCCCACAACGCAACCTCCACATAAATCAAGGAATTACTGTATATATATTTATTTAGTAAAGCATTTGATAACAGTCTCGCATGATATTCTTATCAATAAACTAGGCAGATACAACTTAGATGAGGTTACTGTAAGGTGGGTGCATAACTGACTAGATAACCGCACTCAGAGAGTAGTTCTTAATGGCTCTCAATTCTGCTGAGAAAGTATAACAAGTGGGGTTCCGCAGGGGTCTATTTTAGGACTGGTTCTGTTCAATATCTTCATCAACGATTTAGATATTGGCATAGAAAATACATACTAAGTTTGCAGATGATACGAAGCTGGGAGGGGTTGCAACTGCTTTGGAAGACAGGGTAAAATTTCAAAATGATCTGGAGAAATGGACTGAGGTAAACAGGATGAAGTTTAATAAGGACAAATGCAAAGTGCTCCACCTGGGAAGGAACAATCAGTGTCACACATGCAGAACAGGAAGAGATCGTCTAGGGATGACTACAGCAGAAAGGGATCTAGGGGTTATAGTGGACCACAAGCGAAATATGATGCTGTTGCAAAAAAAAAAAAAAAAAAAACATGATTCCAGGATGCATTAACAGGTGTGTTGTGAACAAGACACAAGAAGTCATTCTTCCACTCTACTCTGTGCTGGTTAGGCCTCAACTGGAGTATTGTGTCCAGTTCTGGGCACCGCAGTTCAAGAAAGATGGGGAAAAATTAGAGAGGGTCCAAAAAAGAACAAAAAGAATGATTAAAGGTCTAGAGAACATGACCTATTAAGAAAGGCTGAAAGAACTGGGCTTGTTTAGTTTGGAAAAGAGAAGATTGAGCGGGGACATGATAGCGGTTTTCAAGTATCCAAAAGGGTGTCATAAGAAGGAGGGAGAAAACTTGTTCTTTTTGGCCTCTGAGGCTAGAACAAGAGGCAATGGACTTAAACTGCAGCAAGGGAGGTTTAGGTTGGACATTAGGAAAAAAATTCTTAACTGTCAGGGTGGTCAAACAGTGGAACAAATTGCCAAGGGAGGTTGTGGAATCTCCATCGCTAGAGATATTTAAGAACAGCTTAGATAGATGTCTGTCAGGGATGGTTTAGACAGTACTTGGTCCTGCCATGAGGGCAGGGGGCTGAACTCGATGGCCTCTCGAGGTCCCTTCCAGTCCTATTTTGGCTCTTTTGGCTCTTTGTCTTGAACCAGTTGGATACTACTGCAGAATTTAGGCCAGGATCATGCATTATAGGGCTGTTGAGGCTTTAAAGCTTATGTCACCACTGTAGTCCCTCCTGCACCAGAGAGATAAGTGACAGCGCTATTTTTCCTAGGGACAGAGAAGGACTGAGCCAGTCACTGCAGCTTCAAGAGGGACTCCAGCACTAATCAGCATACAGCAGTGATTCTCAAACTTCTTTGCACCATGACCTCCTTCCAACAACCAAAATTACTATATCACACTCCCACCCCACCCATGGGGGTGAAGCCATAGCCTGAGCCCCATCATTCCAGACTGATGCCACAGCCCAAGCCTGGCTACTTCTGGCTGAAGCCACAGCCATCCCAGGCTGTAGCCTCAACTCAAGCCTGGCCACCCCTGGGTGATGCCACAACCTGAGACTGGCCAGCCCAGGGTGATGCCACAACCCGAGCCTGGTCACCCCAGGCTAAAGTCACAATCCAACTCTCCCTGCCCTTCGACAAGGTGGGGAGGGGGAGATGAAGCTTAAGCCTTAGCCCTGGTGTGCAAGCACCAGGGAGAGGAGACTGATGCCACAGACCAAGCCCCACTGCACCATACAAGGCTGAAGCTGCAGCCTAAGCCTGCCTACCCTGGGTGAGGGGATGGAAGCTGAAGACTGAGCCTCTATGCATGGGAGGAAGGTAGAGGATTTAAAGCTGCAGCTAAGCACTGCTGTCCCAGGTGTGTGAAGGGGGCAGGGGATGGACAAGCTGCAGTCTCTGAGCCCAGCTATTTATTCACTGAGTAGAGTGGGGCTGGAGTTTAGGCTCTGCTGGGGAAGAAGTCAGGGCCCAAGTTGAAACCCAAGTCTGCTGCCCAAGGCTGAAGTCCTTCAGCTTCTGTTTCAGCCACAGGCCTCAGCAACTCTAAAGCAGGCCCTGGTGATATCACCAACAGGGGGCCAATGAGCCACTGCTGACTTAAAGGGACATATGCAGGTGCAAGAGTAAACTGGACAGCTTTCTTTTTAAATAAAAAAGCAGTAAAATAGCACTTTAAAGACTAACAAAGTAATTTATTAGGTGAGCTTTCGTGGGACAGATCCACTTCTTCAGACCATAGCCATACCAGAACAGACTCAATATTTAAGGCACAGAGAACCAAAAATAGTAATCAAGGTTGACAAATCAGAAAAAAAAATTATCAAGGTGAGCAAATCAGAGAATAATCTGGTTAGGTCCAGTGATGGTATCTCCAGAATAGATGTGTGGACAAAGCTGGCAGCAGGCTTTGTTGCAAGTCCCAGGACTGGTGTTCCTGCAGTATAGACTGTGGCTGTTGGTGAGAATCCTCATAAGGTTGGGAGGTTGTCTGTAGGAGAGAACAGGCCTGTCACCTAGGGCCTTCTGGAGTGGGGCATCCTGATTAAGGATAGGTTGTAGGTCTTTCATAATGCACTGCAGTGGTTTGAGTTGGGGGCTGTAGGCAATGACCAGTGGTGGTCTGTTCTTGGCTTTTTTGGGCCTGTCTTGGCAGGCCTGTTCTCTCCTACAGACCACCTCCCAAACTTATGAGGATTCTCACCAACAGCCACAGTCTATACTGCAGGAACGCCAGTCCTGGAACTTTTCCTTTCAACAAAGCCCACCACCAGCTTTGTCCACACATTATTCTGGAGATACCAGCACTGGACCTAACCAGGTTATTCACAGAATCACAGGCACATTCTCATTTTCCTCAACTAACCTCATATATGCCATCATGCACCAACAATGCCCAGATGCTTTGTATATTGGGCAGACTTCAAACTCTCTTAGACAAAGAGTTAATGAGCACAAAACAGACATAAACACACTCCTGATCCACAAACCAGTCAGCCAACATTTCAATGGAGCGGGCCATTCTGTTAGGCTACATCTACACTAGCCCCAAACTTCGAAATGGCCACGCAAATGGCCATTTCGAAGTTTACTAATGAAGCGCTGAAATGCATATTCAGTGCTTCATTAGCATGCAGGCGGCCGCGGCACTTTGAAATTGACACGCCTCGCCACCGTGCGGCTCGTCCCGACGGGGCTCCTTTTCGAAAGGACCCCACCTACTTCAAAGTCCCCTTATTCCCATCAGCTCATGGGACTAAGGAGACTTCGAAGTAGGTGGAGTCCTTTCGAAAAGAAGCCCCATCAGAACAAGCCGCGTGGCAGCAAGGCGCGTCAATTTCGAAGTGCCACAGCCACCTGCATGCTAATGAAGCACTGAATATGCATTTCAGCGCTTCATTAGTAAACTTCGAAATGGCCATTTGCATGGCCATTTCGAAGTTTGGGCCTAGTGTAGACACGGCCTTAATGACTTAAAAGTCTGTGTCTTACTGAAGAGGAATTTTCACAACAGTCTTGAAAGAGAGACTGCTGAACTCTCTTTTATATTCAAATTCGACACATTAACACACGGCTTGAACTGGGATGCGAATTTTCTGGGTCATTATAGGGGCTCTTTTGCATACTTGGCTTAATCTAATTCTTGACTCCCCCCACCCCCACCCCTCTACTCTCTGATTTGCGCACCTTGATAATTTTTTTTTTCTGATTTGTCAACCTTGATTACTGTTTTTGGTTCTCTGTGCCTTACATATTGAGTCTGTTCTGGTATGGGTATGGTCTGAAGAAGTGGGTCTGTCCCACAAAAGCTCACTTAATAAATTATTTTGTTAGTCTTTAAAGTGCTACTTGACTGCTTTTTCTTTTGATAGTATATAGACTAGCACAGCACCATCTCTGTTACTTTCTTTTTAAATGTTTCCTTTGATCCTTCTTGCTCAGGAGGCTCCCTAAAAACACCCAAACACTTTGTTCTCTCCTGATCCTAGCCTCTTTGATCTCTGCTACAGCACCTGGAGTCTTGTGTCTTTCTCTGCAGAGCAAGCTTCTCTGCTGGCAACCAGAAGAAAGCAGGTCTGCTTTCAGGGAGACTACTGCACTCTGCCTGCTCTTGGGCACCTCAGTGTGGGGCATGCAGGTCCTCAATAGTTTCTTCAAGATCCCACAGCCCAGCATCAGGAAGGCATTCTGCTGGTTCAGCTCCTCTTCAGCCTCTTGTGTATAGACCAAGTATAAATTTCTGTTCTCGGTGCTATACAGTACCTCTCAGATTTCATGCAATCAAAGAGGTCGGAGCTATAGGTGAGAGGCAAATTTCATCCCAAATGCTCATGAATTAATTGCATCTCTCAAGCAGCAGAGGGATCGCATGAAGACAGAGCACTCAGCATATAGTGGTATGAAGATGGGGAGACAATTTTTGGTCAGATCTGGGACAGAAAATACTTGGTTCCAGACACCATGCTACACCAGCATACCAAAAATGTTTAAGTAGGACATTTGTAACACACAGACGTAGATGGTGTTTCCTTAATAAACTACTTATTTATACCTGTTAAATGTGCACGTTTCCAAGCAAACTTCACTTCTTTAGGTGTCATTTCAAAGTGACATATTTAGAAATCCTTAACAGCGTTCTTGCTGTAATATGACAAGTACCCAAATTAACTTTAGACTCCACCAACTATTTCAGACACCCAAGTTCACAAAGGAAGTTTGCCTCTCCTAGAGTCACCATCACTGTGCTTGGCTGTACATCTCATCTCTCAATAAGTTCCTTATGACTCTAGTCTAGCTACAGAATTGAGCTGAAAAGTTTTGGTTTTCAATTACAGTTTTAAACAGTCCTGTATGGTTAATACAGTGAAAGCAACAGTGGAATAGAAGGAGGTGGTGGTGTGGGGGGGGATGGTGTCTATGCTGTGTTTAGTAAAGATGTGGGGAAGCATTTTCAAACCCTGAGGAGGACCGTGTATTTGAAAACTCACACTTGGAGTAAGGGTCAGGAAGAGAAATTGTGGAGATGAAAACACTTGACAGGATAGAATGTATTTTTGTCTTTGGAGCTTAGTCACAGGTGAAAAAAGGTAAGCCAAGCATAAAGCGGCTGAGATTCAATAGCCAAACAAAATAGTCACCACAGATCCTAACAAATTACCCAGAAATTTCCCATCCAGTTTTTTTTTTTTAGCTTAGAAAAGTTTCAGCACCAGAGGGACAAATGTACACAGGTATTTCACCATCCACAGACGCAGACAGGCTCCTAGTGGCATTCATAGAGCACCTGAGTGGTTTGGATGCCCAGCTCCCCACAGGAAGCCATGCGCCTGATCTATTTAGATACTTTTGTAAGTTCTGTTAGCCACTTACATCTTTGCGTACCACAGAACCTTTGTACATGTCTCTGAAAGCTCTTAATGCTTTGCAGCAAAGAGCTCTGTCTACTCTCCATGTAGCTCTGGAGGCATCACTAAGCAGACAAGATACTGATTTCTCTTGATTTGAAGATTATGAGGCTCACTGTCACAGGAAGAGGCATTTGCCCTGTGACAATGTTCTATACTACTGAATTTTCTTCTTCTGCGCAAAATTACTAAGGACAGACATGCTGCCTTGTGGTCTGACAGCTGCTCACTGGAGTACTGCATTGCGATAGGCCAACCACAAGACTAAAGGCCCATGGTTTCTTAAAAGTATTTTATAAAAAATAGGAAGGGTATTGATACACACATTTTAGTTTGACCAGTTTCACTTTGTTGTAATGCATAGTTTTGCCATTTCCTCCTTTGGGCAGTATTTTCTTAACCAAACTTAAGATCTCAGACAAAAACTCAGTATACGACATAGTTATACAGTTTGACAAAATAGTTGAGTATTTTGGGGTATTTTAATCCACAGGCAGCATGACTTTGAGCAAACTTCCAGCTGCATGGGGGAGGAGGGTGGAGCTGAGCTCCCCCCACGTGTGCCAATGAAAATAGATTCACGTGCCACTCTTGGAACCCACGCTGGGGGTTGCTGACCCTTGCATGACAGCTTTTTGCCTATTCGTGTGGAGGGAGAGCTCCACAACCTCCTGCCAGGGGTGCTGAGAATAGGGGCTCTGCAGCCTCCCAGAAAGGGGGAGAAGGGGATGCGGCAGCTGCCCCACACAAGGGCTATGTCTACACTAGCCCCATACTTCGAAATGGCCATGTATGAGCAGATGGGAATAAGGGGACTTTGAAGTGGGCGGGGTCCTTTCGAAAAGGAGCCCCGTCGGGACGAGCCGCGCGGCGGCGAGCCGCATCAATTTCGAAGTGCCGCAGCCGCCCGCATGCTAATGAGGCGCTGAAGATGTATTTCAGCACTTCATTAGTAAACTTCGAAATGAAGTTTGGGGCTAGTGTAGACACGGCCAAGGAGTCCTTGGCAGTGGGGGTCTGGTATCATAGAATCATAGAAGAGTAGGACTGGAAGGGACCTCGACAGGCCATCGAGTCCAGCACCCTGCCCTCATGGCAGGACCAAGCATTTTCTAGACCATCCCTGAAAGCCATCTATCTAACCTCTTCTTAAATAGCTCCAGTGATGGAGATTCTGCCACCTCCCTTGGCAATTCGTTCCAGTGTTTGATCACCCTGACAGTTAGGAACTTCTTCCTAATGGCCAACCTGAACCTCCCCTGCTGCAATTTCAGTCCATTGCCTCTTGCTCTATTCTCAGAGGCAAGGAAGAACAAGTTCCCTCCCTCTGCCTTATGACATCCTTTTAAATACCTGAAAACTGCTATCATGTCCCCCCTCAATCTTCTCTTTTCCAAACTAAACAAGCCCAATTCTTTCAGCCTTTCTTCATAGGTCATGTTCTCTAGACCTTTGATCATTCTCGTTGCTCTCCTCTGGACCCTCTCCAATTTCTCCACATCCTTCCTGAACTGCGGTGCCCAGAACTGGACACAATACTCCAGCTGAGGCCTAACCAGCGCAGAGTAGAGCGGGAGAATGACTTCTCGTGTCTTGTTCACGACACACCTGTCAATGCATCCTAGAATCATGTTTGCCTTTTTTGCAACAGCATCACACTGTTGACTCATATTTAGCTTGTGGTCCACTATAACCCCCAGATCCCTTTCTGCTGTACTCATTCCTAGGCAGTCCTTTCCCATTCTGTATGTGTGACACTGATTGTTTCTTCCTAAGTGGAGCACTTTGCATTTGTCCTTATTAAACTTCATCCTGTTTACCTCAGCCCATTTCTCCAGTTTATCCAGATCCTTTTGAATTATGACCCTATCCTCCAAAGAAGTTGCAACCCCTCCCAGCTTGGTATCATCTGCAAACTTAATAAGTGTACTTTCTATGTCAATATCTAAATCGTTAATGAAGATATTGAACAGAACCGGTCCTAAAACAGACCCCTGCGGAACCCCACTAGTTATACTTTTCCAGCAGGATTGAAAACCATTAATAACTACTCTCTGGGTACGGTTATCCAGCCAGTCGTTCACCCACCTTATAGTAGCCCCATCTAAGTTGTATTTGCATAGTTTATTGATAAGTATATTATGTGAGATCGTGTCAAATGCTTTACTGAAGTCTAGGTATACCACATCCACCGCTTCTCCCTTATCCACAACACTCGTTATTCTATCAAAGAAAGCTATTAGATTGGTTTGACATGATCTGTTTTTAACAAAGCCATGCTGGCTGTTCCCTAGCACCTTACCACCTTCCAAATGCTTGCAGATGATTTCTTTAATTACCTGCTCCATTATCTTTCCTGGCACAGAAGTTAAGCTGACTGGCCTGTAGTTTCCCGGGTTATTCTTGTTCCCCTTTTTATAAATGGGTACTATATTTGCCCTTTTCCAGTCTTCTGGAATCTCTCCCGTCTCCCATGATTTACCAAAAATGATTGCTAAAGGCTCAGATACCTCTTCTATCAGCTCCTTGAGGATTCTAGGATGCATTTCGTCAGGCCCTGGTGATTTGCAGACTTCTAATTTTTCTAAGTAAATTTTAATTTGTTCTTTTCTTATTTCAACTTCTAAGCCTACCCCTTTTTCACTAGCATTCTCTATGTCAGACATTCCTTCAGATTTCTCAGTGAAGACCGAAACAAAGAAATCATTAAACATTTCTGCCATTTCCAAATTCCCTGTTACTGTTCCTCCCTCCTCACTGACCAGTGGCCCTACCCTCTCCTTCGTCTTCCTCTTGTTACCAATGTATTTGTAAAAAGCCTTCTTGTTTCCCTTTATGCTTGTAGCTAGTTTGAGCTCATTTTGTGCCTTAGCCTTTCTAATCTTGCTCCTGCACGCTCGTGTTGTATACCGGGGAATGGGGCAGCCACCCCATCAAAGAGCTTCCCTGTAGCAGCAGCTGTTGCCTCAAGGTGTAGGGTGCCAGGGAACAGGGCAGCCACCCCATGGAGAAACTCTCTCACCTCACAGCATGGGGCACCGGTGAATTGGACAGCTGCCAGAAGTTGAGGAAGTATGGATTGTAAGATGGATAGACCATCGGGCCCAACAGGTAGTGGTGAATGTCTGGTTGGCGGTCGGTTTCAAACGGGGCACCCCAATGATCGGTTCTAGGGCTGGTATTGTTCAACATCTTTATTAATGACCTGGATAAGGGGATGGATTGCACCCTCAGCAAATTTGAGGATGACACTAAGCTAGGGCATGAGGTAGACACTTTGGACCATATCCCTATTCTCCAATGTGACCTAGATATATTGTAGGATTGGGTGAAAAGAAATCTGGTAGGGTTCAACAAGGATAAGTGCAGAGTCCTCCACTTGGGATGGAAGAATCCCAAGCACTGTTACAGAGTAGGTGCCAACTGGCTAAGTACAAGTGCAGCAGAAAAGGACTTGGGAATTATGGTGGATGAGAAGCTGGATATGAGTCAACAGTGTGCCGGGGTAGCCAAGAAGGCTAACAGCATGTTGGGGTGCATTAGGAGAAGCATTTCCAGCAGACTAGAGAAATTATTATTTTCATCTATTTGGCACTGGTGAGGCCACATCTGGAGGATTGTATCCACTTCTGAGCCCCCAGACATAGAAAGGATGCAGATGCATTGCAGCAGGTCCCGTGGAGGGAAATGAAAATGACTAGGGGGCTAGAGTACATGACCAATGAGGAGAGGCTGAGGGACCTAGGCTTATTTAGTTTGCAGAAGAAAAGAGTAAGGGGTGATGTGATAGCAGCCTTCAGCTTCCTGAAGAAGGGCTCTAAAGTGGATGGAAAGAAGCTGTTCTCAGTAATAACAGATGGCAGAAAGAGTGATCCAGATACAGATGCTTTCCTTTCTTTCAGCTACACAGTCACAGTTATCAGGGCCCACAGTGAGCTAAGGGGTTCAGTCTTCTGAAAATACTTGAGTCCCTAGTGATCAATCTAGGACAGGGGTGGGCAATAATTTTTTCAGGGGAGGGGTGCTATGACTCTATGACCCCATATTTTTCTGAAAATAGGTTTTTGAATATGAATATATATATAACAAATACATTTTATGCCAAACAGATGGTGATCCCCTGAATATATTCTATTTGTGTACATATATCATTCATGTATGTATACCTGCACAACCAATAACTGTAAACCTGCTTATTCATCTACAATTTCCAGAACAGCCATTAGTGGTGCTTGGGGGCTTAATGGCCTGTTGCTCCAGGTAACAATTTTAAATAGCTTTGTTTTTCCTGTAATCCCAAACTTTGCTAGGTCCTACAAAGACCTATGACCATGCAACCTTGTGCTGGAATCCATATTGAAGATGATAATTTTACCTGGGGACTAGAAGAGTTAAACAAAGAGTTCCCATCCTGGGTAATTCTATTTAAGGAATGTGAAGCAATCAACCTAGTCCTCAGCTGGCCTTTGAAACAGGCTCCCTCATCCCAAGAGGATACACATGAAACCTGCAAAGAAAAGACACCGAGGGCAAGAAGCTGTTAGACCCAAGACAGAAAAAGATCAGGTCTGCCTTAAAGGATTTCTTCTAACTGAAATATGGACTAGGGTGAAAATTATGATTTCTACCAGTTTCTCCTAGTGCATTAGGCTTAATTGGCATCTTTTGCCTATTTTGACATAGTAATTTGCTGTGATCTGTCTGCTTTCACTTGCAATCACTTAAACCTTGCTTTTTATACTTAATAAAACATTTCTGCTCCTTAATCAAACCTTGTGGAAGTAACTTTGTTACCTGGCATGCGGGAACTATAGCTGTGCCACATTTTTTGTTCATTGATAAATAGACCAAACTTTATAATCTCCCTCTGCATAAATTTTTTACACAGAGTAAGACATTTATTTGGAGTTTTGGTCCCTTTTGAGGTTTGTGTTCTTGGGTGCTAGGAAATCCCTATAACTGAGCTGTTTCTGTGCCTGTGTTACTCTGCTGGGGGGCAATTATCCCAATTCTGTGCCTTTGCTAGGGGAGATCAGAGCTTTTAATTCAGTCAGACAGCATGGTGGTGGTGCTCCACAGGGCTGGCAGGCAGGCAGGCAGGCAGGCAGGCAGGATCAGTGGTATAATCAGCACAGCAGATGACAGCTTCAAGGGGACTTCTCTGATTGATCCCATCACAGGCCACTCAAAATATTTTGGTAAGTGGTCATAGGCTGCCCTTTCCTATTCTGTTAATTGAGGGGGACGTAGGGTCTGGGACAGAGTTTGGGTGAAGGAAGGAGTTCTAGGAAGGACCTTCAGGAAGGGACTGGGATGCAGGAGGAGGTGCAAAGTCAGGAAAGGAGTTTGGATACAGGAGGGGGTTCTGAGCTGGGGCAGGAATGTAGGAGTGGGTGCAAGGGTCTAAGATAGAGTTTGAGTGAAGAAGGGGATTCTGACTTAGGAAAGGAGATTTGGGTGTGGAATGGGGTGCAAGGTGCAGGCTCTGGCCCTGTCCAGGAAGTGTTTACCACAAGTGACTCCTGGCTGGCAGCACACGCAGGTAGGTAGGCAGGCTGCCTGCCATCATGGCTGTGACCCACTCAAAGCACCCAGCTACTCCTGGCAAGCATGTCTCTGCATGCCCCTTGTGGGGGAGGCGAGGCTGCTGGCCACAGCACTTTCAGGAATGGCATGGCTGGGTCTATGACAGTAGGCAGGGTGCCTGAGCACTGCGCTGTGCTGCCAGGTATTTTCCTCCAATCTTGGCCCAAAGTGGCTTGGCGAGATGGAGAAAAAAGTGTGATGGTCCAGATTTGGCTCAGCCTGATGTAGCATTATGCTAGTATCTCTGCAGAGACAGAGTTACAGTCGTGATGGTGAGGTGTGTGTGAATTATCATCCTAACAGGATCTGGGATACTTGGGTCCTGGTATTATTTTGGATAATCTCCACCTACTAATAAAGTTAATTATAGCTAGGTGTCTTCAAAGCCTTTGTACATGCCTGGTGAAGAGTCTAGGAGCGCGCTTAGGAGACTACAAACAGGTAAGAGACAGGATGTGTGCACAAATACAGGGAGAGAAAAATGAAATGCACATACATAGAGAACACAAATTATCTCTGTAAGGGTCACAAATGAAGATGTTAAAATTTGAAATGCTTTGTCTATCTGAGCTTCTACTCAACTGATCATCTCCATAAAATTTCTTTCCTAACTTTGCTATCAGTTCTCCCACAGTTCACAACAAGCTCCTGTAATAGTTTGAGAGGTTTTGCAGTCTGCTGGATTTCCAGTTGCTCTTTTAAACATACTATGACAAGCCCCTTCTCGGTCCCCGTAGGGGTTCTGCGCTTCCTAGCAGTTTCTTGACTATGTCCTGTCAAGATAAGGCATATCCAGCCTCACGCCGATCCTCAACAGCAGAAGACTACAATGGCTTGGTCATGTGAGAAGAATGGGTGATCAATGTCTTCCCAAAGAAATCCTCTTTGGTGAACTGTCATGTGGGGTGAGAACAAGAGGAAGACCAAAACTAAGATTCAAGGATATATGCAAAAACGCCATGAAAAAAAAATCCATATCGATCTAAACTCCTGGGAATCTACATCATCAGATTGAAATACCTAGCAATGATTGCTACGACAGGGCACATCATCCTTTGATAGTATATGTGCAAGTCTTGCAGAAGAACTTTGTCTTAGAAGGAAAAACTCTCAGACTCAAGAATTCGGAAATAGACTGACAGGAGGTTATTGCAATTGACCATGCAAATCCAATATTGGTGAGATAAGCTGTGGACTCAAACACAGCCCACAGATCCTCACCGCCACTGCTAACCACTGTCTCTCGAGATGAAAAGGGGCCATATTAGCACCTTAAGTGGGCTTTTTAGGATTTTTCCAGAGTTTGTGCTTTAGTTTGCTACCTTTGTGATGTTTTGTAATGAACAGTTTCTTACAATATATCTGAGTACTTTTCTTCTGACTGGACTTCCTGGTGTCAATATGGGTTGTGGACTGTAACCCAATGTCCATTAGTAAAAGAGAGATAGCCATGTTAGTCTGTATTCTAACAAAACAAAACAGCAGTCATGCAGCACTTTAAAGACTAACAACATTTTATTAGTCTTTAAAGTGCTACATGACTGCTCCAGTGTTAATAGTCATGCTGACCTACAACACTGGCATTTCCTGACTGCCTTCCATCTCATTCATTCCCCATTTTCCTCACAATGAAAAATCATGGCTCAGGAGCATAGAACTGCTTTGGCCACTTCTCCTAAAGCAGAATTCAAACTAAGGATGGCTGGGCAGAAATGTGAATGAACTGAGGTTGGTGGATGCCAACTTTCTTTGTTCGTTTATTGGTACTACTAGATATAGTCACAAGGTCAGACTGCAAAACATCTGTCCTATTGTAGTATATCTGAGAACACAGAAAGCCAAAATTCATTTTCTCCCCTGTTCCCCTGATTTCTCACAGTGAGGATCCAGTACTCAGGGCAGAAGGCACAATGCTGGGGATACATCTGCCCAATTCTGCTGAATGGCGGCAGAGTGAATGCTTCCCCTGATGGAATGTTTGTCAAGTCGATCATTATCCAGATCAATACTGTCAAAGTGGGGAGATAAACTAGAACCATAACTGCTGTTTGAAAATACAGGAACACACACAGCTACAATATAAATTTTGTTATAGGGATATTCTAGTGCCATCTGACCAGGTCCCTCTTTTCCTGACTTGAACTGAGACAGAGACTCCCTTGCTTAAACCAGTCCTCTACAGAATGTTGAATGTTTAGTGATAGGCCTGTTTCCCCCCATTTCTCTTGATATTTCTAAAAGCCTTTCTGTTATCCATAGAGCAAAATGGCACCTTTACCTGCTGCTTTTCTGCACTGGACAGTGGCGAGTTGCACAGTGGATACCATCCTATGACGCACTGTACTCTGCACTAATACAAGTTGTCCTGGTGAGCGTGTGTACAACTGCCATAAGGAACAAAGTATGCATGCACACAAGTGACGTAATAACTGCAGCAAATTAAGTCAATAATTTGCAGCTTAGACATGGCCTAAGGTGTGACAGCTAGAGAGCTGTTCACAGGCCCCTTCATCTGATAAGTGAATCTTTCAGTGGTTCAAGAGCATGAGGGCTCTGGAACATAACACCTTTTCAAGACGCAGAGTGATGCAAATGTTGAAGTAGTTTTGCTGTGAAAACTAAAGCACAGTCTGTTGAGAAATGTATTCACTGCACAGAATAGAGTATTAAGCCCTAACCATAGTACATAGGGAAGGATCTGTTCTCTAAAATACTTCCTTAAAAAAATTTTAAAAAGCAAGCAGTCCTGTAGCACACTGAAAACTAACCATTTTATTAGCTAATG
The DNA here is from genome assembly GCF_033958435.1 of Carettochelys insculpta. NCBI lineage: Eukaryota > Metazoa > Chordata > Testudines > Carettochelyidae > Carettochelys > Carettochelys insculpta. The sequence goes on from NC_134147.1 coordinate 251,241, forward strand.
ACCTTTTGTGGCTAAGACCGACTTCATCACAAAAGCTTATTACATAATATATGAAGTTGTTCGTCTTTAGAGTGCTGCAAGACTGCTTGCTTTGTTCTACAAAGATACAGACTAATATGGCTACTCCTCTGAGACTATTTCCTTTCCATGAAACAGCATGATCTCTATGATAAGTGAAATCCAACAGAGTGGGATTTCATTTCCAAAATAATTGGTGTAAAGTATAGATAGTAGGTGGCCTATAATTACTGTCATTGCTGATAAAAACACATGCTAAACGTTTACCATGATTTAAGCAAAGATGACCTAAGCCCACCAATAGTGGGGGGACAAGGTGAAGGTAGTGGCTTCAAAAGTGTTACTGACCATGCTCAGCCCAAACCAACTGGTACTATATATCTGGGGGGGTGGGGCACATGATCCCACATATGCCCTCCCCCACAACGCATTGCCTCTGACTCCAGCCTTCTACCCAAAGCTTAATACAGAATCCTGTTGTCTTTGGGTGGGGCTCTAGCAATATCATGTGACCCAAGTGAAGACTGCATTTATAAGGACTATCTGGGAAGCCTCTGGGAACAGCAGCACACTTTTAAGTCAGTTAACCTGTGAGTCCAACTGAGTCTGAGCAAGTGAAACTTAACCTTTCCCCACTCCCAGCATGTCTGTTTCATCACCTGAGCTTCTCTCTGATCTGGAGTCAAAATGAGTCTAAAGGACTCTGCCAGTCTAGAATTGGAAGGCATACAAAGGAAATTTGACTTTCTAAACCTGAGGAAAAGCAACTTGCCCTTTAAAGGGCACCAAGGAGGAGAGTGGCATGAAAAACAGAAACCAAAAGGGTGTAAGAAAGTGAAAGTTATAGCAGATCTGCTACTTTAAGCTACATAAGTTCACGCCTCTTTACATCCCTTTTGAGTCAGACAGACTCCCTTACTCAGTTACCACCTGGTAATTTACAGCCCCTAGTCTTGGCTTCTGAATTTCATACACCATATCCAACTGAAGACAAGTCACTATGAGAGTGAATGGAGATACATTGCATTATGAATATAGCATTACATTACCTCACAGCAAGATTTAACAATACATCATGCTGTAAACTGGCATTACTGGGAGAGGTATCTCAAGGGAAAGGAGAAATGAAGATGTGTCACAGTGTGGCATCCACAGCTACTGCCAGGGAGAGTCATCTGAGGTCCAAAGAGAAGGCAGTATGGGAACTGAAAAAATCAGCCAAAAACTTTTCTTGAGCTTGAACATTTTGAGATGCTTTACGTTTGTCCTGCTAATATTTTTGGAAGCATTCCTGTAGTATTTGCAGTCTGAAAGGCAGCAGGACTGGATGGGAAAGCCTCTTTTCATGAAATTTCCAGTCTAATGTTAAGATATAGTAGGTTTAGATAAGGATCAATCCTCTGCGCATCTAGAATATGGGGTCTCACGCAGAAGGCACTAATCCAAAACTCAGGATATTTTGGTTGAATTCTCAGATACTCCACAGTCTACATGCATGATATCTGGCAAGTTTCTGTGCCTCTGTTTCCCATCTGGGGCTAACTCCCTTTGTCTGTCTTATCCATCTAGAGTGCAAGCTCTTGTTGACAGTGTCTGTCTTTCACTAGATATTTGTACGGTGAGCTGGGCTGGAGCCTCAAAGAGCAATGGTGATATAGTTTTCAGGCCCTGCTTGGTGGCAGATTTTTGTAACACATTCAGCCTTTGAGAGACAACAGCAGACGCTCACACAGCTGATCTGTTCCACAGAGGAAGGTGGGAAAAGGAGACTCAGAATTCTACACAATAATCCACTCTGACATGCACGCACTACATCAGCAGTATGAGCTACACCACAACAGCACAAAGACTCCAAGGGTCAAACACCACTTTCTGTTCAATGCTAGCCCACTGAGAGTGACAGCAAAACAGTCCATATGTTGGGGATCCCAGTGCTTGGAGGTCATAGTCCCAATCATTTCAGAAAGTGAATAGCAGATATAGCTCCTAGCAGCAGGTTCCATATAGAAAAGTAAGTGTGCTGTAAGAAAAGGACTGCTCCATCCTATGCAAGGGCAAGCTTCTGATAAGGCTGGTTCATTCAAAGTATCACAGTTACAAGGTCCCTTCTGGCCTTGGAATCTATGGTGACAACCTCCACAAAGTCAAACAATAACCAAAAAGAGATCATTTACTGCTCACAAAATTTCATTCAGAAACAAGGAGCATTGAAGGCATTGATTTTGCTCAGTCACCATCAGGTTTGTGTTTGAAATGCATTTCTTTATAGCTAACCATACTGAACTAAGTCTGTATGTGTGGGCAGCAGTGACTAATTCAAGCTGTTTATCAGAAAGGTCCAAATAAAGCTGACATCTTTCCATTTTCTGTAGAACTAATAGGGACCCTACTGAATTCTGACTGAGGAAGGGAAGGAAGTTGAGATCCCTGTTAGTTGGTTACTAGGAGGTAATAACTGTATTGTTTCTAGTGCAGTTAGAAAGTGGAGGAGCAGGTGCACCCAGGAGAAGCTCAGTGTTTAGATAAAACAAGAAGGCTTAAAAGGCAGGCAGCATGGAAACAAACATGCTGAAAATCAAAAACTGAAACAAGACTGATTTAGGGTCAGTGTAGGAAAGAACCAGGATATAATGGAGAAAGAGGAATAGGAGAGAGACAATGATACAGGTCCTGGAAGCAGACACAGAACTGTGAAAATATCATGAAAGAAAACCAGGGCCAAGTCTATTCCCAGGTGAGTCTACTGTGGCAGATCTGGGGCAGGCTACCAGACGTGCATGTGCAGGCAAACAAGGGGCCACAGCCACCCCCAGCCCCTGCACACACACCCTCCACTCACACCATTCAGCACTGCGCTGCTTCTTGTGAGTGGAGACGATCCCATTCCTCCCCAAGAACAGCACAGCCCAACAGCAGTACAAGCTAGAGCAGGTCACATTGCTCTTAGGCTGTGCTGCTCCAGAAGTAGGAAGGGACTGTCACACTCACTGGAAGCGGTAGGCAGGGACAGAGAAGGGGTGGGTGAGGGACTTGGAGCTGAGGGGAAAAATGTCTGTGACTGGTGTCCCCCTTGGACTCCTCTTACCAGTCACCATTGTCAGGAGAACAGCATTTCCTTGTAAGCTGTGTGCTTGTGTGGCTGCGCAAGAGAGATTCAAATGCCACCCAGATGACCAGCGGAGCGCCCACCGTGAAGTTTTATTCCTACAGGTGGCGCACATTCACACATGCCTCTGTGCACGTTAAAAAAAAAAATCTACACGTGGTTGAAAAAAGCTGCCCATTAATGGAAAAGATTTGGGGGGTACACTGTTGGGGAAGCTCTAAACTATCCATTTTCTGCAACTTAGTCGCTCTCTTCTTCCCATGTGATTCAGAATAATGTGTTTAATGAGGAAAATAAAAAGCAGATTCTGGAGTATTGCAAGTCAGTCTGCCTTAAAAGCAACTAGTCTTTATAAAAGAATCATACCCTGTTTCTCCAGTCCTTTGGTGTGTATGTTTCAACTTTCCCTCACCGCTGATTATGTGCCTGGCTCCTGCTGCTTGGACAGTCTAAAGCAGGCAGAAGGGCTAAACGCAGCAGGTTAAAAAGCAGGAGAAAAAAAAAAACCTCCTGCGTAAGGAGATTTGGATGATCATACAAGCAAAGCCCTGTAGCATTGTCATGTGCAATGGTGTGGTTTTGATTTAATTTTATACTGCTGCTCTGAATACTGATTTAATTTTATATTGCTCCTCTGAATAGTGCATCTGACGATGGCGTAAGAGTTCCTTTCAAAGCTGTAACTAGGTATCCAGCTGTGCAGTAACTTTTGCAATTGCACTAAAATCAAAAACTTGACAAGAACTTCCTTAACTACATTAATATCTCTATGTAGGCTCAGCTCTCAATCAAAACTGAAGCAAGATGTTTCGTTATCTTCTCAGAACCATACAGGATAAAAAACTTGCTGGTAATTATGAACATTCAATGACACTGTGTCCACACTTTGAAAAGGAATTGGCTTAACAGACACAGAAATTTAGTGATGCATTCACATTCTGTTGCAGTCTAGTTCTCTAGAAAGTTGGGAGAAGTGATTTCTCTGCAAGAGCAGAAAAGAGAGGAAATTAACTGACTTATGGATCAAGATTCATTGCTGCACCTAGCATCCACAGGATGCAGAAGAGAGGGTGAGACAGAACTGATTTCAGTGCCCTAATTTTTCAATTTACTGCAATCCTGGTCCCAGGCTCCTCCAGCCAAGCCAGGCAACCAGGTTGGGAAGGAGACAGTTGCCCTGGGGCCTAGTGTTTCAAAAGCGCCCAGAGCTCCAGCTGCCACCACTCCTTCGGCAGCAGGAACAGACAGAGCTCCACGCTCCTTTGAACTGCTGCAGCAGTGCTGCTCCACAGCTTCACCTGGCTGAGGGAGCGGAGCAGCACTGCAATGTGAATGACGCTAAGGCGCACTGACCTAGACCCTGTTCATTCTGCCCTCAGCCCCGCCACTTGTAGGGGAGCAGAGCCAGGTTTCCTTCCTGCCTTGACCCAGGGCTCGCGGTGGCTGTTGGTCCCACTGTTTCCAACTGGTCGAACCAATATCATCTGCCACCTGGGGATTGATGCAGTGCATTATGCTTTATCCTGACTATTTTTGAGCCTGTAGTGATCCATGTAACCAGACAACACTCAGGAGAATCTGTAGTCTTTTTTGGAATGGAGAAGGGAAGTAGTATCGCCAATGACTGAAGCACAGAATTTGACCCAGAGACTGTGCTGACCTCTGTGAAGTCATATGAAGGAAGAGAGGTCCACAGGGTGCATGCCCCTCTAAGACTGTAGGGTATCCCTAGGGGCACTCCTGTCTCCTAAATTCCCCAAGCAGCTGTGGTGAGTGGGGAAGAAACTTGTCAACTGTCCTGTTTTCCCAGGGATGAGAATGGGGAGGGGCACAGAGGCTCTTACCGTTGGACCATCCTGGCAAGCCATCAACTCTAGGGTTATGTAGCCCATCAGAAGTCAGGGAGGTGCAGGGGAGCTCAAGAAACACCAGAGGACGCAGCAGAAATGTAAAAAAGGATCTAGGAGAGTTAGAAATAGCACAAAGCAAGAGTAGCCTGCAATTCACAGTGGGAAAATGCAGAAACGCATCTCAAACAAACCTCCTCAGTGGCAGGAAAACAGAGAGCCGCGATGCTGGAAAAGACCTAGGGGCAATGGGGAAAGTACACAGCAAATTGGATGCAAGAGCTTGCCAAGCAATATGTTAGCCTAAAAACATCCATATAGTTCCAAGTGCCATTTGCCAAGGAGTCATGTCACAAAGCTGAAAAGACATCAGTTCAGCAGGCTGCCTTGTCTCAATTAACCACCCACCAGATATCCTCACGCAGCCCTCCCTCTACCTCCTCTGAATGGCCTGGACAAATATTCCTGCACCTATAAACATTCCTCTTAAGCCCATGGACTTTCCCTCCCGCCAGGCTGTTGCTGCTTTTTCTGCTAGCACCCTACAATTGATGACCAGGCATAACACTGGCTGGGGAAGGCTCACTTGTTTTTACTAAAGAGAATCCTTTCCCGAACTTTGCTTCCTACAAGCTGTGCAAAGAACTAAAGTTCCTTACTTGATCCCAGAGCAGGGCCTCCTGCCCTTTCCCTTTGAGTAGTTTGCTATACCCATTGGTTGCATTTTTTTTCACATTGGATTTTAAGATGGTTGGAGTAGGAATCATGCTCTTTTAAGTGTTCACACAGAACCTAGCATAATGAATCCCTGATCCTGAGCGGAAATGATGCACCTTGTAAAAGCAGACTTATGCTTGCCCATACCACTTTAATTTTCTCCTTCTGCATGTGCACCCTTTGCACTGAATGGACAGCATGTGGCAAAATAAATGTGATCACATTATTCCACACTGCCTCAGAATGCATACGCACACAAAGAAAGAATTAAGGTCACGAGAGCAACCATAAAACAAGCATTTCTAACTTTGGAGACCTTGATTTTGTGAGCTTAAATGTGTTCTTGTAGGATAATGATTTGTATAGATAAATTCCTAGGTGTTTTGGATGCTTTTTTTGTTTCTTTTATAAGGAAAAAAAGATAAAATGAATTCTGTGCTGTGACCAAAAAAAAAAATGAAGAAAGGCATTAAGGATGACCACTGGTATCTTATGCACTTCCAGAATGAGCTCAGCCAAAGTCACTGAAAAACGAGTTTATAAAAAAAAAAAAAAAAAAAAAAAAAGCCTGTAACGTAAACTCTGCCTCCTGCTCCATAGTTGGTTGGACTCACTGCTGTGGCACCTCCTGTTGACTATGGTGAAAATTAGTTCATTCAAACAGTGAAGTGCTCCACTTTCTGATTGGTATCTCACCTGTTGACCCTCTTCTGCTTTGCTATCTCCAGTGTCTGGGCATGTGCCACTCTCTGGACTTTGGTGTCCTCTTCAGGTCTCTGGCTTCCAGCAGTGCACTCTACTCTGTTCTCCCCACTTCAGGGGGTATCAGCAGTCTTCCAACTTACACCTGCCTCAGCGGCCAACTGCAATCCCTAGGTCCAGCCCCTCACCTCAGGGATAAGCCACAGTCATTATTGGCCAGGCTCCATTGTGGCAAGGTGCAGTGCCAACAGGCAAGAAAGTCCAACCCTTGCTAGTCAGGGCTCAATTGCTCATTGCTGTGATGAGGAGCTCCTTAAATTTGGGCTGCCCCAGCAAGGTGCTTCCTGACTGGCTCCTAACAAGCCTATCCCTCACAGGCTGGAAAGACCTTGCACAGAACCTCGCCAATCTTAATCCGTCATCCTCCAAAGTCAGGCAGCTGTCTCACTACAACAGAGCTGCAATTGTGGCATGACATCTTGCGAACTGGTCTCTGCCCACGAAAGCATATGTCCTAAAAAATCTGTTAGTCTTTAAGGTGCCACAGGACTTCTCATTGTTGTTAGATGAGGTGATCTGGGGAAAGCTATTGTCCTTGGAAAGTCAGCGTAGGGAGCTGTGAGCTCCTCTCACTCTCTCCTGTGGGTGACCAAAGAACAGAGGTGAATGTGTACCTTGAGAAATTTAGTATACCTCATTTCAGCACTGCACTGCGTCAGCTGTGTCAGTAGCAGGGAATAGGAGTTTTCTCGCCAAAGGGACTGTCAGTTGTTAGGTGGAAGATGATTGTGATGTGAGGGTAATGAAAGGTAAATGTGCACACACGGGTGAAGAAGGTGTTGAAGGGAGTGTAAACTTTCGCAGATATGGCGTTTTTCCCGTCACTGACAGTATGTGGCATAGAGCATATGTATTTAGCTCTTGTTCTGTACAGTGCAAAGGCAGAGCATGTATATGTGCTGTGGGTATATTGGGGCACTGCTCAAAACAGGGCAAAGTTAAGATTGTGAGCATGCAACTTCTCTGTTCAGAAATTTGTATTTTGCTGAACTCAGCATTCTGGAAGAGCACAATATACCAGGCAACCTTAACAGCACATTAACAAGGCTTCTTGTCAGCAGAATTCAACAGAGGAGTCTTGGAAAATCGCAGTGAAACCCTCTGGCAAAGTGCTTCTCTTCCCCACCTAGTGGCTGGTATATGCAGAAGATAACATTCTACTACTAGAACAACAAAAAGTCCTGTGGCAGCTTATAGACTAACATGCTGCATTCTAGTTAGAATATCTGTTAGTCTATAAGCTGCCACAGGATGACTTCTTGTTCTTGAAGATACAGACTAACACGGCTACCTCTCCGATACTCTACAACTAGTAGTTCTCTCTGCTGGTGGATATAGAGGTCCCACACTGATGATGACTCTACATGGCAGTTCTACCTGCTGATATTTTCATTTCCATTTTAAAAGGTTTCATACGCGATGTAGTTATGTTTGCCTGGGAACCTTCATTTGCTTTGTGATGTCAGGTTGGAGAGAGTTATAGAGAGGTGCCCCTCTGAGCTGCAAAGGGAGAGGGGGAAGGTGTAGTGGGGCTGAATCGCCCTTCTTGTGACTTTAAAAATTAAGGCATAGTTCGAAAACTTGTTGTCCACAGCTCTGGGCACTAAGCTCTGATCTCTGGGCAATTATCTGAGGACAACAAAGGTTGAAGAATCACCACAGCACAGACAGAAAGATGGAGGCACAGTATGTGGAGATTATGGGACAATGGAGCATGCTTCACCCCTCCAATTGTTCCTTCTGATGGTTCAGCTTGGGGCTTGCCACACTGTTGCTCTCACTGGTGTCCAGGCTGAGTGGAGAAAGATGAAGTGACAAGTGTTTCCAGAGCAAGAGCCTCTCTACGCTATGGTTTGTAGCCATGTCTGAAATAGTTTTGAAGCACAGTTACAGTCAAAAACTCGAACATGGGATGAGTCCCACAAGATGCCTGTGTCTACATTAGCACTCCTCTTTTGAAAGGGGAATGCAAATGAGGGAAACGCAAGAGACACGAAGCGCAGATTTACATATCTGGTGCCTCATTTGCATATTCTTTTTAAAGAAGAAAAGCAGTGTAGACGCAATTCTTTCTAAAGTAATTCAACATAACCATAACCTGATTGCATCTAACTATATGTTTCCCTTTTACTGACACCTGGATGTCTGGTTTTGCAACAGGATATTTCCGATTTTCACCCCTAATTGCCTGGAAGACATGTTCGGCACCCAGGATTTTCTCTCTGCTGTTACACAGACAAAAAGCCCCCAAAAGCTGCAATTGTTCTCAGTTTAAACAAAGCTATTCCATTCCCATTGGCTCACCTCTACTCAAGTTACTTTGAGAGAGATTAACCCCTTCCCTGCACTCATTCATGACAAGGGGGTTGGGGTGCAGAACTTTTGAGGAGAGGCTGAGGAAACTGGCCTTATTTAGTCTGCAGAAGAGAAGAATGAGGGGGGATTTGGTAGCAGCCTTCAACTGCCTGACAAGGACCCCACAGAGACTGGAACCATGTTATTCTCAATGGTGGCAGATGAGAGAACAAAAAGCAATGGTCTCAAGTTGCAGTGGGGCAGATCTAGGCTGGATATTAGAAAAAAAATATTTGATTAGAAGGGTGATGAACGTTACATAAGGAAGTGATGGAATGTCCATCCTCAGAGATTTCTAAGGCCTGATCTTGACAAAGCCCTGGCTGGGGCAATTTATGTGGGTTTGTTCCTGCTTTGAGCAGGGGGCTGGACCAGATTACCTCCTGAGGTCTCTTCCAATCATAATATTCCAAGATTCTGTGATTCTATGAGGATGTTAAGGAACTATGTAGACCCACAGCAGGGACTCTGAAGGCACAGTTAAACGAAGGCTTAAAACCCAACTTCCCTGAACAGGAAACGATGCAGGAAACATTTCAGCATCCTTGTAACTGCACAGTAATTGGAGTAGACATGGTTTCAGAAATGCAGTTCTCTGAGTTCCTCAAGTTCCTTGCCCTGTCTTCATCTATAGTTTGACAGAGCTCAGTTCTGCTGCCACTACAGTCAATGGAAGCACCCCATCATTTAAATGGGACTTACATCAGGCCTAGAGCCTACAGTCCGGGTACCCCTTTCTTCAAGATATTCATCCTCAACTGTCCTATATTTCCCCTCTAGATTTTCATCTCACACTAAAAAAAAAACTTTCCCATTCCAGGTGTCTACAGACTGTTCTCCCAGCTCAGTTAAATGATTAAAATTATATTGTTTAACTGGTTAACCATTGGTGGGGTGGCACTGGGCAGCCAGGGTAGTGGTCTCATTGGGGCTGCAGTCATATATGGCGGGTGCTACTAAAGGCAAGACTGCCTCCATGGGGGTCAGAAGTGCTGCGGTGGGGCCAGGGCTCAGATCCTGCCTTTTTCCACTGGGGCCACTGTGGTGCAGCCAGATCCTGCCTGCCCCCACCCAGGGTTGCTGTGGTACAGCCCTGGTGGGGTCCCACTTGCTCTTGCCTGGTGCCACTGTAGCACAGCCACAGTCAGCATCCCATTTGTCTGCTAGGCAGCCACACATGACACCCTGACCTGGCCAGGTTTCCACTGGCCAACCCAACATAGCTGGCAGTCTGGTTATCTGGTTATCCAATAAGCATTCCAGTAAGCCTAACGCTTACCGGGTAACAGTTAACCTTTTACATCTCTACTTTGTAGACAGGTTCCTTTGCAATGGTCTTCTGCCCTGAGCATGGCCCTTCTATCTGCTGATGATGCCATTTGTCCCTGTGGCTAAATCTGCAACCAGCTGATGAGACTATGAGCAGCAGTGACGACAGGGCATTTATGCATAGCCAGAAAGCAAGAGATTTTATTAATGATCTGATTGGTAGAGTATATAGTGCTGATCCCCACAACAGATGTCTGGGCAAAGGCACACTCACCACACATGCACCTCTTCAGGGAACAGTACAAGATCAGGAAAGGCATGGGGATCATCACTAGGCTGGCAAGGTGCTGACACATGTCCAAGCAGGTGCGCATCAAGTGAATAGAGGACAACACCTGAGGCTGCTCACTGAGATGCAGGGAGAAGGAGGAGGAAGAAGAACAAGCAAAGATCCTGGCACCAGGAAAAGTGGAAATGTGCTGCTGCAACCAGTTAGGTGCTGAATCAGAAGGAGTAGAACTCAGCCCAGCTCTCTTCCCACTCCCCACTACTGGCTGGTGCCAGTAGAACATCTGCTTCCAGTGGTTTGGCAAGGATATGAGACCAGCTTAGCAATGTGCATGAATTATTATCCAGACTTTCTAACAAAACTTTCTACATGTTCTGCCCAATGCACATACTCCACAACTTAGAGAATGTACAACGTAGAGCAGGGCAAATAGCCCCCAGTCCAAGTCCTACCACTTGTCTGCTTGCGCCATTTGTTTAGGAAGCTCTCTATATGGGCATCATTGTTAAGAAGGTGTGCCTTTCACAACAGATTTCTGAGCAATGAGTTAGCAGTCACTATCCCTGCTGCAGTTACCACCTCCCACTATTTGTCCTACAAACAGCCTCATCTTTGCATCAGCACTCAGGCCAAAGATTGGTGTGGTGTGAATCATGATGCCAGCCATTTCCAAGAGTAGAATTCACTGTGCTGTCTTGGAACACAGTGTGAGAGAGACCAGGGAGGACTGCATGCACCTCTACTTCTATTATTATAATTCACACAAAGAAGAGCTTTGTTTAGAGGTCGTTAATGTGCCATCAGGACACCTGATGCACCCAACACAGGAAACAGCATGGCAATAAGAAGAGAGAGGTAGTACATGTAACATTTTCACAGTTGTTCAAAATTATGGGTTTTAAGCATTTTTTTTGTTTTTATATATTTAAATTTTCATTGATGAGGAAATTACAGAGGGCGTCAAACCATTTTTTAATGATAGACAGATTCAAGAAGTTCAAGTTTTATAGTCACCTAAACACAAACTGCTAGCATCACATCAAAATATGCAAAATAAATATCCTCAAGTCAAATAGTAATAACATCTCAAGCAGCATTTTTTTTCTTAATTTGCCTATTTCTTAACTCCAATTAGTATTGTTATTAATGGAAAATGTTTTGTCCTTGGTTTGTGGGGGTATGGTGAAATCAACAGTGAACATGGTTTACAAATAAAAATTAAATCCTTTTAGGCCTACAGATTCTAGGGAAGGGTGTCTGCCACACATGGACCACAGTAACCTTACAGAGATGCCCGTGAAAGGAGGTAGAGACCAAGTTCCTTGGTGGCAGTGTCAGCTACACAGTTTAACTTGAGGCTAGTACTGCCTCAGTTTTTCCCAGTTCCAGGGCCTCATCACCCATCCACCTTCCCCCAAACACGTGGGCTGTTGGCCTGATTCCACAGCCCCTGGGGGACTCACTGTTATGCCCAGAAAGATAGCTGTGTTAGTCTATGTCTTCACAAAAAACAAGCAATCCCATGGCACCTTCGAGACTAATAAATGTATGGGATTTTGTGGGTAAAACTCACTTCTTCAGATGACAAATCATCTGATGAAGTGGGTTTTATCCATGAAAGTTCATGACCTAATTTGTTAGTCTCTACGGTACCACGGGACTGCTTGTTATTTGTTACACCCAGAGTCTTTCACGCCTTTCTTCCAGGACACTAGCCTATTAACTCAAACAAGAACTTGCAGTGTAACGTGAAAACTCACAAAAACAGTAGGCTGCTGGGTCTCAGAGGCTTTTCACTCTGCTCTGCAGCTAGATGCAGGAGCCAGCTTTCCTCCTGCTGCTCCCTGCCAAGTGTGCTCTTTCTGCCCTTTCTAGGAACCCTGAACCCGTAGATGGTGGCAGCCTATTGAGGGCCCTAAGCAGGAGTACTGTTGCCCTCAGAGGAAGAGAAGAAGAAAAAGCAGCAGCAGCAGCAGCTAGCAGGGGGACCCTTGAGCTGCTCAGGACCTTAATCAATTGCTTAGCTTGCTAACATGTACTGCCGACAGAGCCAACTGGATCTGAGACGTAACAGGGCTGGCTGGCCAGTTGAACTGGATATGGGGAGGTCACCCTCTTACATCCCCAGCTATGACTAACTTCTAGGAAATAAGGTTAGACTGCCCCCCCCCCCCGCCCCCGGCTTCTCCTCGCCATGAAAACAGGGGATTCATTTATCAGCCTAACCTCCTACTCTGCTTACCTGGGTACTCCAAATGAAGCTGACGCTGCCTCTCAGCAGGAAGCTGCTTTTCCCTCTCCTCTGACCACCTGCTCCACTCTTCCTGGGCTGGGAAATCCCACCCTTGCAAATGAAATGTCACTCCTCAGAGAAGGTGAGGGCACTGATGACTATCTCTGTAGCAGCTCTGCAGCTTCTGCCAGAATCTGAACAGTTGGTGGTGTCTGTAGAGCCCTCCTGAGTAACAGTGCTCTGACTGGGCTCTGAGCCAGGGCTTGGGATTTGGCCCCATTGCCTTAGCATCCAGAAGCTGGTTCCATTAGGCAGTACTTCCCAGCAAAGAGAGTAGTCTGGAGGCTCATATTAACAGGCAGGTACACTGAGAAGGGTGGAGAAAGAAAGCCATGCTATGTGAAAGTTACAGATTTCACCAATGAACAGCACTAGGGATTTCAACTACATCAATATCTGATGGAGATGCTCCATCCCCCCACCCCCAGTGCATTTATCACATTGCTTTACATCAGTGACAGCAGGTAGATTGTATACTGGAGTTCAGTGCATCTTGAAGATGGACTTCGGCATGGCCTCTGGCGAAGACCCTATGTCACATCCAGTTCCCATCTTCATGTACCTTTGAGGATGCACAAAATTCCCTTCATTTCAGCTTGTAATTTCGCTTGGCTGTTTTTGGCAGTGATTGTTATATGAAAATGTCTACTGGAATCTTCTGCTTCACAAAGTTTCATGCCATTTTGACCAATCAACCTTCATGATTTTGATCATGTGTCCAAAATGCTAAAAATCTGTCATGTACTATATGCTTAACCAACCAGAATGCACAGATATAACATCCATTAGGAGTTCTGTATATATTATCCTTTAACAGTCTGAAATGGCCTCATTTTCCTTCACAGAGTAGCTCTCTGGCATTTTCTCAGTTCCATCTGCTGACATCAGCATCTAAAATAAGTTTTCACTGCTGTTAACACTGCAGAGCCAGTTCAGCTCAAAAGAAGAAAGCTGCAGTCCTAAGTGAAGTTCCCTGGCAGACACAGAGAAGCTTTGGGAGAGGGAGATGCAACCTAGTCCCATACTTCCAGCCTAGTCAGCTTGGGGAAAGGGAGCAGGTGCCTGTTTCCAAGCCCCTTACAGATGCAGCTTGGGTCACAGAGAGAGATCACTTACTGGTGCTTTGTAGCATGGGATTAAAAATAAAGTTTGATGCTTACACTGCTCTGCAGAACAGCACAAAGTGCTTGGCAAAACCTGATCTATATGCGCAGCCCCTTTTACTGACAGCATAACTAACCTATGGAGAATTTGCCTGAGCATATGGGAATCTAGTGGAAAAAACACAGCTTTAGCAATTCAGAGAATTTGGAACATTCTGTTCCCCCTCTTACTACAAATGTCCTGCATGACTCTGGGCAAGCCACTTAATTTGTATTTTCCCAGCCAGAAAAAGATTGCTCTAACCACATGTAAGCTCTAGCACTTTGACCAAGTAACAGGGCTCATGCTACTTTGAGAGACCTAATGAACCTCAACATCAAGAATGTTCTTCTTGCCTTTGCTCACTCCCATTCAGTTTCTCCAATTTTTAACACCTGATAGCAGGAGTCTCAACCTCAATTTATCTTAGGGCCAGTGACAGTTTGCAAATCCTCCTAGCAGGCCAGTGGGCACCCTGGCTTACAGGGCTCTTGGGGGATCTCCCCCACTGTGTCCCCAGCCCCGCCTGCCACCTCTAGGTGACTGAAAACCTCTTAGGAGCACCCGACGCTCAGCAACTGGTAGCACAACAGGGCAACCACAGCTTTCAGTGGTGAAGTGGCATGACATGGCCTGGGAGACGACAGTTGTGTGGAGCACAAGCTGCCACATCACTCTACTTCCCTGTGACTCCCAATGCCATAGTTAGTGTGGAGGAGCCCAACCCCTGCTGCTGCCCTCTGCCAGCCCCTGCTCCCCCAGTAATTCCCAAGTCTACATCCCTTAGAGAAGGTGGCTTGAGAGAAGGTGTGCAAGGGGGAAAGAGGGTAGAGCAGGGGCTGGAAGTGATGGGGTGGGGACAGAGCCTGCTGGGCTTGTGGAAAAGGGTAGACACACACTCCCAGGGCTGCAGAGACTCATGCCGGCAGCTGAGTGCGGGTCAGACTCTCCATAGATGGCCTGTGAGCCATGAATCTGAGACAAACGCTCCTGTCCCTCCTTGCCATTTATGAGGCACTCTATATTTTCTCAGGACCATGCACCTCTCATCTGAAGTCAACTGGAGCTATAAAATGGTAACAGAAATTGCTGAAAACTAGGACCAACTGGCCACAGTCATCCCTGGTGTAATTCCACTGGCTTCAGGGATGACTTTTGCCAGCGAGTCCTAATCTTCAACAATTTCTACTACCATCTATAGCTCCAATTGACTTCAGATGAGAGGAGTCCCTCTGCACAGGGATGAATTTGGCCTAAGAAGCCTAAAGCTGGGTATACAAGAACTGGGGAGTCACAGTCAGTGGGCATCTTTGAAAATGTGGGACTATCTGTGTACCTCAGTTACTCCATCTGAAATGGAAGGTGAGCTCAAGTGTCCTCTGTGATGTTATCTAATCAAAAATATGAACATGTAGAATCTACATTGTTGAGTATGTCAAGTAAGAGGTCAATGAAAAATTATGGTTTGATTAACATGATTGTGCTTGCACACATCTACCATTTTGTACCTGAAGTTATGAATATTAACATGCACAAGGTATTAAGCCAGCACACTGTGAAAGGATTATTCAGACTAAACGGCCCATCAAGGAACACAACTCATAATGGACCATGGAAGATGCCTATCCACATGAACTGGACATTCGTGTGAACTAGAATAGGGATAATGGCCTCTTCTATGACTCAACAAAGCATACAAGGGCACATAACAAGGCTGTGTGGCACTGAACACCATTTTGTTATCTCTGTATTTCCAAAAGCTCTGCAAACAGCTTTCAATAAAACAATGGAATTCTCTCCACATGGTAGACACTATAAAAGACCCTGGAAATATCTCCATTTTGCCTCTTTTGCGCTCGAATCTCTGGATTATGAATTTACTTTAATGGGAGCGTTCTACTCAAGGGACTGAGGACCTTACAAATCAACTGGAAGCAACCAAAGTCTTTACCAATCAGTATTTTATTTTATTTCTGCTTCAAGCCTGATCCAAAAACTTTGCAACTATAGTATGTATTTGATTCCTTTAACAGTTTTAACTTCCTCCCTCCCTGCCTTCCAACTTTTAGATATTAGATACTTAAGGACTGTTAACAATGTGGTTATGGGGTAAGCTCAGAGTGGTGAATACTTTTTGAGCAAAGTGCATGGGAATGTTAAATGACAGACACTCCAGAAGCACAGCACCAAGTCAGATCATTGCTCTATTAGTAACTCAGAGCGAACTGTATCACCTACTGAATCAGCAGAACCACTAGCAGTAAGAAAACCCAGGATGTCCATAGGATGGTTTGGGGCAGCCGCCACAGTCCTGCAGGGCCCAGCTGGCCTGGGAGATTACTAAGGGGCTCATAATGGCAGCAGGGACCAGGGCTTCTCCCTTACTCACCAGCAACAGTGGGAACTGTGCAAAGCAGAGTGTCCCAAGCAACCTGCATTGCTCTGCCATCTCCCAGCTGGGCTGCACTGCTTCACCACAGTGGCAGGAAGTGGAGAGGCCTGGTTCCAGCCCATTTCACGCCCTTGAACACAGCTGGGAGCCTGGTTCAGAGGAGTGTAGTGGGTTGGCACCAGCTCGCTCCACTTCTGCCACCACAGTGACTGGGGGGTGGAATAGATGGTAACTCTGCTATCCTGGTTCAATTCCATTATGGCTAAGGCTACGATTTTATCATCCAAGTTGTGGAATCCATGACTTCTAGAGACCTCTGTTACTTCAGCCCACAGTGGGTGGGAACTGCAGGGTCTCCCTGCTCCCCACCATGGGTGGGAGCAGCAGAGTACCATGGTCCCATGGGTCATGTTACGTGGTCCAGAGTGTGAAGCAGAAGTGGGAAGAGGCAGGAGGAGGGCAGAGCAGGGGTGCACCACCAGGAAAGAGGTAGAGTGGGAGTATGGGGCAGAGCAGGGACAAGGCATGGACAGGGCCTGGGGCAGAGTGAGGGGTTGTCCTGGGCTCCTCATTCTCCTAGGGACGCTGCTTATAATAGGGACTTATATTTGCTATAGGCATAAGCAGAAGCAACTTCATCAAAATCAATGGAATTGCACTGTTTTATACCAATAGTGAGCTTGGAAGTTTTGCTGTTTTAGGCCAATTTTTTTAATTAAAAAAAAAAAATCTGACATCCCCAAACTATACATTGTACTTAAGCAGAACAGGTTACAAATGGGATTTTTTCCAGTGTTTCTCATCTGATGTTTTCAAAATCCTGAAAAATAATTGATTTAATATCATGCAGCAACAGACAACGGTATAATAGTCAATCCCCCAATCTGTCTCTAACTCAAATACCAGGGCCAAAGTGCAGCCATGTTCTCATTCAGCTTGGATAGTAACCTTGGACTTTTTTTCCCCCACCAAGGCCAAGCCTGAGCCAGTTCACCAAATTTTACATCCATGCAGAAGTTAAAGTCACTGAAAACTAGAGGCCTCTGTGCCTGTCAGATCTTAGTACAGGGAATAGTGTAGTGTATTACGAATTGTACATAAGCACTCCATCCAATGGATGCAACCTATGGGGATGTTTACACTGCAAGGTTATTCTGAAATAATGGCCATTATTTCTAAATAACTATCCTAGCATCCACACAATGCAACAGCTATTTAAAATTAATTTTCAAATAGTAGTTGGCTTATTTCAAAATTGGTATACCACATTGTAAAAGGAATAGAGCTGATTTCAAAATAAGCCATAGTGCGTCCAATGTCTCTATTACTAGGTAGGCTCTATACGTGCAGATGCTGTATTCTGAAATAGCTAAGTGCTATTTCAAAATGCATTTTGTGTCTAACAGCCTTATTTCGAAATAAGTGCTCTCAAACTTTATATTGGACATGAACAGCACAGCCATATTGTCTTCACAACAACTGCCCTTTAAATCTCATTGTGCCTAGCTTGGAAGACATTTAAGAGTAAATCACTGCTAAATAACAGCACACAACACTGAGAGCCAGGACTGGTGGCTGGAAACAAACTTTATGGGACCACAGGAAACTCAGCCACACTCATGACAAGAGGTCGTCCAGCTAACTAAACTCAAACCAGATTACGGATGTTGCCAAATGAGAGTTGTCCGGATTAGAAAGGTTCAACCTGTACCAGTATTTTGCTACAGGCCCCCAGCTAGCATACATCTTCCTTCACCTTGCCTTACTCCTGGCAATAATCGTAGAGCCTGAGGATTCCAAGCCCTCACAGCAGGCAGCAGCCATGTTCTGTGCTCTTGGCCAAAGATGCCATGAAAGGGCTGCAGCCAAACAAGGATGTGCCACACAAACTGCAAGGCTGCCTTTGGCAACTCTACCCTGCCACACTAAACCAAATACTGTAAAATCCCAACACCAGCAAGTAGGACCCAACAAAAGCCAACCATATGGCCCAAATACGTTTCCAGGGTTTGTCTGCACAAAAGGGTAATACATCACAGTGGGTTGATTTACTTTTAAAGCACAGAAACATGCTGCATCTAACTGGCCTTTTGAGATAGACTTTGTGAAGCGTTTTTGAGAAGTCAGTTAAAACCTGCAAGGAAAATGCACTGACTTTTGCCACGTTATTAATATCAGAATCTCATAACAGACACAGGATTCACAGTGAACTGAAAAATGGCCAACACCCAAGCACAGCTCCTTACCTCCATGAGATGAGGTGTTGGGTTGAATCCACACATGTTGCAGACCTGCTGTTTACAGGTTGTACATGTATTATAGTTGGAGCACTCCCCAGAACCCACATTGATCTCTGATTTGCACAGGGGGCACAAGACCCTTTCTTTCGGCACTTTCTTTGGCTTGATGTCTTGTTCTGCTTTTCCTTGCTTTGTAGCTGGGGCAGTCCCAGCCCTACCCTGTGCTCCCGGTGCAGCACTTGGGGATCTGAGTCCAGCTTCTTTGCTGGTATCACTGAAGACAATTTTTGGAGGCACTTTGCCAGAGGCTTGCTGACTTTGTGGGGTGGCCTCTGGCTGGACAGACATGAGTGTGCTTGCCTGGGTCAAGAGAGAAGCCCCAAACCCAAAGAGCTTTCCTGTGAGGCCCTCCTGGGGTTGCTCTTGTGCTGTAGCACTGGGGGGTAAAGCTGAAGTCTTTGCCAGCGAGTCTCCCATAGTCTGTTTCTGGTCACAGGACGGAGGCTTTGCCTGATGCTGAGGGGATGACCTCACCACTTCCTGAGGAGCAGCAGGGTTTGGCTGGCCTTGGGTGGGTTGTTCCTTCTGTGCTACAGCTGGGGGTGGTTTGGGTGACTCATATTGCAGAACACCAGCACCCTGTCCAATGCCTTGTTGCACAGTTCCTGGGGACTTCTGCTGTCCTGTCATTCCCAGGGACTGAAGCTGGGGAAGTTTGGCTGGGGAATGAGATGGAGAAAGCGAAGGGGAATGTAGCTGCTGCTGGCTTTTGGAGCGAGGCGCAGTGGTCATGTCCATTCCCAAAGCTCTCTGCATCTGGCAATTCAAACACAACCATTCTTTCACCTACAAAACAAAAAAGACAATGCAGCGAGTGATGGCTACTGACCACAAGCAAGGACAAGATCAGCACAGCCAATGGCAACACAAGCAACTTTCTGTACCTGCCCACCAACCTTACAGCTGCCAGGCTGTGCTGACTCCAGGAACATGATTAGGGTCTCTTTATGCAGAGAAACATACCCTACCCAGGCAGCAGCAAGTGCTTTTGGAACCATCTCATGGCTGCAAGGTTTTGTGGGCAGAAGATGGCTTCAGGGGCTTGGCCCAGCTGGCACTGGGCTTTCCTGGGGAAGGGCCAAGAGTGTGTCAGGGAGGCAGGTTGGAGATGTGCCAACCACGCTGCCTAGAGACTGTCGTCTCTTCTTGGCAGGCAAACTGTTGACTGTGAAAGCAAAAGGAAACAAAAAGTATAAAATGCTTTGGCTCAGTGGCAATAAATGAAAACCTCCTCCCTTGAGAGACATTCCTTATGTCACACTAATGTCTGCATTAATTTTAAAAAGCTATATAGCAGCAGTGAGCCTTTTCATTCTAAGAACTGCCAGGATGTCCATCCAGCTGTACAAATATTAACATATAACACTGTTTGCAGGATAATGAGCTATGCCTGTGTAGCGCTTCTCTGAAGCAAACAATTAGGGCCCTGAAAAGGAAAACACCATTCGCAGACAAAATCTGCCTAAGCCATAACAGTACTAGACCAGAACTAGAACCTGACCATCACAACATTGGATGTGTGCGGCACTTCCACCCATGAACCCAGAGGGGGCACATTGTAGCTCTGCTCATACAGAGGGAACATAACACTTGCTTGGCCTACCCAGAGGCAGATCAGCCAAGAGATTCAGAACCAATGTTCAAACCAGTATTCACCCTCATATAGCTTCACTGTCTGCATGCTGGCCCTTACAAAGGAATTTCAAGGGGGTGGGGGAGGGACATTCTTTTTTTGTAACTGTGGACTGCAATTCTGTCTAAGTATGAAGGAGTTCAAAATAGTTGTGCAGCAAGTGTGCAAAAGAGAAGCTATTGACAAATTTAAGTTGACTGGTAAAAATTATTTTGTTATAAACATAGTAAAAATTTATACAGTAATAAAGGGGTCTCTGCTTCCCCCTCTCTTTCCGGTTGCTAGGGCCAATGGCATGCCAGGAAACGTAGTCCCTTCCATGCTCCAGTTCCAGCTCTACAGGCAAGAAGCTGGCCAAGGAATTACAGATCCCAGGGTGCCTTAGGGTTCCCCCATCATGCCCTCCAGGCTCCCCCTGCACAGTGCAGTAGTGAAACTGGACTTGGAGCAGGGAGGGGTATATGCACTTGCACACTTTGCACCCTTCTCCACCCTTAACGCAGGCCTAGCATGGGTGAGCCATACATATAGCCATGAGGAACAGGTACCAGGCTCAAAGATGGCAAGGCAGTACTCACACCATAGTTAAGGGTGTAACAATATTCCTATTATAATTGGATTTTTCTTCTTCCTAAAATGTGCAAAAAAAACATTACTAGCTCCAAATATTCCTATTAATGTAAATGAAAACACTTGTGAAAATTCTGCTCTCAGACTTAGCAAACTGTAGCAGAAAGTTTCACAGGCTAATTATGTGGTGTATAAAGAAGTATTTCCCTTGGAGCCATGGTAAATCTATTGCCTTTCCATTTCATTGGATGCCCCATTGTTTTCTTATGACAAGGTTTAATAGGATGGGGGTTTTGGGCACAGCTGAGAAAACCAATTCTGGGTAAATTTGCTTAAAACCGAGCCACTTTCACCCCAAGCTGGGATTTCCTTCTGAGTAAGGCAAATCAAACCAGCCACAAACGACCTCTGCCAGCCCCATTGACCAGCCAGAAGCTGTGCAAGCAAACTCACAAACTCTACAGTTGCTTCTAATGCCCATCAGCAACCCCCTATACTCAGGTGAGAGGTTGTTAAAGCCTATTTCACCAAATCCAGATCTGATTTCTTGATAATGGAAAATGAATAGAGAATAAGAATATTACGGTATAAGGCTTTTTCAGTGTCACAGACCTTGCAGACCCACAGGGAATTATGCCCTGAGCCCTAGGAACTGGGTAAGGGTGGGAGTTTAAATTAAGAGGGTCATTCCTTGAGCCCTACAGGTTGGGTAAAGGTGTCTGGGTCCCTTAAGTGGGGAAGGGATAAAGAAATTTGTGCAGGTAACAACCTGGTCACATACCCCTGTAGTGTCGTAGCAGCCATTACTTAGATGCCATTAATAGTGTCCTCAGGAAGGCTGCCGAGGTGGGAGATAAGCTTATCCTAAGGCCTATTTTTTTCCCCAAAAGGCTTATAAAGAACTGCTAGCAGCAGTTCTGCAAAAGTCAATTGTGTGCCCTTGTTGCCAAGACAACTAAAGGCATATTGGGCTACACTGAGAGGGATTACCAGCAGACTGAGGGAATTATTCCCCTCCATTCTGCACTGTTGATGCCCCATCTGCATCCAGTTTTGGGCTGCCCTCCCATCCCCCCCGCTACAGAAAGAATGTGGGCAAAATGGAGAGAGTCCAGTGAAGGGCAACAAAAATGATTAGTGGGTTGGAGCGTAAGATTTATGAGGCGAGGCCGAGGGAACCGAGCTTATTTAGGCTACATCTACGCACAACGCAATTCAATTTTGTTAAAATCAATTTTATAACACTGGGCTTTATAAACTCGAATTTGAGCATCCTCACCTCCCCACAAATTCCCACAAAGTCAACTTACTGCTGCCACACTACATCACCAGACATTGACAGTTACAGCAGGACACTGTGGGAACCTGTCCCAAAGTTCCCTCAGCCCCATAGCAGTCTGGGTATTTTTGCTGGTGCACTATGGGCAAAAATGCCCCACAAGTGGTTGTGGGTATGTGATGTTGCCTTCCCACATTGCATTGCCCTCATTCCCCTTCCATGGAAAGCAAACAGCCATATTTTAAGAGTGAAAGAAGAAAAGGTACAGAATCCCAGGTGAAGGAAAACCAAATAGGCTGGCTTCAGAAGATGAAGAGTGCTAGGAAGGGGACTGTCGTACTGCCCTGGGATCACCCTCATAAGGATCGGGAGGCTGCTCCTGTACAAACGTCAATTGCCAAAAAGAAGTTTTGGGCCTCTAATACATGACCCCAGAGCCTAGCTACCATGGGGTTCCTGGTTCAGAATTCAAATTCGTGGGCTTCCTGTTACCTAATTCCTGTGCACCTAGAGAGAAGCGAAGATGGAATCAGACAGTGAGGACAATCACGGGGCATAGTGGGATATATACATGTAAGGAATGTGCCAGCAGGAACTCAATGCTGCTGAAGGCTGGGAGGAATGTGTGTCTCCCAGAGATCATTTGCATGAGAATGCAAAGGTGTGCATATGTGATACCTTGCAAACAAAGACTGATGGGCAGCAAGGAAGCAGTGAGCTTTTGTCTAGTGTAAACACATTGTTGTAAAATCACAATTTATGCTAACACTCAGTATAAGAATGTGAAATCTCACCAATGCTCCAAGTCATTGTGGGGGACAAGGAAGTAATTGTAACTGCATAAGACATGGATTACATAGGGCTCCCTGGTTTAAAGCATTGTAAAGCAGAAGGCCAGGGATATGGGTTGAACCAGTTAGCTGAGTGCCTTGGCCCTGCCTAAGCCTTGGCCAGATAGTTATAAGCTTGGTTTGACTAGCCCTCCCCCGCCCCGTTAAAAGATAGAGCTGGATACTAGTGGTTTTCATGAGACTTCACTTTGGTAGATATTAAGAGCTGAATTCACAGAGTAGCAGCTGAGGCCACTAAGAGCTGAAAACACAGGTTTTTGCCTCAGGCCAAACCCACAGTGGACAGATGACCAGCGCGACCAGCAGATGGCCAGTAAGAGGAGCAGCGGATGGACGGTGCAACCGGCAGATGGCTGGTAGGCGGAGCAGTGGTGGATGGACAGTGTGACCGGCGGAGGGCTGGTAAGAGGATGAGCGGACGGCACGACTGGGGGATGGCCGGTAGGAGCTAGCAGAACGCTGGACCAGCACAAAGGTGGCATTGTCTCAGGTTCCATGAGGGAATGCATCAGCGTGAGGTGTCAGTGCCTGCACAGACTGGACCAAGTTGTAAGTGGGTCATTTGAATTGGGGGTGTGGAGAAAGTTCGGTGTGTGGATTGGCTGTTTACTGTATTGGATAACAGATTTGGTGTAGCAGTCTCTTTCAAATGTAAGGGAAGGGTTAACCATGTGACCACCCCAAGACAAGAAGGAGAGAGACGCTAGAGGAAAGGCAGAAAGATCATCAACCAGTCCTATGAACACTCTGAAGCCGGGGGGAGGGGGAAGGGAGCGCGGCGGGGGGGATAATTTTTGATGGTGGACAGCTCAAAACTTTGGTATGTGATCAAGGGCAACACTTTTCTATGCAGAGGGTGTGGGGTCTAGGATGGAGGCTGCAGGCAAGAGGAAGCTCAGGGCAGGAGACTGGGGTGCAGGAGGGGATTGTCACATGGGGCAAAGCATTCAGGGGGGTCTAGGAGGATGGATGGGTGCAGGAGAGGATTCTGGCCCGGGGGGAGAATGTAGGAGCAGGTGCAGGGTCCAAAAGGCAGGTGTGACCCAGGGCAAGGAAAGGGCCAAGGATTTGGGTGGTTACCTGCGGCAAGGGATTGGGGTGCATAGCCCAAGAGGGGACTATGGGTCAGGAGACGATTCTGGCCTGGGGAAGGAGGTCCAGTAGAGGGTACAGGGCCTGGGAGGGAGTTGAGAGACAGTGCCAGTGGCAGGTTCTGGTTGGGAAGTGCTTACCTAAGCAGCTCCTGGCCAGCAACACTGTCAAGCAGGCTTCCTTGCCTGCTGGCAGCCCCAACACACTGACTATTCCATGTGGCCCTCTGCACTTGGGGAGAGGGCTCTCTGTGTTACTCCCACCCGCACTGAAATCTCTCAGCTCCTATTGGATGGTATAGTGAGGTGGCTGCCCAACTCCTGCAGGGAAGGTGTTAAACCCAGACACAGGACATGGCTGAAGCTGTGGGTTCTGCAGCTGTGGCATGTGTCACCCAATTAGGGCCCAGCTGAGGGCAGTATAAATAGGGACTCCAGGAGAGGAGGAAAGGAGACTCTTGCAACAGCTGTGAAGTAGGAGGGACCTAGCTGTCAAGGAAGCTACCAGGGCATCCTAACACAGAGCCAGGCTAGGGAAGCTCTGACCAGGCAAGCTCCCAAGCTGTGGGGTCTGAGACAAGGCCTGAAGGTACCAGAGCTGCCGGGAGGCAGCCAGGGCAGCAGGTGCAGAAGCCCTAGCCTATTATGAGTGGGCATTTCAGACAGTTAACCATGAGGTAAGGGGACAGATAACAGGCATTGGGTCACGGAGGCAAGGCCGATATTGGAGAGAGAACCACCCCAGGAAGAAGAATCAGGGCAGAAGGACGATACCCTGAGGGAAGGGCATTGCTGTCTTGGAGGGAAATGGGTCCTGAAAGAAGTTTGTGGAGAACACAGGGCAGGTAACAGAGGGCAAGACACCAGGCAGAAGAAGAGGCACACTGCAGAGGCTGGGAAGCTAACTCCCAATAAATCAGCAGGACGTGTCAGGATAGTGCGTCACAGCCCATTACAGCCAGTTTCCAGCCCATAAGAGCTGACAGATTTTGCTGGGTGCAGGGGTAGTGCACAAAGCTCCCTCCAGTGGTCATGAGATAGGAGGAAAGATCCTCTCATGGATCGGGAATTGGTTAAAAGACAGAAAACAAAGGGTTGGAATAAATGGTAAATTTTCATAATGGAGCGGGGTAACTAGTGGTGTTCCCCAGGGGTCAGTCCTGGGACCGATCCTGTTCAACTTTTTCATCAATGATCTAGAAAATGAGGTAAGCAGTGAGGTGGCAAAGTTTGCAGATGACACCAAGTTGTTCAGGACAGTCAAAACCAGAAGGGATTGTGAAGAACTACAAAAAGATCTCAGCAAACTGAGTGATTGGGCAGCAAAATGGCAAATGAAACTTAATGTGGATAAGTTTAAGGTAATGCACATTGGAAAAAATAACCCAAATTACATGTACAACATGATGGGGTCAAATTTAGCTACGACAGATCACGAAAGGGATCTTGGAGTTATAGTGGATAGTTCTCTGAAGACATCCACGCAGTGTGCAGCGGCAGTTAGTAAAGCAAATAGGATGTTAGGAATTATTAAAAAAGGGATAGATAATAAGACAAAAGATATTATACTTCCCCTATATAAAACTATGGCACGCCCACATCTTGAGTACTGCACGCAGATGTGGTCTCCTCACCTCAAAAAAGATATATTGGCATTACAAAAGGTTCAGAAAAGGGCAACTAAGATGATTAGGGGTTTGGAACGGGTCCCATATGGGGAGAGGCTAGAGAGACTGGGACTTTTCAGTCTGGAAAAGAGGCGATTGAGGGGCGATATGATAGACATATATAAAATCACGAATGGTGTGGAGAAAGTGAATATAGAAAAATTATTTACCTTTTCCCATAATATAAGAACTAGGGGACACCAAATGAAATTGATGGGTAGTACGTTCAAAACTAATAAAAGGAAATTTTTCTTCACACAGCGCACAGTCAACCTGTGGAACTCCTTGCCGGAGGAGGCTGTGAAGGCCAGGACTCTATTAGGGTTTAAAAAAGAGCTCAATAAATTTTTGCAGGTTAGGTCCATAAATGGCTATTAGCCAGCGGTAAAGTATGGTGCCCTAGCCTTCAGTGCAAGGGCAGGAGATGGATGGCAGGAGATAAATCACTTGATCATTGTCTTCTGTTCTTCTCTGGGGCACCTGGCATTGGCCACTGTCGGCAGATGGGATACGGGGCTGGGTGGACCTTTGGTCTGACCCAGTATGGCCATTCTTATGTTCAGTGCAGCACAAAGGGGCAGAGTACAGCTGCACTGCTCCCTACCAGAGGGACTGTGGGCCCGATTACAAGGCTTGGCAGCCTGGATCCTTATCTTGTCCACCCCAGTTCTTAGGCTCCTGGTAGCAAAGTTACTATGAAAAGCAGGACTGGAAGCCAGATTGTGAAGATGCTTTCAGGACACATTTTTTGAAAAACAATACATAGAAGAGACTCTTCTGCTAATCAGCATTTTAAAATTCACTGAACAATTCTATGCAGGGATATATGTCAGAGAAAGAAAGAATTCCAGCACGCAGGTACATCACTACTCCATTGCTCAGGTACTTTATGAATAATTTGCTTTCATCTGAAACATCAGATATTGGCCCACATAAAAGCAGCACACCAGACTCACAGGCCAATGTTCTCATCCCATATTGCAAACCCAGTGTTCCAATCTTTTCTTTTGTGAGGCTGATGCTCATGATTCACTCTAGGATCTAACGATACACTTTCAGAGCAACACATACTCTGTTACATGCTTTTTTGTTCTCTTCAGGGAAAATGCATTTCATTTTTTTTGCATTTCTCTACAGTGTGATCCTACTTGCTTTTCATTAGATTCCAGTCATAGAACAAAGCTAAATCCAATAGTACAGTTCATTAACAGCATACACCAAATTTGGAATTGAGAAAAAAAAAAAATCTATCCCTTTAAGCTGTCTTTTTATACCACAGATAGTGACATTTAAATAAAGCTACAAATAACTTCTTTTCACAGTCCAACTAGCAATGCGTTTCCTTCAAATAAGGGCAGCATCTTTGCATATCACTGTCTTCAAATGGACAATCACACGCATAACAGAAACAAGCAAGTATAAGCTTGCAGTCAGGTCCTAAGAAGCTAAATATGAGTGAACTTCAATGGAAAAAATATTCTGCCACTCAGACATCCCCCTTTTCAACTTATTACTCAAAGGAAATCCCCTTGCAGCTTTTACATACCCAAAAGTGACCAGTCATAGGTTAAAGTTGAAAGAGAGGATCGGGAAAGAAAGCAACGCTCAGGAAAGCAAGGCAGATTTGTTTTGTTTTGTTTTTGTGACAAGAGCTCACAGAGCTCTGTAATAATAGCTTTGACTGTCTCAAAATTAGGTCAAAGCCAAGCAACGTATGGAGATGGCCATCTCTGCAAACGTATCTGTTTAAGGGCCTCTTCCATCAACCAGAGTACTAAAGAAAAAATGCCATTTACTAATTGCTATTCTTTACACAGTTCTTTTGCTGAGATGCAGATACTTCTCTGATGCACTGAGTTTGTATAACATTTGACAAAGTTGTTATCTGCAATGTATAAGACGGGTAACTGGTAGCAATACCTACCAGGACTTCAAGTTGCCTAATGCTCAAGCATTGTAATCCTGTTTTTAATTCCACATAACTATGATGCACATTACCTGTTACGGCTAAACTTTTTAATATTTGGTCTCACAGTCACAATCAATCAGTTCAGCTCTCAGAGCCAGAAGTTTGGTATTTCCAACAATGAAAAAAATGCTAGCCGTTTTTAAACAGTTCTCGTTAATTACAGGTTTGCAGTGTGAACTTGATATTTGACGGAGATAAATCCTGCAGACGAAATGACATGTATCCATGAAAATCCACATATTGAACCAAGTTGAAAATCACCACTTGTACATGCATACTAGAACATAAGCAACAAGCAGTCCTGTAGCACCTTAAAGACTAACAAATGTATCAGGTAATCAGCTTTTGTGAGTACAACCCATCCCCTCAGATTGAGAAAATGGGTCTTACCCACAAAAGCTAATTACCTAATAATTTTTTTAGTTTTTAAGGTGCTACAGGACCGCTTGTTATTGGTGAATCTACAGATTAACATGCCTACTCCTCTGACATTAGAACATGTTAGACATTAGCTCTGAAAGCTGAGTAGAAGTGCTAGTGGCTCTATAGTTAGGACTGCACAGGGACTTTCCTTACAATGCAGTCTTTAAATCATATTTCTGTTCAAACTATTTTTGTGTGGAGAGGGAGAAGTATTTTCAGTTACATATCTTAGGAGTTTTGAATTTTCTGAAGTAAGTTTAGTAAGAAGATCATGTAGTTATGAAGTCAGAATGTGAAAAAAGTCACCTTGCCAAGATCTCAGTATTTTGGAATTACGCTAGCGAGAAGCCAAGACACAGAATCCTCAAGTTTCACAGGTAGCAAGAAGGTTGCATATATGTTAGTAAATTAGAGCACTGACTGGGGCAAGGAATACACAGATTTTGAGAAAAGTTTTTCACAAAAGAGATTAATTCACTGATGTCAATTCAGCACAAGAGTTAACACAACTAAGTTTTGCCCATGGAAACTAATACAGCATAAAGTTTGTGGTGTAACAGTTTACAGCAACTTTACTTAATAGCTTTCCACATATGCCAATTAATTAAGACACAGCAAGGAATGGTCATTTCCTTTACAATAACTGTTAATATTTGAGATGTTTTATCTGTCTGGATCCCTCAGGTTTCATAGATAAATTTTTGCATGCATAACGGGGTTTTGTGCTGAAAAAAAAATAAAGTTTGTAAAGGTTGCATTGCTGCTCTGTCAAAGAGACAAGATTCTGAAAGACAGAGAGTGAGACCAGAAGAACGGAAAGCTAAGAATTACATCGGGACAAAACAGACCATGGGGCTCCAGGACAGGCCTATTTCCAACCACACTCCATTACCAAGTTCCAGAGCCCCACAACTAAGGATTTCCCACATCACAGAGCAATATCTACTGACAGACAGAGAAGCAGGTGCAATAGCTGAGCTTGCTGTTCTGGTCTGGCCTACAGATACAGCTTTGCCACGTCACAAGGGCACATTCAACATAGAGGGAGAGCAGGACTGCAGGCTTGTTGGCAGAGTAGAGCTCAGATGCTCCACATAATGGGGAACCGCTGTGGAGTAGAGCAGTGTTTCTACACTTTTTTTTTTAAATAAAGTACACCTTTAAAAAAAAAAATTTTAAGTACCCCCAGACTTCTCTCACATACCCTTAAGAGTACATGTGTCATTGGCAAAGAAAAATGGTCCTAAAGTAATCTGAGATCTTGAAACAACTACCATTCGACCTTTCCAGATTACTGTACCCTTTGCAGGAGTCAAATTTGTTTTGACTACCACCAAGTCACATCTCACTTAAAAACTGCTTGCTTACAAAAAACACCTAAAGAGATAACAGAAGAGTCAATGGGATTCTACGACCACAGCAGAGGGGATCTTCAAGAGCCCATTATAGTCCTCCCACCAGTGAGAAGCAATTGTTTCACTATTTTTCAAGACCTGGGTACCAGCCTTTGATCTCACAGCACCAATTCCACGGCTTCTCAGTTCATAAAATCTTTGGTGGCATTGAAAAAAATCTCTTGTATCACTGATGTCTGCAAGATGCTGGAGTTCTCCCACCTTCTCACAGTCTCAGTTTTTCAGGGTCCTTGTTTTACATTGACTTCTGCCTTGGCATTCACTTCTCTCTTCATTGATGTCACTTTGCCAGGCCCTAAAGGCTTTCCTTTTTCACCTCAATCAGGCTGACGCTTCCTGGACTGGTAGCCAATGCAAGCTCCAATGATGGCATTTTTCAACTGACACCAGTATTCTTCCACATCCAGCGTACTGTCGGCAGCTTACTTTCAAGCCTTGTACACAGACCTTTCATCAGGTCAGTTTCCTGACTTCTCCATTTGGTGACAATCCTCATTGCCATTGTGGCTCAAATAAGGTGGTAACCAGTGCAGCAGTCACCAGCGCTAGTCACAGCGCATCTGAGAAGGACATCATGCCGATCCTTAGTGTGGACAATGACAATCTATGAGGTGCCAGTGTTTCAATCAAGGATGTTGCCATGAGGTCTTACAATTTGCTTTTCTGGCAGAAGTGGGTGTTCATGATAACAATCTTGTTGGAGTTGCTGTTGCTTCCTCCTTCCTTCCCAACGGTCATCTGCCAGAGGTCCATGTCTCTTCTCTCCCTGGCACTGAAATCTCAGAAGAATAATCTTGTCTTTGGGAATATCTTTCAAGACTGTGTCCAGCTGAGCGTAGAACTTCATGTCATCTTCAGCGTCTAGAGTTGGTGCATAAGCATTCACAACAGTTGCCAGCTGGTTTTTGACAAGCTTCAGGTGGAGAATCAAGAGACTCACTGATGCCAACAGAAACTTCAGATAGGATCTTTGTCAGTTAATTTTTGGCAGCAAATCCTGTTCCGTGTTTTTGTTCCTTTCCAGAAAAAGGTGTACCCTGCACCTTCTTCTCTTAGCTGTCCTTCTTCTGGCCTATGCGCTTCTGCCAGGGCTGCTATATCAATGTCAAATCATCGCAGCTCATGTGTGCCAATTGCTTTGCATGTTTCAGGTTGCCCACTGTCTGGGCGGTCCATCAGAGTGAGTATTGCATGTTCCAAAGTTTACCATTAAGTTTTGACCACATGGAGGTGAACCCACTGGGCACAGTAATCTAGTCAGGAGGGTTGAGGGGAACTATGGTTACGGCACATTTTCTAGCCCCCTCCCCATGTTGGGTGAACAGAGCGGATCATAAATAGGGCTGCTCAGTTGTGGATGCAACAGCCAGACCATTCTACCACTTCAGTCCTTGAAATGGAATGACTGACACATACATCCACCGCCTACATGCTGGTCCATGACTAAGAGATTCCAGATTTCACAATCCTGCCCCCATCACCAATCACTCTAGGACTTAAGTTTAGGAGAGTACTACTCAGAGGAAGATGCCTGTAAAGGACTTCTTTAACATGGGGGAACTGTTGCACTGCAGCCACCACACAGTCCTTGATGGATAGAAGGCCCAAGTTCAAAGGCATGGAATCCGCGGTGATTGGGAGTCTGTCTGCTGCAGCCTTCATCCACCTTCACGGATGTTGTAGCATTACCCTTGCTATCCTCTGACTGTTCTGCCGTTGAGGACTTTTAGAGTCCTTCTTTGTCTAGACCCTCCCCCTTGACTTTGTCACCACAGGTGACCCTGCCAGGAGTACGAGACTCCCGACGGCATCGCTCTCGGATTCACTGAAACGCACAAGTCCACTCACCATGGCAGGGTGATGATCTGGAAAGTGGGTTAAGTTAATCTATGCCGAAGTTCATAGGTCTCAAGCCGAATGTTAATTGCTAAGGCCAATGGCTTACAGGACACAAACCTTTAGGTTTCTTGCATTACTGCGAAATATAATAAAGCAGAATATAATGCAAAACAGTTAATACCATAGTGGTAAGCTGGCACACTGGGCTACAAGACATAAAACCAATCAGTTTTTTGTGCATTGTATACATATATAATTTGTGCCTGCTCCGATTTTAACATCCGCTCTTATGAAGACCAGTTAAACTCAGCAGAGAAAGGACATGTCACTGTCCAAAAAGAAACAAAAAATCTCTCTCTCTTCTATTCTTATATGTTTTTAGATCCTGTCTCATTCTCTCACTAGTGAAAGAACTGCATGTGCAACATAATGTTTTGTTCTCATAGTTTTTTTTTAAATCCATGTGTGTTTCTAGGTTGAAGAAATACAACTTGCACTTGGAGTGGAAGAGAGTGAGGCCTGTGACTGTACTTTGGTCCTGTGGGAATCTGTTCTACCGTTTCATCTATTACATATTTTAGACAGTTTGTATGTTTGATCAAGAACTCCTAAATGGCAAGAGATAGGACCACCAAATTCAGCATACAGCTTTGTCTTACCATAACTTAAAGCAATGGGCCAGGAAAACAGGATGTGCCTGGAAGGGATTGCTTCTCATGAAGCCAAAGAGAATCATCAAATCAAGTACAGTCCTCAAAACTCTCATAACTGAGTGAATGTTGAAAGAGACTGAACCAAAATGAGCCAGAAAAAAAAAAAAGATGAACCTGGAGGACTGTTTCTCAATAAACCTTACAGAAGAGAGAGAAAAATGGAGAAATTTGGAGTTGTGCTGTTTTATCACAACTAAATCAAATGTCTAAGGTTTAAAATTAGAAGCAAATGTTATTGGAAACCAAATTGACTGTAGTTTTTTTTTGTTAAAAAGAGTGACTGATAAGAATTTATAGGGATGAAGAAAAAGATACACTTGATGGAATTCCCATTTTTAAAAACTTACTAAAAAAATTAAATGGACAAATGTTAACAATCCCTTTTTAATGGGATCTGAAGTAAAATTAATTCCATAAAAATAACACTGTATTTTAGAAAAATGCAAGTGTTCAAACAAAGTATGTACATTTCCTTTATTTGCTTGTTCCATGCTTCACCACAGACCCTATAACCTCCATCTGACGGCCTGGTTTCTCTGTGGATCCTAGAGCACACACACTACTACTCCCAACCAATGGAGATATACTGCTATAGAGCAGATGAAAAACAATATGCAAAAAACTCAACTTTCCAAGTAGAACCACTTCTTGTCCTGGTGTTCCAAAAGGGGCATACAACTCACAAAAGCTCCCCTGCATTTAATTCTTGACTACATTCTTTACCTAAAAGATACTCACCTATCACTGTCTTCACTCTGAATCCACCTTTCGGCAGCCTTAGCCTTCCAGCCACTTCTAGAAGGCTTCTTAGTGTTCACTCACCTGATTGTAACAAGGTTTTGCAAAGGCAGTGAAACTGTAGCCAAGCACTGGGAATGATGTAAGTAGTGGCTGTCATGTGGCTGAGGAGGTGAACGCAAGTAAGAATGGGAGCCATAGGGCTGATGGTAAGTTTTGGTATAAGGCTCTTTATAGCGTTGTGGCGCTGTGTAGGGATATAAGCTCGAGTGGCTGTGGAGTCAAGCTGAGCTCCTAGGAAGTCGATGTGTGTGGTAGGTTCCAGAGTTAATTTGGCAATGTTTATAAGGAGCCCAAGGGATTGTAGGAGCTGTCTCATGGATTGGACCATAGCTCTTGTCATGTCCCGTGATGGTCCTCAACAGACGCAATAGTCGAGATACAGGAATAGGGTGATGACTTTCCATCTGAGATGCGCAGCTGCTGGTGCAAGGACTCTGGTGAATACCCTAGGGGAAGCTGAAAGCCCAAAGGATGGGACTCCGTATTGATAGTATTGTGCTCCAAGGGTGAAGTGCAAGATATGTCTGTGAGCAGGGTGAATGGCAATATGGAAATAAGTGTCTTGAAGGTTGACGGCTGTGAACCAGTCCCATTTATCCAGTGCAGGGATTACAGAAGAAAGCCTGGTCATCTTGAATCACTGTGCATGTATTTGCTCAACTGTCGTAGGTCTAGGATGGGTCTCCAACCCCTTGTTTTCTTTTCTGTTAGGAAACAGTTTGACTAAAATCCTTTCCCCCTGGTGCTGTTTTGGAACTTTGATAGGCTAAACAGTCACAAGTCTCTGGGACCGGATGGTATTTACCCAAGGGTTCTGAAAGAATTCAAATATGAAATTGCGGAACTATTAGCGGTGGTTTGTAACCTAGCCTTTAAATTAGCTTCGGTACCCAATGATTGGAAGACAGCTAATATAAACACCAATATTTAAAAAGGGCTCTAAAGGAGACCCTAGCAATTATAGACTGGTAAGTCTAATGTCAGTACTGGGCAAATTGGTAGAAACAATAGTAAAGAATAAAATTGTCAGACACGTAGAAGAACATGATTTGTTGAGCAAAAGTCAACATGGTTTCTGTAAAGGGAAGTCACATCTTACTAGAGGTCTTTGAAGGGGTTAACAAGCATGTGGACAGTGGGGATCCAGTAGACATAGTATACTTAGATTTCCAGAAAGCCTTTGACACGGTGCCTCACCTAAGGCTCTTATGTAAATTAGGTGGTCATGGGATAGGAGGAAAGATCCTTTCATGGATTGGGAACTGGTTAAAAGACAGGAAACAAAGGGTTGGAATAAATGGTAATTTTTCACAATGGAAGGGGGTAACTAGTGGTGTTCCCCAAGGATCAATCCTGGGACCAATCTTGTTCAACTTATTTGTCAGTGATCTAGAGAAAGGGGTAAGCAGTGAGATGGCAAAGTTTGCAGATTACACCAAACTGTTCAGGACAGACAAACCCAAAGCACACAGTGAAGAACTTCAAAAAGATCTCAGCAAACTGAGTGATTAGGCAGCAAAATGGCAAATGAAATTTAATGTGGGTAAGTTTAAGGTAATGCACATTGGGAAAAATAACCCCAATTATACATATAATATGATGGGGGCAAATTTAGCTACTACAGATCAGGAAAGGGATCTTGGAATTATAGTGGATAGTTCTCTGAAAACATCCACGCGGTGTGCAGCGGCAGTCAGTAAAGCAAATAGGATGTTAGGAATAATTAAAAAAGGGATAGAAAATAAGACAAAGAATATCTTACTTTCCCTATATAAAACTATGGTATACCCACATCTTGAGTACTGCGAGCAGATGTGGTCTCCTCACCTCAAAAAAGATATATTGGCATTACAAAAGGTTCAGAAAAGGGCAACTAAAATGATTAAGGGTTTGGAACGGGTCCCATATGAGGAGAGGCTAGAGAGACCGGGACTTTTCAGTCTAGAAGAGAGGAGACTGAGGGGCGATACGATAGAGGTATATAAAATCATGAATGGTGTGGAGAAAGTGAAAGGGAAAGTTATCTACTTGTTCCCATAATATAAGAACTAGAGGACACCAAATGAAATTAATGGGTAGCAGGTTCAAAACTAATAAAAGAAAGTTTTTCTTCACACAGAGCACAGTCAACCTGTGGAATTCCGTACCAGAGGCCGCTGTGAAGGCCAGGACTCTAACAGAGTTTAAAACAGAGCTCGATAAATATTTGGAGGTCAGGTCCATAGATGGCTATTAGCAAGGGGTAAGGTATGGTGCCTAGCCTTTTGTCGAAGGCAGGAGATAAATCGCTTGATCATTGTCTTTGGTTCACCTCCTCCGGGGCACCAGGCATTGGCTACTGTCGGCAGACAGGATACTGGGCTAGATGGACCTTTGGTCTGACCCAGTATGGCCGTTCTTATGGTCTTATGTTCTCTATTGCTCCAATTTGTAAAAGGTGAAGCACTTCAATCAAGCCATAGTAGGTTCTCGTGGTAAGGGTCCCTAAAGAGGAACAGGTGAGGGAGGGATGTTGGAGGGATGGAGAGTAGAGGGATTAAAGGGATAGTGTATCCCTGGGCAACGATGTCTAACCCCCATCTGTCTATGGTTATTAGCATCCACTCGTGGCAAAAGGGACGTAGGTGGTGATGGAATATTTGATAGTTGTGCACTGGAGGGTGTGGGAAGTTTGACGAGCCCTAGACCAAAACGCTGAGCAGTGGAGGCGCTGAGCAGTTATTCAGGGTTTTGTGGCTCTGATTTCTTCGTATATAGGTATTACAGTGATAAGATTTGTAGGATTGCCTTACAAATGATTTGTCCTCATATCTGTGGTATGGAGTGTATCTTCTTTTCTGGAATGGGGGAGTGTACATCCCCAAAGTGTGCAAAGTAGTTCTTGTGTCTTGTGCCAAAGTGTAAAATTCTTTGTTTGCTGCAAATAAATTGACTTTATTGAATGGTAAATCCTCCACCTGTGTCTCAAATTATTTTGCAACACCTGCTGCCTGTAGCCATGGGGATCTTCGCATACTAATGGCTGTTGCTATGGCTCTGGCTGCTCTATTAGCTGAGTCTAGTGCCATCTGCAGTGCTGTTTAAGCTACAATGTGGCTTTCCTGAATTACAGATTTCAGGGTAGGTTTCTTGTCTTCAGGGAGATGAGAGATTAATTGAGATTGTTTAGAATAATTGTCAAAGTCATGATTGGCTAACAGCATTGAATAGTTAACTATGTGTAGCTGGAGCACAGAACACAAGTAGTTGTTTCTACCAAATAGCTCCAGGTGCCTATGCTCCTTGCCAGCAATGGTATTTTTGTACAATGATGATTTTGCTCTGCCACTGACAGCATCTATCACTAGAGAGTTTGGTTGTGGGTTCAAGAATAAAACAGTCTATGATCTTCACCAGGACAAAATATTTTCTCTCAGCCCATTTGTTGGTGGGTGTGATTGTGGCAGGGTTTTGCTGGACCTCAACCGCTGCCTCCATTATGACCTCATAAAGTGGTAGAGCTACTCTGGCAGTTGTAGGTGGTTGTAAATTTTTTAGAAGCTTGTGTTGCTTCAGGTATTTCTGTTAAAATGCTCTCTTGGCTGAATGCCACTCTTAACAGATCCTGGAATTGTTTCAGATCATCAGGAAAAGACTATTGTATAAGTGAGTGCTTCTCCATAGGACATGGCAGACTGAGCTGGTGGCAAGTCAAGGGGAAGGTGTGACTCAAGATCATTCAGCAGGTGGGTATCATGAAATTCTATGTCTTTCCCATTGGGTGAAGAAAATGACAAAAAGAGGAGATGGCTGGTGCTGTGGCACAGTAGATGGTGCTCTTGAGTGATCCCTAATGAGATTGTTCTAGTGACAAAGAGATTGATCTGATCGAGGTCTGAAGTAATAAGGCTCGTGTGGATGGTGACGATCTGAATAATGATGCACTGTACGGGTTGCCCTCAGGGATGAATGTTGAGATGAATACACACTTCTGCACTCAAAGTATCTATTATCCCTGGGAGAACGCAGTGATATGAGTGAGCACTTTTGGAAATTGACCACCCTTTCTAGGTGAGCAGCCTCTGTAATCTGCTGAATAATAGGAGCCATGTGAATGATAATACCTTGGTGTCTTGCATAGCAATGCTAGTCACACACAGTGTCCCTGTAGTCGTAAGGAGGACTGGGGGGATCTAACATAGTTACCCTGTGAAGATTTAATTAATGAACATGGGCTGCAGTTCCCTGAGGGAACTCTATTTTAGTCCTGACTTTCTGTGAGAGCTGGTGCTGTACCGGGGTTTGATGTTGTTCTCCTGGTGCTCAGAGAGCACATGGCACTGTATGTTCCTCCAGCACCAATAAAGGCTGTACACCAGCTGGTGCCAGCTATACATTTTACATGGCAGACACCACTTGGTCTGCCGGTGCCAGTGATGTCCGTGTCACAGTTTCAGGCAATGCCAGTGCCATGGGTGCTGAAGCTGCTTTCCCTGAGGTGTGGCTTTCTGTTTTAGAAACAGACGGGTTTGAGCTTTCGTATGCCCAAAGTGCCCAGTTTATTTCCCATGTTCAATCTCGGCAGGGAGCATAAGGGTGAAGACTTACTCTTTGCCTTTGTCCCCAGTGAAGAAGGGGTAGCATACCTGATGGAAGGGACATCTCCTGGTATAGAAAACGAGTCTGGCAGCAGCTCAAGAGCTTTATCAAAGAGGAGCATTTTTAGTCTCAGCTCCCTCTCCTTTCTGGCTCTTGCAGTTAGACTCTTACAATGAGAGCATTTTTGAGAAATGCAGGCATCTCCGTGGCAGCGAATACATTCAGAGTGCCTGAGGCAGGCATACAATCGCTGCACTTTGACCATTTTTTAAAACCAAGTGTTAGACACATTTTATGTTCTTTTTCTTCTCCTTTAGTTTTCTCTCTTTTTCTCTCTCCTCATTTTTTTATTTTTTTTTAAATGGTTCACATCAACAAGCTATGAACAACGAATGTGAAACTGATGAGAAAGAAGCAAGTTCCCCCTTTCTCATTCTTCTTTCTTGCTTTTTTTTTTTTTGGTAACTCAAGTAAGTATGTTATAAACAAAGAACTATATATATAGAAACAAACAACTAATAACTATAAGCTATGTATTCTCTAGCTACAAGTCTGAGGGGAGAGGAGAGAGCTAAGCTCCATCTGCAGATGAGGGGGCTATGAAGGAACTGAGGAGAGAGTGGAGCTGTGCACACTATGCCTAGTGGAGCGAATGGCACGTGCTGGAATTGCACATGTGCATCCCCCGAGTGCTACTAAGAAGAGCAGGGCTGTAACAAGGGTGAGGCAACTGATGCACTTGCTTCAGGTGCCACACCTCAGGGGATGCAGTTAGGCACCTGTGCAGCTCCCTCCAAGCTGCATGTGGCTCTTTAAGAGCCATTTGGTGCTTGTTATGCTGCCAGTGATGGCTGGTGCTGCTGCAGGGACAAAGACAGCTGCAGCTCTGGCTCAGTAAGAAGGGGAAAGATTGAGCAAGGGCTGCCAGCTGCAGCTGCCTTTGCCCCTGAAGCAGCGGCAGCTGCTGCCACTGCCAGCAGCATAATGAACTGCAAATGGCTCTTAAAGAGCCACATGCAGCTTGGACAGAGCTGCCCAGCCAGCTAACTGCACCAAGGTGACCCTGCCTCAGCTGCAGCTACTCAGGGCACTCGTGGTATTCCCCGCTCCTGGCCTGGGAACTTGCCAGCTGGATCTGTAGGGGTGTCAGGGGGCTGATGGGTGAGTGGGGCTTGGGGGAAGAACTAGATTTGTGGGGGTATCAGGGGGCTGCCCGTTATGTGGGCTGTGGGAGAGGAGGTGGGGTTGTGGGGATGTCAAGGGCTGCAGGGTGAGTGGACCTTGGGAGAGAAGCTGGGTTTGTGGAAGCTGGAGGTCTGCTAGGTGAGTGGGGCTTGGGAAGACATAGAAGGAATGAGCAGGATGGGGTCAGTCTTCCCCCTGCCACTCCCTCCTCTACCTCTCCTGCCTGTTGCCATGGCTATTCCTCCCCACCCTAATCCATGGAGGGTACAGCCTGCTCAGCCAGCCCTTCCTGCTGCATCCCAGATGCCTGGGTGCCAGTCTCTGCAGCAGGCATTTGGGGGAAGCAGGAGGCACTGGTGTCACTTGTGTTGCATCTTGCAGGGATGGTGAGAGGCTCTGCAGGAGACTGGACTTGATAACCTTTCAAGGTCCCTTCGAGCTCTGAGAAATATATATGTCTCCTTGATAGGGTTTTCTTTAGGACTGAGGGAGGATGTGGCAACATCTGGATGACTGAGCTACCAGCACATCCTCCCCTACAAAAGAAGATACTGACAAAAGTACTGTTTGATGTTATTTATTAAGGACTGTCTAGTATTCACGTGCACTGCGGCTCTTTGAAGTACTGACTTTAAGTGAATTTGAAAAAAATGGCTTCTCGCTATTTCAGTTGCAGATCCCGGCTCTAGGCTCTGAGGTAGGTAATGCCCCCCTCATTAGAGCCAACACAAAGATAACATTCTTACACTCCTCCCCAGGGTGTCCCCTGGGAACAGAGCTCAATCCCTTCCTTGCCTGAATCCCTCAAACAAATTATCTGTCCCAGTAACTGCCTGGGGCCAGGTCATCTGATGGGCATTACGTCCAGTTTGCTGTCTTCCCACCTGAATAATGCACTTTCGCTGCAACTCTAATCCATACCAGCCAGCTCACTTGGTGCTTAGTGTGCCTCCTGCCCTACCCATTTCTCCTGGGCAGGCAAGGTGCTCTCCTCTATTGCATCTTCTTTGGCACGTTTTGCACCTACTCTTTAACCTCCAGACAGATTTTATACAGCTGGTGTCTTCAGGTCCTAGGCAGGTGTAAGGCTGCATAACTATAATGCATAAATGTGTTTTGCTATCATTTATTATTTTCCCTTTTTCTACAAACTAACTATGAATTTATAAACATGAAAGGTGCAAAATAGGCTAGTTACAGCACTGAAGAAAAGTATCCATCCTGTACTGCTGGGTGAACCCAACACCTACCATGGAGCGCCCACTTGGACAGCACTAAGAAGAAGTAGTACTCCTTATTATCTGGATCTGAGACTCCTTTGAACTGCCAATCATCCAGATAAGGGTACACTTGCATGTGTTGTCTTTATAGAAATACTGCTACTACAATCATACACTTCTTGAACACTGAGGACAAGCCAAAGGGCAGGATTGTGAATTGATAGTGGGTGTCTTTCACTACAAATCTGACATATTTCCTGTGAGGTGGAAAGATAGCTATATGAAAGTAAGGGTCCTGGAGACTGAATGTAGCATACCAGTCTGCTGGATCTAGAGATGGAATAATGGAAGGTAGAGAGACAATGCCCAGTATGAGATTCTTTACAAACTTGTTGAGTTCCCCACAGCTCAAGGATGAGTCTGAGCCCTCCTAATTTAGTGTTCAGTTTTAGAAAATACTGAGAATAAAAACCCTTGCTCCTGTACCCCCGAGCCATCTCCTCTATCACTCCCTAAGCTAGACGCAATATCATCTCCTATAGGAGGAGCTCTTCATGAGAGAAGTCCCTGAAGAGGGACAGAAGAAGGGGTTGGAATCACAGTATCATGAAATACTAGAACTGGAAGGGACCTCTGGAGGTCATCGAGTTCAGTCTCCCATACTCACAGAAGGGCCAAGCACCATCTAGGTCATCCCAGACAGATATTTATCTTACCTGCTCTAAAATATCTTCAATGATGTGATTCCACAACCTCTCTAGGCAATTTATTCCAATGTTTAATCACCTTGACAGTTACGATGTTTTTCCTAACGTGCAACCTAAATCTCCCTTGCTGCAATTTAAGCTCATTGCTTCTTGTCCTATTCTCAGAGATTAAGGGGAAGGCAGTGGAAAAGAAAACTGGATGGAATATTCCCCTCTTACCATGCTGAGAGATCAACAGTCTGAGGCGACAAGGGATGGAAAAAGGGGAATAGTCAGGAAGCAGAAGTAAGGCATTCTGGATCCAAATGGGGAGGTGGTATGCTGTCCTCAAGCACACCTTCAGAAGGTTTGTACCTGAGGAAGGCTTGGGATGGCAAACACTTTGGCCAGGTCCAAAGTGTTGTCTTTTCCTTATACTGTGATGAAAGGAGTCCTGGCGATTAGGAGGCTGATATGGTTTAAGGCCAGGTGTGGGTTGTGAAGTGCCTATGTTGTGAGGGTGGGCATACGGATACTCAGATTTTAAAGCACCTCTGGAGTGTTAAACTGTGAAGTCTCCTTAACCCGAGAACACCATAGGCCTCTCAAATGGTAGGTTCTGAAATGTTTGTTGGACCTCATATGGCAGTCCAAAGACCTGGAGCCAGGCGTTCCCTCTCCAGGCCACCCATGTAGATAAGGTGTGAGCTGCTGTGTGTGCTCCATCAACTGCCACTTGTAAAGATGCTCTAGCAACCAATTTACCCCTTCTCCTCTATCAACTAGGTCAATTCTTGCCTAGCATCCTGAGATAGGACCTCAGTGAATTTTGACAAAGGCGAGCAAGTGTTTTGAGGATAGTGGCTAATGAGGGCCTATTGGTGCAAAATTCTAATCTGCAGTCCC
The DNA here is from genome assembly GCF_033958435.1 of Carettochelys insculpta. Taxonomy (NCBI): domain Eukaryota; kingdom Metazoa; phylum Chordata; order Testudines; family Carettochelyidae; genus Carettochelys; species Carettochelys insculpta. The sequence goes on from NC_134147.1 coordinate 292,558, forward strand.
CCAAGAGAGAACAGCCTTCCTCCAGAAAGGTCCATCTTTTTAGTCTTTCTGTCTTGGGCAGAAGGCCCTTGAGATCTTTGCTGCTCCCTCTGGTTTGCTGCCACTACTACTAAAGAGATGGGAAGGAGTGTGCATACAGAGATGTTCATGGACTTTAGATGTAACAAAATAACATTGCTCACTCCTCTTTGCAGTGAGCAGAAAAAAAGCAAGGTTTACCAAGTCTGGACTGGGGGTGAAGTACAATTTCCATGAACAGAATTCTAAGTCTCTGCTTACAGTCTTTGAGAGCTCACAGATAAAAGCCTGTACAGAAACGGCACTTCTTTTGATGAGCCTCTATGGGGCTCTTGAGACACTAAATATGAGGGTCGCTCTTTGGAAACTTTTAAGTCCTGGGGATCGAGGCATGCCCCAGTCCAGGGAAAGGCAGGTAAGGGGGAGTTCAACACTAACTACTACTATAAACTACAACAATGAACTAAACTGCTCACTATAAACAGGAAATGCTACTGAAAGCAGTTGCGATAGCAAAAGTGAAGCGACTGACACTAGGCAATGAGAAGGAGCTGTGGGGTTAGAGGGTCAGCAAGTCCAGAGGGCACCAAAACTGACCCGAATGTTTCTGCTACTCAAAAATCTCCCAGCTTCTGTGCACATGCACACATACCTGATTAGAATCCACCTGAACAAGCATTTGAGGGAGAACTGAAACATCTGTTAATAAAGTGGGAATCCACATGAGTCATTGGTTGATCACTGCACTTATGGGTACAATTTTCAATAGCTTTCAAAGGAATGAGGGTTCCTAACATACTTGACCATTTTACCATAAATCCTAAGATTTTATTATAACTGACTGGGAAAGTTTTATGGATACTAATATTCTCAATTATACATCTTCTTAATAACTACAAAAATACATCTACTGTATCTTGTTCTTTCAGCTAGGAATTTACATGTACTCATAAATAAAGTCACACATGTAAATAAGACTTGTCAGGTTTTCCAAGGAGTCCCACATACCAGCATGTTCTCAGCATTGCATTACTCAACTATTTCAAACACTGTCAATTCTCCCCCTAGGAATCTTATGTGTACTGTTTTACACAGCTCAACTCAGAGACACTGGGTGAAACACTTCACAAGAAGACATTAACTTGCAAATGATCATTCTCACTTATCTCCCACCTAGTCAAAAGAAAATATCTGCTTCCAATTCTGTCATGCAGTCACAGAAAAAAGCTATCACCCGCACCACTCAGATTCTGAAATATTCAGGATTTAGATACCTGTTCTGCCACCTATCACCACCTCCTGCAGAGATCAGAAGGTACAGCCTTCACACATATGGCATTTCTATGAAAGAGGAACTAACTGCTGGATCAGGAAATCCATGGTCTGGGTGGTAGGGGAGAGGAATCTAGATGGGGCACTGTACCTCAATAAAGTTCTAAGATTTTCACTTATATTCCTTCCTATACCTTCTCTACAGTCCTGATATCACTACAACCATCCACCAATTAGCCAGCAGTATCACTGTTAAAGGTCAAGGAGGCTAATCTGTCATGGACCTGAACAATGAGGATGCAACCTCCAGGCTCTGGGAATGGAAGATAGCCTGAAATATGAACTATTTGTCAGCATATAATGCTGCCTCAGAATACCAAACTGTTTCCCATGATTTCTAAAGACACCATACGTGTTCTCGTGTTACAGCCATCATACTAGCTGGGTCCTGAGTCAAAAAATTCAGGCTGAGCATGTGATAAGTAAAAGAAACAATTACCTCAGTGAGATGGGGGTTGGGGTTGAATCCACACTGGTTGCAGACCTTGTTGTGACACTGTGTACAACTGTTGAAGTTTGGCTGATTAGGAGAGGACGTGAGTTCTGTTGTCTTGCATATAGGGCAGAGAGTGCTGCTTGGAAGGGGTGCGATTTGTGGGACAGAATATGGGGAGGTAGGAGTGCTGCCTCGATCTGGTGATGCAGAGGGAGATCGTCCTGGTCTCTGAATTCTGGCATCCACCTGGAGTGTCCTCCTAGGTCCATCTGCTTGTTGGCCAGCCTGGCCATGGCTCAGTACCTCTTGTGTGCTTTCCTGGGCCTGGGCAGACTGTTTAGGGGTTGGGGAAACTGATCGCTCTCCAGCTGAGAGATCTGATTGATCCAGTCTTCTTGGTGTGCTGAAATATTTAAAAAAAACATGTATATAATCCAAGTTTCAGAGAATTCCAATGATTACAAACAAGTCTGAAAATACAATACATAACAAAAATGACAAACTTTCATATACTAAGAACACTGGAGACATACTGATGCAATCTTAAACAGTACACTCATCCCTCGCTATACAAGCACAATTGGTTCCCAAATTTCTGCTCGTAGGTGAAAACTCATAAGAGCAACACTAAATTCCCATTAAATACATGTAAAAGTCTCCAATTCATTCCAAGAGCTTGTAACTTGACATAAACCAGTTGAGTTTAGGTACTTTTCTGATGTATTTGAATAGTTTGGCACCAGAAATAGAATGTAGCATATGTATGTAGAACAGGGATTTCCAACCTATGGGTGGGGACCCAAACATGGGTCCAATTAGGTTTGTTAAAGGTCACCAGCTGGGCAGTTCCCAGCTTCATGTGGCTGTTAAAGAAGCCATTTGCAATTTCTTAATACTGCTACCTCAGGCAAATATCTGTCAATAGCGGTAACTGCTGGAGGTGGCAGCTCTCTCTGTCACTAGGGATAGCAATTACCTTATGCCTAGGTGCTGAAACCTCAACATTTGAGTTAATTGGTGGGAGCAGGAGGGCTGGGGGAGCCACCCAGCCTAGCAGCCCCAGTGAAGAGGCTGAAGGAGAAGGAGTGTCTAAGGCTGGGGCTGTTGAGGGATGCGGGGGGTGGGTCTAAGACTGGGGGAAGTTTGTGGCTGCAGGGAGAGTCTAATGCTGTGGGCAGTTTGGGGCTGCTGGGGGGGCAGGTCTAAGGCTGGAGCAGGTTTCAGGCTGCTGGGCAGGTTTAAGGCTGGAGGCAGTTTGGGACCTTTGGGGGGTGGGGGGGCAGTTAAAAACCTGGCCGAGGGAGAGGTCTGCAAGGCAGGTGGGGGATTTAATACAGTAAACCCTGGAGTTACTCAGGGGTTGCCCTGCATAACTGGAATTTTTCTGCAAGGGGAGTGGGGCCAGGAACCACCAGGGCTGGTCAGTTTCCTGGCTCCCAGAGCAGCAGGAGCTGGGAACCAGGGGCAGGCTTCATGGCTTGTGGGGCCAGGAAATTGATCAGCTCATGGCTGGTCAGTTTCACATTCCCACCATTGCAGGGGAGAGAACCAGGCTAAGAGCCTTCTCCCTCTTTTCCCCCAGCCGAAGGGCTGTCAGACACCTGCATATCTGAGGGAAGGAGGGAGAAGACTCCAGCTGCGGGTCTCCCTGTCCCCAGCCAGGGACCCCATGGCTGGAGCTGAGCCAGCTGCAGGGCCGCGGGTCTCCCCGCCCCTTGGCCAGGGACAACACTCATATAAGCAGGGAAAGTTAACTCATATAGTGAATAAAGGTAGGTATGTATGTTCCTCATATTAGCAAGTACTCATAAGTAAAGTACTTATGAAACAAGTGAAGAGTGTACTGAATTCCTTCAACTCAATTGAAATTTAGGATGCTCAGCACCTTGCAGCATGCGATCCAAGTAAATTTCACATATTTCAGATCTCTGTATATCTGAGCTATATGTATATAATTGGGTTACTAAGAGGGATTTTCTCGATGTCTCGACACTGTTTCATGAAAAAGCTGTTGCATAGGAAGAACACAGCAGACTGCCAGAAAAGGGCTTCACTTTAGCACTTTTCCAACATCAGCTGATAGATTCACAATGCAGCACTTGCTCCATTTTCTAGGCACACTGCCTGCCTGGCCATTCCTATTGAGCTGATAGTTGGCTCTCTCTTCATACCTGACTTTTGCAAAACTTTGTACAGTACTAAGTGAAAAGGGAAAAACAGAAGAGCAAAATGTTAATAGTCCAAAAATAGTGGTCTTGACTGTCTATCGTGCTAGACGCACTTGAGAAAGTGTGGGAAGGCAGTCAAGGAGATAGTCATGGCTCCTTGATTCTCAAGCTGCCCCAAATATAAATTATACATTCCAGCAGCCAGAAACCAGCTCTAATTTGACACCAGTCTGGCTATGCTTCCCAAAGGAACACATGCCAGTGGGAAACAGGCAGAATGCAGGCATGTGCTATCTTGCCCCAAACACATCATCTATGCTAGGTGAGAACCATTTGGCATAGGAGCTGGCCAGTCTTCATTTGAGTGCCCCCTTACACCAGAAGAATTATCTGTTCATCCATTAAGCCTGTCTTCTGAACAAACACTTTGTGTCATTTGAATGCTGCAGAGTAGCCGGGGAGCAGCAGAGAATCTGACTGTAAAATCAAATCCAAATAAAAGCAGGTTTTTTAACTTGCAAAAAAAGGGGGACTTTTGAACATTCCAAGGCCAGAGAGAACCAGTGTGATATCTAGTTTGACAGCCTGAACAACAGAGACTGTAGAAATTCTCCAAAATAATTCTTCTGAGCTAGAGCATATCTTGTTATAAAAATTCCCAGTGATGAAAAAGTCATCACAAACATCCTCATAAATTGTGACAGTGGTTGTTTTATGATTTCTGTGGGTTAGACTGAAGAGCCCACTATCAAAATTTGTTACTCATGTAAGTACTTTAGAATGTAATCAAGTCACTCCTTAACCTTCTCATTGTTAAGGCAATTGATCACCTTGCATTCATAGAATCACAGAATGCTAGGACTGGAAGGGATCTTGAGAGGTCATCGAGTCCAGCCCTTGGTTGTCTTGGTTCTCCAATGTAACCTAGGATCACACCCGCCTCAAGGGATGTGCTTTCAGAGACTTTCCAAAAATCAGCATAACACACCTCTGGCCTGCATTAATAGTTGTAACTGATGCATGTAACGTACCACTTTACCAATTTTTCCTCTCTCACCCTATTCTTTCTTTGTTAATAAACCTTTAGATTCTAAAGGATTGGCACAGCGAGCTGTGCTGGGTAAGATCTACATACATACTGACTGTGGTTGGACCCTTTGGGACCCAGAAGAATCTATGTGGATTTGGTGAAATAGCTTTTAACAACTTCTCACCTGAGTTAAGTGGGTACTGGCTCTGGGCATTTGGAGCAGCTGGAGAACCTGTGGGTTTGCTTGTGTGGCTTCTGGTTGGCCAGTGGGGCTGGCAGAGGTACTTTTGTGGCTGGTTTGATTTGCCTCTGCCTTAGTCAGAAGGAAATCCCAGACTGGGTGGTAAGTGGCCCAGTTTTAAGCAATTTTACCCTGGATTGATTTTCTTAGTTGAGCCCAGAACGACCGTCATATTACACAGGTACAAAGAATGTCTATTAACCTTGCCTCATAACTCAAGTACAAGGGCCACTGAATGAAACAAAGACAAATTCAAAACTGAGAAAAAAATACATTTTCACATAATTTGTAATTAGATTATGGAAATCATCACCACAAGATGTCACCGAGGCCAAGAACTTCATGAAATTCAACAAGAAATTGGACAGTTAGGTGGATAAGAATATCAAATCGTTAGAGTAAAAGCAGATAAGAGCTTCTAACAGATATTGAATATAATACCTCATGTTTCAGACTTTAAGCAATTTCTCACAAGTAAGGAGTAAGATGAAACCTTAATGGAGACATTTTATCTCCCATTTGCCTATTACAGGGTACTTGCATCGTCCTCTGAAAGCAGCTACTGTTGGAGACAAGATACTAGACTGGATAATCCACAGATCTGATCTTGTGTGGTTGTTCCTGGGTTCAGTTTCTTTTTCTGCACACTTTACATGATTCAATTACTTTATATAGCACCAGGGAGTGAACAAAGCTTGTGACTCAGTGGAAATTTCTCTTAGTGCTTCGGATGAGAATTGTGTGCCTTGGTATCCCCTATGTGCTGCATGTTTAACCAGGCGATGGAGAAAATGAATTTATTCTTTGCAAAGAGCTGGCAATTCAGGTGTGATTGTGGCCTAAGTGCGTGGGTCCCACGCAGATGAAAAACTTAGAAGACAATGGCCCAGACATCTGGTTGTCTAACAGCTAATGATCATGAATCCCATTCTGGCAGAGCCGGCCAATTTGGACCAGTTGAAGAACAAAGAGATGTTTGCCCAGGAGGTGTGGTTCCAGGAGCGATGGAGCCAAAGGTTTTACCCCAGATAGAGTATGATCCTAAGGTGGGTTAACAATCGAAAGGGATATCTCTGAGAAGCCACTACTGATAGATTGGGAGATCAGAATCATGAAAAAGCTCTTGTTATTTGTTTCCTTATTCTTTTAAAACCCCAAGGAAGTCCATATAAAAGCATTACAAACTTAAGATTACAATTAAATTAAAAAAGAATAGGTTAATTAATTATTGGATTTTTGCAGTGCATCCAATTATGCACCGCAGGATCTGAATGCTATTTCAAATCACACACCATTTCAGAAAGAAAAAAAGACATTTACCAAAATAAACATCATCCTCTACTCTTCAAACATTAGAGAAAAAAGCATCATGTCCCAAATGTTTAACTTTCTCTCAAAAAAAGAAAAAGAAAAAGAAACACAAAGGAGTCTTGTGGCACATCAAAGACTAAATGATAAGTCCTGTGGCACCTTACAGACTAACAGATTTATTGGAGCAGAAGCTTTCACAGGCAAAGACCCACTTCATCTTTGCCCATGGAAGATTGTGCTCCAATAAATCTGTGAGTCTATAAAGTACCACAGGACTTCTTGATGTTTTTTCAGATACAAACTAACACGGCTGCCCCTCAGTTACTTCAAGACTAACAAATTGTTCATTTTCCCCATCTAAGTCAGATGCCACCAACAGAAGGTAGACGATCTTCTCTGGTGGTTCAGGTCCCAGAATGTCCACATCAAAGTGTTGGTCTTTTAAGACTTCTTAAAGAATGCTGTCCAACTGCTCCAAGATTGCAGAAGACATGTCAGATTCTTAACCATTGGGTTCAATGCTATAGTTATCTTTAGAAATCTCACACTAGTACCTTCTTGTATTTTTTTCAAATCTGCAGGGAAAGTGTTATTGAAATGAACATCTGCTGTGTTACCATCCAAGACTGCAATAATATGAAATATATGGCAGAATCCAAATCAGAGCAGGAGACGTACAGTTCACCTCCAAGAAATTTAATGATAATGTAATTAATTCTTTTTTTCAAATGAGCAGAATCAGCATTGAAGTCTATCCTCTGGAATGGTTACCAAAGCATGATGGGGCTAGTGCCATGACTAGCTCATTTTGCACCTCAGACATGAATATAAAAGTGCACCCCTCGTGTTTATAAATTCATAGTTGTTTAGTAGAAAAAAGAAAAATAAATGATAAATAATAAATGATAACAAAACTCATTTATTTATAATAGTTACATGGGCCTCGGGCCTACCCAGGACCTGAAGACACCAGCTGTATAAAATCTGTCTGGAGGTTAAAGAGTAGGTGCAAAACATGCCAAGGGAGATGTAATTGAGGAGAGAACTTTGCCTGCCCAGGAGGCACACTAAGCACCAAGTGACCTGACTGGCACAGATCAGAGTTGCAGAGAAAGTGCATTATTCAGGTGGGTAGACAGCAAATTGGACATATTGCCTATCAGAATGACCCTGCCATGAGCAGTTCCTGGGACAGGTAATTTGTTTGAGGGATTCAGGCAAGTAAGGGATTGAGCTCTGTTCCCAGGGGACACCCTGGGGAGGAGTGTAAGAATGTTATCTTTGTGTTGGCTCTAGTGAGGAGGGCATTACTTTCCCCAGAACCTAGAGCAAGGATCTGCAACTGAAACAGCAAGAAGAGATATTTTTTCAAATTCACTTACAAAGATCAAATACTTCAAAGAGCCGCAGTGCACGTGAATACGAGACAGTCCTTAATAAATAACGTCAAACAGTACTTTTGTCAGTATCTCCTTTTGTAGGGGAGGATGTGCTGGTAGCTCAGTCATCCAGATGTTGCCACATCCTCCTTCACTCCCAAAGAAAACCCTATCATGGAGACATACATATTTCTCAGAGCTCAAAGGGACCTTGAAAGGTCATCAAGTCCAGTCCTCGGCAGAACCTATCACCATCCCTGACACTTTTTTAATCTAACCTGCCACAGAACCTTCAAAGGCCCCCTCAAGGACTGAATTCACAATTGTAGGTATACAAGGCCTTTGCGCTATCTTGTATGTGGAGAGAGGCAGAGAGCAAGTATGACAAAATAGGCTTCTCTTTCTTTGTAGCTCTTTGCAAACCACTTGCAATACCTCACAGAGTAACTATTAGGCACGATGGTGTAAAACTTGGGTATATCTCTGTAAATCGTGCATCAGCATGCCAGCGGTGCTCCACGTATTCTGTGTTTAACAGCCAGCCAGAGCAGTGGTGCGTACGTATGACTGGGCCTCACATGAGACACGGTAAGTAAACAAGTATCAGAGAGCTAGCCGTGTTAGTCCGTATCTTCAGGAACAAGTTGTCCTGTGGCACCTTATAGACTAACAGATACTTTGGAGCATAAGCTTTCGTGGACAAAGACCCGCTTCATCAGATGAATCTGATGAAGCGGGTGTTTGCCCACAAAAGCTTATGCTGCAAAATATCTGTTAGTCTAAAAGGTGCCACAGGACTTCAGTAAGTAAACAGTTATTTGAACCCCACTGTGATGGTGTGATTTCCTCACAGGCAGGAGACCCAACTGATCTCTCCTACAGATAAGGAGGCAGGGAGGTAAACTGAGTCACAGGACGAGGTGTTGGCCACACCCAGCAGGAGGCAGCTCAGCTAACATCAGTGCCTGCTTCCCCCTCCTGCCTGCTGCAGAGACTGGCACCCAGGCAGCTGGGATGCAGCCAGGAGGGCTGGCTGAGCAGGCTGCACCCTCCATGGATTAGGGTCGGGACAAATAGCCAAGGCAACAGTTAGCAGAGATAAAGAGGAGGGAGTGGCAGGGGGCAGACTGACCCCATCCAGCTCCTCCCTTCTATGTCTACCCCAGCCGCCCAAACTCAGCTTCTCCCCAGACCCCATGCACCCAGCAGCCCCCCAGTTCCCCCAGACCCAGCTTCTCTCGCAAGCTCCACTCAGCCTGCAGCCCCCGACACCCACACAAAACCAGCTCCTCCCACACGGCCCAGTTACCTGGCCACTCCCCAACGCCCCCATGAATCAAGCTCCTCCCCCAAGGCCCACTTACCCAGCAGCCCCCTGACACACCCACAAACCCAGCTCCTCCCCCAAGTCCCACTCACCCGTCAACCCTCCAACACCCCAACAAACCCAGCTGGCGAGTTCCTGGGCCAGGAGGGGGGATGCCACGAGTGCTCTCTGCAGCTGGGGCAGGGTCACCTAGGGGGTGCAGACAGCTGGCTGGGCAGCTCCGTCCAAGCTATATGTGGCTCTTTAAGAGCCATTTGCAGCTCATTATGCTGACAGCAATTACCTGACCCATTGTAAGGACTCTTTTACATATTTTGATGTTTGACCTCACTCTTAACTTCCCCATCCCGTCCACCGTCTCTCTGCTCTTCTGATTTGCCAACCTTGACAACATTTTTCTGATTTGTCAACCTTGGTAACAATTTTTGGACTTCTGTGCTTTGTATGTTGAGTCTGTTCTGGTATGGCTATTATCCAAAAAAGTGGGTCTGTCCCACAAAAGCTGATCACCTAATAAATTACTTAGTTAGTCTTTAAAGTGCTACAGGACTGCTTTTTTGTTTGTAACTTTGTTACTTTCTTCCCAATTTTATGAGGGAAAAAAAAACAGCAAAATAGTTTAAATACTTTTCTAAAGCAGGTGAAATTACACGTACAAATCCATATTGCCTTATGACTACTCCTATTGATCTAAATAGAGCAAATCATTAAAAACCCCTCATGCAAGTTACAGTTCACTCCTCTAACCTTCATTTCCTTGAGTAGTGCTCAGCCTCACTTAACTACTCAGCTTGAACATGCAACAGTTTCCTTGTGATTACACAGTCAAACATTTCAGAGCTTGGGTCTAGTCAGAACCTTTAATGTAACTCACCATCACCAAAAAGCCTAAAACACATTATTTGTAGTATTAATGTTATAAAAAACTTTTGTCACATTCAGATATTACTTTTAGAATGCTATTTTTCTTTAGCACCCTGTTGCTGCCTTCTAAAGTTTAGCACAAATTGACTTCATACAATGCATAATTTTTAATAATTTAAATATTAAAATTAGTATCACAATTAAATCTAGTATTTTATATGCTATAAGCAAGTACCAAAAATTACATATTTCACAGCCTCTTCAGAAGAGTACATCCTGCAGTTTAAATTGAACAAATGGCTTTGGATGATTTAATTTAGAGAAAACTGTTAGAGATTACACGTTACATTTTGCTTGCCTTGCCTTTTTGGATTTTTCAAGATCCCCTTGGGGGTAAGAGCTGAGCAGAAGGGGTGGTGGAGTGCAGTCTCTGGGAGGAGATGTGGTCGGAAAGCAGTAGAGTGCTCATCTGGGGCACTATCCAGAAAAAGTTTGTTATTTTGCCTTTTCATCCAGATTCAGGGTGAAACAAATATCAAAATACTGGAATTCCCAACAGGAGGGAAAATGCATTATCATCACCTGTTTTGGGGAAGCCACAGAGTTTAAGAACAGGACCGAGTTAGTGACCTTCAGCTGGAAGGTGCCCACTGCTTCTGCATAGATGTAACAGTAAGAGCTTTGCAAAACTGCTCCACAGCCATCATTAACAGGAGTATCATACAAAGCATTAAGGCCTTTGCTTTGTGCCATTTCGCTATCTGGAAACGAAGGCTGCAGCATTGGGAAACCCACTTCAAGAAATAGAGGCTCCCTCTACACTTTCACTTGACCCTGCCAACAAAGTTGAGTGGTGGAAGTATTTTGTTACACATGCCGACTTTTAGTGACAGGGCTGTGTTGACACAGCCCTGCCACTAAAACCTGCATAGACATCCCCAGATAGTCAGTGAAAAGGAACTAGGCACTCCCTTGCCAGGCCACCTCAACACTCCTGGCAGCCAAAGTCATTCCAGTGCTCTCCTCTCTGCCCCCAAAGTCTGATCATTCTGCCATAATCCATAATACAAACATTGCCATTCAGCCCTTCCATGGTCCACAACAGTGCCACCCACCCATAACCTCTGACATTCAAATCAAACCCCTGGCTCACCAGGGGACATGGAGAGCCCAGTTGATGCATGAGAGGGGCAGACTGGCAGCATCACAGAATAGAAATAGCTGGCAAACTTAGGCAGTTCCACTAGCTAATCTTGGTGCTAATCTAAAAGAATGCCCTGAATGATGGTAACAGCTGCATGTATGTTTAATTTTAAAATTTCAAAAACAGATTACATCTATATTGTAACAGAGAAAGAAACGTAAGGATGATGATCAAGTCATAGGTTTAAAGGGTCTATGGTTTCTTAACTAGAGTAATAGTCTCAGGGGGTACTTAAATGTGTTAGTATTCAAGGTGCTACACAACTGTTTGTTTTTAGCTAGAGAAAGTAAAGACATGAAGAAAATAGGGAAAGTTTTTCAAAGCAACATTTTTAAAAGGTTTGCTCTTCAACTGTTAGTAAAGATTTTAGAGAGAAAATTACAAGGAAAAAATCAGCTGTCAGAGGATTATTGAGCCAAATTTGAAGTCTTATTTCAATCGTTAAAGGGTGAATCTGAAAAAAATTACAAAGGAGGGTGCTTTCAAAAGCAGGGCTTCCTTTCGGAGGAACCCCACGTATAGGGCTGTTTAGGCTTTCGAAAACAGCACTCCAGGAACCTTGAGTGGTGGTCATTATGCAAATGAGATACTTGATATGCAAATCAGTAACTCATTTGCCTTTTCAGTCCGCCATTTTTGCATGCCCAAAGGGGGTGGGGGCACCAGACACAGCTTACAAGTCCTTGTACATTCATAGATGAGGACAAGACACTTTAAATCATCAGACAGATTTACTACTATATTGCCACATGTGGGCAAAGTAGGTGCAAAACCAAACTAAGTCAGTGCATTTTCACCAAGTAACATTGTTTTTCATGCACATTTTTTCTGACATATTAAATCCAATTATCTTTTATCTTTTCTTTCTCCCTCTCTTTTTTAATGGAATCCATTCATTCCTATTCCCCTCTCCAAAATGTACAAAACATTTAATTCCTACTTTATGATTTTGAGTAAAATATACCTATGGCACTGTATATATCATAGTAACACCTGTACATCAATTATTATTTCTCGACATCAATGCTTCCCAAACTAATTTGGCTACTGAATATTTCTGGCTTTGGAATTTATTGACAGAACACATACATGCTGGTTTTGGTGGAGGGGCGGGGGCAGAGGTGGGGAGGTTTCATACTGAAAAATTGGCACACATAGTCAACAGTTGATTTTAAAGGGTTAGTTTTTTAGACGCCTTTTATTTTACAAAGAACAAAAAATAGTAAGAGAAAAATCAATTGAAGGAACTAATGCCCTTCTAATAGGAAGACGGTTAGCAACCCTAGAATTAAGTATAAAATTTAAAAATTAAATAAAATCCCAAAACAAAACATCAATATAACAGCTGAAAGCAGGGTCAGTATAATTCTTTTGTATAAAAATAGAAAGGACAATTTTGTTCAAAAAAGAACTCTCCTTCCTCAAAACTTAAGACATTTTTATGAAAAAGAAATGCAAAACAATTTAGATATGGAAAAATATTTTCATAAATTTGTTAATTTTACAGAAAATCACTAGAAAATAAAAATATGAATCATTTGACAGTTTTTAAATGGGAAGAGTGTTTTTGTATTTTTGATCACAAATGTGCTTAATACTAGGAATGATGCTGGAGAGTTGGATCCTCATACCAGGTGCCGCATCAAGTGATTTCTCTCAACACAACTCATGCTGAAACAATCCAAATCAATGCAGATTGTTTCAGCACAAGTCACATAATAAGTATACTACGATGAATTCATTACAAATATAATATACCTACAACCTAAATACTATACAATTACCTCAGTATTTTTGATACGTACATTTCATAGTTAATATTTTAGAAGGAAAAATATTGCTAGCCTCAAATGTTTTTCAAAGAACACCTATTCACATTGCATGGAACACCAGCATCCCATGCAACACAGTTTGGGAAAAGCTGCTCTACATACACCTACTTTATTTAGGTTACATAACCATCTTTCTGTGTTATATCACAAATCCACTACAGCTGGGGAGCCAAACTTGGGGTACATGTACATATATGATGTAATCACTGTCACTGTATTCTACAAATTGGCTTTGCAATAAATTGAGCAACAGAAGGCTGGAAACCCAAACACAATCACAGCAGAAGCAAGCAGGGAGATATGATTTTCGGCTTATCCCATTTACCAGTTGCACACCCATCCTCTTCCCTAAATGCCAGGTTGCACCCTGGCACTTTTACCTAGTCCTTCAAAGAAGGTAGGTTTGTTCTCTTATTATCCCCTAGCTCCCCACCCACAACTAGCCCTTCTTTTCCCTCTCCCCTAGCCTTCCCTTTGACCTGTGACACATCCACCAACCTAGCACACAGAACATAAAGCACCATTTGCGCCCATTTCCTAGGCCCAGCCTTCCCCAAACACAGGCTGCATGTCTAATTCAATCCCTCTCTCTCTACTGTAGATTGCACTGTCATCTTCTTCACCAGTCATACCATAAACTGCAGCCCACACCTTCTCTCTGTTCTCACTTCACCTATCAGCTACACCCTCCCTTCCTTAGTCTTTCCCCAAATGGCCCTCCACCCTAACTTCCCATCATCACCCTTTTTTCCCCACCCTCACCTCAATTTCTTTGAAGCCTACAGGGCAAAACCCTTGCACTTAGACTATGCACTCTCTCTCCCCCGCCTTACCCATACCCATAACCTATCCAGAATGCACCCACCACACCCTATGTACAGGCTGTACCACAATGCATTCTAAAGGCCAGATCCACCCTTGCCCCATGACCCTTTCCATGCCACACACAGCCTCTAAACATCCCCATTCCTGCAAGCTGCACCTCTGTCTACTTTTCTCCCTCCAACACACTGCCCTCAACCTCTGTAACAGACGGCCAGCTCCTGTCCACAATTTGCTCCTACCCTCTGCTTTAGCTCACCACCTTGCACTGCGCTCTTTGATTCCCTCTCCTCCTCATAGCCTGCAATCCACTTCCCCTGAGGTCCACCTCCTCCCCTCAGACTGTCCCGAACACCGATAGATGTTTCCATTATCACACTACCCCCCCTTCTGTTCTAGATCCCCTACTTCTCCTAGAGAGTTTTTTCTTTGCAGGCTAGCCCCATCCTTTGCACTAGACCCTTTTTTTCCCAAGCACTCTGCCTCCTCCTCCAACCTAGACCTCCCTCCCCAAACACTCCTCCCCATGTTCCCTTTCCCTGCACCTATACCCTAGGTTCCCCTCTCCCCCACCAGCTCTCCCTTCAACCTACCTCTGCCCCAGCTTCCCCTCTCCCTCACCAATTTTCCCCCCTCACTCTCCTTCTCCCCCCCAGGTTCCCCTCTCCCTCGCCAATTTCCCCCCCCACTCTCCTTCTCCCCCCCAGGTTCCCCTCTCCCTCGTCAATTTCCCCCCCCACTCTCCCTCCTCCCTCGCCAGTTTTCCCTCTCCAATTTTCCCCCCCACTCTCCCTCCTCCCCCCCCAGCTTCCCCCCCCACTCTCCCTCCTCCCCCCAGCTTCCCCTCTCCCTCACCAGTTTTCCCCCCTCACTCTCTCTTCCCACCCCGCCGCAAGTTCCCCTCTCCCCGCCAATTCCCCCCCCACTCTCTCTTCCCACCCCGCCGCAAGTTTCCCTCTCCCCGCCAATTCCCCCCCCACTCTCTCTTCCCACCCCGCCGCCAGTTCCCCCCCCCACTCTCTCTTCCCACCCCGCCGCAAGTTCCCCTCTCCCCGCCAGTTCCCCCCCCACTCTCTCTTCCCACCCCGCCGCAAGTTCCCCTCTCCCCGCCAGTTCCCACCTCACTTTCTCCCGCCCCCGCAAGTTCCGCTCTCCCCGCCAGTTCCCCCCTCACTCTCTCTTCCCACCCCGCCGCAAGTTCCCCTCTCCCCGCCAGTTCCCCCCTCACTCTCTCCCGCCCCCGCAAGTTCCCCGCCGCCTCACCTCACGCCCCGCCCGCGCGCTCACCTGCCGGCCGACGCCGGGAGCTGTCCGCCGGCGCCTGGTGCTGACGGGGGCTTAGCTGCTCCGAGCGGCGATGGCTGCCCGGGCGCCCCTCCCCCCGCTGCGCCACCCTCCAGACTAGCCTCGTTACCCATTGCGGCGAGGCGCTAGGGCCGCGGGACGGGGCAGGCTCCTTCAGCGCCGTGCCTCCTGCCCCGCCATCAGCCCAGCGCCTCCATCGCCGCTGCCGCACCACTGAGCGTGCGCCAGCCGTGCGCGCGCCCCTCTCCTGACATCACACGGGGCGCCTGGGAGACGCGCACGGCCGAGCCAATGCCAGCAAGCGCTGCGTTCAGACCCGTATTAGCCATTCACAGCTCGCGCTCCCGTGCCACGCGCACCAATCAGCCTCGACCCGTCCGACCTCTAGCAAACCAGGGACCCGCTGCCTCAGTTCTTTCGGACATGCGCACGGGCTGGCCAATGAGAGCCGTTCTGGCCCACCGACCACTGACCGGCGTGGCCATTCATGGAAGCCCTGCCCGCCCTGCCATCCTCCAGCGCTCCACCAATCAGAGCTCTTCGCGCTATCGCCAGCCCATCAGGCTCAGCCAGGACCGTAACTGCGCACTGCGGTCACGTGCCCGCGGCCAATCGGAGCCTCTGCTCAGTCCACCCCGCCTGCGGTCGGCAAAGCGTAGCCAATGAATGGGCTCTCCAGCCTCGCCCTCCGCCTGAGCGCGCCCCTGAGCGTGCAGGGGGGCACTGCGGGCGGGCCCACGCGCGGCGGGGGCGCTCGGCACGTGCTCGGGCGTTTCCAGCCTCAGCCGGCGCGGGCTGCCCGTTGCCAGATCCGCGCGAGCGGCCCCAGAAGCAGGCGAGGCCCCCGGGGAGCGGGCGGGGCCGGGCGGAGACAGTAGCTGTCCTGGGTTCCTATACTGCCTACCTCAGTCCACCCGCGGCCGCGGCGGGGAGAACGCTGGCGGGTACTCCGCCCTCTAACGGGGGATACACGGGATGGGTGGGGATACTCTGCCCTCTAACACAGGGGTACACGGGATGGGTGGGGGTACTCCGCTCTCTAACACAGGGGGTACACGGGATGGGTGGGGATACTCTGCCCTCTAACACAGGGGTACACGGGATGGGTGGGGGTACTCCGCTCTCTAACACAGGGGGTACACGGGATGGGTGGGGGTACTCCGCCCTCTAGCACGGGGGGTACATGGGATGGGTGGGGATACTCCGCCCTCTAACACGGGGTACATGGGATGGGTGTGGGTACTCCGCCCTCTAACACGGGGGATACACGGGATGGGTGGGGGTACTCCACTCTCTAACACGGGGGATACACGGCATGGGTGGGGGGTACTCCACCCTCTAACACGGGGGGTACGTGGGATGGGTGGGGATACTCTGCCCTCTAACACAGGGGGTACATGGGATGGGTGGGGATACTCCGCCCTCTAACACGGGGGGATACACGGGATGGGTGGGGGGTACTCCACCCTCTAACACAGGGGGTACATGGGATGGGTGGGGATACTCCGCCCTCTAACACAGGGGGTACATGGGATGGGTGTGGGTACACCGCCCTCTAACACGGGGGATACACAGGATGGGTGGGGGTACTCCGCTCTCTAACACGGGGGATACACGGGATGGATGGGGGTACTCCACCCTCTAACACGGGGGTACATGCGATGGCTGGGGGTACTGCGCCCTCTAACATGGGGGATACACAGGATGGGTGTGGGTACTCTGCCCTCTAACACGGGGGTACATGGGATGGCTGGGGGTACTCCGCCCTCTAACACGGCAGGGACATGGGATGGCTGGGGGTACTCTGCCCTCTAACACGGAGGTACATGGGATGGGTGGGGATACTCTGCCCTCTAACACGGGGGGGTACATGGGATGGGTGGCAATACTCCGCCCTCTAACACAGGGGGTACATGGGATGGGTGTGGGTACTCCGCCCTCTAACACAGGGGGTACATAGGATGGGTGTGGGTACTCCGCCCTCTAACACGGGCGGTACATGGGATGGGTGGGGATACTCCGCCCTCTAACACGGGGGGGGGGTACATGGGATGGCTGGGAGTACTCCTTCTAACACGGGGGGGGGTACATGGCATGGCTGGGGGTACATGGGATGGCTGGGGGTACTCCGCCCTCTAACACGGGGGGTACATGGGATGGCTGGGAGTACTCCACCCTCTAACACGGGGGGTACATGGGATGGCTGGGAGTACTCCACCCTCTAACACGGGGGGAGGTATGCAGGATGGCTGGGGATAATCCACTCTCTAACACTGGGGGGGTACACAGGATGGCTGGGGATACTCCGCCCTCTAACACGGGGGGTACATGGGATGGCTGGGGGTACTCCTCCCTCTAACACGGGGGGTACATGGGATGGCTGGGGGTACTCCTCCCTCTAACACGGGGGGGTACATGGGATGGGTGTGGGTACGCCGCCCTCTAACACGGGGAGGTACATGGGATGGCTGGGGGTACTCCGCCTTCTAACACAGGGGGTACATGGGATGGCTGGGGATACTCCACCCTCTAACACTCAGGGTACATGGGATGGGTGGGGGTACTCTGCCCTCTAACATGGGGGTACACAGGATGGGTGGGGATATTCTGCCCTCTAGCACGGGGCGGGGTACATGGGATGGCTGGGGATACTCCACCCTCTAACACAGGGGGGTATGCAGGATGGCTGGGGATACTCCACCCTCTAACACTGGGAGGGGTACACGGGATGGGTGTGGGTACTCCGCCCTCTAACACTGGGGGGGCTACACGGGATGGCTGGGGATACTCCGCCCTCTAACACTGGGGGGTACACGGGATGGCTGGGGGTACTCTGCCCTCTAACACTGGGGGGGAGGTACATGGGATGGCTAGGGGGTACTCTGCCCTCTAACACTGCGGGGGTTACACAGGATGACCCTCATGGGTTCATACTCAGCACCCAACCTCACCGCCTGCTTGGATAGAGGTAGTGACTGACTGAGGCAGTCGATGGTGGATGTCACATCTCTTGGCTGTGAGCCAGGCAGTCATGACATTATAAACAAATGGGAAATGTTGGCTAGTTCTCAGCCAGCATCCATGGGCGCAGTGTGTGGGGTCATGGGGACCACCAAGCACAGGCACTGTTAGACTCGCTGGTGCCTATGGGAAAAATATGAAGCCCCTCTGCATGGGGCTGAAACCCAGGGCCCAGAGCCTTATGAGCCAGGGCTGATGCTGAAGCCTCACCACTGTGTCTTTCTATGTCCCTCTGTGGCAGGTGGCCCCAGGCAATAGTCCTATCCCCGAATTCTGGCCTTGACTATTATAAGCAGTGATGGATGGGAGGGATATGGCCCGTTTCTCGACATTAAGTTGCCTGTAAAGGGTTGAACCCAAAACAGTGGGCATCCTGGAAGCCTTGGCTGGGTGCCAGGATAACGAATGGAAAGAGAGAGATTTGAAATGAAAGCCCTTTGGTCCATCCAGTCTCCTTTGTGGGTGAGTCCAGAGCAAGACCTGGGGAGAGAAAACGGACTGAACCATGAATAAATCATCATTAGGATCAAACTGAGGTTAGGATTAAGAGTCAGAGTTGTGGTGAGTGTTTGGGTTAGAATTAGGGATTAAGGTTGGGTTAGGGAAGTTGCATGGTTAGGGTTGGGTTAGAAGCAGGGACAGAGAGTAAGGTTAAATTAGACTAAGATTGGAGTGAGAGGATTAGGGCTGGGTTAGGATTAGAGTTAGGGTTCAATTAAGGTCAGGTTAAGGGAAAGAATAGTAAGAGAGATAGCTGTGCTAGTCTATATACTATGAAAACAAAAAAGCAATCCAGTAGCACTTTAAACACTAAAAAAATAATTTATTAGGTAATGAGCTTTCGTGGGACAGACCCACTTGTTCAGATCATAGCCATACCAGAACAGACTCGATACTGAAGGCACAGCGAACCAAAAATAGTAATCAAGGTTGACAAATCAGAAAACAAATCTTTAAGGTGAGCAAATCAGAGAGCAGAGGGGCAGGAGAGCGGGAGTCAAGAATTAGATAAAGCAAAGTATGTAAAAGAGCCCCTCTAATGAGCTACAAAATTGTCATTCTGGTTCAAACCACGTTAATGTGTCAAATTTGAATATAAAAGAGAGTTCAGCAGCCTCACTTTCCAAACAGCTGTGAAAATTCCTTTTCAGTAAAACACAGACTTTCAGGTCATTAACAGAATGGCCCACTCCACTGAAGTGCTGGCTGACAGGTTTGTGAATCAGGAGTGTTTTAAGTCTGTTTTAAGCCCATTAATTCTTTGTCTACGAGACTTTGAGGTCTGTCCTGTATACAAAGCATGTGGGCATTGTTGGCACATGATGGCATATATGATGTTAGTTGAGGAACATGAGAATGTGCCCATGATTCTGTAAGTAACCTGGTTAGGTCCAGTGATGGTATCTCCAGAATAGATATGTGGAAAAAGTTGGCAACGGGCCTTGTTGCAAGGAAAAGTCCCAGGACTGGTATTCCTGTGGTATAGACTGTGGCTGTTGGTGAAAAATCCTCAAAAGGTTGGGAGGTTTTCTGTAGGAGAGAACAGGCCTGTCACCTAGGACCTTCTTGAGTGTGGCATCCTGATTAAGGATAGGTTGTAGGTCTTTCATAATGCACTGCAGTGGTTTGAGTTGGGGGCTGTAGGTAATAACCAGTGGTGTTCTGTTATTGGCTTTTGGGGGCCTATTTGGAGTAGCTGGTCTCTGGGTATTTGTCTGGCCCTGTCAATTTGTTTTTTTATTTCTCCTGGTGGGTAATTCACATTAATGAATATTTGGTAGAGATCTTGTAGTTTTCAGTTTTAGTTTTAGAGGAAAGTGTTATAGTTTTCATGGTTAGAGAGCTAGGAGAGATGGGGTTTGGAGAAGAATTAGGCTTCTAGGTTTGGGGTGAGGGTGAGGGTTAGGGTTAAGATGGGTTTAGGGCTGAGGTTAGGTTAGGGTTAGCCAAACTAGCCCTGTTCTTCCCTGTACACCACCACCCAATGCTAGGCTCTTCACTCCCTGCCCCAGGAAAAGAGCAAGATTTGTGGAGCCAAGGTGGTGTGCCTGTCTGCCAGTGGCCAGATGTCCCCCTTTGCAGGCAGGGGGAGTGTGCTCCTTCCTGCCACGGGCAGAGGGGGATTCACCCTGATACATGGGGTACCCCAAAAAGTGTCCCAGACAGCACCCCAGCACACTGAGTGGAGTAAAAGAGCTAGGCAAGAAGGTGGCTGGGTAGATGGGCAGAAGGGGCACCTGGCTCCCCTGCCACACACCTCACCTATTTCGCTGTGACTTAGCCAGATGCGTGACTGCCCTCCCAGCTCCAGAGCCAGCCCCTGCCCTTCTTCTACATGCGCACCATAACCCAGCCCCGGCCTCCCTGCAGGCAGACGCAGCCCAGAGCCCCCTGCCCAGCCCCCGGGCATAGGTGTCACAGCTCCTGTTCTATTGGCAAACCTAGAAATGGGATGCAGCTTCCGTGCCCTGCACTGTGGCCCCAGGAGCCATGTGCTTCCTTATCCACACTAGGGCCTCAGGGGCTACATGCTGCCTTCCCCGCACCCAAGGTACCTCTTCTTATCCCACCTCCAACCACACAAGGCCCTTTCTTCCCCATCCCACCTCCGACACAGCTGCAGTATACAAGGGGGTGCTGTAGTATACAAGGCCCTGCGCATGCAGAAAGACAGGGCCAGGCCAGGGACTGGGCTTCGGTGGGTCGCAGAGAACTCTGGAGTCTCCCCCACTGCTGATCTCAGAGGAGAGGCTCCATGGAGTGGGCACAGCCAGAGCCTGCCCTCTTCTGCCAACGCTGCTTCTATTCTCCCCAGTCAGGTTTGGAGCCTGCCAGGCCCTGCCCAGGCTCCCACTAACCTTTGGAGCTGGGCCTGTACCCCAGCATCCTGGGGAGCCACCCCAGCCCATATGACAGAGACAGCCACGGCCTCACCTTGCCCATGTTTATTGCAGTCAACCAATACAGTAACAAGCAGCCACCCCCTGCCGTGGGGCCAGTGCCAACAGCCCAGGGATGGGCAGACCTGGCCTGGTCTTCACACATGGGACAGTCTGGACTCAGAGCCCTGCCTGAAGATGCAACAGAAGCTGGACCCAGCCGTGGAGAAGGGGGTAGCACAGAGCTTGCTGGGGCTGCCCCTGGGCTGAGTCCCTTGGCTCACAGCATCCTCATCACTTTGTGGATCCAGTCGACATAGAGCGAGACACGGGTGAAGACGGCTGGCTGGTCCGTGCGGGCGCACACACGTGTTGGGGTGATGACACCCTCCAGCACCCAGCAGTCATGGGTCAGGCAGGCCAGCGGCCCCCCAAAGTCACCCTGCAGGGGCCAAAAGAACATGCTGACCCCTGGATCCTGCGCTGGCCCCTCAGCATGGGCAGGAACTCCGAGTGCCTCACCACTGCACAGGGTCCAGAGCCCTGGCTCCACAACTGTGTCCCCATCCTGCCCTGTCCCACCCTGCCCCCTCACAGATCTCCTGCCCCCTTGTTCCCCTTGCATGGCCTCCTCCACAGAGGGGAAAGGAAGGTGGGCACAGCAGCCTGCCAGTCCAGTGCAAAGGAGCTGGCTGGGGCTGGGGCTGGGGCTGGGACTTTCGGCTGCAGCAGACAGTGCACTCCAGCTGTGCTCCCAGGGCTCTCCTGCAGGCAGTGCTGGCAGTGGTTCTGTGCTGCACTGAGTACCACACAGGTTAAAGGGCTGGCTGGGGGTGCACTGGAGGAGGCATGTGGGGAGCTGCAGAGCCAGAACCTGCTGCCGCAGGAGCTGTGTAGAGCCACTGCAGGCAGGGAGTGGACCTGAGCCTCTCTGCACCGCTGGCAGGACTTTAACAGCCCAGTCGGTGGTGCAGACTGGTGCCACCAGGGTCCCTTTTCAACAGGCACTCTCATAAAACCCAGACACCTGGCCATCCTAGCATCTCATCCAGCCCTCAAGGCACCCCACTCATCTTCCCCATGGCATGCCCCTTCCTCCCTCCCTCTCCATCACACCCCTCTTCTCCCCCATACTGTTCCCCTCCATACCCCCACAGCACTCTCCTCCCTCTCCCTAATACTTCCTTCCCCTTCCCCAGGCAACCCCCCCAGCTCACCTCACAGGCCCCCACCCTAGCTCGCAGGGGCGCAGTGCACAGCTCACTCTCTGTCACCCGGCCCCGCAGTGCCACACTGCACTCCTTGCTGCTCATCACAGACAGCCTGGCCACATTGAGCACCGTCTTGTTGCCGGTACCTGGGGGAGGCAGAGGGCAGCAGGAGGGACCTGTGGCTAGTGCCCAAGGACAGGGACCCCATGTTGCTTCTCACTGGCTTAGGCCAGGCTGGCTGGCTGGAATGCTGGCCAGGCACAAGGGGGTCCCTGGCCGGGATCTGACATGGCAGCGATGGAGGGGATGAGGCAGAGGTGTGGGAAGAAGGGAATCCTCATGGGGCAGGAATCCAGCTGGGGCATGGCAGGAGGAAGTTGGAGAAAGTGGGGTGTCTGCAGATGGCCCCAGTGTGGAGAGGAATCTGAACAGCTCTTGGGATGTTTGTGCCCCATGGCGTTATCCACTCCTCAGCACCAGCTGTCCCCTCCCTGGCCTGGAGCTGTACCTGCAGTTTCACCCCATCCGGCGATCTCACACACTGTGTTCTCGGGCACAATGTACCGCTCCGGTGGGAGACAGATCAGAGCCACCCGCTTGTTCAGAGTTGCTGGCCTGCCAGGAGAGAACAGTGCCACACAGCTGCCTGCCAACCCCAAGAGTGCCATCACTACCCACCCTGCATACCATCTCCAGAGCATCCATGACAACCAAGTCCAGCACCGTACAGCAGGGCTCTGCCCTCTCCATAACCATTGCAGGAACAGGCCCTCACAGAATCAGCAAATTAGGAGTGGAAGAGACATCAGGAGGTCATCTACTCCCACCTCTGTGCAAAGCAGAACCAACCCCAATTAAATTATCCCAGCCAGCTCTTTGTCAAGCCAGGACTTAACCTCTAGAGATGGGGATTCCATCACCTCCCTAGGTAACACATTCCAGTGCTTCACCTTCTCCTAGGGAAATAGTTTTTCCTAATATCCAACCTAGACCTCCCCAAATGCAATTTGAGACCATTGCTCCTTGTTCTGTTATGTCACCAGTGACAATAGTTTGGTTCCATCCTCTTTAGAACTCCCCTTCAGGTAGTTGAAAGCTGCTGTCAATCCTCCCTCTGGTCTTCTGCAGACTAAATAAGCTCAGATCCCTCGGCCTCGCCTCACGTCATGTGCCCCAATCCCCTAATAATTTTCCTGGCCCTCTGCTGGACTCTCCCTGATTGTCCATTAATAATTGCTCCTTGTCCTAGTTTCAGAAGCCAAGGAGAATAATTTTTCTCCCTTCTCCTTGTAACCATCTGTGAGGTACTTGAAAACCTCTATCATGTCCCCTCTAAGGCTGTGTCTACACTACCTCCCTACTTCGAAGGAAGCATGGTAAGTAGGGTGTCAGGAGATTATTAATGAAGTGCTGTGCTGCATATGCAGCACTTCATTCAGCTAATTCTCCCACGCAGCAACTCCGAAGTTTTTAACTTCAAAGTGCCAGCTCGTGTGTAATCGCAGCTAACCTGCCGGTACTTTGAAGTGCCTGGGCAACTTCAAAGTCCATTTACTCCTCAAAATTTTGTAAAGGGACTTCCAAGTTGCCCAGGCCCTTTGAAGTACCGGCAGGTGAGCTGCAGCTACACGTGAGCCAGCACTTTGAAATTTAAAACTTCAGAGATGCCGCGGGGTAGAATTAGCTTAATGAAGCGCTGCATATGCACCGCAGCACTTTATTAATAATCACCCAATGCCCTACTTACCATCCTTCCTTCAAAATAGGGAGGTAGTGTAGACAAGCCCTAAGTCTTCTCTTTTCTAAACTAAACAAGCCCAGTTCTTTCAGGTCTTCCCTCATAGCTCATATTCTCTAGACCTTTAATTGTTCTTACTGCTCTTCTCTGGACCTTCTCCAGTTTCTCCACAATTTTCTTGAAATGTGGTGCCCAGTACTGGACACAATACTCCACATGAAGCCTAATCAGCACAGAGTACAGTAGAAGAATGACTTCTCATGTCTTGCTCAACACTCCTGTTAAAGAATCCAAGAATCACATTTGCCTTTTTTGCAACAGCATCACACTGTTGACTCATATTTAGCTTGTAGTCCACTATGACCCCTAAGTCCCTTTCCGCAGTACTCCCTCCTAGACAGTCACTTTCCATTCTATATGTATGAAGCTGATTGTTCCATCCTAAGTGGAGTATTTTGCATTTGTTCTTGTTAAACTTCATCCTATTTACCTAAGACCGTGTCTCCAATTTGTCCAGATCATTGTGAATTATGAGCCTATCCTTCAAAGCAGGTGCAACCCCTCCCAGCTTGGTATCATCTGCAAATGCAATAAGCAAACTCTCTATGCCAACATCTAAATCGTTGATGACGATATTGAATAGAATCAGTCCCAAAACGCGTCCCTTTGGAACCCCACTTGTTACGTCCTTCCAGCTTTACTTGGAACCATTAATAACTACTCTCTGGCCATGTCTATGGCAAATGGCCATTTCGAAGTTTACTAATGAAGCTCTGAAATACATATTCAGCGCTTCATTAGCATGCGGCAGCCGCGACACTTTGAAATTGACGCACCTCACCGCTGCACGGCTCGTCCCAAAGGGGCTCCTTTTCAAAAGGACCCCGCCTACTTTGAAGTCCCCTTATTTCCATGAGCATATAGGAGCCCCGTGAAGTCCCCTTATTTCCATGAAAAGGAGCCCCGTCGGGACGAGCCGCGCGGAGGTGAGGCGCATCAATTTCGAAGTGCCGCGGCCGCCCACATGCTAATGAAGCGCTGAATATGTATTTCAGCGCTTCATTAGTAAACTTCGAAATGGCCATTTGCGTGGCCATTTCGAAGTTTGGGGCTAGTGTAGACATGGCCTCTGAGAACAGTTATCCAGCCAGTTATGCACCCACCTTATGGTGGATCAGGAGCAGACTCCAAATGTAACTGGAGCACAATGGGAGAAATGTAGGGAGCCCAGGCCAAAGGCTTGCAGAGATGTGAATTTCTCCATTCAGCTCTATCCAGCCCCAGAGGTTGCTGGCTCCTCAATCCCAGCATTTGTGTTAGCTGGGAGATTCCCCCCATGACGTCCAGGTTTCCTGTCCCCCAGCCTCTTGCTCCCCAGGGGGCACCAACCAGACTCCAGTGCATGCACCATGCACAGAGCCCTGGCACTGGCCCATGGGGTTTAGGGAGGCAGAGGGGGAGCCAGAGACAGATTCGGGTATCCTGCTGCCTCCTTCCCAGTAAACTCAGCAGCAGAAATAAGTGGTGCTGAATCAGAATGCCTGAACACAGGCCTGAGGGGCTGGCATGGATCAGGCTGCACTGCAAAGCTTTCACCTGAAGCTATGAACCCCACTTGCCTCCCTTTCACACTCTGACACCCTCCTCTAGGCTGGCCTCCAGCCTAGAACTCCTGCACCATCCTTCCAATTGTGCCACCCAGCATGCCTGGACAGGGCAGATCCGGGCTGCCCCTCACTGGCTCCTGGGGATCTCCATGAGAAGCCAGGAACTCTCTGGAGCCAGCTGGACTGTACTCCCTGGTGGAGAGAAAGGGGCTCCATGTGGCTGTCACAGCAAGAGCTGCATGACAGGGTGGTCCAGCATATGCCTTGGCACCAGGTCCAGCCCAGCTGAGCCAGCACCCTCTGCCCCCTCACCTGGCCAGTTTCAGCAGGACCAGATCAGACTTGGAGGGCCCGCAGACCAGTTTCCGGATGGGGATGAGCTGTTTGTCAGGGTCAGTAGGGCTGGGATCCTTGAAGAGGGTCCCAAGTTGGACCTCGTAGCCAGACAGGTCAGCATCACTGCCAAAAGAGGCACAAGCTAAACTTCATTGTGTCCCTCTATCCCAATGCCCTGGGTCTGCCCCCAGCTCCCTCCAGCAGAAGCTCCCAGTACCCTGCCAGACCAGCCCCTGCATGCATGGCCACAGCTGCCCAGCCCTGCCCCACACTGCCTGCTTGGTGAATGCAGCCCCCTCCCCTGGCTGGCCTCAGGATATGTAGCATGACCAAGGAGAATCACATCCCAGCCCTACCCATTGTTTGCACCCCCCATGAGAAGCAGGGCTGTGAATCAGTTCTGTGAGCAGTCCCCCACAGGCACAGGCTAGCAAGCCCCTGGCCTCCCCAAAGGGCTGCATGCCATGGGAGGGGAACATGCCAGCTGAGATAGGTGATACACAGAGAGCAGCAGGCAGGGAAACCACTGGGTCCCTCAGGACCAGTACACCTGGCCTTGCTGAAGGGCAGAGGTCAGTCCCAGCCTGTGAAGGGCAGAGCATTGGGCGAGGGGATGCTAGCTGGACAGGGGATGTCTCATAGTCCTCCTCTGAGGCCCCACCTTTCTGGCCATGGTGAGGTTAGGGGTAGGTGAGCCAGGACTGATCCTTTCTCACAGGCGTAGGGTGTCACAGCCCAGGAAGGTGCTCCCAGACAGCCTGTGTCTGTCATGACAGCAGCCTCCTTCTGTCCCACAACCAGGACTGATACTGGGGCTGATACACGGCACCCAGCACGGGAGCAAGCCAGGCCAATGGTGACAGCACAGTGCTGTACAGACACCTGTGCAGCCCACAGGTGAGGGCAGGCAATGAAGGGACAAACAAGCTCCTCTTGCTTGCTGTCCACCTGGGCACCACAGCACCACCAGACAATGCCTGCAGCAACTGCAGTGGTGCCAGTCAACAGGGCCCATCTTGCCTTCCTGTGCTTCTCCCCAGCCCATCACTGAGCCCACCCATAGCCCTAGGCATGCTGGCACTAAGTGCCTGAAAGACACAAGCCCTCTGGTCTCTGGACCAGTCAGTGTCCAATGGGTCCAGAAAGGTCCACAGACTGTCCCCTGCTCCAGTCCCTCTTGCAGCACCATGTGCTCAGCCAGCACGGCCCGTGTACAGGACACTGCATGTCCTCCCTCTGCAGATCCCAGCACACAGCTGACTCCTTACCAGGAGGAGAAGCACTGGCGTGTGCTGATGACCCATTGCTCTTTCACCAAGGATCCCCCGCAGAAATGCACCCCTTCCCTGCAGGACAGAAAGCACACGATGCATCGGAGAGCCAGGGCCCATGGGCTGTTCTTCCTGCCTCGTGGGGTCTGGCAATCTAGTTTATTGCCAGCTGGAGCTGGCAGCTGTACCACAAGAAGGTGTAGGGGTGACTCAGTGAGCATGCAGAATAGCGGCACAGGGACCATCTCTTTCCTCCTGGGCTCCAGGCTGCCACTGGGAGGGCTGGCACCAGCTAGACATGGTCAGCCTGGAAATCCACTTAAATTTGTACTGGTGAGAATTAACCATGGATCCTTGGGGCTTCTCCTCCACTGACCATTCTTAACACACAGTTGGTGGTTTTCCAGCTCTAGGAAATGTTTGGGGACTTTCTCTGGCCTGTGCCCTACAGGAGGTCAGACTGGATAATCACAATGGTCCATTCCGGACTGGGACTGCCTGGACACCTCTCCGAGCACTTGGGCCCCTGGGACACAGCCAAGCAGACACAGCACAGTGAGGTGCATGGGGAGCATCTGCCTCTGTGACACTGGCCACAGTCAGAGATCACTGGCCCACACAGCTCATTGTGATTGGAACTGCTGGGCTCTGTTCTGTGGCAAACCAATGGCAGGAGGTGTGACCATCACTGTCTGGTCTGCAAGTGCCAGGCCCCAGCTATTTCAGCTACCAAGTGCCTGGGGGGTCTGGGTGCTGAGGCAATGCACAAGTGGCATTGTGAGGTCCAGGGGCAGGTGGCAATGTCAGTGGCTTGCTAACCCCCAGCCTGCGTCTGGCAAACTAGAGGGGACCATGCATCAGGGCCTAAGGTTATTTGAGGCAGTGCCAGCCAGCAGTGTTACCCCAGAGGTTCCTGGGCTGGGCGCTAGCTGCTCTGGGAGGGGTACACAGTGCTTCTCCTGGCCTCACTGAATGAAGTTCAAACAGCTGCTGGCTGAGTCTCTGCTCTCAACCAAACACTAGTGGCACACGGTTGCAGCAGCTGCTTGACCCATGAGCCAGCTGGTTGCTGCCCCTTTCCCCTGTGCCTGTCCCAGCCCTGAGGCCACTGCTCACCTGTTGCGGATGCTGACAGTCCAGGGAGAGTTCCCAGGGCGCCCGCCCACGATACGGCCCTTCCGCTGCAGGCGCTCGTCTCTCTTACCGCACTGCTCAAAGACTACGTTATCTGTAAGCACAGAGAGGGTGAGGGCCGTGCACAGGGGACAGCCCTGCTGCAGGCTCAAGAGCTGCTCCCCGTACAGCCGCCAGCCAGAGGCAGCAGCCCAGAGTGCAGACAGCCTGTGGACCTGGCTTGCACCACAGTTCAGAGAGGTAGATGACATCACTTAGGAGCTCTGTGGCCTCTGCTCCTGAGTACTCCTCCCCAGGCTGAGCGACACCCCTCCCCCCGGCCCCAGCACCCAGATTTGCTGCAGTGTTTACCTGCTGTCTCCAGGACAGATGGCATCTTGTCACCTGCAGGGAAGGTCAGGGTCAGTGAGCTGAGCCTGGATGGTGCCAGGCTTGGGAATTGGCCAGAGCGTGGCTGGGGGCCATGCTGGAAAGTGGCACAGCCCCATGGCTTCATTCCCTGAGGAAGTTCAGGTCCCCCCAGCACCTGGCAGAGATCCACCCCCTCTTATTGCTGATTTCAATCTTCCAGGTTCCCAGAGCAGTGGACACCACCAAGCCACCATGCCTGGGGTACGGCCAGAGCATCACACAGACACTGAGGCAGCCCATCCCTGCAGCAGTGGGGTGGGGTGGCTGAACCCTTAACTGTTCCCCTTCACCACCGCCTCCTCCCATACACCCCCACCTGAGCAACCCTGCCCTGGCCACAAGCCCCAAGCTGCCTGGCATGGGCACCCCTGCATACTTGGAACCCACAGGGCAATTTAGGGGAGCAAGATGGGCGTTCCCAATCCACATGTCCCTCTGCCAGACCAGAGCCCAAGCCTGCCCAGAGCAGGATCAGCGTCAGGTGCCAGATCCTGGGAAGTTGGGTCGGGCCCAGCCATGGAATAGGCCCTTGGTGGGAGCTGCCCGGTCTGTGGGCTTGGAGAGGTGTCCCTGGCAGTTGCCCTGCCCCTCAACAGTGTGTGGCACTGGTCACCGGGAAGCAGAGACAGGCCACAAGCTCAGTGTGTTTTCTTAGCTCAGCCGCATGACCCTGGCCCTAGAGAGCATGGCGTGGGGCAGTGGCCATGGGGCTGAGCCATGCCCACCATGTGCCTGCCGTACACCCACCACAAGGCTTGATGGCGCAATAATCAAACTGGGTGTGGGGGTCCATGGTGTAGCACCAGGGCCCGTGGCTGTCATTGTCAGGGTTACGGCAATAATTCTGCTCCAAGCGCATGGCGGGCAACACGGAAGGAGAGATCCTGGGGAAGATGTGGAAATCAGCCCCACGTCCCTCAATCCCTCCTTCACCACATGCTGCCCTGCAGTCCCCCACCCTCAGTCCACACCCTCCAGTCAGCCCCCATCCCATAGTCACTCTATGCCCCCCATCTTCAGCCACAACACTATAACCCCCTATGTCCCCTGCCCCTCAGCCTCTACCCACTGCATCCCCTCCAGTCAGCCCTGCCCCATAGCCTCTCTCCTGCCCCTCAGATCCCTGACCCACAGCCACACTCCTGCTCCTGCCCTTGCCCCTTAGCCCGCACCTCATAGCCATTTTCCTGCCCCTCAGCCCCCCAACCCTTGCCCTCCACTCAGCCCTGACCCATAGCCAATCTATGTCCCCTGCCCCTCAGATCCCTGCCCCATCGCCTCGCTCCTGCCCCCTGCTGCCCCTCAGGCCCTGCCCCATAGCCACTCTGTGTTTTCTGCCTCTCAGCCTCCCAGGCCTCACCCTCCAGTCAGCCCTGCCCCATAGCCACGCTCTTGCCCCTACTGCCCATCAGGCCCTGCCCCATAGCCACTCTATGTCCCCTGTCTCTCAGCACCCCCAGGCCTCACCCTCCAGTCGGACCCCAACCCCATAGCTACGCTCCTGCCCCCTGCTGCCCCATAGCCACTCTATGTCCCCAGTCTCTCAGCCCTCCAGGCCTCATCCTCCAGTCAGACCCCCCCGACCCCATAGCCACTCTTCTGCCCCTGCCCTTCATCCCACACCTCCCAATCCCCGCCCTTCAGCCTTCCCACATTTCTCACCCTCATCCCGATATCCCCCATGTCTCCCCCGGCCGCCCCTGCAGCTCTCCCAGTGCCCAGAAGAGGAGAGACACTGCACTCACTGGGGAGTGTGGGGAGACCCCTCTGACCACTTCTGGCAAGTGACACCCTTCCGGGTCTTGCTGACCTTGCCGGTGTAGAGCTCACCGTTTCCATGATAACAGTCTGGGGTGAGGAAAGGGAAAGAACAGCCATTACCTGGGATTCATACTCCCCTGGCCCCCATGACACCCTCAGGGACTAAATTGTCCCTGCTCTCCCCACCCAGCTCTGCTCTCACACCCCCAGAGCCCATCCAAGAGGTAACACATAATGTTCTGTTAGTGCAGGGTCATCCCTGAGCACTGGGCGGTGTGCACTGGGTTGTTATTGTAGGGTTACACCTGAGCACTGGGCTGTTATTGAAGGGTTATCCCGGGCATTGGGCTGTGTGCACATAAGAACGGCCACACTGGGTCAGATCAAAGGTCCATCCAGCCCAGTATCCCGTCTGCCAACAGTGGCCAGTGCCAGGTGCCCCAGAGGGAGCGGACCAAAGACAATGATCAAGCGATTTGTCTCCTGCCATCCATCTCCAGCCTCTGACAATCAATCAGAGGCCAGGAACACCATTCCTACCCTTGGCTAACAGCCTTTTATGGACCTAACCTCCATGAATTTATCTA
Source organism: Carettochelys insculpta (assembly GCF_033958435.1). Classification (NCBI taxonomy): domain Eukaryota; kingdom Metazoa; phylum Chordata; order Testudines; family Carettochelyidae; genus Carettochelys; species Carettochelys insculpta. Next base: position 323,783 of record NC_134147.1, read on the forward strand.
GCTCTCTCTTAACTTCTTTTACAGTCCTAGCCTTCACAGTCTCCTCTGGCAAAGAGTTCCACAGGTTAACTGTGCACTGAGTGAAGAAGAACTTTCTTTTATTAGTTTTAAACCTGCTACCCCTTAATTTCATTTGGTGTCCTCTAGTTCTTGTACTATGGGCACAAGTAAATAACTTCTCCTTATTCACCCCCTCCACGCCTGTCATAATTTTATATACCTCTATCATGTTCCCGCTCAGCCTCCTCTTTTCTAAACTGAGAAGTCCCAACCTTTTTAGCCTCTCCTCATACGGGACCTGTTCCAAGCCCTAATCATTTTAGTTGCCCTTTTCTGAACCTTTTCCAGTGCCAGAATATATATATTTTTAGGTGAGGAGACAACATCTGTACACAGTATTCAAGATGTGGGTGTACCATATATTTACACAGGAGCAGTAAGATACTCCTTGTTTTATTTTCTATCCCTTTTTTAATAATACCTAACATCCTATTTGCCTTTTGGCCTGCCTCTGCACACCGCATGGATGTTTTCAAGGAACTCTCCAAGGTAACTCCAAGATCTCTTCCCTGATTAGTTATAGCTAAATTAGCCCCCATCATATTATAAGTAAGTAGGGGTTATTTTTTCCAATATGCATTACCTTACACTTATCCACATTAATATTCATTTGCCATTTTGTTACCCAATCACTCAGTTTGATTAGATCTTTTTGAAGTTCTTCACAGTGTGCCTTTGTCTTGACTATCTTGAACAGTTTAGTGTCATCTGCAAACTTTGCCACCTCACTGCTTACCCCTTTCTCCAGATCATTTATGAATAAATTGAACAGGATTGGTCCTAGGACTGACCCTTGGTGGACACCACTAGTTACCCCCCTCCAATCGGAAAATTTACCATTTATGCCTACCCTTTGTTTCCTGTCTTTTAACCAGTTCTCAGTCCATGAAAGGACCTTCCCTCTTATCCCATGACAACTTAATTTACATAAGAGCCTTTGACGAAGTACCTTGTCAAAGGCTTTCGGGAAATCTAAGCATACTACATTCACTGGCTCTCCCCTGTCTGCATGTTTGTTAACCCCTTCAAAGAACTCCAACTGATCAGTAAGACATAATTTCCCTCTGCAGAAACCATGCTGACTTTTGCCCATCAACTTGTGCTCTTCTACGTGCCTGACAATTTTATTCTTTACTCTTGTTTCAACTAGTTTGCTAGGAACTGACACTAGACTTACGGTCTGTAATTGCCAGGGTCACCTCTAGAGCCCTTTCTAAATATTGGTGTCACAGTAGCTATCTTCCAGTCATTAGGTACAGAAGCTGCTCCAAAGGACAGTGTTAATCAATGATCTAGAAAATGAGGTAAGCAGTGAGGTGGCAAAGTTTGCAGATGACACCAAGTTGTTCAGGACAGTCAAAAGCAAAAGGGATTGTGAAGAACTACAAGGAGATCTCAGCAAACTGAGTGATTGGGCAGCAAAATGGCAAATGAAATTTAATGTGGGTAAGTGTAAGGTAATGCATGTTGGAAAAAATAACCCAAATTACACGTACTACATGATGGGGTCAAATTTAGCTACGACAGATCAGGAAAGGGATCTTGGAGTTATAGTGGATAGTTCTCTGAAGACATCCACGCAGTGTGCAGCGGCAGTTAGTAAGGCAAATAGGATGTTAGGAATTATTAAAAAAGGGATCGATAATAAGACAAAAGATATCATACTTCCCCTATATAAAACTATGGTACGCCCACATCTCGAGTACTGCGTGCAGATGTGGTCTCCTCACCTCAAAAAAGATATATTGGCATTAGAAAAGGTTCAGAAAAGGGCGACTAAGATGATTAGGGGCTTGGAAAGGGTCCCATATGGGGAGAGGCTAGAGAGACTGGGACTTTTCAGTTTGGAAAAGAGGCGATTGAGGGGCGATATGATAGAGGTATATAAAATCATGAATGGTGTGGAGAAAGTGAATATAGAAAAATTATTTACCTTTTCCCATAATACAAGAACTAGGGGACACCAAATGAAATTGATGGGTAGTAGGTTCAAAACTAATAAAAGGAAATTTTTCTTCACACAGCGCACAGTCAACCTGTGGAACTCCTTGCCCGAGGAGGCTGTGAAGGCCAGGACTCTATTAGGGTTTAAAAAAGAGCTTGATAAATTTTTGCAGGTCAGGTCCATAAATGGCTATTAGCCAGGGATAAAGTATGGTGCCCTAGCCTTCATAACAAGGGCAGGAGATGGATGGCAGGAGATAAATCACTTGTCTTCTGTTCTCCTTCTCTGGGGCACCTGGCATTGGCCACCGTCGGCAGATGGGATGCTGGGCTTGATGGACCTTTGGTCTGACCCAGTATGGCCATTCTTATGTTATGTGTTCTTATGTTCTTATGTAATAGTTCTGCAATTTCCCATATGAGTTCTTTCAGAACCCTAGGATGAATGCCATCTGGTTCCCGGTGACTTGTTAACATTAAGTTTATCTATTTGTTCCAACACCTCCCCTAATGACACTTCAATCTGGGACAGTTCCTCAGTTTCATTTCCTACAAAAAAAGGTGCTGGTTTGGGAATCTCCCCAACATCCTCAGCCGTGAAGACTCAAACAAAGAAATCATTTAGTCTCTCTGCAATGGCTTTATTATCCTTGATTGCTCGTTGTGTATTTGGGTCATCTAGGAGACCAACAGGTTTTTACGAGGCTTCCTGCTTCTAATGTATTTAAAAAAACATTTTGTTATTACTTTTTGAGCTTTTGGCTAGCTGTTCCTCAAAATCTTTTTTGGCTTTCCTTATTACATTTCTACACTTAATTTGGTAGTGTTTATGTTCCTTTGTATTTACCTCACTAGGATTTGCCTTCCACCTTTTGAAAGATGGCTTTTTGTCCCTCACTGCTTGTTTTACATGGGTGTTAACGCATGGTGGCTCTTTTTTCGGTCTCTTAGTATGTTTTTTTAATTTGGGGTATACATTTAAGTTGGGCCTCTATTATGGTGTCTTTGAGAAGCTTCCATGCAGCTTGCAGGGTTTTTGTTCTAGTCATTCTGGTTTTTAATTTCTGTTTAACTAACCTCCTCATTTTTGCATAATTCCCCTTTTTGAAATTAAATGCCAGTGTTCAGCTGCTCAGGTGTTCTTCCCACCACAGGAATATTAAATGTTATTACATTACGATCACTATTCCCAAGCAGCCCTGTAATAGCGACCTCGTGGACCAGATCTTGCGCTCCACTCAGTGCTAAATTGAGAATTGCCTCTCCCCTTGTGGGTTCCTGTACCTGCTGCTCCAGGAAGCAGTCATTAACAGCATTGAGAAATCTTATTTCTGCATCTCGCCCTGATGTGACATGTACCCAGTCAATATGGGGATAAGTGACGGCTATCTCTCTGTTACTATTCCCATTACTATTGAGTGTTTTATTTTGGTAGCCTCTCTAATCTCCCTTAGCATTTCAACATCACTATCACTGTCCTGATCAGGCAGTCGATAATATATCCCTACAGCACTGGGTTGTTATTGTAGGGTCACCCCAGGCACTGGGCTGTGCGCACTAGATTGTTATTGTAGGGTTATCCCTGAGCACTGGGCTGTTATTGTAGGGTCACCCTTGGGCACTGGGCTGTGTGCACTGGATGGGTATTGTAGGGTAACCCCTGAGCACTGGGTTATTATTGTAGGGTCACCCCAGGCACTGGGCTGTCATTGTAGGGTCACCCTTGTGCACTGGGTCGTCTGCACTGGGTTGTTATTGTAGGGTCACCCCAGGCACTGGGCCGTGTGCACCAGATTGTTATTGTTGGGTCACCCCAGAGCACTGGGTTGTTATTGTAAGGTCACCTTTGGGCACTGGGCTGTGTGACTGGGTTGCTGTTGTAGATTCCCAGAGCAGCCCAGTATCTTCTCCCCACCACAGCAGGCCTCACCTTCTACCTCCACCTCGTCAGTGCAGCGTTTGATCTGGAAGCAGAAGGCGACGCGCTTGCTAGGGAGACTGGTGAAGCACCATGGGGCCTCTGAGCCATCAGGGTTCCGGCAGTAATTCTCCCTCAGGTCCCTGGCAAACATACCATCTCAGCCAGGGAACGCCCCGGCCCAGGGCAGGGCATCCAGCAGCTGCCCCCCCATCCTGGGATCTGCGCCCAGTCACAGAGCCCACCTGTGGGGGGTGGGCTGGGATTTCCAAGGCTCCCAATGCCCTGGTTGACCCTTCCCATGCCAGAGGCAGCTCCACCCGAGCTGCAGCATCAGGCTCTGGCAGATGCAGGCAGGCCCCCTACAAGGTTGGGACCAGTCCTGTGCTGGACACCCAGTGCCTGCAATCATGTAGCCAGTGAGCCCTGCCTGGACTCACACTGCACTTGCACTCCTGGCTGGCTCCCATGCTGTGACTCCCAGCTGCACAGCTAGTACCTGCTGCCCAGCTTCAGCTGGGGCAATCTGCAGCAGCCAGAGGGGCGTCTGCACACCCAAATGGGATCCCTGGTGACCCCTCCTCCAGCTAACCTCTCCATAGGGACCCACAGTGACGCCTCACACAGCTGACACTCCCACAGGTACCATCCCCCCACGAACCCCTCTGGGTCCCAGCAACCCTCCCCCAGTTTTCCCTCCAAAAGGACCCTGTCGCCTTCTCCCCATACAGCTCCCCAGGAGTCCAGTGAACCATTCCCCCGCTAGCCCCTCCAGGACCCCAGCAGGGCAGCAACCTCCTCTAGGACCACCCAGCTACCCCTGTAGGCATGTGCAGTGAACTCTTCCCCCGATGCATCCTCAAACCTCCAGCTCAGAGACCCCCAAAGGAGCTCTCCCTTTTCCCATCACCTACTTGCACTTGTAGGTCTCAGGCTGGAAATGGTGCCGGTGGGGGGTCTGGGCGTCCCAGGGCTGGCAGGGAATCCCCGTTGCAGTGACATTCACCTTGCCTCGGTAGCCTTCGCCCTTCTGCTTGAAGCAGCTGGTGGTGGTGCCCGTGAGGCGTGGGCTTTTCTCTGCTTTTGTGGGGTGGCACCAGGAGAAGCCAAGCATCACAGGGGGCTGCCCCAGGGAGGAGTGGTGCCAGCTGCACCTCACAGCCTGGTGCCAGCCCACTGGACAGGGGACTGGTCACACTGTGGACCCCTTTGCTGGCACAGCCCTGCCATGCACTCCGGGCTGCGGGCCAGCAGCTCAATTTCATGGGCTCACTAAGGGCCTGGAGCGTGTTCCCCAGGGTGTGAGAGGAGCGGAGATGCTGCTCACCCCCTGAGCTGGAGCAGGGCACAGAGCCAGCAGAGGAAGGTCTGTCAGGGCTGCAGAACCCAGCTGAGGTGTGGGAGCAGGATACTGCCAGGGAGCCTGGCCCTGCTGAACCTCCTGCCATCCAGACCTGAGCCAGACCCTCAATAATGACACTGCCGGGGCAGCGTGGGCAGCACAGTCCAGCCTCTCCCATCGGCACGTGGCACTTACTGCACTGGCGGATGCGGCAGAACTCACGGTCCCGGGCAGGGTCCATGGTGTAGCACCAGGGGCGCGCAGAGCTGTCAGGGTTGCGGCAGTAATTGTCGTCCAGGTCCTTCTCCGGGTAGCTGGGCCAGGCAGGGAGGAGATGGTTGGAGAGGTGAGGGCAGTCGCGATACTTACAAAGCCACCTCCTGCTTTTCTCCTGGTCCAAGAGCCTCTGGGACATGCTCTCCCCTTGCTCAGACCCCCAGGAAGCGGGTTTGCAGTGCAACCCCAGCCTGGGCCCTGCCCATGTCCAGCCCTAGGCCGTGGGCATGGCCAGGATCCATGTTACCCACAGAATCTCAGCCTGGAGCCCTGCCTGAATGTGGTGGTGGGGCTGGGTGGTGCCAAGAGTGCCCCTCTGCTGGTGCCACCACCAGCATGGACGCTCAGCACAGGCAGCAGAGAGGGTCTCTGCTTGTGCCCATCCCGTCCCAGAGGGCCAGGCACCAACTGGTCCACATTCATTCCCAGGCTCATGGTCCGCAGCGCCTAGGGATCCATGGGCAGTGACCAGTGACTCTGGGGACCACACTGCTCTGGTCAGGCTGCTGAGCCGCCCTGCTACACTCAGCTCTGCTGCCTCCTGAGTCCCCATGGAGGCCAGGCTGTTCCCATCCCATGCTGAAAACATCCCACTGGGGACAAGCAGTGCTGGTACTTGTGGGGATGGTAGGGGTGCTTGTGGGGGTGCTGCTGGTCCCAGCGCTGGCACTCCCTCCCGGACTCCGTGTGGTCCACCAGGCCCCGGTAATCTTCCCCATTACATGACATGCACACGGCTGCAAGAAAGAGTCATGCTTCAGGCATGGAACAAGGCAGGGCAGAAGCAAACTGGCAGCTCCAAGGGCCTGGGCCAGCTGTGAAGATGACTGTCACTGGCACCGAACCCAGAGAATCCACAGCATCCCAACCCTGCCAGCTCCAGCTCCAGCCCCAGGAGAGCCCCCCCCAACGCAGACCCAGCAGATACATGCCTGCAGAGGTTTGCGAGGAGAACCTGGATCTAGCACGTCTGTGCATGGCCATAGGAAGGGGCAAAGGGCACGTCTGGGCTGTGTGCACAGGTGGGTTTGTCTGGGTGGGGGGGCTGGTTCTCAGGTGCCAGCTGTCAACAGGGAGCGGGAAGTCATCTGGCCATCATACAGCCTTGCAGATTCCGAGTGTGATGTACCCGGCCATTGCGCTTGGGAAGTAGCTACTCTCTGCGTGGAGGCATAGATCCCAGCTATGTGGGTGTGCCAGCCAGCAAAAATATGACAGGTGCTTATCACCCACCGACCACAGCTGTTCCCTGCCCTCACTCATCAGCTGACGGGGGCACCACTGACCAACAGCTGACTGGGCAGAGACACCACCACATGGCTGCTAGGGAGCAATGCCACTCACAAGCTGTGAGCGGACAGCAGAGAGCAGCGGGTGTGCAGGAGCCTGGGGGGGCAGGAAGAACTGAAGCAAAGGCAGAGCCTTGGAGAAGGGGGTGGAGGTGGCATTGGGGCAAAGTGGGGGTTGAGCACACCCAGGGAAAACGCAAGGCAGCACTCGTGCTTGGTGAAGGGGTTCGCTCACCATCTTCACACTTCTTGATGCCACAGCTCTGGTGCCGGATGGCCGGGTCAGTGGTGTAGCACCAGGGCCCCCGCTCATCCCTGTCTGGGTTCCGGCAGTAGTTCGCCTCGAGGCCATTCCACAGGGAGGGAGAGAACCTAGTGGGACCCCAAGAGTGCCAGGAGCTGGGACAGGTTCCATGCCTGTCCCTGGGCCAGCTAGGGCTGAGCGCTGTCCATCCCAGAGGAGGGGCACTCAGCTCCCAGTCAGGGCTGCACAACAAACATACTGCAATGCAGGTGGGCTGGCACACACTTGGTTGTGCATGCGTCTGCACTCGCACATGCCTCCAGCAGACGTAAGCACCCCTTTATGCTGCCCAGTACAAGTACCGCCCAGAACACTGCGTTTGCCATTCTGTGCCACAAACACAACCCTTGGGCACCCCCATATTCACCCTGCTTTGCACAACGTGCCTTGTGTGCCACCATGTGAAGTCTTCAGCTGGTGAACACAAATACCTCACTGGACTGCGAGTGCTGGCATTGTATGTGATGTTACACAGTTTTGCTATGTGTGTAGCTCCAGTGCATCTGGTGAAGTGGGTTTTACTCAGGAAAGCTTATACCCAGATAAATCTGTTATTCTTTAAGGTGCCACGGGGGTCCTCATTGTTTATATGAAGTGTTATGGTTTGTCTTCACTCCCCCACAACTCAACACCAGAAAGAACCTCTGGAAGACAAAGGACTAGGAATGGGGTGGAGAACCCAGAATCTGCACGTCAGGTTGGGCTACTGCTCACTCAACCCCTACCTGCTTGGATCTGTTTGCTACCATGAAAAATCACTTAACATCTATCTGTCTGAAGTGAATAAACTTGTTTTATGTTTTATCTGAACTCGTGTAGTTGAGTGAAGTGTAGGGGACAAGCTCAGCTTGGTCAAGTCAGGCCTGTTGTGTATCTCACCACACTGACAGGGGACCAGCTAACATAATGAGCTTGCACCACATACACCCCACTGTGAGACAGTCTAATGCTGGGTTTATACTCCAGTAGGAGTGCAAGGCTGGCGAGCTGGGAAGAGGGGAGCTGGTGCCTCACCCCAGTTTGCTCATGAGCAGATTAGCTAATGCACTCAGGGGACTCAGCTGGGTGTGTGGTGTCACCTGCTGTTGTGTTGGGTAGTAACAGGGCCTGGAGAGGCTGACTGGAATCCTCATCCATGCCATGCAAGAGGCCAGTCCAGCTGAATTGTCAGGGGCACAGGCAGTGCTCCCCGTAGCTGGGCGCTTGTGCAGCTGCACAGGAAATCCCAGTGGCACCCAGCTGATGAGCAGAGGGCCCACAGCTGGTTTTGTTTCTTCCGGTGGTACACATTCATGCACGTGAGATGAAAGGGAACCTGGACCGTGGCAGTTCCAATGGCTTCCAGACTGCAAGCCAGAGATGAGAATCCATCACGGCGTGGAGCCACAGGACCTACCTGGGTTCAACACAGGCCAAGCGCGATCCTGAAGGAGTTGTGTCATCCCAAGCAGTATCCATCAGCTGAGCCACAGTGCCCCATTCCCATCACTCCGCAGCCCAGGGACCTTTGCCCTTGAAAACCCATGTTCTCCTGCCTGCCCACCTTGGCGAGCACACCTGGCAACTCACCCTCATTGTGTGCATCTGCCCAGCTGGCCATACCGGCTCCATGCACGAGATGGGCCCCTTCCTGGAGAAGACATGAGCTACAGGATGGTTGTGCAGGCACAGAAACAGGCCATCTTTGAGCAGACAGTAGAGGGAGTGCAGGCAAAGGACATTTGAGGGGATTCACAGATCCACCCTATGGCTAAAGGAGCTGTTGGCCCTGCCCCTCAGCAGCTGCAGCACATGCTCCAAGCAGAAGACCTCCTTAAAGGAGGCTCAGAGGTTTAAGTGGTTGGTGCAAGGGGAGAAACATGGGGCTTTAAATTATCAGAGGGAATGATATTCACCTAAAGGAAAATTTAAAAATATGATTCATTGTATCTATATGAGCAGCAAACAAGTGTAATTACAAGCTTTAAACTGTCGGTGTTAAGTTTGACAGCAGGCTGAGGTGGAAGGACGTTACTGAAAATTTTCAAGGCTCAGCCTGTGGAAAAGCATTTCTAGAATTTCCGGGGACACAGCTAAGAGAGCAGTGACAGTGTTGTACATGGCCAGTAACTGAACCTGGAAGCCAGGCTTTCAGTTCAGCATCAAAAATCCTTAACTCAGTCCAAGCTCACATGTCACAAGTTGGATGGGGGTGCTTTCATCACAACATCTCTCAGGTTATTGCAGGGACCTGTGGGCACAAAGCCTGCGACTTTAAGAATGAAGCTTTTAGGATTAACTTTTCCAGCTTATGTCATTGGGAAGAGTAAAGACAGAAATGCATATGATGGATGTTGGGAATTAAGTGGTTGATGTGTAGGGTAAAATTTCAAAATGCTTCATCATAACAGAGAGGTTGCCATGTTAGTCTGTATTCTAACAAAAACTGGCAGTCACATAGCACTTTAGAGGCTAACAAAATAATTAGGTGATCGCCTAATAAATTAGTTTGTTAGTCTTTAAAGTGCTACAAAATGTTTAATGTAAGGAAAGTAAAAATGTGAACAACCGATCTTTGTGAAGAAAATTTGTAAGGAGGTTAAAATCTATAACTTTGGGGAAATGTATTACAGAGCATCCGATGCCTCCTGGAATAGCCAGGGACTTGGGTAATGAAATAAGGAGCAGAGGGGGGTTATATTTGCAAGGTACAATAAAATGGTATGTTATGAAAAGAAGGAACACCAATATCAGTGCACACTCCCAGCTCCAAAGGTGGGCAAACAGGAAGTGTAGGCAGAGCACCAGGTTTGTAGAACAATAGAATCCTGGGGCTGGAAGGGGCCTCAAGAGGTCATTGAGTCCAGCCCCCTGCTTCAAGTAGGATCAACCCCCACTAAGTCATCCCAGCCAGGATTTTCTCAAGCTGGGACTTAAAAACCTTCACTGATGGAGATTCTGTCATCTCTCTAGGTAACGCATTCCAGTGCTTCACCACCCTCCTGGGGAAAGAGTTTTTCCTAATACCACCCAACCTAGACCTCCCCCACTGCAACTTGAGACCATTGCTCCTTGTTCTGCCATCCCTCACTACTGAGAGCAGCTTCTCTCCATCCTCTTTAGAGCCACCCTTCAGAAAGTTGATGGCTGCTATCAAATTGCCCCTCACTCTTCTCTTCTGCTAACTAAATAAGCTCAAATCCCTCAGCCTCGCCTTGTAAGTCATGTGCTCGAGCCCCCTAATTATTTTCATTGCCCTGTTTAACCCTCTCTAATACAGCCACATCCTTTCTGTACTGGGGGGCCCAGAACTGGATGCAATACTCCAAATGTGGCCTCACCAGTGATGAATGGAGGGGAATAACAACTTTATATATCTACTGGAAATGCTCCTCCTAATTCCTTCACATAGGATCAAGAAAGCTGGATAGCTAACAGATTGTGCCACAGCATTGGTGGCTGAGCTGGCAGGGACAAGGCTGGCCTTAAATTAGATCAGAGATGTGTGCCTCACTGCCATGGGCATCCTGCCTGACTCCTCATCAAGACTTCTGGCAATGAAATGGTTAATCACCATAGCAAAAATGATACACACAGGACTGATGCAGCAGGATGTAATCTCAGTCAGAGCCCAAGTCCCAGGGCCTGTAATAGTGGGGGTAATGTGTTGGCGAAGTGGCAAACAAGCCAGCTTAGAGATTGCTGACAGTGAACCGGAGTATAAAAATCAAATTAAAGTTAGTTAAGAGAGGAATGCCAGGAAATATGGGGAAACGAAACGAAGGGGACTGGTTTTATGACACTGGCTCAAGTCTAACATGCTGATATACTCCCAGACCCTGACAGGAGTGAAGTGACTCTAGTTACAAGCAGAACAGACCATCATAGCTTAAATAGTCATTCTTTTTCATCATCTCCCATGAAGACAGACTCTGTGGGACATGCCAGGTCCAGGCAATGATCACTCCCTCTGGAAGTACAGGGTGGGACACTGGGGACATTTAATCTGGCTTCTCAAACTGTAAGCCCAGTGAGAGGAGGATCATGCTGTGGACAGGGGCTGGGTCCCCAGTTTGCATGGGTAGCAGGTGAAGCCTACTTTGAGGAGACTAGGCCCCTTCCACTTGAGGCCCTGCCCCCAGCCTGCTGCACAGACTAGCCTGACCCCTGGGTTGGCACCAGCTGCCCCACGCTCCAGGCCACTGGCTGGCACTGAGCCCCTGCCAATTTCAGGGAAGAAGGGGAAGTGTAGGGGAGAGGACAAAATGCCTTAAGGGAGACTTAGCCTCCCTGGTCTCCAATTCCTGCTACCCATGCCAATGGTCCCTGCAGGCGGCCCAGCCCTGCCCATCAAAGGAGAGCCCCACCTCAGCCCCAGCATAGCATCTGCACCGCCGTCACCTGTGATCATGGGGAAACTTCAGCCTCCACTCCTGGCATATCTTCCCCTTCTCTGTTGTGGACTGCATGCCCCGGTAGCTCTTCCCATCTCCAATAATGCAATTCCGCATGTAATCTGTGGATGAGAAGGTGCCCCCATCAGCCCAGGGAGGGATGCCTAGTGGAGAGCCTCGACAGGAAGAGCAGACAGCCCTAAGAGTGGCTCCTGTAGCCCAATGCAGCTCCAGGCAGCAGTGGGGAGTAGGCAGCTATCAGCCCCATAATGAGCGTGCTGGGGAGCTAGAGAGCTGTGACAGCCTGGGTGGCCCTCCTGGAGCTTGGACTCAGGTGCTCTGCACACAGAGACAGGCACTGGAGCACTGGTACTTGAGAGCAGCAAGCAAGCACTTGGGGAGCACAGAGCCAGCTACTGTGATGCTCCAGGGGGTCATTGCTCTAGGGAAGGCAGAGGGCAGCAGGAGTCGATGACTGGGTGCTTGGGCCACCACTCAGGAGCCATCCAAATGATTAGCAGAGCGCCTACAGCCACCCGCAGCTGGCAGTCTATGTTTCTATCAGTGGTACACATCTGCACAGGCCCTGGCACGCACAGAATTTATTACACCCATGTCTGAAAAAATTTAGAGGGAACACTCACAGCCAAGCCGCTGTGAGCATAGCTGGGCTTGCTGTCAGACAACAGACAGCCATGCCACAGAGCACCTGCCCCAGAAATGCCTCCGTCCTCTCACCAGGCTTCCCTTCTCCCAATGCACACCCTCTGCCAGGCTGGAGCTGCCCTCACCTGGTCTGGCTCTGCAGCCAGACACACAACACACCCCGGCAGATGGACACAGGCGTGTCAGTCTCCAGGGCACAGCCAGCTGGAGAGCAGCTCACCCTGGGAAGCACCTGCTTTGCCAGAGCCCACAGCAGGACCCTGGAGTTAGACTTGATGGGACAAAGGTCAAACTGGCCAAAGAGCCTCTGACACTTCCATCACCCCCTGCTTCCCCTGCCCCTCACCCAGACCCCGCGCCTGCCCCCTGCTTCCCCTGCCCCTCACCCAGACCCCGCGCCTGCCCCCTGCTTCCCCTGCCCCTCACCCAGACCCCGCGCCTGCCCCCTGCCCCTCATCCAGACCCCACACCTGCCCCTCATCCAGACCCCGCGCCTGCCCCTCATCCAGACCCCGCGCCTGCCCCCTGCCCCCTGCCCCTCACCCAGAATCCAACCCTGCGCTCACCCCTGCTTCCCCTTCCCTACAGCCTTTCCCTATCCTCTGCCCTTGGCCTCATTCCTGACCTCCTGCCTGTCCTCACGCCCATGGCCCCCACCTCCTGCCATACACCCTCCCCCGGCCCACCTCTGTCCCACTCTCGCCCTGCCCCGCCCCAGCCTGCCTTTCTTCTGATAGAGGTCAACGTGGACGTTCCTCTGCACGTGGGTGTGCGCCGAGTGCTGGGTCCATGGCAGCAGCTGGCAGCCGCGACGCTGGTGGTTGTAATGAAAGGCCCTGACGAGCAAACAAGAGTCTCAGACTGGCCCACACGTCCCGAACCCCAGCAGAGCCCGCCTCATCCCAAAGGGCTTGGCCACGGCCACGGCCACGGCCACAGCTGCAGCTCCAGGACCCTCCAGCACCCAGCCGGAGCCACCCCGGCCAGCTCCACCCAGTGCAGCTGGGAGGGGCTGAAGTTCAGAGCATGTGACAGTGTCCTCCGCCCCCAGCCAGGCTCCTCCTCTGGCTCTGCCCCCAGCCAGGCTCCTCCCCCACTGCTCCTCTGGCTCCTCCCCTGCCCTGCCCTGGCTCCTCCTCTGGCTCCTCCGGCAGCCAGGCCCCGCCCGCCCCCTTCCTTAGCTCTGGTCACCGGCTCCTCCGCCACCCCAATACTGACCCCCCCCCAGCTTCTCTTCTGCCTTGGCTCTAAGCCCAGGCTCCTCCACTCCCCGTTCTCCGCCCCCATCTCCATCCTGACTCCAGCTCCTCACCCACCTCAGCACCTCCCCTGCCCACCCACAGCTCGTCTCACTTTTTACCCCCGAGCTCTGCTCTAAGACCCAGCACTTCAGATGACCGTATGTTCCAGTTTTACTGGGCCAGCCCTGGTACTCAGGACTGTGTTGTCTCTAGGCACCTGTGACATCGTGGGGCATATTTGTCATGTTCTGTACATGTCAGTGGGGTCTGAATGATTCCCCTCTGCCGGGGGGGCGGAGATTTCCTGAGCACACCGCATGTACAAGAAGGCACCTGGTAGGCACACGAAATCGAACTGCAAAAAGCGACTGTGGCAGGGTCGATCTCCCTGTAGTGGAGACGTACCCTAAGGTGCATCTCTGAACTCTGAAAGTGCCACACCCCAACACTGCTCCCAGGCAGGTGCACCAGGTGGCATGAGGGAAGCCTTCATGCCCTCCCCCACAGTGCCCAACAGAAGCACCAGGTGGTAGGAGAAGCCCCAGTGCCCAGACACTACCTGCAACCCTGGGACTGGAGAAACTCTGGCTCCCAGCCACAGCCTCAGGGCTGTGGGAGCTCTTACTCCCCAGTGGGGTCAAGGGGGAGAGGAGAGAGCTTCTCCAGTCTTGGGGCTGCAAAAGGAGCAAACGGGGCTGTGGGACCACAGAGGGGGGCTGAAATAGGGCAGACTGTGGGTGGCCTGCGGTAGGGTCAAGGGGAAAGGGGCAGGAAGAGGGAAGAAGGGCTGGGAAGGGTCCCCCACTTTCTCTGACCCAGGACCCCATGAAACTTTAATCTTCTTCTGAAATTGCCCCTCCCCTTCTCCCCAATAGGGGACACAGCTGACTTTGGCCAGTGGGAGAACAAAGGGCTGGAGAGAGACTCCAGGCACTGAGTCAGTGGGTGCTTCAGTGCTGGAGCATCCACGAAAAAAAAATAGTTGGTTGCTTAGCAACCAGGTCCCACTCCCTCAAAGCTCCTCCCACACATTGGCAGCCCCACAGGCAGCTCCTCCACCTCCCTCCAGTGCCTCTGTCCTCAGCATGGTCCGCATACCATGGGGAAGATCCCACGCCTGCAGCCACACACCCACGTGCAGCCCCAGCAGGGCCTCCCCTGCCCCCTGCTCACCTGCAGTCCAGCAGCAGTGTGCAGCGCCTGGCGCACTCCTCCACATCTGCAGGTTCCTCCTCCTGCTGGCTGGGGCCTGGCTGGCTCTGGGAGAGCAGCTGGGTGGCTTTGAGCCTCTGGAAGTCATTGAGAGGGGAGCGCTGGTGCCCTGGGGGACACAGCCAGACACTCCTGATATCCAGGCAGCTGGGGGTGCCTGGCCTTCTCGTCACTCTCTAAATGGCTACGGAACCAAGAGGAGTCCTGCAAAGCAGCAGGGCTGGGGGAGCAAAGGGGCCTGGACAAGCAGCAGAGCTATGGATAGGCAGTGGGAGCCATGAGCTGGCAAAGAGCCCAGAAGCAGGATCAGCGGGCTGGCAGTCCAGAACAGGGGCCAGCAGGCTGGGACCAGGACCTATGGCTAGCAGCAGGGCTGGCAGTGGGACTGGCAGCAGGGACAGAGGGACAGCAGCGGAGCTGCTAGTGAGGCCGGCTGCAGGGCCAGGATGGGGGCAGTGGTGAAGCTGGCAGTGAGGCTGGCAGCTGGGCTGGGGGTGGGGGAAGTGGTGGAGCTGGCAGTAAGGCCGGCAGCAGCGGGGCTGGGGGGCCAGCAGTGGAGCTGGCAGTGAAGCCGGAAGCAGCAGAGCCAGGATGGGGGGCTGGCAGCGGAGCTGTAACCTGGGGCAGGGTGGGAGGGGCACAGCTATGGACACAACTAAGAGTCTGTTTCAAACTGTTTTCTATATTCTCTAAAATTCCCAGCCACAGCCCAACTAGCTGTTAAGTGCCAAGCTGAGTCCAGGCCTGAGTGTCAGTGGGAGCTCCTCATCGCTGGGGGTCCTGAGTCCAGACCTCTGCACTCCACCACCCACCCCAGGAGCTGCCTGAGACATCTCAGCACATGCCTTTGCCCATTGGCAGGGAGCACCCCCGAGCACCAGCGAGCTGAGACAGGACAGAGTTCCTCTAAGCATTTAGCTAGTGGCAGGGCTGTTTCCTTGCTGGGTCTGCCAGTGTCCTGCCCCATGAAGCCCAGGGCCTGGCCCCAGTTGGGGGCAACACTTCCCACTGCTGTCCAAGTCCCTCCTCTCACAGCACGGGCCACAACCCCACCGTGCTGGCAAAAGCACTTGGCTTTGTGGGGCTTGAGAACTAACGGGGAGCTGACTGTGCCTGCCCTGCCTGAGGGAGCCTTTCCGGGGGTCTCCCCTGGGCTCTGCTCCTCTTGGCTGGCTGCCCCCACATGTCCTGTAGGAGGGAGAGGTGAGTGCTGGGTTCCTTTGCCCTTGTCCACGCCCCACAGGGAAGGCAAGCACCCCCCAGGCCAGCACTCCTACCTGTGCTGAGGGTGCAGGCCAGGGCAAACAGCAGCACTGCTCCAGCCTGCATCGTCCTCCTGAGTCCTCAGCCTCGGGCTGCAGCCTGTGTGCAGAAAATCACTGGATGGGGCCAGCCTACCTCAGCAGCACTGTGACCCAAGCACCCCGCTGGGCAAATATTTGCCTCTGGCCAAAAGCCAACAATGCAGCTCTGGGGGAGAGGGGCCACCATTAAAGGGATCCCAGCTCAGGGCACAGGAGCGCTGCCATCTCCCTGAACATGAGCCCAGGTCACGGGGGTGACAGCTGCCAGCCACACAAACCCCCAAAGCCCCAGGGCTTCTGTAAACAGCCACCCGCTGCATGGCCATATCGACCCAGCAGGGACAGGTTGCGAAACTGCTCTGGGCCCAGCTCAGCCAATTGTCCCCTCCTCCCTTTGCAGTGACTGCCCAGAGCCACCCTGCCAGGGTGGAGCCACATCCCATGCAGCTGACCCAGCACCCTCTCCTAGCTCCAGGAACTGAGCACAATGGTGGGGGGGTGGGGGCCAGAGCAAGGGCACTCCTCTGCCACGGAGATCTGCCTGTGGATCTCCCCATCCTCAAGAGGGAGGGAGAACTTGGGGAAGGGATTTGGAAAGGTGCTGGCTTTGGCCCCAGACCGTGGCATTGGAAGCAAAGACTGGAAGTGAGCCCACCAGGACCACACCCCAAACTGAGATGCAGAGGTGGTAGGAAGAGCCTTGCAACGGTGAGCAAGAGGGCTGGACCAACCAAACACTGTCTGGTGCATGCTGCTTCCTTTCCAGGGCCCTGGGCCAGCCAGCCCATGGTGGAGAAGGAGGGACCAGGTCTCCTTACCCACCTGGGAGCGATGAACCCTGGCCCCAAGGAGGGCCAGACAGGTAAGGCACCATCAACAAGATCAGTCCAGAGGCTTGGGCCACACTGAACTAATAGAAGGGATGAGGCTGAAGCCCAAACCACCCCTGTAGGATCAGACCTTTTCGTTTGCTCTGGACTGGTTCAGTCTCATCTCCCTTTAGTACCTTGTTTCTCGGCAATTGTACGGAACCGTCTAAACTTGTCTTTCATGGCCTTGGACATGGGCTTGCCCTGGCCTCCGCACCCCTCCTCTCTAGGAACAAAACCTGCTGTGACTCAGATGCTGGAACATACCACAAAATTACAAAACAAACACCCTCCTTAACTTGAAGCACATACAGCCCAAAAGGTTAGCCTCTTAAGGCTTGCAAATGCTTCACCCTAGGCCTGACAAAACAGCTGTTCTGTGATTGGATGTTACAAAATAGGCAGCCCTTCCTAAAGGGAGAAAAGCTGACAACTCACTTATCTGTGGCTAACACCCCCCCAAACTGTGCTGGTCTAAGTTGGTAAGCAATTTATAAACTGACCAGCTCTTCTCCCTTCTTTGGCTGCAGATCCAGAGCAAGCAATGCTAATACTACCACTACCCCATCGCACACAGATGGGAACCTGCTCTGCATATGGTTAAACTTGCTCACATTGAGCACTGTGCTGTGGCGCCCTTTTTGATATTTTTACCCAGAAGGTTACCTTGTTCCAAAAGAAAGAGACAATGGGCGTTAAGCCTCCAAGTGTCACAAGGTCCAAACCCAACTGCAAAAATCAAAGGCAGTAAAACACTGCCCCCACTTGGCTTAACTAGAATTGGGCCACGGCCCACCCGCTCTTTCAGTTGCCTGGAATCTTCTAGGAGGACAAGCCTTTGTTGGCAGGCTTGTAGGTGGCCTTAAAGGGAAAACTAGCAGTCCTTTGAGGGAGAGCAAAGCCATCAACTGAGGTGGGCTGCAGGTGCTGTTAAAGTCTGAGCTCGTTTCCTGGAAGACTTGTGCACAAAGAGAGGGAACACCAGCAAAGAAAATGCAGCTTCTGCCTCTGGTACTGACTCTCGTTGCAGCAGGCCTAGACCAGGAACTGATCGACCCCCTTTCCCTCCTTCTTATCCCAAGAGCTCCTGAACCTGTAATAGCACTGAAGGCTTTTCTTGAGCCCAAGTTTCAAAGAGCTAACTGCTGGTAGAAGTGGTGGTAATTCTCATGCTTGTGAAATGGCTCCTTAGTGCTTTACGCACTTCTTCCCACATGCAAGCGAAGCTGACTGTGTTCTGACTGCTGCTCAGGTGCTCAGTCCCTGCCAATCTAAATCCCCCGCACTCTGTGGCTGATTTTTGGAACGTATTTTAACTTGGCATGCAATCGCACCCTATTTCCTGAGCTTTCAGTACCCAGCTCGGCCTCTTAACTGAACCACCAGTGCTAAGAGCTGGCAGTGGCTGACACTCGGGTCATGGGGCCTGAGCATCCCAGATGCTATTGATCAGTTAACAGGGAAAGCCAGGCAAGGGAGGCTCAGATAAGCTGCTGTACAGTGGTGAAACACTGTGGCTAGGAAAACTAAAGGTTTGAATCATGGGGAAACGTGGCTTTTTATGGTTGTTTTTCAGAGATTTTTGGTTTCCTATCACAGAAAGCGAGGCCCCCTGCTTATTTCTAGCAGTGCAGCCAGGAGTCACTGCAGTTGCTGCTCACAGTCTGCCAGGGGGCAGCACAGGAGTGGGAGAGGACGCTGCTGCCGTCATCACACAGCTGCCACTGCCCTGACTTGGAAAGCAAGTCTGTGGCACAGACACAGACCCACAAAGCCCCGGTGCCACTGCCCTGACTTGGAAAGCAAGCCTGTGGCACAGACACAGACCCACAGAGCCCCGGTGCCACTGCCCTGACTTGGAAAGCAAGCCTGTGGCACAGACAGAGACCCACAGAGTCCCGGTGCCACTGCCCTGACTTGGAAAGCAAGTCTGTGGCACAGACACAGACCCACAGAGTCCCGGTGCCACTGCCCTGACTTGGAAAGCAAGCCTGTGGCACAGACAGAGACCCACAAAGCCCCGGTGCCACTGCCCTGACTTGGAAAGCAAGCCTGTGGCACAGACAGAGACCCACAAAGCCCCGGTGCCACTGCCCTGACTTGGAAAGCAAGCCTGTGGCACAGACACAGACCCACAAAGCCCCGGTGCCACTGCCCTGACTTGGAAAGCAAGCCTGTGGCACAGACACAGACCCACAAAGCCCCGGTGCCACTGCCCTGACTTGGAAAGCAAGCCTGTGGCACAGACACAGACCCACAAAGCCCCGGTGCCACTGCCCTGACTTGGAAAGCAAGCCTGTGGCACAGACAGAGACCCACAGAGTCCCGGTGCCACTGCCCTGACTTGGAAAGCAAGCCTGTGGCACAGACAGAGACCCACAAAGCCCCGGTGCCACTGCCCTGACTTGGAAAGCAAGCCTGTGGCACAGACAGAGACCCACAAAGCCCCGGTGCCACTGCCCTGACTTGGAAAGCAAGCCTGTGGCACAGACAGAGACCCACAGAGTCCCAGTGCCACTGCCCTGACTTGGAAAGCAAGCCTGTGGCACAGACACAGACCCACAAAGCCCCGGTGCCACTGCCCTGACTTGGAAAGCAAGTCTGTGGCACAGACACAGACCCACAGAGTCCCGGTGCCACTGCCCTGACTTGGAAAGCAAGCCTGTGGCACAGACACAGACCCACAAAGCCCCGGTGCCACTGCCCTGACTTGGAAAGCAAGTCTGTGGCACAGACACAGACCCACAGAGTCCCGGTGCCACTGCCCTGACTTGGAAAGCAAGCCTGTGGCACAGACAGAGACCCACAGAGTCCCAGTGCCACTGCCCTGACTTGGAAAGTAAGCCTGTGGCACAGACAGAGACCCACAGAGTCCCAGTGCCACTGCCCTGACTTGGAAAGCAAGTCTGTGGCACAGACAGAGACCCACAGAGTCCCAGTGCCACTGCCCTGACTTGGAAAGCAAGTCTGTGGCACAGACAGAGACCCACAGAGCCCCAGGGGAGGCCAGGGAGCAAAGGGGCACTGCAGCTGGGCTGTCTACCCTGCTCAGCACCGTGCAGGGAGACAGGAGGGGGACCCATTGGTGCGGGTGCTGCTTGCAGGCACATGATTCCAGCCTCACACCCACACAAGCACAAGGCTCCTCTCCACTGCCATCCTTGGCCACAGCCCCAAGGGGAGCCAGCACGGATGCTGTTAGCACTGGTAGCAGCGTGGCTGCTGCTGTGGTGCGGTCTGAGCGGTGGTGGGTGTGGCTGACTTTGTGCGCCACGTCAGACTGATAGGGGGTCTGAGAGGCAGAGGGCATGCCTGGATTTATGGGTGGAGAGTGTGTGGTAAGGCCCTGGCTGGCTCTGGGGCGGGCTCTGAGTAGGGGGCGTGGCTGGCTCTGGGGCGTGGTCTGAGTAGGAGGCGTGGCTGGCTCTGGGGTGGGGTCTGAGTAGGGGGCGTGGCTGGCTCTGGGGACAGTGTCTAAGGGAATGGGGTGTGACTAGCTCTGTGGGTCTGAGTAGTGGGGGGCATGGCTGGCTCTGCACAGGGTGTGAGGTAGCTGTAATGGGAGCAGCTTTGTGCTGCTACCACATGGCTCGTGGTCATTAGCTGACAGACAGAGGGTCACCTGGCTGACCATGAATGCATCTGGGGGCAGAAGGGCTATGGGTCCAAATCACTGTGTGGGGAGACAGACATGCAACTTGGTGGAGGTTTGGGAGGAGGCCCAGGGCCTGGCCTGCCTTCCTGGCTGGGGAACAGAAAAAGATGGCAGGAGCAGGAGCAGGGCAGGGCATGGTGAACATAAATATGAGCCTTAGCCCTTCTTGGTCTCCAGACCTGTGTTTCGTACGAGCTCTGGGATGCTGGGCCTTGTCACGCCCTGCAGGGAGTGGCCCAAAGTAGAGCATGCCCAGGGGCTGTCCCCCCAAACTGGTGCTGGTTGGTGCAGATGAGTTCAGAAGGGTCACGAACCAGAGGAAAGAACAGCTCTAGCAGTGCCCACCCACATCACAGGGCATCCAGCACCAGGAGCTGCCCACAGTTTGTGCATGGCATGGGTCAGAGATCAGCACCCAAACCCCACTCCCCTATTGTCTACCTCCAGATACCCCTCCCATCACTTGGACACTCATTGGCTACGTCTACACGTGAAGCCTACTTCGAAGTAGCTTATTTCGATGTAGCGACATCGAAATAGGCTATTTCGATGAATAACGTCTACACGTCCTCCAGGGCTGGCAACGTCAATGTTCAACTTCAACGTCGCGCAGCACCACATCGAAATAGGCGCAGCGAGGGAACGTCTACACACCAAAGTAGCACACATCGAAATAAGGGTGCCAGGCACAGCTGCAGACAGGGTCACAGGGCGGACTCAACAGCAAGCCGCTCCCTTAAAGGGCCCCTCCCAGACACAGTTGCACTAAACAACACAAGATCCACAGAGCCGACAACTGGTTGCAGACCCTGTGCATGCAGCATGGATCCCCAGCTGCCGCAGCAGCAGCCAAAAGCCCTGGGCTAAGGGCTGCTGCACACGATGACCATAGAGCCCTGCAGGGGCTGGAGAGAGAGCGTCTCTCAACCCCTCAGCTGATGGCCGCCATGGCAGACCCCGCAATTTCGATGTTGCGGGACGCGCAACGACTACACGGTCCCTACTTCGACGTTGAACGTCGAAGTAGGGCGCTATTCCTATCCCCTCATGGGGTTAGCGGCTTCGACGTCTCGCCGCCTAACATCGATGTTAACTTCGAAATAGCACTCGACACATGTAGCCGTGAGGGGCGTGATTTTGAAGTTAGTGCCGCTACTTCGAAGTAGCGTGCACGTGTAGACACGGCTATTCTGTGCTTAGACCCAGCATTTAGGGTCTCTCAAAACCCTACTGCTTTCTCTCCTCCCTCGGTCAGGCCCAACGTCTTGCTCCGTGCTGCTACTACCCCCTCCGGGCTGGCTCTGGCGACGACTCACTCCCCTGAGCGCCACACAGAGTAGGCAGCTCAGTCACCATCCCAGCTCCCTGCTCTTCCCCTCACCTCCACCTCAGCCTCAGATTGTTATCCCCATCATCAAGCTACCTCCACCCCACCAACATCCCCACCCATCACTGCACCCCAGCAGCTCCTCCCACACCTCAGAGAAGCCCATTCTCTCTAGGTCCCCTCCCATTGGCTGGGGCTCAGCACATGCTGCTCTTTCTCCCCAGCCACTCTCTGTGGAGCTATGTTCCGATTTCATGCACCAATTCATTCTGCCCTTGGGCTGGCTGCCTAACAGGGTTTGAAGACAACAAGAAGTCCTGTTGCACCTTATAGACTAACATATTTTTTGGAGCATCAGTTTTTGTGAGTAAAGACCCACTTTGTCAAATGCATGTGACATGCGTCTGACGAAGCAGGTCTTTGCCCACAAAAGCTCATGCTCCAAATAAAGCTGTTAGTCTACAAGGTGCCACAGGACTTCTCGTTGTTTGTGCAGATACAGACTAACGCGGCTACCCCTCGGACACAAGTTACATGGTTTGGAGCAGCTGGATTCACTTTGCTTTGTTATTGGTGGTGAGAAACCCTGGCCAAGCTGCCTGCGTCATGGGTTAAATTCCATACAATCCTTGCCCTGCCCAGCTGCCTCTCCCAGCATACCCCGCCTGTGCTGCTGCCATTCAGGCCCCTGGCATAACTGACCTCCAAGGAACATATGCTGGAGTCCAGCTGTCACTTCAGTGCGTGCTGGGCCCATCTGCACCAGAGTTCTGTGGCCAAGTCCTTGCAGCCTCTGTTCACTTGCTCACCAGTGATCCCTCTGCCTAGCACAGCACTGTGCACCCACCCTACCAAGCCGTGCAGGGCAAGAAGACACAAGGGCCAACATGTGGCATGACAGACAGCCCCAGCTTCACAAAAACAATAAGAAGTCCTATGGCACCTTACAGACTAACAGATTTATTGGACCATAAACTCTCATGGGCAAAGGCTCACTTCGTCATAGCTTATGCTCCAATAAATCTGTTAGTCTATAAGCACCACAGGACTTCTCATTCTTTTTGCGGCTACAGACTAACATAGCTATCCCTCTGACACTTGTCCCCAGCTCCACTGCACGTGAGCCAGTGGGTCAGCGAGTGTGTGGCTAGCTCTGCACTTATGTCTACACTTACCCAGCGTTCAACATGCCGCAATTGAGCCCCTGGATTTCGATTTTGCTGTGTCTGTGAAGATCCCTCTGGGCTCGGCTGTGGACCCTGGTACTGCACACTATTGTGTGGAGTAAGGGAGGTCGGTGCGAGCTCGAAGAGCCCCACTGTTCACTAAGGAACGAAGTCAATCCTGATGGGTTGATTCTAGCTACACTAATGGCGTATCTGAAATCAGCTTTTCCCTAGTGTTGACCAGGCCTAGTCCCAGCCCAGTCTCCCACAGCCACCCACCCTCTGCCATAGTTGGGGCACATGCAGCCTGCCTGCCGTACGGTGGCATTGCAGTCTTAGGGCTAATCTGTATTTATGACGCCGCGATTGATCTTCCAGAGCTCAAATTTGCCACGTGTGTTAAGACAGCAAAATCGATCTCTCTGGGCTTGGCGGTCGACCCTGTACTCCACGCTGCAGTGTGAAGTGAGGGACGTCAGTGCGAAGAGCCTGGACTGCACAAGGGTAGAAAGTCGATTCTCCTACGTCGATTTGAGCTACACTAGTGGCATAGCTAGACCTGCATATCAGAAATCGATTTTCTACCCTAGTGCAGACCTGCCCTTGGGGAGCAGGGTGACCTGGGCGTAGGATGGGTGCTGCCTGCAAGTGACTGAGCTGGGGGGCCACTGCAGAGTGACAAGGTGACAGGCAGTCCCTATACGGCAGTGGGGTACGCGGGTTGCTGGGGTCAGCGCTGGCACCAGGAAGGGCTGGTCCTGCCTGATCAGTGCTGTCGAGTTTGTGAGGAGGGCTGGCCTGCACTCCCAGAATCAGTTCTGGGGCTGGTTTTGTTAGGTTGGCTGCTGGGGGAAGGAGGGACACCCCCACCCCCAGCCCCTGACATGCTACAGCTGGAGCCCCCCAGGACAGAGTGAAGGGGTTCATGCCCCTGGGGCAGGCAACACAGGAGCTAAGCAGCAGGGTCAGAGAGTCCTAGGGCTGCAGGTCAGACAAAGCAGCATGGTGCCAGCAGTGACATCCAGACTAGGCCGAGAAGGCTCCACACAGTTCAGGGCAGCCCTGTGCCCGGCGGGCGCTAGCAGGGATGGAGCTTTGCCTGAGGCCTCCCTTGTTACGAGTTCACCGGAGGTGCTGCAGCTCATGCGAGGGCAGAGGGTGACAGACCAGTGGAGGTTGAGGAGGACACCAGGTGCGAGGCCTGTCCGGAGCTGCTCCAGACCAGAGGACGGGAGGGGAGGGGGCTGGAGGCCCAGCTGGCCCCAGAAGCAGCAGGTTGGGGCAGGGCTGAGGAATGAAGTTCTTATCTCTCATCACCAGGAACATTCCTCTCCCCCAGCCAGGCTGTGCTCAGAAAACCCAGGACAGCCACACAGCCCTGGAAGGCAGGTCCTGACAGGAAGAGGGGCAGCACACCGCATCTATCCTGCCCAGCCAGCCTCACTCCAGGGCTTTTCTTAGTGGATGGCCAGGGCTGTGCTGCCTCAGCAGCCCCAGCCCTCGCTCCACCATCAAATTTCTCCCAGGCACGTGCAGAATGAATTTGGTGATATGGAATAATGTGTGACACACCGCACACCACATAATTCATGTGGCAGTGGTGGGGCTGAGGGGTTCAGTGTGTGAGAGGGGGTTCAGGGCTGGGGCGTGGGCTGTGAGGGTTGCAGCTGGAGGGGCTCTGGGGTGGGATCAGGGCTGGGGGCTCAGAGCTGCAGCAGAAGGTTCGGGTGAGGAGGACTGGCCAGTGGCTGGCCACCCCTACCCAGCAGCTTACTTGCTGCCCATGGGGGAGCCCTGGTCACTGAGCCAGAAACCCAAATGTCTGCTGAGTCCTGGCTTCCAGGATGGTGCTCGCCATCTGGGGTGTGTGTTCTGCGTCCTTTGTTCATTCCTACCTCACCATGTTAAACTGCAGCCTGTCCGCGTGCATACAGCTCACCCCACTCATAAGATCACACTCTACCACTGCCTTGGGCTGTCATCATTCTTGGCACCCGTCTGTGTGGCAAGCAGCTGCCCACGCCAGAAGTGACACTTGAACATTTTATTCCAGGTCATTGCTCAGCAACACGGGGCCAAGAACCGAGCCCTGTGGTGCCCCTGGAAATGCCTCCATGCGATGACCATCCCTGGGTCAGGGTTGCCTTTGAGCCCTAGCTGCCAGACAGGGTTTAACCCACTCCTCATGGGCCATGGTAATTTTATCCCATTCTGGCTTTTTAATCCAAGTGTGTGTGGTGCCACTCGCAGCCAAAGGCTGGGCTGATGGCTCAGTGCCCGACCTCACCACTGCGAGTGTTAGCAGCCTGTCCATCCTGTCAGCACACCTGCTCTTGTGGACACACAGGGACATCGCTGGCTTCCCAGGAGTTACTGAGAGTCTTTCCGTTGTGGCTGTGGGAGCTGCAGCAGCTCACTGCTAGGAGAGGGTCATTAGGGAAGCCAAACCCATGGTTAGCCTGGCTGAGTGGTGTCATTGTGGTGACATCCCCAGGCCGCACTGCCCACAGCTTGCAGAGCCCTGTGGGATCTACTAGCCGGGACCTGAGCAGAGCAACCCATTGTTGACAATGAGCTGCCCAAGCCTTCTGATGTACCCCCTGCTGGCGCTGACTCCAATTTTGCTTTGGCAGTGAAAATACACAGGGAAATAATAGCAGCCAAGCTCCCCTTCTCCTGTACTGCCCCAGCGCTCCCTGCCGGCTGCTGGCACCACTGAACTCTTCCTCCCATTCCTTTCCAGCACCTCCTGGCATTCAGCACCTCTGGCAGGAAGAAGGAGGAGTGAGGATGCGGCACGCTCGGGGGAGGGGGCGGGGGGGGAGGCGAGGTTTTGGGGGAAGGGGTTATCTGGGGGCGGAGCCTGGAGGAGGGTCAAGCACCCCCCAAACTACAGCAAAGGTCGGTGTCTATGGTGCCCACAGAAGGCAGAGAGGGGCTGGGCTAGTGCCAGTTTGCAGCCAAGCTGGTGTTGGTATCTGGGGTGCCTTCTTCTTACATTGCTGATAATGCCCCTCACCCCCTGCCCAACATTATCCTACCCTTCTCAGCTCTCTGCTGTGCCTACCCCACAGACACCTAGATCCAGACACACAGGCCCTCCCCTCACAGCAAATGGGTACCCAGCGACGCCCCAAGTCCCTGCTCTCCACCAACTTTCTAAACGCACAGAACCAAATTCCATTGTCCTGCCCTCTGCCACGTCCTTCTCCAAGGCCCCATCCCACTCACTCCAGCCCCTTCCCTCTGTTGCGCCAGGGACTGGGGGTTGGGTTGGGGTGCAGATCCTGGCCAGCACTGACCTCAAGGCCTTGAGGACTCCTGGAAATTGTCAGCATGTTCAGCTGCTAGGTGGAGTTGTGGCCAGGTGGCTCTATGCTCTGCCTCCACCTACAGGCGCTGCCTCTGCAGTCTCCACTGGCTACAGTTCCCAGTCAATGAGAGCTGTGGAGCCATCTCTCAGGGTCAGGGCTGCACACAGAGCCTGCTTCCCCTGGCCACCCTTCTGCCTATGAGCCAAATATGCCACCCCTTCCAGGAGTCACACACAGCCAGGTAAGGGCCTGCCAGCCAGAATGGCCCAGTCCCAAGTGCCAAGCAGAGCTGCACGGTCCCTTTTCAGCTGAGCTTTCTGGTCCAAAACTGGGCACCTGTGCACCCTATGTCCAACACCAGCCATGTGGGGATGGACGCACAGCACTCCAGCAGCATGTTTTCAGATTGGTGCTCCACTGGTGTCCTGGAGGCTCCAGTGCTCGGCCTCCACAGAGTTCTCTGGCCAGTCCTTTGCACAGGGAATGCATCAGGCCAGCCAGACATTCCTCTTCCTTTCCAGCAGACTGAGCTGGCTCAGCCCAGGGCCATTCAATTAGTGTGAGCTCTCTTTTTACACAGCTGGGGCGGGGGTGTTAAGACACCCCAGCGTATGCCCCTATCAGGACCATAATCACCCACCAGCCCGGACATGCACAGTAAGAATCACCTGACTAGGGGCCGTGTGGGGACCTGGCTCACACTGGCTCTCACCCAGCCAGCGAGTGCTGGGATAAGCAGGGGGGGAGGGGGAATGGCCAGGGGTGTGCGTGAGGCTGGGGGAGCCAGAGCTGGGAACACTGGGGCCATTCCACCTGCCCAGTGCTCCAGAGCTGAGGGTGCTTTGGCAGCAGCTGGGAGCGGGGGAATTGGGCAGAAGGGTCAGGGCTGGGAGCTGGCCTCTCCCACCCAATGAGTGGCTCACATGCCACCCGTAATATGGGTGCATTCACCCCACCATGCTGGCCTCTCCTGGCTACTGGGTAAAGCCCAACCAGGTGGTCACTTGCAGTGTGGACGCAGGCCCATCACCTTAGACACTGCTAGTCCTAAAAGGCATTCTCACAATTCTCCCTGGCCTGGATTTTCTCGCCCTTTTAGCTGCTTCCAACGTCACCAGCTCAAACCCACAAAAAGTAGAAACTAGGTCAAATTACAGTGCATCATTTAAAAAAAAATAACACAAGTAGGGAGGGACAAAATTAGAAAAGCCAAGGCAAAAAGCAAGATTAAACTAGCTTGGGAGAGAAAGGATAACAGGAAAACATTCTACACATACATCAGAAGCAAAAGGAAGACTAAGGACTAAGTAGGCCCATTACTGAAAGAGGGGTTAAATAACAACCACAAAGTGGAAATGACAAACTTGCTAAATGACTTTTTTGTTTCAGCTTTAACTGAAAGGATTATTAGCAAATGGACATCTAACATGGTGAACGCCAGTGAAAAGTAGACACTATCAGAGGCTAAACAAGGTAAACAATAAGTTAAAAATTACTTAGAGAAGTTAATGTTTTCAGGTCACCAGGGTCTGATATGCATCCTAGACTAGTCCAAGAGCTGACTGAGGGGGTATCTGAGCCATTAGCAACTATCTTCAGAAGACAGGAGAAATTCCAGAAGACTGGAAAAGGGCAAATGGAATGTTTTATAAAAGATATGAGCAGATTCACCTGGCATTGCTCCAGTTTTTAACTCAATTATATTTTTTTAAATAATAGGAAAATGTTCATGCTTTATTTACATATTTGTATTTTTCAAACGTACAGGCCACATCTACACTTAGAAAAAACTTTGAAATGGCCATGCTAATGGCCAAATCGAGGAATACTAATGAGGCACTGAAATTAATATTCAGCATCTCATTAGCATGCCGTGGCTCATCTATGGGGGGTCTTTTTCAAAAGGACCAGCAACCATTGAAATCCCCTCTTTCCAATTGAACATTCTATGCCATTTCGAAGTTTTTGCTAAGTGTAGACGCAGCCAGAATGTTATTTGTATTAAGTTAGTTTTTGTTTTGGATTTCTTTAAAAAGGGATTGTTAAAATTTGTCCTTTTAATTTTTCTTTGGAATTTTTTTAAATGGGAATTCCATCAAGTGTGCTTTTTTCCGTCATTCCTATAAACTCTTATCATTCACTAGCTGTGTCTACACGTGCACGCTACTTCGAAGTAGCGGCACTAACTTCGAAATAGCGCCCATCACGGCTACACGCGCCGGGCGCTATTTCGAAGTTAACTTCGACGTTAGGCGGCGAGACGTCGAAGTCGCTAACCTCATGAGGGGATCGGAATAGCGCCCTACTTCGGCGTTCAACGTCGAGGTAGGGACCGTGTAGATGATCCGCGTCCTGCAACGTCGAAATTGTGGGGTCCTCCATGGCAGCCATCAGCTGGGGGGTTGAGAGACGCTGTCTCTCCAGCTCCTGCAGGGCTCTATGGTCACCATGGGCAGCAGCCCTTAGCCCAGGGCTTCTGGCTGCTGCTGCTGCAGCGGGGGATTCATGCTGCATGCACAGGGTCTGCAACTCGTTGTCGGCTCTGTGTATCTTGTGCTGTTTAGTGCAAGTGTGTCTGGGAGGGGCCCTTTAAGGGAGCGGCTTGCTGTTGAGTCCGCCCTGTGACCCTGTCTGCAGCTGTGCCTGGCACCCTTATTTCGATGTGTGCTACTGTGGCGTGTAGACGTTCCCTCGCAGCGCCTATTTCGATGTGGTGCTGCGCAACGTCGATGTTGAACATCGACGTTGCCGGCCCTGGAGGACGTGTAGACGTTATTCATCAAAATAGCCTATTTCGATGTCGCCACATCGAAATAGGCTACTTCGATGTAGGCTTCATGTGTAGACGTAGCCACTATGTTTTAAAAACAAAGGGCTGTAGCCTGTTTGGTTTCCAATAACAGATGACACCAAGCTGGGAGAGGCTACAAGTGCTTTGAAGGGTAAGATTAAAATTCAAAATGATCTGGACAAACTGAAGAAATTGTCTGAAGACTATTGGATGAAATTCCATAAGAACAAATGAAAAGTGCTCCACTTAGGTAGAAACAACCAGTTGCACATGTGCAGAATGGGAAATGAATGTCTAGGAAGGAGCACTGCAGAAAAGGATAGAGAGGTCATAGTGGACCACAAGTTAAATATGTGTCAAGAGTGTGACGCTTGCAAAAATGCAAACATCGTTCCAGGCTGCAGTAACAGGAGTGTCGTAAGCTGGACATGAGAAGTAACTCTTCCACTCCGCTCCACGCTGACAAGGTCCTGGATGGAGTCTTGTGTCCAGTCCTGGGTATCACATTGCTGGAAAGATAGGGACAAACTGGGAAAAGTCCAGAGAAATGCAATCACAATTATTAAAGATCTAGAAAACGTGACCCAAGAGATAAGACTGAAAAACTTTTTGTTTAGTCTGTTGACGAGAAGACTGATGGGGACACGACAGCAGTTTCTGAGTACCTCATATATTGCTAGAAGGAGGAGGAAGAAACCTGTTCTCCTTAACCTATGAGGACAGGACAAGAAGCCATGGGCTCAAATTGCTGAGAAAACCATTTAGGTTGGACATTAAGCACTGGAATAAATTGCTATGGAGGCTGTGAAATCTCCATCAAAGTAGATTTTTAAGAGCAGGGTAGATAAACACCTATCAGGGATGGTCCCTAAATAATACCTAGTCCCACCAAGAGTGCAGAGAACGGGACTGGAAGGCCTCTCAAGTTACCTTCCAGTCCTATTGCTCTATGATTGCCTATAGCCTGCAGCTCTCACAACATAGACATGGCTGTACGTGTGGCAGGGCCAATCTGCTCTTGCAAGTTCAGCAGCGGAGGCCGGAGCCGGAACAGGACAGCAAAACCATGCTGTGGCTGAGAGGGACCTAGGCAGAGAAGAGAGGGTGGCTTCAGTTCGCCCACCCCATGACTTCTCCTTGGGGGATCAGCAAAGAGCTGTTTGAACAGCCAGGAGACATACTAGCCTTCCCCACCATGTCTAACTGACCTAACCCAAACACCCCTCCTTTTGCCGTGGCCCCTCTGCACTGTCAGACTTCTGGTAGACTAAAACCTATGGGATTGGCTTCAGCAGCCTATAGAAGATGGAGCCCCATTCCAGGGGACTCACAGCCAGTCTGGGAGAGTTGGCAACCTCCCCTCTGCCCAGTCCGGCTCCACCTGCCTTTGCTCCATCCTACCATGTCCTGCAGCCACTGGCCAACTGAGCGTGGGAGAAGCTCGTAACGCAGGCCCCAATGCCCCCTGCCCTGTGCATCCACAGGGAGGGAGAAGAGATACAACATTCTCCAGCTGGTGTTTCCTGGCACTTTCTGGCCATGGTAGCAGCTGGACTGCTGGAGTGGTTGGTTCTGAATAGGTAATTTATTCTTGGTGTGGGAGTCCTTGGGAAAGAGAGAGGCAGGGAGAGCAAAGCCAAGAGTTCAATTTTCACTTCAGCTGGAGCAGTTTAATGGGCCACGGCTGATTGCCTCACAGGTCCATGGATGTGATGCCCTTGTGATCTCGTCCCTGCTCCCCCTTGTTCTGCCCATCCCCACAAGTAAGGATGGGAGTGCACCAGACTGGCCTCCCCACACTCTCCTGGGCCAAGCACCAGTCACAAGAATGGCACTTGGAGTAGAGGTGTCCCAGCAGGTCTGCAGCCAGTGCATCCTGTTATCTGTCAGTCAAATGCACAGCCCACCCCAGTCCTGACCCCACTCAGATGCTACCTGCCCTTCCTCTGCCAGGCACTGAGACATCACACAGAACTAGGAGCCAAGACAGTGGTGGCCGTGGGCAAAGACCCCATGGAGAGCCAAGCTACTGGGCAGGAACAGAGTCCTGGTGTGGCCCAGCTCTAATTTCCCCATAGTGCCCAGCAAGCAACTTACCCCATGAGCTACTCTTGCCTGACAAGGAGTGATCAGTGCCCCTCTCAGCAGCCACATTCCCAAGCACCTGGCCAAGGCACATACTCCACTGACGGCCTCAAAGACCTTTCCAGTCTTCACAACCCCAAGAACCACAGCCGGGATATCTGCCTTGCAAGCCTCTATCTCCCCGGCATGTGGCAGCCCTGCCAGAATGGCCTCTGCTACGCCTCCCTGCTCTGCCTCCTGGTGCCCCTGGAACAGGGCACAGTTCTTGGCTTGCGATCATTTGGGTCAGAGGCCACAGGCAAATATGTGGAGTGTGCTGACCTGCAAGTGGTCTAAAAGCACTGTGCACAGGGGCCCCGGAAGGGCAGGCACATTCTTCCACAGTGCGTCATAAAATAATTTCTAGGCCAGTCTGTGCAAGACCCAGAGCCTGGGCTGCCCCCACCCGGAGTGCCAGTAAGCCGGGCAGGGGAGGGGCTGCTAGAGCTTTGCCATGCGTGCAGTTAATATAGGGCCCACTCCAGCTGCTTGAACTAAAGGGTTAGAGGTCTGGCTTCCCTGCAGCATGACCTCATGTTATCTATTCTCAGAACGATAGGCACTCACTCTGCGGGAGCGCCAAGGCTGCAGCAGCCACAGAACAAAATCAGTGGGTGCACTGCACCCAGCTTGCCCTCTCCCGCAGCAGCTCTCACCTGCCAACAGCCCCACCAATCAACTTCTCCCTTCCTGCCCAGCACCTCCTGCCCTCTGCAATCAGCAGTCCCGTGGCGTGCAGGAGGTGCTGGCAGGAGTAAGGACCGCGCATGCTCAGGGGAGGTGGTGGAACTGGGCAGGGAGATGTGGGGTGGGGGAAGAGCGAGGGCAGGAAGAGTCAGGGTGAATGTGGGGACGTGGAGGAAGGGGTCAGGTGGGGGCAAGGCCTGCAGCAGAGAGGGGGATTGAACACCCCCTGGGTTCAGCATCATGGACATGTCAGACTGGAAGACCCCATGTCCGGCCCCACCAAATCAACCAGCCCTGACAGATTCTTAAAACTAGCCTGTTCTGAAACCCCACCAGTGACAGTGATCCCGCAGCCTCCTTAGTTGGCCTGCTCCAGAGCTTTCCTCCCCTTGGAGCTGGCAAGCTCCCCCATCTCTTGCCTAAAGCTCCCTTGCTGCAGATTAAGCCCATTGCTTCTGTCCTGCCCTTGCTGCATGTGGAGAATAGCTGATCCGTGCCTCTCTATAGCATCTCTTATCTGCACTGAAGTTTGCTCTCAAGTGCCCCTCCATCCTCGTTTCTCCAGACTAGACCTACGCAGGTTTTAACCTGTCCTTAGAGGTGAGGTTTTCCAACTCTTTTCTCCTTTCTGCTTTTGGCCTCTGGTATCTCCAATTTGTCCTTGTTATCTAAGGTGTGGCCCTGAACAGGACCCAAGCCTCCAGCTGAGGCTCACCAGCACCAAGCAGAGCAGGTACTTGACCTCCTGTGTCTTACAAAGAATACTTATGTAAACAGACCTCAGGAAGACATCTGCCTTCTTCAGAGCAGTTATCGCATTGTTAGCTCCTTTCCTTGCAACCTCTCCTAGCCAGGTGTTATCCTCAGATGTTAGAAGCACACTCTACAAAGCCAATAATGAAAATACTGACCAGTGCTGCAGCCAGGACAGATTTCTGTGGGTTCCCACCTGATGCACCCTACCAGCCTGACAGCAAACCACTGATACCTACTCCTTGAGAAGGGGTTTTCAGCCACTTGAGCACACGCCTTATAGCAATTCCACCTTGACCACGCTGTTCCAGTCACAGGCCGCGTCTACACGTGCACGCTACTTCGAAGTAGCGGCGCCAACTTCGAAATAGCGCCTGTCACGGCTACACGTGTTGGGTGCTATTTTGAAGTTGAAATCGATGTTAGGTGGCGAGACATTGAAGTTGCTAACCCCGTGAGGGGATGGGAATAGCGCCCTACTTCGAAGTTGAACGTCGAAGTAGGGCACGTGTAGCCGACCCGTGTCCCGCAACATCGAAATAGCAGGGTCCGCCATGGCGGCCATCAGCTGAGGGGTTGAGAGACGCTCTCTCTCCAGCCCCTGCAGGGCTCTATGGTCACCGTGAGCAGCAGCCCTTAGCCCAGGCTTGTGGCTGCTGCTGCGGCAGCTGGGGATCCATGCTGCATGCACAGGGTCTGCAACCAGTTGTCGGCTCTGTGGATCTTGTGTTGTTTAGTGCAACTGTGTCTGGGAGGGGCCCTTTAAGGGAGCGGCTTGCTGTTGAGTCCGCCCTGTGACCCTGTCTGCAGCTGTTCCTGGCACCCTTATTTCAATGTGTGCTACTTTGGAGTGTAGACGTTACCTCACAGCGCCTATTTCGATGTGGTGCTGCCCAACATCGAAGTTGAACGTCGACGTTGCCAGCCCTGGAGGACGTGTAGACGTTATTCATCGAAATAGCCTATTTCGATGTCTCCAAATCGAAATAAGCTACTTCGATGTAGCGTGCATGTGTAGACGTAGCCACAGAGAGGTAGCCCTGTTAGTCTGTATCTTCACAAAACAACCAAGCAGTCCTGTAGCACTTTAAAGACTAACAAAATAATTTATCAGGGCTACGTCTACACGTGCAGCCAACATCGAAATAGCTTATTTCGATGTTGCGACATCGAAATAGTCTATTTCGATGAATAACGTCTACACATCCTCCAGGGCCAGCAACGTCGATGTTCAACTTCGACGTTGCTCAGCCCAACATCGAAATAGGCGCAGCGAGGGAACGTCTACACGTCAAAGTAGCACACATCGAAATAGGGATGCCAGGCACAGCTGCAGACAGGGTCACAGGGCGGACTCAACAGCAAGCCGCTCCCTTAAAAGGCCCCTCCCAGACACACTTGCACTAAACAACACAAGATACACAGAGCTGACAACTGGTTGCAGACCCTGTGCCTGCAGCATAGATCCCCAGCTGCCGCAGAAGCAGCCAGAAGCCCTGGGCTAAGGGCTGCTGCCCACGGTGACCATAGAGCCCCGCAGGGGCTGGAGAGAGAGCATCTCTCAACCCCCCAGCTGATGGCCGCCATGGAGGACCCAGCAATTTCGACGTTGCGGGACGCGGATCGTCTACACGGTCCCTACTTCGACGTTGAACGTCGAAGTAGGGCGCTATTCCTATCTCCTCATGAGGTTAGCGACTTCGACGTCTTGCCGCCTAACGTCAAAGTTAACTTTGAAATAGCGCCCGACGCGTGTAGACGCGACGGGCGCTATTTCGAAGTTGGTGCCGCTACTTCGAAGTAGCGTGCACGTGTAGACGCAGCTCAGGTGATGAGCTTTCGTGGGATAGACCCACTTCTTCAGATCTGGAAAATTCTGATAAAAGTTAACTGACATGATGAGAATTTAACAGAAAGATAGGGGAAAAATTAAATGAGAACTGACCAATCAGCTTACACCGTCCATTTCTCGTAAGCATGGAAGTCATCCTTCACCATCCCCTCCCCCACAGGGCCTGACCCATTCAGCTTTGCAACCTGTTCTTCCCTGTCAGTCAGAATTAAGCCTGTTCCCCAAACTGCCCCCCCGCACAGTGATGTGGCGTGGGGGCTAGCAGGGGGCGTGGCACTGGCAGTAAGATTCAGGCCTTCACCTGCACTCATCAGCAGTAGTCGGAAGCGGGGTGACCTGGCCCCAGCCTGTTACGCTTCACTGCCTCCCAGCTATGCCACTCCACTCCCTGTTGCCAGTGAGTGTGTGGCATTGTTCCACTTCTTCTCCCAAGCCCCCTCCCCTGAGTGATGGGGGGTGGGCCCACATGTGGAGTGGTGGGCCCAACCCCTGCTGCCTTCTGCCCTGCTCCTGCCACGCAAAACCTCCCCACCCTGCAGCCCAAGACCTGCCCCACACAGCCCCTGCATCCCCCTGGTCCACAGCCCTGGAGCACAGTACCCTCGCAGAGTGGCCTGCCTCCCGCATAGAGCAGCTGCCTCCTCCCACCCCTGCAGGAGTGGAGCAGGTACTCCGGCTGTGCAGGGCACCACTTTGTCAGGACGGACCTGGCCACTTGTTTAGTGCCTTTGGTTCTTTTGGCCTTCAGTAAAGTTCCCCAGCAGACCCCAGCCATCAGCCTCCTGTCAGGGGAGCGAGCCCGGTCTGCAGTAAGCTCTCCAATCCTGCCAGTGCGGGTGGT
The DNA here is from genome assembly GCF_033958435.1 of Carettochelys insculpta. Lineage (NCBI taxonomy): Eukaryota > Metazoa > Chordata > Testudines > Carettochelyidae > Carettochelys > Carettochelys insculpta. The sequence continues at coordinate 359,091 of NC_134147.1, forward strand.
CACCCAGTGGGCAGGACAAAGGTGTGTTTGGAAGCATTATTTGGAACTGAGGGACTCACCAGGGCAGCCAGCCCTGGGCCATGACAGGAACATGCAGCGCTCCAGCTGGGGAAAAGGAGCAGGGGCTTTCAAAAGACAGGCAGATGCGCTGTCACCTGCTACCCCCTCTACTGCCCTCCCCTCTGTGGAAGAACCTGAGGTGTGCACGATAGTTAACTAATACTCACAGGTACAGCGTCCCTGAAGAACAGCATGCAAGTCGAGGGCCTCGTGTCACGTGGCCCGTACTCATGCCTGCCCCCACCAGCTTGTCTGGGAGAGACGCCTCAGAATTCAGGCTCTCTGAGATGCTCGTCTCGAAGGGTGTGTGCAGGGGGCAGCCTCCGCAGAAATTCACGCTCCTGTGGCCCTCCCCATGTAACCAGTGAGAGTCTGACTGGCTGTCAGTTCCCTGGCACCATCAACCACTCCGTCCATGCTGTTGCAAAGGTGTCTGCCTGTCACCCTACACGGGCTCCCCTGCCTGGGCCTGGCCTGCTTCAGCCGTACAGCAGCCACCTGAGGGCCAGGGGACCCAGCTGCCCCTACTGGGGCAAGGGCTGCTCCCCTGTGGCAGCCTGGGCTCCCTCTTTGTCCTGCCCTTGTCTCCGGCTGCAGGAGCAGGGCCTGCATAGGGAGTACAGGCTTGGCAGCCTGAGGTAGAAGGAACCGAGACAGGCACAGCTTCTGCTGAGAAGCACAGGAGAGAGCCTGGGGCAGGGCCAGAGCCAGAGCAGATGGGAGTAAGTGCAGCTCCCTCGACATGGGCCCCACTGCCAGGCCGCTGCATCAGCCTGCTCCAAGCAGGAGTCCCTGCAGCCAAAGGCTCTCTTTCCAGTGTCCCCACCCTGCCTCAGCAGCACTGACCCCCCCACCCCAGCCCCTGCTGGACCTGCCAGGCTGCAGGCTCAGGGTGCCCACAGCCTGCCCCACCCCAGCTGCCTGTCAGGCACACAGGCTTCCCTTGGCACAGCACACCCGGCCGGAGGAGCTGGCCCGTAAGCTGAGCCCCATTCCTGGCCTGGTTCCACTGGCTCACCCCAGAGGCATGTGGCACCTCAGGGTACAGCTAAAATTACCCCCACAAGCCACCCGGACACAGAGTGCAGCCAGCCAAGGATGGGGGCCTCTCTGCCCCACAGATCCCTGCTCTGCCCACAGATATTGGGGCCAAGCCCTGGTGTCCAATGCCCAGCCACCACCCTGCAGCATCCCTCTGCAGCCCCCTCCCCTTCTGGCCCCCTAGGGCCCTCCCTGGCATTTCGCTAGTTCACCTGTCTCCCTGCACACCCCTTGGCACCCCCAGCCTCCCCAGGGGGATGGTTATAGGAACAGTCGTGCCTTAGCACCCTGAGTTCAAGTTGTGATGAAAGGAGGGGCGAAAGGTAACTCAGCGGAAGGTGAGTGTCTGTGAGGTACCACGACCAGGTGCGAATGGCAGGGCCATACAGTGGTGCACACCTAAATGGCAAACTAAGAGAGCACTGTGAAATCCCCAGGGGAGCCACCAGCTGGTGGGGTTCTTAGGCCCAGGCCTGATCCCACCCTACTCACCACATTGCTGTGGTGAACACTGAGCAGAGGACGTGGAGATTGACGGGCACAGGGATACCAGGCACTGGGGTTTGTACCCTGTTGAAAAGGGTCCTGGCAGCTCCGGGCAGCACTGCTGAGTGGCTGGCTGGCAGCGCCTTGCGGTAGGACTGGGGGCTCCACTTAGGACTCCCTGCCAGGCAGTTTCTGGAAGCAGCGGCAGGTGCCTCCTCAGGGTCCTACACTGGGACAGCCCCTGTCACAAGTGCTGCCCAATCACTGTCCATGGCCAGGAACTGCAACCAGTGGGAGCAGCGAGGGAGATACCTATGGATGGGGCAGCGCTCCCGGCCTACAGAGACACCTGGCTGCACCTCTGTAGGAACCAGAGGGGGAGTATGACCCTGCTTCCAGGAGCTGCATGAGGTAAGCACTTCCCAGAGCCTGCACCCCAGAGCCATCCCACACCCCAGTCCCTTGCTCCAGCCCTGATCCCCTCCTGCCTGTGGAACCCATTGGTCCAGCCCAGGGACTCCTACTGCCCCCAAAGCCCCACCCCAGGCCAGTGTCCCCGCTCATGCGCCAAACCCCTCATCCCCAGTCTGCAGCCTGCCCCCCACTTCAAACTCCATGTGCCGCCCCCTCACATGCCAAACCCCTCATCCCCAGTCTGCAGCCTGCCCCCCACTTCAAACTCCATGTGCCGCCCCCTCACATGCCAAACCCCTCATCCCCAGTCTGCAGCCTGCCCCCCACTTCAAACTCCATGTGCCGCCCCCTCACATGCCAAACCCCTCATCCCCAGTCTGCAGCCTGCCCCCCACTTCAAACTCCATATGCCGCCCCCCTCACATGCCAACCCCTCATCCCCAGTCTGCAGCCCACCCCACTTCAAACTCCTTGTGCCCCCCCAGCCCAGCACCCCACTCACATGCCAACCCCTCATCCCCAGTCTGCAGCCCGCCCCCCACTTCAAACTACTTGTGCCCTGCCCAGCCCAGCACCCCACTCACATGCCAACCCCTCATCCCCAGTCTGCAGCCTGCCCCCCACTTCAAACTCCATGTGCTGCCCCCCTCACATGCCAACCCCTCATCCCCGGTCTGCAGCCCGCCCCCCACTTCAAACTACTTGTGCCCTGCCCAGCCCAGCACCCCACTCACATGCCAACCCCTCATCCCCAGTCTGCAGCCCCCCATCTTCAACTCTTCATGCCCCCCTCCCCCCCCCACAGCCCAGAGTCCCATCCAACCCCAAATCCCTCATGTCTGGCCCCATCCCAGAGTCCACACTGACCTGAACAAGTAATGGGGTAGGGTGATGCGGTAACAGGGTGGGGAATATGAGAAGGAACAGGCCATGGGCAGGGCCTCAGAAGAGGAGTGGGGTAGTAGCGGGAGTAAGGAGATCTGGTTCTGTGTGAGTAGGCAACCCTAGATGGAGGTGAACACTGCAGAGGACAGAGCAGCTGTATAGCCCCATTGGATCACATGGTAATCTGGGCCCATCAAACGACAGGTGTGTCAGCACAACCAAGTGCCAGGGTAGGTGAGCTGCAGGGCCATAGCGTGGCAAAATACCTGACGCTACCAAGACATGAACAAGGGGAGCAGAGCATGGGGCAGGGAGCCTCAGGAATGTCCTGAGGGGGCTGACAGTGGGCACCGTAGCCAGGTCTCTTTACAAAGGAAGTTGAAAATTTGGGGGGTGCTGCTGAGAGACACAGAAATTATTCTGGCTGGAGGTGAGCACTGGGAGCTCAGTATGTTCCACATGTCAGAGAGCAGGCAGAGGGATGACACTTTCCCAATGCAGGAAAACTTTCAAGGGGAGCTGACCAGCCAGTGGGCTCTTGAGCCTAGCAGAGGACAGCAAAGCCTCACCAGCTGGCAGCTGGAGCTAGATAAATTCCAGTTACAACTGGGCATCACTGCCTATGTGCAGAATTCGTGGCTTGTGCAGACTGCTTTGCTTCCTCACAGAAAAGTGCCTGCTGCTGGGGACACAAAGGTGACTGCTCTCGTGTTTCTGCATACCTTCTCAGCCGCGCACATCAGCTGGTAGAGACACAAAATCAGTGATGTGGGGAGGGGGAGCTTGGCAGGTGTGTGTGTGTGTGAGAGAGAGAGAGGGAAAGAGAGAGAGAGAGGTTCTGTGTCTGTGGCATGCTCAGGTCTGGGGTGTTTCTGAGGAGGTAGGGGTGGGGCAGACTCCCTCTCCTCAGACAGAGCCAATATAGCAGCAGGACTGCTTAGTGAATTCTTCCCATTGTTCTCAGTAAATTCCCCCAGGGGTACAAAACAGATGTTAAATTTTTTAAGGCTCTTCCATACTGCCAATGTAGCATAAAGAAGCCTCATTGTAAAGGAAAGTGTGGCCTTAGAAATGTTTACAGTACTTTAGTGATTAGAACTGGTCTAATTTTTTGACTGAAAAAAACTTCCTATCAATATATGGTCCATGAACTGTTTGCTATTGACCTGTCTGGAGATGCTCAGTAGTGGATATAAATTGTGAGTCTGAGTCCCCAGCCCTCACTTTCTCATCAGTTGCCTCTGATGTAGCGCTGAGCCTGTGCCTGAATATATGTGACTGATAACTAGAAGGGTCAATACTAGCTACATTACCATCAGAGTGCCCCACTGCCTTGTGGGTTACCTTGGGAAGGAGCAAGGCTAAGGGAGTAAACCCTGACAGAAAATCCGGAGGGGAGTCCTAAGGCGGTTCTGTGCCAATTTCTGGCATTGACCCGGCAACTCCTGCAGCTGACCTGGTACCAGATGTAGAGGTTATCTTCTCCTTTGGACTATATTAGTAAAGCCGAGAGGGTCTGGGCAGCCCACGGTCCCCAAAAAAAAAATTGCCCAGGCTCACGCCTGGAGAGATACTCCAGCATCGCTTAATAGCGTTGAACCAACACGGGAGGTAACAGATACCTGTTATAAGCTCTTGCTCGACTGGCGTAGAGAACGAGCGCCAGGGGTTGCCTTCGATGGTGGGAGAGATCATCGCATCTCACTGGACAGTCACTGCCCGCCTCAAGTTGGGCAGCCTCGAGCCAGAAGGGTACTGTCCCACCGCAGTTCACCTGCCTCACTGGGTGCGTGAGGCTTAAGGTTCCCAAACCTGACAAGTGACTGAAATTTGAGCAACAGGGAAACCAATAAGAAAATCAACAAGAAAATGAAACCATCAAAGTTTTAAGCTTGCTTGCTGGAATGTGCAGACCATGCTGACAGGTTTGACTGAAGATCTTCAGGACATCAGGGACACCCGAAAGACCACTGTCATCAATGAGGAACTGAAGAGGTTCCAAGTTGCCATTGCTGCTCTGCAAGAGACACGACTTGCAGATTCAGGATCTCTAAAGGAAAAGGACTACACCTTTTTCTGGCAGGGTATAGCCCAAGGAGAACCCAGGGAGCATGGTGTTGGCTTCACCATCAGAAACACCCTTCTACAAATGGTGGAATTAGTCATGGGAGGATCAGAAAGACTCCTTCAGGTCATACTTCAAACTTGCCCCGGTCCCATCCACCTGATCAGCATTTACGCTCCAACCCTGTACGCCACACCAGAAGTAAAAGACAAGTTCTATGACGTGCTTAGTGCTGCCATAGCACAAATACCTGCTCGCAAACAACTGTACATTTTGGGTGACTTCAATGCGAGTGTTGGAGCCGATCGTGACTCATGGCCTTCCTGCTTAGGCCACGTCGGTGTGGGAAAAATGAATGAAAACGGACAGCGTCTTCTTGAACTTTGCACGTGCCACAATCTGTGCATCACAAACACATTTTTCCAAACCAACCCACAGCACAGAGTGTCATGGAGACACCCATGCTTGAAACACTGGCATCAACTAGACGTGGTCATCACTGGACGTGATAACCTCAAAAACGTCCTTCTGACACACAGCTATCATAGTGCTGGCTGCAATACAGATCGCTCGCGAGTTTGCTCCAAACTCAAGGTGAGACCCAAGAAGCTGTACCACTCTAAACCAACTGGAAGGCCCCGCATTGATCCCAGAAAGATGGCAAACTCAAAGAGAGCCGAAAAGTTCAGAGACACCCTTGAGGAGAATCTGTGCAGCAACCTGGGGGTGCCGATGTCACATCCAGATGGCAGCATCTGAGGGATACAATTTACAACACAGCCTTGTCGGTGTTTGGAAGAAGAGTGAGAAACACAAATGACTGGCTTGAAGCTAACTCTGATGAGATGATTCCAGCCATCAAAAAGAAGCGTGCTGCACTCCTGGGCTACGTCTACACGTGCACCCAACTTCGAAATAGCTTATTTCGATGTTGCGACATCGAAATAGACTATTTCAATGAATAACGTCTACACGTCCTCCAGGGCTGGCAACGTCGATGTTCAACTTCGACGTTGCTCAGCCCAACATCGAAATAGGCACAGCGAGGGAACGTCTACACGGCAAAGTAGCACACATCGAAATAAGGGAGCCAGGCACAGCTGCAGACAGGGTCACGGGGCGGACTCAACAGCAAGTCGCTCCCTTAAAGGGCCCCTCCCAGACACACTTTCATTAAACAGTGCAAGATACACAGAGCCAACAACTAGTTGCAGACCCTGTATATGCAGCACGGACCCCCAGCTGTAGCAGCAGCAGCCAGAAGCCCTGGGCTAAGGGCTGCTGCCCACGGTGACCACAGAGCCCCGCAAGGGCTGGAGAGAGAGTATCTCTCAACCCCCCAGCTGATGGCCGCCATGGAGGACCCCGCTATTTCGATGTTGCGGGACGCGGATCGTCTACACGTCCCTACTTCGATGTTGAACGTCGAAGTAGGGCGCTATTCCCATCCCCTCATGGGGTTAGCGACTTCGACGTCTCGCCGCCTAACGTCGATTTCAACTTCGAAATAGCGCCCGACGCGTGTAGACGTGACGGGCGCTATTTCGAAGTTAGTGCCGCTACTTCGAAGTAACGTGCACGTGTAGACGCAGCTCTGGAGTACAAACGCTCACTGAGCCAGAGTACCCTGCAAGCACTCAGAGCATCCAGAAAAATAGTACAACAGACAGCCAGGCGCTGTGCCAACAACTACTGGCTCGAGCTATGCAGCAGCATACAGACCAGTGCTGACTCTGGTAATCTCAGGGGAATGTACGAGGGCATCAGGAAGGCATTAGGACCCACCCAGAAAAAGATGGCACCTCTAAAATCCAAATCTGGTGAAGTCATCACTGAGAAAGCCAAACAGATGGAGCGCTGGTTCGAGCACTACTCCGAGCTGTACTCACACAAGAACATTGTGGTTGATACAGCCCTCGATGCCATCGAGCTCGTACCAGTAATGGACGAACTGGATCAGGAACCAACTGTGGAAGAACTGAAGAAAGCCATCAACAGCATTGCAGTGCGAAAGGCCCCAGGCCAGGATGGTATACCACCAGAGGTAATTAAGTGTGCCATGGACACCCTCCTGGAACCCCTACATGAGCTGCTGTGCCTGTGCAGGAGAGAGAGAGAGGTTCCACAGGATATGCGCCACGCTAACATTGTAACCTTGTATTAGAACAAAGGAGACAGAAGCGACTGCAACAATTACCTTGGAATCTCCCTCCTAAGCATCACTGGTAAACTGTTCGCTCGCGTCATCCTCGGCAGGCTCCAGAAGATTGCTGAGAGGGTGCATCCTGAATCACAGTACAGATTTCACGCAGAGAGATCTACTGTTGACATGGGCTTCTCTCTGAGGCAGCTGCAGGAGAAATGCAGGGAACAGAGGAAGCCACTCTATATTGCCTTCGTTGACCTGACCAAGGCCTTTGACTTGGTCAGCAGGGATGGACTGTTCAAACTTCTCCACAAGATAGGCTGTCTGCCACAGTTACTCAAGATGATCCAGTCTTTCCACAAAGACATGAGAGGAACCATCCAATATGACGGCACATTATCAGATGTTTTTCAGCATCAGGAGCGGCGTCAAACAAGGATGTGTCCTTGCTCCGACACTGTTCGGGATCTTCTTCACGCTCCTCCTGAAGCACGCCTTTGGATCTTTAACAGAGGGCATCTTTTTGCACACAAGATCTGATGGGAAACTGTTTAATCTTGCAAGGCTGAAAGCTAAATCTAAGGTGCGGGAAGTCCTCATCAGAGATATGTTGTTCGCAGATGACGCTGCTGTAGTGTCACACACAGAAGACCAGCTTCAGAAACTGCTGGATCGGTTCTCCAAAGCATGCAAGGACTTCAGGCTTTCCATTAGCCTAAAAAAGACAAACGTACTTGGTCAGGACGTTGCTGAACCTCCATCAATCAGCATTGACAACTATTCGTTAGAGGTCGTCCATGAGTTTGTTTACCTCGGGTCCACCATCACTGACACCCTGTCCTTGGAGACTGAGATAAATAGGAGGATCGGAAAAGCAGCCACAACTCTGTCCAGACTCAGTGAGAGAGTGTGGAATAACATCAATTTGTACACCTACACCAAAATGCAAGTCTACAGAGCCTGCATCCTCAGCACCCTCCTTTACGGCAGCGAGTCTTGGACCCTGTATGCCTGCCAGGAAAAGAGGCTGAACGCTTCCACTTGCGCTGCCTCAGGTTCATCCTTGGAATATCGTGGAAGGACAGAGTGTCCAACACCGCCGTCCTTGAGCAAGCTGGAATCCCAACCGTGCACACCCTCCTCAGGCAGCAGTGGCTCCGCTGGGTTGGCCACGTCCACAGGATGAATGATGGAAGGATCCCAAAAGACATCCTGTATGGTGAGCTAGCCTCTGGCAAAAGACCTCGCGGACAACCCCAGTTGCACTACAAAGATGTTTGCAAGAGGGACCTCAAGGAGGTAGACATTGAGCTGGACAGCTGGGAGGAGCTGGCAGACAAACTACAAAAGGGCCTTCAGAAGAGTGAAATGAGGGTCAGACAGCTAGCAGAGGAGAAGCGAGCCCACAGAAAGCACAGTAAGGACCTGCCAGACACCCATTACACATGCAACAGATGCAGCAAGGACTATCACTCTCGTGTGGGCCTTCACAGTCACAGTCGACGCTGCAAATGATGATCCCAAATGGAACTATGAAGGGCGCGATCCATAGTCTACGTAGACCGAAGGATGCCTACTACTACTACTACCATTCGAGCGGGTTTGGGGATTTCCTCCAATGCTCCCCAATCCCATTTTCATCCATTGTACTGTTGATTAAATAAATTACCTAAATAATTGAAACCAATGTGATTATACTGTGTTATTGTAAGAAATAAAATAGTCAGAATTTTTCATTTTTTGGCATAGAATTCCTTCAGGAATAAAATAAGGCCCAGCAGTTCACAAGGGAGGGGATTAGCTGTTGGAACAAACTGCAAGGGACAGAGTGGAACTTCTATCCCTTGGTGCTGCAACAGTGCTTTGTGATAGGCACAACTTATGCTTGTGGGAGGGACTCTCCAGGGGAGGTGGCACGCAAGCCCCTTTCTGCGAGGCAGCAACTGGGCTGGTGGAAGGTCCTAGTCCTGTCTACATCACAGGGAGGGGAGACTTGTCACATCATGTGCAATGTGGCTGGGTATGACAAATGTTAAGTGTAGACTAGGCCTTGGCGTCTTCCATCAAACCAGGCTACTTATCTGGATGGTGCTTTGGGCAAACTATGGCCCTAGGTGAAGGCTGTGAGAGAGGGATGGGCCTGGGCCATCCAGGCGTCACAGTGGATCAGGGAATGGTCCCTTCTGCTCTTCACTGCTCTGAAGCCATGAATCTGACTCTCTCATCAGTCCCCATAGCCCTTCCCTGTCCATCCTGCTCAAAGATCTGGGTACAGGGAGGAGATCCGGCCCTCTCTGCCCAGACAGACTCCCCACCTCCAGGGGAACCTTCCTGCAAAGCACTGCCCATCTCCTCTGGGCTGACAGTTCACCCTAGCCCCTGGCACCCTTCCCAGCTATGTCAGCACCTGAGAGACGCTGCCCAGCCCTGGGGCAGCTGTCTTTCCATATCTGGGGCCCCCATGATCATGGGAATGAACTTGGCAAAGGGCAGCCTGGCAAAGGCCTGGGGAATCTCACAGTCAGCGCTGGCACAGCGAAGTGCACAGCATTCCTGGGGCTGTAGGCAGGAGGCAGCTGCACCCGCTGGGCCAGGGCACAAATGCAGCATTGATAGCAGACACTTCAGGAATGTGCTGGAGCTCCACAGCCCTCCCAAAGGACAGCCGTGCAGCAATGAGCACAGAGTAGGGTGGAGCAGTGTGCTCTGGGGCAGAGAGGCCCAGCCATGGGACCCAGCCCCTGCGGATACAGGGATATAACCCCCAGCCCTGGCGACCTGATCCCCTCAGCCATGGGGAGCCACTCCTTTCCACCCAGAGGGACACAGCCCCCAGCCCTGGAGACCTGATCCCCTCAGCTGAGGAACCAACTCCCACCAGCCACAGGAACACAGGCCCCAGCCCTGGGAGATTGCAGAGCCTTAAACCCCACAGCCCTGGGGGCCCATCCCCTCCCAACTGTAACCCTTCTGCTAATGCCAGATGCCTGCCAGAAGGGCTGGGTTCAACTCTTGTGGGGTTTTCCTGTCAAGGATACAACCAACCGGCTCGATCCCCCACCCAGTGGCCTGGGACAATTTCACCCCCGTGCTGGGTGCCTGTAAGGCGGTTCTCCCCCCACCTCACAAGCACAGAGTCTGAGATAGAAATGGCTTGTTTAATGACCATAACCTACCCCAAGGTTACAGCGACAGATGCAGTATATCTAAGCAAAGAAGAGACAAACCCCCTTCACCCAGATACCATCCCCATATGCAGTAGAACCCAGTCTCTTGCTAGGGGCTCTTGGCCCTTTACCCCACACACAGTTACAGGATGTACCTTCTGCGGTGCAGTCCCAAACCCAAAGCCCGCAGATACATCACCAGGGCAGTACCAGCTGTCCACTTGTCTGCAGCCTCCCCTTGCTCCCACCAGCCGCCCGCCGTCGTCCGCCGCCACTCCTACCAGCTGCCCGCCATCATCCGCCACCGGTCCTACCGGCCGCCCGCCGTCATCCGCCACCACTCCTACCGGCCGCCCGCCCTCATCCGCCACCACTCCTACCGGCCACCCGCCCTCATCAGCCACCGCTCGCCGGTGCTCCCCATCATCACTCCCAACCCCACTGCTTGGGATCGCCCTAAGGCAGAACCCTGTGATTTCAGCTCTGCGTGGCCTCAGCTACCACTCTGTGATTTCAGCTCCTGGCATCTCTCTTAGAGGGTTTCACAAACACCCTAGTATCCAGCTCTATCTTTCAACAGGTGGAGAGGGGTAGTCAAGCCAGGCTTAGAGCTATATGGCCAAGGCATAGGTAGGGCCATAGCACTCAGCAAGCTGGCTCAGCTAGTGCCCCTCCCCTTCTTTCTCAGAATGCTTTAAACCAGGGAGCCCTGTGTAATCAATGTCTTACACACCTAAGGCGACTGCCCTGTCCCCCACAACAACCCAGAGCACTGGTGAGATCTCACAACTCCCGCATTAAGTGTCAGCTTAAATTGTGATTTTACAACTACATGTTTACAATAGACCAAATCTCATGGCTTACTTGCTACCCATTCGGCTTTGCCCAAAAAGGTATCACACATGTACACCTTTGCATTCTCATGCAAATGATCACTGGGAGACACACTCCTCCCAGCCTCAGTATCACACCTGCCGCCCTTTGCATTCTCATGCAGATGACCTCTGGAAGACACATTCCTCCCAGCCTTCAGCAGCATTGCATTCCTTCTGCCACATTCCCTACACAACCATAGGGACATGGCCCAGCCCTGGTGACCTGCTTCCCCCCAGCCATGGGGAGCCAACATATACATACCCAAACCCTGCACGCAAACCCTGCATACACCTCCTATAAAGAGAGTAAGCTGCTTCCACAAGCATGGGCATGCGAAAGCCACAGGGACCCAGCCCTGCAGGCTGTGGAGACTGGATTCCTCCAGTCATGCAGACCCAGCCCTACCAGGCACCAGGCCCCTCAACCCACCAGCTCTGGGGACCCAGCCCCATCAGCAGGGCCATGCTTACAGATTCTGGTACCTTACACAGCCCAAACACCTGCTCCCACTTCTCATGCTGGGAGGCCCTGCTGTTCTGTCGGAGGGCTGCACTCTGGGCTGCGGGGACAGGAGCTGTGGGGGCCAGGAACAGGGCAGGGCAGGGAGTCTGGCAGGGGAGCAAGCAGAAGGGGAGCAGTGCAGCCAGCCAGAGCTGCAGGCCAGGAAGTGAAGCAGGGGCTAGGGCCAGGAGACTGGGGCTCCTGAAGCCAGGGGGCTGCAGTACTAGGACCACTGGCTCCGGGAAGTGGAGATGGGGACTGGGGGATTAGGGCTTGATTGGGGCTGCCGAGCCTGGGAGGTGGAGCAAGGGACAGGGCAACTGGAGCCAGACTGGGGCTACTGGAGCCAGGAGGCAGAGCAGGAGGAAGGGGATTGGGCCTGTCAAAACCAGGAGGCAGAGGGAAGGGGGTGGAACTGCTGGAGCCAGCACTACTCTCAGATAGCACAAGACACACACAACATAGGGCACAATGAGGATTTGCCCAGGATTAGTGTTGTCCCATGGAGTGGAGAATTCATCATATGCCTAAGGACAGCCCTACGCACCAGGCCCTATGGCCCTAAGACCCCCTGCTCCAGGCCTGGAGACCCCTCTCCAGCCAGAGAGACACAGTGCCCCTACAGGGAGATGTGTACCTGTGTTTGCCTGTGGAAGGAGGTGTGCAGGGTTTGTGTGCTGGTGTTTGCCTGTGGAAGGAGGTTTACGGGGGGGTGTTAGTGCCTGTATTTGCTTGTGGAAGAAGGCATATAGGGTTTGTTTGCTGGTGTTTGTGGAAGGAGATGTGCAGGGTTTGTGTGCTGGTGTATGCCTTTAGAAGGAAGTGTACATGAGGGTTGTGTGTGTGTTTGCCTGTGGAAGAAGGTGTACTGGGGAGTGGGATGCGGGTTGAGTGCCTGTGTTTGCCTATGGAAGGAGGTGTACAGGTTTGTGTGCCTGTTTTTGCTTGTGGAAGAGATGTACTGGTCCAGGAGAGTGCCTCCCTCTTACCATATGCCAGCTTACCCATATGCCTCCTGTGTGTTCACTTCCTTACACACAGACCCTGAATCCCAGGGCCTGCATGTGCCCACAGAGCACACTGCCACCGTTCCCCAAGGGCACACTGTGCTGGAGTAGTGCCAGCAGTAGGACCCCAGAGGAATAAAACCCTCAGAGCTTTTCATACACTCCTGCTTCCCATCTTTGAAGCTGGGAAATCCTCTGAGACTCCTCACCAGGGAGCTGGAGCAGAGCAGACCCAGTATTGCTGACAGAGGAGGACCCATTGTGCAGGGCACTGCCCACATAAGACAATCTCTGCCAGCGGAGTTGGCAAGCTAAGGAAAGCCCGAGCAAAGGTAGTCTGGGGGGTCTAAGACAGTCAGTGCAACCAGAGCGCTATGTGCACAGGCCTCCAATCATGGGACAGAGTCAAGAGCCTCTCATATCCCTCAGGTGAAGGCCCCTGTAGTACTGCAGCCAGTTCTGGGCCTGACATCAGCAGAGTGCAGGAAGGTAGAGGAGCAGTTAGACCCCCCCCCCCAACTGTGAAATTAAGAGTCAAGTCTGCATAGCTCAGCTAAGGGCCCTCTGCAGGCTCAGAAGCCAAGTGATGGCCAGGGGGCATGGGAAGAGTGTGCATCTTAGGAATGTGAACCTGGTGCAGAGGAGTGTTAGTTTACACAGCCCAAAGGAGAATCTGGGAGGGGAGGGGGTGACTGATTGACCGAAAACATTCTGGCAATGGGGTGCAGGGGGCTGCAGGCCAATCTTGCCCTATTACTTAGGACTTTAGAGCTTGGTTGGAAAGTCACCACAAACACTAGAGCTGGCTGGGAAATCAGGCCCACACTGTCAACAATACAGGTTACTGCCCCTCAGAACCACTGGCTAAGGCTGGCGGGGCCCTCTGAGATCAGGGTAGGGCCTGCTCCATCTCAGCCAGGAGTTCTGCTTTGGGAAAGGCTGGGAAGCCCAGGGGCTGGCCTGTGCTGTGAAGACCAGGACAGGCCATTCTGGACTTGGACTGCAGGCCCAAGAAGGAATTTCTCTCAAGCCAGACTGCCAGGGGCCTTTCCAACCTAGCTTTCTCTTAGAGTGGGGTACAGGTCACTAGCCAGGCTTATCTGGGCTTACCTTTCTTCATCATTTCCCTGCCTCCAGGGACCTCCAGCACTGTGTGCTAGGTGCCTCCTGTTCTTAGCTTGCGGCATGTACCAGGCTGTGCTCCTGTTGGCTGAGCGACTTTGGTCTCATTTTGATTGTTGTTGAGTTCAGCATGGAAGTTGGGGATGCTGGTGGCTTGTGCTAGGTGGGGCAGAGGGGTCAGACTACATGATCCTCTGGCCTTAACTCTGTGACTTACCCAGCTCACAACATTTCAGACCAGTCTGATTCACAGACTTCTGCAAGGGCATGTCCAGCTCACAGCGGCAGAACCACATCAGAACAACACAATAGGTAAAGAGTAACAGGGTAACCTGCTCTTATTCATCTGGAAGCACCACCTCGAGCCACATGGGATCTACTCAGGTCTCTCTACACCATTCTTTCAAGCTCTCCCTCTGCAGACCCAGATGGACAGCCGGGCACCAAGCCAGACTTGCAGAGACAAGGGGTTTCTTGCTATCTGGAAAGGCTAGCAATCCCTGCGAATTCTCTAACAGTTATGTGGCAGCAAGTGGCTGCAGGACACTGTCACAGGGGTCTCAGCATGTTTGGGCTCACAGGGGATTTCAGAACCACCTTAGCTCATGCCCATGTCTCCAGCTGCACCTGGGCTGGGCACTTGCAGAGATGGGATAAACGACTATCTTAAAAGTCTCTGGGAATCACCCTCTTTTAGTATGTGTCATTAGTGCTTCCACACTCAAGTTCATCATGTGCAAAGATGTTTCTGAAGTTATGAGTTGCAGTGAAGAGAAAGATGGAGGATTCCTGGGTGTGAGGTGGGGTGAGGTTGCTATTTATACCCTTCTTGTGGAGCAAATTCTATTGTTCTCAGTCTGTGAAAGTACCTTCCAAAGTGGAACTTGTCACATGAACAAGAATCGTGTGGCACCTTACAGACTAACAGATGTAAGGTGCCACAGGACTTCTCATTGGTTCTGCAGATACAGGCTAACACAGGTCATTTTTTTTTGCTCATTTGTTTTTGGGATACAGACTAACATGGCTACCTGTCTGATACTTGTCACATGAACAAGTCACTTGTCCATGCCCTTTTTAGGCAAACAGCCATTACCTATCCCCTGGTATACATGTTCACAGCAAAGTTTCTTGGATGTGGATTGGCACCCATTAAGGCCCTTTGCCAGTCAAGTCAGCCAAGTCAAGTAGTAACTCCTTCACAATACAAAAAAAAAATTGTAGTGTATTGAATTGAACAGAATATCCAGATCTGAAGAAGAGGGTCTGTCCCACAAAAGGTCATCACCTAATAGATCATTTTGTTAGTCTTAAAAGTGCTACAGGAATGCTTTTGTGTTTTGTGAAGACACAGACTAACACAGCTACCCCTCTCTGACCTTACACAATAGGTTGCCAAGCCTTCTGCTGAGGTCTCTCAGAAGCAAATATTTGAAATACAAGCACATAGCCAATACTTACAACTTCAAATACAAAAATGATACATGCATGTGAACGGTACATACAGAATCAGTGAATCATCAGCTTCCAATAGACATCTAACCTGGCCAAATTTGCACAAGATTTAGTGCAAACACAGGACAGTGCCATCAACAATGTTTTGCATGCTCTTATCAGAATCCAGTAATCACAGGGGGCAGTGGGGCGGGGTAGAGCAAGTGGCTGGGCACAGCTCAGGGAGGCCCAGGGATTGGGCTACCTTGCTGACCCATTCTGATGGCCTTATGCATGCACAGAATGCTGATGCCTAGGGCAGCACTAACTTTGCAGCACCTTGTGTTCTGTATTTAGTGGTGCCCTATGCAGCTGTGTATTCTGTGTATGCCTAAGGATGGGCCTGGTTCCAGTCCCCTTCACTTAGCCCATGTTGGAGAAGGAGCTGGAGTGAGGTTCTGACTGTACCTTCCTGGGCCCTCCACCAAGCAGAGGACTGAGCTGAAATCAGGAGTATCTACGGAGTGAATGGCAATGGACAGCGTGGACTGAGACAGGTGCTCGGAAGGATAGGGTGGGGGTGGAGAAGGCAGGAGCAGCCACCCCCACACTGATCCTATCACCCCACACAAAGCAGGGGGCTGGCCCCTCCCCCACACTGATCCTATCACCCCACACAAAGCAGAGGGCTGGCCCCTCCCCCACACTGATCCTATCACCCCACACAAAGCAGGGGGCTGGTCCCTCCCCCACACTGATCCCCCCACCTCACACATAGCGGGGGCTGGTTCCTCCCCCACACTGATCCCCCCACCTCACACATAGCGGGGGCTGGTTCCTCCCCCACACCTTACATATTGCATGGGTGTCTGCCCCCCCGCACTGATCCCCTTATTTCACATGGCGAGGGGTGGGAGTGGACACTTCCCCTACGCTCCCCACACATATGGGGGGGTGGCCCTGTTGCCATCACCCCACACACCGCAGGGGGCCATTGTACTCAGTACTGCCGGGCTCGAGGCAGGGCCTGGCGCTGCAACGACAGTGTTGCTATGGCGGGGCAGGCCAGGGGCGGGGCCTGGCGCTGGGAGGACGGTGTTGCTGGGGGGGGGCGGGCCTGGGGGTGAGGCCTGGCGCTGGGAGGACGGTGTTGCTGGGGGGGGGCGGGCCTGGGGGCGAGGCCTGGCGCTGGGAGGACGGTGTTGCTGGGGGGGGCGGGCCTGGGGGTGAGGCCTGGCGCTGGGAGGACGGTGTTGCTAGGGGGGGGCGGGCCTGGGGGCGGGGCCTGGCGCTGGGAGGACGGTGTTGCTGGGGGGGGCGGGCCTGGGGGCGAGGCCTGGCGCTGGGAGGACGGTGTTGCTAGGGGGGGCGGGCCTGGGGGCGAGGCCTGGCGCTGGGAGGACGGTGTTGCTGGGGGGGGCGGGCCTGGGGGCGAGGCCTGGCGCTGGGAGGACGGTGTTGCTGGGGGGGGCGGGCCTGGGGGCGAGGCCTGGCGCTGGGAGGACGGTGTTGCTAGGGGGGGCGGGCCTGGGGGCGAGGCCTGGCGCTGGGAGGACGGTGTTGCTGGGGGGGGCGGGCCTGGGGGCGAGGCCTGGCGCTGGGAGGACGGTGTTGCTGGGGGGGGCGGGCCTGGGGGCGAGGCCTGGCGCTGGGAGGACGGTGTTGCTAGGGGGGGCGGGCCTGGGGGCGAGGCCTGGCGCTGGGAGGACGGTGTTGCTGGGGGGGGCGGGCCTGGGGGCGAGGCCTGGCGCTGGGAGGACGGTGTTGCTGGGGGGGGGGGCGGGCCTGGGGGCGGGGCCTGGCGCTGGGAGGACGGTGTTGCTGGGGGGGGCGGGCCTGGGGGCGAGGCCTGGCGCTGGGAGGACGGTGTTGCTGGGGGGGGGGGCGGGCCTGGGGGCGGGGCCTGGCGCTGGGAGGACGGTGTTGCTGGGGGGGGGGCAGGCCAGGGGCGGGGCCTGGCGCTGGGAGGACGGTGTTGCTATGGGGAACGGGCCCGGGGGCGGGGGCTGGCGCTGAGCGGGGAGGTTACCATTGGGGCGGGGCCTGGAGCGGGGCGGGGCACCAGGCGGGAGGCCTGGCGTTTGGCGCTGTCGGGGGCGGGGTCCCGCCGGCAGGGAGAGGGGCAGGGCGGGACGGGGAGTGTCTTCGGAGGTCGGGCTGGGCAGTCGGGCGTCGAGCGGGCAGAAGTTGCTGCGCTGCGCTGCGCTGCGCTGCGGAGCGGGTGGAGCGGCGCCGTGTTGCGCCGCGCTGTGATTGGCTGTGGCGGGCTCGTGCCGCCGGTTGCTAGGTTCCGTGCGCCGCCCCTCCCCCAGGTACGTGCCCGCGCGGGGTCGCGCTCACTCCGTGTCCGCGCTCTCTCGGTGGCGGAGGCGGCCGGTTCCCGGCGGGGAGCGGCCTTGTCCGCGGCTGCCGCCCGGGGTTGCCGCCGCGCCGGTGAGGGCCCTGCGCGCCGGCCCTGGGGCGGGAGGTGACTCGGGCCTTTGTGTTGGGGCGAGGCTGGCGCTGTGCCCTCCCGGGGTGGGTGTGCGGGGCGGCGGGCCGCGGGGTCTGCCGCTCCTCCGTGTGTGGGCTCCGGAGGTTGGGCCTGTGTGCCCCGCGGCCGGTAGGGCTCGCTGCCTTCCTTGGCAGCCGGCCTCTCGTGCGTGCGGCGCCCTGTGGCTGGCCAGTAACTGGTGCGGGAACAGCCCACTGGCCTGGGGGCGCCTGCCCCGTCTGAGGCAGGGTGGGGCCCCAAGTGTCTCCCCCACGCCCCTTCGCCAGCCCTACGGTGTTGTCTCTTGGGGGCTGCCCGCCTTGTTATCCCGCACGTGCGCTCTCTAGCGTCCGGGCGTGAAACGCACCCCCTTTAGTTCTCTCGGGGGCTCTGGCCTGCGTGTGGGTTGAGGGCTGGGCTCTGAGGTCACTGCTGGATTTGGACACCCTGGAGATGGGCGTGGCAGACATACTTGCATAGGTTGGTGGTCTTATTTGGTATTGAACTGCAAATCCTCTGTCAGTTCTGGTGACAAAATTGACCATGCTCTTGGGTGCAGTATTTGCTTTCTTGCCCTTCTGCTTGTGTGTTAGTTAGGAGTGGAAGGATTAGGTATTTATGGGTAAATGTTGACAAATATCTAGTTCACTATGAGTGCCAGGATATTTCTGTCAATAGGTGAAATTTGACAATATTAAACAAAAAAAGCTACATGAGAACTTACTGACGTTTGATTTATAGATACTTGCTTTTTTATATTGGTATGCTAACAACTTTTAATTTAAACTTTTTGAAACTCAGCATCTTCTGTCATTAAATAATTGTCTATTCCTCCATTATTTCTCTAAACTTAAAATTTAAATCAATAAAAAATGAAGAGGAAAAATAAAATTATGCAAAACTAAAATGTAGTTTGGCTAAGCCTGATTTTAATATATCAGGGCCCTTCAGTCTCTACACACGCTGTCATGCTTAGTGTTCTTTGGTTTGGCTGTGAATATGGTATGGAGTTTCTGTAATGACAGTGTCTTTAATTCTTCCTATCATGGAAGTAAAACTGTATTGTTCTGTACACATTAACAAATGCAGTTAGAATCCAGGTGCTTCTTTGCTAGTGTAGCTAGTATGTCTGGGTTCTGACCTAGCATTTTTCTCAAAGGTTGTCATTTTCTTTTCTTGCTGGGGAAGTGGGGGACACAAACTGGCCAATCACATAGTCTGGTTATGGGTGGTACTTTTGTACACCAACACTTTTTGGTACTTAGCTGGTAAGTACTGAGAGGAAAATCTGCCAGCCCCATTCTGCCCCCTATTATAAGGCTTCTCCTGATGTTTAAAGTCTGAGGGAAGGAGGGACTCCTGGCCCTGCCATCTCCAGGGTAGCTCTGGCTTCTT
This sequence comes from Carettochelys insculpta, assembly GCF_033958435.1. Classification (NCBI taxonomy): domain Eukaryota; kingdom Metazoa; phylum Chordata; order Testudines; family Carettochelyidae; genus Carettochelys; species Carettochelys insculpta. The sequence goes on from NC_134147.1 coordinate 378,163, forward strand.
TCTGGTTATTCTTCCTGGAAGATTTTGTTGCATGAACCTGCCCAATATTGGTTTGTAAGAAGTTTTTTTACTTGTCAGTTGCTGAGCCCCAGATTGTACTAACAATAAATCAGTGTGTGCAGTGGCAGTTGGCTTTCGTGCAGTACAAGTGAGGCTAGCACCAGTACATATCCTTTTATGACTTATTGCTGTTCTAGCAGTTTGGGTGGATGGCATGTCTCTGAGGAGATGGAGGAAGCTGTTAAAGCACACCTGCCTTTTGAATGCAGGGTTCGGTGATGGCAGAGAATTTCTTTTGATGTAACTGGATACAAGTTCCCTATTAAAGGCCTAATTTACACTTACGCTGCTCTACTTTCCGTTGCTCTTTTACCTCTTGTACCCAGTTTTGGAGTGGTTCTTTGACTGCTGCATAGTGATTGTACCCCTTGGGGTCATTTGGGAGAATTGAAGCTGCCTTCTTCTTGACCCCTCATCTCTGGAGTTTGATGCAATATGGACTTCATGTGGGAGTGGAGCCTTGGCACTGAGTAGTGCCGTGGCATATGTGCATCTCCCCTTCTGTGAAACTTGTAGGGTTTGTTGACTTGAAAAATATCACTGGAGATGAAGTGTTGCCTTGTTCTTCCCCCCACTCCCCAAAGTGCACTGCCTATGCTGCTGTCCAGGATTCCTACTTCTAAAATACTTGCTGACCTTATACAAACTTCCATTATTACTACTGATCATATTCTGTGCACATCTAGCTTTTTTTTTTTTTTTTTTTTTTTTTTTTTTTTTTTTTGCTAGTGGGTGGTTTCTTGGCCTAGCTACTTGGAGCTCATGCTATGTCTCTTCTCTGACAAGCTTATTGACCTCAAGCCTTGGTCCTACTCTTAATATGGTGCGTAATTGGGAAGGTCTCTGATTCCATATCATACAGGCAGATTTTCCAGGCTGTGTGGTGGCAATGCATGTCTCTGTATCTGAATTCTGAAAATAAATTGACTGCTGAGCATTCTCCCATTGGCTTCACTATCCTACCAGAAAAAACGCATAGGCAGAGTCAATGGGAGAGGGTGTGCCATGGACTCACCTTAGTGAAGACACTACAGTAAGTAGGTCTAAGTACATCAACTTCAGCTACATTATTCACAAAATTGAAATTGCATAACTTAAGTCAAGGACCTATGGTGGTGTAGACCTGGCCTTAGTTGTAGGGTCGATTCCTCAGGGCAGAGCCATTCTCCAAGGCCTTGTTCTCAACCCTCCTCTTCCTGTCCTCACTCTGCCCTGTTCCTCAAGGCCTTGTCCTCACTCTGCCTCTTCCTGTTCCTCCTCCATCCCCTCCCCAATACCCCAGTCTGCCTGGTGCTCTGTGCACTCCCCAGAGCTACAGTACAGGTACTCCAAGAAAGAATGTAATCTGGATCGTTTTGGAGTGAATCTTAATACCAGTGATATTTTGGAAAGCAGGTACTGTGCACTTTCATGATGATTTGTTTTTAAGTGGGGAAGTGGTCCTGTGTAAGTGTTGGGACTTAGCCATTGAGTCTGTGGAATTTTCTGGTTGGCATGTTCGGTGCAGGTGATGGGATCACCAATTCATGTTCTCCAAGAAAACTTTCAGCACTCCACAGGGTCTCCACATAGATCAGTTCTGAGATATGCTCGCAACCCTGAGGTGAGCTGGACACTGAATAACCTGCTTTCTTAGCCTAGCACCTTCTGATGGTGCTTAGCACCACCCTTCCAGAGTCACTTGTCAAGTTTCCAAGTTCCAGACATTCTAGTATTACTAGTGGACTCTTTGCTTCCAAACTCTTTGCTTCAAACTTGAAAGTGCACTTCCACTTTGAAAAGTAATTCTGCACAAGCCTTTGTTCTGTGCTTGGGATCAAATGAGTTCATGGGACAAGAAAAGATTTTTTTCCCTCCGTTGACTGCCAACCCTGCAAACTCACCCCTGGTTCTGTGACTCAAGCCAGGTTCTTTCCATGTTGTGCAAGGCTGGTAATCCAAACTCTGCCAGCTATATTAGATCCTTTGTCTTCTTTGGATTGGCACAGATGTTCCTGACTGGATCTTTGTACGGTGGACCTCCGATTTACGCATAGGTTGTGTTTCTGGACAACCACGCATAAGTGAAATTTTCTGCAAGTGGGGACTGGATGGGGGAGGGGTCATGAGGCCTTCAGGTTCCCCGGTCCTAGTTGTGCCTGGCTCCCTGCTACTGTAGTGATGGAGAGCCAGGAACCAGGCGGCCGCCTGACTCCCGGCTCCCCTCGGCTTGCAGGATCTGGGAAACTGACCAGTGCTGCTGCGCTTGCACAGGGAGCTGGGAACCAGTTGGCAGCTGGTGTTGGTGGTGCTTCTCAGTTTCCTGGCTCCCGCAAGTGGAGGGGAGCTGTGAGCCAGGCTACTGCCTGGTTCCCAGCTTCCCACCACTCATGATTTCAACTTGCATTATTTCAAGAAACTCATAAGTCAAAATTGTGTAAGTTAAGGGTCTACTGTAAACAATTCTATTTCACAAGAAGGAATAGATTCCAGTTGCTCTCCTTAGGTATGCTGGCTCATCAGGAGTAAAGGAAAATGAAACTAATACCTAGTCAGCAAAGTCTAAATATGTAGCCCCTTAAGCTAATCTAGTCCCTTCAAATCAGCAGACAAGGTGGAGCAGGAAGGGGCTATTTCTGTGCAGTTGCTTTTCAGAATAGAATTTCTCTTCTGGAATTGTCCTAAGGCAGATACCAGAATTCTGTATAAATGTTAAATGATTATCCTGAGCTTTGCTGCCAGTGGCCTCTTGGTGGTTGTCCAGAGAGGAAACCACTGTTGCTACTCAGAAGTGTGTGACCTCTGGACAGTAGCATGTTCCCTGGATAGTGTCTGAACAGTTCTCACCCTTACTGGCCAAGAACTGGTATTGACAGACGTTTCCTTTCCTTAAAGAAGGACACAGCCCCTTTTCTGTGGTAAATACCAAGCACTTACCTAGTTCATCTCAGCCTTTCTGGAAGGAGTCCCTGCTTCTTCACAGGTGCCCCTTGTGTTATTTGGCCTCTTGCCTCAGACATGCTGCTGCTGTTGTCTGTTTTCAGTTTATTTTTATATATGCTATTTTAAAAAATGGTTGGTTGTTCCCACCTCTGGGGTCCTCAGTTTGAGTCTTTAATTCAATGAAGGTTTTCTGCAAAGTGTCTTCTCCTTTTTTTATTCCAGACATTGTAACTGCTTATTTGTTCTTCCTGATACTTGTCATTTCACTCTAGTATCCTAAATATAGGGTAGTGTGGCAGTCAAAAAAAAGCCTAGTAAGATGAAGTGCTGGGTGCTTAGAGAAATAATCAGCAAAGCCTAGCTTACTAGGTTATAGGTCTTGGATCCTGTGGGTCTCTGAAATACTCCTACATTAGAAGAAAATTGTGTGTGGGGAGCATATCAATTTAAAAAATGCGCATCTCTCTCTGATAATCAGTATATAAATGTTTGTTATAAATTCTTGATAACAGTATTGGACTTGCTCTTGAACTGGAAAAACATGTGCCAGTGGGCTGATAAGTCGTCATTTCTGCTCTATATTTTGTGGTATGTATTTTGTATGGAATTTTTGAAATGTTAGCATTTAATTTGCTCAAGAAATGGCCTGCTTTCATTGAGGATTAAGATCACTACTACTTGTCCTACCTTTAGTAGAAGTGGAGAAAAATTGATTGCTGTTCTCTTATAATAACCCCTAAAATATTTGAAAATTTTGAGGTCCCCTCAATCATCTTTTCTTAAGACTAATATGCCCTCTTCTTAAAACCTTTCTTCATTACTCAGGTTTTTTTAAACCTTTTATCATTTCTTTTGCTCTCCTCTGGTCTCTCTCCAGTCGTCAAGTATAGCTTCTAGAATGTAACACTGACCCCTAGCTGAGACCTTACCACTGCCAATTAGAATGGGACAGTTACCTCCAGCATCTTATATGTAGTAATAGTAGGCATCCTTTGATCCCGAGGGATCATGGGTTTGCGCCCCAGCTGGACTGATTTGAGCAGCGTCTTTTGTGACTGTGCAATCCAATCCGAGAGTGGCAGTCCTTTCCGCAGCGTGAACAGCAGTAGGAAGATACCTCTCTGGTATCACAGGCACGGGTCTTCCTGAGGACTCTCCTGTCTTCCGCTTCCTTCACCAAGGTAGTTTCATACATAACAAGAGCTTCCTTCACTCCCTGTTTCCAGGCATGCCTGTCTGAGGCGAGCGAATGCCAGGTGTTCACACTGATAGAAAGAGCGCTGAGGTCACGCTTGCATGTGTCCTGGTAGCGTAATTTAGGTCGCCCTTTCGGCCTCTTTCCAGACGCCAGTTGGCCGAAGAGGAGGTCCTTCGGTATTCAGCCATCCGTCATACGTGACGCATGGCCCAGCCAGCGCATATGCCTCTGTCTGAGAAGGGTGAACGCAGGGGCGGTGCCTGCCCTCTCAAGCACTGCGCTACTGGGGATCTTGTCCTGCCATGAGATACCGAGTATGCACCTAAGACAGCGCATGAGGAATGTGTTGGGCCGCTGCTCTTGTTTTGAGCACAAAGTCCACGTTTCACTGGCATACAGCAGTGTGCTCAAAACACAGGCTGTGTAGACCTGCACCTTGGTGTGTACAGTGAGCTTATTGTTAGCCCATACTCTCTTCATCAGCCTGGAGAACATTGTGGCGGCTTTTCCAACACGCTTGTTGATCTCACTAGCAAGTGACCAGTTGTCCGAGATCGTTGAGCCTAGGTACACGAACTCATGGATGACTTCCAGTTTGTAGTCTAGCATGTTGATAGATGGCTCATTACCCACGTTTTGGCCCATCACCTGGGTCGTCTTTAAGCTGATTGTGAGGCCAAATTCCATACATGGGTCTGCAAAGCGAGTTATGAGTGACTGCAGTTCCTGTATCAGAGGGGTAGCCGTGTTAGTCTGGATCTGTAACAGCAGCGAAGGGTCGTGTGGCACCTTATAGACTAACAGAAAAGTTCTGAGCATGAGCTTTCGTGAGCACAGACTCACTTCATCAGATGCTGGTCTTGGAAATCAGTTCCTGCTGAGTGTGAGCAGCAATAGCTGCATCATCAGCAAAAAGGAACTTCTTTAGACTCTTCATAAGCACCCTGGTCTTCGCTCTAAGCCTCGACAGTTTGAAGAGGTTGCTGTCCATTCTTGTGCGGAAAGAGTTGCCCTCTGTAGCAGTTCCGAAGGCATATTTGAGCATCTTATATGATGCTGCTGTTAATATACTCAAGAATATAAGCTTTTTTTACAACTGCATCACATTGTTGATGCATTAAATTTGTGCCCCTGTCCCATAACCACCAGATCCATTTCAGCACTACTATCACCTAGCCAGTTGCTCGCCATTTTGTAGCTGAGCATTTGTTTTTCCTATGTGTGGCACTTTGCACTTGTTTTTACTGAACTTCACTGAGTTGGTTTCAGACCAGTTTTTTATTATGTCAGTCATTTGGATTTCTAATTCTGTCCTCCAAAGTGCTTGCAACCCACCTACCCACCCACATCATTTGAAATGAGTCCATTTTTTGAATGCTATCCAAAATTAAGTATCAGAGGGGTAGCCGTGTCAGTCTGGATCTGTAGTAGCAACGAAGGGTCCTGTGGCACCTTATAGACTAACAGAAAAGTTTAGAGCATGAGCTTATGCTCTAAACTTTTCTGTTAGTCTATAAGGTGCCACAGGACCATCCAAAATTAAAATACTGAATAGAACTGGATTCAAGTCTGGGCCCTGCAGAAACCTGCTAGGAGCATCCTCCTATTCCTACAGCAAACTATTGATAACTACTGTTTGACTGTGGTCTTTCAGCTACTTTGTGTGCCCATGTTGTTGTAAGTTCGTGTAGAGCACGTTTCCCTGGCTTGCTCATAAGAACATCATGTGGGACTGTCAAAACCTTACTACAATCAAGATACATCATAACTACTATGTCCTCTCCTGTCTGGCAGGCTACAAACTTTTCAGAGAAGGAAATAAGGTTGTTTTAGTATTGTTTATAAATCCATGCTGGCTATTCCATGTAATCCTGTTATCTTCTGGGTGCTTACAGATTGTTTAATAGTTTGTTTCAGAATCTTCCCAAATATTAGAATTAGGCCAGCTGATTTATAATTCCTCAGATCCTCTTTGTTCCCCATTCCAATGACTACTACTATATATGCCCTTTTCCAGTCTTCTGAGACACCAACTATCATCCAGGAGGTCTTGAAGATAATTTGTATCAGTTCCAATATTGCTTCAGCTAGTTCAAGCAACCTAGAATGACTTGAATGCCCTGCTGACTTTAATACATTTAACTTATCTAAGGCCAGGTCTGCAGTACCAGGAAAAACCGATTCAAGGTCTGCAACTCCAGCTGTGTGAACTATGTGGCTGGAGTTGGTGTATCCAGAATTGTTTTCCTGCCACCCCTATAGCAGGAGGTCAGCTTCCCTGTCATGAGGAGTACCAGGCTAGATTGTGGGCCTAAGGGTTCGTTTAATGCGGCTCCACTGTCTTATACCTTCACAGTCACAAATCATTCCTCCAAAATCACATCTAAAATGGCTGTGCCCCTGGTTATTTCCACTACTTTCTGCTAGTCTTCCCAGTGCATTAAGAACTGCTGGAAACTTGTGGTTTTGCTTTATCTTTTCAAGAGATGGTGGAGAATGGGCCACCCCTTGCTACTAGGTCTTTGGTTATTTCTGTTCTGGCCAGAGTGGCTTGTCCACAGGATGGTTTGGGGTGACTTCTGTGGCCCTGCGGCAACCATCTCAATTACCCTATGGACAGGGGTATTACAGAAGTCTAGGAAGGTGATAGAGCCGCCCCACCCACTCATGGTAGTGGAATGTGGAGCAGCCTGCTTCACTCTGCTACCCTCTCCTGGCTGGCTGTGCTGTGCTTCACCATGTTAATGGGAAGCACAATGCCATGGCCCTAGGGTGCTCCACTTTTCCTAGCCATGGAGAAGCGTAGTGGGTGCTGAGGGTGGCAGAGTGGGCTGGCAGGCCACTCTGACTCCCAGTGCCACCCTGAGTTTGAGGGAGTGGGGCGGGATCTCTGCTGCTGTCCCATGCCAGGCTTCTTAATCCTCCAGCTCAGGGTGAGGCTTGGAAAATGGGTAGAGTTGGGAGCAGAGCCTGGAGTGGGAGGGGAGGGGGTTTCCCTGGGCCTGGAGTTCTGTGGGGATCGTTTACTCCAGACCCCACGCCTCCCTTGAGATGGTATGTGTTCTGCAAATGCCTCATTCATCTCCACTTCATGATTTGGTCATTTACAGTAGAACTGCCCTGACAAAAAGGCCTGTTCTTTTTTCTTCTCTATCTTTACCCAGGGACTGTCAACTGTCTGCCTTTCATTTTATTGGGAGGTGAGGGGCTCACAATAAGTATGTATATATTTGAGAGAGGGTATAATATCTCTTGCCTCTTTACCCTGCTTCTTTTTAATGAACAAGTTCTACTATCCTACTGACAGAGACCAAAAACTTCAAGACCTCTAGCAAGCATTCGTAAAACTGAATTACCCACCAGAAGAAGTAAACAAACGGATTGACAGGGCCAGATGGGTACCCAGAAACCAGCTACTTTGATGGGCTCAAGATCATCAATAACAGAACACGGCCTACCATTACTTATAGCCCCCAACTCAAACCCCTGCAACGCATCATTAAACACATACAGCCTATTCTAGAGCATGATGCTATGCTCTGGAAGGTCCTCGGTGACAGGCCTGTCTTCTCCTGTAGACAACCATCTAACCGAAGAGAGACTCACTAGCAATCACAGGCTATACCACAGTAATAATAATCCTGGAACTTTTCCTTGCAACAAACCCCCTTGTCAACTTTGTCCACTTATTTATTTATAAATAAACTTATTTATTCCAGGTTAGTTACAAGATCAAGGGCTCAACCTCATGTATCTCAACCCATATTATATATGCCATTATGTGCCTGCAATGCCCCTCTACTATGTACATTGGACAAACCAGGCAAACTCTTTGCCAAAGAATGAATGGGCACAGAGCAGACATTAGGTTATCTCGATACACATAAGCCAGTCAGCAAGTACCTCACTGGAGTGGGCCATTCTGTTAAAGATCTGAGAAGGTGTCTTACAACAAAGTCTTTAAAAGCAGATTGCATGGGAAGCCAGACGTGTGCCACAAAGCCTCTTACTACAGGACAAGCCCAAGAGAGAAACCAACAGAACATCACTAGCCATCACCTACAGTCCTCAGCTAAAACCTCTACAGCGCATCATCAGGGATTTACAACCCATCCTGGACAATGATACCCCACTTTCACAGGCCTTGGGAGGCAGACCAGCCCTTGCCCACAGACAACCTGCCAACCTGAAGCAAATCCTAACCAGCAGCTATACACCGCACCACAGTCACTCGAACTCAGGGACCCATGCATGCAACAAACCTCGTTGCCAGCTCTGCCCACATATCTACACCAGCAACACCATTACAGGACCTAACCAGATCAGCCACACCATCGTGGGTTCATGCAGCTGCACATCTACCAATATAATTTATGCCATCATGTGCCAGCAATACCCCTCTGCTGTATACATCGGACAAACTGGACAGTCTCTACGTAAAAGAATAAACGCGCACAAATCAGATATCAGAAATGGCAATATACAAAAACCCATAGGAGAGCACTTCAGTCTCCCAGGCCACACAGTAGCAGACTTAAAAGTAGCTATCCTACAGCAATGAAATTTCAGGACCAGACTCCAAAGAGAAATTTCTGAGCTACAATTCATCTCCAAATTCGACGCCCTCAGCTCTGGCTTAAATGAAGACTGCGAATGGCTGGCTAAGTACAGAAGCAGCTTCCCCTCCCTTGGTGTTCACACCTCCAGATCAACTGCTGGTAGTAAGCCTCACCCTTGCTGACTGAGCTAACCTTGTTATCCCCACCCATGCTCTGGCTTATTTATACCTGGCCCTGCAGATTTCCAAGACCAGCATCCGATGAAGTGAGTCTGCTCACGAAAGCTCATGCTCAAAACTTTTCTGTTTAGTCTATAAGGTGCCACAGAACCCTTTGTTGCTGGGAAGATTTGGGAATGAGAATTCACATTCAAATTTCACACATTAACACTTGGTATGAACAAAGACAGCAATTACCTCATGCGTTACAAGGAGTGCTTCCCTTCCTTGGATGCTTGTAATTATCTCAGGCAAGACACTTAACATGCCCCACCCCTCACCCCTCTCCTTCAGTCCTATGTACTTGATTTGTTAGTTTTTATTGCAATTTTTTGCACCTCTGTACCTATAGATGTCAGTCTGTACTGGAAATGCTGTTGGTCTGATGAAGCGGGCCTGTCCCTTGAAAGCTCATCACTGAATAAATCATTTTGTTCGTCTTTAAAGTGCTACATTACTGCTGTTTTGTTAGCATGCTGGGTTTATGTAATGACAGCTAAGACATTGAGCATATGCGCTATTGATTTCCTGCTTGTGGCTACTGTGACCTCACTATAATTTTCCATGTCTCTCCCCCCTCCCCCCTCGTCTAGTCCTCTGTTAAAGTTGCCTTTCTTGTGCTTCCCTGTGGGCTTTTGTCACATGCTTTATTTGAACCTACTTTAAAGCCCTCCTCGCTAGGTTGGGTCTGCACACAAAGATGCTTTTTTTCCCCCTTGGCCAGGTGGACACTCTCTCCTTGCAACTGCTCTCATTCCCAGAACAGCATCCCATGGTTGTGGAAGCTGAAACCCTCCAGCTGTGCCACTACTCAGCCATGTGTTTGTCTCCATGATGCAGTTGGGCCCTGACTTTCAACTGGGAGGATGGACAAAAACACTATGTATGCCCCCCTTCATCCTGGTTTCCAAAGCTCTGTAGTCGCTACTGACCTGCTCGGGGCTGTACCATGACAGGATCATTCTGCCAACAGGGGTGATCAGTACAGGGTAGACATGCTTGTTCTCCTTTAGGCACAGAAGCAGTAGCCTTGTGAGGAATTCCTGTGTTCATAGAATGAACTCCTGCAAGGATGACTGTACTTCATAGGGGGAAAACTCAAACCTCTAATTCTCCTCTGGTGGTGGCCCATCTGTGTGGAGATACCAGTGCAAACAGGGCTCAGGCATTTTGACACTACCAGGCTTGTCTGAAGCAGGGTTGGAGACCATGAAGCTAAAAACTGTGTCCTGGTCTAATCACATCTTGGATTCTGTTCCTGAACTTTGCTTTATTGTAGACTAGTGGCGAATGTGAAATTTCAGAGTATGCTGTGGAATAAGTTCAGGTTCCAGAGTGTTAAGCTTCTGCTTCTACTTCCCAAATCTTTCCACATTATCGGGTTTGTGCTGTACAGGATGCTTTGGTCTTGTGCTCTGATGCCAAATAGTAGTCCGTTGTTGAGTTCTGGAAACTCCAAATGACAGTGTGAAGGAACATAGATTGTCCTAGCATATCCACGGCCTTGGAATGTTGAGAAAAAAATTTCTGTTTATACTATTTGCTCAGTGTGGAGGGCCTCATTTCTTACTTTTGATTCATAAATTTGATCATAATTCTTTAGACTGGTATAGAATGATAGTAAGTCTCCCCTAATGACTGGCTATCAATTTTTTTCCCTGTGGGTTTGCTTTGGCTCAGATGAACTCTAGTTCACCGTTTCTGGTACAAAATTCTAAAGTGCTGACAGAAAAATTTGTTTTCTTATCAGGATCCCATATTTCTTAGGCAAGATATAGTTAAGGTCTGGACTCCAAATAAACACTTTTTGTGCTGTTTTGATGGTAATGATAAGTAAATATTTTGCAGTCCATTCAAGTGTACGTCAGTCGCATTTAGCCATGGTTCACCTATTGTCTACTCCTGGTGTTGACTTTAAAGACAGTCTAATCTTGCTAAAGAAGTAGTTGCTACTAGGAATAAATATGAACACATTCCAGAAGTGCGTGATCTGAGGGATACAGTCCCATGTGCAGGGTGTTCTTAAACCTGAAACTGCTAGAAGCTGAGACTGGACAACAGGGATATGATTAAGAATTGTCCTGTTCTCGGTAATATTGGGCTCTGGCTTCTGTCAGAATGCAGGCTCCTGGGCTAGGACCATTAGCCTGATTCAGTATGGTATTTCGTATGGTCTTAGGAAGTCTGACATAGCATTCTTGTGAAGGTATGCTTTCTTGTTCATAAAACATCTTTTTTAGAGGTTGGATGTACGAAGGAATCTCTCTCTGGTAATTTACCCAAGCTGTCTGTTACAGTAGTAGATTGGGTTGGCATGACTGCTTGCTTACTAATCAAAGCAGCAGAAATTTGGCAGTTAAAGACTAACAAAATGATTTATTTAGTGATGAGCTTTTGGGGGACAGACCCACTTTCATCTTTCTGTTGAAGATGAAAGAAAGATGAAGTGGGTCTGTCCCACGAAAGCTCATCACCAAGTAAATTATTTTGTTAATCTTTGAAGTGCTACATTTCTGCTGTTTTGGTTTGCTGAAGTACAGACTAACATGGATACCTGTCTCTTACGTCAACGAGGGGTCCTGTGGCACCTTCTAGACTAACAGAAATGTATTAGCATAAGCTTTCGTGGGGAAAGACCCACTTCATCGGATGCAGGTGGTCTTTGCCTACGAAAGCTTATGCTCATACGTTTCTGTTAGTCTATAAGGTGCTACAGGACCCCACGTTGCTTTACAGATCCAGACTAACACAGCTACCCCTCTGATACTCTGTTACTGTTCACTCACTAGCGAGGCTCCTAACTGCAGTTCAGGACCCCATTGAAATAGCATTGGGAAGGCTTAGCTAAGACTTGTTTAGGGCCCAGCCTGAAGCCAAAGCTGTAACCTCACCATTTGGAAGGCTAACACTAGAACCTGAGGACTTCCACCCTAGATGGTGGGGCTCAGGTCATGGGCCCTCTGCCTGGGGCTGAGGAGTTTCGGTGTGGGACTAATGGCAGTGGGGCTCAGGCTTTGGCCCCACTATCCAGGGCAGTAAGGTTCGTGTTTCAATCCCTCTGCAGGAGGACGCATTAATTTTTTGCTGTTGGAAAGGGAATCATAGTGCAGTAAAGTTTGAGAATCTCTGACTTACCATATAGAAATGAGCTTCCTGGGGTTTTGTTTAATTTGGGAGGGGTTTGGTAAAGAATAACCTAGGTCTTAGGTGACAAGGCTCTCCCTGTATTGAAAGTGCTCCCTAAAGTAGAACTTCAAAGGAAGGCTGCACTGCAACGTAAAACTGAGTTCTCAGTTTGCAGTAGCATTGGCAAAAAAATTCCAAAACCAGCTGAAAGATGGGCTTTTAAGACCAGGTGTGGGTGTGTGACCATAAGATTTTCAAGAGTGGTCAAGATAAGGGCACAGTTCTCATACAGTATGTGGGATTTCTGCTATTAAATCATTTTAAGCCATTTCCAAACACCCTCAGCATCTCTAAGGCAGTTGCCAAGAGTAGTGTCTTCAGGAACTATGAACTTATGTACAGAACAGCTGGGTTTCCTGGTTACTGTTGAAGAAGAACAGTAAGCTCTTTTTGGTACTGAAGATGGCTCTTCTATGCAGTCTTAAGTGATGCTGTTTCGGAGGAAAGGGGAGATATGGTCTCTTCTCCATCTTCAGGCAAGTCAGTCCCAGTTTGAGAAAATGGCTGTGAAGTTTTCATCCATGGTGTCCCTTGATAGCTTTAATTTGATGTTTGTTTATCGGCCATCACTAAGTGTCATCTTTCTGCCTCTGAGCTGATCCCAAGCACACTTGTACAGCTTATGAGCATATCGTTTGCAACTTTTAAATTTAGTGGAACCCAGGCACAAAAGATTTGACTCCCAAATTGGGGAGTGAGAGAAATGGTCACAGGCCCACTACAAAGACCTTTTCTGTGGAGACATGGCTAAATAGAGGTGAAGAGAATTTACTTTCGGAAGAGCAAGAGGGTGAGGGTCAGCATGAGATCAAAGTATTTACATCCAGGCTAATATCTTACTGGTTTACAAAAACTTTCAAAGCCGAACAATTGTCCCATTTATGCTATTCCCCTCCTCCGCTCCCTTACTGGAAAGGAATTTTCTTGTTCCTGGGGGTAGGAACCTTATTCTCTTTGGTAACCTGGAGCTTTCCAGAGAGCCTGCAGTGGATTCACACACTTGGATTCTTTGGGATTGGACAGCTGAAGTTCCTTTGATTCTGATTTAGAACAGAAACAAAAGAGGAGCAAAATGTATTTTCAGGACAGCTTGTTGGTGCTGTCTGCCACTTATATTCTGAAAGGTTGTGCTTTGTAGTGCTCTCTGGACAGCATGGTGTTTGCTGAGCAATCAGTGTTTGCATCCTGTCCTCTTCATTTTGCCTGTGTCTGCACTAGAGTGAGCTGTTGACAGAGCTCGTCCACACACAAGTGGATCGAAAAATGATGTGTTTTGTCAACAGAGAGTAGCCATACAGTCTGGCTGCTCTCTTGATGGAATGGACCCAGGAACCTCTTTAGACAGCGTCTTGTGGCTGGCGAGCCCTATCCAAGTGTGCCCTTAAAGCAACCTCTCTTCCACGTTCTCCCCCCCGCCACCCCATGTTCCTTGCCCATGCTGAGGCTTTCTTATTTCCATAAGGGACAGCATAGCTACCACAGGGCTCGCTTGCCTTCTGTGAGAGCTTGTGCTTTCCAGATAGCCATGGTGCCAGAGCAGCCCCGGTCTTGTTCCAGACTCACTTCCAATTGTTCATCTGCTGATCATCCTGATCATGGCCATCCTTCACCTTCTCTGAGGAGACACGCCTGTCACTGTTATGGAGGAGTGTGCCCCAGGGCTCCATCTGCATCCCCCCACACTCTTCCCAGGTGACCAGGCGGGTCTGGAGGTACAGCACTAGTTCTGACTGGTGGAATTGCCTGGTCTTGGGGCAGTGGGATGACCAGCAGTGGCTCTAGACCTTCTGCTTGAGGAAGGACGCCTTCCCGGAGCTCTGCACCTGATTTGCTCCTGCCCTCTGGAGGGAGATCACCCAGATGCGGCCCACCATTCCACTGGAGAAGCAGATTGGCATTGCCTATGGAAGCTTGCCACCCCTGACAGGTACTGCTCCGTTGGGAACCAGTTTGGCCTGTGGGAGTCCACTGTCAGGGCTGTCCTTGTGTAGGTAAGGCATTCTTGGGCTGCAGACCCTGGAAGGGGCGGGCAGAGCGAACCAGGGGTGCAAAGGTTGTAGATGGCGGGGGGGGGGGGGGGAAGCCCCCCTGGGAGACCATGCCATTCCACTCTCCCACAGACCTGCTGCCAGGGGTTGTGGCCCCATGAGGAGGCACCCAAGGAGGAGGGCAGGGAAGCCCACTTGCACCCAGGGACTGACTCCCTCAGTTCCTCACATGTGTATTTGGTCTTCTCCCCATGCAGGTAGTGACAACCTTCAACATGCTCCTGCTCCACAGGGCAATCTGCATCGCAGACATGGACATGGTTGTGGCTGGCTTTGTTGCCTTGGGGTTCCCCAACTGCTTTGGGGTGATGGACGGCACCCCCATTCACGTCTGTGCCCTGGACCACAGCATGGCACAGTGCATCAACCGGAAGGGATACCACTCTGTTGTGGACCAGGGCCTGCAGCACCACCGTGGATGGTTCCTTGAAGTGTGCATTGAGTAGTTGGGCTGGGCACACAACATGCATGTGTTCCACAACTCTGGGCTATGTCAGAGGATGGAGGCGGGCACCTACATCGCCTGCCAGGAACTGGCGGTTGGGGACATGGACGTGCCGTTGTGCACAGTGGGGGATGCAGCCTACCTCCATGCCTTAGCTTAAGAGGCCCTATGCTGGCCACCTGGACCAAACACAAGACTTTTTTTAACACCCAGCTCAAGTAGGCACAGAATCAGGTGCAGTGTGCCTTTGGCTGTCTGAAGACATGGTTTGGGTGCCTCCTGACCTGGTTGCAAGTGGAGGAGCACAACATCCCCCAGGTTGTGGCCACATGCTGTGCCCTCCAGAACATAGTGGAGGGGAAGGTGTGGAGGCTTTCGTCCTGGGGTTGGGGGTGGATGCTGGCCAAGGCTATGAACAGCCAGGCGTGTGGCTCCCATCTGCCAAGCCCATCCGGATGGGCTGCAAATCTGCAAGGCCCTGAGGGAGAGGTGCTTCCATGACCCACAATGACCCTCCCCACAGCACCTGCAGCTTTACCCCGTTCCCACCACGGCCTCTCACTTCATTTTCTCATCCTTCCCCAGCTCCTCCCCAATAAAGGGGGACCCAGAAGTGGTGAATTTTGTAACTTTTTACTGGACCAGAGAATTTGTAAAAGAAATGTCATAAACTATTTACAGAGTTCAAAAAAAGGTAAACTGTATTCAGGGGGCCTTGGGAGGGGGTGGGGGGACATCAGTCCTGGGGGGTGGTGTGTGTGTGGAGGACTGCGACCCTGTGTAGTGCCAGCCCCGGGATCCCCTCCCACCACAGGTTCAGGGTCCCTGTCAGGGCTGGGTTGGGGTTGGGGGCACAGGGAGGTACAGATAGGGTCGGGGTTGGGCTCAGCAGGGGGAGGCCTGGCAGGGAAGAGGGGGGACAGCCATGACCATCAGTCACTGTGCCAGCTCCAAAACCCCTGGAGAGGATGTCTGGTGTGGGCAGGGGCAGCAGGCACAGGTGATTGGGCCATCTGGTCCCACCAGACACCGGTGATGGTGGGACATCAATTGATCCCAGGCCTGCATCTGTCGCTCGCAGTAGTCTTGCAGGAGGTCCATCTGCATGGTGTCATCATTGGGCCAGTAACAGCCCCTTTGGCTACTGGCCTGCCATGGTGGTGGGGTTCCAGCCTTCTTGGGCTGGCCAGCACTGTCCCTCAGATGGTGCAGCTGGTAGGGAGAAGGAGAGATTCTTTGTCGAGTGATTGCTCATGTGCATTCCAATTTGGGTGTGCGCCGAGCGCATGCCCGGTTGCTGGAAGCTTTTTGCCCTAGCCAGTAGCCTTAGGGTCGGTGCAGCGCCCACCGGAGTGGCACCCGTATGGCCACCCATATATGCACCGCCCGACCCACCCCTGCCCAGTTTCTTCTCGCCACGCAGTCGGTTGCTGGAGCTTAACTCTTGTCGAGAGTTTGCTGGTAGTGAACTTTATTGTTTTAATTAGTTGTAAATAGTTTAGATACCTATCTTCATAGATAAATAGTGCCTTTTTACCACCTAGTAAGCCGAGGTGGGTCTTTAACCCCTCTGCGCAAGGGGGTGCCTGGCTCCCCGGGGTTTAAAAACTGTTCGAGATGTGGCAAATATATGCCCAAAAGCAAACTGCATAAGGCATGTTTGGGTTGCCTTGGTGAGATTCATCTCATTCTTGCTACATGATCCCTAAGGGCCACGCGCCTCCCCCCCGCCACCACTGTGAGCAACAGCTCCCACCCCTCCAGGCTGAGGGAGGGGGATGTCCTAGGAGCACGAGCATGTGTGCCATGCACAGTGCGCCCTGCTGCACATGGACCCTGCAGTGCCTCAAGGACCAGGCTGACTGCTGTGCCCCCCTGCCCCTCTGGTCTGTGGGCTCGAGGCCAAGGGTGGGTGTCTGGCCACAGAGGGGTCCTTGCAGGGTAGTTTGTGCATTGGGCACAGCCTGCCTCCCCCAAGCATGTGGCTCACGGCGCTGTCCATGCAGGCAGGTGCTTCCTGTCAGCTATGGAGACACCCCTAAGCTGAGAGCCACACTCCTCAGTGATGTCTGGGGTTGGGCCATTGCCCATGTGGCTGGCCTGCTCCCAGCCATGGCAGGGGCACCCCCCCACTGCCCAACCAGGGCCCTGGGACTCCTGTGGCCTTGTGTGCAGCTGGGAACAGGCCAGCACCTGTGCCCAGGAGCTGCCTGCTGGGCCTGGGTGGGGGACACTGCCTTGTACATGATTGCATGTCCTGGGACTGCAGCATGGTGTCCTGCCTGAGCTTGCCAGGTGAGGCTGGTGGTACACCCCATCTGCCCCCCCCCACCCTCAAGTGTGTGACCCATGGGGTACTCACCAGAGGGTCCCTCAAAGAGGTCTGGAAGCGCCCTGGATGTTGCCTCACTGGAGGGGCCCGAGTCCAGGGTAATGACCAGCGTTCTCTGGCTGGAATTGGTCTCCGACTTGGGCTCTGGCTGTGCCCCCAGTGGGGTCCCTGGCTACTCCCAATCTTGCTCCAGCTGTGTCAATGGCTGCTGTTCTGGGGGCACTGTCCTCACCCCCCAGGAGCTGGTGGAGTTTTGGCATAGAAGGGGCAGGTGGCTGGTCCTGCCCCCTGACTTGTGCTGTGCATCTTGGGCCTTGATGTACCCCTGCCTGAGCTCCTTGACCTTTGCCTGCATCTTTTCCAGGGTGTGGGCGGGGTTTCCTTGGTTGGTCAGGGCTGTGGCAAGGTGGGTGTGCCCCAGTGCGTTGCACCTCTTAGTGGAAGGTCCAGGAGGATGGCTTCCTTGGCCCTCAGGCTCAGCTGGTCCGTCTGGTCTGGTCTGGGATGGGGCCCAGTGTTGGTCCTGGGATCCCTTGTACTGCTTCCCCCAGGACTCTGGGAGGTCTCAGGGTGTCTGGGTTTTGGCCGTTGGTGATAGTACATAGCTCTGAGTGCATGCTGGAGAGCTACTGGGCTTGCTGTTGCTTACACGCTCTCAGCTTCCTGCCACGGGATTTAAGACTGGCTGCAGGCAGAGATCATAGAGCTGTGACTACTGCGGACAGGGTGTCTCCCCTGGCCAGCTGTCTGGTGCCATGGAGGACTTACCTGTCAACAAAAAGCCAAACTTGCTTTTTGTTGATGAATTCTGTTGACAAAGGTCTTCTGCCTCGTGGGGGAGAGGCAGAAGGCTGGTTAAGTGTCGCATTCTATTGATTGATTGTTGATAAAACACATTTTTAATCTGGATGCTCTGTGCGTTTTGTTGACAAAACGACTGCTTTGTCGGGGAAAAAACCTTTAGTTTAGATATAGCCTTCATGCGTTAGATTTTTTGTACGAGTCCTATCCTGTACTATACAGTAGGGATTCTCAAACAATTCCATCCTGGGGTCCTCCTTTTGTTAGAAAAAGATCTCAGGAGCTGCTTCTCCCCGTCACTTCACATTTATGCATTGCAGCAATTGTAGCTGTTGCTTACATGCAAGGGTAACAAAGTATTTAGCAGCTGGAAGTAGCCCAGCCAACACAGACTGACTAGCTGTTTCTCCACAGTCCACTAGTGAGTGGAAGGCTGGTGGTCAGCAGATCTGTCTAGGAATTGGTGCTGCAAAAGACTCACTTCACACACTGCTAAAATGCAGCCACTTTTTTGGGAGGCAAGTGCATCACCAGCGAATGCCACTTAGATGTTGGCTTAACACAAGAATGGAAGATGAGTATTATGCTCAAGTGAAACTGCAGGTGCTCCTCATGTATGCAGCATCTACCATCACTACTGAATTCAGAATTTAGCCCACTCACTGGGGCTTTCACACCTCGAGTTCATGGAACGTTATGGGGCTTGAGAAGCTTGGCTTGCCATTTTGTGGGACAGATGACATCCTTGTAGCGCAAAAGTATGTTGCAGTGGTGCTTTGTTAGTGACCCCTGCAAGATCAGAGGCATCTCTTTGTCTCCATTATTGCTTATTTGGAATGCCTTAGGTTTCTTTAGCTAAGTCCTATCCAATTGCGAACTTAGATTGATCCTGCTTAGATTCTGTTGAGATGTAGCAAGATCACCATCCCTGAGGTGCTACAGTTACTTCCTTTGGTGCTGATGTGAGCTGCTTTTTTTCCATATTCATTTCACATCTGAAACCCTTTTTGTCTGTTTTGAATTTGTCAACTTGTGATTCAGGTGATGGCAATATGACTTTTGAACTGTTCTGAGCTGCCAGAAGCTTGGTCAGAGCTAGAGCAGCTCTTGCCATGATGTGCTCTTTGCCATGTTAGTGGCAGCTGACAGAACGTAAATTGTCCATGTGGCAGGTAGTTGTACACTTGGGCTAAATGATAGCTTCCATGGTGCATGGTTGGCTGGTGTTAGCCAGGAGTAAAGAGCTCCCTGTCTGCTGCATAGTTATAACACTGTAGTTGTCCAGTGTGTGTGTTCTAGTCAAATCTTCTGAGCTATCCAGATCTTAAGAGACAAGCTGAGGGCCTGCCCGAGTACCTTGTTGAGTGGGTTTTCTGGTGTGTGTGGGGCGGGGAGGAGGGAAGGGCACTAAATTAGTGATTGAATGCAAGAACCGTGACCATTCCTGCTCCTGAGATGAGCAGGACATGATGGATGTTTTGTGGAAGGTGTTTATGGTACCACGTAAGCCAGCAAGACAAGAGTTAGCTGTATCAGTATATTAGTTATATGGAGCCATGTAACTTTTGAGTAATAGCCTTTCCAAGTGGGAGCATTTCAGATCGTGGGGTTGCCAGCGTGACTGCTTTTAAAACAATGAGTGAGTTGGAGCTCCAGAAGTGTCTTGTCAGGTGGACACAGCAGGGTTGCTGGAAAGCAGGTAGTTGACCTTTAAAAGGATCTCTTGAGATGCTTTGTCTAGTTTGTACCTGTCACTAACTATACACTTTCTTTGCCTTTCACCTTGAGTTCCTGATCAGGGTTTTTTAAATTCTGGCCCCTCAGTTCGTGTTATGTAACATCCCTGAAGCTTGACAGCAGTTGCCTGTGTGGAAGAGTATCGAGTGTGTTTGGGTGTCTGTGTCTGTATCTAGTGTGCAGTAGCTTTCTGGAATTGGGAATAGCTCAGTTCCTCATTACTGTCCATTGTGGCTCCATATCTCTCTTGTCTGATTGGATTTTGCTGCTAAAAATGAGGGCAGTTCCTTAAATCTTTTTTTTTCCCCCCTTTTGCTGCTCTGGGAGGCCTGATGAGGCAATGCAAGCTGAACCAACACCTTTGTGTCTTGACCCTCTGAGTTAATTTCCTTCCTGTTTTGGGAGTACGTTCTTAGCATGTTGCTGAATGCTTCCCTAGCGGGGTGTGTGTGAGTGTGTGTGTGAGAGGCTGTGGGGCTCCTGCTGAGGGTAACCTAGGTGACACCTCTGGACTGCGGACAAAGGAGGAGGTGGAGCCTGAGGGGTTTGAATTGGAACTGGGAGTTGGGAAGCAGTTATTCTGGGCTGAGAGAGAGAGAGGGGCAAAGGAGGGGGCAGGCCCCTCAGGGCCTCCTCTCCCAAACATGGATTGGACTGGGTGTCTCTGCCTGCTGTACTGACTCCTCTGTATGACGCTGTGTCCTGTCAGCTAATAAACCTGCTGTTCTTCTGCTGAGTGAGAGTTGCTCCTGCCTGCGGACAAGGTGCAGAGCTTGGGGACCCCCGAACGCCATCATATTGGTGTCAAGAGTGGAATGTACTGTACCCCAAGGATGGAGCATCCAGCAGTAAGTGATGGGGGCCCAGGAGGAAGAAGGGGGGCCACCAAGACCCTGTGTGCTGACGGGCAGTGAGGTGCAGTCCCAGAAGGTGGAGGGGCCGAGGGCCTAATCCCCAGGAACAAGTGACCCCTGAGGAGGCTGACAACACTGAATGAGCTCTTCCCAAAAGAGTATGGTTGTACTCTTTGAGAGGGTGTCACACGGAAGAAGGGGTTCCTTTGGGAGTCTGTTGGAGTCTGTCCCGGTGGGCAGAGGGGCCTATGGCCTAACCACGGGGAGCTTGTGACGCACAAGGAGTCTGGCACACTGAAAGGATTCTTCCAGGAATCGTGGGATACAGAGGGCATCGGCCTGTGAGCCTGCAACCACGCTCATCAACTCTGCTGTCAAGCAGCAGCACCTGGAAACTGAATTGAGATTAAAGGAGCTGGACAAGGTAGCATGAATGTGCAATGGCAGAGCTGAGGATTAAGGAACTCCTGCAGGGATGAGCCCAGATCCGGGCAGGGAACCCTGGACTGCATGGTGCTCTGAACTGGATGGCCTGCCACAGTTCAAGGAGGGAAAGAGTGATTTCAGCTCATCGTCAACTAGTGGCGAAGACAGACCTGCGAAGAGTTTTCCAGGCCTGGACTGAGGAAGATGCTTGTGTGTCTGTGCAGGAAAGCAGCTTGTCCACTGGGAATGGAAAGCTGTCTGAGAGAGAAGCTGCTTCATTTCTGGGCATGTGTCTGAGACCAGCCAGGGGGGCTAGGACGAAGGAGAGTGTCTCTAATTGTCTGTGTTGAACAGCAGCAGCATGCCTGGGGAGAAAGCAGAGCCTGCATTTGAAAAAGGTGGCAACAAGGAAACTAGTCCATTGTCTGAAGAAGAATCCCCCAGCCTGGGGTGGATGGAGAGGGACCCATGAAAGAGCATTCCAGGTGTGACTCTGAATCCAGCCATGGGGGCTGGAACAGAGGCAATGTGGGCCTACCTCTGTGTCTCGCAGGGAGGATGATGCTTTAACTTGTTCTGATCCAGTTACCATCATCAGGGAATCCCAGAGACTAGACGATTCTGGTACTTGTTCTTTGTCTGATGCTGAGGTGTTACTGGGAGGGGGTGAGAGGACTCTGTCTGACCAGAGTCATCCTCTAGCCAGGACACAGGAGCCGTGTCTACACGTGCACGCTACTTCAAAGTAGTGGCACTAACTTCAAAATAGCGCCCGTCACGGCTACACGCGTCGGGCACTATTTCGAAGTTAACTTCGACGTTAGGCGGCGAGACATCGAAGTCGCTATCCTCATCAGGAGATGGGGATAGCGCCCTACTTGGATGTTCAACATCGAAGTAGGGACCGTGTAGTCATTGCGCGTCCCGCAACTTCGAAATAGCGGGGTCCGCCATGGCGGCCATCAGCTGAGGGGTTGAGAGACGCTCTCTCTCCAGCCCCTGCGGGGCTCTATGGTCACCGTGGGCAGCAGCCCTTAGCCCAGGGCTTTTGGCTGCTGCTGCAGCAGCTGGGGATCCATGCTGCAGGCACAGGGTCTGCAACCAGTTGTCGGCTCTGTGGATCTTGTGTTGTTTAGTGCAACTGTGTCTGGGAGGGGCCCTTTAAGGGAGCGGCTTGCTGTTGAGTCTGCCTTGTGACCCTGTCTGCAGCTGTGCCTGGCACCCTTATTTCGATGTGTGCTACTTTGGTGTGTAGACGTTCCCTCGCAGCGCCTATTTCGATGTGGTGCTGCGCAACGTCGAAGTTGAACATCGATGTTGCTAGCCCTGGAGGACGTGTAGACGTTATTCATCGAAATAGCCTATTTCGATGTTGCTACATCGAAATAAGCTACTTCAATGTAGGCTTCACGTGTAGATGTAGCCAGGAAGAGCAGACTGGCAATGGAGTTATGCTGTCTGATGAAGATAAAGAAGCTGGTAGCAGAAGGGAGGAAAGTAACCCTAACCTTTTGTCTTGTGGTACTAGCTGTCTACCTGGAAGGGGATTATGTGGAAATCTGCCTGATGGGCCAGAAATGGTCCTGGATGTAGGTGAAACCCAGGAGTTGGTTGTGGCTCAAGGGAGCAGTGCCCCTGTGGAGTTGGAAAAGGGTGAGTTGTTTGAGGGAGCTCTTGAGGAAGAGAATTTCCGTGAGCAGTCTGTGGAGACTGGAGAAAATGGGAGTGAGGTGAAGGAGAGTGAACAGGAAAGGTGCTTGTCTGTAAGAGCCAGAGCAAGCCCTTTGCCTGTGGAGAAGTTTGTTTCAGCTCCTGATGGCCAAGACCTGCAAGTGTGAAACCACTTACTGTGCTCTGCAGGTGTCCAAAGCAGTCTGTGTAAAACTTTCTCAGGAATTGGAAGTTGGTCCAAGCAAAGTGAAAGCTGTAAGGGAATGTGAGCAGCCCTGTAATGACCAAGTGACTGGGTGTGACCAGCTTACTGGGAGTGTAATCCTGTTCCAGGTCACTTGCAGGAGAGGGCCAGCAATTCCCTGTCTCCAAATGCTCTAAACAGTTGTATTCTGGTAACGAACTCCACTTCTGATTCCATGGGGGAAGCAGAAGTTGGAGGTGGAAGGACAAAGGAGCTGTGGGCCTGGTGGGCTAGTAAGGGATAAACAGGGATTCCTTCATGTGGATTCTGTGTCTGGGACTCAAAACAACTTTCAGAAAGCAAAACAAAAAGGCAGTCCACTAGCACTTTAAAGGCTAAGAAAGCAGTTTGGTATGCCAATTTCCAGACTGACTGGAAGGGGAAAGCCATCCTGAGGATCAGGGATGGCCCAGCTCTCCTTAGAAGGGATGGCCCAGCTCTCCTTAGAAGGGAGGGCACACCCAGAGAGATCAGATTTCCACCCCACGGGGCAAGGGGAAGATTAGAACTTGGTTTTGCAAAGGAAAGGCCTCAACCATTTAGCTCTAAAATGCCAGATTCTCAAGGATGTTGCACAAAGGTTGTGAGATGCCTAAGAGCAACGTAAATGTATAATTGCAATGGGTCTGTTCTTGTGACTCATGCTGACTGCTGTAACCAAGGGGTGCTGCTACCAAAAGCTGTAATACCATTTACTGAATGTTTGGAAAGAACCATGTAACATGATGACATAGATGTATAAGCATGAATTGTTGAAGGAGTTTGTAATTCTGAAATGTAAGTGTTTCTGTAGCTAGTCTTGCAACCTCTCACAGAGAGGGAACATTCCAAACATATTGTGTGGCATGGAAGGGGAAACTGAGGCACACAACCATTTGGGTGGTATGGCTAAATGCCAAGGGTGGAAAGCATGTGTACCTTCCTTTACTGGACTGTAACTGAATTCCAAACATTTGCTGGAGCAGCTATATGGACTGGTGGGCAGACGGGGCAGGGGACCAGACCGGGGAAGAACCATTTGATCTGCTGGTGCTGCAGCAGCTGTATGGGATCTACCTGCCCTGCCCAGTTGAGAACATGGCTGATGGACCAGAGACAGAAGCAGGGAGACCAACCAACCTTAGGGAACCAATGGGAGTTGCCTGGCTGCATTACATGAAAGGGGCCAATACCAAGCTCCTCATGGGGAGTCTTCCCCTGCAGGATTACGATGTGGAGATGGTACACATCGAGGGGAGCACCAAGGGTACAGCTGATGCCCTATCGCATGCGAAGGGCTCCAAACTTCCCCAGGTCACTGGCTGTGTGACCCTGCTCAGTTTGGTCTGGAAGGTGGGAGAGATGTGATGGTGTGGGAGATAGGTGTGTGTGTGTCACACAGGGTGTGGGGCTCCTGTTGAGGGTAACTGAGGTGACCCAGGTGACACCTCTGGACTGAAGACAAAGGAGGAGGTGGAGCCTGAGGGGTTTGAATTGGAACTGGGAGTTGGGAAGCAGTTAGTCTGGCCTGGGGGAGAGAGAGAGAGACAAAGGAGGGGGCAGGGCCCCAGCTCCGGGGGCCCCTTGGGGCATCCGCTCCCCAGCATGGATTGGACTGACTCTCTCTGCCGGCTGTACTGACTCCTCTGTACAATGCTATGTCCTGTCAGCTAATAAACCCACTGTTATTCTGCTGAGTGAGAGTCACTCCTGCCTGCGGATGGGGTGCAAAGCTTGGGAACCCCCGAACCATATCGCAGAAGCATCCTTCCTACAACCCCTCCTGTCTGGTTTCTAAGAAGGCCCAAATCTTGAGTGCTGTGGGGCCTTGCTACATGACAGATGCAGACCTAATACTTATGCTTGCTGCTGAGCACAATATCATAGGATGCCTCCCACACAGGGAAGAGTGTTGTGAGGAGAGGGTGCAGTCTTTTCTTGGCCATCTGCAGAGGTCTCTAAATGGTCAGGGGAAGAGGCAGCAAAGTCTCCTGGAGCACACTGCAATGCAGGGAAAGGAGAACTCTGCTACTCTGAGCCTGTTGTATATGATTGCATAGGCTGTGGTCAAGGGCTATCCAGCAGGAGGAACACATGAGAATGGTGAAGGAATCATGTTGTTTTGTTATATCAAGGACCTAATTGTGCTGTAATTCACCTATTAAAGGGGCAATAGCAAGGCTATGGCGGAAGTCTTAACGTACCGTGCTTAATTCCTGGACTCGCATGTTTACATTCTTAGCCTATATGAGATAATTCAAAGCTGTATATTTGGAAGGTAGGTTGGTGGATTAGTTCCTTAAGACGAGTGAATGTTCCCAGTTCACTGGGGTGGGGGTATTTGGGCTGAGTTTCAAATACCTAGCCTTCCTTACAGGTGCTGTGGAAGGACTGAAGTGGACGTGGGGATGTGGAGAACTTCTGGGAAGAGGTTCCTGTAATGCCATGTTAGCAATTGGAAGGATAGGTGAGCTTATATGGAATATGAACACATCATGAAATCCTAGTGTAGAAAGGGCAAAATATAGCTTTATCTTGATGTAGCTCATCAGCTGGCAAGAGGGGAAGCCTTATTAAAAACTATCTAGCCAAGTAAGAACTTCAAACTTATTTGTAAAGTGACTTCAACAGAGATTGTCTTGCTTCTAATATAGGGAGGGTAGATATTGATTAAATTTCAGTTAAATACAGGGTGCTTTAAAAATTAATATCAAAAGGCCTAAATGTACTATAATTTAAATTAAATTAAAAATAACTTGCTTGCTGTCAAGTATAAATGAGTCAAACCCCTGAACTGGTGGAAATCTCTAACTGAAGTCTAACCTTGGAATTGGAGTTTAAAATGCTAAATCAACTTTTGACGGCACCACTTGTAAGTGCAAGGGGAGTATCTTCTTTTCAGTTTATTCAACTGGTTCAATTCAGTGACTACCTCATTTACACTTTAAAAAAAGCAACTGGGAGTTAAAAAAGCAGAACTGCTTCTTTTTCCTCTTGTATCCATGCATAAAAGCTTGATGTGAGAAAATGAGATCTCATCTAAAATGCTGAAGGGTGGACAGGATGACCAGAAACAACTGAGTTTACAAAATACAGTAATACCTCCTTGGTATAAAAATCAGGTAATTGTAAATGCAAAACATATTTTCTTAGTTTTCAATGTATCCAGCCCATTTAAGGCAGTTTTATGTACTAAAACAAAAGCTGGTTTGTGCATCTATAATTGATTTTGAATTTCCATCCAAATCATTTGATGAAAATCACTATCACAGTAAATAAAAAGGTATCCTTTACCATTTTCTAACAATAATACAAAATGTAAAAAAAAAAAAAAACCCCTCTGCATTGATGCAAGTTAAGCTATATAAAAGTGTGTAGATGTAGTGTAGTCTCCTGAATAGCAAAAAAAATGACTGAAATTAATGTAAAAGTTGCAAATCAATGTTTTAATGATATCGGCCTATGCAAATCACTTTCTCTGGGAAAATAGCTCAAGTGGAAATGTGAAATATGAATTAATATCAGTGATTTTTAAATCAAGGTTTCCTGCTTTCGTATTTGTCATGATTAAAATCTATCTGAATTTCTTCATCATCAACAGCCATGGGCTCAGCGCTCATTAGTGTGCGATGCCTCCCTATTTCCTTCCATCTTTCCCTGGCCAGTGTGGAGTGGCTTAGTTTGGTGCAGTGATATTCTACGCAATCTACTATATCATCTACCCATTTTCTGTGGGGGCTTCCTCTCCTATTTGAACTGTCCATTATGCTAAATACCAGGGTCTTGACTTTTGTTCATCAATCTGTAGATAGGCCTGAAGAGCTGTAACTTGTGTTGTATAACCTTCTGCAGTAGATTCTCTTTTGGCTGTATCTTCCTGTATAATTCCTCATTAGTGACCTTTTGCATCCATCCTATTCTCGGGATCTTTCTATAACTCCTCTCAAATGCCAATATTCTTCTGTTTGAATCTTGCGTTATCACCCATGTCTCACATCTGTACAACATGCTGCTGAATATGCACGTTTTCAAGATGTTCAGCTTTGTTCCTAAGCTAATTGCTTTGCTTTTCCAGATCTTAGCCATCGCCTTCAAACTCGCTCTTGCTCTTGCTATTCTAGTCACTATTTCCTTTTTACAGTCTAGATCATGGTTTCCTGAACTGGGGGAGTGCCCCTTGGGGGGGGAGGGGTTATGAAGAAATTCCAGGGGGGCATGAGGCAACCCAGCCCCTCATCATTTTCCCCCCCATCCAAAGAAAAAGCCAGCCTTTGCCTCCAGTTTTCAGCCCCTGCCATTTTATGTGGGCAACCCAGCGCAGCCACTATGAAAAGCAGGCAGCTGGCAAAGACTGACATGGAGATAGCTGCCTGTTGCAAAGAGGTGTGAGTGTGGGTTGGGAAGGGGAGGGAGAGGAGGAGAAGGATGGGGTTAGATGGGGGCTGGGGGTGCCTAGCTTCGGGGGAGGGGAGGGACTTGGGCAGGGGAGCTCGCGGGTCTCGGGCAGGTGGCTTGTGGGGCTCGTGGGGCTTGGATGTCTGGCCCTGGCATTGCAGGGCGTGGGCGGCTCAGGCTGGTGGGTGGGTGGGTGTCTGGTCCCGACAGTGTGGGGGTCAGTCAGCTTGGATGGGTGGCTCTGGCAGCACAAGGCTTAGGTGGGCGGGTAGCTGGTGCAGGCAGTTCTGGCAGCTAGCCAGCTGGGGCTGCTGC
The DNA here is from genome assembly GCF_033958435.1 of Carettochelys insculpta. Classification (NCBI taxonomy): domain Eukaryota; kingdom Metazoa; phylum Chordata; order Testudines; family Carettochelyidae; genus Carettochelys; species Carettochelys insculpta. The sequence goes on from NC_134147.1 coordinate 405,553, forward strand.
AAGCACCCATAAGGGGCCAAGAAAAACTATATTTGCTTATTTTTAATTTCAAATAACATTTGAATATCAAGTTTTGTTTATTTTAAATTACAAATTGAATTTTTTGTTTAAAAGGGGATTGGATGGTAAAGAAGAGGTGGTGGGGGCATGAGGGTTTCTCAGAAATCAAAAGGGGGAAGTGATGCCAATAAGTTTGGGAACTGCTAGTCTAGATCATACATCATGTTTCTCCCCAGCTATGTGAACTGCTCTCTGTCCTCTAGTTCAATCCTGTCTGTTGAGCTTCCTTCCTATTTCCTTATCTCCAAATACCATTGGTTTTGTTTTATTAATGTTCACAATCAGTCTGTACTACTTCCCTTCCTCATTTAACATCTACGCTATTCTCCCTAACTTCCTTGGTAATGCTGTCATCTGTGAACCTCAGGTTGTTAATTCTCATACCATGCACCCATATCCCTTTTACCTCCTCCTTGATCTTGTCCATCGTGCTCTTGAGGTGTGTGATGAAGATATTCAGCAATATCGGATCTCCTTGTCTCATACCTCTGCTCATTCTAAACCAACTTCCCAAGTCTCCATATGTTCTCGCCGCTACCTCTGCATTGTCATGGATATCCTTCAGTAACCGTATCAGTCTGCTATCCACTCTGCATGACTCCTGTACCGCACAAATCACTTTCTGATCTATACTGTCAAACACATTATGAAAATCAACAAAGCAGTGTAGATCTTCTTGTTCTTTTGTCAAGCTTTGTCCACTATCGATCTTAGTGCCAATATCAGCTGTATGGTACTTCTCTTTCCTGAATCCTGTTTGCTCATCCATTAAATGTTCTTCTAACTGTGATCTCGGTCACTCTGTCAGTACAGTAGACCCTCGAGTTACGCGAGGGTTCCGTTCTATACAGCTTTGCATAAGGTGAATTTCACATAAATGGGGGTCCAGCTTTTTCCTTGGCGGAACACATGTTTTGCAGCCACGGAAGCAGCAGAAAGGTAATTCCTGTGGGGCAGCTGGTGGGGGTCGTTGGGGAGGGTTAAGCCTGGCAACAGGTGGGGGCCAGGGAGCTATGCTTGGGGTGGATTAGGGCTGTAGGGGGGCAAGGGGTGGAGTTGAGCCAGAGCCATGGTCAGGTGGTGAGCTGGGCTGTGGGGGATTTGAACCAGAGCCGCACGCGGGGGGTTTTGAACCAGAGCCACGGATGGAGGGTTTTAAACTGGGGTTGGGGGGATAGGAAGGTTGAACTGTAGCTGCGCATGGGGGGGTGAGCTGGAGCTGTGTGTGGGTGGTGAGCTAGCACAGGGGGGGTTGAACTGGGGCATTGGGGGAAGGTTGAGCTGGAGCCAAGCGTGGGGGGTGGTGAGCCAGAGCCATGCATGAGGGTTGGTGAGCCAGCAGGGGGGTTGAACTGGGGCTGGGGAGGCTGAGCCGAAGGTGCACCTGAGGGGTGGTGAGCTACAGCCAGAGGCAGGGGTGAGGTCCGAAGCCAGGGAGGTTGAGCCAGGACCTGGGAGAGGGAGTTACGCGCAACTGTAAATCGCACGTTTCCGGCATTTACTGTAGGAATTGGGGGTCAGCTGCGTAAGAGCGGGCTCGTGTACTCTGAGACCTTACTGAATCACCATCAGCACCTTGCCTAGGTGACTCGTTAGGGCAATCATTCTTTAGTTCTTGCAATCCAATGCACTTCCTTTCTTGTAGCTTCTCCTGCAGCTGCCTTAGAGAGAAGACCATATCAACGGTAGACCTCTCTGCGCGGAATCCGCACTGCGATTCAGGGTACACCCTCTCAGCAATCTTCTGGAGTCTGCCAAGGATGACGCGAGCCAACAGTTTACCAGTGACGCTTAGGAGGGAGATTCCACGGTAGTTGTTGCAGTCGCTTCTGTCTCCTTTGTTCTTATACAACGTTACAATGTTAGCGTCACGCACATCCTGTGGAACCTCACCCTCTTTCCAGCACAGGCACAGTAGCTCATGCAGGGGTTCCAGGAGTGTGTCCGCGGCACATTTGATTACCTCTGGTGGTATACTGTCCTGGCCAGGGGCCTTTCCAGCTGCAATGCTGTCGATGGCTGTCTTCAGTTCATCCACAGTCGGCTCTTGGTCCAGTTCGTCCATTACTGGTAGGAGCTCGACGGCATCGAGGGCTGCGTCAACCACAACATTCTCGCGTGAGTACAGCTCGGAGTAGTGCTCAACCCAGTGCTCCATCTGTTTGGCTTTGTCAGCGATGACTTCACCAGATTTGGATTTCAGAGGTGCCATCTTGTTCTGGGTGGGTCCTAATACCTTCTTCATACCCTCGTACATTCCTCTGAGATTACCAAAGTCGGCACAGGTCTGAATGCTGCTGCATAGCTGGAGCCAGTGGTTGTTGGCACAGCGCCTGGCTGCCTGCTGTACTGTTCTTCTGGCCTCTCTAAGCACTTGCTGGGTACTCTGGCTCGGTGAGCATTTGTACTCCAGGAGTGCAGCGCGCTTCTTTGCAATGACTTAATCATCTCATCAGAGTTAGCTTCGAACCAGTCGTTCGTGTTTCTAGATCTTCTTCCAAACACCGACAAGGCCGTGTTGTAAACTGTATCCCTCAGATGTTGCCATTTGGATGTCGCATCGACGCTCCTAGGGCCGCTGCGCAGATTTTCCTGGAGGGTGTGTCTGAATTTTTCAGCTTTCTCCGAGTTTGCGGTCTTTCTGGCGTCAATGCGGGGCCTTCCAGCAGGTTTAGAGCGGTACAGCTTCTTGGATCTGAGCTTGAGCTTGGAGCAAACTAGCGAGTGATCTGTATCACAGTCAGCACTATGATAGCTGCGTGTCAGAAGGACGTTTTTGAGGTTATTACGTCTAGTGATGACCAGTTGATGCCAGTGCTTCGAGCGTGGGTGTCTCCACGACACTCTGTGCTGTAGCTTTGTTTGGAAGAATGTGTTTGTGATGCACAGTGGTACATGCACAGTTCAAACACCCTGTCGTTGGACATTGAGCTAAATAGGAGGATCGGAAAAGCGGCCACAACTCTGTGCAGACTCAGCAAAAGAGTGTGGAATAACAGCAAGCTGTACTCTCACCAAAATGCAAGTCTACGGAGCCTGCATCCTCAGCACCCTCCTTTATGGCAGCGAGACTTGGACCCTGTATGCCCGCCAGGAAAAGAGGCTGAACGTCTTCCACTTGCGCTGCCTCAGGCGCATCCTTGGAATATCATGGAAGGACAAAGTGACCGACACTGCTGTCCTCGAGCAAGCTGGAATCCCAACCATGCACACCCTCCTCAGGCAGCGTCGACTCCGCTGGCTTGGCCATGTCCACAGGATGAACGATGGAAGGATTCCAAAAGACATCCTGTATGGTGAGCTAGCCTCTGGCAAAAGACCTCCCGGATGCTCCCAGTTGTGTTACAAAGATGTCTGCAAGAGAGACCTCAGAGAGGTAGACATCGAGCTGGACAATTGGGAAGAACTAGCAGACGACCGCAGCGGATGGAGGCAGGGGTTACACAAGGGCCTTCAGAAGGGCGAGTTGAAGATCAGACAGCTAGCAGAGGAGAAGCGAGTGCACAGAAAGCACAATAAGGACTTGCAAGAGATGCAGCAAGGACTGTCACGCTCGTGTGGGTCTTTATAGTCACAATAGACGCTGTAAATGAAGTCCTCAATTGAAACTTTAAAGGGCGCGATCCATAGTCTATGCAGACTGAAGGATGCCTACTACCTTTCTTGTGTATTGTCACTAGCATGGATCTTGTCTGTTCCTTAGGTGCCTTCTTCTCTTTCCACGCTGTGTTATATAGTTGGTGTATTTCCTGAATCATACTTTCTCCACTGTTTGATGCTCTGGGCTCTTGTTCTTCAGTCATTTCACTGCTCTTTCTGCTTCCTCCTTCGAAATACTGATCTCCCTCTCAATGCTCGGCGGAGATACCTCTTTCAGTTCTTCAATCAGTCTCTCTGAGACATTCGGTCCAACTGTGCTTTGTCCAGATCAGTGCAGTATCCATTGCTGCACAACCTTCTCCTTGTTCCTGAGCACCGTGTCTTCTCATCTTTCATCACCATCTCCTTTGGCTGCCACTTCCTATTAATGTTCCTAATCATCCTATACACCTCTCTGGTCTTACACTCGCTTAATACCTCTCTATCTTCACACTGCTTCTCTAACCATTTTGCCTTATCCATTCTGGCCACTTTCCTTACTTCATTGCATTTCATTCTGTGTTGCTGTTCTGCCCTCTGGGAAACATCCTTCTGATCTTCAATGCTCTCTTCTCGTGGACCAACTTCAGTGTCTCCTGCATAATCGACTTCTCATTGAGCTTCTCTTCTTCCCAAACAGTCTGCTCAACTGCCTCTTCTATTGCTGTGGCTATCCCTTCAACTCTTACCTGGGTCTTTCTCTGTGCCCACATTCCTGATGATCTCTTTGAGCACTGCTCTGTATGCATTCCCTATTTCCTCCTCGCCTAGCCTCACCATGTCTCTTACTTTCTTAAACTGTGTCTTATGCTTTCTTTTGAGTTTCGTCTTGATGTTCTCAATCACTAGACTGTGGTTTGAGTCTATATCTGCTCCTTGGAAAGTTCAGCACTGCTGTACTGATGTTACCCATCTTCTTATCAAGATCATATCTATCATGTTCTTGGATTTCCCATCATTCAATTGCCATGTCCACTTCCTACAGTCCTTTTGTTGGAATCTCATGTTGCAGATAATTATCTTGTCTTACCTCGTCAATTTTTTTTATCCAAACCTTCCCATGACTTTCTCTCAACCTTCATTATCTGTTCTGAACTTTTGTGTTCCAGTCTCCTTTGACGATCAACACGTCTCTCTCTCCAGTATCTCCTCCAGTCTTTTTGTCAAGTCTTTACAAAGTAGCTCGATTTCTTCCTCTGTACTGCCCAACATGGGTGCATACATCTGAACGACCGAGAAGTTGAATGGTTGCACTTCGAATCTCACTATCATCGTTCTTGCACTCACTGGTTTGTATCCAAACAGTTTTACTCTAGCTCCTTTGCTAAGAAGCAGTCTGACTCCTGCCTTATGCTTCTTTTCATTCTCTGACCAAATGACTTCGCAACCACACATCTCTCCCTCTGTAATCCAAGTACATTGCATCGGTATCTCCATGTCCTTTCAGAGAAGCTCTAACTTTCCAGTTGCCCACAGTGTTCGGGCGTTCCATGTTGCAATTGATAGCATATGCGTTAGTTGTAATTTTCTTTTGGTAGCCAATTTATCAGACCAACTCCCATCAACCAATTAGTATCACAGACCTTGTTCATCCTGGTGATTTCCAAGCTGGCATCTTTTATCAATCGTACTGGCATAACATTTCTTTCATTCATATTGTTTTGTGATCAGCGCATCATCACTCATTTGACCAACCCTCCTCCTTTAATCCAGGCTTGGGACTGGCATGGAATCCCTAGGGGCTTTCATGGCAGAGTTGATCAGCATTTGCTTTGATTTAAATCAAAGCATTCTGGTTTAATGGGGCTGTTATGATACCTATCCCTCTGCCCAGAGGGGTAAACGGAGCCTTGAAAGCCCAGTGTTCGGACTTGGTTTATGTCTACAAAGCTCACTGAAGCGAGCTTCCTCACTTGAGTCAACAGACTGGATCTAAAGCCTTTGTGGGGGCTGGACATCAGAGTCTAAGCTCCAGCCCAAAGTGTAACTTGAGAGCTGCTTTTAGGGCATAAGCCCAACTAGCTCAAGTGTGCCAGTGCGGGCTGAGCAGCTCACTTCTGGGTTGTGCAGACACAACTTGAGGCAGTCTTGGGAATACCTAGGACAATTCCTGTTTTTCTGTTGTGGTTTGGAGTTTAGGTATTTTTACAGCTAACATGTGAAGGAGGTTTTGTCTGCAAAGTGGAGGTCCTGGGAAGGGAGTTAAAAACAAACTATTTTTATTTTATCACAAATGTGGCTTGGTGTGTTTTACTTTAGCTTCTGGAGTCACTCAGGCTAGTGTGAGGTTTTTATATTCTCCTGCTACTGTTACAACAGTAGGCTAAATGTGTATATAAAAACCCACTGGGAATCAGAAGGAAGTGGTTTGCTGCTCATGGGAACCAAGGTACTGTGTCTTGCTGTAGCAAAGATCCTCTGCAGGAGGGATCAGTAGTTAAATGACTTTGTGTTCTTCTGTATTGTGTGTCGCATTCTCGCATCCATGGCTTATTAAGGGCTCCTCTGTCAGCCAGCCAGCCTTGATGTCAGTTGTGCTCTGTGTATGTGCATTTACATGGCCTGCCTCTACTTGCAGGGAAAGGACTGGAGCGGTGATATTGCAATAGGGCTTAAAAAATCCATTGGCTAATGGCAAATATGACCTTTCCCCATGCACTAAGGAAATGGTCTAGGCCGGTGGTGTCCAACAGAAATTCAAGTATTGCTAGAAGCCCCTGATGTCCCCGCACAAACTGCCAGCAACTCACCAGGGCTTCAGAAGGAGCTGCTGACGGTACTGCCATGCGCTTGTTCCACCAAGTGGTGGGGCGCATGGAGGCAGAGGGTGCTCCGTGTGTGTGGCTGTAAGGAGTCGCATTTCACCACAGTGCAGTGTCCAGTTAGCCACATGTGGTGAAGAGGAACTGTGTTGAACACCCCGGGTCTAGGCCCTTTACATATATGGAAAAGCAATGGACCCTGCCCCATGGAGCTTACAATGTAAAATGCATGGTTATTGGGGTTAATGGTTCGTCTTGCATTAGGTCTTCTTGAGGGGCAAAATGAGATGTGAGCAGAGTGAAGCGGTCTTCACTACAGCCTATGTCTGCAAACCTTAAGGGTGTGACCAGTCTCTTGCTGATAATGTCTGGCACTTGCCAAGGAGCATTTTTATGTTGATGGGAAAGCTCTCTGCTTCACCAGCTGCACTGCGGCAGCATGGCTATATGGGTACAGCTCTGTTGCTGCAGTGCCATACATATGAAGAGCACATAACTTGTGCACCTCAGTTTCAATTCTTGTATTATTTAATACTAGTCTGGTGCTTGGAGAGCAGAGACTTGGTGGTGATTGCAGGACTGGAAGCATTTCAGCTTAGTTAATTGTGTTCAGTTGACTCAGAAATCTGGCCTTCAGAAATGAGAGAGGCTACTAGGCTCCACGTGTTTGTTCCATTAACATATTACAATGCATGGTGGTCTCCAAATAATTGTGCATTTTGGATTAAGGAGGTCTGGCTTCAGTTGTAAATATTACTACTTATATAGCATGAGGTAACTATATGAACCCACACCCCTAAGGTTCAACTTTGCAAGAACATAGCAGCATGTATGTAGTAAGGAGCAGAACTTGCTCTGAGTACTGCATTCCTAGAGTGATGGAATGGCTACCTGCAGAAACTGACAAACAGTTTGGCTACTTTGCTCACATATTTACCGTTTCTCATAACCTTCTGTTGTCTGCTTATGCACTGAGCAGATGAGCCTCTCCAGTGCATCTATGGATACTTTGCATGTGGTGTTTCTTGTGGGTAGGTAAGTTGTCATGGCAGGGAAGGATAGGTCAGTGGTTTGAGCACTGGCCTGCTAAACCCAGGATTGTGAGTTCAATCCTTCAGGGGGCCATTTAGGGATCTAGGACAAATATATTAAAAAACAAAATCAGTCAGGGATGGTGATAGGTGCTGTTGTAAGTGCAGGGGATGGGATTTGATGACCTCCAAAGGTCCCTTCCAGTTCTATTAAGTCATGGAGCACTGCGAGTTGAGCTGGGTTAAGAGAAGCTGAGATGATAGGTCTGCTCCCATGTAGTGTTGCTGTAGCCTTGACCTCTGCCACAGCCTCTCTTTGGGAAGTGGTAGCAAGGGCCACCAATCTATACTATTGCTGCAGAAGATGGCAGGCCAAGGGTTCTCTTTTCCCTATCCACAGCTCCCAGCCTTCAGATGCAAATCCTGGAAGCTTCAACCCCTCCCATCCCTGAAGACCATCTCCCTTGCCCCAAAGAGCAGGCGTTCTCTGCTGGGGTGAACATGGTTAGCAGCAGCAATGAGTTGGGGCTAAGAGAACCTGTGGCTTGAATGGAGACAGATGAGGCCTCATGTTTTATTCTTGTCCATATAAATTACTGCATCAAGGCAACAACACAGTTTCTAGTCCAGCAGCTAGTTGCAGATGTGCAGTGGCAGATCCTAAGGGCATAGGGACAGGGTGTCCTTACTGCTTGGCTCTGGAGCTAATGTGTCTCCCTGGGAGCTCCAGGCTGAATGTGATGTGAGGCTCTTGCTTTACCCATCCAGGACCAGGTGCAGCTGTTGCCTAGTCTCCCTCTGCTGTAGAGCGGGGTTGAGCAAACTTTTTACAGCAGGCCATCTTCTCATCCCTTTTTGTCCAGTTAGCAGCCCCCTCACCCTCAGCCTGTCTAATGTAATCCAGACTGATCGAAACTTCAGTTATGCTTATGGGGGAGGGGGGACACAGCCACAAAAACAAAACCCTTTTGGCATATGTAAGAAAACAAGTCTGTAGAATGTAAAAGCCGTGTGAATACACATACATGAAAACAGTAACATTTCAACATTTTTAATAAGGTGGATGAGCTGAGACCCAGCTGCCGATTGTGCTGTGCTGTGCTGTGCTGTTCTGTTCTGTGCTTAGGAAGGGTGCTGTGCTTCCTTAGGAAATTTCACACATTCCCATCCCTCCCAAGGGGACCCACTTCCCTGAGAAGACCCACACCCCTGCTATAGAGCAATGTATACCTCTGTTCAAAGTCCTCCCTTTCTGGGACAAACAGATCTCAAAAGCAGACTGCTGCCATCTGTTCTTTCCCGAGCTCCTCACACTTTGGGCTTCAGCACTCGGAAGTTAACCTTGTGCAGTTTAAGGTGGAAGCAATTTTCTTGTTTATGGGCAGGATAAATTTTGCTGCATGCCCTGAGGCATGTGTCGCTGTAAACCACCAGTAGCAGCACATACTACTGGCTTCTGTGCTGTGGGCACTCTGTATACCAGCTGGGCAGCATTTGACTTGCTCCTGGGTGACTGCTCAGCCATACAGTTAACAGGGAATATTGATTGTAAGCACGGTTCCTGTTGGAGAGGTCATATCTTTCCTCTATCACAGCTTCCAGATGGAAGGCCCAAATGGGAAGTGAGCAGCCACTTCCACCTCAATGTTTGCTCTTCCCTCAGAGCTAATTCCTCTGATTGTCTCTTGAGCAGAGGTCTGCCCAGACCCTCCCAGGTTCCTTCCCTGGCTCCCTTTCACCTGGGAGCCCTGCTGACTTGATACAGTCCCTGGAGATTCAGGCCAGCAGGCTGCTGCTCCCTCTTGGGATCTCACCCTGTGTGGCCAAATAAGCACTTCTGCTTTCCCACCATGCGCTATTTACCTCTCTCAGCGCCTCCATAACAGCAGTCCCACAAATGCCTGCTCTGAAAGAGGCAAGACTCAGTAACAAGCGATGGGCCTGCCCTTGGAGACAGCATGTCCTGTTGTAGGGACTCCAGAACCTAAGGCAGAAAGCCAGCTCGTGGCGGTCTGGAAGCAGCTGGAATTTATTCTGCCATGGCAGCACAGGCCTCAACAGGCTTCCGGGGGCTCAGTGAGTAGGTCTTTGGCTGTCCTGAAGCCACTCGATGGTGTGCTTTGTGGCTACTCTTTAGACCAGTGTTTGTTAAACTTTTTGAGAGCACAGAATGCCAAACAAAATTTTTTTGAGGAACACCATGAAAATTTTCTTAAAAGTCAGACCCCCCGAAAAACCCACAAACAAAATAAATACACAACAAAAACAAAATGAAGTAATTTAATTAGCTGTCATAGCAATGAAGTAACATTGTATCTGGTTTCCGTAACAAAATATATACCATCAGTGTGGTGGTCCCCCCTGCCCCAAACACCTGTGGCACACCCGTGAGTTGTTCGCAGAACAACAGTGTTTGGTGGACCACAGGTTAAGAAACACTGCTTTAGATATCTGGGTTATAGTGGGGCTATTCAGGTGCAGAATGTAAGCTGGCTTGCCATGGACCAAGAATGGCTTGGATTGCATGGTGAGGCTGCTGGCACTGACCTCTGGTTCACCACAGATTCAGTCATAAACGGCCTCACCTTTCCTTTCAGCAGCATAGGTCCCTTGAAATTAAGTGCTGAGAGCTCTCCAGACAGTTCCTAGCCTTGTGGTCCCAGGACATGGGGAGGCCTTTCCTGACCTGCCAGAGTACTGGGAAAGTGTGCTCATTGTATGTGTAGTTAATTTGCAGAAAGTTCCTGATTAAATTTCATCCAGTAGCCATAAAACCAAACAGTTCCACATCAGCCAGCTAATCATTCTGCTAACTGACTAATGAGTTCTCTTCTTCTCCCATGCCCTCCTGCCTACCTGCTTCAAGATAACTTTATCCCCCAATGAACATAGGGATTATGCAGGAGAAGTGTCATCAAGAAATGCCTGAAAAAGATTGTCCATTGAGCAAATTCAGTCTCTAGTATTGAGACTAAATTTGACTGAGAGGTTTGCCGTGAATGAACCAGATGCTGCTTGTTAAGCCTGCTGCTGTGAATAAGCTGGTTTTTCTAAACTCGATAATGAATTCAAGGCTGGAAAGTAGCGAGATGGGCTCTGAACCCTTTGTGCCTGACTTCTGCAGCTGGTATAACCACTGCTGATGTGAGTTCTTCTGGCTAAGGGTGCAAGATTGCACAGAGACCCATTTGCTGTCATCTTCCCCTAGAACCTGCTGCTTGCTAATCTCCCAGAAAGAGAAACATGCACCTACTGCAAGGCCAGAACCTGACAGCTAGCCCTGTTCAGGGAATGCCTTTGTTACACCATGTCTGTACTTGTGGAATCCAAGTGGTGGGGCTCGATTTAGCAGGTCCCATAAAGATCTGTTAAATCAACCTTGGAGCCCTTTCTGGTCAACTCCAGTATGCCACCAGAATGAGAGAAGTAAGATAAGTACATGTAAGAGCATCTCTTGTCAATGCAGAGTGATGTAGACTCTCCAGTAAGTCAACCTGTGCGTAGCTGGAGTAGTGTATCTTAGGTTGCCTCAACTGAGTAATGTAGATAAGGGCTTAATGTCAACTTACAGAAAAACATGTATAAAAAGTATCTGGGTCTAAGTGAGCAATTGCCTCTAAAGGGCATCAACTGAAATCTAGTCCTTTGTTTTTAAATCCATTGTTAAATGTCCTCCGTGTGTCCCTGAACACTCAATACCAGTCTGAGTTTTACAGTTTTCCTTGCCCTTGCTGTATGAAGGACCCACACAAGCGGGAAGGGACTGCAGACTATTCCTAGATTTAACAAACTGAAGAGAACTGTTTTTCTCTGCTCTCTCGCAGGACTCATGAGTGCCATTTGCTGTAATGGTTTAGTCAGGAGTGTGCTGTTTAAGGTCTCCACCCTTCATAGCTGGCTGAAACCTATGCAAAAGCTTATGCTGTGAATTTCTGACTCCTCTTGTCAAGAATCTGAGTTGTGATTCTGAACTTAGCTGAGTTCAAAGCTGCTGCAGACTCAGGGATCAGCTCCACTGGCAAGGGGTGCTGCAGTGTAACGGTCTCTTTCAGGGCTGTGAAAACATACCCCTAAGCACAGAAAATTAGAGTAGTGTGAAATGTTGGTGTAAACAGGCTCACAGCGCCCTTAGCTGCTCCCATTGCTGGGGTAGTTTACTTGTAGTACTGGGAGAGCTTTCTTCATTGCTCATGGGGTGACCACACTGCTGCAGCTTTGATCCTAAAAGTGTAGACAACTTCAGTTTTATTTAGGTGCTAGCCTGTCTCTGGAAGGTGGGATGGAGCGGGAACTTGTATATGGGTCTGTTGGAGTGGGCCACTCTGCAGCTGTCCTTCATGCTCTTTCAGCGGCTGAGCAAATTGGCTCCTTCTTGCTGAGATTATTTCATAGCCTCTTTGAGAGACCCGTGCATTTCACGCTTACCCCTTTTGTCCAAGGGTATAGTTGAACAGTGCTGGAGTTGACTAAGCAGCTGGAGAGTGGAGAGACAGTGCCGTGTCCTGTCTGTAGGGATTTTTAAATAGGTACACAGGGAAAAGAATAATAGGCGGTGCTGAGACCTGCATTTAAACTCATTGTAACCCCTTAGCAGGGACGTGAACACTGCACAAAAGGCAACTGTTCAAGAGCCTACTGGCCTCCCTGGAATAAATCTACTTCAGATGCTCTTGCAGCCTGTTGGAAAGGAACTTTGTTGGGCACATTTGAGCCCTGGAATTGCTTTTTTGTTTGTTGTTTTTTGGAAGCTGGGCCTGCTCCTTCCCTTTAAATCTCTGCAGCAGTTGATAAGCCGTTTCTCTTTTCTGTCAGGGAGAATTCTGCAGAAAGAAATGCCAGGAATGCAGGCAGCAGGTGGGGACTGACAGATGTGCTTATCAATCATGATAGACTTGATTACAGAGTGGTTTATTTATTTAAACAGCTACTGTTTGCCTCTAGCGTAGTTTGCATGGGGCCTCTCAATCTCCTGTTGTATACTGAGATTCAAGAGTGAAAGGTTGTGTATTGCTTTGGAGAGCATACTTCTGCCTTGGCTCAGCCTGTGTCCACTTGACTTCTCACCACATCTGGCACATCTTAATAGGGTGTTAACTTGAAAGCAAATAATGTGGTGAATGTTGGAAGCAGGTTATGGGAAAGGCTAGCTTCCAGAGCAGGGATGTAGGAGGCAAGAAATTCTTCTGTGAGGCAAATTACAGTGCAATGATCTAAGCTGACTGCACTGTCTTTGTCCATTAAAATAGTTTTACAGCTGTTAACAATCCCAAGTAAATTTTTCCTACAAGGTGCCCTGTTTTTCAGTGGTAAGATGCTTTGTTAAAACACATCTTGCATTAATGAGAGCATCTTAATTGGCACATTGCAACAGTGTAATCTGCAGTAGGGTGCAGAGCTGTTTCACCAATGCAGTTGGAAGGTAGAGGACTGTAGTACAACTTCTTGGCCAATTCACGTTCTTGACGCTGCCACTTTTGATTTCTTAAGCACCTTGAGCTTGGCACAGGAAGGTAGGAATGATATAAATGAAATGTAAATACTGGATGAATGACAAAGTGGGTGTTTGCCACTTTCCAAGTGATAAGCGCACCAATGTATGTTGCTAACACAAGAAAGTTGCTCACAGATCAGCAAAGACACATGGGGTATGTGTGTTAACCAAGTTCTGTTAGTTGGGTTACATTGAAGGCTCCCATCAGAGGCAGCCCTCACAGTCACTTGCACCATATTGATTATTTGCTAATTCTTGGGGCTGCTGCCACAGCGGGAGTTAGTCAGTCATTACATGAGGAAGGTCTCTGGGTACTTCCACTTGCCTCTAGCATCCCTCCCCTTTCTGGGTGGAGAAGGAGAGAGAGAGATCTCATGCCCCTCATGGCACTGTGTTCTGAGGAGATGACCTTGAGGGGCATGCCTATGCTGTTGTCTTTTACAGTGTGGAGCCTAAATCAACAAGTTCCTGTCAGAGGTGTGACAACTAAACAACTCACTTAATTGATTTCTGGGAGGAGGAGAATTCCAGCCACAGTTGCCCAAAACTCAATCCCTACGTTTCACTCCAAAGAAGCGAAGGGGGGAACCCTCAACCAGCTTTAGCTAGTTGTCTGGCAAGGGGAAAAAATTCCTTTCTAGCCTTAATACGCTGATAAGCATGGCTTGCAGCAGCCTAGTTAAAGGAGGAAGAATGGGTTTATTGCTACAAAAAATTAAGTACATGAGAAGAGGAAGCCTGCTAAATGGCCAGTGGGACTCCCTGGATGATCAAGATGCTAACAGAGCACTCAAGTACAATGAGGTCATTGCTGAGAAACTCAATGACTTCTTTGGATCAGTCTTCATGGCTGAGGATGTGAGGGATATTTCAAAACTGAATTCATTTCTGTTTAGGTGATGTATCCAAGGAAATTTCTCAGATTGAGGTGTCACTCACATAAATGAGCAGAATTTGTTAGTGAAGAATCAAAATCATTCCTCACTAATCTACTAGAATTGTTTTGAGATGGTGGTTAAGCATGTGGACAAAGGGGATCCAGTGGATATAATGTCATTAGATTTCCACAATGCCTTTGACAAGGTCCTTCACCAAAGGCTCTTAAGCAAACTAAACTATCATGGAATAAGAGGGAAGGTTCTCTTGTGGATTGATAACTGGTTAAAAGATAGGGAACAACTGGTAGGAATAAATGGTCAGTTTTCAGAACGGAAAGAGGTAAATAGTGATGTCCCACAGGATTCTGTACTGGGCTCAGCATAATCATAAATGATCTGGAGAAAGGGGCAACCAGTGGAAATTTGCAGAGGTTACCAAACTGCTCAAGATGGTTGAGCACAGTTGAAGCAGGGTGGAGGCATTGGGCTATAGCCATGCGCCTGGGTGGTGAGCTGGAGCTGTGCTCAAGTGGTGAGCAGGGCCGTGGGCAGCTTGAGCTGGAGCTGCACGTGAGGGGTTTGAATGGGGCAAGGGAGTGGAGCTGGAGCCGTGCAGGCAGGGTGGCGCGGTGGTTGAGCCGGAGCCATGCTGGGGTGGTGAGCTGGTGGGGGGTTTGAACGAGGGTGGTGGGATGGTGATCCGGCAGGGGGTTTGAACTGGGGTCGGGGAGGATTTGAGCTGGAGCTATGTGTGAGGGGTGGTGAGCCAGAGCCATAGCTGGGCCCAGGAGTGAGCCAGAGATGTGCAGGGTGGTGAGCAGGGCTCAGGGGGTGGGGGGTTGAACCAGGGCCAGGGAGTTGAACCCAGGCTGGGGAGAGCAGGATTTTGAGTTGGGATTAATTCATGTTAATGCAAGTTAAGCACAACTCAGAATTGCATATTTCAAGGGTTTACTGTGTATAACTCCATGTCTGTGTAGACTAGACTGTTTTACTGCGTCTGTAGAAATTCATGGTATGCCCACATCTTGAATACTCCAAAGGTGATCTCTTGTCATGTGACAAAGTTTAGAAAACTGCAACAAAAATGACTAGGGGTATAGAATGGCTGTGATAGAGAGTAGTAAAATTGAGACTTTTTTCTCCTTGGAAAAGAAATGACTAAGGTGGGGTATGATATAGAGGTCTATAAGATCATGACTGTTGTGGGGGGAAAAATGAATAGGGAAGTTATTTACTCCTTTCCCTAACACAGGAACCTAGTGGTAACCAAATGAGTCATAACATCATAGGATACTAGAAATGGAAGGGACCTTGAGAGGTCATCAGGTCCAGTTCCCTGTCTTCACAGCAGGAGAAAGCACCATCTGTCATCCTTTGTTATTTATCCAACCTGTTCTTAAATATCTCTAGTGGTGATGATTCTGCAACCATCCTAGGCAATTTATTCCATCTTATCGCTTGACCATCCTGACTGTTAGGAATTTTTTCCTAATGTTCTCTCTAAACTTCCCGTGATGCAATTTAAGCCCATTGCTGCTTGTCCTATTATCAGAGGCTAAGGAGAACAAATTTTCTTCTTCGAGTGGTCCCCGTGGGTGCTCCACAATAGTTGTTGGGCTCGCCCGGCGCCGCAGATCGGAAATCTTCCAGCAGTTTCTCCTGGATCGTGCGTGCGCCGGCGCACGCCGCCCCCCTGCGTGCCCCCAGCCGTGTGCACAATCTGGTCCCCGCCAGTTCCTTCTCAACCGCCATCGGCTGCAGACGGAATCCACTCAGGCTAAGGCCAGAGTCAGATTACTTAGTGGTTTTGTTCCACGTGCAATTTGTTGTTTTTGGTTATTTAAAAAAAAACTCCTCCGTTCCTCCAACCAATGTCCCCATGGCTTGGGCCACCCTCACCATTTCTGGGATTGGATCCCCTGGCGTACTATCACAAGCCAGTTTCACCTCTCTCTGTGTCGTCGCAGAGGTCTCGCTCTCCCAGACATTGGGGGTACACACCCCGTGAGCGGTCCGGGTCTCCATCCCCGGACCTTTGCCCATGCTGCCATGGTCGTCCTTATCATGCTGGACGCAGACAAACCACAGGCCTACACCCAGGGGCAGGTTCCCCCCCGCCCCGGCCGCTCAGTACCCCTGCGGGCACTCCCGATCGGGTACGGAAACACAGTTGTCTCAAGGGGAGTTAATTTTAGAACCCCGAGACTTTCCTTCACAATCCTCCGGCGAGCAAGTGTATCATCGAACGCAGGAACCCGAGGGTTCGAGGGAGGTTTACCTTAGTGGTTCCTCCTCATCCTCCCCAGATGAGGCCATGGCCCCCGGGGATGTCTCTCCCCCCGATGACCTTAAACACTTTCAGGAGCCGTTTAGAAGGGTGGCTTTCACGCAAGACATTCAAATGGCAGAGGGGCAGGAGAAACATCACAAACTCCTGAAAAATTTGAGACCCCTGGCTTCATCCAAAATCGCTATTCCGCTGGACGAGGCCATTCTGGAGTCAGCCACTACTATATGGCAGACTCCGGCCTCTGTTCCGTCTACGAACAAGAGAGCGGATAACAAATACTTCGTCCCGGCTAAGGGCATGGAGTTCCTCTTCAGTCACCCACAACCAAATTCTTTGGTGGTCGGGTCGTCCCATCAGAGGTCAAAGGCTTCTCAGTACAAATTGGGGGATTGGACACAGATGCTAAGAAGTTAGAGCTGTTTGGCAGGAAGGTATATTCCTCTCCTATGGGCCTCTCTATTGAGAATGGCAAATTATGGGCACACCTAGCAAACCATAATTTTGATAATTACTCTGGGCTTACTCCCCTCATGGATTCACTCCCGGAATACAAAAAGCCAGTGTTAAAGGCGATTGTTCAAGAGGGCTACGCAGCATCACAGAAGGGAGTCCAGATTGCCCTGGACGTGGCGGACACAGCAGCACATTCAACGGCTACAGCAGTGGTCATGCATAGAGAATCCTGGCCCTAGACATCAGGTATATCGAGGAACCTACAGGCGAAGATTGTGGACCTTCCCTTTGATACACAAAAGCTGTTTTGCAGACTCAACCGACTTGGTCCCTCACTCCAGTAAGGACTCGAGAGCTACACTTAGAACCTCGGGCATTTATACTCCCCCATACAGGAGGGAAAAATTTTATCCTCAGCAAAGACGCTACATTTACAACCACAGCGTGCTCGATATCAAAGGGGCTACGGCCACGGGCGCTATTAGCAGCAACAGTACAGAACCCTAGGCGACGTTCTCAACGAAGCCGTACGCCCTCGGGTCAGGCCTCAAAGGCAACAAGTTTGATGGGTATGTCGGGGGCTGCACTATCTATACCCTCGCTCAATGCCACTCTCATCTCATGTTCCATCATCGCCTCAGACCGTTCCACTCCCAATGGCAAAAGATCACCACAGACACATGGGTGCTGGAGATCATAGCCACGATTACGCGATCCCCTCCCAGTCGCTTCCACCGACAAAGCCTCCCACCAGGCCTCACCTCAGGGGCGCTGCCACGAGGCGAGGCTCAAGCAGAAGGTGACTCACCTTATGTTCACAAGGGCGGTGGAAAGAGTGCCGGAATAATTCCATGGGAAGGTTTTTATTCATGCCACTTCCTATCAGAGAAGAAAACAGGAGACTGGAGGCCCATCTTAGATCTTCGGGGCTTCAACCGTTACTTGCGCAAGCAACGTTTTCGGATGATCACAGTTGCCTTGATACTCGCAGCACTGGACAATGGAGACTGGGTTGCAGCACTCGACTTACGAGATGCTTACTTTCATACAACAATCCACCCGGCACACAGATGCTTCCTCCGCTTCACGGTCGGCCAGGAGCACTTCCAGCACAGGGTTCTTCCGTTTGGCCCTCTCCTTGGCCCCCAGAGTCTTTACCAAAACCCTGGCAGTGGTATCAGCCCACCTGCACAGACGGGGTGTTTATTTCTCCCATATTTGGGCGACTGCCTGCTAAAAGGGGCCTCGAAGGCAGAGGTCTCACGCATGATACGCATCACAGCGGACACGTTTCTTCGCTGGGCCTAGTGATCAACCTCGCAAAGTCAAAGTCCGAACCCACACAACATATAGAGTTCATAGGGGCATGCATAAACTCTATCACAGCAAGGGTGTACCTACGCGACGCCCACTTCCGTGCAATCAGTTCGCTGGTGCAAGTCATTACATACAGCCCCACGGTGCCGATCTTACCATGCCTACAGCTGCTGGGCCATATGGCGGCAGTGACGTTTGTGGTACAGAATGCCAGGTTGCACATGTCAAGCCCATAGCATTGGCTGGCGAGCGTTTACAAACCGCCATCCCGCACTGTCCACAGGGTGGTGTCGCCCACAACAGAGGTGCGCAGATCCTTGGCGTGGTGGGAAAACCCCGAGAATCTGCTAGTGGGGGTGCCTTTTCACCAACCATAAATTTCTATTTTTCTTACTACTGACGCCTCCCACATGGGATGGGGAGCGCACATCGGCGACAAGGTAGCGCAAGGGCTATGGTCCCCTGCGGAGCAGACACTGCACATATCCATACTGGAGCTCAGAGCAGCGTTCAACGCCTGCAAACATTTTCGAGATTACCTACATGGCAAAGTAGTCGGGATTCAATACTGACAATACCTCCACTATGTTCTACATCAGTCGATATGGAGGAGCACAATCCTGTGCCCTATGTGCGGAAGCACTCCGATTGTGGAATCGGTGCATCGCCACCAACATAACGTTGAAAGCCTCGTACTTGCCGGGTGCTGACAACGTGAATGCAGATCAGCTGAGCAGGCGCTTCACAATCACGCACGAATGGCAGATCTGCTCCGATCTGCTACAGCGCATTTTTCATACATGGGGGTTCCCCCAGATTGATCTGTTTGCCACCCAGTACAACAACAAAAAAAAAAAAAGTGTCCCCAGCACAGCTTCAGGGCAGGAGTGGGGCGGGGGGTCCCTGGGGGATGCATTCATGTTTTTCATGGAAGGGCTCCCTGCTTTACGTGTTTCCCCCGCAGTGCTTATCTGCAAGGTCTTGCACAAAGCCAGAAGGGAGAGAGCTCGCTTGATACTCATAGTCCTGCTTGGGATCAGCAGCAATGGTTTCCCTTGCTTCTGCGCATGTCGGACCGCCCACCGCTCCCTCTACCGGTGGCGCCGGCCTTACTTCTGCGGGCTCAAGGGTCCATAGTGCACCCGCACCCTTAAGGTCTACACCCCCAAGCATGGCTAATCCTTGGCTCAGCTCCTTAAAGAGCACATGTACGGAGGGAGCACAAGTCCTGGAATGTAGCCAAAGGACCTCCACCAGGAGGACTTACAAGCACAAATGGACTCATTTCACAGCCTGGTGTTCCGCCAAGCAGTTAGCTCCCCTTGACGTTCCTATACCGGTAATACTAGAATATTTATTGGACCTCAAGAGAGGTGGGCTTTCTCTATCCTCGTTAAAGGTCCACCTCGCTGCTATATCAGCCTTTTCGGCATACAGAGGAAGGGCCCACGGTATTCGCCCATCCTATCATTACCAGGTTCTTGAAGGGGTTGGTAAACCTGTACCCCACCTCAGAATCCGCTTCCACCATCATGGAATTTGGACTTGGTGCTCAGCACGCTATCGGGTCCACCTTTTCAACCATTAGCCACAGTTCCCATACGTCTCCTTACAATAAAAACAACCTTCCTCCTTGCAACTACGTCAGCCCGCAGGGTGAGTGAGCTCACAGCAGTGATGGCAACGCTGCACTGCACAGTATTTTCAAAGGAGGCGATAACCTTAAGGCTGCACCCAGCCTTTGTTCCAAAAGTCTCTCCGAAGTCCAATCTTAACGAGCCAATAGTTTTTACCCTCGTTTTTACCCGAAGCCTCACAGCTCTGGCAAGGAGGCACGCCTGCCTCTCCTAGATGTGAGGAGGGCGTTGGCCTTCTACACAGACAGAACTAAGTCCTTCTGGAAAACGGACAGGCTTCTAGTCTCTCTCGCTCCTGGGTCAAAAGGAGAAGGTCTCTCTTCCTGGAGAATCTCAAAGCACATTGTGTCCTGTATAAAAATGTGCTTCGAACTTTGAAAGACTCCTTTGCTGGCCCTGCCCAGGGTTCACTCCACCAGGGCGGTGGCGTCGTCAACAGCCTTCTTCAAGGGCATCGCGTTAACAGACATTTGTAGAGCGGTGACCTGGTCATCCTATGACACTTTCACCAAGCATTATGCCCTGCCTCGGGTATTCTGAGAGGATACCCGTCTGTCGACAGCAGTCCTCTCGGGGGCAAGCTGCACATAAACTGATTACCCACCTCCTTACTTGGGTTACTGCTGGGTAGCCACCTATTGTGGAGCACCCACGGGGACCACTCGAAGAAGAAAGAGAAGTTACTCACCTGTAGTAACGATGGTTCTTCGAGATGTGTCCCCGTGGGTGCTCCACCACCCGCCTATCCTCCCCACTTCGGATCTCTGTCTAGTGTTTTTCAGGAGCATCCGAGGCGGTTGGTCAAGGAACTGGCGGGGACCGGATCGTGCACGCAGCCGGGGGTGCGCAGGGGGGTGGCGCGTGCCGGCGCATGTGCGATCCAGGAGAAACTGCTGGAAGATTTCCGATCTGCGGCGCCGGGCGAGCCCGACACCTATTGTGGAGCACCCACGGGGACACATCTCGAAGAACCATCGTTACTACAGGTGAGTAACTTCTCTTTCTCCCTACTCCAATTTAACACTCATTTAGGTACTTGAAAGCTGTTATGTTACCTCTGTCTTCTCTTTTCCAGATTAAGAAACCCCAGTTCTTTTACTGTTCCCTCATACGTCGTGTTTTCTAGATCTTTAACATTTTGTTGCCCTTCACTGGACTTTCTCTAGTTTGTCCACATCTTTCCTGAAGTGTGGTGCCCAGAACTAGGCGCTGTACTCCAATTGAGGTCTAATCAGTGCGGAATAGAATGGAAGAATTACTGCTTTTGCTTGCCCACAACACTCTTGTTAATGTATCCCAGATTTTTTTAAAATGTACTTACTTGCAGCAGCGCACACTTTTGACGCAGACTAGCTTTTTCATTATGGGCCTCTAGGTCTCTTTCCACAGTATTCCTTCGTAGCAATCATTTACCATTTTGTACATTTACAAATGTTTATTCCTTTCTAATTGGAGTACTTTGAATTTGCCCTTGTAGAATTTAATCTTATTTGCCTCAGACTATTGCTCCATTTGTCTAGATCGTTTTGAATTATTATCCTATCCTCCAAAGCACTTGCAACCCCTTTTAGCTTGGTATCTGCAAACTTTGTAAGTGTAGTTCCTGTGACGTTATCTAAATAACTGAAAGATATTAAGCAGAACTGGTCACAAAACTGATCTCTGCTGATCCCCACTAGTTATGCCCTTCCAGCATGACTGTGATCAATTGATAATTACTCTCTGGGAATAGTATCGGAGGGGTAACCATGTTAGTCTGGATCTGTAACAGCAACGAAGGGTGCTGTGGCACCTTATAGACTAACAGAAAAGTTTTGAGCATGAGCTTTCGTATGCAGCCACCTTATCTGGATTCCATTTCCCTAGATTGTATCAAATGACTTTAAGTCTAGATATGCCACATTACTGCTTCCCCCCACCCCCATCCACAGAGCTTGTTATCCTATTAAAGCTATCGAGTTGGTTTGACATGATTTGCACTTGATGCATTCATGCTGTTACTTACATTCTCTTTAATCTTTTCCATTCATGTGCAGAATAAATTTTATGTGCATCAAGGCATGTGTGAATATGCACCTTCAGTAGAAACAAAAAAGGGTGCTCTGCTGATCAGCTTGTTGGCATTTGAATTTCTTCTGACCTGCTGCAAAAGCACAGATTACAGGGAACACTGCTTATCGCCTTATCTTCTAGATGTTTGCAAATGGCATTCCTTAAATATTTTCTCCGCTATCTTTCCTGGTACAGAAGTTAATATGACTGGTCTGTAATTCTCTGGGCTGTCTTTTTACAGATGGGCACTATATCCGCCCTTTTCCAGTCCTCTGGAATCTCTCTCATATTCCGTGACTTTTAGTTAATGGCTCACCTATCTCCTCAGTCAGCCCCTTTGAGTATTTTAGGGTGTATTTCATAAAGTCCTGGTGACTTGAAGACCTTTAACTTGTGTAAGTAAATTTTAATTTAGCTTCTGAACCTACGCCATTTTCACTGGCATTCACTTTTTAAGCATCCAGTGACCACCAACCTTTTTTGGTGAAAACTGAAACAAAAGTCAATATGTACCTCTCCTATTTCCATATTTTCTTTTATTGTTTTTCCATCTTCATTGAGTCACAGGCGTGTCCTGGCCTTGATCCTCCTCTTCTAATATATTTGTAGAATGTTTCCTTGTTACTCCTTGTCTGCCTAGGTTATTCTTGTTTTATGCCTTTGTCATTTGATGTGGTTTCTACTTTTTGTAGGACTCCTTTTTGATTTTTGGATGAGTGGTTACCAATCTTTTCACTAGTGCAAACACCGATCAAAGCCAATTCTAGCCGCTATGTACACATCACGAACTGACAAAGGAAAGCGCAACATAGATTTTCAGACAACAGGTAATAACATTATTGGAAGATACCATATATATTTTTGCTATGTCCGCCCATCTGTTTGTCAGGGCAAAGTTCTGCCATGTTCCATGCCTCCCTCCACCATGCCAGCCCCAGCTCCTCCCCAAAACAGCCTGGGGCCCAGCCTTCCAACAGAGCCCCCTGGCACTGTGCCAGCCCCTCCCTCAACGGAGCAACCCCACCCTGCAGTGTGCCAGCCCATCCCCTATCCATTGTGGCGGTCTGGCCCAACCCTGCCACTAGAGGACCCTCCGCCCAGTCCCTTTCATGGCCAGCACAGGGCATGGCCCAGCCTCCCTAATGGAGGCACCCCCTCTCTTGGCCAACACGGGGCCCAGCCTAGCCCCCACTGGGGCTCCTTCCCCCGGCCAGCGTGGGGCCGTACAACAAGTGTCCGTCTAGAACCTTCTTCCAGCCCAACTTCCACTTGCAAGTGGAGATGCAGCAGAGCCTCTCATTTAAAAATAGATTATTTTCTATGGCCACTTTCGTTCTTTTTTTTTTCCCAAGGATACCGTGCAGCACCCTCGCAGATTCCCAGGGGTTCACTGACCCCGGGTTGGGAACCACTTTTTTTTAGAGCATTCAAGATTTAAGCCAGAGAGGAAGTATGGCAAGAGACCAATCTCTCATATGCAATGTAATTGTTTAGTCTTTTACAGTCTCTGAAAATCTGCCAACTGTCTTCACTTGTTTTTCCTCTAGACTTGTTTCCCATGGGATCTGACTTACCAGCTCAGTGAGTTTGCTAAAGTCTTCCTTCTTGAAATTCATTTCCCTTATTTTGCTGTTCTACCATTTCATGATCACTCTCACCCAAGCTGTCTTTCATTTTCAAATTCTCAACCAGTTCCTTCCTCTCTCCTAAAATCAAGTCTAGAAGAACCTCCCCACAGTAGCCTTCTCCGCCTTTTTTCAATAAAAGGATCTTGAAGGACAAGCTATGCCCTGCTGTGTTACTTTCCCAACATGTCTGGGTTAGTTGAAGGGAAAGTCTATGCTAGGGGAGAAATTTGATCTGAGATATGCAACTCCAGCTGCAAGAATAGCATAGCTGGAGTCAACATACCTTGTCACCTTTCTCTGCCATCCCCACAGCACAAAGTTGATGAGACAAACATTTCTGTTGACTTTCCTCCCTCCTGAGACTGAGGAGTACTGAGGTCAATGGGAATGCCCTGAATGTTGGGTGTAAAAGGTCCCTACTAGACAGGCTAAATCGAACCCTGGAAGATTAACCTCTGGAGCATCAATCTTAGTCCCCAGACACCACCACATCTTTGCTTTTCATGCTTTAGTTAGTTGGTGGGGTGGGGGAAGCCTTATCAGCCTCCTCTTCCAAGTTAGATTATCTGTAGGGCTATATATCTACAGGGAGGGATCTATTTCAGAATATTGCAGGATCCCAACATAGCTACCCTGTGTCTGTGCAATGCACTTGTCATTTTGAAAAATATTTCAAAATGACAGGCAAACTGTTTAGACATCCCTCTACACCTCATTGCAGGAGTATAGGGATGCCTTAAATAGTGCTTTATTAGAGTTTAGGCTGTCCTGTGTAGAGATACCATGGCAAGGGTCTACTTAGGCTATCACCATTTTTTACTCTTCTAACTTTACTCAGAGATTATCAATGTGTCAGTGTCCTATTTTCGCCTCAGTCTTATTGGAAGTGTATACATGTTAAATGTATAAGGCTCCTCCCTTTTCCCACACCTTTTCTTCCTGAGCAAGCTTCACCCTTCCATCGCAAGGTTCCACTCATACATAAAGGACATCATGGAGACATGCTGTGATAATATGCATGTTGTCCTCATCATGACTTTGCATCTGACAAAGCAGTCTTTTCCCACAAAAGCTTATGCCCCAAAATATCTGTTAGTCTGTAGTGTACCACAGGACTTCTCGTTGTCTTCTTGTCGTCATCAGCCATGGGCTCAACGCCTGTTGGTGTCTGATGCCTCCCTCACTGTTTCCTTCCATCTGTCCCTGTCTAGTGCGGAGTGGCTTAGTTTGATGCAGTGCTAGTCTACAGAATCTACTATACCATCTACCCATTCTCTGTGGGGTCTTCCTCCCTTACTCGAACCGTCCATTATGCCAAATACCAGGGTCTTGACTTTTTGTTTGTCGTTGAATCTGCAGAAATGCCCAAATAGCTGTAACTTCTGTTTGTATAACCTTCTGCAGTAGGTTCTCTTTCGGCTGTATCTTCCTATGTAATTCTTCATTGATGACCATCTGCATCCATCCTATTCTCAGAATCTTTCTATAACAAATCCTCTTGAACGCCGATATCCTTTTCTTTGAATCTTTCATTATCACCTATGCCTCACATCTGTACAACGTGCTGCTGAATACACACGTTTTCAAGACACTCAACTTCATTCCTTACCTGATAGCTTTGTTTTTCCAGATCTTATCCATCACCTTCAAACTTGCTCTTTCTTTTGCTATTCTAGTTGCTATTTCCTTCTTACAGTCTAGATCATAGAATACTAGGACTGGAAGGGACCTCAAGAGGCCATCGAGTCTAGCCCCCTGCCCTCATGGCAGGACCAAATACTGTCTAAACCATCCCTGATAGACATCTATCTAACCTGCTCTTAAATATCTCCAGCGACGGAGATTCCACAGCCTCCCTTGGCAACTTATTCCACTGTTTGACTACCCTGACAGGTAGGAACTTTTTCCTTATGTCCAACCTAAACCTCCCTTGCTGCAGTTTGTCCATTGCCTCTTGTTCTAGCCTCAGAGGCCAAGAAGAACAGCTTTTTCCCTCCTCCTTAAGACACCCTTTTAGATACTTGAAAACTGCGATCATGTCCCCCCTCAATCTTCTCTTTTCCAAACTAAACAAGACCAATTCTTTCAGCCTTTCTTCATAGGTCACATTCTCTAGACCTTTAATCATTCTTGTTGCTCTTTTCTGGACCCTCTCTAATTTCTCCATATCTTCCTTGAACTGCGGTGCCCAGAACTGGACACAATACTTCAGCTGAGGTCTAACCAGCGCAGAGTAGAGTGGAAGAATGACTTCTCATGTCTTGTTCACAACACACCTGTTAATGCACCCCAGAATGTTTGCCTTTTTTGCAACAGCATCACACTGTTGACTCATATTTAGCTTGTGGTCCACTATAACCCCTAGATCTCCTTCTGCTGTAGTCATTCCTAGACACACTCTCCCCATTCTGTATGTGTGACACTGATTGTTCCTTCCCAAGTGGAGCACTTTGCATTTGTGCTTATTAAACTTCATCCTGTTTACCTCAGACCATTTCTCCAATTTCTCCAGATCATTTTGAATTATGACCCTATCCTCCAAAGCAGTTGCAACCCCTCCCAGCTTGGTATCATCTGCAAACTTAAGCATACTTTCTATGCCAATATCTAAATCGTTGATGAAGATGTTGAACAGAATCAGTCCTAAAACAGACCCTTGCGGAACCCCACTTGTTCTACTTTTCCAGCAGGATTGAGAACCATTAACTATTACTCTCTGAGTATGGTTATCCAGCCAGTTATGCATCCACCTTATAGTAGCCTCACCTAAGTTGTATTTGTCTAGTTTATTGATGAGAATATCATGCGAGACCATATCAAATGCTTTACTAAAGTCTGCATATACCACACCCACCGCTTCTACCCTATCCACAAGGCTCGTTATCCTATCAAAGAAAGCTATCACATTGGTTTGGCATGATTTGTTCTTTACAAATCAATGCTGGCTGTTCCCTGTTTACCTTACCACCTCAAGTGCTTGCAGATGATTTCTTTAATTACCTGCTCCATTATCTTTCCTGGCACAGAAGTTAAGCTGACTTGCCTGCAGTTTCCTGGGTTATTCTTATTCCCGTTTTTGTAGATGGGCACTATATTTGCCCTTTCCCAGTCTTCTGGAATCTCTACTGTCTCCCATGATTTTCCAAAAATGATTGCTAAAGGCTCAGATACCACCTCTATCAGCTCCTTGAGAATTCTAGGATGCATTTCATCAGGCCCTGGTGACTTGCAGACATATAATTTTTCTAAGTGATTTTTAACTTCTAACCTTACCCCTTTCCCACTAACATTCACTGTGTTAGGCATTCCTTCATCAGACTTCTCCAGTGAAGACCAAAACAAAGTCATTAAGCATCTCTGCCATTTCCAAGTTCCCTGTTTTTCACTCCTTGCTGAGCAATGGTCCTACCCTATTCCTAGTCTTCCTCTTGTTTCTAATGTATTTATAAAAAGCCTTCTTGTTTCTCTTTATGCCTGTAGCTAGTTTGAGCTCATTTTGTGCCTTAGCCTTTCTAATCTTGCTCCTTCAATATATCATGTTGCTCCCCAGATAGGTGAACTGCTCTGTTCTCTAGTTCGATCCCATCTACACTCATCTTCCTTCCTATTTCCTTATCTCCAACTACCATTGTTTTTATTTCAGCAATGTTCATAATCGGTCCGTACTGCTTCCCTCCCTTGTTTAGCACCTGCATCGTTCTCCCTAGCTTTTCATTGTTTTCAATAACTATATCACCCACAAACCTCGAGTTGTTAATTCTCATCCAGTGCACTGATATCCCCTGTACCTCTTCTTTGATTTTGTCCATTGCTCTCTCTTGGTGTGTGGTGAAGATACTTGGCGAGGCGGGTTTCCTTGTCTTGTACCTCCACTCATTCTTAAACAACTTCCCTACTCTCCACTCATTCTGACCGCTGCCTCCGCATGGTCATTGATATCCTTCAGCAACCATACCAGTTTATCCACTCCATATGTCTCCGGTGCTGCCCAAGTCACTTTCCGATCTATATCGTCAAATGCCTTCTGAAAGTCAACGAAGCAATTGTAGATGGTTTTTTTTTTGGTTTTGTTTTTTTTTTTTTTTTTGGTCAGGTTTTGGCCACTATCAAGCTTAGTTCTAATATCTGCTGTATGGTATCATCCACTAGATGTTCTTCTGTCTGCGATCTCAGTCTCTCCATCAGCACCTTGCCTAGATGACTCGTTAAGGCAATTGTCTGTGGTTCTTGAATTCCAGTGCACTTCCTTTCTTCTGTATTGTCACTACCATGGATCTTGTCTATTCCTTTAAGTGCCTTCTCTTCTTTCTACGCTATATTACATAGTTGGTATATTTTCTGAATCATACTTTCTCTGCCATATTCGATCGTCTCTCCCATGATCTTATCCTTTACAGGGCTTTTGTTCTTTAATTGTTTCACTGCTCTTTCGACTTCCTCCTTCAAAATATCAATCTCGCTCTCGATGCTCGGTGGAAATATCTTCCAGGTCTTCGATCAGTCTCTCCAAGACATTTGGGTCCAACTGTGCTTTGTACATATCGGGGCAATATTTCATCCATCATTGCACAACCTTCTTGTTCCTGAGCACCTTGTCATTCTAGTCGTTTGATAGCCATCTGCTTCAGCTGCTGCTTTTTATTAATATTCCTAATCATTGTATACATCTCCCTGGTCTTACACTCGCCATAATACCTCTCTGTATCTTCATACTACTCCTCTAACCATGTCACCCTACCTATTCTGGTCACTTCCTTACTTCATTGCCTTTCACTCTATATTGCTGTTCTGCCCTCTGGGAAATATCCCTTCTGATCTTCAATGCTCTCTTCTCTTGGACTAGCTTCAGTGTCTCCTGTGTAATCCACGTCTTATTGATCTTTTCTTCTTCCAGAACTGTCTGCTTAATTGCCTTTTCTGTCAGCTTGGCTATCCTTTCGACTCTCTTATCTAGGACTTGGTCTGTGCCCACATTCCTGATGTTCTCTTTGAGCGCTGCTCAGTACTCATTCCCTATTTTTTTCCTCACCTAGCCTCGCCAGGTCTCTTCTTTTCTTAGACTGTGTCTTATACTTTCTCTTTAGTTTCATCTTGAGGATCATGATCACTAGACTGTCTTCTGAGTTCATATCTTCTCCTCAAAGTTTGGCAATGGTGTACTTGTGTTACCCATCTTCTTATCAAGATTATTTGATTGCCCAGTTATGTCATAGCTGTGTTTTACTAGCATTGAGTTTTTCCTGCTTATTCCCCATACTATTTGCACTAGTGTACAGACAAGATACTGATTTGATTTCACCCTACTCCCAGTTCTGTTTTGTCTCTTTTGTCCCTGCTACCATAGCCCTTGTTCCTCCTAGCTTCTGACACTTCTCCAGCCTCTGCCTTTATTTGCTTCTTTCTCCTTATGTTCAATCTTGATGTTGAAGCAGTTTGTATTTATTGTTGCAGTGGCAGGCATCAGAGACAGGATCTTGTCTGAGGACTTCCTAGTACAAATCAGACATAATAAAGTGGGAGGCAAGGATAAGGCTTGCACAGTGACCTTGTTTCAAAGGGGTGGCTGTGTTAGACTGTAGCTTCACAAAAAAATCCAAGCAGTTCTGTAGCATCCATAAAAGCTCATTACCTGATACAGCGACGAAGGATCCTGTTGCACCTTATAGACTAACAGAAAAGTTTTGAGCATGAGCTTTCGTGAGCACAGACTCACTTCATCAGATGCACATGAGTCTGTGCTCACGAAAGCTCATGCTCAAAACTTTTCTGTTAGTCTGTAAGGTGCCACAGGACCCTTTGTTGCTGTTACAGATCCAGACTAACACGGTACCCCTCCGATACATTACGTGATAGTTAGTCTTTAAGGTGCTACAGTGACCATAGTTAGACTAGGGGAGTGGGTTTTTAAACAGGTTGCCAAACGCAACTAAGTTGTGTTGAAAAATATTCCCACCTTCGTAGGAGCCATTTAAACTAGTGTTCGCTCCCTGTGACCAGCCTTAAAGTGGGGCTACACAGGCCAGCCTGACCCCGACACCTTCTCATTGTTGCTCTAGCTATCAGTGCAGTCGGGAGCTGTGGTGAAACATGTAGCACATACCAGCTATGAGGAGTATTAACCAGTTTTGTCTGACCAGCAGTAAGGGGGCAGTTACATAATGTCCAGCAAGTCTCAGCAGCCTGGAAAGCTGCAGTTATTTTCAGTGTAATCTCTCAAGTTAGGGGTTATGGAGGGAGGGGAATTTCTGGACTGTGCACCATTCACTCTTGTGTAATGAAACCAGTTGTTAAACAAAACTAGAAGGGCTAAAGCAGCATCCCAGAATTTTGATGGGAAAGAGGCTCTCAAGTGAGGCCAAGTTTTGTAGTCTGCTGAACTAGTTACGCTGCATAGCTCTTCATATATTTCTGTGTTCGTGGCTGGATCTACCACACTCAGCAATGCAGAAGTCAAACCTGCTTGAAGGACAGGAGGGGTCTAGCTGGAAATACTGGAGCTCTTGTCCTTACCTGCAGATCTTGTAATGACACCATGCTGGGGAAACGTTGCGCAACCACTGGGGTAGAAAAGAGTAACCTGCAAATCTAAATGTGTTTTTGAGTCCCTAATTCCTGCTTCTCCCCCTGGGGATTTGAATCCTGCTCCAGCCCTACCAAATAGTAAGCAGTTTCCTGTGGCTGGAAGGAATTGTAAAAAGAGAGCAAACTAAATAGGCCTTCAGAGGCTGGTCTCTTCTCTGATGCTCTCCCTTTTCTGGTGGCTTTGTTATTCCTCTAAGTTTTCCTGAGCATGTGAAGAGCCTATCTGTATAGCCAGGCCCACATACTTTGAATGTCTAGTTTGCTCCTACCACCACATTGCACTATTGAAAATAATATTAGACCCATTCAAATTGCCTTAGCTGCGAACACTGTGAAATGGGCCAAAATCTGGTGGTAGGAATATAAAGAAAGGACAAAGAGCAGTGGGGAGGAGTCTGAGTTGGTGCTGGTAATATAGGTTTCCTCTAAGTCAGTGGCAGGCCAGATGTGGCCCATGGGCTGGATCCAGCCTACCACATCTTTTAATGTGGTCCGTGGCCAGCCCCGGTGGCACTGTAGTTTTCTGCAATGACAGGGAGGTGGGGAAAGGGCAGCTTCCCTCCTGTATTCCTCCCACAGCTAGAATCCTCTCCTGCACCCATACCCCCTCCTGGACCATGCACCCAATCCCCTGTCCCCAGTCACTACACACAACCTCTGCACCCTCCACCCCATGTCACAACTCCTTGTCAAACCCTGCACCTTCTCCTACATCCCTCGCCCAGATCAGAATCCCCTCCGAAACTCATACCCCCCTCATGGACCCTGCACCCCAGTACCCTGCCCTAGCTCATTACTCCCTCCTTCACCCAAACTCCCTCTCAGATCCCACACCCTCTCCTGTGTCCCAGTCCTTGACCCTGGTCTCATCTGCACCAAACCTTCATTCCAGACCCTACACCACCTCCGTAGAAAAGTTTGGCCCTTGACCACTTCCCAGAGTCTTGAAGAGGAGGCAGGGGTGTCAGCAAATCTGTGAGGGCAACACACAGCCTGTAAAAGGAGGAAACCTGCAGGGCAGCAGTACTGAAAGAAATCTGGAGTGATTGTGGACATAGCTGTGTGTTGCATTTTGGAGCATGTCCGCCCAGGGGTAATTAGGGTTGCTGTGTGTTGGTCTGACTGCCTCAGTACCAGAAAGATGGCAGCTTACTGACAAGAATGTGAAGAAGAGCAACAGCATTAAGTGTGTTGTGGGCAGTGATACGACTTAGGAGGAGAAGCTAAAAGACCTAAACATTAGAACTTGGCTAAGATACGTGTGTGTGTGCGTGTTGGGTGGGAATGGATGGCACAAGAGTCTGTAAGTATTATGAGGTTATGTTGAATAGTGGGAGCAATCTTGTGACTTTTCCTTGAAGTCCTCACAGTGGAACGTCTATTTACTTAGACACAGAGCAGAGTCATCCCGTTTAATTTCCTTAGGTCTCAGTCTTGGGGTAAAGGTTAGCATGTGCACACAATGCAGCCATCACCTCTCTGCCTATTATCTTCCTTCCCATCCTTAAAAGAAGCCAGGGCTTTAATTAGTAAGGTTTAATTGAGTTGGAGCAGATTTGTTTGACCTGGGAGAAGACAGCTGCTCCCACCTGGCATCCCATTGGAAGGTCTGAGTCCTGTTTCCTGCCTGTTGTCTTGTCACAGCTTTCTGTGACCAGTTCTTGGTGCCTTATTTTTCGACAGATATGGGCAAATTGGAGAAAGCCGAGAGGAGAACAACAAAAATTATTACAGGCCTAGAGAGTATGACCTATGAGGGGTGATTGAAAGGTTTGGCTTTGTTCAGTCTGGAGAAGAGAAGACTGAGGAGGGAATGCTGCACACCCACAAAGCTGGTGTTCTCACACAGCTTTGGATCGGTCACTGGGAGGACCCTTCAGTGTGCCAGCCCCCTTAAGGTGATGCTCTCCTTCGGGTATGGCACACAGGTTCACCACCTCCTAAAACTGATGCTGGCAGTTTCCAGTACCCTGCTTCAAGCTGAGCTCCTTGAGTGAGCCTATCTATGTGGCGAGAGATGTGCACACCCAGAGGAACCACTAGTGTTCCATCTCTCTTACTGGAGTGACTTACAGCGAGAGGTATAAGGCAGGAAGGTTTATTAAGTGTCCAGAACACACAGCATAGAAAGTCCAGTTAACACAGATGTCCCTCATTTTCTTCCAGTCCAGGAGCATCTCCTGCTTCCAGTAGCCCACACTACCCCTGACCCCTTCTTTGTCCTTTTTTTGAGGCAAATACTGTCACCTGGCCCCTCTCCTCAGCCCATTGTTCTCCAGCTGGTTACACCTTCTGAACCAAGGATGTCAAACATGCAGTCCACAGGCTACATGTGGCCCGATTTTGCATTTTTTTGTGGCCCATGACTACATGTACCCCCACTGGTAGCTCCAGCCCCAGGGACCTGGGCTGGGGGAACCCTGGCAGCCCTGGGGCTGGGAGCCAGCCAGGGCACAGAAGCAAAATCTCAGACTTACGAAGTATCTCAAATTTTCACTGAAGTCTGTTCTATTCAATTAACCACTGTCTATGCTTGCTTTTATTTCAACAAAGCAAGTTATAAAAATAATTAAAAGGTAGTCTACAGATTCTCAGTTAAAATTATTGTATGGTAGTCAAACAAGACCTGAAAAATTATAAAATATACCTAAAACGTAATCTGTGCTAATAAATAATTACAAGTTTCCTGTAGTACAGTTTCTTCTGTGGCCCTGAAAACTATCAATTTTTGTTTGTGTAGAGCTCAGATTTTGAGTTTGACATGCCTATATCGGGACTATTAGATGCTAGGTGCGTGCCAAATGTCTGGGTAATAAGAGTGGCCCTTGTCTTGTCTGGCTTTCCATGGGCACAGGACCATAGGCAGGTAGGTGTCAGTCATGCCTAGGTCTCAGCAAAGAGTAAACAGCCTTTACCCATCACATAGGGGAACCTCAGGCACACAATATTCATACAACTCGGTTTGTCATGGTTATGTAACAGCTTTCAAGTTCATCAAAAGCTGTTTGGGAAGGATGGAGAAAAATTGTTCTTCACCTCTGAAAATAGGCCAAGAAGTAATCAGAGTATTGCAGCAAGGGTGACTTAGGTTGGACAGTAGGAAAATCTTCCTAACTGTTGTGTGGCTAAACACTCGAATAAATTACTTTGGAAGGTTGTGGAATCTCCATCCTTTGGAGACTTTTAAGTAGTAGATGGACCAAGGGTCGGCAACCTGTGGCTCTTTAAGGAGCCACTTGCGGCCCCGAGTGGTGGTGCTGCTGCTGCTTACTCCACTTGTAGCTCTGGAGGCTGCTGCCATTTAAAGAAAGCCCATTGTTACAATGGAATACAGTTATTTGTATTTAAGCGGCTGCAACTTCCAGAGCTGTAAGTGGTGTCAGCGAATGCAGGGAGCTCCAGAAGAGGAAGCTGGTAGCTGCCTGTGCGCTGCATGTGGGGGACGGAGAACTGGGGTGGAGGGGTGTCTGAGCTAGCCTTGTTGGAGACATGCTAAGGAAGCAGCATTAGGGGGGAAGGAGCAAGCCTGCCCTGCCAGGGCCATGCTGGAGAAGAGAAGGAGGAGGCTGGGGAGCTGCTGACTGGCAGAGGGAGCGGGAGAGGACTCTGCCTCCCACTCATGTGGGAGCTGCTGTCCAGTGCGCAAGGCTGCTTAAATAAAATAAATACCTGGAGATACACGTCTCATAAAACAGGGAGGGACCTTGGGAGGTCCTCTTGGCAGGACCAAGCACCATCCCTTTTTTTTAAATCTATTTGCCCCAGATCCCCCCCAATGGTCCCCTCAAGGATTGAGCTCACAACTCTGGATTTAGCAGGCCAATGCTCAAATCACTGAGCTATCCCCCTCCATAAGCAGGGCTGCACTGCACAGCTTGCTGTAATTGTTGAGCCCAGGGTGCACACCCAGCAGAGTGACTCCCTCTTGCCTTGAGGTGCTGCAGGGTGTCTGCCCCTAACTCTGGGTTTTCAGCTTTTCTCAGCTGAAATCTGTCACTCCCCTTTGAACAGCCTTTAAAATAAACACTTAGGCGGCAGTGGGGAGCAGTGGGAGAAGCGGTTGTCTCAGGCAGGTAAATCCTGGGGGGCTTGGAACTGATGGGGCGTAAGCCTGGGGATAGGGGCCTGGTTTGTGGGTGATGGGGGTTAAGCCTGGAGATGGGATGGGGGTAACTTAACTTTCTAATGGTACAGATTGTGTGCGCACTCCTCTTAAAATGGGAGTGACAAAAAGTAGAGTTTGATGTTATTTATTAAGGACTGTCTTATTTTCATGTGTATTGCTGCTCTTGAAGTATTGATTTGGTATCTGAATTTGGAAAAAATGGCTCTTCTCTCTATTTCAGTTGCAGATACCTGGTTTCGACAATCCCCTCTCAGTACTGGCCTAGTTATTACATAGCCTTGTCTTCCGTGTAGGGAATTGGACTAGATAACCTCTTGAGGTCTCTTCCAGTTCTATATTTCTGTGAGCCTCTTTCCCGGTGTACATACCTGGGCATTGAGATGTCACCCCAAGCATCAAGCCTGTCTTATCTGGACCTCTTTCCCCAGGCCTCCTTGCAAATAACACATCTAGGAGATCAAGACATTTCATCTCATGGGTAGAAGAACCGTATGCACCTTATCTCTCACACGTGCACCCTCCTTCCCATCCAGACTGCACATCTGCACCCTGGCAGCCTCCTCCTGCACACTGAACCCCCATTTTTGGTCCCACCCTGGGCCAGAACCTCAGTCCCTCCCTTTGCCATCTCCCTTGCTATGGTGCTGGAGCATGAGTGAAGTCAGGGGCCACATCAGTGAGGTGGGTGTAGCGAGGGAGGGGTAGTTTGCGTCTCATTTTTGTGTGTCCCCAGACCCAAAAAAAGTTACCCACACCTGCTTTAAGGTGCAACACACGGGACTCCTCGTTTTTGTCGGTCCAGACTAATACTGCTACCCCTCTGAGACTTGTCAGACTGGCAAGAGGCTTTTTTGGGGGGGGGATGCTGTGGATTCCTAGCAGTCCTTGGGGATTGTTACCCATCTGGCTGCTGGCTGCCCATGGTGGGCGAGACTGCTCTCTCTCTGGAATTGTGCTATAGCAGGAGTGAATGGAAGTCCCACTGCCTAGGCAGTTGGGATAAGAGTCCATACGCTGGTTGACAGTCCAAACACTCAGACATTGTAGCATTAGCTTATTTGGCCAGGAAAGTGTTTTTTAACCAGGTTACTATGCGGTATTGAAACTTGCCAATG
Source organism: Carettochelys insculpta (assembly GCF_033958435.1). NCBI lineage: Eukaryota > Metazoa > Chordata > Testudines > Carettochelyidae > Carettochelys > Carettochelys insculpta. Next base: position 440,617 of record NC_134147.1, read on the forward strand.
AGATGGGTACCTTGGCTGCTCTGAGTGCCCCAGCTGAAGGTAATTGTTACATGAAGGCTGAGAGTTCCTTAGGACAAATATCTTCCAGACTGTTCAACCCTGTAAATCAAGGGGATGAAGCTTGGTGTCTTGGTCTCATGTTTGGGATGTGGTGGTAGAACTCTGGGATCACATCATTCTCTCTAATCAGAGTCAGTCTCTCTGGGAAATGAGATTGATCTGATGAAGTGGGTCTGTCCCACGAAAGCTCATCACCGAAAAAATAATTGTGTTAGTTTTACAGGGCTAAATTTCTGCTGGTTTGCTCTAATGAGAGTGTTTTTGCCAACAGCTCACCTAATTATTCTGGCAAAAGCATATAAATATTGCCTTGTCTTTATTTGCATTTTCCTGCCTCAAGTTGTACTAGGTTTTGTGTGGTCACTTCAAGTATGAAGACAGCACTGAAATGCCTGCAGCGGAGTACTCAGAACTGTTCCAGGGCCATCTTTAACACTTCAAGGTTTGCCTTAATAAACTTGTTGTCTTGCAATCTGAAGCAGTATCATGGCTTTCTTTTGCTGCTTACGCTGTTGTTCTTACCATAGCAGTGTATTTCTTGCCTGACTTGTATTACATCTTTTGCATACTACCCGCTTTTTCAAGTACAGTTTTCACTCCCTCATGTCCTCTTGTTTTCTTTGGTCTGGTTCGTGCTTCAGTTAGAACTATGATTAGCAAGGCTTATGTTTGCACAATGACTACAGCTTTCAAACTTCCCAGGGAGGCTGTCTGTACTGTTCCCGGGATGCTTAAATCTGGTCTGGAAATCTCAAGTACTTTGTTTATGTCTGTTCCTGGAGGGCTGTACTCAGAGGAGAGGTGTTGCCCTGAAGGTTTGAGTTGTTTCCTTTAGCACAGAGGGTGAAGTTTAGAGCACCAGGTTTTCTCTTCAGGGGAAGGAGAGTCCCCAGTTGTTAAAGGAGTGTTACTGTCATTAGCAATTGTGGGTTTCTGTTTTGGACTCAGGCTGTGACAGCTCTGCAGAATGCAATTTGTTCCCTGGGACAAAGTGTGGCACAAAACTTCTTCCCAAGCCAGGCATACCAGTCCTGGCTCTCAGTGGTTTATGCTTAGAAGGATAGCTGTATTAGTCTGCATCTTTGCAAAACAAAGCAAGCAGTCCTGTAACACCTCAAAGACTAACCATTTTGGTTATTAGGTAATGAGTTTTTGTGGGAAAGAAAATTCTGGAGAATCTGAAGAAGTGGGCCTTTCCAACGAAAGCTCATTACCTAATGAATAAAATGGTTAGTCTTTGAGGTGCTACAGGACTGCTTGCAATGGTTTATGCTGTATTTCTTATTTACCCTAAATACCTTCTGAGCCCATTTCTGCACTACTGCATAAGACCAACCCTCTCAGGTTCAATCTTCCATGGTTTTGTTTTGCACATGCACAAAATGGTGCTTTCCAGGCTCATCATCAAACTCTGGAACTCCTTGTGAGCTGTGGGGATTAAGGAAGGTTGACGGGAGAAGTGCTCCTGTTGGCTTTCTTCCATGAGGATAATCATAGCAGTTGACTGCTAAGTTGATTTCTAGCTATGGAGTTGGCAGAACTAAAATTGTGCATCAGCAGTCAACTATGTCTAGTATAGACATAGCCTAAGAGCCCAGTAAGCAGTGGAAGCGTTGTAATGCTGCTGGACAATACTGACCTCCCATGATTCAGCAAATTCTTTCAGCACTGGTCAGGTCCCGAGGGTGCCAAACCTAGAGAAGTTCAACCTGTACTACGTATATACTAGGTTTTTGCCGGAAAAGCTATAGAAGCTGGACGTGCGATTTGTTTCTTTCATACTCCTAAGTAACAGATCTGTGCTGGCAAAACTGAATCAGGCGTTCCTCTGCTCCTGGCCTCCACTCTGCCTACTTAACTTTTACCACTGTGGGCACTAGAGTATTCCCTGTGCCACCAACTGTAGCTAGCATAGCCTTTTCTGTGTCTACCTTATTGATTCCCTATCTTCTAAATTTCACCTGAAGACATCTTCATTTCCTTGCCTTTGCCTTTCATTTCTCCTTATTGGAAGAACATCTCGAGTATTTCTAGTTCATAATAAACTTGTATCAGGCAGATTCAGTGATATGTGAGGCACCTTTACAATAGAGAAATTCACTGGCCAGAACTATTTTTCTTTCTGTTGGCACTGTTAATTGTTTCACCAAGGCTTACGTGTGTTTCCAACCCAGAAAGTCTGTGTCCTTCAGTCCTAAGAATGTGTGGTGTATTTAGAGCTGTTGTGTGTAGTTCTCATAACCCAATAACTTTGTATTTGGTCTCATAGTTGTTGCTGCTCACTTATTTTAGTACTTGCCTCTGCTTGTCATCTTCCAAAAATACATTTTTAAAAACATCTTAAGTAAATATAGTATTTCAGTTTCTTTCCCTTTTGTTACCAGACAGTATCCAGGCATGAGAGAGATTTTCTCAGGCACTGTGTGACAACAGAATAAACATTCAATTTAACTCAAAACTAGATTTGATTGAGCATTTTTAAAGGAGCACATGCCAAAAATGGCCCCCCTCTGTATTTTGAACACAGTGCTTTTCCTGTGCAGTTTTGTCCGGAATGAGCTTTTTCTGTCCCAATTTCTCTGCTTCCTGCAAGTTAGTAGGAAAATGATGGCCTCCATGGCATAAACTTCATGCCCATAGTTATGGGAGATATTTAAATATTTGTATGTAGATTTTGGCTTATTTACATACCTAAGCAAGTATGAGAGGGGAATATCAGTGTCTTCTCACTAATGCTCAGCATTTGAGAATACAGTGCCTGTGAAAGACATTACATAATGCTGCTGTGTGGGAATAGGGATTGGTGTGATAAGGGGGGATTGGTATGAGGGATTGGTGGGGATAAGGACTTGGAAAATGTTGTGTCAAGATATTAAACTGTCCCTCCACGGCAAAATACAGCAGTGCTGCAACATACGCCCTTCTTCCTTGGTTTGCGTTTGGCCAGAAAGCTCCTGCTGCTTTGGTCCAAAGACCCTAGCCATCTGTTGGCTGACCATTGTGCTGCCACCTTACCACGAAAGAGTCATATGAGCAAGGCAGACTCAGGAAAATTGACTCAGTATGTACTCGGTCCCCCGGGAAGGTTTCTTCAGCACCCAGAGTTAGAAGTGCAGCCTTTCTCAGTAGAGAGGTGAAGTTCTATAGAAACTAATGGCAGAGAAACCATCCTCTGTCCCCTTGGCAGATGGACTACCAAGCCCCTGATTGTGGTGATTTGCATAAGAATGGCCATACTGGGTCAGACCAAAGGTCCGTCTAGCCCAGTATCCTGTAAAGTACCCCAGTATTCAATGGAAGCGAATGTCAGATGCCCCAGAGGGGGTGAACAGAACAGGTAATCAAAGTGATTCCTCTCCTGTCATCCATTTCCAGCCTCTGACAGAGGCTATGGACACAATTCCTACCCATCCTGGATAATAGCCATTGACAGACCTATCCTTCGTGAATTTATCTAGCTCTTTTCTTGAATCGCGTTAGAAGTCTGGATCTTCACAACATCCTCTAGCAAGGAGTTCCACAGGCCTGCTGTGTGAAGAAAAAATCCTTTTGTTAGTTTTAAACTTGCTACCCATTAATTTCATTTGGTGATCCCTAGTTGTTATGTTATGTGAACAAATAACTTCTCCTTATTCACTTTTTCCACACCACTCATGATTTTTTTAGCCCTCTCTCATATCCTCCTAGTCTCTTCTTTTCTAAACTGAAAAAGTTCCACTTTCTTTAATCTTTCTTCATATGGCACCCATTCCAAACTCCTCATTTTTATTGGCCTTTTCTGAACCTTGCACAATGCCAATGCATCTTTTTTGAGATATTCAAGATATGGGCGTACCATGGACTTGTATAGAGGCAATAAGATATTGGCTACATCTACACTTAGAGAAATATTCGAAATAGCCACGCTAATGGCCATTTCGAAGAATACTAATGAGGCGCTGAAATGCATATTATTAAGGGGATTTCAAAATTGGCAGGGTCCTTCAGAAAAGGACTCCTATTTGGACGAGCCGCACAGGAGCGAAAAACGGCAATTTCGAAGTGCTGCAGCCAGTGGCATGCTAATAAGGTGCTGAATATGCATTTCAGTGCCTCATTAGTATTCTTAGAAATGGCCATTAGCATGGCTATTTCAAAGATTTCTCTAAGTGTAGACGTAGCCATTATGTCTTATTCACTATCCTTTCAATGATTCCTAGCGTTGTTTGCTTTTTGACTGCTGCTTCATGTTCAGTGAATGTTTACGGAGAACTATCCACAAGGACTCCAACATCTTTTTCTCTTGAGTGGTTATAGCTAAATTAGTCCCTGTCATCTTGTATGTATAGTTGGGATTATTTTTTTCCAATGTGCATGACTTTACATTTACCAACATTAAACTCCATCTGCCATTTTGTTGCCCGATCATTTACTTTTGTGAGATCTTTTTGAAGCTCTTCAGTCTGCTTTTTCTTAACCACCTTCAGCAGTTTAGTATCAGCAAATTGTCACCTCATTGTTTACCCTTTTCTCCAGATAATTTATAAATAGGTTGAACAAGATTGGTCCCACTATAGCTCCTCCAGGGGCACCACTAGTTACCTCTCCATTCTGAAAAATGACCATTTGTTCCTACCCTTTGTTTCCTGTCTTTTAACTGGTTTTCAGTCCATGACAGGACCTTGCCTCTTACCCCATGGCTGCTTATTTTACTTAAGAGCCTTTGGTGAGGGAGCTTGTAAAAGGCTTTCTGGAAATCTGTGTACACTATCTACACTACATCCCCCTTGTCCACGTGCTTATTGACCATCTCAAAAATTTAGATTGATGAGGAATGATTTCCCTTTACAGAAACCATGTTGACTTTGCCCCAACAATTTGTTTGTCTCTGCATCTGTCCCTTTTATCCTTTACTATAGTTTCATCTAATTTTCCTGGTACAGATGTTAGACTTACCAGTGTGTAATTATCAGGATCACGTTTTAGAGCCCTTTTAAAATATTCATGTTAAATTAGCTATCTTCTGGTCATTAGGTACAGAATCTGATTTTAAAAGGATAAATTACAAACCACAGTTAAGTTATGTAATTTGACATTTGAATTCTTTCAGAACTCCTGGGTGAATGCCACCTGGTCCCAGTGACTTGTTACTATTAAGTTTATTAGTTTGTACCAATTCGTTACATGCTCACTATTTCTTCCTTAAACTTGAGCAGAGCTTGTTTAGTCAGGCTCCTGCTGTCCTGTACAGGGATTTAGAACCATTTTGTTCAGGATGGCTTCAGGACCAACCCGTAAGCACCAACTACTAAGCCCTCGTGGAGTAAACATCTGTTCTGAGCCGCTGATTCCTTTTGTTTGGCCACTTCCTTGTCAGACACATACTTGTGTGACGCTGCTGCTGCTAGCACGGTATGCAGAATGGTAGGTATAAGAGGTTGTGATGCTGAGTTTGTGATTGGGTTTCACATAAGCAGCAGGAGGTGTCTCTGTCTGGGAACTGTCATGTAAACAGAGATGGCAGTTTCTCTTCTCAGTTGTTCCCAGGGATCAGATTTTCCTCTTCCTGGTAATGCATGTTCTGGAATTCAGCAGTGCGAAATGAGCCAAGCAGAGTTTGATCAGGGGAGCAATTGTGAAAATGTCACCTTGTTAGTGTATATCTGCTTAGTTTGGTGCTGGGTGTGTACTTGTCAGCACTGCAGAGCTAATGCAGCTGTAGAAGAGCACATTGAGATGGTGCAAGAGAGGCAAATTAAACAGGCAGAGCACAGCATGGCTTGCAGGATCCAGGCTGTGATTGCAATGATTGGAGAACAAATTTGGATTTAACTGGTAAACTCAGCCAGTTGACTGTGGTCATTTTGGGGAAAGAAATTCTTGAGCTCCCAGCTGCCACTGCTTTTCTAGAGTGCATGTCTGTGGAACCTAGCTCTTCTGGCTCTGTATTCGGCTGAGTTTCCATTTGCTGATCTTTGAAGCCAGAGGAATGAAACAACCAAGAAGACTGTAGAGTACTGGGCAGTGGTATTAGTGCACCTGACCCTGGAGGAGCTGCTATCCACATGAACTCCTGACAGCTTTTTTGCTATCTTGTTTTAAATGCAAGACTGTGCCTAGAGTGCACTTTCATTTTGGAGAAAGCCCCATTAAGTCATGGGCTTTCCTGTTTTTTTTGTGGGAGGGGAAAAAGTACAGAATGGGGTTCCCTTTGGAAAAGAGAATTATGCTGAAGTAAAATAGGGTATCTAGACTTATGGTATCACCCTTACGGTTGGTGGCCATGATGTTCCAAAATAAGGGACATGTATTATGCAATATAAGCTAAAAAAATGACAGTGGCAACTGGCAACTCTTACTGCGTTCTGTAGTGTATAGTTGAGTGGTAGATTCTAAACCTAGTTAACTAATTAAACAAGCCGTAAGGAGTAGCTAAGCTAAACTTTTTTAAGCAACATCTAACACAGAAAACAGCTTGAGAATTCATTTGTCAAGTCACACTTCTACTGAAAGGGATAGAGTCTTGAGGAATGATGCATTGCAAAGTGAAGCATTTAAATTATTAACCAGTTGATTCACTCAAATGATGAGAAATCCTGTGGCACCTTAGAGACTAACATATTTTGGAGCATAAGCTTTTGTGGGTGAAGGCCTGCTTTATCAGATGCAATGTGTTGGAGATTCCAAAGGCAAGTCTAAGAGTCCCAATCAAGAGGAAGGCCAGAGTTGACGAGGTCAATTCAGTCAGGGAGGACATTGCCTGCTTCTAGCGGCTAATGTGGAGGCGTGAACACTGTGAGAAGAAACTGCTTTTATAGTTGGCCAGCCACTCCCTGTCTCTGTTTAATCCTTGATTGATGGTGTTGGATTTGCAAATGAATTGCAGCTCTGCAGTTTCTCTTTGGAGCCTTTTGTTTTTGAAGTGTTTTGCTACTTGATGGCTACTTTTAAATCTGTTACTGAGTGTCCAGGGAGATCGAAGTGTTGTCCTCTGGGTTTTCCTATGTTACCATTTCCAATATTTGAAGGTAGGCCAACATGCTAGGCACATGACAACCATAATGTCCTCCGTGTACTAGAGCTCTATGATCGAGGTCGTGGTGGTCATGCTTAGGCATGTAGGTAAGCATAGTGGTCTGTGAATTTCCAGTATAGGATGGTGTTTTTGTAACCATCTCTTATTTGCCCAGTAGTGTCCAGGAAGTGGATGCCTTGTGTGGACTGGTCTAGTGGATGTCAGGGTGGAACTCTTCCAGAGCCTCCGTGCCATGGGTCTAGATGATGTCATTAGTGTAGCACAAGTGGAGATGGGGCGCTAGGGGATGAGAGCTGAGGAAGCATTGTTCTAGGGTCAGCCATAAAAATGTTAGCATACTGCAGGGCCATGTGGGTGCCCTTAGCAGTGCCACTGAGTTGAAGGTATAAATTGTCCTCAAATCTGAAATAGCTGTGGGTGAGGACAAAGTCACAAAGCTCTACCACCAGTTGTGCCTTCCCCTCATCAGGGATACCATTCCTAACAGCTTGAAGTCCACCTTCATGTGGGATATATGTATACAGGGCCTTTACATCCATGATGGCCAGGATGGTGTTTTCAGAAGGGTCACCAATGCATTGTGTCAAGTATCGGAGGGGTAGCCATGTTAGTCTGGATCTGTAACAGCAACGAAGTGTCCTGTGGCACCTTGTAGACTAAACAGAAAAGTTTTGAGCATGAGCTTTCGTGAGCACAGACTCACTTCATCGGATGCTGGTCTTGGAAATCTGCAGGGCCAGGTATAAATAAGCCAGAGCAAGGGTGGGGATAACAAGGTTAGCTCAGTCAGCAAGGGTGAGGCTTACTACCAGCAGTTGATCTGGAGGTGTGAACACCAAGGGAGGGGAAGCTGCTTCTGCATTTAGCCAGCCATTCGCAGTCTTCATTTAAGCCAGAGCTGAGGGCGTCGAATTTGGAGATGAATTGTAGCTCAGAAATTTCTCTTTGGAGTCTGGTCCTGAAATTTCATTGCTGTAGGATAGCTACTTTTAAGTCTGCTACTGTGTGGCCTGGGAGACTGAAGTGCTCTCCTACGCGTTTTTGTATATTGCCATTTCTGATATCTGATTTGTGCGCGTTTATTCTTTTACGTAGAGACTGTCCAGTTTGTCCAATGTATATAGCAGAGGGGCATTGCTGGCACATGATGGCATAAATTATATTGGTAGATGTGCAGCTGCATGAACCCACGATGGTGTGGCTGATCTGGTTAGGTCCTGTAATGGTGTTGCTGGTGTAGATATGTGGGCAGAGCTGGCAACGAGGTTTGTTGCATGCATGGGTCCCTGAGTTCGAGTGACTGTGGTGCGGTGTATAGCTGCTGGTTAGGATTTGCTTCAGGTTGGCAGGTTGTCTGTGGGCAAGGGCTGGTCTGCCTCCCAAGGCCTGTGAAAGTGGGGTATCATTATCCAGGATGGGTTGTAAATCCCTGATGATGCACTGTAGAGGTTTTAGCTGAGGACTGTAGGTGATGGCTAGTGGTATTCTGTTGGTTTCTCTCTTGGGCTTGTCCTGTAGTAAGAGGCTTCGTGGCACACGTCTGGCTCTGTCTGGCATAATGCATTGTGCTTTCCTCAGGAAGTTGGTGGTGTCTGAAAGAAAGCTGGTAGTGCTGGTGGCATAGGGTCTGATGATATCATCATCAGGACCCGTAGGAAGGAGGTTCTTGAAGAGTTCCACCGTGATTTCAACACTTTCCACCCCACCGTGAACCTCAGCCTGTACCAGTCCGCACAAGAGATCCACTTCCTGGACACTACTGTGCAAATAAGTGATGGTCACATAAACACCACCCTAGATGGGAAATCCATGAACCACTATGCTTACCTACATGCCTCCAGCTTCCATCCAGGGCATATCACATGATCCATTGTATACAGCCAGGCACTAAGGTACAACTGCATTTGCTCTAATCCCTCAGACAGAGACAAACACCTACAAGACTTTTACCAAGTTTTCCTAAAACTACAGTACCCATCTAAGGAAGTGAAGAAACAGATTTAACAGAGCCAGACGTGTACCCAGAAGCTACCTGCTACAACACAGACCCAATAAGGAAAACAAGAGAACGCCACTGGCCATCACTAGCTAAGACCTCTCCTGTGCATAATCGGCGATTGCCAACCCATCCTGGACAATGATCCCTCACTCTCTGACCTTGGGAGGCAGGTCAGTCCTCAACTACAGACAACCCACCAACCAGAAACAAATTCTCACCAGCAACTATACATCATTGTAAGTCTAACTCAGGAACCAGTCCCTGCAACAAACCTTGATACCAACTCTGCCCATATATCTACACCTGCAACACCATCACAGGACCGTAACCACATCATTGGGGCTCATTCACCTGCACATCTACTAATGTAATATATTCCATCGTGTGCCAGCAATGCCCCTCTGCTATATGCATTAACCAAACTGGACAGTCTCCATATAAAAGAATAAATGAACAAAAGTCAGATTTCGGGGAATGGTAACATGCAAAACCTGTAGGAGAACACTTCAGTCTCCCTGGACACTTGGCAACAGATTTAAAAGTAGCTATCTTGCAACCAAAATCGTCATAAACAAACTCTAAAGGGAAACTGCTATGCTACAATTTATTTGCAAATTTGACACCATTAATCAAGGATTGAAAAGAGACTGGGAGTGGCTGGCCAACTATAAAGCCAGTGTCTTCTCTCTTAGTGTTCCCGCCTCCATGTTAGCTGCTGGAAGTGGGCAATATCCTCCCTAACCGAATTGATCTTGTCATCTCTAGCCTGCCTCTTGACTGGGACTCCCTCCTTTTCATGAGCCTGTATCATTAGACCTGCCTCTGGAATCTTTACTACCTTGCATCTGACGAAGCTGGTCTTTGTCCACAAAAACTTATGCTCCAAAATACCTGTTTGTCTGTAAGGTGCCACAGGACTTTATTTTTGCAGATACAGGCTAACACAGCTACTCGTCCAATACTTGATTCACTCAGGCACATCCACATCATTTTCTCTCAATAAGCAGATTTTCTTCTGAGGTTTCATTCTTGCAACTGGGCTTTGCATCTTCATCTTTTACTGCTTAAACCTGACACACATTCCTCTTTTACCCAGGGAACAAATTACTTGAACCTATTCCCAGATGGGTTCTCTCTTATGCCCAAAAACCATGGCCATTTTTCTGTGTCAAAAGTGTGAGGGAATACAGAAGCTGTGTGTGCTGAATCTCTTTCTCCCGCCCCACCCCCCCCACCCGCAGTCCTTTCTGTTCTTCCTCTGTGTTTGTCCTTAAAACAGTGTCTGTCTTTACTCTCTTGTGCTTGGCCAAGGTGCATCACCACATAAGCACAGAACAAAAACTGTTCTGCCCAGCTTGTCAGTCTTTGCACATTTTACTTTTTAGTCTGCTGATGAACAGAAATTGAAAGCTCAGAACTTTCAAGAAGCAAGAACTAGCTAGGAGTTAGGGTGGACAGACTAGAGCCATTGATTCATTTTTATGGGACTGGAAGCATACTTGTAGCATGTTTTGTGATGAGTATTTTTAAATGAGAAATTTAAATGAGAAATGTTGATTTTTTCTTAAAATGATTACTTTCTTAAAATGTTTTTTTTTAATTCACTGGGGGCTGGGCGGCGGGGAGCAAGGTGCTACATCTTCTTATGACCCCTGGAGGTAAAAGCTCTCTGGGACTTCCCAAGGATAGAAGCTGCCTGCAGCACGACACAAGTGCGTTGGTGAAAATTCTTCAGCAAAGGAGATTCATAGCAGGGGCAGACTTGGCTTGGGGAACTGCATTGGAGATTTCTGGCTATCTTTTGGCCAGCACAAACTGTGATCACTATAGGGAAGGTACAGAGGTGGGATTGAACTTGGAAGGAAAAGGAGAGCAAGGGTGGTGGGAATTGGGGCACCAAGGAGAAGAGAAGGGACCACAGAGGTGGAGTTAGAAAGAACAGGCAGCCAAATAAGAGACATTGAAGGCAGGTCTCTGAACAAGGTACGGACAGCATCTGACGGTGGTGAAATGCTGGCAAGGGGAAGCAGGCAGGTTTGCAGAATGGAGTGGGGGCTGAGAGGCTGCAAGGGGAGGGGGGAGTTCTACACATGTGGGGAACGGAGCTGAGGGGACCAGTGCATGTTTATTGCCCCATGTCAGATTTGACTGTGCATTTCCAGATGCACACATACTAATGCTGAAAGCTGATGGGGGCAATTCTGGTTGTGGGGGGGCACATGGGGCTTGGGAGCAGAAGCATCTGTCCTGCCCCAGGCTGTCAAGGTGGCAGCTTCCCGCTCAGGCTAGTGTGCATCTCTTGAGGGAAATGCTCTGTGTACTTAGCATTTGCATTCATTGATATCCTAGCTTGACTGTAGCTCTCCTGGAAAGGTTGCCTAATTCCACTGCAGCTTCTGTCACTGCCTCAGTCCTTCCTTCTCACACCCAGGATGCCCCTCATTGAGTTGGAGCGCTCAGGCTTCAGCAGTCAGTGGCTGGGGGCAGAGAGTAGGGAAGGGCTGAGTGGCTGGACTCAAGTGGGAGCAGGGGATGCTAAAGGTACTTCCTCTTCGCTGGACTGGCCCATTTCATATGCACAGGACATCTGAACAGCAGGGAGGGCAGAAGCATTAGGTGAGTGAGCTTCTGGCCAACTCAGTGTTATTAAATAAGCATAATTGATGTGCTGACCTGCCCTCTTGTTTTTCCCTTAGGTTTGGGACGCTCCCAGGACGATGCTGCTGTGAGGACACGGCTCCTTTTCCAGCTGAATACAGTATTGGTGTCTGCAAGAAAAATGACTGTGGGATATGTGTGGCTTCCCCCTTTGGTGGGGAGGACTTTGCTTATGCTGTTGCTGGTGGCTGCTTTTGTTCAGTGCCATTGGCCCAGTGAACCCTCCGAAGTTGTACAGGACTGGGAAAACCAGCTAGAGGCCTCCATGCATTCTGTGCTGTCAGACTTCCGTGAGACAGTTCCAGCAGTGATGGGGATTCCAGACAGCTCTGCTGTGGTTGGTCGTTCCTTCAGAGTCAGTATCCCCACAGATTTAATTGCTTCCAATGGAGAAATGGTGCAGGTAAGAAATGCATCAGTCTACCTCCTATCTCACAATGGCTTTACTTGCAGTCATGCTTTTGGGAGGGATGGGGCCTGTCTTTCCAACAGTGTGACATGTGGGTTTGTAGGCATGGATCACAGGTGGTGCCATGATTCAGATGCAGAGGAGAGGGAGGCTGTTGGGATCAGGATATAGCTGGATGAAAAACTTCCCCTTCTAGGAATTCAGTGTTTGATTTCTCATTGGCTTGAGCTCCTTCATCCCAGAGTAGAAGCTTGAGGAAGTCTGCTCCCTTCTGTAGGAAGGGGTTTGGTTCGGTGTCTGGCTGCATTAAACCTGTCTTGCATCCAAATACTAGAGCAAGGGGTACAACAATCATCGAAGGTAAGGGAGTCTTGACCTTCCAGAGCCCAAATCCTGGGCTGACCCTCTGATACCATAGGGATATGTGTGTTTTTTTTTTTTTTTTTTTTTTACCAAGAGGACAAAATACTGGGCCACTGGTGAGGTGCCAGAGCATAGACTTGGTTCTGTGGCTGTGTCTTCATCTGACAGTGTGTCTTCCACTCATCCCGTGTCTCAGTGAGAGGGCTGGAGATAGTCCTCATTGTGTGACAGGAGCTATCATCAGATTTGTGACTCCCAACAAGAGAGCCTGTCCTTAAGATTGGAAAAGTCTTTTGCCTTCAGGACTTCCAGGTGCTGTAGCTGTGAGAGATGGGATGCAAGTGCCCTGACTAACCTAGGGAAGAGTAGTGAAAGAGACACTCAGTATGTCACTTTGACTATGTGCAAGGAGTCCTCCCTAGGCTGGGTTCAGAGAAGACAGCTGCAGCAGTCCATGTGTTTATGGCTTCACTGTCAGCTGAGGCTGACCATTTCTCAGTCTAAACATGAGTGAATTAAGGTTTGTTATTTTTCAAGTGGTCAGAAGGGAGCTGATGGTGATGGGGTATGAAAATCTTGGACTTGTCAACTTTTCCTTTCAGGCAGGTTTGCGAATCTGGATTAGGAAGGTGAGGTCTGGAGAGGTCCCATTCGCACTACTAAGACTTTGCCCTGAGGAGTGGCAGTGATAAGTTGGAGGTGTGAAAGCTGCATCTGGCAGATCTGGAACACCTGGATTTTTACTTAAGTGGGGAGTAGAAGGGTGCTAGGTGAGTCCCACATTTAGAAGAGCTAGAGCTGTGGTGTCCAACCAGTTCTGAAGCAGTAGCTTTTATGCTGATCTAGCCACGTTGTTCTGAAAATATATTTCTTGTTCAAGCCAACTAGCCATGTGTAACTGGCTAAAGAGCCATGTGTGGCTAATGACTAGCATGGTGCACACCATGGAGCTAGAGGCATATCATCTGTTTCAAACTGAAAGCTGTGGCATGACAGGGCTGATGAAATTTGCTCAAGTGAAAGCTAAGACGTGCACTGGTGGCCTGAGTCATGCAGCTTGCTCACCTCTTGATTGGTGCCATGAGAGAGCCTCGTTCTCAGCTGATTAGTATCCAAACTCTGGGTGGAGTCCAGAGGGGTGTGGTGCAGATGCAGGCCAACCATCAGCTCTGAATTTTTTTGGTTCAAGGTGCACAGACTCCTGCTGATCAACTTCCCCAGCTTCCCAATGCAGTCTGCTCTTAGAAGACCTATCTGCCTCAAACTGCATCCTGACTAGTGTCTCCTACTGGCTGCTTTATCAACGTGCACACCCTTGTTAGCTAAGCATGCCAGGGGGCTCTGGACAGGGTGTTCTCGGAGGAGCGCATGTGAAATTACGGGGGTGCCACTGACTTCATGTGGGGGTGGGGCAAATTTGGGGTCACACCAGGTGCACATGCTTGGGACTGGTGCTCACAAAGCATGCAAGGGGGATTGATGGGAATATTTACTTTAAGGAAGGAGGCTTACCAAAGGGTGCCAACTAAAGCCACTGTTCTTGTTGCAGCCTTATTCTGTTTACGTTTAATTATCCAGAGCAAGGTAGTTCACAGTCCTGTGCTGACTGCACAGCAGTCTGCATGCCGAGGGCTGCTGTCTGCTGCAGTACCTCAGTGTATGTCTCACCTTTTGCTCTGAATTCACTGGCGTTTGAAAGTACATGTGAAGCTCTTAATGTTACTGATAGGTTGCCTTCACGGCTAGATGATTGTCCACGTGGCTTACTTTGGTGTCCTGTCTCAAACTACCACTTCACAGTGCCCTGCCATGCCTCCCCCAGTGGCTGAGCTTCAGGATGGAATGATGGTCTCTCACTCCTGTATCTGCCAAGAACCTGTATACTTCTCTGCCTCCTAAGCTACGTCTACACTGAGAGAGATTCCAGTTTATAACACTGGGTTTTATAAATTCGAATTTGAGTGTCCTCACCTCCCCAGAAATTAGAGTTAGTGCTGCCACACTAAATTACCAAAGATCGACTGTTGCAGAAGTGCATTGCGGGAACCTATTCTACAGTTCCCTCAGCCCCATAGCATTCTGGTTGTTTGCTGGTGCATTATGGAAAAAGATGCCCTTCAAGTGGTTGTGGGTATGTGATGTCATCTTCCCACACTGCATTTCTGTTGTTCCCCTCCCGTGGAATGCAAACAGACCTTTTTCAAGAAGGAAAGGCAGGGAATTCCAGGCAAAAGAAATCCAAATAGGCTGCCTTCAGAATGTGACAACCATGTAAACTGGTTGCTCAACTGCTTTTCCCTCTAGAAAAACCATGTTTAGATACAACTTTTGCCTCATCTCGTGCATCTGGCAGGGGACAGTCATACCTATATGCCAGAATGACTCTGCTCTGGGATCACCCAGGTGACTATGCCATCTCAACTGGCCTTTCAGCCACTCTTCCTCCCCCTGAAACCACCCCTGCCTAGGCAGAATGCTATGACTTTTATGTGGTAAGCCAGCTAGTACAACATACTGTCATAGCTCCCTGGGATCATCCAGGTGACTACCATTTCAACTGGTCACCCAGCCTGGGTGAAAATATTACAGAAACAGATTGCACCTTGTGGTATCTGCCCCCTCCCCCATTCTACGAGGGGATGTGGTTGAAGGGCCAGTTGACATGGTCCCTTTAGGAGCTTTCTTCAGTGTGGGGACCAGCCCTGAATGCCACTGACTGTGGGGGCTGTCCCCCCAGTGCCGGATTTCACAAGCTGTAATCTGTTCCTATTCAAGGAGCTCAGAGCTGCTAGCTGTCATCTTTGAAATGTCATCTTTGAGAAGTCTTCCCTCTAAGAGCCACCCCCCGAAATCTGTGCAATGGAGGGGAGACTCCCCCTCCATGACAGGTAGCCCTTGAAATCTTTGCCACAGGTGGAGGTAGACCCCAACTGCATGGTGCCTATGGGGGAGATTGTGGTTCCCCTGCACAAATGTGAACTGCAGAACAGACGTGTCTTGGCCTCTTGTAGAAGTATGACTCACCCAGCCTAGATGCCATGTGGTCTGGTGGGGTCAGGGCTGGTGCCAGAGCTGAGGGGAAAAAAAAATCTTGGCCTCTCCTGCTCTGTCCTGTGCAGGGAAGAAGCCACCATCCAGTGCTGGTCAGCCAGGTGGTCCAGTTGGGGGTGAGATGGGGTGTCTGAAATCCATCATCATCATCCCATAGTGCAGTGCACACATCACCCCCGCGACTGGGAAACAAAGGGCTGGTCAAAGGAATTTTGCACCATTTTGTATATTTACACCCCCCCACACACACACACCTTCACAGGGCTGGAAGGGACCTCAGGAGGTCATCGAGTCCAGCCCCCTGCTTCAAGCAGGATCAACCCCCGCTAAGTCATCCCAGCCAGGACCTTGTCAAACTGGGACTTTAAAACCTCGAGGGATGGAGAATCTACCACCTCTCTAGGCAACACATTCCATTGCTTCACCACCCTCCTGGTGAAGTAGTTTTTCGTCATATCTAACCTACACCTCTCCCTCTTCAACTTCAGACCATTACTCCTTGTCCTTCCATCGGACTCCACTGAGAATAGTTTCTCACATTCCTGTTTAGAGCTCCCCTTCAGGAAGTTGAAAGCTGCTCTTGAATCACCTCTGTCTTCTCTTCTGTAAACTAAGCAAGCCCAAATCCCTCAGCCTGTCTTCATAGGTCTTGTGCTCCAGCCGCTTAATCATTTTTGTTGCCCTCAGCTGAACCTGCTCCAGCACATCCACAACCTTTTTATACTGGGGGGCCCAAAACTGGACACAATATTCCAGATGCTGCTTCACCAGTGCCGAATAGAGGGGAATAACTACTTCTCTAGATCTGCTCGAAATGCTCCTCCTAATGCACCCCAGTATGCTGTTAGCCTTCTTGGCTACAAGGGCACACTGTTTACTCATATCCAGCCTTTCATGCACCATAACCCCTAGGTCCCTTTCCGTCGTACTGCTGCTGAGCCAGTCGGTTCCCAGCCTATAACAATGCTTGGGATTCTTCCATGCCAAGTGCAGGACTCTACACTTCTCCTTGTTCAACTGCATCAGATTTCTTTTGGCCCAGTCCTCCAATTTATCCAGGTCACTCTGGATTCTCTCTCTAGCCTCCAACTTATCTACCTCTCCCCCTAGTTTTGTGTCATCTGCAAACTTGCTGAGGGTGCAATCTATCCCCTCATCCAGGTCATTAATAAAGATGTTGAACAACACCAGCCCCAGAACCGAGCTTTGCGGCACTTCGCTTGAAACCGATCACCATCCAGATATTGAGCCATTGACCACCACCAACTGGGCCTGACCTTCAAGCCAGCTTTCTATCCTTCTTATAGTCCAAGGATCCAAACCGTATTTCCTTAACTTATGGATTAGAATGTTGTGGGAGACTGTATCAAAAGCTTTGCTGAAGTCAAGGTATATTGCATCCACTGACTTTCCCATGTCCACAGAGCCTGTTACCTCATCATAGAAGCTAATCAGATTGGTCAGGCAGAACTTCCTGCTGGTGAATCCATGTTGGCTACTTTTGATCACTTTCCCCTCTTCCATGTGGTCCAAGAGTCTTCAAAGGTTCAGCAATGACATCTGCCAATTCCTTCAGTACTGTCGGGTGCATTAAATCCAGACCCATGGATTTGTGTAATCTAGTTTTTCTAGATAGCTCAGGACTTGTTCCTTCCCCACAGATGGCTGCCCTCCACCTTCTCATATTGCATTGTCTAGGACCATCATGTGGGAGTTGACTTTGTCTGTGAAGACTGAGGCAAAAAATGCATTGAGTACTTCGGCTTTTCTTACGTCATCTGTCACTTGGTTACCCCCCTCATCCAGTAACAGCCCCACACCTTCTCTGATAACCCATTTATTTTTAACATGCCTGTAGAAACCCTTCTTGTTACTCTTCACATCCCTTGCCAGCTGCAGTTCCAGTTGTGCTTTTGCTTTCCTGATTACTGCCCGGCATTCTCCAGCCATATGCTTATACTCCTCCTTAGTCAGCTGTCCACGTTTCCATTTCTTGTATGCATCCTTTTTTTGAGTTTCAGCTGACTAAGGATTTCCCTGTTAAGCCAAGCTGGTTGCCTACCATGTTGGCATTTCTTACTGTGCAGCGGGATGGTTTGTTCCTGTCCCTTCATTGACTTCTTTAAAATGCTGCCAGTTGTCTTGAACTCTTTTCCCCTTCATCTTTGTTTCCCAAGGGATCCTGCTCATCAATTCTCTCAGGGAGTCGAAGTCTGCTCTTCTGAAATCAAGGGTCTGTATGTTACTGCTCACCTTTCTTCCTTTTGTCTGGCTCCTGAACAAAAACATACATACATACGTGGAGGTACACATCTCATCTTCGTTACAAAGATGTCTGGAAGAGAGACCTCAGAGAGGTAGACATCGAGCTGGACAACTGGGAAGAACTAGCAGACGACCGCAGCAGATGGAGGCAGGGGTTACACAAGGGCCTTCAGAAGGGCGAGTTGAAGATCAGACAGCTAGCAGAGGAGAAGCGAGCACACAGAAAGCACAATAAGGACTTGCCAGACACCCACTACATCTGCAAGAGATGCAGCAAGGACTGTCACTCTCGTGTGGGTCTTCATAGTCACAATAAACGCTGTAAATGAAGTCCTCAATTGAAACTTTAAAGGGCGCGATCCATAGTCTATGCAGACTGAAGGATGCCTACTACTACATCTCATAGAACTGGAAGGGACCTTGGGAGGTCGAGTCAAGTCCCCTGTTCTCTTGGCAGGACCAAGCACCCCCTCCTGCCCTTTTTTATCTATTTTGCCCCAGATTCCTAAATGGCCCCCTTAAGGATTTAACTCACAACCGTGGATTTAGCAGGCCAATGCTCAAACCACTGAGCTATCCCAAAGTGCTGTCATGGATACAGAACAGCTCATAGCCGTTGCACAGTGCATAATGTCCAGTACCTGCTCTATTATGAGGCATTTTATTTTTGGAAGAGGTATGGGATAGATGCAGGTGTATTTGATTATGCTATGGAGGAACTGAAAAACAGGAATGCAGAGCTGCTGGCTGCCCTGGATGCATTGCTTACAGTGGAGTGCCTTTTGTGGAGGCATGAAAACAGCACATGCTGCTGGGACCACATTGTTTTAGAAGTATGAGACGACTAGCAGTGGCTGCAGAACTTGCGTATGAGCAGGCCACTTTCATGGAACTTCGTGACTTCCTGTCCCCCACCCTGAATCACAGCAATACGAAAATGAGACTTTGCTCTTTGGAAGTTTGCCGTGCCTCACAGCCACTGGTCAGTGGAAAATCCAGTTTGGGGTGGGTAGATCCACTGTGGGGGCAGCGGTGATTCAGTTACCCAATGCAATCTGTAATCACCTAATGAAGACGACCGTGATTCTGGGAAACGTGCAGCACATAGTGGATGGCTTTGTGTCACGGGGTTTCCTAACTTTGGTGGGGCAATAGATGGGACTCTCATCACCATCCTGGCCTCAGACCATCTGGCCTCTGAGTACATAAACTGCCCGGGGTACTTTTCGAGGTTATGGTAGATCCCAAAGGTTGTTTCACCAACAGGTATGTGGGATAGTCGGGAAAGGTTCACAATGTGCAAATCTGTTGAAATTCCACTGTGTACAGAAAGCTTCAGGATTGGACTTTCTTCCCCAACCAGAAAATTAAGATAGGGGATGTGGAGATGCCCATTGTGATACTGGGTGGCCATGCTTATCTTCTGCTCCCTTGGCTCATAAAGCCATGCACTGGCAACTTGGACTGCATTCAGGAGTGCTTCATCTATAGACGGAGCAAGTGCAGAATGATGGTGCAATATGCCTTTGGCTGTTTGAAAGCCAGGCTCCATTGCCCTTTGACCTGTTTGGACCTTTCCCAAAGCAACATCCCCACTGTGGTTACAGACTGTTGTATTCCACATATCATTTGTGAATTGAAGGTGGAAAATGTAATGCCCTCCTGGGTTGCTGAGGTACATGCCATAAGCAAGTTTTAAGCACAGCTGAACTCGAGGGCATTTGTGAATGGATGTGTAGAAGCAACGGCAATCAGAGAAGCTTTGAAAGATTTATGAATGACCACATGGCCACATGAATGTGCTGCCCATATTCACACAGTGAATCTGCTCCCCACACACCAAACTCCAGTTATTTCTGATTAACATTTCTGAAAGCACCTCACAATATATGACCCAATAAATGTGATTTAAAAAAAATTATTTACGGGGGTAAGAGTAAGGGGTATTTAGGAAAAGAGAGGGAAAAGCAAAAGGCCTCGTGTTTGGTGTTGTGAGGCTTTTGCGCTGGGGAGATATCGTGGTGGAGCGGGACACTGTGGTTCCCCCTCCCCACCCCCGGCATTCAGGGACCTTGATGACAGGGGGGCAAGGGGAGGGTGGGCAACAAGAAGCTGAGTCTAAGTCCACATAATTAGTCCTGCATTGGTGGACATCCCTCTGCAGCTGCAGCAAGGAATGAAAGAGATCTGCATCCTGACAGCTCTCAGGAGGTCTTGTGTGTCCTTACTCCTGAACTGGAGCATGCTTTGGCACCACTGCTGTGTCCACCTGTGGTTAGCAGCAGCTCTGGCCTGGTCCCTCTCTGCCTTTTCTAGTTGTTGCAAGATGAGGTCCTGCTTGGATATCTTCTTCCTCCTCATCATACAACCCGGTCTTCCCTGTGTAAGCTGCCTGCGGAAGACAGTGAAGGTCAAAATGTAGATACGTATTTGAAATATGACATAGAGTGACTAAACATAGAATGAATGGCTGTGTGTTTTACAATCGCACTTTTGATTGGCTTTTTAAGGATGATATTGAAGCAATCTGTGCAGAGCAGGAGGTATTTATTCAGTTTCACTACAGACATGGTATGGTTTTATGGGCTTCTGGAAGTGGGGGGGGTGGTTTGATCCCAACAGTTGCATGGCAGGCCAGTGGGCAATCCCTGGAAAATGAGGGGAGCCCAAAAAACATTTCTCGGGGGCTGGCTGTGCATCCATCGTGTACAGGGGAAAAGCCATTTAAAGGTGGGAAAGTCTGCACTGTACATGCTATTCTCCTGGAGCAGGGTTCGGACTGCCTGGAGGCCTCATGGTTGGGGGTAGGGTGGAGTCAATCTCACTGGCCGCATGACGGGCCAGGGTGGTGGGGTGAGTTATCCCTGGAAAATAAAAAGAGCCAAAAATAGTTTCTTGGGGGCTAGTTCCTTGGGGGCTGGTTCCTCATCAGCCCTGTATGGGGAAGAGTCAGCACTCTGGTGGGAGCAGAGAAAACCAGGAGAGCCTGCCAGCAGCATTTAAGGGGGAGATGGAGAGCCTGCCAGCCGTGTAGTGTGGCAAGGCAGTCCTCACAAACTGAAAAGGCAAGGGAGCAGCACAAGTAACTGTAATCAAAATTCTCATGCTTCTTATGGGTTGCAAAAAGAGACATCAGCCTCCTAAAAATAACTGAAAGTGAAAAAGAAAATATGCTGATACGTTGTCAGCACAAGGCTGGAAAATTTGCCAAAATGCTGTGTGGCTCCATGATGCTAGATAACTTGCTGGTTGCCTGGCGTGGCAAGGTGTGCTACTATCAGGCCTCCCCAAAAACCTCATGCAGAAAGTAAGAGTACCTGGATGAGACCTTGTGGAGATCTCCAAAGAGGATAAGTGCTTCATCTCCAGAAATATTAACAAGCTCTTCTTAAAAATGGGCATTGAGTCCCTGAGTGTGCCTGATAATCAACTGGCTTGTAGCAGTGTAAAAAATGCACTCCGCGAAGTAAAACCATTCCCCAAACTCAACCAGCTTGTACTTTACTAAAATACTCACCAGAAGAGGCCTGCTTGGCACGCGTGATGGACACCATAGCTTCAGGTGTTGAGGAGGAGGTTACTGGCTCGAGGTCCAGCATGAAGAGCTCCAGACTTCCAGGATCAGCTTCCCTGGGCGCCAGCTGCACATCGTCGGCTTCCTCTTCATCACCCACCTGCTTCACCTCTCAGCTCACATAGGAGTCCTCAAGACAGTCTCCTGAAGAGTCCCTGCTCACTTCCGGGACCATTGTTGGGTCATTCCCAAGAATTCTGTCCAGATGTTTGTAGTATTGGCACGTCTTGGGTGATGACCCTTATTGCCCACTGGCTTCTCTGACTTTATGGTAGCTCTGCCAGAGCTCCTTTATTTTTGCCTGGCATGGCTCAATGTCCCGGCTGTACACTTGAGCAATCATACCATCTGAAATCTTCTTGTAAATGGTGGCATTTCATTTGCAGCTATGCACTCTGCTCATTACTAATTCTTCTCGCCATGCAGAACTGAGATCCTGTATCTCATTGTGAGTACATGCTGGAGCTCTTTTACAACCCTGATAACTCATATCCAGAAAAGAACCCCAAGTGCTCACTGCTGGATGCGATGGATGGTTCAGGTGTGCTGTCCATGCTGGTCAGAAGGAAAATGAATTTGAATTCCTGATACTATTCAAATTCAAATCTGCAGGCTTCCTGTTACCTTTCTTCTTGCATACGTGGAGAGCATCTGAGGAGCAACCAGCCAGAATGGTCAACTGTGGGGAGTTGTGGAATACATGTGGGACTCCTGTGGAAGTCAGTAAAACCAGTTTAAATGGAAGCTGTGTCCACACTACCATTAAGCCAAATGCTTATATTTGAATTTCCTGTTAATCCCACGAGGGTTGTTGGAGTAAGAATATCTGCCATAGCGCCACCTACATTTGCAATAATGGTATTTGATGTGTGAACAGTCAATTTAAAATCAAGCTAAGTGCCTTAAATTTGAATTTATGCTGTAGTGTAGACGTAGCCCCAGGGAGAGTGCTTGCACTCCTTGAGCTGGAAGATGCTAGAGGAGGGCCAGAGGATATCTCATTGAAATCTGAGTGGTTTTCAGGTGTGTCTGAGAACTGGGCTGAACACAAGTTGCCCTTGAACATCAATTGATTTTAAAATCAGACTTAGGACTTGTCTACATGAGGCTTGCCCATGTTCACGCTATATTGGTTTAATACTGTTCTCTATGCTGGTAGGATGAATCCATACACACTGAGTATGTGGGGCTTTCTTCTGAAGGGTTCCACATAGGACAAGGGGATTCTTTGCTGAAGACTAAGTAGGCAGTTTGGAAAAGGTATCAGCAGTTTCTATTTTGCCAGGGTGGTTTTCCCCTATCGGGGTCGCAACTCCTGTGAGCTGAAAGAACTCTAGCATTTGTTTGCATCTCATGCAACTAATTTAACCATGCAGCCCTCTAATTTTTAACATCCTTGTGTGAAAAAAGTATCATCACCAAGACGTATAGATGTGCGGCATAGAAAACAATATCACAGTGGGCACGCTGATAATCAGCTGGGTGGCACCTGAATCTTTCCTGCGCATTAGCCTAAGCACTTAGCTTACAGGAAACACCGTATTGCTGAGAACTCCAGCTAGGCAATGTAGTATTTATGCACTCAGAGTCAAGTCCTTGTAGCTATTACATAGGGAGTTCAAGCCCCAATGAAAATCAAGCAAAACCAGCCATTAAAGATCTTCTTCCACTTGGGGCAGTATAGCAGTTCAGAAAGACCATGATCTATATGTTCCTCTTCCTCGTTCCCAGAAAGTCAGGAATGATGTGCTGGCCCTAATAAGCTTCTCAAAGCTACAGGTCAAGATTGAGACATTTACAACCTTCACTAGTAGCCAATTCCCAGGGTTTTTCTCTCCTGTAGATCAAAATGAAGCCTGCTGCCACATCTGTATACAATAGTTCTTTGGATAGTCCCTGGCTATTATGTTCGTTGGGCTCAATACTTACTGTTCGTTTCTATTCTTTGGGCTCTCCGCTGTCTTAGAGGAAGCTCACAAAACTGCATGCGTATGCTGTCTGTTGAGTTCGCTCTCTGGTTGTGGATGAAGGTTAATAGAATATCAGGCTGCAGAATTTCTGACTGGGACAGAATCAGTGGCTTCTAGGCAGTGGTTTAGAGGGCTGGGAGCACATTAGCAGCAGAAGGGTCATCAAGGAGACATTGTCATGGGGCAGAGAGCACAGTATCAGCTGGTTGCAGCAGGGAGACTTATGGCATTGTCTCAAAGCACAACCCCACAGATTAATGATGAGCATCACACCACGAGTATTAAGTTCAGGGACCTGCTCCCCTTCCCTACAAGTTTCTTACTTTCCTGGGCAGGAAAGTCTTACTCTTGTATGTGCTTCTTGCTGAAGCAAAGCTAGCCATTAGCAGACTAACCAGACACAAGTAGTTCTGGCTAAGCAGAGTGGTATCTCTGTGTGAAAACTTCCCCACACCTGACTGCACACCTCAGTGACTGTAGTACTCCACACACTGCCTTTCTCCCAAAAGGAGCTAAAACCTAGAAGCAAAGGATCCCTCTTAATGCTCCAGAGTGCATTCTTCATACCTTTCCTCTCCTCCTGATTCTGTCCAGAATAGGCCAGAAAACCAAGCAGAAGGCAGCAGCTACTGATTGCCTTCTCTTGTAACGTGTAGGACTGCGACTTTCAGGCCTGGTTGGCATGACTGCAGCCCTCTCCCAGGGATAGGTATTCCATCACAGTCAAGGAAAGCTGATCCTAGCTGCATGGCTTTTCAGAGAAAATCTTCTTATAAAAGACTGGGTTTTCACTCAAGGTCATTATTGAAAGTCTGACTTTAAGATAACCCAATGCTGACTTGGTTTGGATTTTTGCATTAGTGTAGGGACCACCCTTGAATGCCATCTTCAGCCAGAATCTGACACCTCCTGAGCTGCTGTGACCGGTGGCTTTGAATGGTCATTCTCAGGAATATGCTAGTGAAGGAGTAAGTAGGAGGAAGCTGGACATCAGGGGGCTGTGAGCCAGCCTCACTCATCACTTTTACCCTGCAATGCATGGAGCAGAGCCCTTGGATTGCAACCGAGTGTTGAAAGTTCTCACGAATGTGTCTGTCACTGTAGGAAGAACAGTCTCTTTTTAGTCTCTGGCATTTTGTAATGGTGGTCACCTCAGAAGAGCTTAGAAGTGAGAGCTCTATGCATTGAATAACACTATGGTATGTTCTTTCAGAAGAGTCTGGGTCGTCTTGTGAGCTTGGCATTGTCTTCAGGAACATATTCTTAGACTGCAGGAACATCATTGTTCTTCATGCTGTCCTAAACCTTTACACCTACTTGAAAGACGGTGGTGCCACAAGATCTTCAAGAGATGTCCTAATCCACGGTCTCTGACAGTGCAGTACCATAACTGTGCTCTTCCCCACCGGAAGAGAGATGAAGGTTTCAGGGGAACCTCATCTGAGAAGAATCAGGCAGAGCAAACTGGATGGATAGTCCCAAGATTTAACTCAACCCTCCAATGCCAGTGCACATTTGCTAAGAACAGTGTCTACGGTGTCGGCAGAAAACATGTATGTTGTGTACAACAGGGTGTGAAGCAGCTTCCTGGCTTTCTCTGTGCATGGGTATGAAGTCCTGCAAGCTGGGTACAGGAGCATCAAAATGCTGCTGTGTGCATCAAGGCTGAACTCTTAAATATTTGTGGCATCACGCTCACTGCTGATTCACAAGCATACTGCAGAGATCGGTGGCCCTTTGTCTTCAGCAGCATAGGAGAATGTCTCTGGTTAACTGAAATGTACTTCTGGTGGGAAGTTCAGCTTGGGCACATGGTCAGGTCAATATTCAATGTGGTGCCGAAGTATTCAGTATTACCTGCAGCAGACAAGTTTGTTGCTGACAACAGAAATGTTGCATTTTTTTAGTTCTATAAACTGAATATTGATCAAAGTTGTCTTTGCTAGCAGGATCTAAAAGAGAGGTGCGCCAAGCATGGGGCTGTCCCTCGCATAGTAGTGGGACTGCTGAGCTAGGATAATGTTCTTGGTCTGTGGATTGCGCTACAAGTAGAAAGGAAATGACCACAAGTATGGGTGATCCACCTCTGTCGTCGGTTGCTGGGTCCTTAGCTGCTGGTATGGGGTCCTTTCCAAAGTGCATTGGAGTCAACAGCTTGCTGGGAAGGGTACTGTTTGTGCCCAGGGAGGGAGCCACATGAGTGACACTGACTCCGTTAATTTCGTGGGCTAATCTTTTAAGTGGTGTTTTTGGGGCTGTTAGAGCATCTGGCTATGAACATGTGCAGAGCAGCTTTGCTCCTTAAACAGGAGGCTGATTTTGACCCTCTCAATGAGCACTGTCATCTGGTTAAAGGACTTTCATTCAACAGGGTTAGTCTTATCCGATATTAGAGTTTTGTAAGGAGGCACCCATTTGCAGAGGACATAAAAGCTTTGTTATTCACTGTTAATGGGTAGTGGGCACTGGCTCTCTGCCTGTCCTTCGTAAAGTTTCGCTGAGAGAGGCAGACTGCTGAAGCCTTTAGAGTTGGTGGTGGGTGTGAGTTCCGCTCAGTTTCTTGAAAGAAAGGCCCGAAATAATTTTTTTCCCTCCTAAAAAGCTTACTACAAGAGTCTGCTAAAAGAGCACGACCTCTCAGCTAGCATTTTCGAGAGGTTTGTTGCAGGACAAAAAGCGTTGCTGGTTGGTACAGTGGGAAGGTGTGTGGCGTTAGGGACACCTGGGACCAGGGGAATAATCCTCCCTGACTCAGATGCTGCAGTATCTTCAGGAGTGTATGTGGCTGTTTGCCCCTGTATATTTTGTACTAAAGAGCAAAACTTGTTTGTGTCTGGTCACAGGAGATTTTGGGAAGTGATCTGCCTAATCCCTGGGATAAGATTTGTTGGTAGTGGTTCATTGTTTGTCATGAGCCAGAGTGAGCGAACTGGGCATTTTCACTGAACTGTCAGTAACAAGAGCTGAATTTGGAGGGCTGGAAAGTATGACTCAGTCTAATTATAGCCAGCTTCTTGGGCAGGCCTGGAAGTTCTCTTTGTCTCAGCACTGCTGTTATGGCTTGCTTCCTCCAGTGCTTGCGAGCAGGAGATGGTAGTCAGTGGGGAGTAGAATGGCCTAGTACACAGACAGCTGAAGGTCAGTGGTGTTCAGGCTTAACTAACCTTACAGCCAGCCCATGCATCAGCATGCTGCATATCTGCTCAGCTTGCAGTGAGTGGGGGTTAGCTGTGAGAAGACAGCATTTGGCCAGTGCATTGTGGGATGGTTTTGCTCACCTCCAGGTTTTGGTTCGTTAAAAGGCTCTGATTAGACATGACTAGTTTACTTTCTGAAAGCTGGTTGGGGCTTCTCCTGTGCTGTTACTCTTAGTGAGAAGAATTGGGGTGTGGGCAGTGATTTGAGCGCCACACAGGCATGCGGATTGTTCGAGGGAGAACAATGTGACTGAAGAAACCCTTTTCAAGTTGGCAGTGTGCACTGCTGAAAGGAGCCTTTCTGGGGACACTCGAGTGCTTTGTAGTGACCTCCCTGTCCTCTCGGAGGGAATCTTTGTACTCTGAATATTTCCCTTATAGGGAACATGAGCACTTCTGGAAAAAAGACATCCTCGTGGGAGTGGGTGAGAAGGGCATTCACTGGGGCACATCTATTCCAGAACTTTGCCTGTTCAGTTGTGAAGCAGAGCTGTCTGGCTGGGAGTTGGTGTGTGTTTTTTTTTTTATATATAAATAAATAAAAAAATAAACAAACAAAAATCAAACCCCATGCTTCTCGGGCATTTAAGAGATCTGTCGACACAATGAAGTCTCACCCTGAACATCTGTAAAAGTGTGAATGCCTGCCAGGGCGAGGTGAGGCTTTCTTATGCTGCCAACTAGCAGACATGTGCTGCTATCCCATCTTGCCATAAATGTGAGTTTAAGGCAGTTTCTTTAGGCTGCCCTAATCATCCAGTTCATGAGGGAGTTGCTGCACTTGAAGTCTATTCCCTCGATTACCAAGTGTCCAGTGCCAGGTTTAGTAATTTGAACCTTAAAATTGATGGATGGTCATTCTGTGAGCCCTTTGGCTTCTGAGAGCTCAGCTTTTTGCCAGCAGGTTTTCTTCATGGGACCATGACTTCCATTGGTACAGTGGGAAAAGGCACCTTTTCAGGGTTGTCCTGGTCAGCACAGCTGTGAAGATGCTGCCAAGAGGTGTCTCATTTCTGCACAAGCTAAAGCACCCAGAAAAGCCCTGGCGTAAGTATAGCCAAGGCCTAAAGCTGACAGCCTATGTTACTCCCTTCTACACTGAGAACACGAAATCAGTTTACTGAGCCACACAATTTTGTGGCAATACTGGGGAGGATGAGAGGCCTATCGGTTTCAGCCCAGAACATGTCATCC
This sequence comes from Carettochelys insculpta, assembly GCF_033958435.1. Classification (NCBI taxonomy): domain Eukaryota; kingdom Metazoa; phylum Chordata; order Testudines; family Carettochelyidae; genus Carettochelys; species Carettochelys insculpta. The sequence goes on from NC_134147.1 coordinate 468,372, forward strand.
TGAATACCCTCTTGTGCTCAGGCATTTTATTAGCAGGTAATTGTTCCACTGCCTGCTATCATGACAGCTCATTCCACAAGACTTGAGCCTCCTCAGCCACATTTCTGGCCCAGGTACCAATCTAAAGCATCTGCAGGGATGCAATCTGGTCACCAGTGTATACCTTTTCATCCCACTGTGCCATCGCCCAACAGGCTTCAGATGACACCACTTTCCTGAAAGTGATGTCACAGTACACTGGTCCATGAACTCCCAGCCCACCTACTTAGGCACTGCTTGAGTCACCTAGGATGGACTGGACATAAGCAAGCACTCACCAGAAAATGTTACTGATCTTGTGTAACCTGTTTGCGATGTGTTGCTCATGCCCATTCCAGGACCCACAATCCCACCCTGCTACCAGTGGTACCCCTTATTCTGGCAGATGTGCTCAGCTCCAGAAGGCACTAGACCAGCCTGACAGATACCACTGAGGTAGTGGTGCATATGACGTGCACACACACACACGATGTCAAATGGGCACGAGTAATACATCTCAAACTGTTATGGAAGATCAGCAGCTCTTTTCTTTTAGAGGGATCTTCACTATGCCCCTGGCTTGTCTGATCTTTAGCTGCAAAGGGCTCATGTATAAGGTATCTCCAGATCACTGCACAACAGAAGCAGCCTTTTTTTCTAGCAAGTAACAGAGGAGGTCTTTCAAAACTTAGAACCCTTAAAGGAAATGGCAAAGCTTGGAGACATGGCCCTGAGATTGTCTGTCTAGTAAACTGGAAAGCTTCTCTTGAAGAAGTGATGCTAAATCATTAACAGTGTTGCCTTAACAAAAACATTTAAATAGTATTTGAAACCCCTTTCTAGAGCAGAGTCCAGGGTTCGACCAGTATTTGTGCTGCCATAAACATGACGAGTATACAAAATTCTGTGGATTGGGAGCATGCTGTTTGAGTGCCTTGAAGAGAAGAAAACTCTGAACAGAGGCTTCTGTGTCTCCAGGGAACTTTGAGTTCTTCGGTTCTGCTTTGGGGGCATCTTCATTGAGAGCAAGAATTATCACAGACCTTTGATTTCTTATGCCCGAGTACCTTGCAGTACAGTTTCACTGACTCAGGCTCACAGGTAGGCATCAAAATCTGTAAATGCAGGTGTCTACTGCAGCAGTTCTCAGCCAGGGATAACTGTACCCCTTGGGGTACTTGGAGGTCTTCCAGGTGGGTATATCAACTCATCTAGCTATTTGTCTAGTTTTACAACAGGCTTACATGAGAAGCATCATTGAAGTCGGTACAAGCAGATTTCATACAATTACTTGTTTATACAGCTCTGTTTTACATACCCAGATTTAAATAAAATATTTAATTTTAATTTATTTTATAAACAATTGAAACGGCAGAAGGTACGCAATTTGTCAGTAATAGGGTGTTGCCACACTTGTGTTTTAATGTCTGATTTTGGAAGCAAGTAGTTTTTAAAAGTGAGGTGAAACTTTGGTCTTGTGTGTGCCCATCCTGAAAGGCTACACTTATTTGGAAAGGCTGAAAACCACTGCTGTGTCATATTGAGGAAGATATTTTCAGAAATTCTAGAACGCTAAACATACCAGTAACATAACACGACACTGCAGTACAACTTGCTCTGATACAGTAGAACAAATGTGTTGCAATAGTAGAAAAGAACTCTGAAAATTGTAGGTAGTGGAGGTACTTAAGTCTACAGCATGCTGGTCTGATGCACTGGAGATCTTTCCTGAAGAAATGGCCTTCAGGAACAATGAGAGCTTTCAGGGTCTGCCTCCTAATGAGTTGATTCTCCTGTTAGTTTTTCTGCTGGGTCCCCTCTTCTCCCAGTCACCACTTCTGAAGGGGAGACCCAGGAAGCTCACAACCCCAGGCCTTAGATGTGGACACCCTGATTCCAGTTCTGTCACTGTGTGACAGGCAGGGTGACTTTGCATCCCTGAGAGTGAGGCTGGCTCTAGTGTGGCCAAATGATTCCAGAGTGTGGAAGTGCTATTTTTTCCCCAGCTCAACCTCTTTCCCCCTACCCCCACTGCTAGGAAATAACATACGGAAGGAACTGTCAGTGTTCAGCTCAGGAAGTCGAGAAATCTCTCAACTCCCACCATTTTACCTCTGCTCCAGACATGTATGCGTTACTGTACTTCCCACGGGACTACTGTCATACATCAAACACTGTATAAAGTCCAGCGGTGTAAGGTTCATCATGAATTGGGCAGTGAAGGGGCAACATTTGCAGTACAGCTTGTCTATAAACTTCCCTGGACATTCTGGCAGGCCCAGAGTGGTCCCCAGTCTCAGAAATGTAGGATCATGGGAGAATGTTTGTTTAAGAAATAGCATGTGGTCATGTAAGTGGAGAGTGCATCATGCGCACACAGGGGCTGTAGTTAGTTGCATGTGCAGCCTTAATTTACACTTTCGAACATGTTTAACTATGAACTGTAAAAGTTCTTACCTTCAAGTTTTCTTGGATTATAAATCGTTTGAAAGCAACTCTGACAGAATCTGATCCTTTAGGCTGCCACGTATGTGCTTAAATTTGATAACTTTGCCCTAACTTAACCCATCCCCAACTCCATACATATTCCCTTGGAAATGAGTGACAGATTTTGGCATGAATAAGGGTGATAGAGACCAATTCAGGATTTTGCATTCAGTTTAAACTAAATCTTGTTATATATTCTGTCCTGACTTCTGAACCTTGTGACGACAGTGCAAAATTCCCTTTGCTTTTGTGAAATTTGCACGGGGTAAGAAGGCATTCCTCAGACCCTAAATGTGAGGTGGGGACTGTAGCTTCAGGCACTCCTTCCCATTAACCCGTGGCCTGTCTCTTTGTTCTGCATGATTCTGCTTTTTGCAAACTGATACAACAAGGAGGCTGAGGGTGGGGGACAGTAACGTTCCTCTGCACCTGATTCTTCAGCAATTCCCATGGGCCATGCTGCCTGTACCTGGCATCTGATGGTACATGGATGCTTTACCTGGGTCCTAAAGCATTCTTAGGCCTGTGCTGTTCAGGCTGCACTTCCTATGCTAAGCCCAGGTAAAGAGCAGGGCTTCACTTCAGGCTAGTTGTTATCCCTGCCATGCTGCAATGCACATGGCCAGTGGAAAGCTGGCCACAGAAATGCCTCTTTCTGTAAGGCAGATGGGCCACCAAACCAAGTCTGGGTTATAACTACATGTACAGGGGTCAGAGCTACATGCCAGGCAGGTACCATAGCCTGCTGTGTCTCCACCATAACTAGGGAGGGTCTGATAGCAGCCTGGCACAGGTCTCTGTTTTGGCTTGGTTCCTGGTCTTTGTATCTGCAGGATTTCACACTGCATTGCATTCACACCTGAGTATGTGCCACACGGCATCCTAACATTACTCTCTCTCCAGTGCAGCAGCTGCCTTCCTGAGCATGCATTCACAGAACAGACAATTTCCTGTTTCCTAACTCGTGTTCTTCGGGTATGTCTACAGTCGCCCCCTTCTGTGAAGGGGGCATGGTAATCAAGGTGATGGGAGCTTACTAATGAAGTGCTGTGATGCATATGCAGCACTTCATTAACCAAATTCTCCTCCGTGGCATCTTCAAACTGCCAGCATGCCATGTAGCTGCAGGCACTTCAAAGTGCCTGTGCTCCCCAAAATTTTGAGGAGTGACGGCACTTCGAAGTAGTGCAGGCACTTCTAGGTGCCCACGGCTATACAGCATGCCATCACTTGGAAGTTTGACACTTCGATGTTGCCACAGGGGAGAATTTGCCTAATGAAATGCTGTTTTCCACATCCATTGTATGGCACGGATGATGGACAAGGCAGAATTGGATAATGATTCAGGAAACCAGTATAAGGTGTAGAAGCTCGGCCCCTTGGGAGAATTAGGAGTGGGGTGTAAGAGGTCTCAAGTTACACAGCCAAAATTAGTGACTACTTTTGCAAATGTTGACCTTATGCGCTCTGTAAAATGGGGGAAATGAGGAATTGCGATGACAAATTCATTGTTTGTGAGGCATTTTTACCACAGTGAGTGCCACAGAAAAATCAGTTGTGCACTCAGTTCAGGATTTGGGTCGTGTGTCATAAATAAGATACTGGACCATACAATGAGTATAACTATGAACGTTAAGCAGCTGCCTCATTCTCTGAGCCCTGTCTATGTTGTGCACTGCTTGAGGCAGGGTTCTTGTGGGAAAAGTGATTGGGAAAGTAAAGGCTGTATCTGAATTGAAAACATGGGTGGGCAAAGCTAAGGCTGCACAGCACACCTGCTGCTGGTACTTTCTAACTTTGGAGTGTTTTTCTTCTCAGCAAAGGGCACCATTTTGGGAGGGCAGGACACAGTGACACTGCTTGCTCTTTTCCCATTCCCCTGACTGTTGGGGCGAGGGAAGGTACACAGATTGTGTGCATACCTCACACTCCTGACTGCTGGGGGGGGGGAGAGGAGGAACAATTCACACAGTCTGTCACCTTGCCCTCGACCCCGCCCCCCCGATAGAATGAGAAGAGCAAGAGGCATCCCTGAATGCTTGGCTGCTGCTCCCCACCCCCACCATCCTGAGAAGGCACCCTTGTTTTCAGCACTAATATTTTTAACCTTGGGATGAGCACTGCCACTCTGGGTCAAAGCCCTGGTCTGTCTAGATCAGTACCCTGTCTTTCACCTGTGGCCACTGCTTCAAAGGGTTCCTGCTTCAAGGGGATCATCAGAAACACCCTTCTACAAATGGTGGAATTAGTCATGGGTGGATCAGAAAAACTCCTTCAGGTCATACTTCAGACTCGCGCTGGTCCTGTCCACCTGATCAGCGCTTACACCCCAACCCTGTATGCCGCACCGGAAGTAAAAGACAGGTTCTGTGACGTGCTTAGTGCTGCCATAGCGTAAATACCTGCTCGCGAACAACTGTACATTCTGGATGACTTCAGTGCAAGAGTTGGAGCCGATCGTGACTCGTGGCCTTCCTGCTTAGGCCACTTTGGTGTGGGAAAAATGAATGAAAATGGTCAGCGTCTTGAGCTTTGCACATTCCACAATCTGTGCATCACAAATACATTTTTTCAAACCAAGCCACAGCACAGAGTGTCATGGAGACAACCATGCTCAAAACACTGGCATCAACTAGACGTGGTCATCGCTAGACGTGATAACCTCAAAAACATCCTTCTGACACAGCTATCATAGTGCCAGCTGCGATATAGATCAGTTTGCTCCAAACTCAAGGTGGTTCCCAAGAAGCTGCACTGCTCTAAACCAACGGTAAGGCCCCGCATCGATGCCAGGAAGATGGCTAACTCAGAGAGAGCTGAAAAGTTCAGAGCAACCTTCGGGGAGAATCTGCGCAGCAACCCTGGGGGTGCCGATGTGACATCCAGATGGCAGCATCTGAGGGATACAATTTACAACATGGCCTTGTTGGTGTTTGGAAGAAGAGCTAGAAACACAAATGACTGGTTCGAAGCTAACTCTGATGAGATGATTTGAGCCATCGAAAAAAAGCGCGCTGCGCTTCTGGAGTACAAACGTTCACCAAGCCAGAATACCCTGCAAGCTCTCAGAGCATCCAGAAAAACAGTACATCAGACAGCCAGGCGCTACACCAACAACTACTGGCTCGAGCTATGCAGCAGCATCCAGACCAGTGCTGACTTTGGTAACCTCAGGGGAATGTAGAGAGCATCAAGAAGGCATAAGGACCCACCCAGAACAAGACGGCACCTCTAAAATCCAAATCTGGTGAAGTCATCACTGACAAAGCCAAACAGATGGAGCGCTGGGTCGAGTACTATTCCCAGCTGAGACAGGACATGCGCGACGCTAACATCATAACCTTGTATAAGAACAAAGGAGACAGAAGCGACTGCAACAATTACCATGGAATTTCCCTCCTAAGCGTCACTGGTAAACTGTTCGCTCGTGTCATCCTCAGCAGACTCCAGAAGATTGCTGAGAGGGTGTATCCCGAATCACAGTGCGGATTCTGTGAAGAGAGATCTACCGTTGACATGGTCTTCTCTCTGAGGCAGCTGCTGGAGAAATGCAGGGAGCAGAGGAAGCCACTCTATATTGCCTTCATCGACCTAACCAAGGCCTTCGACTTGGTCAGCAGGGATGGACTGTTCAAACTGCTTCGCAAGATAGGCTGTCCGCCACAGTTACTCAAGATGATCCAGTCTTTCCACGAAGACATGAGAGGAACCGTCCAATATGATGGCACATTATCGGATGCTTTCAACATCAGGAGCGGCGTCAAATAAGGATGCGTCCTTGCTCCGACATTGTTTGGGATCATCTTCGCGCTCCTCCTTAAACACGCCTTTGGATCTTCAACAGACAGCATCTTTTTTGCACACAAGATCTGATGGGAAACTGTTTAATCTTGCAAGGCTGAAAGCTAAATCTAAGGTGCGGGAAGTCCTCATCAGAAATAGGCTGTTAGCAGATGACGCTGCTGTAGTGTGACACACAGAAGACCAGCTTCAGAAGCTGCTGGATTGGTTCTCCAAAGCATGCAAGGACTTTGGGCTCTCCATCAGCCTAAAGAAGACAAAGGTACTTGCTCAGGACATAGCTGTTTCTCAATCAATCAGCATTGACAACTATACGCTGGAGGTCATCCACGAGTTCGTTTACCTTGGGTCCACCATCACTGACACGTTGTCGTTGGACACTGAGCTAAATAGGAGGATCGAAAAAGCGGCCACAACTCTGTCCAGACTCAGCGAGAGTGTGTGGAATAATAACAACAAGCTGTACACTCACACCAAAATGCAAGTCTACAGAGCCTGCATCCTCAGCACCCTCCTTTACGGCAGCAAGACTTGGACCCTGTACGCCCTCCAGGAAAAGAGGCTGAACGTCTTCCACGTGCGCTGCCTCAGGCGCATCCTTGGAATATCGTGGATGGACGAGGGATCATCATGTGATCCACCCCATTGTCCACTCCCAGCTTCTGGCAAACAGATATAGGGCCCCAGAGCCTGGGGTTGCTGCATCCTTGCCCATCTTGCCTAATGCATATCTAGGAAGAGTCTAGAAAACATTAATACATGCAAATAAACTGTCACCCAAGACTAGCTTTATATTTAAGACTTGACTTCATGTGACAGATCTGCTCTCAGGGACAGCACGTTGCAGCTGGCTGACAGAACACATACCCAGGCAGAAAGTTTAGGTCAGTGGGAAAGAGGGCCTGTTAGTGCAGGCCTAGTGCTGTCACTGTGACCCTGCACTTTCCCTGCTTAGGCAGGGTACAAAGCAATGTGGATAATTGCACAGTTGAGTGCAGAGTAGAGAGCTGTGGAGACTCTGAGATTAACAAGAGTGGCTGCTCCCTCTCCTTGGTTTGCATTGCAAATTGAAAAGGATCTCTGTTCGTCTAGCTTCTAATAATTAACCATCTTTGCTCTGTTTGCTGCAGTCTCTAGGGCTTTTCTGTGCTGCCTGCCGAGTCTGCTCTCCCCACCCATGGAGGGAGTTGTGACCCACTGACCTGGTTGGGTGCGGTACTTGCTATTTTATTTTATTCTCCACATGTACAGGTGAGGATCTGAGGCCCAGAGAAATCTAAGGTCACAAGTTTGCCAAGCCTTGAAATGCATACGCTTCCTGGGTCCCAGCCCAGTGCTTTAGCCACATTTCCTTCCTCATCGTCTGGTGGCCAGGCCATCCCTGTCTGCCTTGACTCTGTCCTACCAGCCAGAATGAGGGGGAGGAGCAGAGAACGTTGGAGAAAGTAGATGCTCCGCTTCAAAGGATGAGAGCATGAATGGTAGGGAGCACTGGTGACTAATCTCAGTGCTTTTCATGTAGCTATCTTAAAGCAGAGACCTGAGCTCAAGAGCCAGCTCTAGCATTCCAACCCTCTCTTTCCGACTGTTCTCAAAGCAGTGTTCCCTCTAATTCTTTCCTTCCATGGGTGGAAAAATTTTATGTGCGCTAAGGCATGTGCAGATGTTCACCACCAATAGAAACACATGGTGATGGCTGTGGGTACTCTGAAAATCAGCTGGGCAGCATTTCACTTTTTCCTGGGCAGCCACCAAAGCGCTCGGCCTACTGGGAACACCGCTTTCAAACCTCTTGTGCATTCGCATGGCAAGTCTGTCTTGGCCAGCTGCATGTTCTGACGGGTGATTAAAGGCATGAGCTGTACAGAGTTGCAGAGGTGTGAAAATGGCTTTCTTGGAGAGAGCTAAAGCACAGCTCTGCATTAGGATGTAGCAAACCCAGCATGCTCAAGGGAGCCAGGCTATCTGTGAATGGGGAGACCTCCCTGTGCAGACTACAGGCTGGAATCATGAGAACTGTGACTGAAGTCTTACATCACTCTGCTGCCTCTTAGTTCTCATTGAGCTTCTGTGTAAGCCCCTTCACGGGGCAAATGTTTAGCAGAGCTGCTTGGGAGGGATCTGTTATGAATTGTAGCTGGGGCCCTAAGTGGTTCACAGTTCAACAGAATCTACCACTCACTGCACAGACTCCCACATATGTGTTGCTGTCTTCAAAGCCACATTTCTTTTCCTCCCAGAGGCAAAACACTCCTCCACTCAGCTAATGTAAAGCCACAGTGCGAGACCATATACCAACATAGGAAGGAGTGGTGTGCTCCCCACCCAGAGAGCTTGCCATGCAGCTCTGACATTCAACCCACTTAATAGTGTGAAGGAAATGGCACCAAAGTAGCCATGTTCTATGAGTCTCTGCAAACTGCCACTTTGCTGCAGAACCCAGGGCTTGCCAGGCATAGGGGAAGTCCTATTGGAGTGGCAGTGGCCTTGCACACAGTCCATCCCAGTGTCAGATGTGCTCTCAGCTGGGAAGCATCCATAATACAAACAAAACACAACCACCACAGCTTGAGTGGGCATTGGTAGCACACATTTTCCATCAGCTATATTAGTATCTGGCAGGGTCAGTTAATTATCCCATATGCAGGAGCAGGACTGCTCGGAGCGGCAGGAATAGGCACAGAATTAGATACTGTGGCTTTGCATATGTGGTTTTTCCTTAGATGGGGGCGTGGGCAGGACTGTGGCATCTGTCCAGACTGTCAGTTGTGCTAATGACAAACAGCTTGAAGTTTAAGCAAAGTCTCTAACATAAAATGATTGGCAGAGGGAGACATGCAGTCTGCCCTTTCAGAACAACCTGCAGACTTCTCACTAAACGAACAAACGGACTAGGAGTGCTTGAGTGAAATAGCCTTATTTATGGAGAAGTGCGTGTGGTCAGGGTTATCGGAGAGCCATAGGGCAGGTGTGTGCTGGGAAGATGGGGGTGCAAGACAGGTAGGAATCTCATTAAAAATATGCTGGAAAGAGCTGGAGGGGTTAGGTACGCTCACCTGTAACTTGATCTTCCCTCTCAGCACATGGCAGTTCCAGCTTCACTGACATGAACTTTCCACTCCTAAATTAGACCACAGGATTTCAAGGAAAGACCTGGGTTAGTGATCACCTCATTATGGCCCCAAGTCAGTCATGGAACAAAATGAGGTCCCATATTAACTGAGAGGAAAACGTCAAATGACATGTTCAGAGTTCTTGGGGTCAGGGGCTAGGCTGGGGCACACCTTTATGTCTGTTCTCGGAAAGTCAAACCCCTGAATCGTAGACTTGTTTGCATGGGACTGACTTGCAAAGGGCTTGCACTTTTCGTACAAACTAGAGACTGTCAAGTACAGCTTAACAGCGATCAGCCATGCCAGCCGCAGCACCAGCAGTTCCATTCTCCCCTGCTGTGTGCCTCTGGTTGCCGTGGGGGTCTGTGCCAGGGGCTCTCCCTTTTTTCCTGTGTAATGGACACACAAGGAGTGTGGGGAGGCAGAGGAGAGCTGGGCTCCTGGCTCCTCAGGAGAGTGGAAAGCCGAGGGAAGAATACTTTCACTGCCAATGGCAGCATGCCTTTAACAATGTATTGCTGCTGTTATTGACGGCTCCACACGAAGGTGCAACTTGCATGTTAGTCACCTCAATGATGAGATCCTCAGGAGCCACAAAGGAGGGCCTGAACTACATGGATATGTCGTCATTTCCTTCTGGGCATCTTAGGGGTGCAGAAAATCCAGAAAGAAAATGAGTTGTGACACAGCCAGAAAACTTAACTTAGTATTATGGTGAGAAAGTCCTTTAGCATTATAGCCTCATTCAAAGCCACTGAGGCTTTGGAGACTGGCAACTGAATGACAAATCTTTTCATAAATCATAGAAGAGTAGGACTGGAAGGGACCTTGAGAGGCCATCGAGTCCAGCCCCCTGCCCTCATGGCAGGACCAAGCATTTTCTAGACCATCCCTGAAAGCCATCTATCTAACTCTTCCTAAATATCTCCAGTGATGGAGATTCTACCACTTCCCTTGGCAATTTGTTCCGGTGTTTGATCACCCTGACAGTTAGGAACTTCTTCCTAATGGCCAACCTGAACCTCCCCTGCTGCAATTTCAGTCCATTGCCTCTTGCTCTATCCTCAGAGGCAAGGAAGAACAAGTTCCCTCCCTTTGCCTTATGATAGTGATTTGTTAATCACTGATGCTTTTAAAAAACTGAAGGGACAAAAGCTTTGCTGCAGGAAGTACTAGTGTAAACAGAGCCTCCTGTCTGATTTTTGGTGGAAATTCCTGGAAGTTTGTCTGCATAGTCTGACTTTTAGCAACGGGGCTGTGTTGACACAGCCGTGTCACCGAAAGCCTTGCAATGTAGACATGTCCTTTGACTCTGGCATCTGAATTTGTGGCTCCAGTAGGTATTTGTAGCTTGGATAGTGCTGGGATAATAAAATACTTCAGCTCCATAGTTGTTCTGGTGACTTAGGGTGTGTTGATGCCTGGGGCTGGCCCACATCGACCACCTCAGGATAGCTGGGCCCTGTGGATCTGTAAGGTGGAAGGGTCCCAAAGATCAGGCTCCAGCCTGAGGCCAAGAGTCTGCACAGCAATGGAACGGTCCAAGTCCTATAAGTCTGAGTTGACTGGCACAGGCCAGCTGTTCGTAGCTCTTTGCTCTGTAGCCACATGCTGGAATTGCACTTGTGCCTTAGCAGCAAATAACATACTTATCCCACAAAAAGGTGCCTACTGGTGCATGAGAGCCTACGTCATGGAGACATGTCCTTTGGAGAAGTGTGCTTAAATATCCATTTGGCTCGCTCCCGTGTTCAGGCTACTTCTATGTTTTTTGGGAAGATTGATGAAATAAATATCAATCTTGGTATATTCTACCAGGTGAAGCTATTATATTCTGCCTAGAATTTCTTCTGCCCCTTTTGTACTTGGAAGATTAGTAGTTGAAAGCTGGTAACATAGACCTTAATTGTGATCAAACTGGTTTCCTTACTGATTTCTAAAAGGCAGCAGTATCTGACCATGCCTCTCCTCCTCTTCCATAGGTATCCGAAGTGGGTAAAGGCTCCTTGCCTTCTTGGCTGCGTTGGGAGCCGAAGAGTAGCACCTTGGAAGGCCTGCCCCTGGATACTGACAAGGGTGTGCATTACATTTCTGTAAATGCGGGGCAGCTGGAGCCCAATGGAAGTTATGTGCCCCAAACCACCAGTGTCTTTTCTATTGAGGTTCACCCTGAAGACCACAATGAACCTCAGTCAGTACGAGTGGCTTCCACAGACCAGAGTGAGGCAGCACCATTCATGTGTGGCTCGGAGGAACCAGTCACAATCCTGACTGTAATTTTGGATGCTGACTTAACAAAAATGACACCAAAGCAGAGGGTTGAACTTCTAAACAGAATGAGACGCTTCTCAGAGGTGGAACTTCATAATATGAAGTTGGTTCCTGTTGTAAATAATAGACTTTTTGACATGTCAGCCTTCATGGCTGGGCCAGGAAATGCAAAAAAGGTGGTTGAAAATGGAGCTTTACTCTCCTGGAAATTGGGATGTTCTTTGAGCCAAAATAGTGTTCCCAACATCAGTAATGTTGAGGCGCCTGCTAAAGAAGGTACCATGTCTGCACATCTTGGCTACCCTGTTGTTGGCTGGCACATTGCTAACAAGAAACCTCATCTTCCGAAGAGGATAAGGCGGCAGATCAATGCCACTCCTACACCTGTCACAGCCATTGGGCCACCCACAACTGCTATCCAAGAACCACCAACCCGAATTGTTCCCACCCCCACGTCCCCAGCCATTGCGCCTCCCACAGAAACAACAGCACCTCCCGTAAGAGAGCCTATACCATTGCCCAGGAAACCTACAGTTACCATGAGAACAAGAGGTCCCATTGTTCAGACACCAACTCTAGGACCACTTCAGCCAACCAGAGTAGTAGAAGCCACTAGTATTCTGACTGGACAGATTAGCCCAACGATGACTGGCTATGTGGAGCCTACTACTGTGGTTACCCCACCCACAACCACTACTAAGAAACCTAGAGTCACCACTCTGAAACCAGCCACACCATCAACCACAGATTCCTCTACAGCTACCACTCGAAGGGCGACCAAAAGACCAAAGACTCCTCGCCCCACCACGCCCCTTGGCGCGACCAAATCATCAGTTTCGAAGTTGGAAACTCCTTCTCCACCAACCCGCATACGCACTACTGCCAGTGGACCTTCCCGGGGCGGAGAGCCAAATGAGCCACCAAGACTGACAAACCACATTGACAGAGTGGATGCATGGGAAGGAACTTACTTTGAGGTTAAAATACCTTCTGATACATTCTATGATAAAGAAGACACTACCACAGATAAACTACAATTGACTCTAAAGTTGAAAGAGCAGAGAATGGTGGAAGAAAACTCCTGGGTCCAGTTCAATAGCACCAGTCAATTGATGTATGGAATGCCTGATCACAGCCACATAGGGAAGCATGAGTATTTTATGTACGCCATGGACAAAGGTGGCCTCTCTGCAGTGGATGCTTTTGAAATACACGTTCACAAACGGCCACATGGGGACAAGTCTCCAGTTAAGTTCAAAGCCAGATTCCATGGAGACCACAGTGTAGTGGCCAGAGACATCAACAAAAAGATTCAGTTGGTAAAGAAGCTGGCTTTTGCATTTGGCGACCGGAACAGCAGCACCATTACCTTGCAAAATATTACCAAAGGCTCGATTGTAGTGGAGTGGACAAACAACACTCTGCCCGTGGACCCGTGCCCAAAAGAACAGATCAGAGCCTTGAGTAAAAGAATCTCTGACGACTCTGGTGCTCCTAGCCCAGCCTTCTCCAATGCCTTAGAGCCGGAGTTCAGGCCAATAAACATTTCTGTGGTTGGCTCCGGCAGCTGCAGGCACATTCAGTTTATTCCAGTGGCTAGAGAGGATGGGATTCTCTCTGAAGCCACCCCGACAGTGCTGGCTGGGAAAGACCCTGAGAAGAGCAGTGAGGATGATGTGTACCTGCACACTGTGATCCCTGCTGTGGTGGTGGCTGCCATCCTGCTAATCGCTGGCATCATTGCCATGATCTGCTATCGCAAGAAGAGAAAAGGCAAACTCACCATCGAAGATCAGGCCACCTTCATCAAGAAGGGTGTGCCAATCATCTTTGCAGATGAGCTGGACGACTCCAAGCCTCCCCCTTCCTCCAGCATGCCTCTTATCCTGCAGGAGGAGAAGGCCCCTCTTCCCCCTCCAGAGTACCCAAACCAGAACATGCCCGAGACCACCCCCTTGAACCAGGACATCATTGGGGAATATACTCCATTGCGGGATGAAGACCCTAATGCGCCTCCATACCAGCCCCCCCCACCTTTCACAGCCCCCATGGAGGGCAAAGGCTCCCGCCCCAAAAATATGACCCCCTATAGGTCTCCACCTCCATACGTTCCCCCTTAACAGAGAAAAGATCCTTTGCGGAGTAGGGGCCTCTAGTGCCGTGCCAGGGTTGTCTGTAGGGACTGATGGCCTGCAAATCTATTGCCAACCAGACACCAACCACTCAGAATCCCAAACTGCAGCCAGGCCCTCTCCGGAAATGCTCGCTCCCCAGAGGGCTGGGGAGACTTTGGGACACGGATTTTATTTTTGCCTAACAGCTTTTATTTTATTCATAGAAATTTCTTGGCTCAAAAGTATTTCTGATGGCAGGCTTCTGGCCACGTCCACAGAGCAGAGCAAAGGCGTCCAGAGGGCTGTCTGGATATGCAGGCAGCACTGGGGTGGCACTCTGGGGCTCTGCTGTTTGCCTTTAACACTAACTGTACTGTTTTTTCTATTCACATGTGTCTAGCGGCAGGATGTAACACGAAAGGTAGCCTACAGTTAATGACATCCAAGGGACTGTCTCAAGTCAAGGCTGAGTTTCTACATTTAATCTGCTGTTTACCTGAAATTGTCTGTGTGGTTTATGGGACGGGGAGGGGAAGTACTTTGCTAAAAATCAGCCCCAGAGCTGTTTCAAACCCAGCTAGAGAACAGACCTAGCCCGAGTTTTTATCAGAGGAATCCTATTTTTTCACATTGTAAAATAGTCATCAGCTTTGTCAGCCTGGGTGTAGATACCCTTTGCCAAATGGCCAGGAAACTCCCTGCCCTACATGGGCCATTGCTGGCCTGCCGAGATCACCCTGCCCATGGCCTTGCTGCTGGAGAAGAGACCCCTGAGGTACCTCCAGCGAGAGTGGGGCTCAGTTAGGGTCAGAGGGACAGTCATGTGGCTGTAGTGTGGACAGGCTAGCAATGTGGGGCCCTGCCGGGCTGGGAGAAGCTTTTACGCTGCACCACTTCTACACATACATGGTAAGCACTGGGGTTTGACACACTTGGAGGTGTTTTGGCGAAGATGCAATATTTGTATGTAGTGTGATGCTATCTCCTCCCTTCCCCGTGAGCATAGTATTGGCACAGCTCCTCCTCCACCCCCTCCTGCTGTCCAACCCACCTGTGCTGTGTGTGCACAGATGCTGGCGGAGCTGTCTGGTGCTGGGACAGCCGACACACCAGAGACAGCTTAGAGTAAAACGCAAATCTAATTTTTTACTAAATTTTTGATACAGCCTCAAATTGTTTTAATAAAAATAATTAAAACTGGTACCGCTGACAGCAGTTTGTAGGAGCTTAGTTTCATGGGGTCAGCACCAGGGGCTGATGGCTTTGCTCATTTGGAGTTCTGTTTCTTAATCCTTGTCACATATTAGAGCCATGTCTCAGTTTCTTGCCTTTGTAAAATGAACTTCTGTCATTTCTCCCGCCAGGTTGGGGCTGCCCCATAGGCTGCTCCTTTGCTTTTTTTTTCCTTTGGATAATCATTTTAAGCATGGATTTTTCTTGACCGTTTGAGAACTATTTTTGGTACATTTAGAGGGAGGAAAAACCCTTTGCAATAATGAGGCCCTGCCCTGGCCAGGGCTGGCTGGGCAGGTTCTGGCTGACTTTGCACACCAAGCAGACACTTTAAGCCATATTGACTGTTTTGCAAAGTATTTTTGTGTGCTGATGTGGCCAACTACACACCAGTGTGTGACTGGAGAAAATAATATTCATCTCTTAATTGTTAGGGTAGCATTTTCCATCAGCCCTATTCCCACTTTCAAGGGAGTTTGCCTGTCAAAAGCAAGTGCTATGGCTGGTCTGGTGATGGCTATGGCCTGGCTGTCTCTGCTTCTGCACCTGTTGGGGGGTGGAGGTGTGAGGTGGGGGGTGCAAAGGACACCCAGGGCAGGGTTTTATGGGTGCTAGCTTTACTGCACATGCCAACTGTGCCTCCTCCCCAAGGGCCCCTGCAGCGGTGCTGGAGCTGAGCTGGCCTAGGAGAGGCCCTGGCTTGTCTGGGAGGGGGAATACGCTCACCCAGATGTGTGGCAGGCCGGTGCCGAGGGCAGCGGTAAAGTGCGGGTGCCTCTCCAACAGACCTGCAGTAATTCTCTCACGCCTCCCAAACAGTGCCGTTGTCCCTAGCAACAGCAGCCACTCCGTCCTGGCCATGCACAGGCGCATGCGTGTCACGCCTGGGCCTACCCGTCACCATAGGAACTGGTGGTGAAGGGGCAGTGAACAGAATAATAAGAATGGCGTTCTCAGCGGCCACCTTCCCCTTAGCACCTGTGCTCTTTGGTTCTGGCACTGCACACTGTCCTGGGGAGAGAGACTCGTGTAGTGACGTGTTCACCAACCACTGCTGTGTTTTTATTCCTTGTATGATTATTTTAAAGATGTTTTCTGCATTCTGTAAAGAATCCTATCAACTAAATAAACCCATGTACTTTACTACACTGCAGTGGCTCACCCCTCTTCCTCTGCTACTGGCCACAGCCCCGGGGCACCCCCTCCCCAAGTAGGCTCTGGGGAACAGACAGCTGCCCAGGGGAACACTGGGCTCTGTAGCTGGAGGGAGGTTGCTGAGGACATTCTGCCCCTAGCTCTGGGGTATAGGGGCTTTTATTGAGAGGCTGGTGACCTTGCGCTGCAGCACCTAACCTGACTGAGGGTAACTGCTGAGATGAGAGCGTTTCCTCTGTGGGAAGCAAATTACAGGCACCTCACTTACTGCAAGAACCTTCAGTCTGCCACAAGCATGCTACTGCCGGAGGCTGGGTGCCCATCAAGACCCACCCTCTGCCCTCCACAGGTGTGACTCCCACCCCTCCTGGTGCACACTCCAGGGCAAACTGAGCCCCTAGCTCTTTATCTCAGAGCAGAGCCGAGACAGCAATGATGTGAATTCAGCTGGGGCTGGGCTGGGCGGGGCCTTTGTGCTGGCCTGAAGGACAGGAATCTCAGCCAGGCTTTGCAAGATTTTAAACGGTTCTCCTTATGCACTGGTTTGAACACAGCTCAGCTGGGCTTTCCTCAGGCGGTTAATCTTTGGCTGTTGGGAAGCTGGTGGTTCACGTTCCGAAGGAATTGTATGCTCACTTGCCCCCTGTGCTCAAAGAAAAAGCATTTCTCGTCCAAGCAAAATTAAGACCATGTGGCTGATGCGTGCAATCCCAGCAAAGCAGCTGAGCAGGCAAATGCCTGGGCCATGGGGCCAGGGCTGGGCCAGGCCTCGAGCGAGCAGTGAGCCACTGAGAGAACAGTGATCATTTTGTACAGCTGGCAGAACATATCAAGCACCTGTTTTCAGGGACCCACTTGGCTCAAATTCAAGCTGCGCGGCATGTGACATCTCAGCCCACACTGCTGGCAGGTCCATGCCCAGCTCCTCGTGCAGAAGAGCAGCTGGACTGTGCCCTGGTGAAGCAGGAAAGGCTTGGTACAGGATCAGGCCCTCTGCCCTAGATTCAGACAAGTGAAGGAAAAGATTGAATACATCCCATGATCTTGCTTCACCACCTTGTGTACTCCAAGCATGACTTTGTCTGCTGCATGTCACGTTATGAGCTGTCCCTACCAGGAAAGTGTAGACCCCAAATTTTCTGTTCCTCAGCGTATGGGTCATGCTCTTCCAGGAACCTGGGGGCAAGGCTGGGCAGCAGGTGTTAACCATGCAACAGCCAGAGGAAGTAAAGGGAGAGAATAAGAAAATACCTTTGTTGTAGTCTGTTAAAGCATTGGGTGGGGCACCCCAGGGCCCCTGGCTGGGCACCCTCCTGCTACCTGTGTGCTAACCAGGGGCAGGAGCAGCTCTTCCACCCCAGTTCCTGTGGGAAGAGAGTTTGTGCAGCTGGCAGCATTGCTGCAACAAGCCCCAGCCCCACTGCCGTAGCTTGCCCCACATAGCTGGCAAAGCAGGAGGCAGACTCTAAGAAGGGTTTCTACAAGCATGTTAACAATCAGAGTGTTCAGCGAGGGTGTGGGCCGTTACTGGTTGAGGGAGGTAACCTAGTGACAGATGATGCAGGAAAAGCTGAAGTATTCAATCCTTTTTTTGCCTCTGTCTTCACAGACAAGATCAGTTCCCAACCTAAGGCACTAGACAGTGCAGTATGGGAAAGAGGGGGCAGCCCTCGGTGGGGAAAGAACAGGTTAAGAGCTACTTAGAAAAGGTAGATACACAAATCCATGGGTCTGGATTTAATGCATCAAAGGGCGCTGAGGGAATTGGGAGATGTCATTGCAGAGCCTTTGGCCATTATCTTTGAAAACTCATGGAGATCAGGAGAGATCCTGGATGACTGGAAAAAGGCAACTGTAGTGCCCATTTTTAAAAAAGGAAAGGAGGACAATCCAGGGAACTATAGACTGGTCAGCCTTACCTCAATCCCTGTGAAAATAATGGGAGTTGGGGGAGGGGGGGGAATCCTCAAGGAATCCATTTTGGAGCACTTGGAAGATGGGAAAGCGATCAGGAGTAGTCAACATGGATTGACCCAAGGGCAAGTCGTGCCTGACTAGTTTGATCAGCTTCTATGATGAGGTAACTAGCTCTGTGGGCATGGGGAAGTCAGTGGATGTGATATACCTTGGGTTCAGCAAAGCTTTTGTTACAGTCTCCCACAACATTCTTGCCCATAAGTTAAAGGAAGTATGGGTTGGATGCATGGACTGTAAGA
This sequence comes from Carettochelys insculpta, assembly GCF_033958435.1. NCBI lineage: Eukaryota > Metazoa > Chordata > Testudines > Carettochelyidae > Carettochelys > Carettochelys insculpta. Next base: position 486,780 of record NC_134147.1, read on the forward strand.
TGGGTAGAAAGCTGGCTTGATGGACAGGCCCAATGCGTAGTGATCAAGGGCTCAATGTCTGGTTGGTTTCAAGTGGAGTGTTGCAAGGATCAGTTACAGGGCCAGAGTTCTTCAACATCTTTGTTAGTGACCTGGATGAGGGGATGGGTTGCACCCTCAGCAAATTGGCAAATTACACAAAGCTAGGACGTCAGGTAGACACATTGGAGGGTAGGGACAGGGTCCAGAGTGACCTAGACAAATTGGAGGATTGCACCAAAAGAAATCTGAGGAGGTTCAACAAAGCCAAGTCCAGCACTTGGGCTGGAAGAATCCCAAGCACTGTTACAGGTGGGGGACTGACTGGCTAAGTAGCAGTGCAGCAGAAAAGGACATGGGGTCTACTGTGGATGAGAGGCTGGATAGGAATCAACAGTATGCCCTTGTAGCCAAAAAGGCTAATGGCATATTGGGGTGTATTAGTAGAAACATTTCCAGCAGACCTAAAGAAGTTATTGTTCCCCTCTACTTAGCACTGGTGAGGCCACATCTGGAGTATTGCATCCAGTTCTGGGCCCCTTAGTATAGAAAAATGTGGATGCATTGGAGTGGGTTCAGCAGAGGGCAACAAAAATGACTAAGGGGCTGGAGCACGACCTATGAGGAGAGGCTGTGAGATTTGGGCTTATTTAGTTAGCAGAAGAGAAGACTGAGGGGTGATTTGATAGCAGCCTTCAACTTCCTGAAGGGGGTTCTAAAGAGGATGTTCTCAGTGGTGACGGATGTCAGAACATGGAGCAATGGTCTCAAGTTGCTGAGGGAGAGGTGTAGGTTGGATGTTAGGAAAACCCACTTCACCAGGAGGGTGGTGAAGCATTGGAATGTTACACCTAGAGAGGTGATGGAATCTCCATCCCTAGAAATTTTTAAGTCCTGGTTTGACATACTCCTGGCCGGGATGACTTGAGTGGGCATTGATCCTGCATTGGGCAGGGGGCTGGACTGGATGACCTCCTGAGGTCCCTTCCAGCCCTAGGATTCTATGATTCTAAAGGCCAAACTGTTCAGCTGGCCCCATCCCTCAGCTTTGGCTTCCTCCCTGTCCCACTACACATCACTCAATTGTCCCTCCTTGGGCTCAGCAAAGGTAGGAGGGAAGTGTGTGCTCTGTAGGGCTCCCTTAGTTCTCCTAGGCCAGCGCTTCTCTCTTCAGCATCAGCTGCATTTGAAGTAAAATGCTGCTGAGCTTTCCTGGCTGTTCCTAAACTGCCTGGGCAGCAGGCCAGGCTCCAGCCCATCTCCCAGCTGCTCCAGACCCTTCTCTACAAGCTCTGGCTTCACCCTGCATTGCCTGAGATTGGCACATGTTGTCCATGGCACCACAAAGTCATGAGACCTCATCATCAGTCTCCAGGGATGGGCCAAGCTGTTGGTTGTAGCACAGAAGTAGGATGTGGGCAGACACTGCTCTGTACCTGGGTCCTCCCTGCAGTCACCTATCCAGGCAGAGCTCTGGGCAACTGTGTGGGCTGTCTCTTTAGATGCCTGTGGGGAGCATTGGGTGCTGTCTACTCTGTGCCCCCTGGAGTCCTTATTGTAACCCTCATACCTGTCTGGTTTTTAGTTGTTGCCCCCTGACTTTGGCTGAACCCTGGGTTCAGTAGCTCCTCCCCAGGCTCAGGGAGGGGAGTGCCAGGCCCCCAGCTCTGCTCCTACTACAGGGCAGAGTGGGTGCAGCAAGAGACAGGAAGACAGGCAATTTTTAGACCCTGTGGGTGGGGAGTTAATTTGGTCCTTTCAGGTGGTTTGTGCTGTTGGCTACCTCCCCCAGCACTGCTTCCGCCTGCCCTAGCTCCCAGAAGGGCTCAGCCAAAGAGCTGCATTTTCACTGGAAACTGCTGCTTCAGCTTGGGCTCACCTCCTCTGGTCCAGTTCAGAGCCCAGTGTTGAGCCCTTCTCTCGAAATGATGGTGCTCTCTGCCCCCCGGCCCACTCTGGAGGCTTGGCTTTCCCAAGCCCTGTCCACACAGCCCCAGAGGCCCCCCCCCCACCCCCCCACCCCCACAGAGCAGAGGCCAGCTGGGCCTGGGCCCGGGCCCTGACGGCTCAAAGTGAGCAACAGGAACAAGGGCACAGTGGCTGTTGTGCTGCTCTGTGTGGGAGCTGCCTCCTGCTGGGTCTACGCCCTTCCTGCCCCTGCCATACGAGCAGCGCCCCAGCCAGGCGTACACCTCCACCGAGGCAGGGTTAGGACCCCATCCCTGCTACTCTGGGCAGCCCTGTCTGGGCAGGCATTGCTTAAGACCTCATCAAGGCTCTGCCCCCATAGAGACCCAGCAGAATTCAGTAAAGTGGTTGGGGGAAGAGAGCAGCCCATGGCAGCTGCAGAGGGGGACTCAGGCTGCCCCCAGATGTGGGGCTGGAGAGCTGCAGGCTGTGGACTTGACCTGGGGGTCAGGAACCATGACCCACCCTTCTGGTCCCAGGGCCTGTGGCTCACTCCCAGCTTCACACTGGCAGCTGGGGCAGCACAGTGGGGCTCTGTTCAGGCAGCAGCCCCCAGGGAGGGGCTGGTACTGAAAGCAGTAGCCCTGGCCCTGGGAAAGGAGTGGGGTTTGGCACCAAGGGCCTGACAGGTGTGAGGCTGCCCGTTGGCCAGGCTCCGAGGAAGAGGGCAGCTGGGGTGGCCTGCTCAGGCCAGGCCAGAGAACAGCGCAGTGCTCCTTGATAAGTGTGACCCGTGTTCCCAGAGAGTGTTTGGCAAGAGCTCAGCAGTGGAGGAGCATGAACACCAGCTAGACCCACTCAGACTGGTTCCAGCCCCCGTCTGTGCCCCTCACTCCCCACCGGCAGCCCCTGCCGGCCCAGCCTGGGGCGCCCCCAGAGCTCTTTGTCTGTGCCCCTCACTCCCCACCGGCAGCCCCTGCCGGCCCAGCCTGGGGCGCCCCCAGAGCTCTTTGTCTGTGCCCCTCACTCCCCACCCGCAGCCCCTGCCGGCCCAGCCTGGGGCGCCCCCAGAGCTCTGTCTGTGCCCCTCACTCCCCACCCGCAGCCCCTGCCGGCCCAGCCTGGGGCGCCCCCAGAGCTCTTTGTCTGTGCCCCTCACTCCCCACCCGCAGCCCCTGCCGGCCCAGCCTGGGGCGCCCCCAGAGCTCTGTCTGTGCCCCTCACTCCCCACCCGCAGCCCCTGCCGGCCCAGCCTGGGGCGCCCCCAGAGCTCTGCCTGTGCCCCTCACTCCCCACCCGCAGCCCCTGCCGGCCCAGCCTGGGGCGCCCCCAGAGCTCTGTCTGTGCCCCTCACTCCCCACCCGCAGCCCCTGCCGGCCCAGCCTGGGGCGCCCCCAGAGCTCTGTCTGTGCCCCTCACTCCCCACCCGCAGCCCAGACCGGAGGTTCTCCTGCAGCCCACGACGCCACCCCACGCACTCAGCTTGGGCCGCCGGCTCCTCCGCCCACCCCGCGTCTCTGGTCAGAGGGCGACACCTGGCGGTGACGGCTGGGTCCTGCCCGGCCTGCCCCGCTCAGCCCAGCAGCGAGCGTCCCTTGCAGTGCCGGGCTGCGGGCACCAAGCGCGACGCCCCAGCAGCCCATCGCCGCTGGTCCCGGGCAAGTGGGTTCGGGCTCCAGTCCCGTGAGTGACAGCTGTGCGAGGAGAGCCCCCGTGACCCAGCCCCCAGCGCTCCCCAGGACCGCCAGTGTTCCCCAGCGCTCCACAGCACCCTCCAGCGTCCCCCAGAGCTCCCAACGCTCCCCCGCGCTCCCCAGTGCCCCCCAGCACCCTCCGGTGTTCCCCAGTGTCCCCCAACACCCCCAGTGGTCCCCACACTCCCCAGTATCCCCAGCGCTTCCCAGTGTTCCCCAGTGCCCCCCAGCACCCTCCGGTGTTCCCCAGTGTGCCCCAGCACCCCCAGTGGTCCCCACACTCCCCAGTATCCCCAGCGCTTCCCAGTGTTCCCCAGTGCCCCCCAGCACCCTCCGGTGTTCCCCAGTGTCCCCCAGCACCCCCAGTGGTCCCCACACTCCTCAGTATCCCCAGCGCTTCCCAGTGCCCCCCAGCACCCTCCGGTGTTCCCCAGTGTGCCCCAGCACCCCCAGTGGTCCCCACACTCCCCAGTATCCCCAGCGCTTCCCAGTGTTCCCCAGTGCCCCCCAGCACCCTCCGGTGTTCCCCAGTGTCCCCCAGCACCCCCAGTGGTCCCCACACTCCCCAGTATCCCCAGCGCTTCCCAGTGTTCCCCAGTGCCCCCCAGCACCCTCCGGTGTTCCCCAGTGTCCCCCAGCACCCCCAGTGGTCCCCACACTCCCCAGTATCCCCAGCGCTTCCCAGTGTTCCTCAGTGCCCCCCAGCACCCTCCGGTGTTCCCCAGTGTCCCCCAGCACCCCCAGTGGTCCCCACACTCCCCAGTATCCCCAGCGCTTCCCAGTGTTCCTCAGTGCCCCCCAGCACCCTCCGGTGTTCCCCAGCACCCCCAGTGGTCCCCACACTCCCCAGTATCCCCAGCGCTTCCCAGTGTTCCTCAGTGCCCCCCAGCACCCTCCGGTGTTCCCCAGCACCCCCAGTGGTCCCCACACTCCTCAGTATCCCTAGCGCTTCCCAGTGTTCCCCAACGCTCCCCAGCACCCCCCAGTGTTCCCCCGCGCCCCCCAGCACCCTCTGGTGTTCCCTAGTGCTGCCCCGCGCTCCCCAGTGTTCCCCACCACCCCCCAGTGCCTCCCAGCACCCTCCAGCGTTCCCCATTGCCCCCCCGCGCTCCCCTGTACCCCCAGAGCTCCTCGGTGTTCCCCAGCGCTCACCAGTGCCCCCCAGCGGTCCCTAGTGCCACAGCCCCCGTGCCCCCAGCGCCCCGCCCTCCGCCACGCGCAGGCGCAGTCTTCAGCGAGCCGTTTCCATGGAGACTGGAGGGGCGAGGCCTGTTCTCCGCCAGTCCCGCCGCGGAGCCATATTGGATGGAGCCGAGCCCGGGACACGAAGCGAGGTGAGAGCGACCCCGCCCCCCGACGACCCCCCCGCGGTGAGAGCGGCCCCGCCCCCCGACGACCCCCCGCTCCCCAGCGGTGAGAGCGACCCCGCCCCCCCAGCGGTGAGAGCGACCCCCGCTGCCCCCCTAGCAGTGAGAGTGGCCCCGACCCCCGCTGCCCCCCCAGCGGTGAGAGCGGCCCCCCCCGACCCCCTGCCGGCCCCCCCGCGGTGAGAGCGACCCCCCGCCCCCCCAGCGGTGAGAGCGGCCCCCCGCCGACCCCCCTGCGGTGAGAGTGACCCCGACCCCCCGCCGGCCCCCCCGCGGTGAGAGCGACCCCCCGCCCCCCTCAGCGCCCCCATCCCATCCATGTGTGGAATTAATATTGCTCGGGGCACAGTGTGTGCACCCCTGGGAGCGGAGGGGCGGTTACAGGGACCCCCGGGAGCGGGGGGGTGGGCGGAGGGGCGGTTACAGAGACCCCCAGGAGTGGGCGGGCGGAGGGGCGGTTACAGGGACCCCTGGGAGCGGGCAGGCGGGTGGAGGGGCAGTTACAGGGACCCCCGGGGGCGGAAGGGCGACTACAGGCACCCCCATGAGCGGGTGGGAGGAGGGGTGGTTACAGGGACCCCGGGGTGGGGGGTGGGCAGGTGGAAGGGCGGTTACAGGGACCCCAGGAGCGGGTGGGCGGAGGGGCTCTTACAGGAACCCCCGGGAGCAGGCGGGCAGAAGGGCGGTTACACTGACACCCCAGGAGCAGACGGGCAGAAGGGTGGTTACACGGACCCACGGGAGCGGGCAGGCAGAGGGGCGGTTACAGGGACCCCAAGTGTGGGCGGAAGGGCGGTTACAGGGACCCCCGGGAGCGGGTGGGCAGAAGGGCGATTACACAGACCCTTGGGAGCGGGTGGGCGGGCGGAGGGGTGGTTACGGGGACCCCTGGGAGCGGGCGGGCAGACGGTTACAGGGACCCCCGGGAGCGGGCAGGCAGGCGGAGGGGCAGTTGCAGGCACCCCTGGGAGCGGGTGGGCGGAGGGATGTTTACAGGGACCCCCAGGAGTGGGTGGGCAGGTAGAGGGGCGGTTAAAGGGACCCCTGGGAGTGGGCAGGTGGTTACAGGGACTCCTGGGACCGGGTGGGCAGAGGGGTAGTTACAGGGACCCCTGGGAGCGGGTGGGCGGAGGGGCTGTTACAGGGACCCCCGAGAGCAGGCAGGCAGGCAGAGGGGCGGTTAAAGGGACCCCCGGGAGTGGGCAGGTGGTTACAGGGACCCCTGGGAGCGGGTGGGTGGAGGGGCAGGTACAGGGACCCCCAGAAGTGGGCGGGCAGGCAGAAGGGCAGTTAAAGGGACCCCCGGGAGCGGGCGGGTGGTTACAGGGACCCCTGGGAGCGGGTGGGCAGAGGGGTAGTTACAGGGACCCCTGGGAGCAGACGCCCGGTTTCAGGGACACCCCCCCCACTGGGCGCTGCTCTGAGTCGCTGTTCCTGCCTTGCAGCCCATGGGCCGGCCCCGCCCCATGTGCCATGCGCAGCCCTGTGGCCCTGCAGGTGGGAGACATGAAGACGGACCTAGCCCGGCCTGGTGTGATGGTCATGGACGTGGCCTTGCCCAGCCAGCCGCTGGATGTATGTGGGGTGGGGTGGGACAGGGAAGGGGGCTGGGTGCAGGGCAGGGTACACATGGGAAGGCGGCCTGGGCTACCAAGGGCCCCACCTTCCAGAAGGAGGGCGGCATCGGCATGCCTGGAGCAGCAGTGAGTGCAGGTCAGCACCCACTTGGGTGCCATGCCTGGGTGCGGTTTTCAGGACAGGTGGCAGGCAGCTGAGGGGCAGCATTGAGACATGTACCCAGGGACCCCAGTGCCATGGGGGTGTGACCAGCTCCTGCTGCGCCCGGACCGGGCGCCGTGCCCAACACATGCTGGGGTGTGGTGTCCTGTGAACAGAATAAACAGCCACCTGGGAAGGCGCTGCTGCTGAAACACAGCATTTGCTGGCTGAGTGGCCGGAAGCCGTGGTACTCTGGGGGCTGCAGGACGCTCCTGGGCACTGTGGAAGGGAAGATGTCGCTGCCCCCAGACGTGGCTGGGTGGGAGGACTGCAGACAGGCATGACGATTGCACGCCACAGCACCACAAAGGCACAGGCTTTGCGTGCAGCTGGCCGTGTGGGGAACAGCTGGACACTTGGGCACCTAATGCAGCATGCTGCAGGCAGCTCTTAATGCTGGCCTTTCCCAGGCCAGAGTGCGGAGCTGGGAAGTTTTAGGCCTGCTAGTGACCTAGCCTGACACGGAGCCATGATAATGGCAGGGGAGGTGAGAGAGAGCACTGCTGGCATACCCAGTTCTCCTGTCTCCAGGATTAGCAAAGGGACTGGGTTTCAGGGCAGTGACCAGAGGCAGGCAATGCAGAGACACAGCCATCTCCCTGGGCCTAGGGGCACAGCCAGACAAGAATGGCTTTGAAGCTGGCTTCTAAATATAAGCAGCCTGTGTCCAAGCATCTTCAGCACAGGTGGGTTTTCCAGTAAGGCTGTATTTCTATGTGCTCTGGCAAATGGGGGGCCCAGAGAGACACAGATGGTGAGGCCCCAAGGAGCATCTAGCCAGATGTGTGGCATATCTCAGGCCAGAGAACAGCCTGGCTCATTGCTAGAGCAGCTCTATGAACGCTGTCCAATCTGGGTTTTTGTAGCGGAGGGTGTGGAGAATCCAGAACTGGGGAGCCAGGCAGCTCCAGGCCAGTTGTGACTGGACTCGCTGGTGTCTTAAATATGTGGCTTATCGGAGGCCCAGCGGATTGCTCCTCCCCGTGGGTGCTGGCTCTTGCTGTGTGCATACCTGCCTGTCTACACGGGGAGCTGGCTGCCCACGTGGGGCAGGCTTGTGACCTGCGGCTCGTTTGTCTCAGTTGCAAGAGATCGTCTTTAAGAACTTCTACACAGCTTTCCTTTCGGTGCGGGTGCAGCGGCGCCATTCCTCAGGTGCAGGGCGCGAGGGTCCCAGGAAGTGGGTCACCTGCTTGCGGAATCACTGCCTGATGCCTAACCCGCACTCGGAGGCCGGCTCCCAGGATTACTTCTCTCTCTTCAGGCATCAGGTAGGCAACACCCAGCTCCCCGGGCACGCACCCCCCCACCCAGTACAAGCCCACAGTACGCCATAGTGCACTGCTCCTCCCTCAGTGAGGAAAGGGTGTACCACAGCCCTTTGTGTGCTGGTTGCCACGCACTGGCTTAGGTAAAGCACAACTACATTCATTAAGTACCGAAGAGAGACCTGAGGTGATTATGAGGTGTAGCAGCCGGAGCAGAGCCGATCACCCAGCAACCACAAACCGAACTGCATGTGCTGCAGGGAGAGGGTGTGAACGGGAAGAGTCTCACCCCAGTGATGGAACAAGCAGGCTGCAGACTCTCATGGCCTAGCAGCTTGCTTACAGCCTGGAACCCCCAGCAGTGGCGTTCCCAGGCTGGAGACCCCTCCCCACAGCCCTTCCCCCAGGTGCTTCCGGGAGCCTTCTTGGGTGACGAGTGAAGAGCCCCAGGTGCTGCCTCTCTCCACCTTATACAGCTTTTGCATATGGCTGGAGCCCTTGGCTCCCAAGCCTGGTTCCTCTGCCAGTCAGTGGGAAACTACTGGGATACCACCTTGGTGGTTTTATCCCACGTCCTCCTAGAGTCAGAACAGCCATCACGATGCCCAGGCTGTCTGCGCCTTCCCCAGGTGACGGGGAGTTGGAAGTAAGCTTCTCCTAAGGCATATTGGCCCATCACTATGAGTAGGCCCTTCCCGGCTGGCTGTCTAGACTGGCAGCATGCCGTCTGGCCGGCATTCCCCAGGGTAACAATGTGTGACTGCAGGTATGTAGCCAATGCTTATAACATGGGACACATGATTCCCACACACACACAAGAGAACCCTGTTCGGCCCATCATAGCTTTTCCAGTGGTCCCTGTTGCCTAAAATGCATCCAAATTAGGCCACCATTGTTTCACAGTAGCATCACCGTGAAGAATCTGAGGTGCAGTGTCACAACCCTGCAAGCAGCACAATGTTAGGGACCACCCTGAGCTGTCAGTTCTCGTACACCGGGCAGGATAAGGACGATTCTTGGTACCCCTCTATAATGCCTCCTGTCCTGCCATCCCACCTGGGGCTGTGCTGTGCCCCATAACTCCGCTCCTCCCCAGAGCCGGCAGCCCTTGTGCCCCTGGCTCTCAGTAAGTGGCACCCAGCCCCTCACTGCAGCACAGCTCTTGCTGCCCTGTTGTCTCTGGCAGATGTTATGTGATGTGGATCAGGTGACAGCTGTGCGTTTGATTCTTCGCCAGCCTTCACCCGTTTGGCTGCATTTCACCCTGGAGGAGCTGCAGCTTTATCCCAGGGGTCAGCAGGTGAGTGACTGCTGAAGCTGGTGGCGGGGCAGTGGCAGGCTGCCCTTTGCCCACACACAGAGTGCTGCCCAAAGCTGCCAGTGCCTAGTGAGAATGGCATCACCCCAGCCCTGCCAGCCACATGGCATCTAGCCTGCAGGACTCCTTTGGGACCCTGCCCATCCTCTCTGCCTTGGGCTGCTCCCGCAGAGTTTGGTGAGGTTTGGAAGCAGCTGCCGGTCCCCGGGCGTGCTGTCTCCGCTCACTTGCCATACCCCTCTCAGGAGTACAGAATCCATGGCAGGCCTGCCCCAGACGCTGGGCTTGACATGTGAGGCTCCTTCCAGAGCCTAGGGGTTCGGTGGAATGCTGCTTGCAGCCTGGGCCGTGTCACGTCACCTCTGTGGACCTAGCTTTTTGGTCAGTGGGGTCTGTCTCTGCAGCCCAGGGCATATTTCTTGCAGCGTCTGCTGTCATTGGCTTGGCCCCAGCACTGATCAGCTGCCTGTGCTGTGACTCACCGTTTGTACCACCAGGATTATGAAGACAGAGCAGACTGCCTTGGGACCTCAGCTGGGGCAGCCACGTGCTCTGGCCAGACCTATGCTCCCAGCTCCAGTGTGGGTCCCTTGGCCTGTGCAACCTGTGTTGAAAACAGCAGCAGGGATGGGAGGGAGGCAGCCAGTCCCTGTGAGTGCCAGGAATCCTGGCATGGGGGGCTTTGCTCTGCTTACCTGTCATTTTTGACCTCTTCCAGAGCCTGCAGACACACTTCCCCTCTTGGCTGTCCCGCCTGGCCCCCCAGCAGCCACCGGCAAACCTGCACGGGGTAAGAAGGATTCTTACAAGCAGAGGAGGGGCTAGGGTTTCCCAGGGAGCAGCAGTGAAGGTTGGGGTGTCCCATTGGGAATATCAATGAGTGGTTCCTAGCTGGAGGGGTGAGGAGACCTGTGGGGGGCGGGGTTTCCCCGAGGGAAGAGCAGAGTCCCAGTCAGGGTGGGGTTTTCTGGGAGGGGCAGTGGTCCCCTGCTGCAGACTGTTCAGCTGGGCAGGGCAGGCAGGTACAGTGGGATCTGTGCACACGGCGCTGCACTGCAGGAAGTGGAGGGAGCACTTGGCCTCTGGGGAGTGGGAAAGGTGGGGAGCATGTTGGGAGTGAACTGGTGTGGTGTGCTGTAGCTGAGCAGGGCATGGCTGGGCCAGGGGGACAGGCATGGCAGTGGGTGCTGGGCAAGCACCGGTCAGCTCTCCCTGCAGGAGTACATGGCCTGTTTGTGCTCCTCTCACATGCACGTCCTAAACCACAGTGCTACCAGCCAGCTGGCAAGGCCGCTCAGCGAGCTTGGTGGGTGAATTGCAAAGGTGTGTTTGACTGTGCACTTTGAAAGCCAGTCCGCTGTTGACTCATTCCCAAGCTCGCCCCGATCGGAGCACAGAAACAAGCCCCTGGCCGTTTAGCTAGCCAACTTCACACAAGGGACTCTTCTTAGCTGCCTACAGAGACAGCTGCTCGCTGAATAACTTGGACCTCAACTGCCCCAGGTGTGTCTTCCCTGCTTGGGTAGTTTGCAACCAGCAGAAGACCAGATCCATCAACCAGGAGTAGGGGTCTTGCCCTGACTCTGGGTGACCAGCTGGCAGCTGGGCCTTCCCCAGCACAGCCCGCGGAGCATTGCCTGTCTTTGGACTGGCTGTGTTGTTGATGCTCAGCCTCTGCAGGGCTGCAGGTGGAAATCCAGCAGTGGGTGTCCAAGAGAGAACACCTCTGGGGCCTGGGTCAGACCAGGAAAACAGAGAGAGCAGCTGTCGTGGATTTCAGCTCTCCTAAGGGCTCCCCTGGCTGAGAGCACCCTGCAGGCTGTGCTGAGATGGGTGGAAAGCTTGGCAAAGTGGGCATCCTGGGAGCTGTGCTCTGAGAGGCTCTGCAACGTGGGCAGCCGGGGTTGGGCAGTGAGAACCAAGGGGTGACTAGGTGGGAGGTGATGGAGACTCAAGTTGGGGATAGGAATTCCAGGTAACACTGAGTTTTGAGGGGGTCCCCAGTGGTGCAAGTGGGGCTGAGTGGTGGGATGGTACAGCTGTAGCTCAGTGGGGAGTTGGAGACCTTGGTGGGGGTAAGGAGGGCTTGGTGGCACAGCTGAGTAGGGGTTGGCTACCCAATGGGGAGGTGGGGGTGGGGCAGTGGCATAGCTAAATAAGTGGTTGGATACCCAGTGGTGTTAAGGGGGCCCTGGTGGCACAGCTGAATAGGGGGTTGGATACTCAGTGGGGGGTGAGGGGGCTCCAGTGACACATCTGAGTAGGGGTTTGGATACCCGGTGGTGTTGAGAGGGCCCTGGTGGCACAGATGAGTTAGGGGGTCGGATGCTCGGTGGGGTGAGGGAGCTCCGGTGGCACAGATGAGTAGGGGGTTGGATGTGCAGTGGAGGTGAGGGGACCCCAGTGGCACATCTGGGTAGGGCGTGGGATACCTGGTGGTGTTGAGGGGGCCCTGGTGGCACAGCTGGGTAGGGGGTGGGATACCCGGTGGGGGTGATGCGACCCCAGTGGCACAGCTGGGTGGGGGGTCGGATACCCTGTGGGGTGACGTGACCCCGGTGGCACAGTGTAGCAGAATAGGAAGTTGGAAACCTGTTGGGGTGGGGCCCTTGGCAGCGTTGAGTGAGGGTGAGGGGGCAGCTCAGCTGGCTGAGGCACAGTCCTGGCAGTGCCATGCCATTCCATGCCATGTTGGCTGGGGCAGCCAGAAGTGCTGTGTGTGGTGCTTTCCCAGTCCTTCCCCTGCTTTGTGATTTGCTGGTCAGCTTGCAGTGCCTCGTGCACTGGGCAAGGTGTGGCTGTGAGAGCTGCTGCTTGTGTGGCAGTAGGACCTGGAGGTCCAGTTGTGCCAGCGGCGCCCACAGGGCTGGTGTCTGAAAGACAGAGCGTGCTGGCGCAGTGAGATGAAGTGGGCTTGGGGAGAGCGGGAGAACATGAGTGCAGGCCTGATTTCTCCACAGCCTTCCTGGTTGGGGCCAGCGTCCATGGGCAGCCAGGAGGTGTGGCATTGAAGTCACAGCTCTCTGGTCTGTTGGAGCTGCTGTCAGAAATGGCCCTTGTTTGCCTGCAGGGTGTCCCTGACCCAGAGAAGGTGTCTACCGAAGTCCAGCGGCTGTGGGTGCTAACGGAGATGATCCGCGCCAACCAGACTGTGGCCCGGATTGGGCGCTTCGATGTGAGCCTCCAGTTAGCTCTCTCCAGTCCCACTGGGGCTGGCCCCTGCTCTGAGCTTGATGCATGGCCCAGCAGGCGCCAAAGGGGTGGGGCGGGGTTGGGCAGTGCAGGGTGTACCAGTCACCAGAGCTGCTCCCTGCTGGCTGTGCTGTGTGAAATGCCAGCAGGCTGCTGGGTTCAGGGGCAGCTTTACCAGCAGCAGGGAACTCTTCTGCCCCCATCTCAGCCTCCCAGTGTTTCAGCTCCCATCCCCTGCCATGGAGGAGGCATGAGGGCTCTCAGCTCCTGCAGTCCCAGCTGCTGTCCCTAGTGGGCATGTCCAGGCTTTGAGCACTGGCAGTCCCAGCTGCTGTGGTGGGGAAGAGCTGGGTCTCTGCTGTTTCTGGGTGGGAAAAGGAACGTGGGGGTGCGTCAGGGTCTCTTGGCCCCTCCACTCCCAGCAGTTGTCCCCAGGGAGCTGTCTGGGCTTTGGGCACTGACAGTCCCAGCAGCGGTGGGAGGCTTGGGTGGGAGAAGTGGTGTTCTGGGGGCTCTGGGCTCCTCCACTCCCAGGAGCTGCCCTCGGGAGCATCGGGAGTTTCAGCTCCTGCAGTCCCAGCCAGCAGGAGGCAGTAGGCGGCCTGACAGGTGATGCTGCTCTCTGTTCCAGGTCGATGGCTGCTACGACATCAATCTGCTTTCCTACACCTGAGCTCAGCCCACGGCTGGCTGCCTGCACTTGCCGCCTGCTCAGTATGTTCCCTTTGGTGCTGATCAGAGCCTGCCTCAGCGTTTCCAGTTCACAAGGGTTGTTCTTGCTCGCTCTTTGTTCGGTGCTCCTCAGCCTCCTGCATGGCCTCTCTCAGGCAGTAGCCAGAACCTGCTGTCCACCAGCCCTGCAGCTCTCTGGGGCCAGTGCCTGCACAAGCTTCCTGTTGCAGGGTGGCAGGTGTCCCCCAGCCTCTTGATCCAGGCGCTCTGTAGCTGGGAGTATGTAGCACAGCACCCCCCACCGAGGAAGAACAGATGAGTGCTGCTGCTGATGGGATCTGGGGAGTCAATAGCTCTGAGGTGGGTAAAGCTCAAGGGATGTGCTGAGCTCTGGGAACAGAGCTACTACCCCAAGGGCTGCACTGGAGCCTTGCTCTGCTGAACCTGGGGCTGTCCAGGGCAGGCAGGGGAGTCATGGGTCATCCTCTGCTCTGGTGCTATTGTCCAGGGGCACAGGTGCCACAGAAAGCACAAGGCTGCTTTGGCAGTGCTTATCTGACCTCCCTGTTCTGGGAGCATGCAGGGGTACGGCGCTGGGGCCGGGGAGCTGCAGAAGCAGGAAGGACTGTTGGGAGGAGCCTTCTTGGCAGTGGATTTCAAGGCGGCTGCAGGCTCAGAGCCTGGAATGAGGAGAGCTTCCTTTGTTGGCTCCTGGGGGCCTTAGCACCACTGGCAGTCAAAGCATGTTCCCCTAGCACCCAGTGCAGACACCCCCATTGCTTCTGCTGTGGGGTTGAGTGAGGGACGGGGAGTTCCACACATGGCTCCCAGCCTCAATTGGCTGCTAATTCCTAATCAGGAGAACTCTCTGAAGATGGGCCACTTGTCTGATGGGCTGGGTCACAGGCAGTCATTGAATGATAAAGTGCTCAGATACGCTTGTGCTTCCCACGAGGGCTCTTCCAGTTGCTCACTGAGCAAAGAACAGCCACCCAGAGGAGATTTGAACTCTTGGGCTCCCGGATCTGACCCTTGGTAAGGCTGGTGTGGGGGGATGGTTGGAGGGTGCTCGGGGGACCCTGCCCATGTCTCTGCAGAAATGCAGATGATGTGGTGTGTGGAGGCCCTGCACAACCAAGCCCAACCTTGTGCCATTAACGCTCCTGGGAGGTGCAGGGGAGGGTGTTGGCACCCATACATGGTGGAACCGTGGCATGACTGGCACTCTCCCTGATATTGGGAGCTGTGCCCATCTCCCTCATCAGTGAACCAGGGGTGGTCTCTCCATGTTCTCTCCAGGGGGCTGAAGTAGCTGAACACCTTCCAGCCTTTGCCACGTGGAACCTGCTCGCCCCAGCATCCGGGAACTGAGGCCTAGGGAGATTTGCCTGAGATCTCATAAGGAGTTCATAGCAGAGCTGGGATGTGAGTTTCCTGAGTGCTCACCCAGGTCCTCCCCCAGGCTACCCTGCCTGACTGCAAGTAGGATGCAGGTCTTGGGCTCCAGTGAGCTGCGACGTTCCCACCAGCAGTTGGGCCGACCCCTCTTCTGTCCAGTCTCACAGTGGGAAGCATTGGGTGCATTTGCTGGCTCTGCGCTGGGCTGTTCTAATAAACAACCCCCAAAGCTGAGCTGTGCTAGTAGTTTCTTGGAGTAGAGCCCAGCTGGCAAACACCATCCCTTCTGCCAGGCCTGGGCATCTTCCCCTCCCTGGGGCCCAGCTTGGGAGCTCCCTGTGCTGCTCCCAGGTCGGGGCCTAGCCCCACCCCACCCGTTGGCTCTCAGCAGAGGGAAAGCTAGAGTTGAAAGGAGGGACGAGGCCACATCGAGGCCTGGGCTTGTGGGGGAGAGTGATGGAAGGCAGTATTACCCACTGATATAGGGCACCCACCTGTAGCCTCCTGAGTGCTCAAGCCATGAGCTGTTCAGTCTCCTTCCAGGGGCTCAAGGTGTAAGGCACCTGTCCTCATGTGACCCTAGTGACTGGGGCAGCTCTCACAGACCATGCCAAGGTCAGGGCAGGCTGCAAAATGGAGAGCAGATGTCCCCTAACCTGGTGGTTAACACTGGAGTTACTCACCAGCCAACCCCAAACTCTGCTTCTGATTCCATGCACTGGTTATTCAGAAGCTGAAAAAAGCAATCACAACTCCCATTTTCTGCCTTCCAGGGCTCTGGCTCCCAGTCAGCACCTGTGTCCAGGGAGAAGTTATTTCAAAGCTCTGCTCACATAAAACGTTCTGACCCCAAAGAGTCGGCCATGTTACTAGGCCAGTACGAGTTTGGATCTTACCCAAAATACCATGCGGACAGCCAGTCCTTTAAAATCTAAAACCAAAGGTCATAATAAAAGAAAAAAAAGATGAGTTGTTGAATGATAAAGCACTCGCGTACAGAGACTGCACTATCCGTGTATTGGGCTGTGCTAGTGAGTTTGGCTTGACAGTCCCTCTGGAACATCCACAGCTTGGATGGGTCATTCAGTTCTTTGTACAGTGCTCCTGTTTGTAGGAAAGTTCCACCTGAGGTAGAAGCATGTGGGTTGATGGGAGATGGTGATGCTCACTTTTGTATTCTTCCAAGTGGTTTGTACTTCCTGTGTCCCAGCACAAGCTGCACAGCACGTGGCCTTGAAAAATCTTTGAGTTCTGTCCACAGGCAGGCCCCTAGGGGGCTTGCTGTCTCATAGGCTGTAGCCCTGGCTTTTCAGAGGGTTCATTGTATGGGTCATGAAACATGCGAGGCAGTGCTGATACCAGTTGGTCTGGAGATGTCACCCAGAAACACAATACAAGTTAGGAAACAGAGCTATACCAACACCTCTGTAACTCACCGTATACAGGAGAACAATTAGCTTGCATGGTGAGTGACTGGACTTCTTTGGACTAGTAAGAAATATGATGTCATGTTCTGTGTGGACACAGGCAGTCTGAATGATTGATGCAGATTTTCCTCACTGATTCTTGATTTCATCCATGATTCCAGTAATTTCATTTGTGAGAAGGGTTCTTTACGTGTGTAGGTGCTGCCAGAGATGGTGGACATTTTAAAAGCAATTTTTTTAAAAAGTTTGGCTAAAGCTCATGGGGATTGACAGCATTGACATCAAGATGATTGATTTTAACAAAGCTTTCAGGGCACTGCTGGCCTGTGACTTGCCCAGCTCAAACTGATAAGAAGGTAGAGCTTCATTAACCTCAAACATATTTTAAAACAATACTATTGTCCTTGGCATGGCCCTGTAGTTCACAGTCTCTGGGAATTCATTCTACAACATTGCCAAGGTGCCTGTGCACTCTTCTACTGGAAGTGGGATTCCCGATGCTTCAGTGGACATCTGTTGAGAAATAGGAAAATGAGGCAAGTTTCCTTCCCTCACATGTTTTACAAACAGCCCTAGTTTAACTTTGAGCCTTTATGGGGTGAAAGGTGACAGCTAGAAAATAAATCCAAATTTTCTGTAGGGTGGGGATACCGAAGTAAACCTTAACAGATCAAGGGATCCCTTTTGTGTCCAAGTTAATAAAGGGCATGTGTGCAATGCTCCACATATGGGCCCAAGGATGGCAGTCTATCATCCCCAGACCAATGGCCGCATCGAGTGCTTTAACAGCCTGAAAAGCATGATACGGAAGTGGTGAGCTGGGATGGCAAAGACTGGGATACTTTGCTGCTGTAGCTCATGATTGCTCATAAAGAAAGTCTTGCAGGCTTCACCTGGGTTTTCTCTGTTTGAGTTGTTAGGTAATTGTAGCCCTTGTGGCACACTGGACCTAGCCAAACATGATTGGGAAGACCAACCAACCCAAAGAAACACTTTTAGTGAGCACTGATCCTGATGGACCTGCAGTTAACTCTTGGTAGGGCTGCCTTTTCCCACTCTATTGTGGCCCCTTGGCCTGTTGCATATTCCCCACCCATGGGAGTGGGGTACTTGGGTGGACAGACAGTACCCTCAACAGGCCACCTGCATTGCTGTGCTTGACTCCAGACATATGTTGCACTGGGAAGTAGAGGAGAAACCTCCATGGAAAGTTTTGCTGATGTACAGGGAGTCAAATGCAACCCTCCCGCCTTCCTCCTGCCCCTCTCCTGGAGCAGCATGGGTGGGGGCGGGGCAGGGGCAGGTGGCCAGTGTCCCCCCTGGAATCCTCCTCCCCGTTGCCACTGTGTATGTGAAACAAAAGGCTGCATGTGCCCTGTTGCCCTCCAGCAAGCCAGGGATGAAAAACAGACAGCAATTCTACCTCCTGTAGCCAGCCCACCGACCTGCGCAGGGCACAGCTTGGCATTCGGCGACTCTGTGCTGCTGCCAGGCATGGGGGCTGCAGGTGTACACACAGGTTCAAAGTGGATTCCATTATACACAGTGTTTATGATGTGTCAGCGCCTGTCAGCACCCACCTTACAAAGCTTATAGCCGCCCCCTGCGCACTGCAGTGCCACAAAGCGTGTTGGGGGGTGTAGGAGGGAGCAGCAACCATGGATGAAATCAAGAATCAGTGAGGAAAATCTGCATCAATCATTCAGACTGCCTGTGTCCACCCCCAGGCTCCTCCCCCGGCTCTGCTCCCGCCCCCGCGGTAGGCCCCACCCCCAGGCTCTTCCCCCGGCTCTGCTCCCCCCCACCGCGGTAGGCCCCACCCCCCAGGCTCCTCCCCCGGCTCTGCTTCCCCCCCGCGGTAGGCCCCATCCCCAGGCTCCTCCCCCGGCTGCTGCCCCCGGCTCTGCTCCCACCCCGCCGTAGGCCCCACCCCCAGGCTCCTCCCCCGGCTCTGCTCCAACCCTGCGGTAGGCCCCATCCCCAGGCTCCTCTCGCGGCTGCTGTCCCCGGCTCTGCTCCCCCCCCCGCCGTAGGCCCCACCCCCAGGCTCCTCCCCCGGCTCTGCTCCAACCCTGCGGTAGGCCCCACCCCCCAGGCTCCTCCCCCGGCTCTGCTCCCCCCCCCGCGGTAGGCCCCATCCCCAGGCTCCTCCCCCGGCTGCTGCCCCCGGCTGTAGGCCCCATCCCCAGGCTGCTCCCCCGGCTCTGCTTCCCCCCCCCCCGCGCTAGGCCCCATCCCCAGGCTGCTCCCTCGGCTCTGCTGCCCCCCCCCCTGCGCTAGACCCCATCCCTCGGCTGCTGCCCCCGGCTCTGCTTCCCCCCCCCCGCGGTAGGCCCCACCCCCCAGGCTGCTGCCCCGGCTCTGCTGCCCCCCCGCGGTAGGCCCCATCCCCCGGCTGCTCCCCCGGCTCTGCTTCCCCCCCCCCCCCCCCCGCGGTAGGCCCCATCCCCCAGGCTGCTCCCCCGGCTCTGCTTCCCCCCCCCCCGCGGTAGGCCCCATCCCCCGGCTGCTGCCCCGGCTCTGCTGCCCCCCCGCGGTAGGCCCCATCCCCTGGCTGCTCCCCCGGCTCTGCTTTCCCCCCCCCCGCGGTAGGCCCCACCCCCCAGGCTGCTCCCCCGGCTCTGCTTCCCCCCCCCCGCGGTAGGCCCCACCCCCCAGGCTGCTCCCCCGGCTCTGCTCCCCCCCCCCCCCCCGCGGTAGGCCCCATCCCCCGGCTGCTGCCCCGGCTCTGCTGCCCCCCCGCGGTAGGCCCCATCCCCCGGCTGCTGCCCCCGGCTCTGCTTCCCCCCCCGCGGTAGGCCCCACCCCCCAGGCTGCTCCCCCGGCTCTGCCCCCTCCCCCCAGGCTGCTCCCCCCGCCCCGCTGAGCCCTTGTAGTCGGCGGCGGGCCCGGTCCGGCTCAGAGGCTGCGGGATGCTGCGGGCGGGCGGCCGGGCTGCGCTGCGGGTCGGGTCTCGGGGCTGGGAGCCCGGGCCGGGCGGGCGGCGGCACTGCAGCTCTGGGCCGGTGAGCGGGGCCGTGGGGGCCGGCGTCCGAGCGCGGCCTAGTCCCTGAAATCCCCCGACCCCAACTTCTGTTCCACCCCCCACTGCCCCCCAACTTCTGTTCCACTCCCACTGCTCCCGCAGGGCCTGACCCCCACTGCCCCCCAACTTCTGTTCCACTCCCACTGCTCCCGCAGGGCCTGACCCCCACTGCCCCCCAACTTCTGTTCCACCCCCACTGCTCCCGCAGGGCCTGACCCCCACTGCCCCCCCAACTTCTGTTCCACACCCACTACTCCCGCAGGGCCTGACCACCACTGCCCCCCCAACTTCTGTTCCACCCCCACTGCTCCCTCAGGGCCTGACCCCCACTGCCCCCCCAACTTCTGTTCCACCCCCACTGCTCCCTCAGGGCCTGACCCCCACTGCCCCCCAACTTCTGTTCCATCCCCACTGCTCCCTCAGGGCCTGACCCCCATTGCCCCCCCAACTTCTGTTCCACCCCCACTGCTCCCGCAGGGCCTGACCCCCATTGCCCCCCCAACTTCTGTTCCACCTCCACTGCTCCCTCAGGGCCTGACCCCCACTGCCCCCCCAACTTCTGTTCCACCCCCACTACTCCCGCAGGGCCTGACCCCCACTGCCCCCCCAACTTCTGTTCCACCCCACTGCTCCCTCAGGGCCTGACCCCCACTGCCCCCCCAACTTCTGTTCCACGCCCACTGCTCCCGCAGGGCCTGACCCCCACTGCCCCACCAACTTCTGTTCCACCCCCCACTGCTCCCTCAGGGCCTGATCCCCATTGCCCCCCCCAACTTCTGTTCCACCCCCACTGCTCCCGCAGGGCCTGACCCCCACTGCCTCCCCCAACTTCTGTTCCACCCCCACTGCTCCCACAGGGCCTGACCCCCACTGCCCCCCCAACTTCTGTTCCACCTCCCACTGCTCCCTCAGGGCCTGACCCCCACTGCCCCCCCAACTTCTGTTCCACCTCCCACTGCCCCCAACTTCTGTTCCACCCCCATTGTTCCTGGAGGGGCCGAACCCCCCACTGCCCCCTAATTTCTGTTCCACCCCTACTGCTACTGCAGGGCCCAACTCCCCACTGCCCCTCAACTGCTGTTCCAATCCCTCACTCCACCCACACTGCCTCCAACATTTGCTAGGACCCCCCCTCCCCGACTGGTGCAAGCCCTTGATCCTGCTGTCGCCCCCTGCTTTGTGGGAAACAGACTTAATTTGTATTCAGGGCTGCTGCATAGACTTATATACTGCCCACGCCAACTGTCCCTCCCTGCACCGCCACATAAACTGCCCTCATATACTGTCCCCCAACTGTCCCTTCCTGCACCCCTGTACACTGCCCCCATATACTTCCCCCCAACTGTCCCTCCCTGCACCCCTGTACATTGCCCCCATATACTCCCCCCAACTGTCCCTCCCTGCACCCCCTGTACACTGCCCCCAGCTGTCCCTCCCTGTACAATGCCCCACATCTGGCCCTCCCTGCACCCCAGTTGCTCCCCAATCAGCCTCTGACTGTGTCACGTCTAGCTCCCTTCCTGCCATTTGTCTCCTGGGTGTTCTGCGTATCCCCAGCCCCTCTGACTGCTGTGCCCCCATGTCCCCGCCCCTCTGACTACCCCTATCGCTACCCTATCCTATCGCTCCTTGAGCTGCCCCTGTGATGGTGGCTGCTGAACGTGCAGCGCCTGGCCCATGGGTTGGGGTGAGGCTGCGGCCTGGGCAGACTCTGAAACCTACTGATGAACGAGGCTCTCACGACTGCGCTGAGGTGGGCTGGGAGCCTGGCCAGGAGCAGGGGTCAGACCACTAGTGGAGCTGGGGAGTAAGCGAGAGCCACTGCCTCCCCCGCAGTGACCTTAGCCATGCCGACATGCTGGGCAAAGGGCAGGAGCTCACCTTGATCTGTGCACGCAGTGCTGGGCTGTCTGTGCGAGTCTCTGGAGTTCTGAGCCGTCAGTAAATAAAGCCTCCCCCCCACCAGGCTGTCTCCTCCCTCCGTCGGGCAGAGCCAAGTGCCAGCCTGTGGTGCTCCTGTTCTCGGCGGGCTGGGAGCTGGGTCTGTCGTACCCTAGAGCCAGTGCAGGCAGAAGCTGATGCCAGCTGTGCTCAGCTTGTGCCCGGTGTTGGTGGCTCCTGGCACAGGGGCAAGGGCGTGCTGCTGCAGAATAGTGGTGGCATCAAAGTAGGGGGTGGGCACATCTTCCCCTCAGAGCTGGTTCTTGTTGCCGAGCGTGGCCGGGGGGGGGGGGGGCACTGTGCCCCCTGCTGTTCTGTGCCAGTCTGGGAAATATGGCCCGGTCCTGGCACCCCTGCAATGTGGGGGCAGTGCTGGAGGAGCCAGAAACCCAGTGGCTGATCATTCCCACAACTCCAGATCTCCTAGGCTGGTGCTGGGACATGCGCCTTTCCTCCAGGTTTTCAGACGAGCCACATGGGCTCAGGCTGGTGGCTCAGCTGTGAGCCAGGGCCAGGACTGGTCTGAAATGGGAGCCCAGAGCAGGAGAGAGACAGCACTCTGCAGACTGATCCATCTGGGGACTGGTGCTCATGCTGCCCAACCGGGAGGCTCCAGCCCTGCCCGGAGAGACTGAAGGGGGAAGCCTGGCAGTTCCCTGGTCTGCCTGGCCTTGGGGTTCCTCTGGCCAGTGCCCTAGCATGGTGCGAGTGGGTAGCCCTGGGGCTGTGGCACAGCCCTGCGCAGGGAGAGTGTCGTCAGGCAAGTGGGAGGCTGGGGGCAGAGAGCCTGCAGCCCTGGGCATGCTCCCAGCCTGGGGCTGCTGCGCTGTGCAGCCCTCTCACCATCCTGCCCACAGGGGTGCTGGGGCAGGCCAGGCCAAGTAGGGAGCAGCCAGTTGATGGGAGTGCCCAAGCTGCGTCCCTTGATTACTGGCAGCCTGGTGTGGCCCCGTGCCAGGCGCTGAGCCCAGTCCGTGCTGGGGTGTTGCAGTGCCAGGGCTGGCCTGATCTGGCCTCTCTCGACCCACAGGATGGCTTGAAGCAGACGCCTCTCCATGCCTTCCACCGGCAGCAGGGCGGCAGGATGGTGAACTTTGCCGGCTGGAGCATGCCCGTGCAGTACACGCTGGGCCACCTGGAGTCTCACCTGCACACCCGCCGGCTCTGCTCCCTCTTTGATGTCTCCCACATGCTGCAGGTACCGTGGCCTGTCCCAGTTGCTCACAGCCAGGGAGCCCCTGTGCTCTGACAGCCTGGTCTGGCTGCATGCCCCCATTAACTGCGCATCAGATCACCTCGGAGCCAAGCCGTAAGATGGGCACAGCCTTCACTCGGAGCTGGGGAAACCAAGGCCCAGCAGGATCAGACCCCTTGGGAGCAAGAGAGCAACTGGAGCTGTGGCCTCCTGAAGCATGCAGGGACTCAGCCAGGCTGCACAGTGATTCTGGGCAGGGCAGAAAATGGAACCCGGGAGTCCTGGCTCTCCTCCCTCCCACAGGCTCTCCGCTTGCACAAGGCACCTTAAAATCTCTGAATGTACTGAGGGCAGGGGCGGCACAGAGCGCTCTGTGCCTGCAGAGAGGGTCCTGGTCAGCCCAGCATGGGATTCTCTGCCATGGCCGCTGGGTCGGCAGGCAGGGCTCAGACTATGGGGTTGGCACGAGCGGCTGTTAAATGGCTGTTTAGCTGTCCAGGCTCGAGTGGGAGCCCGACTCTAGGTTTCTGGAAGGTGGGAGGGTGCCAGAGCGGGGCTGGAGCTGTGAGACCTCCACAGCCCTGCAGCCGCTTGTGTGCGGCCAGCCCCTGACCGCTGTCTCCTCCCCAGACCAAGGTGTTTGGCCGGGATCGTGTGACGTTCATGGAGAGCCTGGTGGTTGGAGACATCGCGGAGCTGAAGCCAGACCAGGTACAGTGGGTGAGAGACACCTTCTGCTTTGCCTGGACAGATGGTCAGCCTGGACCATTTGTGGTCCCCTGGAGAGCCCAGCAGTGGGGAAGCCTGGGCACATGCAGGGCTGCCACTGGGCCCCCTGTGCTCTGCTGTGTCCAGGCCCTCCTCCTGGCCTGCAGAGCTGGTCAAACAGCCTGTCTAGGAGCTGGTGTACTGAGCGCAGCCCAGCTGGTGCTGGTGGCTCTGTGACTGCAGCACCTCCCAGAGTAGTGACACTGGCTGGATAGGGCCTAAGTCAGCCAGTTCGTAATGAGCACTGAAAAGGGTCCCTGTCGCTACTGGAGATGAGCACCTCAGGCGCCTGCCTGTCCTGAGAGCTGGGGGGTCCCTTGGCACTAACCCCATTGTCTCTGCAGTTAGGCGGCGACCCAGGGCTGCAGGTCGGGAGTGAGGAGCGCCAGCAAGCACTGGGCTAGCAGGGGCTGCAGGTGGGGAGTGATGGGCAGAGCTGGGCAGGTCTCTTGCTGAAGGGCCATTAGGAGACACTGCATGGCATGCTGGTGACCCATGGCTTTGTCTGGAGTTCCCGGGGGGGTGGGCGGGCGCCGGCCTAGCCTGGCTGCTCTGTGGCCAGTGGTGCCAGGCTGAGTGTGGCCCTGATCACAGGGCACCTTGTCTCTCTTCACCAACGAGGAGGGCGGCATTCTCGATGACCTGATCGTGACCAGCACCTCGGAGCAGCACCTCTACGTGGTGTCCAATGCTGGCTGCAGGGACAAGGACTGGGCCCTGATGCAGGTGGGTGTGCAGCCAGACACACTGCAGCACCCGGAGACTGAGGGTGTTGCTGGGACTTGCTGTTATCCTGGTGCTGTCCCTCCCCACGGGGCGATGGCCCTGACTCCCATGGCTTCCTGGATGGCAGGGCAGAAGGATCCTTCCGACCACTTCAGGGCTGGAGGCAGGAGCTGTGGAGGAAGGCCCAGTGGTGTCTTGCCCACTGGGCCCTGCCATGTCAGCAGCTGGCTGTCGCTGTGCGCTGCTGGCCCTGTCCCACCTGCACGTTTGTTCCAGGGCCAAGCACAGGAGCTGCGGGCCGCCGGTGGAGATGTGCACCTGGAGGTCTCTGAGAATGCGCTACTGGCGCTGCAAGGTAAGGGGCTGTCCCCAGGCTCCACACATACCGCCTCCACCCCGTTGGGCTTACCCTGGTTTGTAGTTCCTGCCACCCCACAGCCGACGGTGCAGGCTCTTATCAGCTGGCTGAGTAGGAATGGGACTTGGTGGGCTTTGGCCGGGGGGAGTGGGAGGGCCACGGGGGTTTGAACTTCCTAAGAGCATGGGAACTGGGCAGGGTGCTCTAGAGACAGGACCTGGTAGCGTAGACCCCTTGGCTCTGCCCTGCTCCCAGTGCTGTGGGCAAACACTGGCAGTCCTGCCCTGGTACTGGCAGAGGTGGGACAGGCTGCTGGGCAGACAACGGGGTCCTGGCAGAATGGCTGTAAGGTGGCACTGCCAGAGCAGGGGGCGGCTGGTGGGAATGTGCAGTCCTGGCTTTCCACTTGCTGTCCCTTGACTGACTCCATTTGTTGCAAGTCAGAAATACTGAAGTTTCAGCTCAGTCCCTAGCGCTTAGTACCCGGCCAGGGTGGGCACCGCTCGCTCTGTGGGCCTCCTCCAGTCCCTGCTGTGGGACTCCCAGGCTCACACCACACTCTGTGCCCAGGTCCCTCAGCAGCACGGGTGCTGCAGGCGGGCGTGTTGGACGACCTAAGCAAGCTGCCCTTCATGAGCAGCGCCGTGATGGGCGTGTTCGGGGTGCCAGGCTGCAGGGTGACGCGCTGTGGCTACACAGGAGAGGATGGCGTGGAGGTACCCTGCTGTCAGATCGCGGGGGCGGGAGGCAATGCTCCCTGGAACCTTTTCCATTCAGGGCAGAATAATTTCTTTACGTGCACTAAGATGTGCTCTACCAATAGAAACGCAGGCTGCTAGCTGTGGGCCACTCTGCCCATCACCTGACGGCCGCCCATGTGCCCAGCTCCCAGGGAACACTGCAGGGAGGGGCTGGAGTGGGACAGGGAGGGAGCAAGCTGTCCTACCAGGGGCGCGGCACGTCTTGGATGAGCTACAGGGAGCTGGCACTGACCACACCTGCCATTGCTTGGCTTAGATCTCTGTGCCCGCGGATCGTGCAGTGGAGCTGGCAGAGCTGCTGCTCAGGGACCCCCAAGTGCAGCTGGCGGGGCTGGCAGCCAGGGACAGCCTACGCCTGGAGGCAGGGCTCTGTCTCTATGGCAACGACATTGACGAAACAACCACGCCGGTGGAGGCAGCTCTCACGTGGACCCTGGGTAGGACGGGGCAGTGAGCAGGGCTGGCATGGGGGCCTGAGCACCTTAGTGGCAGCAGTGGGGTCGGAGCACTCCTGAGCTGGAGCCCTGTGCACCCTGGGGGTGGGTGAGCCTGGCATGGGGTGCCAGCTGCCCTGAACAGAGACACAGGAACAGTGAGAGCCCTTGTGGCTGGGGGTTATGGGTGGTGGGGAGTCCTGGGTACCTGGGAGGCTGGGATCTAGGGGGGATGCTGGGCACACTGGTGGGGTGTGGGGTCAGGCTTGGAGATGGGGCTTGCTGGTCACCCCAGGGTGGTTGGGGCAGTTCTGGACACCCAGGGGGTTGGGCCATGTGGGGGAGGGGACTAGGTTTGGAGCCCTGCTGGTATGGAGGGAGGAGTATCCCACTCCCTAATTCAGCCTGCCTGGCCATCCTTGCAGGGAAGCGACGGCGTGTGGCTATGGACTTTCCTGGTGCTACAGTCATTGTGCCCCAGATCAAGGGGAAGGTGAAACGCAAGCGTGTGGGGCTGACTTCCACAGGGCCCCCCATCCGGCCACACATGCCCATCCTGAGCCCGGAAGGCAGGCCCATCGGTAGGTGAACAGGGAGGGGTGCCACCCTGGGGCCTGGCCAGCCTTTCACTAGCCTGCTGGCCCTGGTCTCCAATTCCCTCCTTCCCCCGCAGCTCAGAGGCCAGATCCCTGCATTTGGCCTGCCTGTCCATCCCCCGAGGTGTGCCAGGCTGTGACCTGCACACCTCACAGGCTGGGCGCCCTGTCCCCCACTGGATGCCATGTGCAGGCACCAGCTCAGCTGCGCCCCAGCAGGATGAGAGGAGGGGGACACGCTGGCATGGCCATGCCCACCCTAACTGGCCACTCGTACTTGCTCTGCCCAGGTGAAGTGACCAGCGGCTGCCCCTCGCCCTGCCTGAAGAAGAATGTGGCCATGGGCTATGTGGAGGGTGAGCACAGCCGGGTTGGCACAGTGCTGGCTGTGGAGGTCAGGAAGAAGAGCTACCCTGCCATGGTTACCAAGATGCCCTTTGTGCCCACCCGCTACCACACACTCAAGTGAGGCATGACTGGCAGCCCCTGCTCCCCCAGCCAATCAGTGTCTGCCTCTCTGCTGCACACTAGGGTCCTCATCCCCCCTCAGGACTCCCCAGGGCCAGCCTGGCCTCACAACACCCCCCCATTCTGATAGGGCTGGGCCCTACTGGGCACACAGAGCCGCTGGCCAGCCAACGTCAAGGATGCATGTCAGGTACCTTCCAGCCCTCTTTGAGACCCCTGCTCAACCAGGCCAGTCTGTGGACAGCCTTATGGGGTCAGCAGCCTCTGAAACGCACCCCGTTTCCAGGCATGCTGTGGCCTGATGCATCTCTGTGCGAGGCAGCCAGCCGTTCCCCACATGCCCCACATGCCGTTCCCCACATGCAAGGCAGCCAGCCGTTCCCCACATCAGGCAGGCAGCTGATAAGGTGAGACCCAGCTGGGCACAGGCCCAGCTCTGTAGTTAGGCTGTGATTGTCCAATAAAGACCCCTGACTCTACTCCCTCCCTGCGGCTCATCTCTACCTCTGCGAGGCTGGGGCTGCCCACTGGGCAGCCAGCAGTGCTCATGCCTGACATGAGTCCCCACTAGCATGGAGCCCCTAACCCCTAGAGGGGCCTGATGGGGTAAGTCAGTGGCAGAGCTGGGGAGAGTAGTGGGCAGGTGCAGCTCAGGGAAGGGGCAGGGCTGCCCAGCTCCACCTAATGGAGAGCCTGCTCTGCACTGCAGTGGCACATAGCAGGGCCTTGCAGTGGGACGGAGATTGGGTCCTCTAGGGTTGCAGGTAAGCCAGGTGCCTAGGGACAGCCCTGTGCCAGCAGGGCCCAGTAGGCCTATTCCAAAGCAGCAGAGGGGCTGTGTGCCACCCCTGCCAGGCTGAGTCTGCAACAGGCCCTGTGATTTATGCTCCTGCCCTTGTCCCCAGCCCCATCTGAGAAAGAAGAGAGGAAGGACCACCCCAGGTGCCTGCAAA
This sequence comes from Carettochelys insculpta, assembly GCF_033958435.1. Classification (NCBI taxonomy): domain Eukaryota; kingdom Metazoa; phylum Chordata; order Testudines; family Carettochelyidae; genus Carettochelys; species Carettochelys insculpta. The sequence continues at coordinate 514,046 of NC_134147.1, forward strand.
ACAAAGCAGCAGAAATGTGCCACTTTAAATAATAACAAAATGATTTTTTCGGTGATGAACTTTTGTGGGACAGACCCATTTCATCAGACCAATCTCATTTCCAATACAGACTGACACTTGTAAGTACAGAGGACCAAAAAAAAAATTGCAATAAAAACTGACAAATCAAATAGGATAGAAGGAAGTGGGTGAGAGGTGGGGGATGTTAATTGTCCTGCCTGAGATAATTATGAGCATCAAAAGAAAGGAAGCACTCCTTGTAGTGTGTGAGGTAACTGATGTCTGTTCACACCAAGTGTTAAAGTGTCGAATTTGAATAGGAACTCCAACTCACAGCTCTAATCTGTTTTTAAATTCTTCATGCTCTAGGACACAAATTCTCAGGTCTTCACCAGAATGGCCCACTCTATTGAAGTGTTCATTGACCAGCTTATGTGTACCAAGTTTCTTGATGTCTGCTCTGTGTCCATTTATTCTTTGGTGCAGGTTTGACCCCGTCTGTCCAATGTACATAGTGTCAGGGCACTGCTGGCAAATAATGACATAAATAATGTTGCTGGAAGTGCAAGAGAATGTGCCTTTAATCCTGTAACTAACCTGGATAGGTCCCATGATGGTATCCCCAGAATAAATGTGTGGACAAAGTTGGTAGTGGGGTTTGTGGCAAGGAAAAGTTCCAGGATTAGTATTACTGGGGTGTAGCCTGTGATTGCTGGCGAGACTCTCTCTCAGGTTAGGTGGCTGTCTAGAGGTAAGGACAAGCTTGTCACGTAGGGCCTTCTGGAGTGTTGGTTGCCCAGTGTTGGCTTTGCCCAGTCTGTCCAACGTACATAGTGGCAGGGCATTGTTGGCCAAAGAATAAATGGGCACAGAGCAAGAATCAGAGAGGCCGTCGTGTTCATCTGTATCTTCGAGAATAAGTCCTGTAGCTCATGCCCATGAGACTCATGCATCTGACGAAGCAGGTCTTTGCCCATGAAAGCTTATGCTCCAAAATATGTTAGTCTATAAGTTGCCACAGGGCTTCTTGCTGGACACAGAGCAGACATCAAGAAACTTGGTACACATAAGCTGGTCAGTGAACACATCAATAGAGTGGGCCATTCTGGTCAAGACCTGAGAATGTGTGTCCTAGAGCATGAAGAATTTAAAAATAGATTAGAGCTGTGAGTTGAAGTTCCGATTCAAATTCGACACATTAACACATGGTATGAACAGAGACAGTTACCTCACACGCTACAAGGACTGCTTCCCTTCCTTTGATGCTCGTAATTATCTCAGGGAGAACAATTAATATCCCCCCCACCTCTCACCCCTCTGCTTCAGTCCTATATGATTTGTCAGTTTTTATCGCAGTTTTCTTTTTGGTCCTCTGTACTTACAGATGTCAGTCTGTATTGGAAATGATTGATCTGATGAAGTGGGTCTGTCCCACAAAAGTTCATCACTGAATAAATCATTTTGTTAGTCTCTAAAGTGCTCCATTTCTGCTGCTTTGCTTTGTTGGAGTGCAAACAAACACGGATACCTCTCTGTTACCGTTCCAGATGCCTGCAGTGCAACAGCAGCTACTAGCCAGGGCACCATCTCCCAGAGGGTCAGCGAGAGCAGAGCTGACGCAGCCCCCTACCCTTTCCCCAGTGTAATGGAAATGGCAGCATTCTCATGGCAGAGGAATTTATTCCAGTGAGCAGCTACCAGCAAGGCCAGGGCAGGGGCCAGGCCCCTCTGGGGAGCCAGGCCAGACAGTACCCTGGCAAGATGCAGTAGGTACCAGGATCCTATCCCAGCTGGGCCACCACCAGGCCATTAGTGCACTGCTGCCTCTGAGCCCTGGCCCCAAAATGGACAGATCCTCACTCACTGCTGCTGAGGCTGGCAGTACCCAGGCCAGGAACTGCTGCCTGAGTGGCACCCTGGCCCCCAAGCTGGGCTTGCATGGGTACACTGCTGCTGCCCTGAGCCCAACAGCCTGCACCTTGGCAGGTGGCACTGGTCTAGAAAGACCTGGCCTGGGCAGGTGGCAGCTGGGGTGCAGTATGTAAGGAGGCAGCACTGCTGCCCGGGCCATCCCATGGCCCCCACACCCACCAAATCCTGGGCAGGTGGGCACCTCAGCTCTGCTCCCACTCAGTGTGGGCAATGGGACAGCAACAGGCACTCGTAGCCTGGCCTGCATCTCCCCTGTGCCCAGGCTCGACTCCTTCCCCATGGGGAGCAGTCAGAGGCTGCAGGGAGCACAGACATTCTAGCAGCAGGGAGCCCTTGCTGGACCCTGGGGCAAGAAGTGGAGCAGAAGCATGGGACTCCAGACTAGGGAGAGTGGGGAATCTTTTTGGCTCAGTAGTGATGGAGGTAACGTTGGGGAAAAGTGTTGGGGGGAGGGGCTCAGAACAGGGCTTGAGGGCATATGCCAGAGGAGGATTTAAGCTGGGCAGGAGGACCACTGAGGCACAGAGTAGACAATGCCCCCATGTACATGGGGGTCTCAGGCCTATGGGGCACTGCAGAAACTCTGTTTTGTCTGCGGCCAGAGGGGACAGGCCGAGGAGCTCAGGGCAGCTTGCCCTGGCTGAGACACCCTGCAGAGTCCACCTGGGATGAGCACACACCCCTGGCTGTAAAACACCCTGCCGGGCAGGGGCTAACCCATGGACAATGTGGCTGCCATGTCAACACAGTGAAGGTGTAAGGTCAGTTTCTCTGGCTGGCAGCGCTTGGGTCTGTGAGTGGAGCTGTCCCAGGTATGCCCCATCCCACAGGTGCGTCTATCTGCCCTCACTCTCGGTGTGTCTTCATGGCCTCGTTGCTTGTGCTGTCCCTGCAGGAGGGCAAAAAGACAGGTGCGTAGCCAGAGCTGCGGGACAGTGCTGGGTGCCTGAGACCCAGCTCTTGGAGAGCAGTTAGCAGCCGGGTCAGAGTAGGAAAGAAGGGCAGGTGCCATACCCAGAGAGCTGGTGGGGGTGGGTGCTGCAGTGGGTACCCCAACCCACATGCTCTGCTGCCAGTGCCTGGGCATGAGAGCCACCACTTGGGTGACCCTCACCCAGAGCAGGTGTGGCAGTGCTCCCCCTGCTCATGGGGAAGCAGCAGCCAGAGTTAGGCCTCTGCTCATCTCAGACCCCCACACTCCAGTGAGGGCAGGATGTGGGTGCACCAGCACAGGGGCCAGGACCAGCTGTTTTTGAGGCATGGGGCTTGCCCTTGGAAAAGGAACCTTATGAACTGGTGAGTTGGGGCAGGGCAAGACTCACTCCAGGCCCATGAGCTGCCACCCCCGCCCCGCCAAGCAGCACAGGCCTGGCACAAGGAAGGACTCACCAGGTGGAGAAATGCGATGAACCATCAGGGGTCCCTCCATTCTGGCCGCCTGTGCCTGGGAACAAAAGAAAAGAGCATTCAGTGTGGGCCAAGCAGGGCTCAGCTACTGGCGGGCCACTGCTGAGAGATGCCTCGCAGCTGCTTCACGTGCCTGAGCCAGGCAGCCCCGGGCACCCCCTTTGGTACCGGGAAGCTGCTGGGCACAGGCCTGCCCCTTCTGCACGGGCCGGGCAGGACCCCTGCCTGGACAATGGTGCAGTGGATTTTCTCCGGGCGTGCGCGATGGGCATGCGGGGCTGCGTGCCCTAGTCCTCGCTGCCCCTCCAGCGCGGCGGGAAGCAGCAGGCGGGTCCGCGCCGAGCTGGCCGGCAGGAGCCCGCGGGCCCGGGCTGCCCAGGAGAGGCAGCGGCTAGGCCCCCGCAGGGCTCTGAGGGGCCGCCCGGAGCGCTGGGGCGGGGCCAGCAGCTCGGCCGCGGGGGTGTTCGGGCCCGGCCCGGCCCGGCCCGGCCCGGCGGTACCTGGGCGGCAGCAGAGGCGGCTGACGCGGCCCCCGTGCCGGCGCCAGGCCAGGTGGATGCCCAGCAGGCTGAGGCCCAGCCAGAGCAGCAGCAGCTGGAAGAGCGCGGCCCGCAGGTCCTGGGCCGCCCAGTCGGCCGCGAACTCCTGCCCCAGCCAGGCCAGGCCCCGCAGCGCGCGGCCCGGCGCCTCCCAGCCCAGCCAGGGCGCCGCCATCGCACTGCGCACTGCGCACGCGCCGGACGTCACTGGGCTGCGCCGGCGGCGAGAGCCCGGCCCGCCCCTGGCCCCGCCCCTCACCGCTCCGACCCTCAGCTGCCCCCTCCCCTCCTCCCTCAGCCCAGGCCCGCGCTCACCGCCCCCGCCCCCCACCCTTCTCAGACCCCCAACTGGCCCCGCCCCTCACTGCCCCGCCCCTCCCCTACCAGCCCAGCCCCCTGCCCCCTGGCCCCGCCCCCCAACGCCTACCTCCAACTGGCCCCGCCCCCTCCCCCGCAGCCCAGCCTCACCCTCTGCCCTGACCCGCCCCAGTCACACCCTCGCGCTGCCTTTATCGCCCCAAGAGGCCCGCGGGGGCCTCCCTGCGCCCCATGCCCGGAGCTGCTGCTGCTGCTGCTGCTGCTGCTGCTGCTGCTTGTGGCAAAGGTTCCGGTCTCTGCAGGCCTGTCCCGCGCCCTGCGTGACCTCTGCGGTCCACATGCGGTGAGCGCTGGAGGCTGGGGAGATGGCGCGGTCAGGTGGGGGGCTGCGGCAGAGGCATGGCCCTGCGGGGCTGGGGAGGTGGATCTGCAGCATGGCACCGCTGTGGGGCAGGGAGTGGCCCAGGACCGAGCGCTGCTGTGGGGCATGGGGTGGAGCAGTGGCATCCCTTCTGCCTTCTGCCTGGCAGAGTCCCCTTAACCCTGACTGTCTGCTGCCTGCGTGCCCTCCTGCCCCCAGCAGAGCTCCGGGATCCGGGTTGCCCATGGCTCAGGCGTCTGTGCCTTTAAGAGGCTGAGCCGAAAAGCAGCTGATTTTCACTTTGATGTTTCCTGCTCCAGCTCTTGTGCTGCACAGGCCGGCTGGGTAAGTGCTGGGCCCCCCTGGTTTGGCTCCCATCCCGTGGGGACCTAAACCCCAGCAGCTGCCTGCTCTCCAGGGCTAGTTCTGTGCTGGGCACAGTGCCCGGGGGCAGGGGGCCAGGAAGCTGGACTCTTGGGTTCTGTCCCAGGGCCTAGAGGGGCAGAGTGTGCCCATGGGGGTGAGAGCCAGGTGCCAGGGTGGGAGCACCATGGCAGGGGCCAGCTAGAGCCTGTTTCTGATCCTCTATGTGTGAGCTCCTGGCACCTTCCCTCTCCCCACTGGCATCGCTCTGCACGGCTCCTTGTCCTGGTTCTCCCAGGGGGCCACTACTCTGCTCTGGCTAGCTTGGTGCCCTGCTAGTCCCCAGGAAGGCAAGTGGCCAACCCCTGCCCATACGAGACTGCATGGGGCCTAGTCTCACCTGGCCCAGCAGGTGTAAAGTGCCCACCCTTGGGCAGCTGGGTGCTGGCCAGCCTTGAGGCCACTGCCCACTTCCAGGGGCCTTCCTCCAGCAGGGCAGTGCTATGCCCATAGCTACATCAAGGGGCAGCCAGGTGCTAGATGAGGGTTTGCCACACTGGCCTTAGAGGGTAGGAGGGGGGTGCCCTGGCTCCCAGACTCTGGGCTTGTTACAGCCACAGTCTTTATTCCCATGGGTCCCTGTGCATCAGATGGGCTCTCTGCATGGCATGGGGACTTGACCAGAAGGGCTGGCCGGCTGAGGCTGCGGTGCAGGAATGCGGGGGGTCAGGGAATGAAGCCCCTTGGCAGCGGCTCCCCTCCCACTACCTTTCACAGCCTTTCACTTTCACTTTCACTTTCCTGCCAGTCACAGGGACTGGTCTGCTAGAGTGGGGCTGGCCCTGGGCCCAACAGAGCTGCTTTTGCTGTCCCATGGCCAAGCCCTTGACAGTATTAACCCTCGTGGAGCCAGGCCTTGGTCAAGAGATGTTGGAGTTGGGACTGGAGTCTCTGAGCCTGCTACCTGTGGCAGGGGGGCATCCACTACCTTGCAGAAAGCATCCCAGCACCCTGAGTGCCTGCTGCCCTGGCATGACACTGGGCTGGCTCCTGCTGGCTGCAGGTGGTATCTGCAATGCCTCCTAGGTGTTCTGCACCATGGCTGGAGCCCCGGTTGCTGCCAGCCTCCTCCCAGTCCCTGCCAGTCTTTCCCCGAACACTGTTCAGGTTCTGCTGCCTGCAGCTATGGTTAGCTACCTGCTCTGCACCCATGGTGGGACACAGAGACAGGAGCTGCACTGCACTATGTCAGAGCCAGATGGCTCAGGGGCCCCCAGGACAGCCTGGCTGGCTGCGTGGAGCAGCCCATTGCCAACGCCAGAGCTGGCGTAGGGCCACTAGTCCCAATGAAGGGCCAGTGGACCTGGAGCAGGGCCCAGGAGTCCTGGTTCCCAGCCTGGTAGTTTTCTCATCAGCACTGCGCAGAGCTCCTTTTCCCTGGCTACACGGGGCAAGCTGGACTAGACACAGCCACGCCAACCTCACCCACGTCTGCGCTGCGCAGGAGCAGGATGAGGCGCTCGGAGAGCCTGGGCGAGATCGATGAAGGCCTCTACTCGCGGCAGCTGTGAGTGCTGGTCCTGTTGATTGGTCAGCATGGGGGGGCACATGGGGGCTGTACAGGAGGGTGCTAAGTGCAGTACCCCAATGCAGTGAGACCTGGTGGGGGAGGGGCCAAAGGCTCTGGTGCAACTGGGCTGTGGCAAGGCATAAGGCCAGAGGTTCCAGTGAGATGGAGCCAAGGAACAGGGTGCTGGTGCAGTGGAGGCCTGGTGCAGTAAGGGCAGTGCCAGCTACACATTCTGCTCTCCCCACACGCCTGCTTTGCTTGTGCCGTAGCTATGTGCTGGGCCATGCAGCCATGCGGAAGCTGGCAAACACCACCGTGCTGGTGTCAGGGATGAAGGGGCTGGGTGTGGAGATTGCCAAGAACATCATCCTGGCTGGAGTGAAATCTGTCACTGTACATGACCCAGGCAACACCCAGTGGACTGACCTCTCCTCCCAGGTACCCAAGATGGGGTTTGGGGGGCAGGATTCAGGGGTCCCTCACTACACCTGGTGCACCTGGCGGGGGCATATGGCTCCCAGCCTGCACTGGCCTGCATTCTGGGGCTGAGATGCTGTCAGGGTCCAGCATGCCCCTCTACTCTCATGGTGCCAACTGTCATCTCTGGCAGAGACCAAGGCACTGAGAAGGACTCGGCTCCCGATGGGACTTGCACCAGGCCTAACGACAGGCACTTCTCTGAGGTCCCTTCTTCAGTTCCTGCTAGGGGCTGTCACCCGTAGCACCGTGGAGCTCACGGCCAGTTTCTGCCTGGGCATGTCCCTGGCTTTCAAACAGCCTGGGCTGGGGACGGCTGGGTCTGTGCCAAGGGGGCAAGTGACTGTGTCTTCCTAAGTCTCCTGGTCTCTGCTCTGTAAGGACTCCCTCCTGCACCAGCCTTGGTGTCCAGTGGCACTTGCTGGGTGTGTGGGAGCCTGGGTAGCAGTGTCATGGGCACCTAAGTGCCCGCAGCTGGGAGCTGACATCCCTCCAGAGCAGTGGGTGGGTGCTCAGGCAGTTCCTGGGTGAGCACTGCATCTGGGGAGACATGTGAGGGATGTGTGCCATGTGGCAAAGCTCAGCCCAGAGGTACAGGGGCTGTGCCCAAGCCTGGCACAGCAGAGGGGCGTTCTGATACAGGGCTGTCCTGCAGTTCTTCCTGTCCGAGTGTGACGTGGGCCGGAACCGAGCTGTGGCCTCCCAGCAGCACCTGGCCGAGCTCAACAGCTACGTGCCTGTGACTGCTTTCACCGGGGAGCTGACGGAGAGCTTTCTTGCAGCCTTCCAGGTGAGGACAGGCTGTGGACCAGGCATCCACACCTAGGGTGGGCAGAGGCCTCAGGCAGGAGCTGGGCCCAAGGGGTTAGCATGAGGCAGCTGAGCGCTGAGGGTTTGGTAGGTGTCACTCTGCTTCCTGAGACAGCCAGCATGACCAGGTCCAGTCGCTGGGGGGATGTGGGGAGAGTGGGTTCGGGAGTTGGTGCCAGCTGAGCCCAGTGAGGGGGCAAGTGTGGAGGGGGAGTCTCGCTCCCAGCTGAGCCCTGGGGAAGGAGTGTGGAGGGGGTCCCAGCTGAGACCTAGTGGTGCAGATGTGGGAGGGATCCCCAGCTGAGCCTTGGAGGGGGGATGAGTGTGGAGGGGGTCCCAGCTGAGCCCAGCCAGGGCGGAGGGGTAGGAAGCCCAGGAGGTGGTCCCAGCTCAGCCAGGTGGCAGGGTGAGGGCCAGGGTCCTCTAGGGACAGGGTTCCTCACTGCGGGCTAGCTGTAGCTTTCAGAGACCTTACCCAAGTGATGTGGGGACTGTTTCTTCCTGCACAGAGCAATCAGGGTATTTATGTGTGGCCTGCTCCAGCTGCCACATGAGCGCCCCCATGTGCGCGTGCTGTGTGCTGACTCAGTTGGCAGTGCCAGGGCCTGGCATGGGGAGGGAAATTCCCAGCTAGCTGATGCCAAAGGCAGTGTTCCCTCTGTGTAATGGCTACAAGGGGAGCTGTAGGCGCAGTGGGGCACTGCACTGGGCCCTGGGGCTGACCCTGGGCTGCCCGGGGACATAGCCAGCCTCACAACCGTGTCCTGCACACACTAACGCTGGCTCCTGGCTCAGGTGGTGGTTCTGACCAACTCAACCCTGGAGGAGCAGCTCCACGTCAGTGACATCTGTCATGCTCACAACATCCGCTTCATCCTGGCTGACACCAAGGGACTGGCTGGGTAAGCAGCAGCCCCTGCCTGCAATGCGCACCAGGTGCTCTGCAGCAGAGGGGGCAGGAGCGCTGAGGGAGGGCACTCCCAGCCGTGCCAGCCCTGGCCTCTTCCATCAGGGGGCACTGCGAAGGGCAGGACAGAAGCACTGAAGTGGCGCGGGGGCATGTTTCCTGGGCTCCCCAAGAAGGGGCCATGCTGACCAGGGGTGCTGACCCAGCTCTGTTCCTGGCTCTAGGCAGCTGTTCTGTGACTTCGGAGAGAATTTTGTAGTGAACGAGCCCTCAGACACTGAGCCCATCTGCGCCTATGTCCAGCACATCTCACAGGTACAGCTGGGCAGGTGTGCCAGGGCCTCCGCCGGTGGGAGGGAGCCAGAGGAAGCCTTGAGCCCAAATGGGGACCTGGACCACCCAGCCAGGTGACAGCCTAGCAACAAAGAGAGAGCCCTGGGTGTAAGGAGCTCCTCGCTTGCCCAACTGGCCAAGCCAGCACCATGGTGAGTGGCCAAGCTATGCTGGGCCCCAGCTCCTCCTCTCCATCCTGCTCAACTGCTCTCAGGTGAGAGCCCCCAACCTTCATTCTTGGGCGGTCTCTGTGGCCAGTGTCCCTGCTCGGCCAGGGATAGGCCATCGCTTGGCGCTGGGGGCACCAGCTGTCCCTCTCCTGCCACCTGTATCTGCCACTGTCTCCTGGGCATCTCCATCCTACAGTTCAGCCTCAGCCAGCCCTCAGTGACCCACCCTAGCTCAGACAACTGGACAATGCCCACATACCCAGGAGCCCCCATTCAGGCAACGCCCACATGCCTGAGTGCCCCCCGCTTAGCACTGTCCATTTCTCTGTGCCCCCCACGTACACTCCTGACAGCACACAAGTCTTTTCCACCCTGAGGAACAATGCAACATGAGGAAACTGAGGCACACGTGTGCATTATAAAACATTACAAAAATTGCCACCTTACCACACCCTCCCCTACCCTATAGCCCTCCCCCCACATGGGATGCCCTGGGGTCACCCTTCCCCCATACCTCCTTTGCCATATGACCCAAGAAGCCAGTGCAACTGATTGGTCACCAACCCCTTCTTTTTCCCCAGGGCAGTCCGGGGGTGGTGACCTGTGGGGACGGGGAGGGCCATGGCCATGGCTTTGCAGATGGCGACTTCGTGATGTTCTCGGGTGTGGAGGGCATGAGCCAGCTGAACAGCTGCGAGCCCTGTGCCATCCGTGTTCTGGGTAAGCTCAGCCTGGCTGTGGGCAAAGAGAGCATAGGGCAGAGATCCCAGAGCTGGGCAGCAAATGGGGATGGGGATGCTGCTGTGGGGGCTGGGCAGTGTTGGGAGGCAACCTGCTGTGGCGGTCAGGCAGTGATGTGGGGACCACTGCTCTGGGGACCAGGGGCCAGGCAGCATTTGGGGGCACCCTCCTGTGGGGGGGCTGGAAGCCAGGCAATATTGGGAGGCACCACACTGTGGGGTTGGGGAGCTGGCCCAGCATGAGGGGCACTCTGCTGTGGGGCTCAGGGGCCAGATGCTGTTGGAGGGCACCCCACTGTGAGGGCTGGGCAGCAATGAAGTACATCCCACTACAAAGGGATTGTTGCAATGAAGTCTGTGGTATAGTTTTTCACAGAAAGTCAGTGAGTCCACCTTGCCATGAGAGCAAAGAGGAGTGGGGCCTTCCCCACTGTCTCCCTGCTTTCAGCCTATCCCCAGATGGGTGCTGGTAGCTTCTGGGCTTCATCCAACCCCCTGCATACCCTACTGGGCCCACGTGAGCCTACTGGCCCTGAGCAGCTGCTGCCAGGGCTAATGCCAGGGGTCTCTGGGCAAGTCTGAGACAGGCTGAGGTGTCTGTTTTGCACTTTCCCACAGACTGTGGGCCCCAGGAGAGGTGCCCCAGGCTCACTCAGTGAGCAGGAGACCTGGGGACCAAGGGCCTCCCTTACCCCAGCACTGCTTCCTGCAGGTGAGTTCACACTGGAGATTGGAGACACGAGCTCCTTTGCCCCATACCAGCGTGGTGGAGTCCTCACCCAAGTGAACATGCCGCAGCTGCACTCCTACGTGAGTATGGCCCTGCAGGTGCCCAAGGGCTGGCCAGCCCACCCGCAGACCAGTGCAGCGATTCAGCTCGCTGCACATAAGCATGTCCGCTTTGCTGGGATCAAGCACATCCCTGTGGGGGCTCAGTGAGGTCTGCTGCAGCTGCTGCCCCCTTAGGCCACCTCCTGCTCCCAAGTGCTGGCCAAGGTGACTGCACAGGAGGGGAAAAGAACTGGAGGCAGGGATGAGAGAGGCACCAAATCAGGGGTAGGGCGTGGGGCTGAGAATGAGGTTCAGGCCCTGCCACTCTGGGGCAGAGTGAGGGGGCATCTGCACTGGGGGCAGGGAGGGAGCTTTTAGTTTTCTCCCTCATGACTGTGAGTTCAGCTCCCATCTCCCAGGGCCACATGTGAAGGCATAAAACCCCTGTCCTGGCCCAGGCAGCTCTACTCAGCCGTTGGGATGTGCTGGGTGGCCCAAGGGGGCTCAGTTCGGTACCGTATCTCACAGACCCTCCTGAAAGCAACATGGTTTAGTGTGGACCAGGACTCTGGCTCAGCTTCTCTCTCCGCAGCATGCGGGTCGCGCACATACTCTTGCTGTTGTCTCATGCCTGCTGGACACGTCTCTCTGCTCAACTTGCCTGGCCCATGTCGCTTTTTGTCCCTCATTCCCCTAGTCACTTCTGCATGTGCTGCCCTTTACTGCATGTTGGCACGTGGTGCTGGGCCACAGGGTATTTTTGGCAGAACACTGACCATGTGTCTTGAGGACTTCAGCAGTCACATCTCCGGGGTTTCAGGGACAGCATTTCCTGTCTGTGAGGCAGAGGTCGGCTTCTTCTCATTTATTTTAGTACCAGTGTTAGTTCTTTGGGCTCGGGACATCAAAGCTGTGTGATTTCCTGCATGGGTGTCAAACCTCTTCCCTTTTCTTTGATCCCCCAAAGGGGATTGCCTTGTCAACTGCTCCTCGGTTCCCCTGGCCAGCCCCAGGGCATCTTCACACAAGCACTTGGCTCCCAAATGTAGACCCCTGGCCAGATCTTAAAAGGTAAGAGCACCTTGTTGCTTTAGAAGATTCCACTAGCTGACTAAATAGCTGTACAAAACTGGCCCAAAGGGCATTATACTGTCTTGTCTGAAGCCTTCTCAAAAGGTAAATTGCTACTGGCATTGCTAGAGAGAGGTAGGGAGCGTGAGATGGATTGGCAGCCTGGAGTGTTCAAGAAAGGAACTGAAAACATTGGTTTGGGGGGAGGGGCACGTAATTTACCTTCTTGTACGTGAGTCTTTCAGTTCCACTATCTTTGTACACTTGCTCTTTCCTCGCTCAAAGACGCCATTGACCTAAAAGGGATGTACATTCCTATTGGGGCCTGGTGGGGACTTTCAGGAACATGCATTTCTTCTCCTGTTGTAACTGAGCATGGATTAAAATCCTTGTTTCTGTAATTAATCCTGCCTTCTGCAGACGCTGGGCTGCACACACACCATCATACTCTTCTGTTATTTCCTTTGCTGCAGGCATACATGTTGATTTTTCTGCTAAATTGTTTATACTTTTTCCTGAATATTTTAATGTCATAGCTTTAAACGGACGCTACATACTGAGGTATGATACATTTCAGTATCATTCTGACCTGTTTGCTGCTCTCTCCTGCAGAAAGCAAAGATTTTTGAGCTGAATTGTCCTATATTAGCATTGGCTGCCTTTTGTCTCCACTCTGCATGCAGTAGTGGTGTGCGACCTCAGTCCCAGGATATTGGAGACCAGCTGGTCCTGCTGGTGAGAGAGGCAGGCTTGGAGCCGCGCTGAGCTCTACTTCATGTCTGGGAAACCTGCAGAGAGTGTCCTGACCAAATACGAGATTGAGAGGAGCATTTTGGCCTGCTATGCATAGTGTGAGGGATGTTTTCAAGTAGAGCAGCCCATTGACACCCCTTTAGTCACAGGACACTCATGGATGGGTTAGCAGTTACAGACTGTGCTAATGAGCCATAAATCCAGTGTGTCTGCTTGGGCAGTGATGCAGTTCTGAGGCTGAGCTCCCAGGCTTACCTGTGGAAGGACTTGTGCTGCTTCCTGTGCAGCAGGGGAGTAAGAGGTGAGACAAGGAGCGATGGGTTTGTGAGAGTCATAGGTGTTGACTCTGAGGTGCTCCAGGGCTGGAGCACCATAGGGAAACATTAGCAGGTGTTCAGCACCCACCTTCAGCCAAGCTGTCCCTCTGCCCCACTCTCCTCAGTGCCTCCCACTGGTAGCCCTGCTGGTCTGCTCCTCCTCCTCTCTCCCGGAGCCTCATGTGGAAGGGGTGGAGTGAGGACAAGGTGTGCTAGGAGCGGGGAGCAGGCGGGGGTAGAGGTGGAATGGGAGTGGGGCCCTGGAGCAGATAAGGGAACTGGAGCACTGCCCCCCTCCCACTAGAGCAGAAGTTGGCAGCATGTGAGAAGTGTTCACAGGTGACAGCGTGGTTTTGTCTTTTGGCATGTTCCTGTTGGAAGTTTGCTGGAGAGCAGAGCAATTGGCTGCTTTCATCATGTAGGCGTTAGTGTGGGGCATTTTGTGCACTGTCTCTTCACAGGGAGGTGCTATGGTACGTTACTTCCCCCACAGTAAACGCACCTTTTCTTAGCGGTGAAGACATGGGCTATAATGCTAAATTAACTATTGTTAGCAGGAAGAACTGGGTGCTGAGTGTGGCTGAGGATTGTCTGCTCCTAAAACATGCCACTGTGGTGGGGAGCATAGCCACTCCCTGTGCCAATGGAGGGGCTCCTGTCCATGTGGACAGCCCCCCTCCCTTGGTGGAAGGAGGAACTCCTGTGCTATCTGCGCAGGGATGGGTGAACTCTGGGGCTCGGGGGTGGCTTTTCCACATGCTTGACCAACTTAGTTCAACTGACCTAGGTCTCTGGTGCAGAAGAGCTTCACGTGGCACCTTTGCCAGCTTTGCGTCGGACTGGCTGCAGGCCCTGCCACAGGCAAGCCCTTGGGGAGCATGTGAAACTAAGGGAACAGACTGAGCTGTGCCTCTCCGTTACTCTGGGAAGAGCATGGCCTTTAGGTGTGACGCGAGAAGTGTGAAGCCAGCAGTAGTGAGCCTCTTCCACTTCTGGAGCATCTGCCATTGAAGCCAGGCCACACTCCAAAACCACATCTCCCCTGAACTCCTGCATGGATGCTCCAATGTAGCAGCTCCACACCTTCCCAGGAGTGACCATAGCCTGCTTGGTCTAGCACCAGCAGCTGAGCATGTCTGGGCCCACATGCTCCTGGCCAGCAGAGCCTCTTTTAATGAAATTTGCCCTCCTTTTCCCCCAACTCCTTCTTTATGGACCGCTGATTGGCCTATTCACCAGATTCATACTTTCAGGCCTTGTGTAGGGGAGGTACAAGCGCACACAATCATGCAAATGCAGGTCTGGAAGGGACCTCCTCTAGTCCTGTCCCCCGCTAAATATTGCTTGGGCCATCCTTGACAGGTGTGTCCAACCTGCTCTGAGAAGTCCCCAGTCATGGAGACTCCACAGCCTCCCTGGGAAATTTATTCCAGTACTTAACTGCCCTGACAGAAAGTTTTCCCCATTGTTTAAGTTATACTGCCCTGGCTGCAATTTAAGCCCAAAGCATCTTGTCCTATCCTCAGAGGTTAACAACTTTTCTTTCCCCTTTTGTGTACTTGGAAATTGTTATCATGTCTTCTCTCAGTTTTCTCTTCATCAGACTAAATAAAACCAAGTTTTTCAGCCTTCCCTTATAGGTCATCTTTTCTAGACCTTTAATCATTTTTGTTGCTCTTCTCAATTGCTCAGTTTGTCCACATCTTTCCTGAAATGTAGAACCCAGAACTGGACACAATGCTCCAGCTGAGGCCTAATCAGAATAGAGCAGAATAATTACATCTTGTATCTTAACCAAACAAACAAGCAGTCATGTAGCACCTTAAAGACTGACAAAATAAATTATTAGGTAATGAGTTTTTGTGGGGCAGACGAAAGCACCATGAAAGCTCATCACCTAAGAAATTGCTTTTGTTAGTCTTTAGGGTGCTACACGAATGCTTGTTTGTTTGGTTTGAATACAGACTAACATGGCTACCTTAATGTATCTGGCTCACAACACTCCAGCTAATCCACCCAGAATTATGTTTACTGCTTTTGCAACATGACTCTCTTTCCACAGCACTCCTTCCAAGGCAGTCACTTCCCACTTTGTGTGTGCACGACTGATTGTTCCTTGCAATGTAAGGAGCACTTTGCATTTGTACTTCCTGAATTTCATCCTATTTATTTCAGACTGTTTCTCCTGATTGTCTGGATCATGTTGATTTCCAATCCTGTCCTGCAAAGTGCTTGCACCCCCTCCCAGCTTGCACATTGCGTAGGCTGTTCTCTGCTCTGTTTTCCATGTCCTCTGTAAGGGGTAAGGCTTAGCATGTGCCCCTCCAGGGGGGCAATCCCCCATGCCTAGCGTCAGGCTGTGTGCACCGTGGGGCACTCCTGAAACTTGGTTCTGAGACACTGCGTGGGCAGTGCCCAAGGCCGTCTGGGAGGCAACCCTTTTCACCATGGGATTGCGGCAGTGTTAGCTGTGGGGAGGGGGGGGCTGCGATGCAGGCACTGTGCTGCAGTAGAACTGCTGGGTGGAGAGGGCATGAGGAAAAGGCCTGAGAGAGGCTGGGCAGTGAGTGCAGTGGGTACAGCAGGCACAGTGGGGGCAGCGGACTCAGCTTGCAGTGGAGGCGCATGGAGCCCAAGTGGGGAAGACCATATTTTGTTGTGTAAATGTGACCAGTTTGTGTAACAGTGCCCTGGGTTAGGGCCTCTGGAGGGTCTGAGGCTGGTTTCCTGCCCAGTAGTGCCTGTTCCTGGCATGCCACACGACTCCAGGCAACGAACATTGGGCATATGTGCCAGGGTCTAATCTGTGATGGCAAGAGACGGACAAGACCTGCCAGCACCTCTGCCAGGCACTCATCCTGTGCATCCCCCCTTCGGCCTTTCCAAGGGGGCTGCACCCAGCAGAGGCAGCGGACAACACCCCCCCTCCAGTCAGCAGCTGGAACATTAGCTGTTTGTAACCACACAGACCCCCATCCGGGCCCATCCCCTGTTTGCCCCCTGGGTCCCTGTAGCTGGATGAAATGGGGGGACAGTCTGTGCCAGGGCCCAGACCAGCTGCAGTCTGTGGCATGGGCATGTGGGCCTGGCATCATGTCTGCTACAAGGCATGTGTCCCTGGCTTGGCGTGGCCTTCAGAACCCTGGCAGCACCCTGGCCAAGAGCCTGTCATGGCGCGGACTAGCCTAGCCCCGCTGGTCCCAGCTGTCTTGCTCTGTGCCAGCATGCATCCCTGCCTGTACCCGGCTCCGTAGGCACTGCCTCCTTAGCACATGGTCTCCTCACAGGCACCCCTGAGAGCAGCCCTGGCTGAGCCAAAAATCAAAGCCATGGGCGACCGAGGGGACAGCTTGCACCTGGGTTTCCAAGCACTGCACTCCTTCACTGCCGAGACCGGACGCCTGCCCTGGCCCAAAGCCCAGGTGAGTGGCCCTGCCCATGACCCTCCTTGCCCACACTGGGTCGGGGCTGGCTTCACCTGCTGGGTTCAGCCAGGCTCTCGACATCCTGTCCCACCTAAATCCCCCCCTCCCCCACCCCGGCCAACGCTCCACCACTCCATGCTGGTGCCCAGCCATGCCCTACCTGTTCCCTGCTCCAGTGCCTCCCCCGTGGGTCCCACCCCACCTTTCTATGCCCACCCCTGCAGACAGATGCGGAGAGGCTGCTGGAGCTGGCCAGAGGCCTGAGCACACACAAGGAGAACTTGGATGAGGAGCTGGTGCGGACATTTGCCCTCGTGAGTGCAGGAGAGCTGAGCCCCATGGCTGCCCTCCTTGGGGGCCTGGCTTCCCAGGAGGTGCTGAAGGTGCGTGGTCAGGTTGGCGGTCCCTGGGAGGAGGCGGGGGCGGGGGGGCCGCAGGGGACACGTGATGCTCCCACATGCCAGTGTGAGCAGACCTGTCGGGTTCCTGATTCAGCCACCAGGTGGCGCCCCGTCCAAGCCAGACTGTCCCGCTGCGGCTCACCTTGTGGGTGCCCCAGAGTGTGTCTCCCATGGGCGGTGCAGCAGGGATGGGAGGAGGTGGGGGCTGAGCTCAGGGGCAGCAGCCCAAGCTGAGCTGGTAGCAGCCCTTCTCTGCCCCTCACGCGGCAGCCTGGGTTCAGCCCAAGCTGAGCCTCTCTCGGTGGCCTGCTTGCCCTGTCAATCATGCTGATTTGGAGCCCTCTCCTCTCCCTGTTAGCCCTGGGGGTTGTCAGTCGCAGGGTCGTGGTCCCTCATCTGCCCTTCCGCTTTGGCTAGCTCTCAACTCCAGAAATCTCCTTCTGCCCCCCAAGCAGGACTCAGCTGAGCTGTGCAGTTTGTGTCGTGTGTGTGTGTGTGTAGTGCTGCGATGGGATGGGGCAGGCCCCTGGCTCCCGTGGCTTGGGGCTGCCTTACGCACACGCAGCAAGCCAGCGGCAGACCTGGGCAGGGATGCAGGATCCTAACGTCAGTTCTCTCTGAGCTACATCTGCACAAATGGCCTGCAGGGGGCGCCGCCTTCCCCAGTGCCACTGCCGCAAAGACTGGGGGTGCTGCCTGAAGGTCTGGGGGTGCCTGGGATATTCCTATGCCAGGGAGCTGTGCTCCACTCCGCACCTAGAAACAGGTGCTGAGTACTCCTTTGTCAGCCAAGCATGGGGCTGCCAGCCCCTCTGCTCGCAGGAGCCGCCAGTCCAGTTGGTAGATGGGCTCTGGCTGGGCGCTTGGGGCCCAGCAGAGGTGACACTGCCCATCCTGCTGTGTCCAGGCTGCCTCGGGGAAGTTCTTGCCGCTGGAGCAATGGATGTACTTCGATGCACTGGAGTGTCTGCCTGAGCAAGGCACGGAGCTGCTGACAGAGGAGTCCTGTGTCCCAGTGAGTGCGGTGCCTGCTGCTTACTGCTGGTGATTGCAGCCTGGGAGCCACTGGGGGTAGGCCCCTTACCCAGCCCTGCCATGGGAGGGAGGGGTGTTAGCACTGCCACACCTCTGCATCTCAGTTGGAACACCTGGTTGAGAAAGGGGCAGCTTGGTCTATACTGCTTCCCGTCCTGGCTCTGCACAGCTCTCGGAGGTGGCCAGCTTGTCCCTCTGGCTCCTAGGTCCCAGGCATCCACGGGGGCTCTGCCCGCTGCCCCACCCTCAGTCCCAGCTCTGCTGTTCCCATTGGCCGCTAGGAGCTGTGGAGTGGGTGTCTGTGGGCAGGGCAGCACATGGAGGCCCTTGGCCCTACCTGTGCTAAGGAGTCAGAGGGGCATGTCGCCACTTCCAGGGAGCTGCCTGAGGCCAGCCAGATCCCATACCCCGACCCCCTGCACTGGCACAGAGTCCCCTCCCACACTCCAAACCCCTTAGTGCCAGTCACCATCCTGGAGCCCTCTCCTGCATCCTAAACCCTCATCTCTGTCCCCATCCCAGAGCCTGCACTGGGAGCCCTCAGCCGCCCTTCCAAACTCCCTGCCCCAGGCTGATGAAAATGAATGAGAGTGAAGTGAGGGAGAGAGAAGGGGGATGGAGTGGGCGAGGCTGTGGGGAAGGGTTGGAGCCCCAGAGAAGGGGCAGGGCAGGGAGTTAGAGAAGGGGTGATCAGGAAGTGGGTGCAGGGTGCTGATGGCTTTGTCCTCTGCCTCTCCAGCGTGGCAGCCGCTATGACGGGCAGATTGCTGTGTTCGGGGCTGACTTCCAGAAGAGGCTGGGCCAGCAGAAATACTTTGTGGTGAGTGGGCTGGGTGAGGGTGAGGCAGGAGCTCAGGGCAGAGTCATGCTGACAGAGGGAGAGGTGCAGGTTGGACATTAGGAAAAGCTATGTCGCCAGGTGGGTGGTGAAGCACTGGAATGCGTTGCCTAGAGATCTGGTGGAATCTCCGTCCCTACATGTTTTTAAGTCCCTGCTTGATAGAGTCCTGGGCGGGATGACTAAGTGGGCATTGATCCTGCTGTAGGCACAGGGCTGGACTGGATGACCTCCTGAGGTCCCTTCCAGCCCTAGGATTCTATGACTGTCACTCCGTCTTCTTCTGCCAGGTAGGAGCAGGAGCCATTGGTTGTGAGCTGCTGAAGAACTTTGCAATGATTGGGCTGGCGGCTGGCGAGGGCGGGAGTATCACCGTGACAGACATGGACACCATCGAGCGCTCCAACCTTAGTCGGCAGCTGCTCTTCCGCCCACAGGACGTGGGTGTGAGTGGGGAGGGCTGGGCGGGGTCTTGACACCCCTCACTCACAATCCACAGCCCCCTGCTCATCCCACCTTAGAGTCCCCTCATCTCTGTCCCTGCCTCTCAGTCCTGACCTGTAACCCCTGTTACCCCACCCCTGGGCTTACCCTGTTCTCTAGTTTCATTGGTGCCCTTCACTCCCAACCTGCAGCCCCCACCTGGCTAGTTCTGCACGCTCAGGGCAGCAGTGCTTGGCTCTGTGTCTTGCCTTTCACTCCCTGGCTGCACCCCAGAGGTCCCTGGTGAGGGGTTGAGTGCCAGAGATGGGCACTGATTTCCCACAGCTCTTACTCTCTGTCCTTCCTACTACTGGCTCTGGGCCCCGGAGGGTCCATGGAGCTGGCTGAGGAGAAGGGAGCAGCCCAGCGCCTGGCCTCGGGTCTACCTGAGGGGTGCAGCACTGTGCTAGGAGGGGTTCCCTGCACCCCCAGCTCACAGCTCTCTCCGCTCTTGCAGAAGCTGAAGTCAGAGACGGCAGCAGCAGCCCTGCGTCAGATGAACCCCACAATCAGGGTGACGGCCCAGCCACACCCTGTGGGACCCAACACAGAGACGCTGTATGGGGAGCACTTCTTCCTAGCCCTGGATGGCGTGGCCAATGCCCTGGACAGCATGCAGGCCCGTGAGTGCCCATGTCAGCCCAGCCAACGCCCTGCCCCGCTCTGCCACAGTGCTTCCCCACGTACCAGGACCTTCTCGCTGGGAAGAGGCTGCTGCTTCCGGCCCTGGCCCTGGCCCCGGCTCAGTATGTGCTCAGCCCGCGGCTGGGATCTCGTGGGAATCTTTGGGGGCAGAGCTCCCTCAGGTCTTGCCCCCCAGGAGGCACACTGCCTGCAAGCCTAGCAGGGTGCCCTCAGCGGCTGCCTGGGAAGGGCACTGGCCAAGCCCCCAGGGGAAGGGGCAGAAGTGGGGTGTCCCCCTGACCTCACCCCTTCTTACCCACAGGGGCCTATGTGGACGGCCGCTGCATCCGCTACCTCAAGCCCTTGCTGGACTCGGGCACTGAAGGCACCAAGGGTCATGTACAGGTCATTGTGCCCCACCTGACACAGCCCTTTGGGAGCCCCTCGGACCCCAAGGAGATGGCCGTGCCCCTGTGCACCCTGCGCCACTTCCCCAGCACCATTGAGCACACCCTGCAGGTGGGCAGGCCTTCCACCCCAGGCCAGAGTCTAGGCCTTGCGTCAGGCCTGGACCCCCTGCAGTCTGCACATGGCCCCAGCCAGCCCTGCCCAAGAGCAGGGTCAGGCTGTGCTGGATCCTGCTCTCACTGGCAAGCATGCAGGCAGGAGTGACGCTGTGGCCCAGCAGAGTCCTTGGGCACTGCCGCTCCCAGCCCCTCACTAGGCCCCTGGCCTGCTTCTTCAGCAGTGGAGGAGGCTGCCGGCACGGTATGGGCCCAGCAGCTTCCTGGCTGGGAGCCCCATGGCTGCCAGGGCGTCCTGCTTCCCAGCCCACATGCTGCCCCCGAGCCCGTGCACTTTCATTGCACAGGCCCTGGATGCGGGGGAGGGATAGCACAGTGGTTTGAGCAGTGGCCTCCTAAACTCGGGGTTGTGAGCTCAATCCTTGAGCAGACTATGTAGGGACTGGAGCAGATAGATGTCAGGGATGGTGCCTGGTCCTGCCAAGAGGGCAGGGGACTGGACTAGATGACCTTCTGAGGTCCCTTCCAGTTCTAGGAGATATGTATCTCCCTGTGCCTGGCACTGCACCCCTGCCCTGGCCAACTCTGAGTGCCCACAGCCTCAGCATTGGGCTCTAGGCATGGGGTTCCCAGCACACCCTAGTGAGACTGGGAGTGGGGTAGCTGGGCACCAGGGCCCACCCCCAGCTCGTGTGTAAATGCCCTTCCCCACAGTGGGCCCGGGACGAGTTTGATGGACTCTTCAAGATGCCTGCGGAGAATGTCAACAAGTACCTGGAGTGAGTGCAGCGTGGGGGTTTGGGGGGACTGTGGAGGGTTCTTGGGGCAAGAGTTAGGTGGGTGAGGGGAGCTACGGAGAATGCAGGGGAACTGGGAGAGTATTCTGGGACTGGGCTGCCTGGTTGGGGTTCTGGCTCTGGGATCTGTCTGTGGGACACAGCAGCTTACTTGTGCCAGGGCTCAGCAGCTAGCCTGGAAGGGCCCCAGATCCCTGGGTCCTCTCTGCTGGGGGACACCCCTGCCCAGGCACTGGCACTGTGCTTCACCAGGTGGGGCTGAGAGTGGCTCAGCCTGACAGTGCCCTGCGCCCACAGGGACCCAGCCTTCCTGGAGAGACAGTGGACACTGGAGGTCCTGGAGGGGGTGCGCAGCAGCTTGAAGGAGAAGCCACATAGCTGGCAGGACTGTGTGCGCTGGGCCCGGCAGCACTGGGAGAGCCTCTATCACCAGGCTGTCCTGCAGCTGCTGCATGTTTTCCCACCAGGACACGTGAGTGGCCCCCAAGCTCCGATCCTCTCCCTCTCCGGGGTTCAACACCTAACCCCTTGGGCTGCAGCCCCATCAGGCTCCAGTCCAGTTCCTCACTGACTCTGACACTACCCCCCAGCCTGAGATCCTTCTTCCACCCCCCACTTCCAGTCTGACCCCTCACAGCACCCTCAGACGTTGTACCGTGGGCTCTGCCCTGGTGCTCCCCATGCATCTGGTCCCTGCCTGCACCCTCAGCTCTCACCCCCTGCATGGAGCCTCTATCCCTCTGCCTGCCTCACTGCCCTGCCTCAACATGGCCCCAGCCCAGCTTCCTGCAGCTCCCCCTTGGGCCCCGTGGCCCTGCTGCTACTCCCGCAGTGGAGCCTCAGCCCCCACCTGGTCCCTGTGACCTGCCCCAGAGCTGTGCACGGGGAGGGGAGCCTGCATTGACTGGGTTCCCTCCCTGGCCTGAGCCATGGTTTCCTCTGTCCCAGGAGACCAGCTCCGGGATCCCTTTCTGGCTGCCGCCCAAGAGATGTCCCCGGCCCCTGGAGTTTGACTGCGACAATGTAAGTGGAGCACAGGCGAGAGTGCCTGGAGATGGGAGGCAGGGCCACGGGGGCAAGGTTAGTACGGCCCTGTGCCCACAGGGACACTGGAGGGGTGCACAGCTGGCAGGACTCTGCGCGCTGGGCCCGGCAGCTCTGGGAGAGCCTCTGTGACCTGCCCCTGAGCTGTGCACAGGGAGGGGAGGTCATGAAGGGGGAGTGCAACAGCCCACACTGGGGGGCTCTGTGCTGGGGCCCATGGCTGAGATGACCCCTGTGAGGGTGGTGCTGGTGTTAGACTTGGTTGTGGAGACCTTGGGGTGGTGCCTGTACTGGGGATGAGGCAGTCGGAATCAGGATCTGGTTTTGGGGCAGAAGCTGTAGGGACAGAGCAGGGGTGTGGCTGATTGGGCTGTGCATAGTTGATGGTGCAGGGCACAGACAAGCAGAGGGGTGACAGTGCAGGGTACAGGCAGGTGAGGTGATAATGCTGGGCACAGCAGGTGAATGTGGGTGATGGTGCAGGGGGGATGGGCTGCCCTGCTCCTCCCTGAGCCAGGCTGTATTCACAGAGCACCCACATGGACTACATCATGGCTGCTGCCAGCCTCTTTGCCCAGACACACAGGCTGCAGGTGTGCCGGGACCGGGCTGCTGCCAGGGAGACGTTGCGGGCCATGGTGGTGCCGCCCTTCCAGCCAGCACACGGGGTGCAGATCCCTACCACGGAGGAGGAGATGGTGGAGGCACCCACCAGGGTTGGTAAGAGCTGCCCTGGGGCTGTGCTACTGGAGGCTGTGCTGGGGGGAGGAAGGGAGTTCGGGGGCCCTAGGGAAAGGCTGTAGACCTCACAGCAGGCTGGGCCCCCGTGCTGCTGGCACTGACCTGTCCTGCCCACGCTCTGGTTGGCAGAGCTCCCAAGGAGCAGGGTGTCCAGGCTAGATGCAGTCGTGAGATGTGAGACCCTGCCTGGCGCCAGCTGGGGAAAAGCTCTGCTCTCTGCTGTGGGAGACGCTGGCCAGGCATGGTGGGCGTCAGCATGGAGCAGCCCCACTGTCCTCCACAGACACCTGCAGGCTGTCTCACAGCCCTCTGGAGCTGGCGTTTCCCCTGCAGGCACCACCTCTGGAAGCCTCTGCTGGCAGTGCAGGCTGACCTGGGTGTCCAGCATCTCCACTTGGATCTGCTCCCTCTGCTGCTGGCTTGGGGGTCCCTACTGCCACAGAGAGCCGGTACTTGCCCCCGGTGGAGTCCCACTGTTCTGTCCCCTACAGATGAGGTGCAGCTGGTGGCGCTGAGGCAGGAGCTGGCGGAGTGCAGGCAGGTGCTGCTGGAGGTGGGGTGTGGCAGCGCCCACCTCATGGAGCCCATCCACTTTGAGAAGGTAGTAGGATCTGAACTGGCTGGGTCTCCCCTGGGCACTGCTGGGAGCCATGTGGGGCTGAGCCATGGCTGGGATGGGAGGCTGGCCTGGGGCTGCTGCAGATTCCAGTGCGCCCAGGGGCGGTGTGACGGGGTGGGGGGCTCATCTCCCCACCAGTGGGCTGGCCTGTGGGTGTCTCTGGGCAGGGGCCAGTGAAGTGAGGTGCAGCTGGCCTGGGCCCAGGCAGGGGCTGGCTTGGCCACATGGGGTCAGGTGGGTGGGCTGAGCACTGGGATGCTCAGAACAGTGGCTTGCATCAGAGACGTGTCCTGTATGGTGAGGCCCAGGCTGCCCTCCCAAAATCAGGCCTCTGCCCACGGGGCTAGCTGCGGGGTTCCCCTGCAGGCAGCCAGACAGCACCGCTTCCCCAGTTCTCATCACCCTCCTCTCACATGGGCCCTGTAGGACGATGACAGCAATGGCCATGTGGATTTCATCATGGCTGCTTCCAACCTGCGGGCGGAGAACTACGGCATTGCGCCTGCTGACTGGCACAAGGTGAGGGGGGCAGGGGGGCCATGCCCTCCCCAGCACCCAGAGAGGCACAGGGCAGGAGCAGAACCCCCAGGACAGGGACAGGGAGAGGGTAGGGCAATGGGGAGCCCCCAAAAAGAGAAATAGGATGGACAGGGCCACAGTCCCCTAGGTAACAGTCATGGGGTGGGCCCTGGCCCCCTGGGGACAGACAAAGAAAGGGAGGAGCTGGCGATGGGTGATGGCACCCCCAGACAGCTCTGAGGTCTGGGGCCCTGTGCCCTGCCCTAAAAGCAGCTGGTGACTTGGTTCCTGTTGTCTGCAGAGCAAGCGGGTGGCTGGCAGGATCATCCCTGCCATTGCCACCACGACAGCAGCAGTGGCTGGCCTGGCCTGCCTGGAGCTCTACAAGCTGGTATGGGGGCACCAGGACCTCCACTCCTACCGGAACAGCTTCCTACAGCTCGCCGAGCCGCTGCTCGCCCGCTTCCCACCCCTGCCACCTCCAGCTGCCTACAAGGTGAGAGTCCACTCCCAGCTGTGCCCACCACCTCTTGCACCCCACAGCTGGGCAGGCCCCGCTCGGGGCTCAGTGGCAGGGGGGTGGGCCTCCCTTGAGGGCAGCAGAGTCAGTGACTTGGGGGGCTGCCAGCCATGGAGCTGGGGTCTGTGCACTCACCCCGAGGGCACCACCCGTGGCTGGCCTGAGGTCTGGCACCACTCAGTGAGAGGCTGGGGGTGCTCTCTGCCGAGCCAGTGCTACCTGGGGTGCCCCTGCACAGTGGTGGGGGATTCCTCAGGCAGTGGGGACTAGCCCCGGTGCAGCACTACGGGGTGCTGTGCTGCAGGGAGTGAGGTGAGAAGACCAGCCCCAGTGTGGCACAAAGGGGTGCCTCCCTTTACAGACCTGTTCCCGTGTCCTAGTGTGGCCCTACAGGGCCTGGACCCTGGAGGTGTGAGGATGGGCCCCTGCCTTTGGCATAGGGCAGGTGTGCCCAGGTCCTGGCTTCCTCTTGCACTCCCGTCCCCTGTGTGCTGGTCTTGGCTCTGAAGCAACTGCATGCTTGCATGTGCTCCTCCCCAGCACAGGGTGCATCTCGGTGGAGAGTTAGAGCATGGTTCTGGGCAGGGGGCTGTAGCCATCGGTATGGATGTTCCCTGCTGTGGGTGGCACTGGTCAGCATGGCCCATGTCGTACCTTCTGCCTGGCTGCAGGGCCTAGCCCGTATGGGGGCCTATACCCTATGCACACAGTGCAGGGGGCTGGCCAGCCCCGGTGCCTGGACCATGCAGCCGGGCTTTTCTCTCCTTTCTGCCACATGGAGCTGCTCATGCCTGCCCCAGCCACGCCCTGCATGAGGGCACTGTGGTGCAGCAGGGGAGCTGTGGAGGCCATTGGGAGCCTGTGTGCCAAAGCATCAGCTGAATGGCTCAGAAGATCCATCCCAGAGTCCTCTGCCGTCCCAGGCTCTCTCCCTGCATCAGCCTGAGTGCCCACAGCCTGGGGGGGCCTGGTCTGGCCTAGCCAGCAGCTGCCTTTGATGCCGCTCTTCTGTCCCACTCCAGCCTGGCAGGATCATGCAGGGAGCTGGACCAAGCTGGCTCCTGCCAGCTGGGGCCCTAGAGATGGAACTGGGGTGGGAAGCAGCTGCGGGTGCAAGAGCCTGTCCAGGCAGTGCTGTCTGGATACCCCAGAACAGCCCCCCGGGCAAGCAGATCTGAGGTCTTGGGGATGGGGGCCGTTGTGCACCCCAGCCCAGCACAGCACAGCACAGAGCTGCCACCCAGCCAGAGTTCACAGTGTGGCAGCTGGGGTAATGCATCAGTAGTACAGCACCATGCCCTTTGTCCCTCCTCAGCCTGGAGGGCTCACAGCTGCCTGCACGGCCTCTGGGCAGAGCCTGGGACCACCTGCCTCTTGCTGTGGGTTCCCCCCACCCAGCCCTAGCACAGCACCCCAGGGCCACCTGGTGCCCCCACAGCCACAGCAAAGGCAGCCACTGTGCCATCTGCCTGCCCCCCATGTTCACTGCCAGGGCCACTGCCTGCCTCGGCTGCTTGGGGTCACTCCTGGGAGAGCAGAGGCTGGGGGCAAGAACAGAATTGCCCCCCAACAGGAACCTGCAGGGGAGGCTGGGCCCAAGGGCCATATGTGTCCATGCCTAGGCTGTGCCCCAGGAGGTACCGGGGGGCAGCAGGGGAGCCGTGTACGGTGGCTGGAGCAGGAGGCGTGAGGGTGCGGGAAGGAGAGCTCCAGTTGCAGGGCTCAGAACAGCTTTTCCCCATAGCCTGGGAAGAGCACTGCCCCCCGACCCCGCTCTGCTCCCCCCTGTCTGGGACAGGCAATGCCCCCCGACCCCGCTCTGCTCCTTCCTGTCTGGGACAGGCAACCCCCCCGACCCCGCTCTGCTCCCCCCTGTCTGGGACAGGCAATGCCCCCCGACCCCGCTCTGCCCCCCCCTGTCTGGGACAGGCAACCCCCCCGCCCCCGCTCTGCTCCCCCCTGTCTGGGACAGGCAACCCCCCCGACCCCGCTCTGCTCCCCCCTGTCTGGGACAGGCAACCCCCCCACCCCCGCTCTGCTCCCCCCTGTCTGGGACAGGCAATGCCCCCCGACCCCGCTCTGCTCCCCCCTGTCTGGGACAGGCAACCCCCCCGACCCCGCTCTGCTCCCCCCTGTCTGGGACAGGCACAACCCCCCCGACCCCGCTCTGCTCCCCCCTGTCTGGGACAGGCAATGCCCCCCACCCCCGCTCTGCTCCTTCCTGTCTGGGACAGGCAACCCCCCCGCCCCCGCTCTGCTCCTTCCTGTCTGGGACAGGCAACCCCCCCGCCCCCGCTCTGCTCCCCCCTGTCTGGGACAGGCAATGCCCCGACCCCGCTCTGCTCCCCCCTGTCTGGGACAGGCAACCCCCCCGCCCCCGCTCTGCTCCCCCCTGTCTGGGACAGGCAACCCCCCCGACCCCGCTCTGCTCCCCCCTGTCTGGGACAGGCAATGCCCCCCACCCCCGCTCTGCTCCCCCCTGTCTGGGACAGGCAATGCCCCCCGACCCCGCTCTGCTCCCCCCTGTCTGGGACAGGCAACCCCCCCGACCCCGCTCTGCTCCCCCCTGTCTGGGACAGGCAATGCCCCCCACCCCCGCTCTGCTCCTTCCTGTCTGGGACAGGCAATGCCCCCCCGACCCCGCTCTGCTCCCCCCTGTCTGGGACAGGCAATGCCCCCCCGCCCCCGCTCTGCTCCCCCCTGTCTGGGACAGGCAATGCCCCCCCGCCCCCGCTCTGCTCCCCCCTGTCTGGGACAGGCAACCCCCCCACCCCCGCTCTGCTCCCCCCTGTCTGGGACAGGCAACCCCCCCGACCCCGCTCTGCTCCCCCCTGTCTGGGACAGGCAATGCCCCCCCGACCCCGCTCTGCTCCCCCCTGTCTGGGACAGGCAACCCCCCCACCCCCGTTCTGCTCCCCCCTGTCTGGCATGGGCACAACCCCCACTCCCTGTTCTGCTCCCCCCTGTTGGGATGGGCACAACCCCCACTCCCTGTTCTGCTCCCCCCGTCTGGGACGGGCACAACCCCCACTCCCTGTTCTGCTCCCCCCGTCTGGCATGGGCACTGCCCCCCCATTCTGCTCCCCCTGTCTGGGACGGGCACAACTCCCACCCCTGCTCTGCTCCCCCGGTCTGGGACGGGCGCTGCCCCCCTGTTCCGCTCCCCTCCTGTCTGGGATGGGCACAACCCCCACCCCCCGCTCTGCCCCCCCCCCCATCTGGGACGACATCCACCCGCTCTGCAGGCCTGTGCCTGGGCTTGGGAGTAAATAGAGGGGGGCAGGGCCCTAAATTGGGACCATCTGTGGGGGAAGGAGGCGAGTTTCCTGCTGCACAGGAAGCGCTGACTCTGAGGGAGCCAGGCTGGCTGTGGGGGCGGGGCGGGGGGGGGGGGAACCAGACTAGCTGTCGGGGGGGGGGGCAAGAGCAGGCGCCAGGCCCAGGTCTCTAAGTGCGTCTCGGTCAGTGCAGCCAGCTCAGCTCCCAGCCCCCAGCTCCCCCAGAGCAGCACCCCCTACAGCCCCCTCCCCGAACACAGCCCCTTACAGCCCCCTCCCCAGAGCAGCGCCCCTACAGCCCCTTCCCCAAACACAGCCCCTTACAGCCCCCTCCCCAGAGCAGCAACCCCTACAGCCCCCTCCCCGAACACAGCCCCTTACAGCCCCCTCCCCAGAGCAGCAACCCCTACAGCCCCCTCCCCAAACACAGCCCCTTACAGCCCCCTCCCCAGAGCAGCAACCCCTACAGCCTCTCCCTGAACACAGCCCCCTACAGCCCCCTCCCCAGAGCAGCAACCCCTACAGCCCCCTCCCCGAACACAGCCCCTTACAGCCCCCTCCCCAGAGCAGCGCCCCTACAGCCCCTTCCCCAGAGCAGCAACCCCTACAGCCCCCTCCCTGAACACAGCCCCTTACAGCCCCCTCCCCAGAGCAGCAACCCCTACAGCCCCCTCCCCAAACACAGCCCCTTACAGCCCCCTCCCCAGAGCAGCAACCCCTACAGCCCCCTCCCCAAACACAGCCCCTTACAGCCCCCTCCCCAGAGCAGCAACCCCTACAGCCCCCTCCCCGAACACAGCCCCTTACAGCCCCCTCCCCAGAGCAGCAACCCCTACAGCCTCTCCCTGAACACAGCCCCCTACAGCCCCCTCCCCAGAGCAGCACCCCCTACAGCCCCCTCCCCGAACACAGCCCCTTACAGCCCCCTCCCCGAACACAGCCCCCTACAGCCCCCTCCCCAGAGCAGCACCCCCTACAGCCCCCTCCCCGAACACAGCCCCTTACAGCCCCCTCCCCGAACACAGCCCCCTACAGCCCCCTCCCCAGAGCAGCACCCCCTACAGCCCCCTCCCCGAACACAGCCCCTTACAGCCCCCTCCCCAGAGCAGCAACCCCTACAGCCTCTCCCTGAACACAGCCCCTTACAGCCCCCTCCCCAGAGCAGCAACCCCTACAGCCCCCTCCCCAAACACAGCCCCTTACAGCCCCCTCCCCAGAGCAGCACCCCCTACAGCCCCCTCCCCAAACACAGCCCCTTACAGCCCCCTCCCCAGAGCAGCAACCCCTACAGCCTCTCCCTGAACACAGCCCCCTACAGCCCCCTCCCCAGAGCAGCGCCCCTACAGCCCCTTCCCCAGAGCAGCAACCCCTACAGCCCCCTCCCTGAACACAGCCCCTTACAGCACCCTCCCCAGAGCAGCAACCCCTACAGCCCCCTCCCCGAACACAGCCCCTTACAGCCCCCTCCCCAGAGCAGCAACCCCTACAGCCTCTCCCTGAACACAGCCCCCTACAGCCCCCTCCCCAGAGCAGCGCCCCTACAGCCCCTTCCCCAGAGCAGCAACCCCTACAGCCCCCTCCCTGAACACAGCCCCTTACAGCCCCCTCCCCAGAGCAGCAACCCCTACAGCCCCCTCCCCGAACACAGCCCCTTACAGCCCCTTCCCCAGAGCAGCAACCCCTACAGCCTCTCCCTGAACACAGCCCCCTACAGCCCCCTCCCCAGAGCAGCACCCCCTACAGCCTCTCCCTGAACACAGCCCCCTACAGCCCCCTCCCCAGAGCAGCACCCCTACAGCCCCTTCCCCAGAGCAGCGCCCCCTACAGCCCCCTCCCCAGAGCAGCGCCCCTACAGCCCCTTCCCCAGAGCAGCAACCCCTACAGCCCCCTCCCTGAACACAGCCCCCTACAGCCCCTTCCCCAGAGCAGCACCCCCTACAGCCCCCTCCCTGAACACAGCCCCTTACAGCCCCCTCCCCAGAGCAGCGCCCCTACAGCCCCCTCCCCAGAGCAGCAACCCCTACAGCCCCCTCCCTGAACACAGCCCCTACAGCCCCTTCCCCAGAGCAGCAACCCCTACAGCCTCTCCCTGAACACAGCCCCCTACAGCGCCCCTACAGCCTCTCCCTGAACACAGCCCCCTACAGCCCCCTCCCCAGAGCAGCAACCCCTACAGCCTCTCCCTGAACACAGCCCCCTACAGCCCCTTCCCCAGAGCAGCGCCCCTACAGCCCCCTCCCCGAACACAGCCCCTTACAGCCCCCTCCCCAGAGCAGCAACCCCTACAGCCTCTCCCTGAACACAGCCCCCTACAGCCCCCTCCCCAGAGCAGCGCCCCTACAGCCCCTTCCCCAGAGCAGCAACCCCTACAGCCCCCTCCCTGAACACAGCCCCTTACAGCCCCCTCCCCAGAGCAGCAACCCCTACAGCCTCTCCCTGAACACAGCCCCCTACAGCCCCCTCCCCAGAGCAGCACCCCCTACAGCCCCTTCCCCAGAGCAGCAACCCCTACAGCCCCCTCCCCGAACACAGCCCCTTACAGCCCCCTCCCCAGAGCAGCAACCCCTACAGCCTCTCCCTGAACACAGCCCCCTACAGCCCCCTCCCCAGAGCAGCACCCCTACAGCCCCTTCCCCAGAGCAGCAACCCCTACAGCCCCCTCCCTGAACACAGCCCCCTACAGCACCCTCCCCAGAGCAGCACCCTGCTACAGCCCCCTCCCCGAACACAACGCCCTGCAGCCCCCCACTGCAGCCCCCCTCCCCAGAGGAGTGCCCCCTATAGCCGCTTCCCCAGAGCAGCAGTACCGCTACAGCCCCCTCCCCAGAGCAGCACCCCACTACAGCCCACTCCCCGAACACAACCCCCCACAGCCCCCACCCCAGAGCAGCGCCCCTACAGCCCCTTCCCCAGAGCAGCAACCCCTACAGCCCCCTCCCCGAACACAGCCCCTTACAGCCCCCTCCCCAGAGCAGCAACCCCTACAGCCTCTCCCTGAACACAGCCCCCTACAGCCCCCTCCCCAGAGCAGCGCCCCTACAGCCCCTTCCCCAGAGCAGCAACCCCTACAGCCCCCTCCCTGAACACAGCCCCTTACAGCCCCCTCCCCAGAGCAGCAACCCCTACAGCCTCTCCCTGAACACAGCCCCCTACAGCCCCCTCCCCAGAGCAGCACCCCCTACAGCCCCTTCCCCAGAGCAGCAACCCCTACAGCCCCCTCCCCGAACACAGCCCCTTACAGCCCCCTCCCCAGAGCAGCAACCCCTACAGCCTCTCCCTGAACACAGCCCCCTACAGTCCCCTCCCCAGAGCAGCAACCCCTACAGCCCCCTCCCTGAACACAGCCCCTTACAGCCCCCTCCCCAGAGCAGCACCCCCTACAGCCCCCTCCCCGAACACAGCCCCTTACAGCCCCCTCCCCAGAGCAGCAACCCCTACAGCCCCCTCCCTGAACACAGCCCCTTACAGCCCCCTCCCCAGAGCAGCAACCCCTACAGCCCCCTCCCTGAACACAGCCCCTTACAGCCCCCTCCCCAGAGCAGCAACCCCTACAGCCCCCTCCCTGAACACAGCCCCTTACAGCCCCCTCCCCAGAGCAGCACCCCCTACAGCCCCCTCCCCGAACACAGCCCCTTACAGCCCCCTCCCCAGAGCAGCAACCCCTACAGCCCCCTCCCCAGAGCAGCGCCCCTACAGCCCCCTCCCCAGAGCAGCAACCCCTACAGCCCCCTCCCTGAACACAGCCCCTTACAGCCCCCTCCCCAGAGCAGCAACCCCTACAGCCTCTCCCTGAACACAGCCCCCTACAGCCCCTTCCCCAGAGCAGCGCCCCTACAGCCCCTTCCCCAGAGCAGCAACCCCTACAGCCCCCTCCCTGAACACAGCCCCTTACAGCCCCCTCCCCAGAGCAGCAACCCCTACAGCCCCCTCCCCGAACACAGCCCCTTACAGCCCCCTCCCCAGAGCAGCGCCCCTACAGCCCCCTCCCCAGAGCAGCACCCCCTACAGCCCCTTCCCCAGAGCAGCAACCCCTACAGCCCCCTCCCCGAACACAGCCCCTTACAGCCCCCTCCCCAGAGCAGCAACCCCTACAGCCTCTCCCTGAACACAGCCCCTTACAGCCCCCTCCCCAGAGCAGCGCCCCTACAGCCCCTTCCCCAGAGCAGCAACCCCTACAGCCCCCTCCCCGAACACAGCCCCTTACAGCCCCCTCCCCAGAGCAGCAACCCCTACAGCCTCTCCCTGAACACAGCCCCCTACAGCCCCTTCCCCAGAGCAGCACCCCTACAGCCCCTTCCCCAGAGCAGCAACCCCTACAGCCCCCTCCCTGAACACAGCCCCTTACAGCCCCCTCCCCAGAGCAGCAACCCCTACAGCCTCTCCCTGAACACAGCCCCCTACAGCCCCTTCCCCAGAGCAGCGCCCCTACAGCCCCTTCCCCAGAGCAGCAACCCCTACAGCCCCCTCCCCGAACACAGCCCCTTACAGCCCCCTCCCCAGAGCAGCAACCCCTACAGCCCCCTCCCCGAACACAGCCCCTTACAGCCCCCTCCCCAGAGCAGCGCCCCTACAGCCCCCTCCCCAGAGCAGCACCCCCTACAGCCCCTTCCCCAGAGCAGCAACCCCTACAGCCCCCTCCCCGAACACAGCCCCTTACAGCCCCCTCCCCAGAGCAGCAACCCCTACAGCCTCTCCCTGAACACAGCCCCTTACAGCCCCCTCCCCAGAGCAGCAACCCCTACAGCCTCTCCCTGAACACAGCCCCCTACAGCCCCCTCCCCAGAGCAGCGCCCCTACAGCCCCTTCCCCAGAGCAGCAACCCCTACAGCCCCCTCCCTGAACACAGCCCCCTACAGCACCCTCCCCAGAGCAGCACCCTGCTACAGCCCCCTCCCCGAACACAGCCCCTTACAGCCCCCTCCCCAGAGCAGCAACCCCTACAGCCTCTCCCTGAACACAGCCCCCTACAGCCCCCTCCCCAGAGCAGCGCCCCTACAGCCCCTTCCCCAGAGCAGCAACCCCTACAGCCCCCTCCCCGAACACAGCCCCTTACAGCCCCCTCCCCAGAGCAGCAACCCCTACAGCCCCCTCCCCGAACACAGCCCCTTACAGCCCCCTCCCCAGAGCAGCAACCCCTACAGCCTCTCCCTGAACACAGCCCCCTACAGCCCCCTCCCCAGAGGCGCGCCCCTACAGCCCCTTCCCCAGAGCAGCACCCCCTACAGCCCCTTCCCCAGAGCAGCAACCCCTACAGCCCCCTCCCTGAACACAGCCCCTTACAGCCCCCTCCCCAGAGCAGCAACCCCTACAGCCTCTCCCTGAACACAGCCCCCTACAGCCCCTTCCCCAGAGCAGCGCCCCTACAGCCCCTTCCCCAGAGCAGCAACCCCTACAGCCCCCTCCCTGAACACAGCCCCCTACAGCACCCTCCCCAGAGCAGCACCCTGCTACAGCCCCCTCCCCGAACACAACGCCCTGCAGCCCCCCACTGCAGCCCCCCTCCCCAGAGGAGTGCCCCCTATAGCCCCTTCCCCAGAGCAGCAGTACCGCTACAGCCCCCTCCCCAGAGCAGCACCCCACTACAGCCCACTCCCCGAACACAACCCCCCACAGCCCCCACCCCAGAGCAGCAACCCCCTATAACTCCCAAAGCAGCACCCCCTCATAGTCCCACCCCCCTGGAACAGCAACCCCCCCCACAGCTTCCCACCAGAGCACAACCCCATGCAGCCCCCAGAGCAGCAACCCCCCACCACAGCTATTCCCAGGCAGCAAAGTATCAGAGAGGTCGCCGTGTTAGTCTGTATCTTTGAGAACAACAAGAAGTCTTGTGGCACCTTATAGACTAACTGATGTTTGGAGCATAAGCTTTCGTGGGCAAAGACCCACTTCATCAGATGCATGAGTCCAAGCAGAAAACACTCCCGCACCCCACACAGAGCAGCCAACCTCCCCACCATCCCACTGCCCGAGCAGGGCACCCCCCAGCCTGGCCAGGACCCCAGCAGCAATGGTGTGAAATGGGTAGAGGTAGCCTCAGCATGAGGAAGGGAAGTAACCGCATGGGGGGCAAAAGGCCAGCCCAATCTGCAAGCGAGACCCCCCCAGCCCCACACCCTCCTCTCCCACGCTAGCACAAGCTCTGACGGCCAGGGATGAGTGCCTCCTGCGGAGCTCCCCACACGGCAGCCCAAGGGGGTCGCCGGAGCCCCTCTTTGGGCCTTAGTCATGGCTCCCCTGGCTAGGCCAGGCATCAGACAGGTCTTGAACCAGAGATGTGCACCCAGCAGACATCTGCCAGGCTGGACCAAAGGCATGTGGGGCAGGGCCCCCAGCTCTGAGTGTGGGGCCACTGGAGGAGCCATGTCATGGCAAGCACAAGATTATTAACCCACCAAGTGTGGGGTTGCTAGGTGCTAATGCCTTGTGGCACCACCCTACCCCCAGAGTAGGGCTGGGGCCTTCACCACCCCTAAAAGCAGCCCCACTGCTTGGCGAGAGCAAATGGCCAGGGCCAGCTGCAGCAAATGGCCTGGCCGTTTTGTGCCCTTCCCCTCACTGCCTGGCCAGGGCGGTGCTCAGCTCTGCAGGGCTCTCCCCAGGTCCTGCAGCCTCTTTGCTTTGGTTTTCCTCTCCCGCACTCCCCGCCTGTGGGCGGCCGTGCTCACAGTTAGCGCAGAGAGCCAGGCTGGGCAGGGGCTTGGCTTGCCCAGAGGCTGGCGTGCGGAGACACAGACAGGGCACAGTACTGGGGGCTGGCCGGTTGTGGGCAGGCGGTGATTGGGGTGGCCGTGTTGCCCCTAGATCTGCAGCTCAGGTTGGGGTGCATCAGGGGGATGCCAGGGGGTTGGGGAAGAGCCATGCTGGGCAGAGGCAGGATAAGGCTATGTGAGCTCCTGCTCCCTCCCCCGATCATGTCCTCTTTGGTGGCCTTGCTGCCTGGGGCTCTCCGCAGTCTGGGCTGCCCAGAAAGGCCTGCCTTGTTGGCACTCGGAGCCACCTCTGGCCCAGCTGGCTGAGTCCTGGGGCAGGACACACCCCACAGAAGAAGGGGCTGATTGTGGTGGAGGGGGACCTTGCCTCAATGGGGCTTTGTGTAGGGCTGGCCAGCCCCTGCTCTGCTGACTGCCGCAGCCCGGACGCTCTGTCACGGGGGGAGCAGTGGAGCTGAACCAGCACAGCAACGATTACAGGGGAACTGTAGGCCCAGGCACAGCCTTTGACTGAGCCTGGCCGGCCAGGGACCCCCAGCTCCCCACAGAGCAGGCAGAACGCTGGCCTGGCAAAAAGCCTGGCCACCCTGGTCCCCATCCCCAGCCATGTATCCTGCGTTGCCTTCTGCATCTCGTGCCCCTCCCCCCCCGACCCACAGCCCCCCTGCAAGCCCAGCCCCAGGCTGCCCAGCTCTGCTGATGCCCTCATGCCCGACCCGCAGACCCGTTAGCCTAGTCCTGGGCTCCCCCACCGCTCTGCCGGTGCCTTCACTCCTGATCCTCAGCCCCTTGCTATCCCAGCCCTAGACCCCCCCCAGCTTACTGTGACCCTCTCTCCTGACCCACAGGTCTGTATTTGTGAGCAGAGCAATGAGGGGCCGGGCATCACTGCCGAGGGTCAGTGGCAACCTATGTGGCCATGCCCGGAGCAGGTGCTATGCTGAGGGAGGGGAGAACAGCCGGGAGCTGGAGGGCATTGGGCCTGTGGCGGCTGTAGAAGGGTGGGGGGTGGGGGGGCACGGCAGGAGGCTGGCACACGCTGGGGCAGGGTGTCAGCCTGCCTGCGTGTCCCCACCCAGTACGGCCAGGAGACATGGAGCTGCTGGCACCGGATCGAGGTGTCAGGGATTGGTGCTGACGGGGAGGAGCTGAGCCTGCAGGAGCTCTTGGCCCAGCTGCAGGTGAGTTGCCCTGGACAGACATCCTGTCCTCTTCCCCTGCCCCGTGCCTCCAAGCTGGTTACTGGGAGGGTTTTAGGCTACACTTCGCTGGCCCTGGTACCAGCTGGTTTCTCCAGGGAGGCCTGGGCGTGCTGGCCTGGTCTGTGCATGGTCAGCCAGGGCTTGTGCTGGGGAGCTGTGCACCCGCTCCTGGAAAACATGCCCAGCTCTGGCTTGGCACTGGTGCCCCCAGCCCCAGGGCTGGCCAATGGCCAGGGCAGACCCAGCAGCGACTGGGGAGCACCCTCCACTTCCAGTGTTGTCCTATTCAACAAAAGGCCCTAGGACGTGAGCCCAGGGTAGCCTGGCACTGACCCGGTCCATCACTGGGCACTGCCAGAGCCAGTGGCCAAACCCCTCTCCTGCCTTACAGAGGGTGCAGGGCCTGCCAGTGCGCATGGTGCTGTCTGGGGCAGCCATCCTCTATGCCAGCTTCTGGTCAGAGCAGAAACGCAAGGAACAGCTCGCCCGCAGGTAGGTCACCCCAGCCCTGTGGGCCGGCAGCTGACCTCACTCTGGCCCCAGGCTATGGCCCCACGAGCCGCCCCCGCCCCCCCCGCCCCCCGCCCCAGTGAGTTCCTAGGAGCCACACTAGCTCCTGCCTCTGCCGGCCCCCGTGTAATGCACCCCCTCCCCCGACCTCAGTTACCAGAGCTCCAGCTCCCTGTACTGCCCCTCCCCCTGCTCTCTAGGGTGCCCTCCAGCTCCGCCCCCCCTTGCCCCCCGCCCACGTGGGCCGCGGCGCAGCTCCAGTTGCCTGGCTCTCCCAACAGCTGCGTGGCTGATCCCCAGCAGGCCTGACGTGCAGCATAAACATCCTGCTTCCTGCATGGGACCCCCGCTGGGCCCCTTGCTGGCTGTGCTCAGCCGGGAGGCCTGGGCCAGATGGCATCACCCCCAGGAATGGCCATGGCAGCTCCCCCAGCCGGCAGCCCTCACCAGTCCCCGCCCAGCTCCGAGCAGGGCTGGCCTGGGGCCAGCGTAGGGGCCTGGAGGAGCCTGCCTAAGAGCAGGGCTTGAGCCCCACAGGCTGGCATGGGGAGCCAGATACATACTCTGGATACCTGACCCCTGCCCACCCGAGCAGCTCAGTTGACACAGGCTTGCTGGGGGCTTGACTGGTACAATTTCTCCCTTCCCCTCCACACCCCCAGGCCTGGACACAGGCACTGGACTGGCCCTTTTTGGTGGCCCCATAGCATAGTCACTGTCCCCTTCCCTAGGCTGACGCAGCTGGCGGGCGACCTCCCTGGAGCCGCCATTCAGCCCTCCACGGTCCTGGTGCTGGAGCTGGTCTGTGAGGATGACGACATCTTACCCCCCGTGCACGTCCAGCTGCCCTGCGCCTGAGCCATAGGCAATGCCGGGGGCTCTGCCTACTGCCAGGCACCTCCATGGGCCTAGCCAGGCTGGGGGGCTTCGGCTGTGAGCCACGGGCCCCCCAGGCATTCAGTAGGAGGCCGGCCCCCTATGTGGACAGGCACACTGGGAACAGGGCCTTCCCACAACTAATAAACAGCAGTAGGAGCCACAGGGCTGCTCCTTATGTAGGGGGAAGGGGATTTAATGGGGAGATTCAAGAACCACTAGTCCCAGGGCAGTCTGGCACCAGCACCAGCTGTGCCTCAGAATGGGGCTCAGCCCGCAGCTGCCTGAACCATGGGGGCTGGGCTTGGCAGCCTTGGGCAGGTAGGGGTCAGAGCAGAAACGCAAGAAACAGCTCACCGGCAGGTAGGTCACCCCAGCCCTCTGGGCCGGCAGCTGACGTCTCTCTGGCCCTGGTCTATGGCCCCACGAGCCGCCGCCCCCCCGGCGCCGGTGAGTTCCTAGGAGCCACACTAGCTTCTGCCTCTGCCGGCCCCTGTGTAACGCACCCCCTCTAGGCAGCACAGCCTGGGACGACCACCAGCAGGCCCCTGACAGCTGGCAAGGGGAGCAGGGGTCAGCCTTTCAGTGGGTGCACCCTGTGCTGTACAGCGTCCGCCCACACAGTGTGTGCATACCCTGTGTGCGCTGGTGCAGGCATGGGCACTCTGTGTGTGTGTGTGTGTGTGTGTGTGTGTGTGTGTGCACACGCATACCCTGTCTGCGCTGGTGCAGGCATGGGCACTCTGGGTGTGTGTGTGCGTGCGTGCGTGTGCATACCCTCTGTGTGCTGGTGCAGGCATGGGCATTGTGTGTGTGTGTGTGCGTGCGCACGCGCGCTGGTGCAGGCATGGGCACTCTGGGTGTGTGTGTGTGTGTGTGCGCGTGCGCGCGTGCGCATGTGCATACCCTGTGTGCGCTGGTGCAGGCATGGGCACTGTGTGTGTGTGTGTGTGTGTGTGTGTGTGTGTGTGTGTGCATACCCTGTGTGCGCTGGTGCAGGCATGGGCACTGTGTGTGTGTGTGTGTGCATACCCTGTGTGTGCTGGTGCAGGCATGGGCATTGTGTGTGTGTGTGCGTGCGCACGCGCGCTGGTGCAGGCATGGGCACTGTGTGTGTGTGTGTGTGTGTGTGTGTGTGTGTGTGTGTGTGCGCGCTGGTGCAGGCATGGGCATACCCTGTGTGCGCTGGTGCAGGCATGGGCACTGTGTGTGTGTGTGCGTGTGCATGTGCGCATGTGCATACCCTGTGTGCGCTGGTGCAGGCATGGGCACTCTGTGTGTGTGTGTGTGTGTGTGTGTGTGTGTGTGTGTGCGTGCATGTGCATACCCTGTGTGCACTGGTGCAGGCATGGGCACTGTGTGTGTGTGTGTGTGTGCGTGTGTGCGCGCGCGCACGTGCATGTGCTGGGACCGATCCTGTTCAACTTGTTCATCAATGATCTAGAAAATGAGGTAAGCAGTGAGGTGGCAAAGCTTGCAGATGACACCAAGTTGTTCAGGACAGTCAAAAGCAAAAGGGATTGTGAAGAACTACAAAAAGATCTCAGCAAACTGAGTGATTGGGCAGCAAAATGGCAAATGAAATTTAATGTGGGTAAGTGTAAGGTAATGCATGTTGGAAAAAATAACCCAAATTACACGTACTACATGATGGGGTCAAATTTAGCTACGACAGATCAGGAAAGGGATCTTGGAGTTATAGTGGATAGTTCTCTGAAGACATCCACGCAGTGTGCAGCGGCAGTTAGTAAGGCAAATAGGATGTTAGGAATTATTAAAAAAGGGATCGATAATAAGACAAAAGATATCATACTTCCCCTATATAAAACTATGGTACGCCCACATCTCGAGTACTGCGTGCAGATGTGGTCTCCTCACCTCAAAAAAGATATATTGGCATTAGAAAAGGTTCAGAAAAGGGCGACTAAGATGATTAGGGGCTTGGAAAGGGTCCCATATGGGGAGAGGCTAGAGAGACTGGGACTTTTCAGTTTGGAAAAAAGGCGATTGAGGGGCGATATGATAGAGGTATATAAAATCATGAATGGTGTGGAGAAAGTGAATATAGAAAAATTATTTACCTTTTCCCATAATACAAGAACTAGGGGACACCAAATGAAATTGATGGGTAGTAGGTTCAAAACTAATAAAAGGAAATTTTTCTTCACACAGCGCACAGTCAGCCTGTGGAACTCCTTGCCCGAGGAGGCTGTGAAGGCCAGGACTCTATTAGGGTTTAAAAAAGAGCTTGATAAATTTTTGCAGGTTAG
The DNA here is from genome assembly GCF_033958435.1 of Carettochelys insculpta. Taxonomy (NCBI): domain Eukaryota; kingdom Metazoa; phylum Chordata; order Testudines; family Carettochelyidae; genus Carettochelys; species Carettochelys insculpta. The sequence continues at coordinate 553,304 of NC_134147.1, forward strand.
GTCCATAAATGGCTATTAGCCAGGGATAAAGTATGGTGCCCTAGCCTTCAGAACAAGGGCAGGAGATGGATGGCAGGAGATAAATCACTTGATCATTGTCTTCTGTTCTCCTTCTCTGGGGCACCTGGCATTGGCCACCGTCGGCAGATGGGATGCTGGGCTTGATGGACCTTTGGTCTGACCCAGTATGGCCATTCTTATGTTCTTATGTGCATACCCTGTGTGCGCTGGTGCAGGCATGGGCACTCTTTGTGTGTGTGTGTGTGTGTGTGTGTGTGTGTGTGTGTGTGTGTGTGTGTGTGTGTGTGTGTGTGTGTGTACGTGCGCTTACCCTGTGTGTGCTGGTGCAGGCATGGGCACTGTGTGTGCACATGCACACCGTGTGCGCGCTGGATATGCGCGTGTGTGCGTGCACGCGCGTGCATACCCTGTGTGCGCTGGTGCAGGTGTGCAGACTGGAGGTGTGTGTGTGTGCATACCCTGTGTGTGCTGGTGCAGGCGTGTGCACTGGATGTGCATGTGTACGCACTGTGTGCATGCCGTGTGCACTGGTGCAGGCGTGCGCACTGGATGTGCATGTGTAAACACTGTGCATGCCCTGTGTGCACTGGTGCAGGCGTGCGCACTGGATGTGTGTGCGCGCGTGCATACCCTGTGTGCGCTGGTGCAGGCGTGTGCACTGGATGTGTGTGCGCGCGCGCATACCTTGTGTGCACTGGTGCAGGCATGTGCACTGGGGGTGTGTGTGTGTGTGTGCGCACACGTGCATCCCCTGTGTGCGCTGGTGCAGGCGTGTACATGCCCTGTGTGCATGCCCTGTGTGCGCTGGTGCAGGTGTGCGCTCTGGATGTGCGTGTGCACGCACTGTGTGCATGCATACAGTGGAGATGGTTGCTCCAGCTGTGCAGGCCACACTCAATCTCCCCCCATTGTGTGGCCACTCCCACAGGAACACATGGAGCGAGATATCAGGCCTGCTGCACCCAGCACCCTCCTCACGCCATCAGGCTCCAGCCACACCCAGCGTAGTCCCCGCCGCTCCCCCGGGCCCAGCCTGGCCCCCCACCAGAGCCACGCTCCGCTTATAGGGTCCTTACAAAAGCTCTTTGTTTATTTGCAGAGCTAGGACGAAGTGCGCTGGGGGTGGGGCTAAATGTAGCCAATGATGTCGTTGCAGATGATTGGCTGCCGACTGCGGCTGCTCAAGAGGGCGGTAAAGCGGGTGCAGTCCATGCTGAGGTGGGCAATATCACTGTTCGACTGGTGGAAGAGGGGCCCCCGGGCCCGCCCAGCTGGGGCCCCTGGGCACGAGAGGCGCTGGATGTTGGGGGACTCGTGCCCACTGGGTCGGGGGGCAGGGGACCCCTTGGGGCGTGCCAGGCTGGCCAGTTTGCGCCGCATGTTGCCCGAGAGGCTGAGCAGGAAGCCGTGAGGCTTGGCCAGGCGTCGGGGCAGCTCTGGGGGTGGCCGGTGGAGTGGGGCACCCTCCTCGGGCAAGTCCATCCAGTTCTCCACCAAGTCAGCGAAGCAGTTGTCGCCCAGCACCAGGGGCTGGCGGTTGCGGCTTTGAGAGAGCAGTGCCACCGTCCAGTCCCGCCCATCTGCTGGCTCCAGCACCCGCCACTGCTCCAGGCAGGCGTCCGAGGTGGACTTGGGCCGGACTCGCTGGCCGGGGCCCTGGTTAGGGCTGCTGCGGAGGAAGCCACCTGTGGAGAGCCTGTGTGCCCGCTGGCAGGGGGGCAGGGGGTTTCTGCGCACCACTGGCCCCTCCTCCTCCCACCACGTACCCCCTGATGCCTCCGAGTAGCCCGAGTCAAACTCCAGGCTCCTCTCGCTGGCAGGCGGTGCACGCTCCTCCTCCTCCGGCAGCTCGAGGCAGCAGGCTGAGTCCGCCTCTGAGACGGCGGATGCCCGGTTCTCTGCAGGCCGCTCCCAGCAGGGCCCCAGGAGAGGTGGTGCTGGCTCAGGGGGGCTCAGCCGAGGGCCAGGGCCGGGTGCCCGCTTCAGCTCCCGGAGAGTCTGCATCATGCACTGCATCTGTTCCCGCAGCGTGTCCCCTGCCTCCCGCAAGCACAGCTGTGGGGAGAGGAAGGGGGTGAGGTCCTCAGGGCTATGGTCTGGCAGCCTGGGCTGCCCGGTAGCATGGGAGCCTGCACCCGTCCCCGCAGCAGCAGCCCTTTCTCCCATCACCCCTCCTGTCTGTGCTACAGCCCCATCCCTGTTCCAGCAGCCTCTTCAGCCTTCAGCCGCCCCTGCACTTCCGCAACCCCTCCTCCATCCCAACAGCCGCAATCGCCGTCACCTCTCCCAACACCTACAACAACCCCATCGCCATCCCAAGGTCCCATCACTCACCCCCACACCTCCAACAGCACCATCACCCATTGCAACACCTCCAACAACCCATCACTGTCTGAACAACTGCGACAGCTGCCACTCAACAACCCCGTCACTGTCCACACCTGCAGCAGCCATCACCCAACTCCTCCAAGGGCCCCATCACCCACTGCAATAATGCCTGTCGCTGTCTGAACAACCGATAGCTGCCACCCAACTCCTCCAACAACCCCGTCACTGTCCAAACCTGCAACAGCCATCACCCAACTCCTCCAATGGCCCCATCACCCACTGCAACACCTCCAACAATGCCCGTCGCTGTCTGAACCTGCAACAGCCATCACCCAACTCCTCCAACAACCCCGTCACTGTCCAAACCTGCAACAGCTGTCACCCAACTCCTCCAATGGCCCCATCACCCATTGCAACACCTCCAACAACCCATCACTGTCTGAACAACTGCGACAGCTGCCACTCAACAACCCCGTCACTGTCCACACCTGCAACAGCCATCACCCAACTCCTCCAAGGGCCCCATCACCCACTGCAACACCTCCAACAACCCATCACTGTCTGAACAACTGCGACAGCTGCCACTCAACAACCCCGTCACTGTCCACACCTGCAACAGCCATCACCCAACTCCTCCAAGGGCCCCATCACCCACTGCAACACCTCCAACAATGCCTGTCGCTGTCCGAACCTGCAACAGCCATCACCCAACTCCTCCAACAACCCCGTCACTGTCCAAACCTGCAACAGCCGTCACCCAACTCCTCCAATGGCCCCATCACCCATTGCAACACCTCCAACAACCCATCACTGTCTGAACAACTGCGACAGCTGCCACTCAACAACCCCGTCACTGTCCACACCTGCAACAGCCATCACCCAATTCCTCCAAGGGCCCCATCACCCACTGCAACACCTCCAACAACCCATCACTGTCTGAACAACTGCGACAGCTGCCACTCAACAACCCCGTCACTGTCCACACCTGCAGCAGCCATCACCCAACTCCTCCAAGGGCCCCATCACCCACTGCAATAATGCCTGTCGCTGTCTGAACAACCGATAGCTGCCACCCAACTCCTCCAACAACCCCGTCACTGTCCAAACCTGCAACAGCCATCACCCAACTCCTCCAATGGCCCCATCACCCACTGCAACACCTCCAACAATGCCCGTCGCTGTCTGAACCTGCAACAGCCATCACCCAACTCCTCCAACAACCCCGTCACTGTCCAAACCTGCAACAGCTGTCACCCAACTCCTCCAATGGCCCCATCACCCATTGCAACACCTCCAACAACCCATCACTGTCTGAACAACTGCGACAGCTGCCACTCAACAACCCCGTCACTGTCCACACCTGCAACAGCCATCACCCAACTCCTCCAAGGGCCCCATCACCCACTGCAACACCTCCAACAACCCATCACTGTCTGAACAACTGCGACAGCTGCCACTCAACAACCCCGTCACTGTCCACACCTGCAACAGCCATCACCCAACTCCTCCAAGGGCCCCATCACCCACTGCAACACCTCCAACAACCCATCACTGTCTGAACAACTGCGACAGCTGCCACTCAACAACCCCGTCACTGTCCACACCTGCAACAGCCATCACCCAACTCCTCCAAGGGCCCCATCACCCACTGCAACACCTCCAACAATGCCTGTCGCTGTCCGAACCTGCAACAGCCATCACCCAACTCCTCCAACAACCCCGTCACTGTCCAAACCTGCAACAGCCGTCACCCAACTCCTCCAATGGCCCCATCACCCATTGCAACACCTCCAACAACCCATCACTGTCTGAACAACTGCGACAGCTGCCACTCAACAACCCCGTCACTGTCCACACCTGCAACAGCCATCACCCAATTCCTCCAAGGGCCCCATCACCCACTGCAACACCTCCAACAACCCATCACTGTCTGAACAACTGCGACAGCTGCCACTCAACAACCCCGTCACTGTCCACACCTGCAACAGCCATCACCCAACTCCTCCAAGGGCCCCATCACCCACTGCAACACCTCCAACAATGCCCGTCGCTGTCCGAACCTGCAACAGCCATCACCCAACTCCTCCAACAACCCCGTCACTGTCCACACCTGCAACAGCCATCACCCAACTCCTCCAAGGGCCCCATCACCCACTGCAACACCTCCAACAATGCCCGTCGCTGTCCGAACCTGCAACAGCCATCACCCAACTCCTCCAACAGCCCCATCGCCCATTGCAACACCTCCAACAATGCCCGTCACTGTCTGAACAACTGATAGCTGCCACCCAACTCCTCCAACAGCCCCTTCCCCGTCACCGATCACAACACCTCAAAACAACCCTGTTCCCATGTGCCCCCATTATGTACTCACAGCCTCCCCTCCTACACTCCCTGTCCCATCCCTAGGCCTCCATCAACACCCTGTCCTGTCCTCATGCCCCCATGTACCCCCACAAACATGCCCTGCCCCATCCCCACACCCCGATGTGCACCCACAACCTCATTTACACCCTGCCCGTCCCCTCCCGAAAACACGCCCTGCCCCTTTCCCGCACCCTGATATGCACCCAAAACCTCATTTACACCCTACCCTGTGCCCTCCCCCAAACACTCCCTGCCCCATCCCCACACCCCAATGTGCACCCACAGCCTCATTTACATCCTGCCCCAAATACTCCCTGCCCCTTTTCCACACCCCGATGTGCACCCACAACCTCATTTACATCCTGCCCTCCCCCAAACACACCCTGCCCCTTTCCCACACCCCAATGTGCACCCACAGCCTCATTTACACCCTGCCCTGTGTCCTCCCCCCAAACACACCCTGCCCCATCCCCACACCCTGATGTGCACCCACAACCTCATTTACACCCTGTCCTGCCCCATCCCCATACCCAATGTGCACCCACAACCTCATTTACACCCTGCCCTGTGCCCCCCCAACACCCTGCCCCATCCCCACACCCCCAATGTGCACCCACAACCTCATTTACACCGTCCTGTGCCCTCCCCCAAACACACCCTGCCCCATTCCCACACCCCGATGTGCACCCACAACCTCATTTACACCCTGTCCTGTACCATCCCCCAAACACCCTGCCCCATCCCCACAACCTGATGTGCACCCACAGCCTCATTTACACCCTGCCCTGTGCCCTCCCCTGTCTCCGCTCCTCTCTCCATGCACGCCCCCCTGCCCTTTCCCTATACACTCCTACCTCATCCCCACCCCACACCAGTGATCTCTACACTGCTCAGCCCCCAGAGGAGGCCCCAGCCAACTCACCAGGCTCTGGGTTTCCAGGTAGTGAAGCCAGCTGGGCCCCAGGTCTCCAGAGCTGGGGGCTGAGTCTGTCCCCTCTCCAGCAATTGCAGTGCCTGGCCGGGGCGGGGGACTGGCTTGGCCTGAGCACCCAAGCAGGCAGTGGTCGCTGCAGCTGCAACAGCGTCTGCCTGGGTTGGGTGTGGAGAGATGGGAGTGGCATGTGCATGGCCCCCCTGCCCGGACGTGCACCCAGCCCCAGGGCACCACTTTCCTGCCGCTTCTGCACCAAGCGGGCCCATCCCTGCCCGCGTGCTGCAGCATGTCGGGGTGAGCAAGCAGCCGCCCCGCCCTGTCGGCAGCTGCAGCCGCTGGGACCTGACAAACAAATGGCAGCTGCAAGCGAGGTCTGGCCAGGGACGCTGGATGTCCAGAAGAGTCCAGCAGTGGGGGCAGAGGGCATGTGGAGGGACCCTGACTCCCACCAGTCCTTGTGGTGCAGGGTAGGAGGCTGGCAGTCAGGGTCAGGAGCAGCCCGAGGCAGCGCCCTGGGCTCAGGGGAGCCATTGGAGCTGTCCCACTCAGCCAGCACAGGCCTTGGGCCCAGGAAGGAGGGAGCTGAATGGCTCAGTGGAGCCAGGCACATGCAGGGCACCAGCCTCAGGGCCCTTGTCTGGGCCATCCCCTGCAACCACAGCCAGGCAGCTGGGCAGACAGCAGGGCTGGGGCTGTCCCAGGCACACCCAGCCACTGTGTCAGAGCTGAGAACTGAACTGGGCCTGGCTCTAACTGCTAGGCTCCACTCCTGCCTGCAGCAGGGAAGCACACCCAGGATGCCTGCTCTGAGACTGCTGAGCACTGCATCCGTAGGTGGCTGGCATGGAAGTGCTGTAATGGGAGGGGACAGAGAGCCATGGGCCTGACTGAGGCCAGGCAGTGCTTGGCATGCTGCCCACGAGCCACAAGGCCATGAGAGCAGGAGGGCTGTTGTGAGAGGCTCCCAGGTGCTGCCAGCCCCATGCTTTGGGGTGGGGCACTTCCTGCTTCCAACCACCCCCACACCCCACCACGCCCACTCACCGCCACACCTCCCTGTGCAGCACCCCAGTCAGGGTGCGGCTGCACTTCCCGCGCAGGGAGACACTGGCAGTTTGCAGCCTGGCCCCTCTGCCTGGCACAGCCCAGACCCTGGGGGCCTGAGCCCAGGGTCCTTCCTGCCCCACTGCACCTCGAGGGGGGCACTGACCTAGTCCCCTCCACCCTGTCCCTAACAGGGCTCACTCCAGGGGCACTCGCTTTGTCCTCAAAACAAGTTGCTGCCCCCAGTGAGAGCAGCTGGGCATGGGGCATGTGGATTGCCCTGGGCCCTGGAGGGCTGGCAGGACCCAGAGCATAGTTAGCATAGTTGTCCCTTTCCCATTCATTCCCAGGGTGTTCTGGGCTGTGCCCGCTGGGGCCCTGGATAAATGCAGCTCTGGAGAGGTGGTTGGGGCAGCTGGTCCCAGCAGCCTGGGCTCCAGAGTGCTACAGAAACCATCAGTCACCTGGCTCTGGCAAAGCTCCGTGCTGAACTGGGGCTGGGTTTGCACAGCACTGCCAGAGGGCTGACCCAGTGCCAGCCGGGGAAATCGCCCTGCCAGAATGCAGAACCAGGGCCCCAGTCCCAGCACAGACGCCTGTTCAGCCCCAGCCCAGGGATGCGCAGGGCCTACAGGCGGTAGACCTGCACCTTTGCCACCACCAGTCAGGCCCGAACCAGGGCTAGTGTGCGCGGACTGGCTCCCCAGTCCTGATGTCACTATTCTCAGTGGCTGATTGGTTCCCCCAGGCTCTGACCTCACTATTGCCAGAGGCTGATTGGCTCTCCAGCGCTGATGTCATTATACCCATTGAGTGGATTAGCTCCCCCAGCTCTGACATCACTGTCCTTAGTGGGCAATTGGCTCCCCCATCTTTGACCTGACTATCTGTGGTAGCTGATTGGCTCCCCAGCTCTGATGTCACTATCCCGTCACACAACAACCACTTCTTGGGCAGTTTCTTGACATCAGATGTAAACCAACAAAAATGGCTTCATGTCAACAGCCTGTGGGGGAAGGAATCCTGCCCCTGCCCCACACACAGAGATGCCCCAACCCCCAATGCTGAGCACATATCCCATGTGGATAAACGTGTAGGTGAGTGCCAAGGGTCCCTGCCCTGTGCCCACTGTCCACCCAGCACATGGCTAGCACCCAGATTTTCAGACATGCCCAGGGATTTGGGGAGCCTGGAGACCAGCAATGGGAGGTGCCAGAGTCACCCTGGGCCCCTGCCTGCCTGGCTGGGGGGCACTGCCCAGGGTACCAGGGCCATGGGGGGCACTGCCCTGGGCACCAGGGCCCCTGCCTGGCCATGGGGGGGCACTGCCCTGGGCACCAGGGCCCTCCGCCCGGGCGAGGGGTGTTCCCCCCCTCGGACTTTACACGTGAGTCCCCAGGTCCCTGGTCACGTTTGGAATTGTGGCGGCGATTCTCCAGCCGCGCCTAGCCGGGAGGTCCCCCACGCCCCTGGCAGGGCCGCCTCGGGGCACCCAGCCCCACGCAGAGGGCAGGGTCTGGGCCGGAGAGTCTCCGGGCCGGGGCTCCGGAGGGCCCTCCTGGAGTGCGGGGGTCCCGGCGGGAGAGGGCAGAGCCCCGGGCACCCCCTGAGCCGAGCCGAGCCGAGCCGAGGGAGCGGCCCCTGTGTCTCCTGGCTGTCCCGGCGCGGCGGGCAGCCGAGCCCCGGTGCCAGACGCGCTCCGGACACCCCGCCCGCCCCGCTCACCACTTCTGCCCGCAGGCGGCCGAGGGAGGCGTCCAGCCGGGCGCGGCGCATGGCGGGGGCGCGGCGGGCAGAGCCCAGGGCGCTCGGCGCTGGCCCGGAGCTGCGAGCGGGGTCCCGGGCGCTCCTTGTCCCAGGCCCGGCCCCCGCCCCCGCCCCGGAGCAGCCAATGAGCCCCGATCTGTCCCCCCCCCCCGGGCCGCGCCGGGCCAATGGGCGGCCGCAGTAACGTGACTCCCGGGGCTGGCCGGGGCCAGACGGCGCGAGGGGCCCTGCCCGGGCTCGCGTCCCGGGTCCCAGACCAGGCGCTACCCCCAGCCCCGGGGAGCGGCCGCAGGGGCGCGGGGTGCCAGCACCGCCTGCCTCTGATGCGCCCGCCCGAGCGCTTCCCTCTTGGGGCGGCGCCTCCTCTGCCTCCAGCGGGGGCCAGAAGCCGAGGGCAGCCCCCTGCTCCCCGTGGCCGGCCAGTGGCAGAGCAGTAGGTGGGGGCCGTGGGGCCTGGTGGGGTCTAACACTCAAGCCACGTTCCCTCTGCCGGTGCCCTGTGTGCGGCCTCTGGGGCTGCCCCTCGGCGGCCAGGCCCTTCAGAGCGACAGGGGACATGCCCCAGGCTGTACGGGGCTGGAGGCAGCTTGGCAGGGCGGAAGCTGCTGGCTGGGGGGCTTGGTGAAGACAACAGGGGGCCATGGCAAGGGAGGTCCCGAGCCCGCGTCTCCTGCGGGGAGGCCCTTGAGCTTCAGGCGCCAGGTCAGAAACCCTCTGGGGCCGCAGGGGTGTGTGCGCAGGTCTGTCTGTCTGTGCACGCGTGTCTCTGCAGACATGTCTGTGCACTGGTCAGACTGCACGTGTGTGCGGGTGTGTCCCTGGCCTTGCCCAGCTAGCCACAGGGGTGCCAGACCGCTGGCACCAGGACTCCTGGCTTCCGTCCCTGACTCTGGGCAAGGAACAGGCCCCTTGTGACCAAGGCAGTGTAGCCTAGACCTCCATTGGCAAGGTGGTGAGCCGGCTCTGGCTAGGGTTTGACCCTGCCCTGGAGGGCCACTTGCTGAGCTGTCCTGCCCCACTCCATGCCTATGCTCTGGGCTGCCCTGCAGGTGTCCTGGGTGGAAGGGTCAGGACAGACCATGGCTCCCCTCCTCCCCAGCATGGTAGCATCAGCCAGACCCCTGATCCACATTGCTCTGGGACAGCCCCATGGCCCCTCTGGGACCCCACCATGGGACAGGTATTTACCCATCAGAATTTAAAGCAGTGGCTCCCAAATGTCTTGTGTGGCAGCACCCCCCCCCCCATGATGTAACCCGTCTGCACCCCTGGGAGCCAGGCCATGGCCCCGTGCTCAGATCCGGGGCCTCCGCTGGGTTCAGGACTGCTTCCTGCCACGTTTCCTGTGTCCAGCCAAACACCAGGAGCCTTGTGCCCTGGCCAGCTCCCCACAAATCACCCCACTCAGGGACCAGCCCCCCAGCCCACAACCCCTCCCGGCCTCTGCTCCTTCCCAGCCTTGTTCTGCCCACCTCAGTGGGGTGCGGGCCCAGCAGAGGGGCTGGGTGGATGGCATGGCACATGCTGCGTGCAGCTGGTCCCAGGGTCAGGCTGGGCTGCCCCCGTCGCTGATGCTGGCGCACCCTCTAGTGGACAGGCTGCTACATGCTGCCCTGTTCCCTGCATCCAGGCCTGGGGGGCACACGCCCGGCAGGCAGCAAGGCTTGGATGTGGGTGCTGCTGCCGTGGGGGTGGGGCGGGGGTCTGTGCCCAGACAGCCCTACCCTGAGCTGCCGCAGGACACAGAAACATGGACAGCTGCTGCCGTCCAGACCCCCGCAGAGGCTTAACCCTACCCGAATGGCTGCAGACAGACACCCCAACCCAGACGCAGGCAGAGGGGCAGCCAGCCCCGACCAGACACAGGTATATGGACAGCTGCCCCCAGACAGACACAGAGCGACAGACACCCACAGTCAGAGACAGACGCAGGCAGATGAACAGCCAGCCCCGACCAGACACAGGTATATGGACAGCTGCCCCCAGACAGACACAGAGCGACAGACACCCACAGTCAGAGACAGACGGGCAGATGAACAGCCAGCCCCGACCAGACACAGGTATATGGACAGCTGCCCCCAGACAGACACAGAGCGACAGACACCCACAGTCAGAGACAGACGGGCAGATGAACAGCCAGCCCCGACCAGACACAGGTATATGGACAGCTGCCCCCAGACAGACACAGAGCGAAAGACACCCACAGTCAGAGACAGATGGGCAGATGAACAGCCAGCCCCGACCAGACACAGGTATATGGACAGCTGCCCCCAGACAGACACAGAGCGACAGACACCCACAGTCAGAGACAGACGGGCAGATGAACAGCCAGCCCCGACCAGACACAGGTATATGGACAGCTGCCCCCAGACAGACACAGAGCGACAGGCACCCACAGTCAGAGACAGACGGGCAGATGAACAGCCAGCCCCGACCAGACACAGGTATATGGACAGCTGCCCCCAGACACACACAGAGCGACAGGCACCCACAGTCAGAGACAGACGGGCAGATGAACAGCCAGCCCCGACCAGACACAGGTATATGGACAGCTGCCCCCAGACAGACACAGAGCGACAGACACCCACAGTCAGAGACAGACGGGCAGATGAACAGCCAGCCCCGACCAGACACAGGTATATGGACAGCTGCCCCCAGACAGACACAGAGCGACAGACACCCACAGTCAGAGACAGACGGGCAGATGAACAGCCAGCCCCGACCAGACACAGGTATATGGACAGCTGCCCCCAGACAGACACAGAGCGACAGACACCCACAGTCAGAGACAGATGGGCAGATGAACAGCCAGCCCCGACCAGACACAGGTATATGGACAGCTGCCCCCAGACAGACACAGAGCGACAGGCAACCACAGTCAGAGACAGACGGGCAGATGAACAGCCAGCCCCGACCAGACACAGGTATATGGACAGCTGCCCCCAGACAGACACAGAGCGACAGGCACCCACAGTCAGAGACAGACGGGCAGATGAACAGCCAGCCCTGACCAGACACAGGTATATGGACAGCTGCCCCCAGACAGACACAGAGCGACAGACACCCACAGTCAGAGACAGACGGGCAGATGAACAGCCATCCCTGACCAGACACAGGTATATGGACAGCTGCCCCCAGACAGACACAGAGCGACAGACACCCACAGTCAGAGACAGACGGGCAGGTGAACAGCCAGCCCCGACCAGACACAGGTATATGGACAGCTGCCCCCAGACAGACACAGAGCGACAGACACCCACAGTCAGAGACAGACGGGCAGATGAACAGCCAGCCCCGACCAGACACAGGTATATGGACAGCTGCCCCCAGACAGACACAGAGCGACAGACACCCACAGTCAGAGACAGACGGGCAGATGAACAGCCAGCCCCGACCAGACACAGATATATGGACAGCTGCCCCCAGACAGACACAGAGCGACAGACACCCACAGTCAGAGACAGATGGGCAGATGAACAGCCAGCCCCAACCAGACACAGGTATATGGACAGCTGCCCCCAGACAGACACAGAGCGACAGACACCCACAGTCAGAGACAGACGCAGGCAGAGGGGCAGCCAGCCCCGACCAGACACAGGTATATGGACAGCTGCCCCCAGACAGACACAGAGCGACAGGCACCCACAGTCAGAGACAGACGGGCAGGTGAACAGCCATCCCCGACCAGACACAGGTATATGGACAGCTGCCCCCAGACAGACACAGAGCGACAGACACCCACAGTCAGAGACAGATGGGCAGATGAACAGCCAGCCCCGACCAGACACAGGTATATGGACAGCTGCCCCCAGACAGACACAGAGCGACAGACACCCACAGTCAGAGACAGATGGGCAGATGAACAGCCAGCCCCGACCAGACTCAGGTATATGGACAGCTGCCCCCAGACAGACACAGAGCGACAGACACCCACAGTCAGAGACAGATGGGCAGATGAACAGCCAGCCCCGACCAGACACAGGTATATGGACAGCTGCCCCCAGACAGACACAGAGCGATAGACACCCACAGTCAGAGACAGATGGGCAGATGAACAGCCAGCCCCGACCAGACTCAGGTATATGGACAGCTGCCCCCAGACAGACACAGAGCGACAGACACCCACAGTCAGAGACAGATGGGCAGATGAACAGCCAGCCCCGACCAGACACAGGTATATGGACAGCTGCCCCCAGACAGACACAGAGCGACAGGCACCCACAGTCAGAGACAGACGGGCAGATGAACAGCCAGCCCCGACCAGACACAGGTATATGGACAGCTGCCCCCAGACAGACACAGAGCGACAGGCACCCACAGTCAGAGACAGACGGGCAGATGAACAGCCAGCCCCGACCAGACACAGGTATATGGACAGCTGCCCCCAGACAGACACAGAGCGACAGACACCCACAGTCAGAGACAGACGGGCAGGTGAACAGCCAGCCCCGACCAGACACAGGTATATGGACAGCTGCCCCCAGACAGACACAGAGCGACAGACACCCACAGTCAGAGACAGACGGGCAGATGAACAGCCAGCCCCGACCAGACACAGGTATATGGACAGCTGCCCCCAGACAGACACAGAGCGAAAGACACCCACAGTCAGAGACAGATGGGCAGATGAACAGCCAGCCCCGACCAGACACAGGTATATGGACAGCTGCCCCCAGACAGACACAGAGCGACAGACACCCACAGTCAGAGACAGACGGGCAGATGAACAGCCAGCCCCGACCAGACACAGGTATATGGACAGCTGCCCCCAGACAGACACAGAGCGACAGGCACCCACAGTCAGAGACAGACGGGCAGATGAACAGCCAGCCCCGACCAGACACAGGTATATGGACAGCTGCCCCCAGACAGACACAGAGCGACAGACACCCACAGTCAGAGACAGACGGGCAGATGAACAGCCAGCCCCGACCAGACACAGGTATATGGACAGCTGCCCCCAGACAGACACAGAGCGACAGACACCCACAGTCAGAGACAGACGGGCAGATGAACAGCCAGCCCCGACCAGACACAGGTATATGGACAGCTGCCCCCAGACAGACACAGAGCGACAGACACCCACAGTCAGAGACAGACGGGCAGATGAACAGCCAGCCCCGACCAGACACAGGTATATGGACAGCTGCCCCCAGACAGACACAGAGCGACAGACACCCACAGTCAGAGACAGACGGGCAGATGAACAGCCAGCCCCGACCAGACACAGGTATATGGACAGCTGCCCCCAGACAGACACAGAGCGACAGACACCCACAGTCAGAGACAGATGGGCAGATGAACAGCCAGCCCCGACCAGACACAGGTATATGGACAGCTGCCCCCAGACAGACACAGAGCGACAGGCACCCACAGTCAGAGACAGACGGGCAGATGAACAGCCAGCCCCGACCAGACACAGGTATATGGACAGCTGCCCCCAGACAGACACAGAGCGACAGGCACCCACAGTCAGAGACAGACGGGCAGATGAACAGCCAGCCCCGACCAGACACAGGTATATGGACAGCTGCCCCCAGACAGACACAGAGCGACAGACACCCACAGTCAGAGACAGACGGGCAGATGAACAGCCAGCCCCGACCAGACACAGGTATATGGACAGCTGCCCCCAGACAGACACAGAGCGACAGACACCCACAGTCAGAGACAGACGGGCAGATGAACAGCCAGCCCCAACCAGACACAGGTATATGGACAGCTGCCCCCAGACAGACACAGAGCGACAGACACCCACAGTCAGAGACAGACGGGCAGATGAACAGCCAGCCCCGACCAGACTCAGGTATATGGACAGCTGCCCCCGGACAGACACAGAGCGACAGACACCCACAGTCAGAGACAGACGGGCAGATGAACAGCCATCCCCGACCAGACACAGGTATATGGACAGCTGCCCCCAGACAGACACAGAGCGACAGACACCCACAGTCAGAGACAGACGGGCAGGTGAACAGCCATCCCCGACCAGACACAGGTATATGGACAGCTGCCCCCAGACAGACACAGAGCGACAGACACCCACAGTCAGAGACAGACGGGCAGATGAACAGCCAGCCCCGACCAGACACAGGTATATGGACAGCTGCCCCCAGACAGACACAGAGCGACAGACACCCACAGTCAGAGACAGACGGGCAGATGAACAGCCAGCCCCGACCAGACACAGGTATATGGACAGCTGCCCCCAGACAGACACAGAGCGACAGACACCCACAGTCAGAGACAGATGGGCAGATGAACAGCCAGCCCCAACCAGACACAGGTATATGGACAGCTGCCCCCAGACAGACACAGAGCTACAGACACCCACAGTCAGAGACAGACGCAGGCAGAGGGGCAGCCAGCCCCGACCAGACACAGGTATATGGACAGCTGCCCCCAGACAGACACAGAGCGACAGGCACCCACAGTCAGAGACAGACGGGCAGGTGAACAGCCATCCCCGACCAGACACAGGTATATGGACAGCTGCCCCCAGACAGACACAGAGCGACAGACACCCACAGTCAGAGACAGATGGGCAGATGAACAGCCAGCCCCGACCAGACACAGGTATATGGACAGCTGCCCCCAGACAGACACAGAGCGACAGACACCCACAGTCAGAGACAGATGGGCAGATGAACAGCCAGCCCCGACCAGACTCAGGTATATGGACAGCTGCCCCCAGACAGACACAGAGCGACAGACACCCACAGTCAGAGACAGATGGGCAGATGAACAGCCAGCCCCGACCAGACACAGGTATATGGACAGCTGCCCCCAGACAGACACAGAGCGACAGACACCCACAGTCAGAGACAGATGGGCAGATGAACAGCCAGCCCCGACCAGACTCAGGTATATGGACAGCTGCCCCCAGACAGACACAGAGCGACAGACACCCACAGTCAGAGACAGATGGGCAGATGAACAGCCAGCCCCGACCAGACACAGGTATATGGACAGCTGCCCCCAGACAGACACAGAGCGACAGACACCCACAGTCAGAGACAGATGGGCAGATGAACAGCCAGCCCCAACCAGACACAGGTATATGGACAGCTGCCCCCAGACAGACACAGAGCGACAGACACCCACAGTCAGAGACAGATGGGCAGATGAACAGCCATCCCCGACCAGACACAGGTATATGGACAGCTGCCCCCAGACAGACACAGAGCGACAGACACCCACAGTCAGAGACAGATGGGCAGATGAACAGCCATCCCCGACCAGACTCAGGTATATGGACAGCTGCCCCCAGACAGACACAGAGCGACAGACACCCACGGGCAGATGAACAGCCATCCCCGACCAGACACAGGTATATGGACAGCTGCCCCCAGACAGACACAGAGCGACAGACACCCACAGTCAGAGACAGATGGGCAGATGAACAGCCAGCCCCGACCAGACACAGGTATATGGACAGCTGCCCCCAGACAGACACAGAGCGACAGACACCCACAGTCAGAGACAGATGGGCAGATGAACAGCCATCCCCGACCAGACTCAGGTATATGGACAGCTGCCCCCAGACAGACACAGAGCGACAGACACCCACAGTCAGAGACAGACGGGCAGATGAACAGCCATCCCCGACCAGACACAGGTATATGGACAGCTGCCCCCAGACAGACACAGAGCGACAGACACCCACAGTCAGAGACAGATGGGCAGATGAACAGCCAGCCCCAACCAGACACAGGTATATGGACAGCTGCCCCCAGACAGACACAGAGCGACAGACACCCACAGTCAGAGACAGATGGGCAGATGAACAGCCAGCCCCGACCAGACTCAGGTATATGGACAGCTGCCCCCAGACAGACACAGAGCGACAGACACCCACAGTCAGAGACAGATGGGCAGATGAACAGCCAGCCCCGACCAGACACAGGTATATGGACAGCTGCCCCCAGACAGACGGACAGCCACTCAAGACAGGATCAGACAGAACCACGTCTGCCATGCCCCCGCCCCAACCAGACAGATGGACAGACAGATGCCCCCAGACAGGCACTGACTGGCCGTATCACCTTAAGGCTGGGGCCTTCTGGGGGACTGGTTGAGTGTGGGCCCCTCCACAGGCCGACAGACGGCCCATGAGGGACGAGTGCAAGGATTGAGGCTGGGCACAACTCTGCTGGTGGCACCAGCAGGACCCAGCACATGCCCCTGCGCTGGGCGCTAAGCACCTCTAGGCCGGGGGCGGAAAAGCAGGGTGGGAGATGGCAGCCCCGCCCCCAGCTGTGGGGCCAGCACTCCCACTGCACCTCCACATGTGGAAGGAGCTCTGTCACAGGTGCTGCTGTGGCCATGGCGAGACACATCACGTCCACGTTAGAGCACCCGGAATTCATTCTGCACGGGGACGATGGGGGGGGTGTCCAAGGGGTTCAGCTTGTGGGAGGGGCTCAGGGTGGGGACTGGGGGCCCTAGCTGGGGGTGCAGGCTCTGGGATGGGGCTGGGGAGGAGGGGTTTGGGCTGCAGGAGGGGGCTCCAGACAGAAGGCTGGGATGGACGTGCTGCTGAGCACCTCCTGTGCCTGTTCCGAAGGGTGCACCTGGCCCTGGTGCTCAGGTTGGCCCTGCTCCCATCGAGGCTGTGCCCACGGGTGGGTCTTTGGCAACAGTCTCTATGATTAATCCTCTGCCCCTCCTCCCAGGCAAGGCCCCGCTGAGTCCCTCCGCTGGGCACACAACAGGCCAAGGATTTTGTCTGCACTGCGGAGCGGCCTGAGAACAGCCTGGCTGTTGGCCAGCCCAGCCCTGGCAGAGCAGAGCCATTGTCCAGCCTTGTGAAAGCCCCTAGCTCCCCAGGGGCAAAGAGCAGCCAGATCAGATACCCAAACAAAGTGCTGACGGAGGCCATTAGCACAGATGTCAGACCTCCCGTGGCTTGCGCCCAGGGGCTGCTTTTATGCCATGCTGGGTGGAGAGAAACACAGAGAACTGGCATGCCACACCCTGCATGGACAGCTCAAGGGAACTGTCATGCCAGGCCAGGCGGCTCCAGACCCCCTCCAGGTGAGGAAGACAAATGCGGGACCGAGATAGAGCTCCTGCCATCCGTCGGGGCAGAGGGAGGCCCCGGTGAAACATGGGCAAACCTGCAGTTGTTGTTTGATGGATCTCCACAGATGGGGCCTGGAACCGTAGAACCACACCAGCAGAATGGGACTCTTGGCAAGCACAGAAGGCCCCAGCCCTTCCGCCAACACCGCCTGGCCCATGGCATCCTTCACAGCTCAGCTAGTCAGAGTGGTGGGGACCGTTCTTTGGCTGGTTACCCAGAGCCACCAGGGGCAGGGCCTGGGCAGCCATCCCCACTTCCAGCCTGGGGTCAGCATCAGCCAGGGTAGGTCGGATGCTGGCTCACGCTGCGGCGGGTGGAAGGAGAAGGAAGCATGAGGCTGCAGCCCAGGGCAGAGCCCAGTAGTTGGGAGAGCCCTGGGCCTGCTGCTGCGCTGCTGGGGCTGGGTGCTGGGGGTGGGCTCCCTGAGTCAGCAGCAAGCAGCTGGCAGAGGCTGCTGGGCCAGGACTGCAGGGGCTTGTGCTGGCTGTGCCCAGCTTTGAGCCTGGCTGCCTCGACCTCCGTGTGATCTCTGCACCAGCCTGAGCCTGCTTCAGCTCAGCCACGGACACCTCACTGCCATGTGTGGCCTCTCCCTGCAGCTCCTTCTGGCTGCTGCTGCCTTTGCTTGGCAGCAGCTCTGTCCTGGGCACGGCACCTCATGGAGTGGCACCAGCTGCCCAGTGTGCCCGACAGCTCTTCCCTCATGCTGGCTGGGCTGTTCCCCTCCAGCAGCCTGCAGCCCCGTGCCCCCAAGGCGCACGCCAGAGCTGGTCAGCCTCCCGGGTCCTGCAGAGGTGCTTTAGCTGCACTGCCTTCCTTCAGCTTGTCCTCTGCTGCCTAAGCCTCGGCTGCCTCTTGCTGACCTGCCAGGCGAGCCCCTGGACCCTGTTCCCTCTGCCTAGCCACTGCGTTCCCAGCATCTCCCATGCAGCCCAGCCACTGAGGCCTTGGTCACTGGCCACCTGGCCCGGCCTGTGCTGGGCAGCCTCCCTCCAGCTCCTCAAGGCCTGCGCACCACAGCTGCCCGTGTGTGCGGCCAGCTGGAGCCACACCCGAGGCAGGGGAGCTCCCCGTCCCCCAAAAACATGCAGGGTCTGGGCAGCTCCCTGTGCCCCTTTGCCCAGTGGAGGGGTCAGGGCTGGGTCAAGGACACGGATACCCACAGGCAGGCAGGGCCACTCACGGCTCACCTTCCGGCCAGGCTGGGCATGTGACAGCCCCAGTTTGGCATGGTGCCGGCAGGGACTCTGTGCTGGGCCTGGGCCACCCGAGCCCTGAGCAGTGCCTTGGAGGAGACCCTGAGCACAGCAGCGGTGCTGGCCAGGAGCCTCCCGCTCTCTCACTGAGTGCATCAGCCTGTGCCCAGCCACATTACTGTCCCTTGCAGCCCTGTCCAAGCTTCAGCCTCTGCCTGCCCCACCCTCTGTGGCTCTGGTTTGACCAACCTCCAGCTTCTGCACTTGGGTCTGACCCTGGCCTGGCCGCTGATCTCAGCCTGACCCTGACTCCCTCTGCCATCACCTGCTCCTCCAACCCACTAGGTCTGTCTCCCAGAGCCTGTGCCTGGCATTCCCCTTGCCAAAACCCAATGCCACTGCCACCCAATAGCCCCCAGGTGTGGGAGGGAGGGTGTCCCTGCAGCCCCACCTCCAAGCCGTGGCTGTGGAATTGCTCCTGTGGGCACTCAGCCATGGGCTCACCTCACGCCCCCAACCCCGAAGCTGCAGGCTGCCTTCCTGGCTGGCCAGGGTCTGAGCTCGTCCCTCCCCAGCCTGGGCAGCCCTGGCAGGGTCTGCTGGTTCCCCGCATAGCGATGCGCCATGCATCAGTCTGGACTCGGGGTATGGCACTGGCCGATGTAGCTGAGTCCAGCCCAGCACATGGCCAGGGCCCGAGCAGGCGCCAAGTAGCAGCAGGCCACCAGGTGGAGTCCTAGGGGCAGGAGTGTGACATTAATGGATTTAAATTGAACGTGAGAATGTTAGAACCACTGTCCTGGGTTTGCACCAACTCTTGTGCCAGCTGAGGGGTCTAATGAGAGCCAGCGTGTCACTGCAGCTGTTCGTGCTGGTTCTACGTCTGTGTCGTTTTCTACGTGCCATTGGAAGTGTTGGCTCTGGGCTTGGATTTGAAATGCGAGTTTCTGGGAGACGCAGCAGGAGGTGTAGCACCAGGTAAAGCAGCACTTGAGTCCCCGCCATGTCTGAGGAATTTAGCTGTGGACGTGTAGCCCAGCAGACAGGCAATGGCAGAGAGCCCAAACAAGGCCATGGACAGGTGACCTGCGCGTGGGGCAGGTTCCATTTTTTGATGTACTCCCTCACAGGGAGGAATGATGGAATTGCCACCACATGGGCAAGGGGATAAATGGGCCCTGAGCCGCCTCCATTTTGTCTTCAGTCTTCTCTCCAGCTCATCACTTCAGGAACATCTGGGCTAGGAACCGAGCCTGGGAGGATCGCTGACCCGCCCTAACGAAGGAGGTACACCAGAGACTTCTCAGATAGCAGCTACTCCACCTGCGCTGAGAGCTCTGTGACTGGTGTATGGAGTGTGATTGTTTCAACAATTTTGCTCTCACCCTATTCTTTCTTTCTTTTTGTTAATAAACCTTTAGATTTTAGAGTGTAAAGGATGGGCCCAGAATGCTCTTTGGCTAAGATCTAAGGTACTTATTGACCTGGGACGTGGCTGGTCCTTTGGAACTGGAAGAACCTGTGTGGATTTGGTGCAGTTGGTTTTCAGAACCTCTCACCTGTGTGAGGAGGGGACTGATTTTGGCACAAGGGAAGTTGGAGTGCCTGAGGGAATTACTTGTGTGATTCTTGCTGGCCAGCGTGCTAACAGACCTGTTCTTTGTGGCTGCTTTGGTTTGCCTTTTAGTGGAGGGCCCACAGTCTGGTAAGTAGCCCTCTTTTAAGCATTTTGCCCTGGTTTGGCTTGCTCAGCTGTGCCTGGAGAAACCTCCTATATGACAGTGGCGTAGTCATGCTTGGATCCACAGAATCAGGTCAGGTGAGCTTTGGCTCAGGGCCCCATACTGTTCCAAATTGGACTTTTGGGTCTGAGAGTTTTGTCGGTTAAAAAGCAGCTGCACAGAGTCAGCAATAGGATGAGGGCCCAAGTGAAAAAGCCCTGGAAGAAATGTGGTGTAAAAAAGAGTCATCTGTGGAAAAAGTTACTAATCAAGAGCTCAGATCTTTGTTAGTGGCTATAGATGCTGCAGAAGTAAGCACAGAAAGGGAGGCTGAAATGGAGAAAAAGCTGCTAAAAGGAAAGACAGGTAAGCTGAGTTAGAGAAAGAAGCCAAGGGGTACGGAACTACTGGCTGCTGCAGAGAGAGCCAGGCAAGCTGAGGAGAAAACCAAGGACGATGAAGGAAAAAATTGTCAGTTTTGCTTTGATCAAGGGGTAGGTTTCTCTAGATGTGTGCTGGGGCAGATACCTGATTGTGCGGAAAATCCGTGCGTCCTTGAGTGAGATGTCTGACCGTGGGGCTAAGGGCTCAGAAAGGAATCTGGAATTATATCAAGCACAGGGAGAACTCAGCGACCAGCAAAACTCTCTTTGGAGCAGTCTGGGACTGAGACTTGGGACAGAAGAGGAATGTTCTTAGTAGTGAGGAGGTGTTGGCTGGTGAAGCTTGTGAATGTGAACCTGAACAAGAGGAAAGTGGCTGGTTTAAGGGAGCTCAGCCACTCTTGGAGGAGACCAGCATCCCTCTGCTGGGAGAGGCAGGTTGTCTGCAAAGGAAGTTGGCTGGGTTTCCAGGTGTGTGTCTGAAATCAGCCATGGGATCTGGGACCAAGGTGAAAATGTCGCTGGTTGTCTGTGGAGGAAGCTAGTCCTTTGTGGCTGAGGATAGTGCAGGTGTCCTGGAGCTGGGTCTGGATCCACCTGAGGCCCAGGAAGGGAATGGTCCTGAATTTGTGCCAGCAGAGGGGCGTGATGCTGTCACTTGGTTGAACCCTTTTAGTTCATGAGAAAATCCCAGCGAGCAAACGATTCTGGCGCTTGGCTTTTGCCTGTTGCTAATGTGCTGCTGGGAGAGGGTGAGAGAGCGAGGTCCGGTCAGAGCGATACCCTAGCCTGGGCACAAGGAGAGCACAGTGACAGTGTGATTGTGGTGCCTACTGGCAATGTGGAAACTTGTAGCAAGGAGGAGGTAGTTGCCTGTCCTTGTGGGTGCCGAGTCAGGGAGCTTGCATGCTGCCTGTAAGGAAAACTGCCTCTGACCTTTGGTCTGGTGCATCTAACTCTCTGCCTGAGAGGGGGTGTGCAGGAAGCTGCTTGCTGGGCCAGAGATGAGTCTCGGTGGGAATGGAACTCAGAAGGAGCTGGCTGTGGCTCAGCAGAGCAATGCAGCTGTAGCATCAGGTAAGGGCGAAGTGATGGGTGAAGCTCCTGAGGAAGAGACTCCTCCTGGTGGTTTGCTGTGGCTGAAGGGAGTGGACGTGGTTTGACCGAGGGAGATCAGGAGAACTGTCTCTCTGGAGAGGGCAGCAGCGTGTTGGTTCAGTTCCTGCCAGCGGGTTTTTCCTGTGAAAAGTGACTCCACTGGCTTTGGTTTGGAGGGGCCCCGTGCGGACAGCTCAGAGGAGGCTTCAGATGGATTGAAAACTTTATGAGTAAAGTGGAAGCTGTCAGGGAGTTGGAGCAGCCCTGTGATGACCCAGTGGCTGGGTTTGACCAGCTGTCTGGAAGGGAAGTCAGTGCTATTGGGACAGGACTGTTTCCACATCGATTCTGTGAGAGGACCTTCTGTGTCTCTGGTTCAGAGGAAAGACTGTGTAGCTGAGGATGCAGCGCAGGACAGCTGGGTGGTTAATCGCTCTAGAAGGCTGGGGGATGGCAAGTGCAAACTCCCGTTGTTAGACTCTGTGGACACTTGTAACCTTTTAGTGGATTCAGCTCGGCTTCCATGTGGACATAGAAGTTGGTGATGGAAGGACAACGGAACCATGAGCCTGACAGGCCGGTGAAAATGGACCCTGTCTCCTCCAGCCAGAGACCAGCCCTGGAAATTGTGACAGTTGAGAAGCTGAGAACTGAGGAACAGATTAATGTCTGTGTTGATGCAAAGTCCTTGTCTGATAAGGGAGGGAAGGACTCCATGGCAATTGGCAGTCCCACAGCCATTGTTAGCAGAGAGGGCACACCCAGCTAGCAAGGGAGACCAGGATTTGACCTGCGGGGGAAGGAGGAAAGGAAAAACTTGGCTTTGCAAAGGAAAGCCACAAGTTAACTCTGAAGTGCCAGAACCCCAAAGGCATTGACCTAAAGGACTGCAAACGTGTGTGTGAAACGGATTTGTTAACATGTGTAACTTATGTGCTGCTGATACCAAACACTGCAGAGATGTCCAGTGTGCGTGATGTTTTGGTAAAACCCTGGAACCTGTTAAAATGGTACACAGGCACAGACTGTATATTGAACAACCTTGTCATTCTGAAATGCACCTGAAACTAGTCTTTTAACTTCTCACATGAGAAAGGACATTACAGACCAAATGTGTGGTATGAGAAGGGAAACTGAGGCACACAACCATCTTGTCTGCATGGCTCAATGCCAAGGATCCTACCCTAGGGACAACAAGTATCTCTACATTCACTGAATGCTTGTTGAATTCCAGGCATTTCCCAGAGCCTATATGGGTCAATCCTCTATTTTGCTGAGCTCTTGGCACAATCCCCTCAGACACGTGGAATGCGTGCTGCAAAAGCAGGTCCAATCCACCCTTGTCAGGCCCACAGGATGGCAGTCATCCCTGCCACAGGGCCAAGCCACAGATCTTTTATGTGGGGCTGAGGCCACAGCTCTGTTCCCTGCCCCTCCACGCCCCCCAGCTGGGGCAGCAATGTGTGATCGAGGTCCCGGTGTACTGGGCATCCCAGGCCGTGCCCCCACAGAGCTGTGACGTGCCCCTGCTCTGTGCCAGCCCCAGCTTTCCGTCACTGCCGCTTTTCTGCTCTTGTGCCGCCTGGCTTGGTGCTTTGCACAATCATCTCACGCCCTCTTGTGGGCCACAAGTATCTGTGCTCCAGGTTCCAGCTCCCATGGCTTCAGCTCTGCGGATGGGGAGCCAGGCTGGGGCCCTGCTGTAGCCACCGTTGCTCTTGGGCCTCCTGTTTCTTCCACCAGTCCCAGCCTTGTGATCAGCTGTGCCCTGATGGCCTCCGGACACTTGCCCCTCTCTCTGCACAGGGCTGCCATGGCCTTGTTAGCAGCAGGGGTCTGGCATTGCCCTTTGCTACCCTTGTTCTACTGCTGCAGGTCGCACAGTGCAAAGCCCAAGTTCAGCATCCCACCGCTCCCACCACCTGTCAGGGAGCCACAAGGCTGGGGCCATGGTGCCAGCTTTGAACCAGTCTCTGAGAGGGACTCTTCAGTGAGTGTTGGCCCCTAGGGCCTAACTCTTCCTCCTTGTTAGCCAGGTAGCATCACTGCCCCCTTAAACTGAGCTTGCAGCCCCTGCTTCACCTGGTCAGTGGGTCTGCACCAGAGCCTGGTGGAGTCAGGCTGTTCCACAGGGACGGATGACATTGCTCAGCATTTGTGATGACATTCGCCCCATGTTGGCCAGCCAGCCAGCTGCACAGGACAGGTCAGCCGAGAATGAAGAGGGAGGGCACAGTCCAGCCTTGGTAGGCAGAGCCCAGCTGGGCTGTCGGGAACCACATTGTGCCATAAGCCTGGTTTGACTAATCTCTTCTCCCCTGTCCAAAGCTCGACCTAAAAGCAGCATGCTGGAGTCCGTATTCCTGTGTGTTAGAATTCACCCTGGCAGCTACTGAGATTGAGAGCCGAAATCTCTTGTGGCTAGGCCCAGGTCTGATGCCATGGAGAGCTGGAATCACCAGGTCTGGCCCGGAGCAAAGCCCACGATGCAGCAGGAGGGCGGCCAGCTGATGGCTGGTAGGAGAAGTGGTGGGCAGCTGGCAGGAGTGAGTAGCCCACAGGACCAGCACAAAGGTGGCATTGCCGCAGGCTCAATGAGGGAAGTCATCAGGGCCTGCATGGACTGGACAGAGCTGCGAGTGGGGCATTTGAAGCGGGTGTGGAGAAAGTTTGGGTATGTGAGTGGGACTCTTACAGTGTCAGACTGGTGAGCTCGAGGCAAAGGGCACTGCTCAATCCATTGGAGCTCGGACGGTTGCTTGGGAGTTGGTCATGAACTCTGGGTGTGGTGTTTTCCCAAGCGAATGCCATGTGACTGCTCCGCCTCTGTCACGAAAAGTCCTTTTCTACACTCAGAGTCTGCTTGCGAGCGGGGAAGCGCTGCCTCTCCGAGGCGCCCAGGGGTGTGAATTTCCCAGGCTGCTGGGTGGGGGCTTGAGCCGGTTCTTGGTGAGATGGATGAAAGGGAGCCCCTAGATCTGGAAACCGGCCTCACTTGCTGCCGACCACTTCCGGCAGAAGGTGACGTTTCTTTGTTAATAAACCTTTAGATGTCAGACTCTAAAGGACAGGCCCAGCGCGCTGGTTTGGGTAAGATCCAAGTATATACTGACCTGGGACTCTGGCTGGACCCTTTGGGGGCTGGAAGAATCTGCGTGGACTTGGTGAAATAGCTTTAATAACCTCTCACCTGAGTAAGTGGGTACTGGCTCTGGGCAATAGGAGCAGCAGGAGAATCTGTGGGTTTGCTTGTGTGGCTTGGGGCTGGCCAATGGGGCTGGCAGAGGTGTTGTCGGGGCTGGCTTGGTTTGCCTTCATGAGACGGAAATCCCAGCCTGGGTTGTACGGGGCCCGTTTTTAGGCCATCTGCCCAGGAATGGTTCCCTCAACTGTTCCCAGAACCCCTCGTAATATTACACAGGCGCTCCGGGATGAGGGGACACCTGAGGAACCCGAAGCCACCTCCCAGCCCACATGCTGTGAGGGGCACCTGGGGCTGGCCATGGCCGTGTGGCCCTGGTCACCTGCACAAGGAGGGTGATCAGACACAGTGCGGTGCGCTGGTGCCATGGATCTGCGTCGTTGGCCACGTCCCGCAGGCGCACGGTGAGCTGATAGCTCTTCCTGCTCTCGTAGTCCAGGGGCCCGAGCACGTAAATTTCACCTGCGTGACAGGGGGTGGCTAGGCTGCAATGCCCGGGGCGGGCGCTCGCGCAGACAGGGCTCCTCCAGAGGGTGGGACAGGCTGCAGGCCAGCCCCAGGTGGGGTCAGAGGGGTGGGAGGAGGAGGGGTAATGGGGTCAGGGCGCAGTAACAAGCGGGTGGAGGGATACCGGGGGATGGGGCACTGGGGACAGGGTGGGGCTGAGGCGAGTAGAGGAGTAGGAAGCAGATATGCTGGGGGAGGGGTCCCAGACCCAGGGCTGGGCTTGACGTCTGCCGGGGGGTGTGTCCCAGACCCCAGCTGAGGGCAGATGACCTGGCTGCAGCTGTCTCTGTGTGAGTCCCAGAGCCTGGCAGGTGCCCAGGTGCTGCCCTGAGTCCATAACGACAGCCTGGCAACCCCTTCCTGCTTCCCACACAAGGGCAGGGCCAGGCTGGGCCAAGCCGAGCACAACTCCAGCCACTCCAGGGCCCTGCTCCTGGTGGGAACCATGGGACCACACGGGTACCAGCTCCTCCTGCTGCTCCTGGACCTCTTCGCCCCAGGTATGCAGCTCAGTGCCCGACGCTGGGCCACCTCTGCCAGCCTCCCTCACCGGGGTGAGGGCAGCCTGAGGGTGTGGCTGTACCCGCCCACCCCGGACAGCGCTGCCCACCCCTGGTACCCGCCTGCACCCCACAACAGCGCTGCCCACCCCTCCCTGCTGGGACAGCACTGCCCAGCCCCCAGTACTGGCCCCCCCAGCACCCCCCAGGGGCACCACTGCCCAGCCTGCTGGTACCAGCCCCCCAGCACTGCCCACACCTGGTACCCGCCCACACCCCACAACAGTGCTGCCCCCGCTCTCTGCCAGGACAGCTCTGCCTACCCCCTCCCTGCTGGGACAGCACTGCCCAGCCCCCAGTACTGGCCCCCCAGCACTGCTCAGCCCCCCCAGGAGTACCACTGCCCAGCCTGCTGGTATCAGCCCCCCCAGCGCTGCCCACACCTGGTACCCGCCCACACCCCACAACAGCGCTGCCCACCCCTCTCTGCCGGGACAGTGCTGCCCAGCCCCCAGTACTGGCCCCCCAGCACCCCCCAGGAGTACCATTGCCCAGCCTGCTGGTACCAGCCCCACAGCGCTGCCTACCCCCTCTCTGCCAGGACAGTGCTGCCCGGCCCCCGGTATCGGCCCCCCGCCCCAGGAGTACCACTGCCCAGCCTGCTGGTACCAGCCCCCCAGGGCTGCCCACACCCCTCCCTGCTGGGACAGCGCTGCCCAGCCCCCGGTATTGGCCCCCCCGAGTGCTGTCCAGCCCCTCCCTGCAGGCACAGCACTGCCCAACCCCCTGCTACAACTGCCCTCCCCCTCCCTGCTGGGACAGTGCTGCCCGGCCCCCGGTGTCGCCCCCGCCCCAGCACTGCCCAGCACCCCCCAGGAGTACCACTGCCCAGCCTGCTGGTACCAACCCCCCCCAGCGCTGCCCAGGCCTTGCTTATCCGCACCTACCACCCTGTGGCACAGGCTGCATCCCCGCAGGTCACACTCCCATCAGGGAGGGAGGCAGCGCTGGGCTGGGCAGTGGAGATGTGAGCCAGCCTCAATGATGTGCCTCCTTTTGCTTCTAGGGGCCTTTGTCAGCAGTGGGGGGTAACAGCTGGGGCCCAGGAACTGCCACCAGCAGCCCCAGGGCCCGGCGTGCCTGGGGTGTGCCCAGGACTGTTGGTCTGTGTCTGCATGTGGAGGGGGAGGGTGTACCTGTGCAACCAGGGTGTGTGTGTGTGTGTGTGTGTGTGTGTGTGTGTGTGTGTGTGTACCTGTGCACCCAGGTGTGTGCATGCTCCTAGGTATCCATGGTGGGTGTGTGTGTGTGTATACCTGTGCACCCAGCGGGGGCTGGGTGTGTGTGTGTGCGCGCACCCAGGTGTGTGCATGCTCCTAGGTATCCATGGTGTGGTGTTGTGATGGGGTTCAGGGGTCCCCCTGCACTGCACCTCGTCTGCTGGCAGGATTGACTCTCACTCAGCAGGTACAACAGAAGGTTTATTAGGCAACAGATGCCCAGTTTCTCACAGAAGCGACAGCACAGCAGCCAGAGACAGTCCTTCCAACCCGTCCTGGGGAGAAGACCCCGAGGGGTGCCCCTCTGGGGTGTAGCTTCCCCCTCCTCAGGCTGGCTGCCTTCCAGCTCCTCTTTCCCCAGCTTCCTAACTGCCGCCCCCGATTCAAAACCCAGCTCGGCTCCTCCCTCCTCTTTGTTCAGGGCAGAGGTGTTACCTGCCAGTTGTAGCCCCAGGGTCATCCTTAGCCACTGGGAGCTGCTGCTTGCCTCAGACATCCAGCCTGACTCACACACGCACTCCCCCCACTCCATCACAGGTGTGTGTGTGTCCACATGTGTGCTTGTGTGTGGGGCGGGGTGTCCATAAGCACACGCGTTTTGTGTGCCTGTGGTGCGCCCGTGTGCCCAGGGGCATGGGGGAGAGGTGTTCCCATACACACCCAGGTGTGTGTGCTCGTGCCCATGGCTGTGCACGTGAGGGGGACTGGGGAGCTCACTGCACATCCGTGCCAGGGCTGCCTGGCCTACCCACCACAGTGAGCATGATGAGGAATGCGGAGCCCGGCATGGCCATTGCGGAATTCAACGTGACCTGCCGGAATGGGAGCAGCCCCCCTACTCTGGCCCTGCAGAGCGTCCCCCTCACCTCCTCCTTCAACCTGTCCACCGTCGCCCGCCAGACCAGCCCTGAGGGCCTCTACAGCGTGCAGGTACGTGGCCACCCCAGGCTGGGTGAGCTCTGGCTCACAGGGCAGCTCAACCCAGCCGGGCAGGCATTGACCACAGGTGCTGGCAGCAGCCAGCTGGGGCAAGGCTGAGGCCAGGCTCAGACGGGGCAGCAGCTGAATGGGAATGAGGGTCCAGGGTGGGGAGGGGTGTGTGTGCCCCCCAAGAGTGACCCTGATGGTGGGCAATGCAGACACCTGCAACAGGGTCCTGGCTAGTCTGCACAGAGACAGCTCCCCCCACCCACAGCCAAAGGCCCAGTCTGAGCTAGTGCCCCCATGCATACTGAGGCCCTGCCCTCCCAAGCCCCCAGCACGTAATGGGGCTCCACCCCCTGCAAGCCTCCAGCACATATCGGTGGCCCTGCTGAGCCTGGCAGCCAGCGCCCTTGCTGGGCTAGTGAGAGGCTTTCGGACACATGGGCCTGACTGCTAGTGCACTGGCTCCTAATGGCCGAGGGCCCCTTGCTGGCATGGTCCCCCGCTGTAATATGATGGGGGTTCTAGGCACAGCTAAGTGAACCAACCCAGTGTGCTTTTGCTTAAAACTGGGCCACTTACCACCCAGGCTGGGATTTTCTTTTCACTAAGGCAAATCCAACCAGCCACAAAAGCACCTCTGTCAGCCCCACTGGCCAGCCAGAAGCCCCACAAGCAAACCCACAGACTTCCCAGCTGCTCCTAATGCCCAAACCAGCAACTGCTCACCCACCTACTCAGGTGAGCGGTTATTAAAAGCTGTTTCACCAAAGCCACACAGATTCTTCTGGGCCCCAAAGGGTCCATCTGCATTACCCAAAACAGCACGCTGTACCAATCCTTCAGAGTCTAAACATCTAAAGGTTTACTACCTACAGCTATTGATGCAGGTCAGCAGTGTTATATGCTGATTTCTTAAATGTCTCTGAAAGCACACCCTTTGAGAGATGGGATCCCAGTCACATAGTTTTAGTGCCTAGCGAATGGAAGACTGGAACCAAGATGGTCACTGCCAGGGCCAGCTCACAGGTTTTCATGTCGGGGGAGGAAAAAGGCCCTTTCTTCTTCCCATAGGCCATGGAGCCACCTCATCAGGTGAGCTGTTGTGGCGCACTGCCATTGGTCACTGAGTTCACCAGCACATCCCAGTTCATTTACACGGCAAGTGGAATGAACATCTGGGCAGCTGATCTCAATTCCTTGGCTCGGCCCAGGTCACTTGACCAGGTTGGACTTGGCCATTAGCTGCATCCCAAATGACACGTTCCAAATTCCTGAGATGTGTCAGCCTTTGTCTAGCCCACAGGTGTCCAACCTTTTGGCTTGCCAGGGCCGCACTGAGTGGAGAGGAATTGTCTTGGGCCGCATATAAAATATATAATATAGTTAATGTAGATAAATCACATAATAACGTTAAACGTTTACGATCTTGTGGGGCTGCATTACTAGCTGTCCAGGGCCGCATGCGGCCCACGGGGTTGGACACGCCTGGTCTAGTCCCTCACCTTGGCTGGGGGAGGTGACCACACCTCCTATTGTGACTCCCATCACTAAAGCATTCCCAGCACAGCGATAGCCACACCTGTAATTTCACACACAAACATGGTGTGGACGTACAAATAGCAGAAACAGACTTGGGGCTTTGAGAGCTTTCATTCAACATGTCACCCTGTGCCAGGTGGTCCAGGTTTGGTGCCACGCTATACAATGATCATGGAAATGGCTTTACACTTATCACAAAATCCAAGCTCACACCCCTGTGCAATATCAGCTCCCAGCCCCTGGCTCTGGTGGGCTCTCCCTGCCCTCCACTCCCCATGGAGACAGCAGACTGGCAGCCGAGCTGGGGGGCAGCCACCCGAGGAGTGCAGCTCCAGCCACCACCCCCCATACGCCATGGAGCCCAGGGGATGTGGTGGATGTGGTATGCCTAGGATGACCGTCCAGCCTGCATGGGGCAGGATGGTTCCGTATTTGGGAATGCCAAATAGGTGTCCTGACTCATTTTTTAAAGGGATGAATTGTCCCTCATTTGGGCTGCCGCCCCTCCCCGCTGCACCTTTTCTGCCAGCAGCTGCCGGCGGGATTCACTTCCCTGAGCCTTGGGGAAGTGACGGTGGCTGCTGTTTCCCCAGGGCTCAGGGAGGGCTGGGGGCTGCCACTTCCTGGGCCTCTGGGGGATCCCAGGTGGCTGCCACTTCCTGGTGCTCATGGGGATCGCTGGCAGCTGTGGCTTCTGAGCCGGCAGCTGCTGCTTTCCTGGGGTTTGGAGGAGCCACAGTCCCTGTCCCGTATATGGGACAGGGAGATATGGTCGCCCTAGGTATACCTGGACTTCAGTAAGGCATGTGATACAATATCAGATGACCTTATCAGTAAACTAGGGAATGAAACCTAGATGGGGCTGTTATCAGTTGGGTCCATAACTGACTGGATCACCATTCACAGGGTGTAGTTGTTAGTGGTTCAGGCACGCTGGAAGGGAATAACAAGTGGGGTTCCACAGGCATCAAATCTGGGGCCAGTTCTGTTCAATGTCTTCATCAATGTTTTAGATATTGGCATAGAGAGTAGTACGCTTATGAAGTTTGCAGATGACACCAAGCTGGGAGGGGTTGCAAGGGCTTTGGAGGACAGGGTCTGAATTCAAAATGATCTGGACAAAGTGGAGAAACGGCCTGAGGCAAAGAGGATGAAATTCAGTAAGGACAAATGCACAGTACAGCACTTAGGGAGGAGCAATCAGTTTCACTCTTACAAAATGGGAAGTGGTACCCTGGGAAGGCGTATGGCAGAAAGGGACCTGGGGTCATAGTGGACCACAAGCTAAGTATGCGTCAGCAGCGTGATGCTATTGTAAGGAAAGCAAATGTGATTCTGGGCTGTATTAACAGGAGCGTTGTGAGTAAGACGCAAGAAGTAACTCTTCCGCTCTACTCAGTGCTCATTAGGCCTCACGTGGAACATTGTGTCTGGTTCTCGGCACCACGTTTTAGGAAATCAATGGAGAAATTGTAGAAATTCCAGAGAAGAGCAACTAAAACTAGTCAATGGCTGGAGAACATGAGCTGTGAGAGACGTTCTAGAGAATGGGGTTTGTGTAGTTCAGAAAAGAGAAGCCAGAGGGGACGTGACGGCAGCGTTCGAGTACCTAAAAGGGTGTCACAAGGAGGAGGACAAGGAGCAATGGGCTTAAACTGCAGCAAAGGAGGTTTAGGTTGAACATTAGGGAAAACTTCCTACCTCTCGCGGTGGCTCAGCACTGGAGTGCACTGCCTGGGCAGCCGCAGAGTGCCTGGCACTGCAGATATTGAAGAGCCAGTTGGATAAATGCCTGTGATGTGGCTGGTGCTCGGTCCTGCCAGGCGGTCTGGGGATTGGACTCGATGACCTCAGACGGCCCTTTCAGGTCCCTTGTTCTAAGATTGGAGGGTTTGGGGGTGGGGGGGCAGGGCCCCCGTTACACTTGGGGGCAGGGCCCTTCTGGGGGGTGGGGTCTGGCCTGGCCTGTGCGGGGTGCCAGGCCTGCTGAGTGCTGTGCTTTCTGCTAGATCACGCTAAGCCGCAGTGCGGTGCTGGACGCCCAGCAGGCCAATCAGTACACGCTGTCCCTGGAGGCCACCTGCTCCGGGGAGCCGCCTGCCAGCACCCAGCTCTTCATGCAGGTGCGCAGGGTGGATGGGCCCCCCCAGTGCATGGACAGCTTCACCAGCCAAGGTGAGGCACAGCCCAAATGCCGCGTTTTCCTGCACGCTGCCCCCGCCCACTTCCCTGTCCAGCGCTGCCAGGGTGCTGAGGATCCAGGCTAGGAGACAGATCCCTGCCAGGCCAGAGGGGCACCTTCCCTCCTGCTCTCTCTGCTCTCTGCCAGTGGGCCCCGGGGGGCGGGGGGGCAGGGGCAGCAGTCTGGCCCTCTCCCACACCCCGCTCTGTGCTTTGCTGCAGTGGGGGAGTCAGTGCAAGTCCCAGAGGACGTGGCGCCCCTGACACCCATCTACACTGTAGTGCTGCGGCAGTGGCCGGCCAGTGGGCTGAGGGTGAGCTTGGAGCCAGGGCCTGGGCTGTGGGAGGGGAAGGGCTAACACAGTCTGAGTGGGAGGGGGCCTGATATGGCCCAGTGGCTGGGATGGGGCTGTGGGTGCAATGGGGCCCGGGGTTGGGGAGGGACTGCATGCAGTGGGGCCAGTGGCAGGGGAGGGGCTGTGGGGATGCAGTGGGGCCAGTGGTGGGGGAGGGGGACGCAGTGGGGCCCAGTGGTGGGGGAGGGGGACGCATTGGGGCCCAGTGGTGGGGGAGGGCTGTTCAGGGTAAAGGGATCTGGTTCCCTGGCTCAGCCCCTCTCTTGTGGCAGTTCTCCATTGAAGACAATGACACGCCATTCACCATCAACAGCGCTGGGCAGGTGCTGGCCCCCCGATCGGGCTTCACCCCGACCCAGGCTGACCAGGTGTGTGTGAGACTGCTCAGGCCTGACCCCCCCGGCGAAACCCCATCACCTGGCCAGAGCAGCTGGGGCTGCGGCTCCAGGGTGGGGCTGGGAATAAGGGAGTTGGGGTGGAGGAGGAGGATCGGGGCTGAGGGGGTCAGGGCCAGGGGAAGAGGGGCTCTGAGGGCAGGAGGGGGTCGGGGCCAGGGGATAGGGGCTCTGGGGGTGGGAGGGGGTTGGGGCTGGGGGAGGAGGGGCAGGGGGGGGGTCAGAGCTGTGGGGGAGGGCTCTGAGGGCAGGAGGGGGTCAGGGCCGGGGGATAGGGGCTCTGGGGGTAGGAGGGGGGCCAGGGCTGAAGCAGGGGATTGCTTGAAGGGGGCTCAGGGCAGCTCTCACTTCCCGCAGCTCCCAGAACTTCAGCGTGGTTCCCCCCTCCGCTTCCTCATGGTGGTCTGGCCCCTCCCAGAGCATCCCCCACTCCCGGTCCCCACTCGGACCAGGGGTCCCTCCCAGCACCCTTCATGGTTTGGGGACCCCCCCCTTCTCCAGCTGCCTGGGGAGAGCTGATCATCCACACCGGGCTTCGGCCCTCCACCAGCCCACACCCCTCTTTGCCCTGGCCCGTGGGCAGCAGCACAGCCCATGCAGCCTGGTGAGCAGCCAGGGTCCTGTGAACCTGGCCTGCCCACGGCCTCACCAGCACCTGTGTCTCCAGACCTTCAGGCTGCAGATCCTGGTGATGGACAGCACCGGGAGGAACTGCACTGGGGACGTGAGGGTGCTGGTGCGTTCTCACCACCCCCGCGTCAAATTCACGTAAGGGCACAAGGCTTGGGATATGGGGCAGGTATTTGGGGCACAGGGACTTGGCAGGCACAGGCGCGGGGGGGGGAGGGGCCTCTCTGGTGGCTAGGGGGTTCAGGGGTTGGGGGGGCCATCTGGTGGCTGGGGGGCGTGGGAGACCCCTCTGGCTTCTAGGGGGGGTGGGGGGGCGTGGGAGCCCATCTGGTGGCTAGGGAGCATGGGGGGGGGGACGCGGGGGGCCCTTCGGTGGCAGGGGGCAGCAGGCCTTTTGGAGTTGCTGGCAGGACGCTTCCTGGCTAGCACGTGGCAGCCCCACCATCCCGGGCATCCCAGGGTGCCCGTGGCTGGGCCTGGGGTGCCTGGCAGCGGACGAGGCTGGAGGTGGCTGGGCTGACCCCTGTGTGCTGGGCAGGGAGGCGTGGCGCAGTGTGGCTGTGCTGGAGAAACAAGGCCCCCTGCAGCTCATCACGCAGGTCCAGGCCCAGGGGAACAACGTGCGCTATGAGATCGTTGCCCCGGCTGCCCACAGGCTCTACACCCTCCACCCAAGTGAGCTGGGGAGGCGGCCCGGGCTGGGCTGGGCTGGGCTGGGCTGGGCGCCGCTGCCTCCTAGCATGGTGGGGTTATGTGCAGTGGGTGCCCCTCCAGCTAAGTTCCTCCAAAGCCGGGGGAACCAGACCTGCTGGCTGCTTCTGGGGTGCAGCACAGGGCCACGGGGCAGGTAGCCATTAGGAGCCACCCAGGTAAGCCTGAGCGCCAGCCCCCTCAACCCAGAGCCCCTCCATGCACTCCTCATGTGTGGCCCTATCCTGAAACCCACACCCCCAGCTTATACCCCACTCCCATACCCAACCCCTTCCCAGAGACCCTCCCCAAGCCTGGAGCCCCCTCCCACACCCAACCCCTTCCCAGGGACCCTCCCCCAGCCTGGAGCCCCCTCCCGCACCCAACCCCTTCCCAGGGACCCTCCCTCAGCCTGGAGCCCCCTCCCACACCCAACCCCTTCCCAGGGCCCCTCCTGCACCCAACCCCTTCCCAGAGCCCCTACCCCGGCCTGGAGCCCACTCCCACACCTACCCCTTCCCAGGGCCCTTCCCCCAGCCTGTACCACCTCCCGCACTCAACCCCTTCCCAGGGCCCCTCCCATACCCAACCCCTTCCTAGGGCTCCTCCTCCAGCCTGGAGCCCCCTCCCGTACCCAACCCCTTCCCAGGGCCCCTCCCCCAGCCTGTACCACCTCCCGCACCCAACCCCTTCCCAGAGACCCTCCGCAAGCCTGGAGCCCCCTCCCACACCCAACCCCTTCCCAGGGACCCTCCCCCAGCCTGGAGCCCCCTCCCACACCTAACCCCTTCCCAGGGCCCCTCCTGCACCCAACCCCTTCCCAGAGCCCCTACCCCGGCCTGGAGCCCACTCCCACACCTACCCCTTCCCAGGGCCCTTCCCCCAGCCTGTACCACCTCCCGCACTCAACCCCTTCCCAGGGCCCCTCCCATACCCAACCCCTTCCTAGGGCTCCTCCTCCAGCCTGGAGCCCCCTCCCGTACCCAACCCCTTCCCAGGGCCCCTCCCCCAGCCTGTACCACCTCCCGCACCCAACCCCTTCCCAGAGACCCTCCCCAAGCCTGGAGCCCCCTCCCACACCCAACCCCTTCCCAGGGACCCTCCCCCAGCCTGCAGCCCCCTCCCACACCCAACCCCTTCCCAGGGCCCCTCCTGCACCCAACCCCTTCCCAGAGACCCTCCCCCAGCCTGTACCACCTCCCGCACCCAACCCCTTCCCAGAGACCCTCCCCAAGCCTGGAGCCCCCTCCCATACCCAACCCCTTCCTAGGGCTCCTCCCCCAGCCTGGAGCCCCCTCCTGCACCCGATGCCTTCCCAGGGACCGTCCCCCAGCCTGGAGCCCCCTCCTGCACCCAACCCCTTCCCAGGGACCCTCCCCCAGCTTGGAAACCCCTCCCAAACCCACCCCCTTCCAGGGCCCCTCCCGTACCCAACCCCTTCCCAGGGCCCCTCTCCCAGCCTGTACCACCTCCCGCACCCAACCACTTCCCAGAGACCCTCCCACAGCCTGGAGCCCCCTCCCACACCCCAACCCCTTCCCAGAGCTCCCTCCTGCACCCAACCTCCTTTCCAGGGCCCCTCCCCCAGCCTGGAGCCCCCTCCTGAACCTCCAACCCTCTGCCCAGACCTGAGTCCTTCCCACACTCAGATCCCCTTGGCCCCAGTCCTGAAACATGAGTTTTGTTCTGTGCACCAATATGTAGGTGATGCATCGCACATCCCCTGTGTGTTGCACCCCCCGTGTTGCACATCCCCCCAGCGTGTTGCATGTTCTGCCACGTTGAAGCGTATAATGAAGTTCATTCAGCTCAGGGTGGAAGCATTGGGGGGGCACTGCTCAGCATCCACACCCCAGATAATGCTGCCTGGAACCCCTCAGTGCCGTCTCTGCCCCACCACCCCCAGCATGGCAGGGCCCTGACGCTGGTGGGTTCCTCTGCGGCTCACCCTTCCCGGCAGCCCCTGCCTCTGCCTGGAGGTTCTGGGGGCTGCAGAGGCCCTGCCCGGCACTGGGCAGCTGGTGCCACCCTCCTGTCCTCGGCAGTGACGGGCGAGCTCCGCAACACCGATGAGCTGGACGTGCATCGTTCCCCCGAGGTAGCGCACACCCAGCTGCTGGTGCGGGCCTACGATGTGCTGCACCCCAGCAACAGTGCCACCATGGGCCTCAACATCACCGTGCTGCCTGTCCACACGCTGGCCCCCCGCTGCTCCCCCGCCCTCTTCCTGTACGTCCTCCTGCACCTCCCTCGCAGACTCCTGGGTTCGGCCCTGGCCCTGGGAGGGCAGTGGGGGCTAAAGGCTGGGGGTGGGAGCCTGGACTCCTGGGTTCGGCCCTGGCCCTGGGAGGGCAGTGGGGGCTAAAGGCTGGGGGCGGGAGCCTGGACTCCTGGGTTCGGCCCTGGCCCTGGGGGGGCAGTGGGGGCTAAAGGCTGGGGGTGGGAGCCTGGACTCCTGGGTTCAGCCCTGGCCCTGGGAGGGCAGTGGGGGCTAAAGGCCGGGGGTGGGAGCCTGGACTCCTGGGTTCGGCCCTGGCCCTGGGGGGGCAGTGGGGGCTAATGGTTGGGGTAATGCTTGGCGCCTGGACTCCAGGGCTCTATCCAGGTGAGCCAACCCTGGCCAGGTTCCCCACAGTGAAACCCTGGCTGAGGTGTGGCAGCCCACGGCTCGTGCAGACGGACACAGCGCTGGCTGCAGCACAGCAGGCTGCTTGGGACATGCCTGGCACAAGGGCAGGAGAGAGCCCCACCCTTTGCCTGCATCCTGTTGGCCCCTCACCTTCCCCAGCGGTAACCGCTGCCCTCCTACTGCCAGGGCGCAGGTACCGGAGGACACCCCCATTGGCCGGACCCTTGTGACGCTGACGTGCACTGACCCAGATGCCAGCAACAGCTCCTTCCGCTACCAGGTCGAGGGTGACCAGCACTCGCTCTACAGCTTCCGCATGCAGGGCCCAGCACTGCAGGTGAGCTGGTGGGCAGGGGCCAGGCACGCCCAGGCAGTGCCAGTGCCTTCTGCAGCCAGCAGGGCACGACTGGGCTCTGTGTCCCGCTCTGGGGGGAGTGGGCGCTAGTGGTTTGAGCAGGCAGAGGCTGCACTGGGGTCTGGGCACAGCATGGCACTTGCAGTCTGGAGCTCCCGTCCTTGTGGGGACAGCATTTGCCACCTTCCCCGAGAAAGGAGAGAATCTGTTTCATGATCCCTGTGTCTGACCTAGAGCCCCGGCTGGAGAGGACACAGGGATGGCGGGGTGCATGTGGGGTTCAGAGGGACTGTGGAGGGCTG
Source organism: Carettochelys insculpta (assembly GCF_033958435.1). Lineage (NCBI taxonomy): Eukaryota > Metazoa > Chordata > Testudines > Carettochelyidae > Carettochelys > Carettochelys insculpta. The sequence continues at coordinate 590,741 of NC_134147.1, forward strand.
AAGAGAGGGCGTGGTGCCAGCAGGGTCCTGTGGGTGGTCCTGGCTCTGCGAGACTCAGTGTCCAGCCCCCACCACCTGAGCTGCCTGGGTTTGAATCCCACAGGTCAATGCAACTCTGGACTACGACTCTGCAGCCAGTGCCAGCTTCCAGTACGTGGCCACCATCCTGGTGACAGACAGTGGGCAGCCCCCCCAGACCAGTGAGTGCCCCCCTCTGCTGGCTCCCAGACTGGCTCAGGGCCCCTCGGTCCAGCACACAGGGCGCTGGGGACAGTGCTCAGCTCCATGTAACCTTCCACCCCAGGGGGCTGCCCAGAGGGGAGGCAGCTCCCCGAATGCAGTGGGGTCCTGCCCCGCCCCGCCGCGCCCTGCCCCTGCACCCAGAGAGAGACACTCACTTTCCAGCCCCCAAGAGAGTAGCCCTGGGGGCAGAGGGGGTTTGCCCCCCCCAACCCCAGGGGCAGATCCTCCCCCATTCCCAGACCCCAGCAGGCTAATCCCCAAATGCCCCCAGACAGCTTGGCCCATGACACCCCCCACACACAGCTTGGCCCTGGGCGAGGAGGTCCACCCCCACCCACAGCCCCATATGGCTGACCACCCCCCACCCTCATGGCCTGTGTGCTGCAGCTTGCGTGCCTGTGATGGTGACAGTGACGGCAAGGAACGAGCACCCGCCCACGTGCCCAGCCAACACCATCTTCCATGTGCCAGAGGATGCGGCCTTCGGCGACATTGTGGGCAGGGTGAACGGCATGGACCGGGACTTCCCCTTCGACAGCATCGAGTATGGCATTGTGGGGGGCACTGGCACCAGCCCTCCTGCCTTCTCCATCGGCCCTCGCACCGGTAAGCCCCTGGGCCAGCCTGTACCTGGGCTCTGGGCCTCTGTCCCTGCTCTATTACGCCAGGCCCACGTGCCCTGTCCCTCGTGCCTCTTCCCCCATCCCCGGTATCCCTCCACCCGCTTGTTACTGCGCCCTGAACCCATTATCCCTCCTCCTCCCACCCCTCTGACCCCACCTGGGGCTGGCCTGCAGCCTGTCCCACCCTCTGGAGGAGCCCTGTCTGCGCGAGCGCCCTCCCCGGACATTGCAGCCTAGCCACCCCATGTCACGCAGGTGAAATTTACGTGCTCGGGCCCCTGGACTACGAGAGCAGGAAGAGCTATCAGCTCACCGTGCGCCTGCGGGACGTGGCCAACGACGCAGATCCATGGCACCAGCGCACCGCACTGTGTCTGATCACCCTCCTTGTGCAGGTGACCAGGGCCACACGGCCATGGCCAGCCCCAGGGTGCCCCTCATAGCATGTGGGCTGGGAGGTGGCTTCGGGTTCCTCAGGTGTCCCCTCATCCCGGAGCGCCTGTGTAATATTACGAGGGGTTCTGGGAACAGTTGAGGGAACCATTCCTGGGCAGATGGCCTAAAAACGGGCCCCGTACAACCCAGGCTGGGATTTCCGTCTCACGAAGGCAAACCAAGCCAGCCCCGACAACACCTCTGCCAGCCCCATTGGCCAGCCCCAAGCCACACAAGCAAACCCACAGATTCTCCTGCTGCTCCTATTGCCCAGAGCCAGTACCCACTTACTCAGGTGAGAGGTTATTAAAGCTATTTCACCAAGTCCACGCAGATTCTTCCAGCCCCCAAAGGGTCCAGCCAGAGTCCCAGGTCAGTATATACTTGGATCTTACCCAAACCAGCGCGCTGGGCCTGTCCTTTAGAGTCTGACATCTAAACGTTTATTAATAAAGAAACATCACCCTCTGCCGGAAGCAGGCTTAGTTCACGAGGAGTGGAGACAAAGACGATGGGCTTTGCCAGGGCCATCTCGCTGTTTGCCATGAGGACAGAAAACTCCCTTTCTTCTTCTATAGCCCATGGAGTATCACCTGACCAGGCGGGCTGCTGTGGCACTCTGCCAGTGCCTGCATCCCAGATGACAAGTCCCAAATTCCTGCAATGTGTATGTGATGCCCGGGAGGAGACCACACCTCCCACTGTGACCCCTTTTGCTCTGAAACATTTCTAATACAGCTGTAGAGCCAAGATCTATAACATCATAAACAAACATAGCACAGCCATACGAGTGACATAAACCGATTCAGGGCGTTACCAGCCTTTACTAGACACCTCCCTTGGGCCACCTGGCACAAGGTTTGGTGCAATGCTCACGCAGTGATCACAGAAATGGTTTCATATTTAATTTAAAAATCCAGTAGTGTCCCAGCTTGGTTCAGGAGGGCCCAGCCAGCGCCTCAGTCTGCGTGCTCTCCAAGGGTTTGACGTGCAACCTGGGCAGGTGTCTGCGCCACACCCAGCCACGTGGGTTCAGCCCCTGGCAGGCTTCCCTCTCGTTTTCCTGCCCTTGTGCGGAATAATTTTCACGTGCACCAAGGCACGTGTGGCTGCGCAGCACCCACTCACCCCTCGGCACACGGGTGCGCGCGCACTGATGGCTTGGGGTGGCTGTGGGCTCTCTACTAATTGGCCGGGCAGCACCTGACCCTCTCCAGGCTGGCTGCCCAAGGGCTCAGCTCACAGGGAATGCTTTCCCCTGGCCGCAGGTGGGTGCAGTGGCTCTGTCAGTGCAGGGCATGTTACCTTTCCACAGGGCTCAGGTATGAAGGACGGGGCTCCCAGCAACTGACCCAGCTCTTCCCACAAGCCATGACCGTGGCTCCTGGCCAACGGGAGCTGCCGAGCAGGTGCTCAGGGCAGGGGCAGCGCATGGGGCCTGCTGGCACTTAGGGATGCAGGGCATGTCAGCCATTTCGGGGCAGGAGGGAGCCCACTTTAGCCATGGTCCCAGCTGTGTCACTGCCCAGACTGTTAATGGCCTGGTTGGTGGTGCCAACCAGAGCCACCAGGCTCCAGGACCATGTGCCCAGCCACTGTCCCCAGCATCGACCTCTGTGTGCCCCCGCCCAGGATGCCAACGACCAGCCCCCGCGTTGCACGCCCCCCTTCCAGGAGCTCTTCATCTACTCCACACGGGACCCCAGCTTGCCCCTTGCTCAGCTGCAGTGCTCAGATGCTGACGAGAGCACTGTGCCGCCTCTGACTTACAATCTGGTGGGAGGTGAGTGGGGCTCAGCTCCCTGGCTGGGCACAGGGGCGAGGGGAGGATTCTGGGAGTCTCTGTGCCATGGGCTGGGGGGGGGTGTCTGTGCCCCTGGCATTGCTTGGGTGTCTGTGCCCCTGCCCTGCCCCAGCAGAGGGAGGAGGCTGGCTTGGGCCTTGGTGGAGGTCATGGCTCACTCCCCGCCCTGTGTGGACCCAGCCAGTGGTGTCTGCAGTGGGGCAGGAAGGGGGCACGCGCAGGCTACAGCCAAGGCTTATGGGGGCCTTTCTTTGCCAGGCAACGCCGAGGGGCACTTCCGACTGGCTGGCAGCACTCTGCGGCACTCTGCCTTCTCCTACCCACCGGACAGCGCCCCCCAGCCCCGCACCTTCGAGCTGCTGGTGGAGGTGACGGACAGCCTCAGTGCACCACGCCACAGCACCACGGCCACGCTGGTCATCCACGTGGCACCCTTGGCCACCAGCACACCCAGCACCACCACCGTGGACACAGTGAGCTGGGGATGGGGGCGTGGGTGGGTGCCAGGGCCAGGAGTGGGGCGCCCTTCACTCACCCCTGCCCAGCACTGTCCCAGCCCCTGCAGCCTGGCTCCCCCTCCCGGCCCCCAACAGCCTTTCTTCAGGGTCACCTCTGCCCATCTGTTGCGGACACAGCCCCAGCCTTGGCGAGCATGCCCCTGCCGGGCCAGGGCAGCCTGTGATGGGAGGAGGTGGGCCATCTTCGGACTGGGCCTCCAGGCCACGTCCCAGCCTCGCCTGCACTGTGCCGGCCGTTCCCAGCCTCCCCCCCTGCAATGCTGCCATGTGCCCTGTGCTGTAACAGCAGCCCCACATGCCGTCCCGTGGGCCCCCTGACCACGGAGCACCCTGCCCCCTCATGCTGCAAGGCGCCAGACTTTGCTCTCTGCTTGCAGACGCTGCAGAGGGAGCCGCAGGTGGAGACCCGCACTGCATGGGTCTGGGCCCCGCCGCCGTGGTTTGTGGTGGTACTGACTGTCTCTGCGGCACTGCTTCTGGCGACGCTGGTGTGGCTGGCCTGGCTATGCCTGTGCAGGTGAATGCTGGCACACAGGGCAGCTTGGGCAGGCCGGACACACACCCTGCCATAGCAGGAGCCTTCAGGGCTCTGTTGTGGGTCAGCCACCTCTGCCGGGGCAGCAGCCCAGCCAAGCTGTCTGCTGCAGACCCCTTGGGCAACGTAGGCTTGGCCCCCCGGGTGCTCCCCACACCCTGCTCACCTGTGCTCCTCTTTGCAGACCTGTGGCAGGGGAGCCAGCACAGCCGCTCCTACAGGACAGGTGAGAGCCACTGTGTCACCTGGCCTGGCCCAGCCTGCAGCAGCGCAGAAGACTCAGCCCTCGGGCAAGAAGCTGGGGCCCCAGAGAGCCAGTCCCGGCCAGGGCCCTTCCCCAGGGTGGGTGCCAGGTTCACCTCTGTAGCTGGGCTGTGCAGGGGTTAGAGGTACTGGCCCTGGGTCCTTTGCTGTGGAAGAGGTGCTGTGCTTCTGGAGAGTGGCCAACCAGCTCTGGCAGCATGTGGGCGCTGGGTGCCAGGCTGACCTGCCAGAGTGGGGCTGGGTCAGACCCCCAGCAAGTGGCACGTGCCTTCCAGAGGGCCTCATAGCTCCTGGGGGTGAGCATCCTGCCTCACTAAGCAGCCACCCTGTGCCACTGGTACCCTTTGCCTGGCACGGTACCCTGCTCCCTTCACTTGCCCGAGGCAGCTCCTTGCACTCCACAGCCCGAAGGTCCTGAGCCAGGGGCTGACACATGGCCTGGCCAGGAGCTCGAGTGTCCCTAGCACCCAGCACCCACCTCCTGTCCCTTGGCATGCGGAAGAGGGTGCCTGGGCCCTGGGAGTGGCACACACCTGTACAGGTGATTGGGAGGGGGGCTGGCTCTTTGGAGTCCCACCTCCCATGGGGCCCGTGCGCTGACTGCCCTCCTGCTCTCCTCAGGGCCTGGTCGGACCCACACACGGAGGAGAAGAACACAGCCCCACAACAGCCAAGCAAGGAGACACGCCCTGCCAGCGTCTTCAGCCTGGTACAGTTGCTGGGTCCGAGGCTGGGCAGGCAGCAGCCCTGCCCAGGCTGCCCCAGAGCGCTGTTCCCTGTCCGTGCACCTGCCAGGGCCCCTGGCCGCCTTGCTTCCTGAGCCTGGCATGGTCTGCAGCTGGCATGGCCCACAGGCAGGTCCTGGCTCCTTCCTCTGGCAGCCAGACCAGCCTGTGGGCCTGCCCCACACCTCAGCATCCCCCTGCCGGCTCTGCCCCACACCTCAGCGCCCCCTGCTGGCTCTGCCCCACACCCCGGTGCCCCCTGCCTCCTAGCCCCACTGCTGGCTCTGCCCCACACCTCAGCATCCCCCTGCCAGCTCTGCCCCACACCTCAGCGCCCCCTGCTGGCTCTGCCCCACACCCCGGTGCCCCCTGCCTCCTAGCCCCACTGCTGGCTCTGCCCCACACCTCAGCGCCCCCTGCCGGCTCTGCCCCACACCTCAGCACCCCCTGCCGGCTCTGCCCCACACCCCGGTGCCCCCTGCCTCCTAGCCCCACTGCTGGCTCTGCCCCACACCTCAGCGCCCCCTGCCGGCTCTGCCCCACACCTCAGCACCCCCTGCCGGCTCTGCCCCACACCTCGGTGCCCCCTGCCTCCTAGCCCCACTGCTGGCTCTGCCCCACACCTCAGCATCCCCCTGCCGGCTCTGCCCCACACCTCAGCATCCCCCTGCCGGCTCTGCCCCACACCCCGGTGCCCCCTGCCTCCTAGCCCCACTGCTGGCTCTGCCCCACACCTCAGCGCCCCCTGCCGGCTCTGCCCCACACCTCAGCACCCCCTGCCGGCTCTGCCCCACACCCCGGTGCCCCCTGCCTCCTAGCCCCACTGCTGGCTCTGCCCCACACCTCAGCGCCCCCTGCCGGCTCTGCCCCACACCTCAGCACCCCCTGCCGGCTCTGCCCCCCTGCCGGCTCTGCCCCACACCTCGGTGCCCCCTGCCTCCTAGCCTCACTGCTGGCTCTGCCCCACACCTCAGCGCCCCCTGCCGGCTCTGCCCCACACCTCAGCACCCCCTGCCGGCTCTGCCCCACTGCCGGCTCTGCCCCACACCTCGGTGCCCCCTGCCTCCTAGCCCCACTGCCGGCTCTGCCCCACACCTCAGCGCCCCCTGCCGGCTCTGCCCCACACCTCAGCACCCCCTGCCGGCTCTGCCCCACTGCTGGCTCTGCCCCACACCTCAGCGCCCCCTGCCGGCTCTGCCCCACAGTGCCCTTCCTCTGCCCCAGCGTCCATGTTGCCTTGTCCGGGCAGCTCTAGCTTTCTGGCTGTGTTCAGGACTCTGCTCTTCCCAGGTGCTCTCTGCTCCTCTCTCCACAGCACGAGCAGTTTGATGGTCGCGCCCAGGACCCGAGTGAGTGCTGGCCCCTCCCCTCCTCACGCTCGGCTCAGCCAGGGCCGACCCCCTGCCCACGCCACCTCCTCCCAGACAGGATGAGCTGAGCCCCCTGCCCTGCACCCATTGCCCCCCTAGACTGTGCTAGCGCTTGGCCCCTTCCTGCCCTTCCCCAGTCATTGCTGGACCATGAGCCGAGCAGCTGGTACCTCTCTGGGCAGTCAGAGGCATGGCTGGAACCAGGGCTTCGCGGCAAGGCAGCACCCCATAGCAGAATCCTGCCCCCTGCCGGGCTGCCCACGCCCTGCCCCTTCCGATGGGCACTACCTCCCAGTGCTGGCTGCGAGTGGGTACCGACCCCACCTGCAGCACTGGGGCTGAGTGGGCACGGACACCCCCACCCCACCCCACGGCTCCCCACTCAAGCAGGCTGCTCAGCACAGGTGCCATTGCCCATGTCACCGGAATAAGAGCTGCAGAAGTTCAGGTGCCACCTGGGGAGCCCAGCTGGAGGGGAGGGAGGAGAGCCCCAGCCTGCCCCATGGCACCCCAGAAGTGGCCAGGCCACAGCTGAGCATGGCCTGACAGGGCAGAGCACCAAGCCCACAGGCCCCTCTTGGTCCCCCTGCCCCATTCGCAGTGTGTGATGTGCATCTGCCTTTTGTCTCCAGTTACAGGCCAGGACTATCTCTTCAACAGCCGCACCGGAGCACGCTGCTGGCTGTGAGCGGGCACCAGCCGTCTGGCAGACAAGGTTCAGCAGTCAGCATTCTAGTCCTGCAATCTCCGTGAATTAACCACTGTGACCTGGGGTCACCTGTCTATCGCATAGAACCGGCAAAACCTTCAGGGAGCCTAGAGTCCAGTCCCTGCCCTCACAGGGAGGCTTATTGCCCTTCCTGACAGATTTCTTTTGTTTAAATCTATTTGCCCCAGATCCCTAAATGGCCCCCTCAAGGGCAGGGCTCACAACCCTGAGTTGAGCAGGCCAACACTCAAACCACTGAGCTATCCCTCCCACTAGGGTGTGTTTTCAGAGACTTTCGAGAAATCAGCCTATAACATTGCTGGTCTGCATAGATCACTGCTGTTGATGTATGTAATGTACCACATGAACAATTTTCTCTCTCACCCTAGTCTGTCTTTCTTTGTCAATAAACCTTTAGATGTTAGATTCTGGTGTATTGGCCCAGCGTGGTGATCTGAATAGGATCCAAGCGTACATCGACCAGGGACTGTGGCTGGACCATTTGGGGCTCTGAAGAATCCGTGGGGAGTTGGTGAAATAGGTTTTAAGAACCTCTCACCTGAGTAGGAGGCTGTTGGACTGGGCATTTTGAACTAACTCTGTGGGTTTGCTTGTGTGGCTTCTGGCTGGCCAGGGGGGTTGGCAGAGGTACTTTTGTGGCTGGTTGGATTTGCCTTAGTGAGAAGGAAATCCCAGCCTGGGTGGTAAGTGGCCCAGTTTTAAGCAATTTTACCCTGGATTGATTTCCATAGCTGTGCCCAGAACCCCCATCATGTGACACACAGCCATGAGGGGAGCGGACAGACAGACAGTCGCGGAGGGCCTCCCCAAGTGCAGAGGTGGTCTGGCTCGGCAGTGCAGCCTGGGAACCAGGCTGGGGCGGTTCCTCTCAGTTCCCCCCCTTTGGCCAGTCCCATTTCCCGTTCCTTGTTCAGAGCACAGCCAGGTGTGCGCTGGCTGAGCTGGCCTTGAGCAGCTGGCTGCGCCCGTGGCCCCCTGAGCAGAGCAAGTCTGACCGCAGCAGCCCAGACTTGGCCCCAGAATGGTGGGTATTCAGGGATCCCAGGGCTCAGGACTGTAGAAATGGCACAGAAGGGGCCCTGCATGGTGGACAGAAGGGGTGTGAGTGGGAGCCTCGCTGCAGCTGGATGGTGGGGACTGTGGGTCAGGAGTGAGGGACACTGGCAGGGCTGGGAGGCTCCTGAGGCTGGGGTGGGAGGGGGTGATGGGTTGAGCAGGAGGAGCATGGCTCGGGGGGCCCTGGCGTGCAGTGAGTTCCTGTATTCCCAGCTCCAGTACAGGGAGCGTTGGATTCACCCCCGTGTGGGGGTGCCACCTGGCCTGTTTGCTGCTGCTGAGCCCATGGGCAGCCCTGCGGCCTGGCTCATTGACGCTGAGATTTCCCTGCTGGCCACGCAGCTGATCTCCCGGGCGGTATACACTGGTCTGCGTGGGGCAGGTGGCATGGGCCCGGGGTCATTACTGAGCTGTGCACCCCTGTGGCAGCCGGAGCCCAGCAGCTCCGAGTTCCACCCAAGCTGGATGGTGTGTTGGCTGCAGGAGGCCCATTCTGGGCTGGCCCAGCCCTCTCCTGCTCTGCTGGGGCTGGCTCATGCTACCAGTCGGCCCTGGTCCAGCTGCCGCTGTGTCCAACTGCCCCTTCAGGCTAGGGTAAAGCTGAGCACATGGGCACCATGGGCCTGGAGCAAGGCCAGGCCCATGGGCATCCCATGAACTGCTGGCTGTGGGCCCTGCGCCTGGTCGGAGACCAGAGCCCCTTGCACTGCAGCTGCAGCCCTTCAGTTCAGGAGCACCAGTCAGGCTGGTAACAGACTTTTAATTGCCCCCCCTGCCACCCCTGGGTCAGTCTGAGCTGAGGAAAAGGACTTGACATCCAGGGACCAGGGCAGAAGGTGGGCTGGTGCCTGGCTCCCCTCCCCAGGCAGCTGTGCAGCTGCTCCAGCGCATCTGGCACTGAGCCCTTCCCCTTTGCTTTCTGCTGTCCCAGGTAAGAAGGATGGTGTGGCAGATGCTGCTGCTGGTGGAAGGTCTCTGGGGGCTGCTGCCCATATCCCACGTTACCCGCCCTGCACAAACAGCACTGATGGGATGAGTGTGGACTGCAGCCTGCGCGGCCTCAGCATCCTGCCAGATGTATGCTCTGGCAAAGTGACCTTCCTGATCCTGGACAGCAACCTCCTGTCCCTGCTGGCCAATGACTCCTTCTCTGGCGTCCCGAACCTGCAGAACCTCTCGGTCAGCTGGAACTGCTTGCCAGGGCACCTGCAGAAAGTGCATGAGGACTGTCAGTGGGTGATCCAGCCAGGGGCACTGGCCACTCTGCGTAACCTAGCCAGCCTGAGCCTGTCCAGAAATAGCCTGAGAGAGGTGCCCCTGCTCTCCCAGACCCTCTGCTTCCTGGACCTGAGTTACAACACTACCCTCCAGCTGTGCTCGCAGAGCCTGGCAGGTCTCAGCAATGTGACTGAGCGCCTCTTGGGCAACAACCGCTACTACTGCAACCTGTGCGGCTCCTCCGTCGCCCTCGCAGGAGGTGCCGTTCAAAACCTGACCTCCCTGAAGCGCCTCGCGCTGAAGTTTAACAACATGAGTGTGGTCCCCCCAGGGCTCCCACCCATGCTGCATGAGCTTGGCCTCTCCGAGAACAAGATCGCCCACCCGAGCAACCTGCAGACTCTCACCAGCCTGACCTCCCTCAACCTGGAGTGGACCGGCCAGCGCCGTGAAAATGCCGCTCAGCCCTGCTTCCCCTGCTAGGGCAACAAGTCCCTGACCTTTGACATGGACACTTTCCAGAACCTTGGGCAGCTCCACAGCTTGAACTCACAAGGCAACTCCTTGCAGGACCTCAACAGCAGCTTTTTCAGCAGCCGCCGCAACTTGGAGACCCTGGATCTCTCTGACAATTTTCTGACCTGTGCCATTAGGCAAGGCACCTTCTTTTCCATGCTGTCGTTGGTGCAGACTCTGAACCTGAGCTACAAGTACCTGTCACTGGTGACCTTCGAGAGTCTGACTCTGTCTGAGTCCTTTGGCCAGATGAGCTCTTTGAAAAATCTCATCATCAATGGCTCCTTCTTCCAGAACTTGGCTGAGGATGGGATCAAACTTCTCTTCAACCTAAGCAACTTGGAGACCCTCCACTTCTGAACAAACTTCATCAGAGAGATGAATCTGTCTCTCTTTTCCAAGTGCAGAAAGCTAAAGCACCTCAGCCTGTCCCAGAACAACATTGACTTCTCCCACTCGTGCGAGAGGAGTGGGACCGGGGCTGGACCGGGGCCTTGGGGCTGCTCACAGGAGGGCACTTTGATGGAGAATCCCCAGCACTGGGCAGAGCTGGAAGGAAGAGCTGAGGACAGGATGAAGCATCACCAACGCTCCCATGCCAGCTTCCTGGCTGGCATTCACTGCAACAAGAGCCTGGATGTGTGGCTGCAGTTTCTTGTGGGGATGGAAGGAGTCCTTGTCCGAATGGCATCAGACAATGAGCCTGAGGGTTAGGGTGGTGGGGTGCATACTCGTGTCTGAGAGGCATGAGTAGCTGAGATGGCATGGGGTGAGTGGGGGGTAGATGGCTGATTGTGACGTGGAGATAGAGGCAGCAAAGGACTGTGGGATGCTCCCATTACCTCCCCCCTCCAGTACTGGGCATCGAGAGGAGGGCTGGCCATTCACTCTAGGTTCCTGGGTGAGGGTCCAACCGCTCTGGCACTTTGGTTCTCTCTAGCTAAAACTAGTGTAAGACTGTCAGGGTGGTGCCAGATCAGGCCAGTGGTCCCCTGCAGCAACTGAGTGCTGATAGATACAAGCTTGGGACCCAACTGTCTCAGCCAGGTGTCCCTAATGTTCAACTATAAATTCAGTTTTTAAGAGTGTGCCCCAGCCGCATCCCATGCTGTATGTCCGTATTTGAGTGTTCACACTGTACCTATGTAAATCACCAAACAGGAGCAGAACAGCAGCTACTGTAAAATGTGATCTCCATCAGCGCCAGATGGACAACACTGGTGTATTCTCCCCTCACCACCATGAAGATGTGTTTACATGAATTCCTCCCATCAGCCAAGTCTGCAGATCGATGCAGAAGTGAGAAAGGGAACAAGAACCCTTGCAAAGAGCAAGTATATCTTTTATGTTGCTTGGGTTCTGGGGGCAAGGATTACTGGGCAAGAACAAGCAAAACTTCTCCAGTGCCATATCAGCTCTGGTGAAGTCACTCCTCAGGCTCCAGCAAGGAGCCTGTTGCAGCCAGGGAAGAGGGTCTCTCTCTCTCAGCTACAGCAGCCTTGAACCCTGGACAAGGCATATTAGGCAGCTGTGTGGCTGCGCAGCTTAGAGGGAACCATAGGAGGAAGTGATTCCCACCAGTTTCTGAGGGATGGAGCCCAGAGAGGCAGAGTACATGGGAGGCAGGGAAAGGGAGCAGTATCAGAGGATGGCTCCAAACGGGTGGGGTCAGAGGGCAGGTCAATGGGGAGTCAGAGAGAAGGGTTCAGGAACCAAATTGCTAGGGTGGAAGGGAGGAAAGAGTCAGAGGGTGGGCGCTAAGAAGAGGTCAGAGTGTAGTTCCCACTGGGGGGTCAGAGGGCAGGTTCCATGGGGGGCTACAGGGAAGGGGTCAGAAGCTTGGTGTCAGAGGGGGACATCACAGGGCAGTTCCCACGATGGGGGTCAAAGGGCAGGCCTCATGGGGGACCAGGAGGTGGGTCAGAGAGAACGGGTTTGATGACACGTCCCTTGGGGACACAGGTAAGGGGGCAAAGGTCAAGGGTCACAGGGCAGCTGCAGCGAGGCGCGTCCCAGAGGAAGTGCCATCGAGGCGTCTGAGGAAGCGGTTCAGAGACAGGACGCCGCGTCGCACCGTGATTGGCTGGCTCCCGTTTATGTTGTCCAATGGACGGCCAATACGTAAGCCTGGCGTGTGTCGGGAAGCAGCGGGCGGTGCAGCCTGAAGAACTGCCCTGCAGACGTGTTTGAAGGACAGCTCCGTTAGCCTGTCCGCGTTCCGGCTCCGCGCTGGCGGGCGGGCCCGTGCTGCGATTGGTGCCGCGCTCGTGCAGCGGGGCGGGGTGGCTGGCCGGCGCGGTTGCTATGACGGCAAGCGGCGGAGTCCCCGCCTTCCCGGGCGCCGCCATCTTGTTGTTGATTCGAACGGTGAGGAGCGGGCCGGAGCGGCGAGCGGGGGTCCCAGCGCCGCGTCCCCCGGCGGGCCGGGCCGGTGAGCGGGAGCGGGTGGGGGTGCCTGCCTGCCTGCCTGCGCCCGGCCCCAGCGGGCTGGCGGGCTTGGCGTGTCAGTGTCCGTCCGCGGCCCGGCTGGGAGCGAGCGGCGGGGTCTGCCGCGGGGCGGGGCGGGGCCAGGCCAGCAGCACCGCCGGAGCGTGAGGCACCGTGTGCTCGGCGCCCGCCGCGTGTGCCGCGGTGCGGCGCTGGTCCCTTTCCCCGAGCCCGCCCTGCCGCAGGCCCGCCTGGGCCGCGCCTCTTCCGCAGGTCCGCCTGGGCCGCGCCTCTTCCGCCGGTGCGGTGCGGTGCGGTGCGGGAGGCGTGAGCTGGGGTGCGCCGCGCCGCGCCGCCCGCCCGCCCGCCGCGCTGCCCGAAGTCGGGGCGCGGCTTGGCGCAAGGCCCGCAGGCCCCCGTGCTTAGCGGCGCTGGGCGAGCCGGGGTGCGCGCCTGCCGAGTGAGTAGAGATGCGGGCCCGGTGACGGGCGCTCGGCCGGCGAGGTGCTACGACGGGGGAGAGCTCAGGCTCGGATTCCTCTTGTGAAAATCTCTCCTCCCCTCAGTCGTGCGGGTCGGTCTCTTTGGGGCCCGCTTGGCAGCTTCGCCCTGACGATGACTTTGTTGTTAGGCGTCTCCAGGGGACTGTGGTGCTCTCCCCTCGACACGGCCGTGGTGTCAGATATGTCTTGGGTTGTGATAGCTCAGCGCAGAGCTGACTCTCTTGTTTCCGTTTCAGAGCTTTGAGCAGTTAGAGATGACCTGCTCTGGGAAAATTAAACACAGACTGTCCCCGGAGGCAACCTAAGGCTGAAATTGAGCTGCATAAAATTCAAAGTCTTTCTTTTTATTTTTTCCCCAAAACATTAGGCGCTGAATCCCCACATCTCTTCAAATGATGGGTTGTTCTCTTCTCTGCGCCCTTCAGTGTATTTGTTTACTTAGGTGACCTGTAAGTACAGGGTCTGGTGTACAGTCCAGGTGGAGCATTGGACAGCCTTTCTGTCTGCCCCAGCCCATGTATACTGCTCAGGGCAGCTGGCTGTGGGGACAGTGTGCTTTGAGTGCAGCTGCGGCCTGTGGGGGAGAGGAAGAGGCTTCGCATACTGCCCCCACCTCCAGCATAATCTCTGATACCACTGGCTGCAGACCACCCAATGGGAGCAGCACAACTGTGCTGGGCAGGGAACAGTGTGCAAAACCCCCGAGCCCCTCTGCTTGCAGTTTTCAGAAAAGAATGTGGCTTCCCGATGCTCCAGCTTGACTGCCGCCAAACTCCTCAGGATTCTGCCTGTCTGAGCTCTGCCTTGCAGGTAAAATTCAGGAAACCCCAGGTCCCCAGAGACATCTTGCTGTGTCCAAGCCTTCTGTCATTGGGCAGTCAGAAATTAAGCTGTCTGCCTCCAAAGAGACAGAGCATATACCCATCTCGCTCCTTTAGATGAGGACTTATGCTTACCTTATTGTAGCAGCATGAAGATTTATAGTAACTCAGATAATACCTCATTTAAGTGATGCAAAGCAGGAAAATAGACTGGTGTAGTTACAAACTGAGCAAGCTTTCTCGTGACTGTTATATCTTTGCTTAAAATGGTTCCTTGCTTGCAGCAAATTCAGGAGTGCCTCCACTTCAGCCTGAGAGGATCCAGTCTTCGTAGGCTCTCGGGGTGTTATTCTGTATGTCTCCTAAGTGGTGGATAGCTGGAAAACAAGGGATGTAACAAGGCATTCTAAAGTCCATTCATTATCTTTGTCTCAGGAGCCAGGAAGACTTCCTCTCGAGTTCAGATTGGACTACTATGTGCTTACTAACTTGACTCCTCTGTTGCTTGTTAGCTTGAGTGCCTTGTTTGTTTTTATCTGCAAATGTACTTTATTTGTCCCCTGCTTGTAATCAGGTTGGTCAGACAGGTAACTCCATATTGCTTTGCCTAGGCCGGGCTGGGTTTCCCTGTTGCCTCCTAAACATGTTTTTAAAAAAATGTTTTTAGCACACCTGCATAACTCTTTATTCACAGCTTGTGCATAGAATCAGGACCTGTGGGTCACTAGTTTACACATGATACTTCGTTATATTTTAGACACACTTTGTGACAACAGGGTGTTGCGGGTACTGAGCATGTCAAGCCTCTGAGTTAAAGTATGATGAGACCTTTGACAGTAGAGATTAAAGGGAATCTTGGGGTCACAGACAGCAACTTGTGTTTCGTTTCTCAGCCTTTTAGTGAGTGCAGTTCCTTTAGCTTGAGTGTTAGGGGCTCCTGCTTCATGTACAGTTGCTATCACCTGTAGCCTAGGTCTGGTCTACATTACAGACCGAGTCAGTATAACCACGTTGTCCAGGGTGTGAAGAAGCCCTCCACCCTCCTTGATGCCATTAAATTTGATGCAGCTACACACGTAGTTAGGATAATGTTGGTTAGGGCCTCTCCCACTGGCATACCTAATGTCTCTCGGGGCTGTGGAATAACTATGCCAAAAGGAGAATTCTGGCAGTATAGAGCATCTTCATTTAAGAACTAGTGCAGCATTTTAATTGTAGCTATGCCCTCAGAGTGCACAGGGAGAACAAAGTTTTAGAGGAGTACCTCTGCTTAAATTGACCTGTTTCTGTGGGCTTGTGTTCACACACACATTGTACAGCTGTAACTATCAGTAAAGTTTAAATAGCGCAATCCTCTGTCTCCCCAGATGTGGACACAAATGTAGTGGAGTAAGGGTGCTTCTGCTAGTAAATCTATTCTTGTAATTTAAAAAGAGGCTAGACTAGTGTAAGACACCCTGATGCCAACATAACTGCATCCTCAATCAGTCTCATATTCAGATCCTACCCCTAAGCTCTAACCAATATGTGACACAATACAAACCCTGCGTGTGGACCAGTGACAGTGGTGTAAGTAGTCTGCAATGTCCCAGGCTGTTACTACATTTTGCTGAGAATAGAGTGAGTGATTGTCAGAGCAGATTGCTGATGTGGGTTCAACTGGCCATATGTAAACACGGGGGAAGGTTTGATTTACACCTTACCACTCCAATGGACTATTAAGCAGATAGCGCAAATGAAGGAGATTTTCCTTTCGTTCAAAGTATCCATTCCCGCCCCCCCCCCCCCCCCCCCAAAATGGTTTTTCAGGCCAGCTTGCTTCTGTCCTCTGCATCCTCCAGACTGTGTTGGCTTGACTTTGCTCTCCAGTAGCTATTCCGCTTAAAGAACATGCATAGCTTTCTGAACCTATCTGTTCTGCTTTACACGTGTTGATGGCTTGTGACACCCTCAGCACTGTCACCTGATGGGCTGAGACCACAATGAGCCGCCTTTCACTGACAGCCTGAGCGCCTTGTAGTGCTCTCTTGCTGAGCTCAACTCTCCAGCCTGCTTCAACATAAGGAAAGCCGCACTCCTCTGCTTAAAATACAGAGAGCACAAAATACAGCAGGGCACAAATCCTCATCAGATACACTAACTAATGAAAATTCACCCTCTTCCTCTGTGTAAAGAGGGATCTGCACAGACTCCTCTCCCTCCCTGCTGTAACAATTATTTACCCTGGGTTTATTAGTAAACAAAAGTGATGTTAATTATAAAAGGTAGGATTTAACTGGCCATAAGAGACAGCACACAGAACAAAGTAGGTTACTAAGTTTGAAAAAAACAAACCCACAAGCTAAGTTTAATATACTAGATAAATTAGTTACATGTAGTATCTCACCCTAAAAATTGTTCGAATAATCTTCACAGACCAGATATCCTTCCAGCCTGGACCTAGTCCCTTCTCCCAGTTCAGGATTATTCTCTCTCCTCACCCATAAATAGGATTTGCCTAAGGCAGGAGTCCTTTGTGTGTCAAACCTGATGCCCCCTTCCCTTTCCCTTCTTGTGGAAAAGCACAGAATACGCAAAAGATTCCAGTATCAGGTGACATGGTCACATATTGTTTCAGAGCTAGTAGCCATTTCTCACAGGGTGCTTCTCAGGCTTACAGGAAAACCAAGTTCTCTCTTGCTAATGGGTCCATTAGCTCCATGTCTGATGTATTCATGGTTGTACCTGAAGGGCTATGCTCCTAAGGTTACCCTAATATAGTTTCTGTTTATTTACATTCACAAATACCAACTTGTTGTATTTGTTTGGCTTTAGTGAAAGTTTCTGTAAGTTTTGTTCATACAGAATATGTAACTGGTACCTGTCCAAGGTGGATCACTTTTTAAAGAAATGTGATTTTTAACTTAAAATGAATTTTTAAATTAAACTTTAAAACTAAATTTCAACTTGTCAACCCATCTTTAGGTTTAAATTTGGTATAATCTCTAAATAACTGATTCCTCTTTTTAAAAAACTCTTTAAATTTTAATGTTTTGAAAGCTACTTTTTTATACAGAATCAAGTGGAAAACATGTTCCTTGAACTTTTTGAGCTCAAGCTTTGTAACTGGCGCAATATCTGATGAACTTCATTAAGCATCTAGATAATTTTCAGTCTTCATAGTTGAGAGAATATTGGTGCTTTTTTAAAAATGTCAGTACTTTTCATTTCCATTGTTTAGAAAAGCTTTTTACTTATCTACTTTTGGTTTCAGTTTAGCACATATCCCTTAGTGTAGTTTTTGCAGTCTGTTCATCAGTCATCTTGCCTTGAGATTAGTATTCCCTGTGCTTCCATCTCTTTTTCTGTGTCCCTTGTTTTCTGCTTGTTGTGTCTGAAAGAATGCAACCATCTCTGCTCCCTGTCAGTAGCACATCATGAATGGCAGTGCAGTTAATCATGAAGTTCTGAACTCAAGGAGATTCACAGTTCCCTGAGATCAATACAAGTTGCTTTCGACATTCATGGCACAGCTGAATATCAGTTTTTTGGGTAGGGGGATTGTATTATCATGTGGGCCTGGGGTGATGAGCAATGGCTGCTGAACTTCTGGATGAGGAAGTCTGCATTTCTGGAACTGAATGCTGAGCTCCCTCCAGACGTGTGGCACACCACCTCCCAAATGAGAGCTGCCCTCTTGGTGGTGAAGTGTTTGGCAAACACAGCATAGAAGCTACTGACTAAACTATTACTGGTTGGCTGCAAATCAGTTTGGAGTCAGGGAGTCGACCATTGGGGCTGCATTAATGCAAGTGTGCAGGGCTAATAATCACACCCTGATGTTAAGGACCATAAATCTTGCCAGTGAGTGTGAAATAGTGCGTGGCTTTGCAGAAACAGGGTTCTGTGACTGGAGGGCTAAAAGCGTGAAAATCTAGCTTTTAGCATGGAACCACAATGGAGTACACCAATATGGAGGTATTGGAGAGGTAGCTGTGTTAGTCTGTAGCTTCCAGAACAACAAGAATACGAAGGGTTTCTTCTCTAAGGTGTTGCAGGAGCCTGTGGATCCCCATAGGAATATCAGTGCAGGGTTGTCCAGAAAGGAATATGGTGCAAATATTTAAGGAAACCAGCATGTACAGAAACCTGTAAGCAGGAGGCTTCTTTTCCAGACCAGAAAATTATAGTAAAGGATGTTGATGTGAGCACAGTGATCCTTCAAGACCAGGTGTACCCCTTAGTGCCATGGCTCAAGAAGCCTTACATGGGCAGCCTGGATAGCAGTAAGGTGTGGTTCAACAATCAGTTGAATGGATGCAGACTGACCATGGAATATGCCTTTGGCAGATTAAAGGTCTGCTGGTGATGGCTTTATTGCAGCTTAGACCTTAATGAGAATAATATTCCCGTAGTTGTAGCCATGTGTTGCATGTTGAACAACATTTGCCTGGAGTAAGTTGCTGAGGCAGAAAGCCTGGCTGCTGCTTTTGAGCACCCAGATACCAGGGCTAGTAGAGGGGCACAACCAGGGACAATTCAGATCGGGAAGGCTTTGAGGCAGAGCTTTGAGGATGGCAACTAGTAATGTCCAGGGCAAAGTAACATACTACAGTGCTTAACAAAATCAGGTTTTGCAAGGAAGCACTTGAGATTTTTGTGGGCTAGGATTCAATTCAAGCTAGCGATTAAACTGTGTATTGCTGCTGTCTGCTATCACAATTTGATGGAAACAGAGTTCTTATCATTCAACAAACTTTACTTCTTTTACACAAAAACCTACACAACCACAGACACGTGTTTGCTGGAAGGGAGAGGAGCTACTGGAGGAGGACTGACTTTCAGACCTGTGTGTAAGTCTAACTATCATTTGTAGAGGTATCTAGTGGTAGAGTGAACAGGAAAGTGAGAGGTCTCAGCAGAAAGGAAGGTGCAGGCAGAATTTGGGAAGGGCATTGGGAAGAGTTCTTAATGTACCAAAGGGGAGGGTGGGCATGCGTCTGCTGTGGGCGGGGGATTATAAGGACTGTAGCTTCTGATTTTGCAGCTCCATAACTTTAATCATTCTCTCCATTGTGTCCCTAGTATTGGTCTCATTTTCTTTTCTGTCCTGACTTTTGATTTTCTTCTACTGCTTGCATTCTGTTTTCTGCATCTGAGCATTGCATCATCTCCTGGAACATATCTACCTTGCTCCATCTCGGACACTTTCTTATCCAGCAGATATGTCTTGCTGATGTGTGTGCGTGTGCAAGGGGGGGGTCCTCTGAAGACCATGTCTGCAGAAGCGCAAGGAACACAGAAGCATGGTTAAGTACACACACAGCATTAAAGCAGTATCATAGAATGCCAGGACTGGAAGGGATCTTGAGAGGTCATTGAGTCCAGCCCCCTGCCCTCATGGCAGGAACAAGTACTGTCTAGACCATCCCTGATAGACATTTATCTAACCTGCTCTTAAATATCTCCAGAGATGGAGATTCCACAACCTCCCAAGGCAATTTATTCCACGGTTTGACCACCCTGACAGGTAGGGACTTTTCCTAATGTCCAGCCTAAACCCCACTCCCCCTTGCTGCAGTTTAAGTCCATTGCTCTAGCCTCAGAGGCTGAGAACAAGTTTTCTCCCTCCTTCTTATGACACCCTTTTAGATTCTTGAAAACCACTATCATGTCCCCCCTTAATCTTTTTTCCAATCTAAACAAGCCCAGGTCTTTCAGCCTTTCTTCATAGGTCATGTTCTCTAGACCTTCGATCATTCCTGTTGCTCTTTTCTGGACCCTTTCCAGTTTCTCCACATCTTTCTTGAAATGCAGCACCCAGAACTGTGCACGGTACTCCAACTGAGGCCTAAACAGCGCAGAGTGGAGCGGAAGAATGACTTCTCATGTCTTGTTCGCAACATACCTGTTAATGCATCCCAGAATCATGCTTGCTTTTTCTGCAACAGCATCACACTGTTGACTCATTAACTTGTGGTCGACTATAACCCCTAGATCCCTTTCTGCCATACTCGTTCCTAGACAGCCGCTTCCCATTCTGTATGTGTGAAACTGATTGTTCCTTCCTAAGTGGCGCACTTTGCATTTGTCTTTATTAAACTTCATCCTGTTTACTTCAGACCGTTTCTCCAATTTGTCCAGATCATTTTGAATTTTGACCCTATCCTCCAAAGCAGTTGCAACCCCTCTTAGCTTGGTATCATCTGCAAACATAATAAGCATACTTTCTATGCCAATATCTAAATTGTTTATGAAGATATTGAACAGTCCCAACATAGGCCGCTGCGGCACCCCACTTATTACACCTTTCCAGCAGGACTGAGAACCATTAATAACTACTCTCTATCGTAAAAATACACATCTAGAGTAATACTGATCACTTTCTCACTGACATGTGACATGTGCCAGTGAATCCCCCAAGCAGGGTGACTTTACCCAGGGGGGCATGGTGCATAAGGTCAATATTCTAAATTTTCCCCACCCTTTTCCCTCACATGGGAGTCATTGTACCATATATCTCACTCTTCAGGGTATATCTACTGCACACTTAACAGCTTTTGCTGTGGTCCCTAGGATGCTTGCCTTTGTGTTACTTTGGCCCCTGCACAAGTAATTGTGGAATGGTATGTGAGAGTGTCCTTCCATGGAGGGAAGAACAAGACAGCTCTGCTAACCTTTCAGAGTTTTCTAGAGATCTCTCTGGATCATTCCTGTGAAATCTTGGTATGCATCAACACCCTGCTCCAGTGACCTACTTAGCTGTGTGGGAGAAATGTCAGGAACTCAAACACAGGCAACCTTTAACCCTCAACCCACTGCCAGTTTTCACAAAGCACAGTCACTTACCAGGCATCTCTTCTGCTGCTTTTTTGCCGGAGTGTGACAGCCCAGACTGGCTAGACACCTCCAGGGTGGAGAATAACTTCTAAGTGGATGAATCTTTGCGTGGCCCCACCTGGGGCTCCATGTTGACAAAAGTAGGAGGCAGATGACATTTCTTCATCTTTTGGGTTAGGTTCAGTTTCTGCTGGTTTTAGCCCATCTGAGGTAACCAAAGGGCTGTTGGAGGTAGAGTCACCACCAAGGATTGTGTCCAACTCTTCAGAGAAATGACTAGTTTTCAGTACAGTACTGGAGTCTGGGTTTGTCTCCCTTGTATTCTGATATGCCTACCTCAGCTCCCTGCTTTTCACTGCAGTGTCCCTTGCTCGTAGCCCTTTTTGCACAAGTTTTGTGAAAACTTCCTCTGGCAGGAGCTCAGCTGGGACTGTGCAGCCTTCTCTCCCCAAAACTGAGCAGATCCAGTAGTTCATCGGTGCTCCTAGTGCTGTGTTGTCCAACACACTAGCCACTAGCCATATGTGGCTATGTGGCTGAGTGTGGCCAGTTGGCTTGAACAGTAAATGTATTTTCAGAATAATGTGCCTAGTTTGCTACAGTAGTATGCACAGCACTATAGTGGCCACTGGTTGGACACCACGGTCCTAGTGGAAGAACATTTTCTTAGTGGAGCTGCCATGGTCAGCTGGGAAGAAGTCAGTAAAGATCTCCAAGCTGAGCTAACAGGAAATGGAATTTCAAAAATTCCTGGGGGTTTAAAGGAGAAAGGGCCAACAGATGCTTGTTCAGCTGCAAGGCAGTGGAGTTGTCCCACAAAGCCCATCCTGACCACTCTGGCCAGTGCTACATGTTCTGAAGGCCAAGTGTTGTATGTACAGTGGAATTTGGGTAACAAAAAATTATGTAAAAATGCCATGTGACTATGGAGTGGTTTTGTTGCCAAAACTAAGGCATTTTGTCACCAAAAGTGGCATTGCCTTGTGCACACTTCTACTCTTTTGTTGTCAAAAGCTGCCTTTCAGTGAAAAATCTCTGCAGTGGTCTGTTAGCATCAGATTGTCACTAGGTTTCATTGATGTGGATGGAGGAGTTTGCATGTCTGCCTAAGCCAGCAGATCACAGACAGCACTTTGTCATGGCAAATGTCAAACACTGGGAGATCAGCCTTCTCTCTCTGTCCATTCTCTCCTTAGAGCTTGTATACGTGGGGAGGTAAGCCTGGGGTCCAGTAGTGTGTGAATGTGAAGTGTTACAGTTATCCTGGTGGAATGACCTATGTCGATGTTCTTATCTCAATTCTGGTAAGGTCATGTCTATGCTACAGACTTCTGCTGGGATGGTGCTGTTGGTTGGGTGTGTTGAGTGTGCAGGGAGGGCACTCAAGCTCCCTGATGAATGCTACTGAAAGACGACTGGGGGGGGGTGCATGCAGACCAGTGGAATGGACATGTGCAACACATCTCAAAAGCACAGGTATGAAAGGTCAGTAATTGTCTTCTCTGCCGCCACTATTTGGGATGTTGATCCGTTTCTCTAGATTAGCATTGGTCTGTTTTCTTGAAGCTTTTTAGGTAAGCCTACACTGTCTCTAAATGTGGGCCTAGTCTTGGGTTTGAATTATTATGTTTTATCCACACACACCTGTCTGACTCAGTTCAGTGAGGACTAAAGAGCCAGGTCCTAGCACCTGCTGAATCAGGTACAAATTGATCATGAGTCTTGCTGAGACTCTGCAGTGTGGACAGCTCAAGCTGCAGACCTGGGTCAGAAAGTCTGTGTAGTGAAGTATGGATGTTTTAGCACAGCTGTCAGATCTGGGCCCTTCAATTTTAAGTCCTAGGTTTACAACGCAGCGTGGGTGCTCAGGCATGGGCTTGGAAACACAAAGCCAACAAGCTCGGGTCTACTAGACCTAAGCTTATAAGGCAGTGCAGGCCTATCTCTTTTGGGGCTGAGTTACGTAACTTAGCCATCTGCTTCTGCCTAGTATGCTTCCTTCTAGAAAGTCTGTGTTCCCATTGTCAGGTCTAGAAGTATATTTTGAGGGTGTTCTCAGGACATTCCGCCTGGGAGAACTCTCTTCCTACAGACAAATGAGAATAGTTTGAAGTTATATGTCAAGGTATGAATTGCAACATTTCATAGCATTCTCCGTAGATTGGCAGGGAGAGGATTTGGAAGTGGAGCTTCATGTCAAGGAAATTCCTACCCAGGAAGTTGCCATTAAGCTTTCAAACAGTCCTTCCTTTCCTCATGTTGCTGTCCTGGGGTAGTAACTGGATGAAGGGTCACACTCAGGTGTTTCTAATGCGCTCATCACTTTACTATGTGAGTGCTGATGGATAATCTTGTTTTACTGTGTGCGTGCACAGGCCTGAACTAGTGTAAAATTTTTTTTGTTCATCAAAATGTATAGTTGTAGAGTCCTATTCCTTCATTGTAAGTATTGCAGTTTGTTTAATGAGGCTAATACAATGAAGCATGGGTGGTAGTTGTCCACAAAAATTAAATAGCTTTTCATTATCATGACTTTAAAAAAAAAAAAAAAGCTCACGTAGGATGTGATTAGGCTTAGTGTATTGCACAGCAGAATCAAGCACTGTTCCAGATCTCTTACAAGTAATTATAGTGGCACAGGCTGCCTTGCTTAGCATAGGTATAAAAATGGGAATTTCTGTTGCTCGAGGTGATACTTCTTTCTTTTCATTTTTCTAAATAACTGCACAGGATTTCCCTTCAAAGAATCCGCTCTGTAAAACCTTTAGGATGTGTTTAATTTCACAGCACTTAAGGCCAGAAGAGATCATCAGATTATCTAGTCCGATCTTTGCCACAGGCTGTGTGTAGTGTCACGCACCATTAATCAGGTGTATTTAAAGGAAAAAAGCTTTTCTGTGTAGACATAGTCACTCCTTATCACTGGACCTAAATTTGCAGTTTTTAAGTGTACATTTTGCTACATTAGGCTGATCTGACATTGCTGGTGTGCCAAGATATTACATAAAGTAATGAGCCTTGGCCCTGGAGACATGTTAGTCTGAGTTCTTCTGAGGAATCCCAAGAAGCAGTGGAATTTTGAGGAGAAGTTAAACAGCTGGGATCATGCTTATTTCTGAACTAATGATTGTTGTTACTAAAGTCCCCTGTAGCTAAAAGCCAGGGCACTATCATTATTATTAGTTGCTGTGGGCAAAGTTATTGGAGCCAAATGTTAAAGAAATAGGGAGGAGGAAGAAAAGGCAAGGTAGGGCTTGAAATTGCACTGATCTGTCTTGCTCTGTTTAGTCCTGTATTTTAAAAGATTTGCTAGATTGATGCATCAGTGGTATGAAGTCCAGCAATTTGGAATCTAACAGGATTAGAAATCACTGCATTCTAGCTGACAAGTGCATGTGGTATGTAATGCATTCATATTCCTCTGGAAGATCGAGAGATGACTGTTCAAAATCTTGTAAGCAGTGTTCTGTGACAAGATGGGCAAAGTCTTATCTTTCATTGGGCCAAGCTCTGTTGGTGAGAAAGACATGCTTTCAAGCTATATAGAGCTCTTCTTCAGTGGGAAATTTACGCAGAGTATAACTACACTATAAAATAGTCAAATTTGTCAAAGTTGAATTGGTGACTGTAGAATTTATAAAGTTGAAGTTGAGTGTCTGCACTTGCCCACAAAGTTGACTTAGTGTCCCCACTAATCCCCAAAGTTCAACTTTTGCAGCAGTGCATTGTGGGATTCTATCCCACAGTTCCCTCAACCCTGTTGCATTCTGGGTTATTTGCTGCTGCGTTTGTCGGAAAAAATTTCCCCGCAAGTGGTTGTGGGAGCATGATGTCATCTTCCCACATTGCATTGCCCTTAAGACAAACAGTCATATTTCAGAAGCTTCTTTCACCAGTGAGATACTGTTTTGTCATCTGAATCACGGAACTTTAACCAAATGTGCCCTGGTAGCACCCACTGTCTTCTTCCCAGGCTGCATTGCTCTCCTTCTCCTCCCTTTGAAACCAAAAGGCCAATTTTCAGAAGGAAATTTGGAGAAGTGGGGAATACCAGAGGGCAGTGGTGTCCAGTGGTTAGCATGACTCAAAAGAGAAGGAAAGAGAGTGTGCCTCACTTTCTAGTGGTTAAGGTCTCTTCTGTTGAAAATCATGTGAACCTTCAATCCCATAGTGGATTAAAGCTGGGTCACATGCAGCAAGGTAGGGAAGGAATGCCAGAAGGCTTATGTGTGTAATAAACTAACCACCTGTGTGAGAGAGGGAAGGAAGAGAGAGCACACAAACTCCTTTTAAGTTGGGGAGCTGTCAGCCCACATACTCAGGTATGTGTTTTCCAGATGTCTATGCCATGCTAACAGGAACCTCAGTTCTTTCCTGGGAAAAGGACACTTTGGGTGTGTCTATACTAGGAATTAACTGCGAAGGTAACTTTGAAGTAAATGGCAGAGAGTCTACACACCCTTTGAAGTAAGGGAAAGTGTGTGTATAGATGCTCAACTTGGAAGTAAGCAACTTTGAAGTTAATTTTATAGTGTGAGCCTTTGAGAAAACTACAGTAGCCAAATGGATCAGTAAAGGTGCTCCGGTAACAATCTATGAGCATTTCATGAAACCTGTAAATGTACTTGTGTTCAGTGTGGCTGGGCACCTGTTGTCCTGACTCAAGAATTATTCTGCCAGCAAATAGCAAGGGTGTTTTCCCTGTTCTGACTGTGCCATGCTAACAGGTACCTCAGTTCTCCCCTGAGTAAAGAACACATCTCACCAGGCAGGGCAGCAGGTCAGGGAGCTGTTTTCCCCCTGTGAAAATGCAGCAAACAGCACACTGCTGAGGCTGTGTGGCTTGGGACCCATGGGCTATTAAGAGGCTCCTGTTAGCATCATGCAGGCACCAGGATGAAGGGGGGCTAGCCCACAATATGACCATTTGTGGGGGTGGTCCCCCAAACCTTGGGAGCCAGTCTCTCCCCTCCAGAGGCAGCCAGCCCTCAAATCATTCCCACCTTTGGAGCCTTCACTGTGCACAAGAAAAGACATGCTTCTATCCACATGCACCTGTTTTTATTGGGACGGGGCTGGCTGGGTGGTGGGCTAAACCCCTGACTGCATGGCGCCTGGGGCGGGGCTGTCCCTGTACAAGTGTGAACCACAGAAAATAAATTTTTCAGCTCCTCGTACAAGCAAGATCCGCATAGCCTAGTCACACCATGTGGTATGGTTGGGTGGGCTGGGAGCTGGCCCACTGCATGGCACCTGGGGGACTAGCCATGTGGTGAGGGGGTAGCTAGACCCCGACTGCATGACAGCTGTTGGGGAGCAGGGCCTCCACATACAAATGTGAAGCACTGGAAAAAAAATCTCTCTCCCCTGCTGTTGTGTGCAGGGAAGAAGCCTTCCCTCCACACAGGACATGATGCCCTGCAGTCTCATGCACCGCTGTCTGGTCCTTACAGCCAAGCTGTCACATGCTGTGTTGGGGCGGGGAATAGCCTGCGAGATGAACTCAGACCCTGGCTCTCCTGATGGCTCCATGCTGATGCTCTCTAAAGTGGCTAGAGACGATTACCACATTGTTCATAAAGAAATGAATTTGAAATGTCGGGTTTCCTGGTGACCTGAAAGAACACCTTGGGGGGCATTGTGGGAGTTTCAGGGGCTAATAAAATGCATTTTAACTCTGGTTAATCTACACCATTTTAGCTTGACATTGCTAATTTGGCGTTTGAATAACTTCGTTGGAAAGTCAGTAGTACAGAAGTCAGCGTTCCAGCTGCTTAGAATCAACTTATTGAGCACTGGGGTGTAGACAGAGTTTTTAAAATAGACAAGAGAGCCTTAAATTTGACTTTCTCCTAGTTTAGACCAGCCCACGGTGTCACAGCTAAATGCAAGTGGCTAAGATATTTCAACAGGCCATTCAAGGCAAAGTGTTTGGTTAACACCATCCACCACAACTTCAGTTGTCCCACCATCCTTCCCGGTAAGCTCTCAGTAATATTCCACACCAGTATCAATTCATGGATAACCCAGTCAGTGGAGTTCTGCATATATCCACAGCTCCTTTGCATTTCACTGAGAATAGTCTCTTGAAATGTCAGTTAACTAACGCTAAAAACGTTCTGTTCCACTGTATATTTAGCTGTGACACTGAGTTTCCCAGACCTGAAGAGCTCTGTGTAGCATGAAAGCTTGTCTTTCTCTCCCCACCGAGAGTTGGGTCAGTAAGAGATTATCAAACCCACCTTGTCAGTTTAAAATCTTGTCACTTTGACAACAGTTTTGGTTCTCCCCCAAATCCCCCTGGTTCAATTACAGTAAACTCTCTCATCTGGTATTCATTCAGCCAGAACTCTCAAATATCCAGCACAAACATGCTGCTTTCTGCCCCAGAGCAGACGGTGTTCTCCCCCCCCCCCCCCCCCCGCGGCAGAACCCCACACCCTGGACCTGTGGGTGTTTCCCCAGGCCCGCCAGCAGAGCCATGCGTCCCCGGGTGTGCTGGCATACCCCCTCCCTGACCAGTTCCCAGCCCCATCCACCAGAGCTGCCAGAAGAGCCCCATACCCCGAGGCGGCTGAAGTTCCTCTGGCCCTGGCCGGCTCCCAGGCCTGGGGCTACTGGCAGAGCTCTGCACCCTGGTAGAGTTCCCTCAGCTCTGGGCCTGCTGGAGTTCCCTGAACGCAGCACCCCAGCCAGCTTCCTGGGGCTGGAGCTGCTGGTTGGGGCTCCACACCCCAGCCAGCTCACAGGCATTGGGGTGGCAGGGTCCCCTGCCCTCGTGCCGGGGATCCTGCAGCCACCTTTGCATAAGCAGCATATTTAAATATCTGGCAACTTCCTGGTTCCGGGGTTGCTGGATATGAAAGAGTTTACTGTATATAGTTTGAATATCTCTGTATCCTGTATGTAAGTGGTGTGAACGTGATTCATCTCAGGATATATTTACACAGTAATGTAGGCTTCAAATCAGGTGAACTGTGTCCAGGACCCATAGACTTGTCTACACTGAATTTTAACTCTAGGCTAAGGATTTTCTGACCCATGCTCAAACCCAGTGCTCTGGGATTCATACTGCAGTGCACAGACCTGGGTCAGATGCCTCCCACCTCCCGTGTCAACATTCTGGCCTGGTGGTTTTCAAGGTTTTTGAGCTGTGCCCCATTTTAGTTAAAATCTTTCGTTGCACTTGCTAGCCCGGATGGAATAGGTGAACACAGCCCCAGCTTGAGAACCTGCTCTAGCCCTACTGTGGGGAAAATTCTACTATCCAATCTGTTTCCCAACTGTGGTTGTTGCTACTGATGGGACACAAGGATCCATAAGGAGGGCACAAACTACCTAATGAGCTCCTTTTGGTAGCTGTCCCAGTAGCAGGATAGTTGGGGAAGGCTTTGTACTGAACTGCCATCTAATGCAAGAATTGTCCTGAGTCACACTGGCAGGAAATTGCTCATGTGCACCTGTTTTGAGGGTAACTAGGACATCTGTCTCCCGGGCTGTCAAACTATTAAACTGAAATTCTTCCGTTCTTAATTTGTAAAGTGGGACATTCAAGGAAGGCATTTTTAGTTGTTCGTTTAGTTAGTGTTTTGTCTATTTCAAAACTTGACATGTAGGTTTTCAAGGAAAAATGAATACATCCCTCTCCCAGCCTACCTGCAGTGCAGTGAGGTGCATCCCAAGGGCATGGGGTTCTGTGTGTGCCAGCACCCCACAGGATCACTTATCTCTGACCCTGCCACGCCTGAGAAGTCAGCCTGGAGGGAAGTTTTGGAGCTGACATCCACTTACTGCCCTCATAGTGCATGCTGCCCAGGTACTCCTGTGCATGCAGCCTTGAGGGAAGTGGGCAGGAGCAAGGACCAGGGAACAGAGCAGGACTAAGTGACTGCCCTACGGGGATGGGGAGTGGCAGAGCTCCTGGCTCAGTACAGCTGGGATGGGAGGTGGTGATGCACAACAGATTGGTAGCCAGAAGCTGCTTCTGCATGTCAGCTTTGCAGTGAGGAGAAGGTGCAACCACTGCCAGTGTTCAGCAGGCAATGGGTTAACCCTGATGTGAGTTGGTGCCCTTTACAAAGGGAGGGTATTGCTTACCTTGGTGATATTGAAATAGACTGCACCACATACTGTCAGCATAGAGAGGACTAAGGAAGTTGTCCGAAGGAACTCTAAAATAAAGCTGGAAGACTTCCAGGCCAAAGTCAAGTTGGGGCCCCGTTCACTGAGGTCTCAGCTTAGCAAGGGGGTGGAGTTCTTAGTCCTGCAGCATCCTTGAAACATAGGTGTGAACCCTGTGATGACCATGTGCCTGCTTTTCAACTGGGAGGTCCAGTCAGATTTGGACCCCTCCCCCCCGATGTCTAGTTACTGGAAATGGAGAGGCAGCAGGTCATCACCTGCACCAACCACTCAGCTGGGGCTGCCTCCTACCTACTGTATAGTATATCCTATTGTACGTGGTCTTGACAGATAAAGAGGAATGGATGAAAGACCTAAAAACTTAATGGTAACGTAGATACAGGTGATCACGACATGCACATATTTGTAATGTGTAAATAGAATAAAGTCTTGACCTAGTACATGCTAGGAGTGTCAGAAAATTAAGGGAAGCAAAGGGCGCAAGAGGAAGCTATGGCCTTCAGGGTTAAGGACAATGAGAAGGAGTGTTTGAAGTGTACTGGGGGGAAAAAAGAATCCTAACAATGGTATTGGTCCACTAAGATGGAAATGGTGAATTAATAACTCAGAAAAAAAAACCCATAGTATTCAATAAATACTTCTGCATTTGGGAAGGTGGGGAACAGATGATGTAGTCTCATCATATACTATCTCCCTTCCACTTTCATCTCTGGGGGATAGTAAACAGAAGCTACTACAGTTGAATATTTTAAAATCATCAGATCCAGATAACTTGCCCACAAGATTTTTAAGGGCTGAGTGAGGTGTTTGGTGGACTCTGAATATTGATTTGCAGTAAGTCTGGGAGCCCTGGGGGGTTCCTGAGGACATGAAGAGAGCTAATATGCACATTTTTGAAAAGGGTAAAATGCACTGACCTGAGTAATTAAATGCCTGTTAGTCTGACATTGATCCAGGTGCTTTAATGGAGCAGCTAATGTGAGATTTGATTAATCAAGAGTTATAAAGAATTATGTAGTCAATGAAATCAGCATTGAACTCTCAGCTGCATAAGCATCCATAGCCACTACTGCTGAAACGCCCCATCCATCCCACCTTCCTTGGCCCAGGGAAGAGTCTCTGGCTGCTAAACCTCGGTGGCCCATCGGTCTGATGTGGATACAGCTATTGAGGCTTCCATTTTCAACTTGTCCAATGTCAAGAGCCTACAGCAGCAGAAATGAGGGATATGAGTTTGGAACCGCCCTTAGCTTGTTGGCTGGCCTTATTACTGAGTGGAAGAAACTGCAAGACCATGTGGTGGTGAGGTTCCCATGCCCTGAGCTTTCATTCAGATCGATCTGTTCAGAACCATGCGCATGGGCTGCTTCCGGGAAGGGCAACATTCATTCCTGTTTTGTGTGTGTACGCAAACTGCTTGCAGTTACGGTGATTGGGAATGTTGCCTGCTGGCAGTGACTTAATATATATTATGAATCACATTGCAAATGCTCATTGCCTATAAAACGGGATTGAAGCATTAAACAAACCTTGTGAAGTCTCTACAAATGGATCAAAGTTGAAATAGGAGGATGTTCCCCCATTTCACCTATAGGGAAATGGTTACTCTGCTGTGAGTTGCCAAGGCTACCTATTGAGTCAGCAGGAAGCAGGATTTGAATTTGAGAGTTCCTGATTTGAATCTCTTGCACCACTCGCTTCCTGCTGCCTCCATGCGCTCAACTTTAGCTTTGTGTTTTAGGGCAGATGTTCCCAAAGTGTGGTCCATGAGCTGCGTTCAGGTGGCCCACAGATAGTTACTTCTAGGTGTGCAGTTGGATGGCTGCACATGAGAATGAAGGGCTGCCCACTTAATTGGTAGCTTGGCGGTAAGGCTTCACTAATTGGGTTCCTGGATCCTCCCATGCAAGGTGAGGTGGTGATCCTGGAGGGAATAAGAGATAGATAGGAGGAGGCAGTGGGGTGAGGTGGGGGAAATAAGAGGTGAGAAAGGACAGTGTGGTTGTGGTGGCCAGAGAAAGGTAGCTTTCCCCAGCTCCAGGACTGTGACTGCCAGGAAGAGACCCCCTCCTTCCCAGCCTCAGCACTGTGGCTGCTGGGGAGAGAGCTTTACTGCTATTAATTGAGTTATGTGCTTTTAGTTGTAGAGCAGAAAAGCATTAATAATTAAGTTTTTTTTTAAAGCACTTTTATCCAACGTGCTTTACAGTAGTTTGCTAATGGTACAACTACATTTGGATAGATCATTCAGTAGTTTGCTGAGACCCTCAGCAATTTCCAAGTACTCTGTGGAGAGAGGAAAAAAAAATTGGGAGGCACTGTTTTAGGATTCCTGTTCCAGCTATGCCAGTGTGTCTCTCTAAATGCCTTGAGGTGTCCATCTGTTCGGCTTGTGCTTTTTGGTATACTTGTCAATGAAATACATAAGCCATTAAGATCAGGTTTAAAATGGATTACCCATCGGCATACAGGTGTTAGAATCTTTGTTAGAGAATCAGTCCTGAGGTCTATGCTTTCCATTTCTGATGTAGAATAGTTTTGAGGGCTGCCTTTTATACAAGCTGCACTCCATACAAATTAGGAAGGAAGATGACTTACAGCTCTATTTTGCAATAATTAGGAAGAGGCCTACCTCTGTGAAGGCCACAGTGATGAGTGGGGCCTTAAGGGCACTACTATGACACAAGTACTTTGAGGTGGAAGGAGTTGGAATCAGTGGGCTAATGCTGTTAGAGCTCTGGGGGAGGGGGTTGTTTTCAGGCATTCTTTCCCCCCTCTCCATTCAGCTCACACTGGCATTTTCTCCTGTTTACACTAAGGGCAAAGGGGATTTCACCCCACTGCCCCCCAAAGAAAGAGAGTGTGGCTAGGATCCAGCAGTTTTTCTGAGTGGGAAAACAAGGGTATTTCTTCAGGGAAGAAAAAAAAGATACTTGTTTCAAAACTTTAGATGTGGTACAGCTTCAATCTTCATAAGAGAAAGCTTATACTCCTGATGCAGGAAGCAATTGTGCTTAGAACTCAGTTGTAAGCATATGAAGAACATTGCCATGACAACCACCTAGCTGTCTTTTACTGTGTGAAGGTGCAGGTGCATGCCTCTGGATCTGGACTCCATTTGTTGTTACAACTATCAAAGGCAAAAAACCCTGTTAATGCAATATTGGGGCTTACATTTTAGTGAGCAAGTAAACATTTCAAAGCTGTTCATACAGCAGCTGTAATTTGAACTTCCGTAACTGATGGCATTTTTATTCCTTTTTAACCTTATTGTAATAGGTATTTTGCATTTAGCATGCTTAGTTTGACCTAGCTGTGTTAATCCCTAATTTTGTTATGATCTCCACTCCAAGCTGTTTTGGTTATAGTTACGTCATTTTTAAGGTATGAGTTGTAGTTTGGTATAGGAAACCATTGCGTCCAGGCTGACTTGAGGAGTGAGGGGAGTACAGCGGGATTGACAAAATCCAGTAACTTTTACAAAATAGGTACAGGGTTGAGGGAGCTGAGAACAAGATGGCCTTGGTGCCCTTTCATGCAAAATTTGTGGCTGTATTTATGCCATATGGATGGCAGAAATTGAGAAATTAAATGTGAAAGGCCAAATTCTGAGTATTGAAACTAATAGGGGTCATAGTGGATCACAAGCTAAATGAGTCAAGAGTGTGTTGCACAAAAGCAAACACGATTCTGGGGTGAATTAACAGGAGTGTTCTGAGCAAGACATCAAAAGTAATTCTTCTGCGCTACTCTGTGCTGATTAGCCCACAGTTGGAGTATCATGTCCAATTCTGGGCACCACATTTCAAGAAAGATGTGGAGAAATTGCAGAGAGTCCAGAAAACTAACAGCAACAAAAATGAAAGCATAACCTCTGAGGGGAAACTGAAGGAATTAGGTGTGCTTAGGCTGGAAAAGAGAAGACTGAGGGGGACATGATAGCCAGTTGCAAGTACCTGAAAGGCTGTTACAAGGCGGAGGGAGAAAAATCGTTCTGCTTGATCTCTGATGATATGGCAAGAAGCAAATGGGCTTAAATTGCAGCAAGGGAGGTTTAGGTTGGACATTAGGAAAAACTTCCAAACTGTTAGTGTGGTGAGCCAGTGGAATAAATTGCTTTGGGAAGTTCTGGCATCTCCATCACTGGAGATATTCAAGAGCAGGTTAGATAAACATCTATCATGATCTAGATCAGCGTTTCTTAAACGTTGAGATCATGGCACACCAAACAATATTTTCCTGTGGAACACTTATGAAAATTTTCTTAAAATTGTCAGAACAAAAAAAAAAACCCCAACATATACAGCAAAAACAAAATGAGATAATTTAATCAGATATCATAGCAATGAAAAAATAACTTTATATCTGCTTTTAATAACAGAAAATATGAACCATCAATGTGTTTTTTCCAAACTCTCTCATGGCATAACTGTGGGTTGTACATGGAACACCAGTGTTATGCAGAACATAGTTTTAGAAACACTGATCTGGTCCTGCTGTGAGGGCAGGGACTGGACTTGATGCCTCTCAAGGTCCCTTTCTGTTCTAGTATTCCTAAATTATCTTCTCATAGAATCACAGAAAAATATAATATAATAAATGAGGATATACATATCTCATACAACTGGAAGGGACCCCAAGTTCATTGAGTCCAGTCGCCTGCCCTCTTGGCAGGACAAAGCACCATCCTTGACAGATTTTTTTTTTTCTAGTCAGTTTGCTCCAGACCCATAAATGGTCTACTCAAGGATTAAACTTACAACTCTGGGTTTACAAGGTCAGTGGCTAACCACTGAGCTAGCCCACCTCCTGCAGAAAAGTATCAGTAAAATAAGTGGCTGCCTCATACAATGCAGGGCTGAGGCCTTGCTAAAACCGGGTTTATTAACACCAGTCAAGGGAAGGCCTCCTACCGGCTCTCATGTGAGCACACTCTGCACTTGACCAAAGCTGGAGAGACTGGTAGAGCAGTGGAGTCCAAAAGGAAGACACCTGATTGCCACGTGCCCTTCTCCCCAATCCCCTCAGACAGGCACCCTACCCCCTGCCTCTGGTGACTCAACAGAGCCATGCTGCCAGAGCGCCCCAAGCCACGCAGCCCCGAGAACTGATGCAGTGGCTCCTTGGGCATCCCGCAGTGGCCATGCCTTGGGCGCTGCATGGCTGGCTCGGGGGCCGCGCAGTGATGCAGCTGCTCAGGCACCGCACTGCTCGGCTCTTGGAGCTAGGTGGCTCTGGTGGCACGGTGCCCTGCCAACCTGCATTCACCACAGTATCCTTCCCCATTTGCCACATGTGGCGAACAGGGAGTGTACTGGAGACCACAGGGGTAGTGTGTGTCGTACAGAGTTTAGCTGGGATGGACTAACTGGGGCTGGAGCATGCTCAGTGCATTTCATAAAATCATAGAAGAGTAGGACTGGAAGGGACCTTGAGAGGCCATCGAGTCCAGCCCCCTGCCCTCATGGCAGGACCAAGCACTTTCTAGACCATCCCTGAAAGCCATCTATCTAACCTGCTCTTAAATATCTCCAGTGATGGAGATTCTACCACCTCCCTTGGGAATTCGTTCCAGTGTTTGATCACCCTGACAGTTAGAAACTTTTTCCTAATGTCCAACCTGAAGCTCCCCTGCTGCAATTTAAGTCCATTGCCTCTTGTTCTATCCTCAGAGGCAAGGAAGAACAAGTTCTCTTCCTCTGCCTTATGACATCCTTTTAGATACCTGAAAACTGCTATCATGTGCCCCCTCAATCTTCTCTTTTCCATACTAAACAAGCCCAATTCCTTCAGCCTTTCTTCATAGGTCGTGTTCTCTAGACCTTTGATCATTCTTGTTGCTTTCCTCTGGACCCTCTCCAATTTCTCCTCATCCTTCCTGAACTGCGGTGCCCAGAACTGGACACAATACTTCAGCTGAGGCCTAACCAGCGCAGAGTAGAGCGGGAGAATGACTTTTTGTGTTTTTGTTCACAACACACCTGTTAATGCATCCTAGAATCATGTTTGCTTTTTTTGCAACAGCATCACACTGTTGACTCATATTTAACTTGTGGTCCACTATAACCCCTAGATCTCTTTCTGCTGTACTCATTCCTAGGCAGTCCTTTCCCATTCTGTATGTGTGACACTGATTGTTCCTTCTTAAGTGGAGCACTTTGCATTTGTCCTTATTAAACTTCATCCTGTTTACCTCAGCCCATTTCTCCAGTTTATCCAGATCCTTTTGAATTATGACCCTATCCTCCAAAGAAGTTGCAACCCCTCCTAGCTTGGTATCATCTGCAAACTTAAGTGTACTTTCTATGTCAATATCTAAATCGTTAATGAAGATATTGAACAGAACTGGTCCTAAAACAGACCCCTGTGGAACCCCACTAGTTATACTTTTCCAGCAGGATTGAAAGCCATTAATAACTACTCTCTGGATACGGTTATCCAGCCAGTTGTTCACCCACCTTATAGTAGCCCCATTTAAGTTGTATTTGAGTAGTTTATCAATAAGTATATTATGTGAGACCGTGTCAAATGCTTTACTGAAGTCTAGGTATATCACATCCACCGCTTCTCCCTTATCCACAACACTCGTTATTCTATCAAAGAAAGCTATTAGATTGGTTTGACATGATCTGTTTTTAACAAAACCATGCTGGCTGTTCCCTATCACCTTACCGCCTTCCAATTGCTTGCAGATGATTTCTTTAATGACCTGCTCCATTATATTTCCTGGCACAGAAGTTAAGCTGCCTGGCCTGTAGTTTCCTGGGTTGTTGTTGTTCACCTTTTTATAAATGGGTACTATATTAGCCCTTTTCCAGTCTTCTGGAATCTCTCCCGTCTCCCATGATTTTCCAGAAATGATTGCTAAAGGCTCAGATACCTCTTCTACCAGCTATTTGGCATGTTGGAGTTCTGTGAAGATAGGGCATGCTCTTTATCAGTAGAGTAACCCGAGATTTTAGCAGCCAGCACACCTCTAATAAGCCTGATAAATGAAAATATATAATAAAAACATGATTTTTGGACAAATCTGTGCGGATTTTCCTTGTTCTCTTATTTTTACTTCCAAACTTACCTCATTTCTCCTAGCCATTCACCATGTTAGGCACCCAGGCACCACTAACCGTGGTGACAACTGAAATGAAGTTGCTAAGCACCTCTGCCATTTCCAGTTTCTCCCTGTTGTTTAAGCAGTGGACCTATCCTGTCCTTGGTCTTCTGTAGAATTTTTTTTTTTGTTACTCTTGTTTTGTGCCTTGGTCTTTTTAATTTTTTCATTACACGCTTGTGTTATTTGCTTATATTCATCTTTTGGGCATTGACCTACTTTCCACTTCTTATACAACTCCTTTTTGATTTTTAGATCATTTAAGATTTCCTGGTTAAGCCAAGGTTATCTCTAGCCATACTTACTAACTTTCCTATGCAGTGGACTAGTTTGCTCTTAGGCTCTTAATAAAGTCCCTTTGAAAAACTGCCAACTATCTTCAGTTGTTTTTCCTCTTAGTCTTGCTTCCCATGGGATTTTACTTACCAGCTCTGAGTTTAGTAAAGTCTGCTTTTTTGAAATCCATAGTCTTTATTTTTTTTGTTCTCCCTTCTGCTGTTCCTTTGAATCGTGCACTCTATTGGAATTTCATGATCACTTTTACCTAAACTGCCTTCCACTTTCAAATTCTGAACCAGTTCCGCCCTGTTAGTTAAAACGAAATTTAGAACAGCTTTCCACCAGTACTTTTCTCAACCTGGAAAAAAAATTCTCTGATACATTCCAAGAACTTGTTGGTTGATCTGTGCCCTGCTGTATTATTTTCCCAACAAATTCCTGGATAGTTGAAGTTCCCCATCTCTACCAAGTCCTATACTTTGAATGATTTTGTTAGTTGTTTAAAAAAAGCCTCATTCACCTCTTGTACCAGGTTAGGTGGTTTGTGGGCATGACCCTTGTTTTTTAACCCCTTTTAACCTAACTCAGAGACTCTCCTATGTCCACCTCAATCTCAGTCTGAGTGAATATAGTTTTTAATATATAAGGTAACACCTTCTCTGTTTTTCCCTGTCTATCCTTCCTGAGCAAGCTGTACCCTTCAAAACCAAGTCTACTCACGTATTATCCCACCAAGTGTCTCTGATACTATTTTGTAGTTATGTTTGCTTACTAGCATTTCAAGTTCTTCCTGCTTATTCCCCATACTACTTGCATTTGTGTACAGACAACTAAGCTAGAGTAGACCGCTGAATTCCAGGAAGGTTGCTTTCCTGGGTAACCTCACATAACTCAAATTTAGTGCAAGTCAGGAGTAGCTGGGAACCAGGTGGCAGCTCAGTTTCCTGGCTCCCCTCCCAGAATGGAGGGAAGCTGGTAGTCAGGTGGTAGCTTGGGTCCTGGTTCCTCTCCCTTGGCAGGAGCCAGGAAACCGACTAGCACATCACTGATCAGTTTCCCAGCTCCTGGTGGGTGTCTGAGAGTCAGAGTTGGCTGCTGCCCCTGACAGGAGCCAGAAAACCACCCAGTGCAGCAGCTGGTTAGTTTCCCTGCTCCTCTGAGTGGTGGGGAGCTGGCACCTAGTAGCCTAGAGCCAGACGCCAGCTTCCCGCTCCTCAAAGTCGCATTAACCTGAGATACGTGCACTCAACTTGTGTAGCTCTCGGGGTTCTACCGTACTGATTTAATTTCGTGCTTTGCCTTCTCAGTTCTTTGTTGTTCCTCTATCTCTGCTATTACAGTCCATGTCCCCCCCACCCCCCCGCAATTGCTGACCCCTCTCTCAGGTTTCCATGTTTTTCACTTACCTGTGGGCTTTGTTCAACTGCCCCTGTCTAACCTAGTTTAAAGCCCTCCTCACTAGGGTCGTGTCTACAGTTGAGCAAAACTTTGAAACGGCCATGCGAATGGCCAAATCGGAAAATACTAAAGGGGCACTGAAATGAATATTCAGCGCCTCATTAGTATTCTCTGATTTGGCCATTAGCTTGGCCATTTCGAAGCTCTGCTCAAGTGAAGACGTAGCCTAGGAGTCTATGTCCAAATACTCTCTTCCCATTCCTTGATAGATGAACCCCATCTCTGCTTAGCAGTTTTTCCTGGAATAGCATCTTATGATCAACGAAGCCAAAGCCCTCCTAGCAGCACCATCATTGCAGCCAGGCATTCACCTCCAGGGTGCACTTCTCTGCCTGGGCCCCTACCTTTGACCAGAAGGACTGAAGAGAACTCCACGTGCACTCTAAACCCTCACTCATACTCCCAGAGCCCTGTAGTCTCTTTTGATCTCCTCAAGGACAAACCTTGCAGTGTCGTCAGTGCTCACGTGAATGAGTGGATGTGGGATAGTAGCCACAGGGCTGGATAATCCTTGACAGTCCCTCTGTATTGATTTGGATATGGGCCCTGGCAGACAATATGTGTCTCTGAAATGCAAACTGGCCAAGTCTTCTGTAGCCTCTCAAGTGCGTTGTTCACAGAGGGTAGTGCCCTTAGCTACAGTAACAGAGGTGTTTGCTATAGGCAGGTGTGTAGGCCCTGTGAGTAAACCCTGTGGATGTCCCAGATGGAACTAGGGAGGTTTCACAGGATTGATTTTTAAAACTGGAAAAACCTAGAACTTTTTTTTTTTTTTTTTTTAAGAAAAGGTGTTTAAGAAAAGCATTAGGTGCTCAGTCAAGTGGTCAGAAGTTAGATGATAAAATTTAGGGTGCTTGTGTAATCTTAATGTGGACCACTCAAATGTATACATTAGACTTTTAATTGCTCAATCACTTACTCCTTGTAAAAGATCCTCTCTGATTTGGCATGCACAGGTTGCTACTGGTAGTCTAAAAGGGACAGATATTTCCTTGTGTTTAAAGCATGAGGTAGGACTGGCAAGTGGCAGGGCCCATGCCAGTTTAGGCCACACGCTCCTGGGTGATGTTAGACAACACAGTGGCAGAATGCACATTCACAGGGGAATGGTAAAATAAAATAAGGTGTAATTAAGTCTTATCACAGACATGCTCCAGCTACA
Source organism: Carettochelys insculpta (assembly GCF_033958435.1). Taxonomy (NCBI): domain Eukaryota; kingdom Metazoa; phylum Chordata; order Testudines; family Carettochelyidae; genus Carettochelys; species Carettochelys insculpta. Next base: position 629,497 of record NC_134147.1, read on the forward strand.
TTTACAGTCTTGTAAGAATGAAACAATGACTCTAATCTGTCCATTTTAACTACTAGCTCTTGCTTTTTGCAGCTTTTGCCAGTGGACTAGATTGGATTAGAGTAACAGAGCAGTTATAGCCCCATCCTACAGCTCCTTTGGTTCCTTTCAAAATATGTGCAGCAACAGAGGCCTCTTGTGGCCAGTTGAGGAAAAACTTCATCTCCGTGTTTCCCGTGCCGGACCCAGATGTATCTCAGGTCTTCTGCGCTCAATGTGACTGCAAAGGACTGTACCCTGTGAGGTTTGCCGTAAAAGGTTTCTCAGCTTCAGTCATTGGGGCAGGCATCACCTTTCCACAGCACAACTGCCTGGAGTAGCTCTGTTCTGAACTGGAATGCTGTGAGCAGGTTTTGTCCCTTTCCTGATGCAGCTAGAGATGCTAATCAGTTAACTGGTAAGCACAAGGCTTACCAGTTAATTGGCCCTTGCCAGTTAACTCCAGTGGCGGCCGGCCAGGCCAAAGCATCAGTGGGATCCTGTTGCTGTAGCATGGCCATGTAGTGAGACCTAAGTTAAGTGCTATTGTTTAACTGGCTAAGTGTGTTAACCTCCCTCGCTACAGCTGTCTAGCTGCTATCCTATGGTCTTCCTGCTACATTTCGGGAGTGATGAAACTATAGCTGTGGTGGGTCATTGGTACTTCCCTGCTGGGCTGTGGCAACGTCACAAGCGGGACAGGAGTTCATATGACCCTGCCTGAGACTGGGGAACCTTCTCCCCACACTACCATGGGCATGCAGGAGAGGGGGAAATCAACAATCCTTTACAGCTCCTTGATCCTCTGCTGTAGCCTGGGCTCATATACTAGGTGCAAGTCAGGTGGGGAGGGGTGTTGAGAGGACCTCATGCTGCAGAGTGCTGGGAATAAAAACTTTGACACCATTGAGGCTGCGGGAAAAGGCCCCATATGACTCTTGCCTAGGTCTGCCCTAATGTGTGGCTGATGTCCTGTGCACACCACCATCTTGCCCCTCTGCTGGCCTTCTCCTTGTGAAAAGGCAGGGGATGGAAATGGGATTCTGTTATCCTTTCTCATGTGGGTCAAGCCCTGACTCGCTTCCAAGAAACCCCGCAGAGGCTGTCTGCACTTCACAGCAACTGACACTTGGGTCTGAGCACTCTGCTTAGCGTAGGCCAGGTTGGAGCATCATTACAACCAAGACCTGCTTGTGTTACTATTCCTGCACTGTGTCTGCACTTGTCCGTGTCTCTCAAGGGGCATATTCCTTAATTCTTTGTGCTGAGGCTGCCTAGCATTATTGTTTCCCTGTCAGTTGCAGAACTTGTCTGTCTTCTGAGGGAAGTTGTGGGAAGGGTATTGGGGGGATATCGGCATGTGAGTGAAGGTGTTTGGTTTTGTTTTGCCTGCATCCTCACAGCCAAGTGTGCAGTTCCAGCCTGAGTTAAATTGGAGTCCCAATTCTATCCTGGATTGAACTGGGTCAGCTGATCTGTGCATAAAGCACCCTCAGACCCTGTTCTGAGGGTCTTGTGAATGGATGGGAGGGGGTTTTGGGCTTAGACCTGGGAAAGAGTTCAACTTAACTATGCAGCTTGCCCCCCAGCGTCTCTCGGGCAAGGGTCTATCTTCTCTTCATGCGATGACATCAGTTTTGCAGCACCCAAGGCCTTGCTGGATGCTTCACAAGCAAACAGAGTAGGCTCCTGTTATGCAAGGCTTCTGATCTCAGAGATTCTCAGCCCAGAAGGGACCACTGTGATCATCTAGTGAGACTCCCTATATAGAACAGTTCAGAGAGGTGCCCCACTAATTCCTAGAGCAGAGCTTTTGGAAAAGCAGCCCATGCTGAGTTTAAAATTGAGAGATTGTTCTAGTGGCTAATTACTCTCACCAGTATAAATTTGCACCTCATCGCTGATCTGAATTTGTCTAGCTTCCCACCAGTGCAGCAGGGTCTTCACAGAAGCGAAGTGCCCAGCAGGCTGGCATGGGTAGGTTATGCTCAACATGTGCAAATTAAACATTCACAAACCAAGCCCTTAGAGAAGGGTTTGAAGGAGGATGGGCTTTGCTAGGGAGATTCTTCCATATGTAAGAGGCTGCATGAGAAAGCACAGGAGGCATGTAAGGGCGACTGGTGAGGAAAGGCTGGGAACGCCAGCATGGGGGCGGTAGTAATGTCGGTTACTAGCTCACCGGGGTACAGCAAGGCCTAAGGGCCATGGGCTTGATTCGGCCTTCCATTTTTGTGGGAGGAGCCTTTGGGGACTTGGACTGAAGAGTTCAGAGTGACCAATCTGAGCAGCTGTGTTTGGAAAGGACTCAGGGCAAGCAAGGGGCCATCTTTGGGCCAGTGAGGAGAGGCCGCGTTGTCAGACAGTGAGGGCCGAGGTGAGTTTGGCTGGGTTGGTGAAGTGGAAAGGCCAATGTTAGAGATGCTGCTTTTGCTTGCACAGCAGTGTTTTACATGGCCTTATGTGTGGGTCAAGAGGCAAGGCGGAATCGTAGAGGACTCCAGGTTACAGGCCTGAGTGACCATGGGCTGGTGGGGTTCATAGGGCTCCAGGAGAGCTGGGAAGTGGGGCAAACAAGCCTGGTATAGTAGGCAGATGGTGGAGGGTGCAGTTGGTGGCAACGTAGGACAAGTAAGGGCTATGCTCCAAGTCGAGGCCAAGGTAATGATTGGTGGAGCGAGTGGAAGTAGTGTGATAGAGGCAAGGAGGGGGGTTGAAGGATGGTGCTCAAGCCTGTGTTCTGGCTGGCAGTTTTTGCTGTCTGGAGGTCAGATGGGAGAGGTTACAGCAGTCCTCCCTGAACACTAAAATGGTGGCAGCTTCCCAGAGAGAAAGTGGGATCCTAGAAATGTGATGGCAGAATTGGCAGGGTTTGTATTCCTGGAGGATTTTTCTGTGCACCTGTGCTGCTTTTGCTGCTGGATATTAGGGGTGGGGGCAGGGAGCGGTTGGCAAAGGGGGACATCTCTCTCATAATGTGTGCTGCATTGTGACACCACTTTATTATTGACAAGAATGTAATTTTCTAAGTGGAATCAAAATACTAGATTTCTTCCAGCCATCCCTTGACAAACCCTTGTGGGAAAGTCCTGCTGGCTCTAAAGAAATGAGTGCCTGCAGACTTGGCAGCTGGGTGTGGGGTAGGGAGCAGGACACCAGGAGCACATGCAAGTCTGTGCCTGTTCGTGTGGGCAGGGCTACAGGTATGGTGGAAGGTTTCCCTTTCTTCATGGAAAATCTGTTGGCCTCTCTGTGGTAAAAGTTACTAGGGAGATAAGCCGAGCAGTGAGGTGAGAACAGCTCTGGTCTCATAGGACTCTCCATTGTTTTTCAGATTGGAACAAGACTAGTTCCTGGGATTTCCAGCCGTGGCTGTCTGCCCCTCGTGAAGCTGCCCCTCTCCCCCCAGCCCACGCGGCTCTCCCCATGCCCCAAGCGTGCAACTGGTGCCAAACGCAATGTGTGTTTGTCAAACCATGGAAGTGGGCAAGTATGGCAAAAGTGCCAGTCGAGCAGGAGAGCGAGGGGTCCTGCTGGAGCCTTTCATTCACCAGGTGGGCGGCCACAGCAGCATGATGCGCTATGATGACCACACTGTTTGCAAGCCCCTCATTTCCCGAGAACAGCGCTTCTACGAGTCCCTGCCCCCGGAAATGAAGGAATTCACACCTGAGTACAAAGGTGAGCCACAGTGCCGCTGCCAGGGTAGTCTCACGCTCTGTGGGGCTCCTGTAGCTGGGAACAGGTTCTATTCATTGGGTTCTTTTGCCATTCCCTTTCCTTCCGCTGCGCACCAGTGATTTGATGAGAACTGCACGGTGCTGGGATATTCTCGGAGCGCATGTCCAGGGATGAGTGAGCAGGTGATGCTCAAAGTGATGATTTCGGTGCCAGGCTTCAGCCTGAGAAGATTCCTGAATTAGCCTCTGACTGAGCCCTGTTGGCTGTGTGTGGAACAGCTGGGATAGTGCTGGTTTGAACGCTGCCCAGCCTGCCTTGGAAGGCTTGTCCTTCCAGTCTCCATATCAAACAAAGAAGTTGTAAAACGGCGTGGATGTGTCCCTCTACATGCAGCTGCGTGTTGAGTGCGCTGAGTTCCAGCACTGGGGAGGAATGAATATGGAGCTATTCCCTGGGGGAAGTTCCTGCTTTTGGATGGCTGACAGAAGCAGAACTGAAAGAGCTGTTTCCTCTGAGCTCCCCCTAAGCTTCCCACAGTGCTCAGCATTGCTGCCTGTGGTGCACAGCATTAAGTGCACGTAGAACGGTGACGTTTCAGCTCTTTTCAGGACTTTAGTTTTACGGGATGCACCAACAAGAACAGGTGCTCTTTGGAAAATGACACAAGGGAACTGTGAAAGCAGATGTTCTGAAGCTGGTGCTAAAAACTTGCGTTCACCTATTGCTTGTGAACATGGGGAATGGGGATATTTGAACATGTTGAGCTATCATCCTTTCAAGGTGGGTGCCTGATCTGCTTTGCAGGTACGCTGCCTTCCTGGAGATATAGAGCGACTTGATCTTGGTATCCTGTCCATTTTATGGGAAATAATAAAATTCCAGGTGCCTCCCATTGTCCTGGCACAAACAAACCCCAAGTTTGCTTTATTTTGTAAGTTTGCCTACAAGTTTTGGTGGTATCCTGGTTTGCCATTTAGAAGGAGTTCTTGATTGTATGGATAAACAGTTTCTAAAATATATTATAAATGTGTGGGCCTTACAAGACACTCCCCCATGGAATATCAAAACAAAAAGCAGTCAAGTAGCACTTTAAAGACTAGCAAAATAGTTTATTAGGTGAGCTTTCGTGGGACAGGTCTGTCCCACGAAAGCTCACCTAATAAACTATTTTGCTAGTCTTTAAAGTGCTACTTGACTGCTTTTTGTTTTGATAGTGTATAGACTAGCACGGCTTCCTCTCTGTTACTATTCCCCATGGAATAGTGTGTGTCACACCTGCATAACTCAACCACTGACCCAGCTTCTAGGTAGATAGCTCAGGAGTGCTGGTATTGGGATTCTGGGGCTCGATTGGTGACCTGAACAAGATGTGTGATTCAGTGGTTAGACGGGATGAGCAGGAGATTTAGTACATTCACTTCCAAAGGCAATGTGGATGAGGCTTGGTTTCCTTCCTACTCTACTGAACTGACCTGCATCCTCAGTAGTTGAATCTCTAAAATGGGTGGTGGGGAAAGATAGCTGCCAGCTCCTGCAGTAGGTATGGGGTCTCAGTAATAAGGGTCTGGGTATAGGGCTCAAAAATGTAATCAGTGGCTGATGGAATGGGATTCTTGAACGCATGTCTGAAGGGTTTTGTGGCAGTCGTGCCTTGCAGCATACATGCAGTATTGCTGTAAGCTGTCGCTCCTTGCTGTGCAGCCTCTTGGAGCACTGAAATGAAGCATCGGGAGCTGAAGGCTTGCTCTTTTTTGAGTGCAGAACCAAAACAGGAGTGTTGTGTGAATCTTTCCTCCTGTTCCCTCGCTAGGGACAAAAGCTGTACATTTGATGGGGTTGTATCATGGCAACCTCTCAGCCAAATGCCCCCACATCTGCATCAAGAGTTTTCTCCTGGGTCCTGAACTGGACTGTCCATTTTCAGACTGCCTGATTTGCATATGATTTTTAAATAGGGTTGAAACTGGAGTGTAAACAGAAGCCCTGTTGCAACCCTCACTGTGGAGGGGGAAGTACAACTAGATAACTCCCAGGACTGGTGTGGTATGTGCTGCCTCTGCTTGCTTACTCATGCTACTGAGGAGTAAAATGTCCATTGTAACAATCTGTGCCAAGTTAGGACTGGGAGAGCCAAGCCTGACCAGAGATCCCAAATGGAAATGCTGCTGTGGAGCCTTCTGTTGGCTCTCCAGTGATGAGCACATGGCTGTTATCTCTTGCTGTCACAAACAGGCACTCGTTTAATTTAGCATACAAAAAATGCCTTGATGATCTTCACTGAGACATCATGAATTCAGATTTCAAGCTAACTTCTTGTGCCAGAGCTCTCTGCTGAGAATACCTAGGTCAGGGATAGGGAACCTATGACCCGTGGGCCAGATCTGGTCCCTGGTTTGCCTTGATCTGGCCTATGGGAGGCTAGGGGCGCTCTCTCCACAGCGTGGAAGGCTGGCGCTCCAGCCTCTAGTGCTGCTTCGAGTCATAGCATCCCATCCCTCAGCCCTCTGCTCTGGGGCTGGAGCACAAGTGCTGGCTTCCCTGCTGCAGGGGCAAGCAGTGATGAACCAGCAGTAAAGGCCCTGCCTGGCAGTGGGGAGAATGCTGCTCTCTGCACTGGTGCTCCCCTTCCTCCCCCAGCTGGAGCTCTGTCCCTGCACTCACCTGCAGGCTCCACCCTTGTCGTTCCCATTGGTTGAGAATCACCACCAATGGGAGAGGCAGGGGATGGTGCCTGCAAGTGCAGAACAGCACAGTACCTCTTAAGCCCCCCCACCAAACAGGAGCTGCTCTGGGTAAGTGCCCCAATCTGCTGCCCCACCCCACACCCTAGCTCCCACAAAGACCCTGCGCCCCAGCCCTCTCCCACACACTGAGCCTCTCATTTTTGATCCCTCAAAATCTGCTTGCCCTGGGCCCCCAAAAGAGTTTATTTAGTCCTGTGTGGAAAGCCTGAGCCTCCCCTCCCACCAGGGCACCCTGGTCCCCGAGTTGCATCACTGAGTCTATGCAGCTTATGTTAAGTCTGCTTATGCTTTTCAGCTGGGGACATATTGGTGAGTGATTAGCTTCCCCCCAGCTTCACTTGGGGGCCAGGTCAGTGAGGGGTGGGGTGTTTGGTGTGGGTTTTTTTGGCTTTTCGCCTGGGTGTGGCCTCCTACTGATTTTTCTGTGGGTCATTGGCCCCTGATCTCCATCCTGGCCAAGATGAATTTCCTGCCAGTTCTCCTATCAAGTGACTGGAAAAGTGCCTTGCTGAACTAAAGGCATCCCACAGCTCGATCCGTAACTCTTTGGTGTGATCATCTGAGAGCTGTTGCACCAAGCCTTGCTTGGGCCTCTCCCATGGCGTTGTCCCTAGGGATTACCGTCTGCAGTTAGTCCATGCCTTGAGCAGCAGCTGTGGAAGATGGAGTGGCAGCACTGCTTAAGCACCAGCTTGCTGTATGCAGGGTGCTGGGAGAGCCTTGTTTGCATTAGCTGAAGGGAAGACTGGTACCATCAGATAGGAGGTGAATGTTCCAGGCTTTCTGCAAAGTGGGGGTGACGTGTCACTGGATCCCCCTCTAACTGCGGAGGGTGCCCTGTCTCAGGCATTCTTCTGCTGTTGCTTTGCTAGGGGCCCCTTGCTCATTGCTGCTTGTTTTTGTGCCAGTGGCTGGGTGGTGTGGTCTGGCTGAGGAGCTTTCATTGCAAGCTCCTGAGATCCCTTCCCGCAGAACTGTTCCATAGTCCTAGGTCTGGTCTGGTGCTGTCTGCTTTCTCTTCCCTGCTGCACCCCTCTTCCAAGAGCACTGTACTGCCAGCCGCAGACCTGCCCGGCTCCCCAGAGGGACTGCTTGCATTGATGGGCTGCCTCTCTCTTGCAGGGGTGGTGTCCGTCTGCTTTGAGGGGGACAGCGATGGCTACATCAACCTGGTGGCATATCCCTATGTGGAGAACGAGGCCATGGAACAGGATGACGTGCCAGAGAGGGACCAGCCCCGGCGCAAACACTCCCGTAGAAGCCTGCACCGATCCAGCAGCGTTGGCGAGCACAAGGAGGAGAGAGCCAGCCTGGGAAGTGACAACCCAGAGAGGTACAAGCACTGGGGCTGGGAATGGTGCAGCCTGCAGGCATGCCACTTCTGGGTCTCTTGGCTAGCTCTGCGGTTTCCTAGCAGAAAAGATCTGCCTTGCGCTCCCTGGGTTGTGCACTGACTGGCCCAAGCCTTGCTGAATTGTGGTCCCTGGTATGCTTCTCAGTGTACACACCTGGCTGTCACACACTGCCCACTACTTGGAGGCATCTTGTCCCAGACACTGAGCTGGTTCCTCCCAGCTCAGGTTTGCTCAGGCTGGAACTCTGAGGACTAGCTGCCTCTCTGTGGTGCATTCCTGAAGGTCACTGTCTTGAATTCTCTGCCTTTGCATGTTAGGGTGGTCTTGAGGAAGGTACCCCTCCGAAGGCCGTGCCCTCAGCTAGACCCTGCTGCTGCTTTGTGTGGCAAGGACCCTCCAACGTGGAGGCTCCTGGAAGAATTACTGGCTTTCCCTGAGACCAGAGGAGACATTGCTGGGTTGGGGAAGGAGTATGAGAGGCTGGGGAGATAATCCATTGCTAGGAGAAGTAATAAGGTCTGGTGCCATACTCTGACTACAGTCTGTTACAGGTTAGCTGTCTCGCCACAGACTGCCCAGCATGCGTGTGTTCTCTTCTTTGTGCCAGCAGCATCCAGGAAGCAAAGAGCCCCAAGATGGAGCTGCACATCCCATCCGATGTTCCATTTCAGATGCTGGATGGAAACAGTGGCCTGAGCTCTGAGAAGATCAGCTACAACCCCTGGAGTCTGCGCTGCCACAAGCAGCAGCTGAGCCGCATGCGATCCGAGTCCAAGGACCGAAAGCTCTATAGTATCCTCTGGAAAGCAGAGCCAGGGAGCTGGCTAACCTGCCAGAACAGTGCTGGCAAGGCCTTCCCACGTCTGCAAGGGGTGGCTGGCACCTCTCCTATGGCTTGTGGTCAGGGCACACTCAACCTTTACCATCAACACAAGCAGAACCAGCTGTACTCAAGGCTGGGCCCCCTGTTTCATTACTCCTTCTATCTGCCCCTGCAGCAGTGTCTGGCCAGGCTTCTGTCCAGACCTGGTAGTGCCTCCTGGCTAAGTGTCATCTGTCTCACAAGGCCATGTCTCTCCTTCCCTTTCTGGGTCCTTGGTCAGAGACTGGACTCATATTCTCTTGGCCAGTGCTACTGTCCTAAGGGCCTTCTCAGCTGTGCAGTGGTCCCGGAAGCCCCATGGAGGTGCTTAGTGCTGTGATGAGGAGAGTTGACTAGCCCCATCATTGATGTGCTGCAGCAGGAGGAAGTGCCTATGTCCATGCTGGGGTTGCTGCAGCAGGGAAAGAGCTGGGGGAGTCCTCTCCCCCTGGGGCAGCCTGCACTCCAAGCCTCTCTTCCTCTGGCCTACCTCAGAACCCACACCACAAGCTACAGCACTCTCTTATACCCAAACCTGAGCCCTGTCCCATGTGCCAAACATGTAGGCCCACATGAGTTGTGTTACACGTGCCAGTATAGAGGTGATGTGGTCATGCCTCACATCACCTCCGTGTTGGTGCACATAGTAAAATTAATTTCCATCTTATGTGGGAAAAATTCAAGGGAGCTCTGCTACTGTCTTGTTTGCTGTTTCCTTCCCTTCATGCCCTTCCTCTTCTCCTTTTTGGTCTCCTGTGCCCCTCTTCCTGGCTCCTTTGACACTGACCCCCTCTTGTCCCCTGGCACCTATACCTGGACATGTAACAGCTCCGGGAGTCCCCAGAGAACCCCGTTGATGTCTGCTGGTTGGTAGCTCTGAGAGAAACTCTCCTTGACTGCCTCGCTCAGAGTTCCTTTTGCTGGAGAACGTGGTGCACCATTTCCGGTTTCCTTGTGTGCTTGACCTGAAGATGGGGACCAGGCAGCATGGAGATGATGCTTCTGAAGAGAAAGCTGCTCGGCAGATGAAGAAGTGTGAGCAGAGTACCTCGGCCACGCTGGGAGTGCGAGTCTGTGGAATGCAGGTACAGTATGCCCGGTAGTCTCTGGGGCACAAAAACTTTCCCCACCCCTCCTCAAACGTCCCCAGCCCGGGGGGAAGCTCAGCAGAGTAGCGTCCTCTGCTGGCAGTGTTTCTGTGGCACTTCCTCCTTGACAGCCTGTCACTGCTCACGTGCCTGGAGTGCAGGCTGTTCCTGGCCACTTCCCTCTGCTCTCCTGCGGTGAAGGAGGGATGCGTCCCTAGCCTACTTGCACAGGAACTGAATGTACTGAGTGTTCCAGAGAAGGACTGAAAACTCAGCCAGCCTAATTAGGAGGGAGTCCAGCAATTGATGCCTGTTCCAGCCAGGTCACTGGTGCCTGTCACTTGGCTCCAGTAGCATCTCACACAGTGTCAGACCATTTGTGGCTTGCTGTGTTGAGTGGAAGGGAAGTGCCTCTCTTCCCGTCTCAGTATGCCCTGATGCGTAAGAGTTGCGTGACCCTGTGCTCCTACCCTGACTACTACGATGGGGAGACGCTGCTCACAGTAGAGGGCCTAGTGCTTTTGGGAATCTGATTCCGCAGCAGCAGGTGCCACCGGTCAGCTGTACCACGCAGAGAAGACCCCTCCATTCCATATGGCTCAGCTGCTAACAGGTGAAGGTCTTCCCCTTGCCCCCTGCTTTGGACACACTGCTGCGCTGATGGATGAGCTGCACTCTGCTCCTGGAGGGGGAAACCTGGCATGAGCAGCCTTCAGCAGCACAGGCGGTGTGAGGAGGCAAGGTCCCACCTTATCTGTAAGGTTACCAAAGGCGTTGGACAGACCTGCCTGCCATTTGGTCTCAGGAGGCCCTCTCAGTGCCCTGGTTCAGGCAGGCCAGCCTTTTGGTGCAGCTGTGTGTACTCCCCAGCTAATGTGAGCTCTGCTTTCCTAGGTCTATCAGCTGGACACGGGGCATTACTTATGCAGAAATAAGTACTATGGCCGTGGTCTGTCCATCGAGGGGTTCCGCAGTGCCCTCTACCAGTACCTCCATAATGGTCTGGAGCTGCGCAAGGACCTCTTTGAGCCCATTCTCACCAAGCTCCAGAGCCTGAAGGCCGTGCTGGAGAGACAGGCATCCTACCGCTTCTACTCCAGCTCCCTCCTCATCATTTACGACGGGAAGGACAATAGGGCAGGCATGTTTGTGGAGCGCAGGGCAGAGATGCGCCTGAAGCGGGTGGACACCTTTCTCGCGGAGAGCCTGCAGGACGACTCCAGCACGGAGTGCAGCCCCTCTGCCCTGCCCAAGGTGGATGTGCGCATGATTGACTTTGCACACAGCACATTCAAAGGGTTTCGGGATGACCCCACTGTGCATGATGGACCCGACATGGGCTATGTATTCGGGTTGGAAAGCCTCATCAACATAATGGAACAGCTGCGAGAGGAGAACCAGTAGCCCTGGGCTGCGCCCGTCCATTCCTACCCTGACGGTGGGAGCAGGAAAAAGCAAACAACTTTGGAGTTCCTGGTTTGCTGGCTCCCTTGTTTCTAACTGTCTTGGGGCTGGAAGAGCTGTGTGAGGACCGTGACAATCTCTGCCCTCCTGCTGCCCATGGGGTTCTGCCTGAACTGGCCTTACCTCGTGGAGGAGGCTCCCAGGGCCTCTGCTGTTGTGCACCGAGCTCTGCACTGCACGTGTGTTCTGGGAGGAGAACCTGGCCACAAGGAAGCGGGGAGCAAAGCAGCCCTTCAGGGTGGAGATGCGGGTTCAGGTTGGAACTGAGCTGCCTCTGCTCCCCAGAAACCCCAGCAGAGCTGTTGGTTTGGACCTTGTTTGGAAAGGGCAGTTGTTCAAATGAGCCAGAAGCGTCTGTGGGGCTGATGGAATCAGCACTCCTGCTGGTTCCTGTGGTACCAGCTGGTAGTGCAGACAGGCCTGCCCTGGGAGGGTGATTGGCTGACTGGATGATTTGAGGGGTGGTTTGTAGGACTGCATTTATCTTCTCCAGTTTGGGCACTGACACATCATCCCAAACAGGTGGGAATAAATGATCAAAGGAAACCTGTTGCCAAAACACTGCAATGGGGACATTGCCTTTGCCTGCTAGCTGCTGTGGGGTCAGTGGGGGAGGCATTGCTGTCACCCCTTGTCACTGCCTGCAGATGGCAGAGAGACCTGGACAATGCCAGAAGGGCGGGTAGCCCTGAAAGTTTCTCTTCCATACGAGTAGGTGTGACATTGATTCTGCCTCACTGCGCTGATCCAGTGAGAATTCAGTTCCCTGGCTGCAAGTGACTTCACCCCCCAGCTGCCCCACAGGGCATGTCCAGCTAGTCCCAGCCTCCGTGTTTGATAGCACAGGCACAACAGCTGGGATGGGCGAGTCTTCCTAGACATGTCCAGACTACAATACCTTGGGTGGGCTGTCCGGTTCCAAACACTGGGACAGCCCTCCCTCCCTCCCTGGCTGGGGGGCAGGATCTCAGGGTCCTAGCGATGTTAGAGGAAGACGAGTGAGCTGATCTGACAGGGCTTCGGGCCATCCCATCATGTTGTCTGTTGAGCCCCATCCTGGAGTCGCTCATTGGCAGAAGTGCCCCCTCTGTGGGTGGAAGCAGCTGCCTGGCTGGCATGGTGAATCAGGCTTGTGGAGAGTTGGCTACAGCTGCCTGGCTGCACTCTGGTACTGTTCTTCACTTCCAGATGTGGAGTTCTGTGCTGGGGACTGGCGTGAGAGGAGGGGAAAGTGGTATTCTCACCTTCCTTGAGCTAAACGAGAGCCTCAGGCTGGCCTCCTGTAGGTCAGCGTGTCCCATGTCAGGGATTCTCCACCTAGCTGTGTCACTTCCATGGCCCTGAGCATAGCTCTCCTAGCCCAGACTGTCTGCCGGGGAGTGCTTGGACCTGGCAGCACAGGGTGCACTAGGCCCTAGTACTCTGTTCATTGCCTAGGAAGCGCATGTGCAGGGACCCTGCCATCTGGCGGGTGCAGCAGAGTGCAGGGTTGGGGCTTTGGAGTCTCATGCCTGTTACTGGTGGGGCTTGAGTTTGTGCTAAAGCGTCTCAGCTCCCTGGCTCTTCTGCTGATCTTAGGGAAGCCTGTGCGCCACTAAAGCCTTGCAGTGGGCGGCTGGGCTCTTGGCCAAGGCATTATTCCATTTTCTAGATCACTCCTCCTCCTCAAGCAGCTGCTAGTGGGATTCTTGGGGACCAGGACACATCAGCCAAAGCAGGACTGCTGCAGGCAATGCAATTGTTTCTGTGGTTGAAGCAAAGGAGTCCAAGTTAGTTGTACAGAAAGGGGGTTTTTGTGCATTGACACCCATCAAACCCCTGATCTAGCAGCCTGCGTTACTCGGTGGCCCTGCTCTGGCAGGCGGGGATAAAGAGGGGCCTTTCACCCAGGGGGGTGGGGGACACTCCATGTGTGCTTACTTGATCTTTCGGCATTCCCATTGCTCACTGTTCTGGGTAGCGCATCTCCCGCTGAATGCTGTCTGGCACCTCAGCCATCCTGGCAAGGCTTGACTGTTGCCTTTTGTACCAGCACACATCCTGGGTCCAGGGGTACGCCAGCACAGCTGGGCTGTATGGAAGCGCCTGTCTGTACCCCATCTTCTCGGTAGTAGTGAGGGCTGTACCCACAGATGAGAGCATTGTGGTGCATTTCCAGTGAGATTTCCAGAGCTTGTAAATACCCTTGAGAACAGAATTGTTCTTTTGGCTGGAGGCTTTTGTTCTGTTTGTGCTGCTTAAAAGGAGGAAGGGTTTTGTTTTGCCAGTGCTGCAGTGTTGTTATACTGTGCACAGCCAAAGCACAGCTGTGCGCAGCAGCAGGACCCATTCTCGTTTAGGTCAGAATGCAGTGACATGCAGGACATGGCTTTGCATGGGCATCAGACAGACCTCAGCAGGGCAGGAGGTGAGTGCAAGTGCCTTAGACTTCTCGAGGCTCGATCTGGTTACCTGGCTTAGCGCGCATATGGAATGGTGGTTTCCTGCTAAACCTCCTTCACAGAGGAGCGGCTGGAATCGAGGCTCCCCCAGAGCATACATGAAGGGTGTGGGGAGCCTGTCTGTCCAAGGCGAGCTAGTCACACGAAGGCAGCCCAGTGGGCGTGCTTCATGGCCACCATCTTGGCACTTCCTTGAACCCACAGCAACACTTGGCAGTGGAAGTGAGGATACTAGAAGGGCTTCAGTTAGAAAGTGGCCAGTTCAGCGACACAGGAGAGAGCTGTTTCCTCCACTGCTCTTGACAGTAGAAAAGTCTAGATGATTATTCTAGGTAAACGTGGCTGGGGCCTTTGCTCTCGAGGTGGGAGCTGGAGGTACTGCAAGCTGCCCTGCTTGATATTTCCAAGGCAGAACACTTCCCTAAAAGGCAGGCTTCCAGGTGCATTAGCTCCTGACAGGCCTCACAGCTTGCATTGCCTTGCAGAGAGGGGAGTGAGGTCAACCCTAGGAGTGTGGTACTGCCCGGGGCTTGGACAGGATGTTTTCGCTCCTTCTCTGTTCAGTGAATGGGCTCCGTGGCTGTTCTGCAGAGTGTTCCTGTACTAGTGTGGGTGAAATAAAGTTACTTAGGTCTGGCCAAGCATGGCTAGAGTCAGAACACTTGCTGCTAACACTGTAGTAAGGGGTCCTTCCCCTCTGGGGATCAGAATCTCTAGATTACTCCTGACTGCTGCTTGTATCTACGGCTGATCCCGTTGAAAATGGGTTCTGTGTTTTTTAGTTGTGAGCTCCCAGGTCAGTCCTCAGTGGCTCACTGTTTCATTGGTTTGACTTCAAGGACCAAATGAAAAGATGCTTTTCTCCCTTCCAGGGGAAGTAATGTAACTGGTTAGTGAGCCACAAAATGATAGGAGTCAGTCCATGGAACCCCATCTGAGGGCACCCTTGTGTTGAAATGAAGAGCACTGGATACTGGGCCATAAATGCAACCCAGGCCATGCAGTGCTGCTTGGGACAGTCCTGTTCAAACAGCTATTTTGCATGCATTGTATGCTGTCCAGTCCATTTCAGGTGTGTGCGTACCCAGTCCTGTCCTGCTGGGGCAGCGCAGCTTGTCTGCCTCCCTTCAGAGCTTGTGAGCATTTTGCACCCAGTAGCGTAAACTTCTGTAGCAGAATTTCCATACATGCTGTAGTTGCCTTCATGTGGGAAGGTGGACCTGCTTTTCAGCCTTTTGGAATACATAGCCAGTCAATCTCTAGCAATAGTGGGAGCTGCTAGCATTGAAAGCATGTGGAGGTCTATTATCAATGCAGGGGTTTCTCTGTATTGAAGTCCCTGGTCTTGCAAGACTGTTCTTGGAAACACACTCTGGGGTTGAGTGTGTAGGAAGGGCCCTGCTTTATTGCCTAAAGCTGAGGAGATTTGGATGGGTTGCTGCTGTGTTGGGGGTGAGGGAAGTTCTTTCCTGCTGTGTAACTTGTCATTGGCTCATGTTGTTTCACTGGGAGCAGAGGCCCGTTTCTCTAGCTAGCAGCTTAGATATTTGAGTTGGGCTGGGAAGTGCAATCTCTGGGAAAGAACTTCCAGACCAAAATCTGAAGCTTTCTGGTGATGTCAATTTCCACCAAGCACAGCAGGGTCTTGAGTGGGTATCTGGTTCTGTGCAGTTTCTGTGAATTTGCCCTCCTCTGTGTGGAGGCTCCTCTCAGCTCTTCTGCTGAAGCAGGAGCTGCAGGGAGACAGCAGAAGCCAGTTCCCTCAGAGCTGGAGAAGGGCAAGCGGGAGTGAACTCCTCAGCCCTAATTTGCTCATTCCTGCACCCTTGCCTGTGTGACTTTAGGCTTGTGCCAAACAGACCTGCCCCCCCCAGAGGACCAAATCCTGACTCAGGGCTCACCTGCATGCCTGCTGCTCCTGCATGTTATGGGGCCAATGGAGGAGCAGCAGCTGCTAGAGGAGGTGGCAGCTCCATTACTGGATGGTGCCCAACCCAGAGCAATGCTGGCAACATGCACAAACTACCAGGGCACACCTAACTCTTCAAATAAAGCTGGTGTTAGATACACCCTGGAGGTGCTGTCTGGGATGTGGCAGCTCCCCAGCATGCACTACTCCATTGTGGTGCAAGCAGCCAGATTATACTGCTTGTGTTTGTAGGGGAAACTTCCACTTTAAAGCAGAGAGTAGGGGTGTTCTAACCTCCTGGAGGAGTTGATGTTGAGACTCTAGGCCTGTGACTTCCTCATTTTGAAATGGGCCCTATCTCTTTGTTTCCCACTCCCAGACTCTGCCTAGAACAGAGTCAGTGTTTGTCTTCGTACTGTTATTGCATGTTTATCTCAGGAGTAAAATGCTTTTGTACTTGAAAGGTCCAGGTATGGAGGGATTGGGGGAAGTGGAGGAAGAATTGTTGCTGTGGGAGGGGCTCTCTGAAGCAGAGAGCTTTCCCCTCTCCGGCCGTACACCCCTTTGGCTTGTCTGGGAAGTATGCAGTATCACATTGTCTTCAAACATTTCCTGCATCTTTTTAGAAGTCTTTCAGCCCCACTTTAGGGGGCTAAGTCAAGCTTATGGGCATGAAAAGTACCAGAACCTGTACTCCAGACGCTGCAGTGTTCTCTCTCCTGCTGTCTCTAAAGTCATGTATATACAAATAAATACTGTTAGAAAAAGGAGCAGGGATGTGCTGTGTCTATCAAATGCTTCCCTAACTGCCGCTCCGGAGTGCCCGCTGCGTGCTTGCCCACCCCGGGAATGGCCTTTAGCAGCAGCCCCGGGAGTGGTGTGACACACACGGGGCGGCGTGCCCGTACGGTGGCCGTGCCGTGGGCACGGCGGCAGAAATGAGCAGTGAGGAAGCCCGGGGCTGCCATGGGGCTCGCTCCGCGTAGCAGCTGAGAGAGCTGAGACCCCGCCTGGGAAGGGATCTCCGCCGGCCGGGGCGTAAGGCGGCACCGGTACTGGCCTCTTCCTTACGGCTGAGTCTTGCCCGGGGGCAGGATGCTGCTCCGTGCCCCCCGTGCCGGGCTAGGGACCCACCCAGCCCCCCCGTGCCACCCCCGTGCCGGCCTAGGGACCTTCCCCCCCGCCCCCCGTGCCACCCCCGTGCCGGCCTAGGGACCTTCCCCCCCGCCCCCCGTGCCACCCCCGTGCCGGGCTAGGGTCCCGCCCCGCCTCCGGCTCGCTCGCTCTCTCAGCTGCGCGGGGCGGGGCGGGACCAATGCGCGGGGGCGGAGCTTGGGCGTCCGGACGTGACTCTGCCGCGCGAAAGAGTCATCTGCGCGCCGGGCCTCGTCCGTGACGCTGGCGGTTACTATGGCAACGCCGCTGCGGGTGTGCGGGGGACATGTCAGCGGAGGGGATTGGCCAGAGCGGCCCGGACGGGGCTGAGGCCGGGAGGGCGCGCGGGGCGGTTCTGGGCGGGGCCGGGCGGAGTGGGGGGCGGGGCGGGGCCGGGCCGGGGCAGTTCTGGGCGGGGCCGGGCGGGCCCGGCTGGCGGCCTGACGTGGCGGCGGCGGCGGCGGCCATGAAGGCGCTGATCCTGGTGGGCGGCTACGGGACCCGGCTGCGGCCGCTGACGCTCAGTGTCCCGAAGCCGCTGGTGGAGTTCTGCAACAAGCCCATCCTGCTGCACCAGCTCGAGGCGCTGCGCCGGGTACCGCCCCCGGGGCCCCCCCTGGGCCGGGACCCCCCGTCCACTACCGCCCCCGGGGCCCCCTCCCGGCCGGGACCCCCCCCTGGGCCGGGGCCCCCCCTGGGCTGGGACCCCCTCCACTACCTCCCCCGGGACCCCCCCTGGGCCGGGACCCCACGTCCACTACCGCCCCCGGGACCCCCTCCCGGCCGGCACCCCCCCCTGGGCCGGGACCCCCCGTCCACTACCTCCCACGGGACCCCCTCCCGGCCGGGACCCCCCTCTACCACCGCCCCTGGGACCCCCCCTGGGCCGGGATCCCCCTCTACCACCGCCCCGGGACCCCCCCTGGGCCGGGATCCCCCGTCCACTACCGCCCCCGGGGCCCCCCCCCCCTGGGCCGGGACCCCCCCCTGGGCCGGGATCCCCCGTCCACTACCGCCCCCGGGGCCCCCCCTGGGCCGGGACCCCACGTCCACTACCGCCCCCGGGGCCCCCCCCCCCTGGGCCGGGATCCCCCGTCCACTACCGCCCCCGGGACCCCCTCCCGGCCGGGACCCCCCCCTGGGCCGGGACCCCACGTCCACTACCGCCCCCGGGGCCCCCCCCCCTGGGCCGGGACCCCCCCCTGGGCCGGGATCCCCCGTCCACTACCGCCCCCGGGACCCCCTCCCGGCCGGGGCCCCCCCTGGGCCGGGATCCCCCGTCCACTACCGCCCCCGGGACCCCCCCCCTGGGCCGGGACCCCCCCCGGGCCGGGATCCCCCGTCCACTACCGCCCCCGGGACCCCCTCCCGGCCGGGGCCCCCCCTGGGCTGGGATCCCCCCCTCTACCACCGCCCCTGGGACCCCCCGGCCGGGACCCCCCCCTGGGCTGGGACCCCCCTCCACTACCTCCCCCGGGACCCCCCCTGGGCCGGGACCCCCCTTCACTGCCGCCCCCGGCACCCCCCCCTGGGCCGGGACCCCCCGTCCACTACCTCCCACGGGACCCCCTCCCGGCCGGGACCCCCCTCTACCACCGCCCCCGGGACCCCCCCTGGGCCGGGACCCCCCTCTACCACCGCCCCTGGGACCCCCCCCTGGGCCGGGATCCCCCTCCACTTCTCCCCCGGGACCCCCTCCCGGCTGGGACCCCCCTCTATTACCGCCCCCGGGACCCCCTCCCGACCGGGACCCCCCCTGGGCTGGGATCCCCCTTCACTACCGCCCCCGGCACCTCTCCCGGGCCGGGACCCCCCTCTACTACCGCCCCCGGGACTGCCCCCCCCGGACTGGGACCCCCACCGCCCCCTGGACCTCCCGGCCGGGACCCCTTTCCACTACCGCCCCCGGCACCGCCCCTGGGCCGGGACCCCCCTCTACTACCGCCCCCAGGACCCTCTCCCGGCTGGGACCCCCCTCTACTACCGCCCCCGGGACCCCCTCCTGGCCGGGACGCCCCTCGACTACCGCCCCTGGGACCCCCCCTCTACTACTGTCCACGGGACCCCCCTCGACTACCGGCCCCGGGACTCCCCCTCTACTACTGTCCACGGGGACACCCCCCCCCCGGCCGGGCCCCCCCTGTACTACCGCCCCCAGGACCCCCTGGACTGTGACCCCCACTCCCTGGCCGGGACCCCCGTCTACTACTGCCGAGCCGGGATCCCTCTCCACTACTGTCCCCGGGACCGCCCCCCCCCGCAGCCAGCATCCCCCTCCCCTTCCCCACCCGGGACCCTCTCTCCCCGGCCGGGACCCCCCTGTATTACCGTCGGGCTGGGATCCCCTTCTACTACTGCCCCCGGGACCCCCCTCCCCGGCCGGGACCTCCCTCCACTACCGCCCCTGGGATCCCCTGGGCCGGGACCCCACCTCTATTACCGCCAGGCTGGGACCCCCCGGCTGGGATCCTTCTCCACTACCACCCCCGGGACCCTCTGGCTGGGACCCCCCGGCCAGGACCCCCCTCCACTACCACCGGGCCGGGACACCCCACCGCCCCAGGGACCCCCCCCATTACCGCCTGGCCGGGACCACCGCACCGCCCCTGGGGACTCCCCCCTTCCACTACCGCCAGGCTGGGACCCCCCATCCCCTGGACTGGGATCCCCCTTCCACTACCGCCAGGCCGGGATCCCCCCACCTCCCCCATTCCCCCCATCCGGGACCCCCCACCCCCTGGGCCAAGATCCCCCCTCCATTACCACTGGGTCGGGCCCCCTCCCCCCAGGACCCCACGCCGCCCCCCACTATCACCGGGCCGGGATCCCCCCACTGCTCCCTCCCCCCTGGGCTCCTCCCCTAGGCCAGGACACCCCACAGCCCTGGGACCCCCCCCAACTGCCCCCTCCCTCCCCAGACCCCCCACTACTGCCAGGATCTCTCCACCACTGCCCCCCTGGGACCCCTGGACTAGGCCCCCCATTGCTGCCTTACATGGGCCCAGTCCCCAACAGCCAGCCCCTCCCCTCCCGGGCCAGGACCCTTCCACCACCATCCCCCACCCTGGTCTGGGCCCCCTTGTCACTGCCCCGGCCCCCTCTGCATTCCCCCCTCCCCCAGACTGGGACCCCCACCATCCCCCCCAGCCGGGACCCCAACTGCTGGGCCCCCTTCCCACTGCCCCCCTGAATCCCCCCCTGGCTGGGCCCCCCACTACCACCACCCCCTAGATCCCTTCCAGGCCCCCCATCACCACCCCTCTAGGCTCCACCCCTTCCAGATTGGGGCCTCAACCACCAGGCCTCCTCCACCACCGGCCCCCCTGGATCCTCACTGGGCCCCCCTACAACTGCCCCTCCTGTCACCCCCCCCACCAGCAGGGCCCCCTATCACTGCCACTACCCCCCCGGGCTTCCCCTCAGGCTGGGTCCCCTACTGCCACCCCACTCAGGCCGGGTCCCCCCATCACCACTCCTCTGGGTTGGGCCCCACCTTACCACCTCCCCCCCCGGCCACCTGTGCCGGGTCCCTCCCATCACCGTCCTCCTGGGCCAGGACCCCCCTCACCAACTGCCTCTCCAACAGCCCATCTTGCTGTACGAGCGCAAGGTGCTGCACCAGGTACTCCCCCTGGGTCCCCCTACTACCCCCAGGGCTGGAACACACTCACCAGCTACCCCCCAACAGCCCATCCTGCTGCACCAGTTCGAGGCGCTGTGCCAGGAACAACTGACGGCTGGGCCTGGCCCTCCAACCTGCCTCCCGGGCTGGGCCCCCCATCTCCCCAGGATGACTCCCCCACTCCTAGGGTGGCCCTTAACAGCCCCCACCACAACCGTACTCCACCCCCAGTGCCTGGCCCCTCAATAGCCCCTGACCCCCCCGGCCCCAAAGCCTGTCACCTACCTACCCCCGGCCCCACAACTGCCCTCCCACCGCGTGGCTCGTCCTGCCCTGCAATAGCCTCCCACACCCCCTCCCTGTCCTGCGTGCTGTCCTCAGGCTCTCCCCCCTTCCCCTTAGGCAGGCGTCGATCATGTGATCCTGGCTGTCAGCTACATGTCGGAGGTGCTGGAGGGGGCGATGCGGGAGCAGGAGCAGCGGGTGAGGCTGGGGCAGGGGTGGGGTGAAGCACATGGGGGGAACATGTGGTCACTGGCCCGCCGACTGCTACTGACTGGTCTGTTGCCTTCTCAGCTGGGCATCCGCATCTCCCTGTCCCATGAGAAGGAGCCCTTGGGCACAGGTGAGTCTACCCGTGCTGTGTGCAGAGATGGGGCCTGGCCACTTGCTCGTGGTCCCCATAGGGGCGGCGTGGGGCTTCCCTTCCCAGCACTGTGGCTGCTTGCACGAAAGTGAGCCAAGTGGCCGACTCAGTGCAGGGCCTGCTGGCAGCTGTCGTATTCAGTGGGTGGCCTTGCCTGCTAGCTTTTCCTGAGCTGTGTTCCTTCCACAGCGGGACCCCTGGCGCTGGCCCGGGAGCTGCTGACCGAGAGCTCGGAGCCTTTCTTCGTCCTTAATAGCGACGTGATCTGCGACTTCCCCTTCACGGACATGCTACGTTTCCACAAGCACCACGGCAAGGAAGGCTCCATTGTGGTGAGTGCCGGACTGCCTCAGGGTGGGTTGAAACCGGTCTGGCTCCTGCCACAACTTGCTGATGGCGTAGTGGGCTGCACTGGCTGTGTGCCTGTGCCCAGGAGTGCTTTCAGTGTGTACCGGGGGGAGGCTACGCTTCCTCCCTGTGCTCTCTAAGGCCCCATCCCCAACCGATCTGCAAGCTGCTGCCCCACTGGAGTCAGAGCAGGGTGTCTGAAGGCAGCCCAAGCCCCCCGACAGCAGGTTCAGGGCCTGGGGTCCCCACAGTTGTCTAGGCTCCCTGGCTGGCTTTTACCAGGGCCCAGCTCTGGTTTCAGCCTGAATAGTCAGGAGAGGCTAAGGCCCTTCGCGGTTCCCCACTGCAAAGAGGCTGGTGCTGCCATCTGGGGCTTTGTTGTGCAGTGTGGGAGGTAATCAGCTGCCCTGGTGTGAAGCGCAGCCTGTTACTGCCATGGGCTCCGAGATGCCCCCTTTCCCTCCTCCACTCAGGTTTAAGGCCATCTGTGTACAGCAGGCAGGAGTGGGACTCCTGGGCAAGTCCTTTCCTCGTGCCTCAGTTTCCTCTTTCTGTAGAGGAGGCCACAGTCTTGGCCCATTTCCTGGACAGTGTAATGACTGGCCTGGCAGAGCCTACCTGGGGGGTGTCTTGCAGTGACTGTACCTTGCAGGTGACAAAGGTGGAGGAACCCTCCAAGTACGGGGTGGTGGTGTGTGAGGCGGAGACAGGACGCATCCACCGCTTTGTGGAGAAACCCCAGGTGTTTGTCTCCAATAAGATCAATGCTGGCATGTACATCTTCAACCCCAGCCTGCTGCGCAGAATCCAGGTAGGGAGCTGGCCAGCTGTGGAGGGGTGGGAGGGAGAACTGCATGTGTCTTGGTCCTCTCTCCGCTGGCTTCCCCAGGTTGGTGTGTATACATAGCAGAGAGCAGGTGGAGGCAGGTGCTGGAGTCTCCCAGGAGACCGAGGAGGCTGTGGATGGGGTGGAGTCCCAGCAGTTGGGATAGTGGGACAGATCAGGTGGTACTTGGAGAGGGGCTGAGACCAGGTCTGGCCAGGGCCCAAAGCAGGGAGCAGCACTCATGAGCTTTAGGTTTCACAGCTAGGTGCTGGCAGGGCGTTGTGGGAACTGGGGAGTTGTGCACTCAGGGCTAACAGGAGCACTGGGCTGGAGCTGTCCCTGACTGGCCCCGTGTGTGTGTCTGCAGCTGCGGCCCACCTCCATAGAGAAGGAGATCTTCCCGGTGATGGCTCAGGATGGGGAGCTCTATGCCATGGAGCTGCAGGGTAAGGGACCCACTGAGATGCCTCCCAGCCCCAGAGTGAAGAAGTCACCCCCGCCCCACACTCTGCTCTGCCTGGCAGGAGGCAGGTCTGCCCCTCTCTGCTGCAGCACAGAGACACCTTCCCATCCCATGTCTCTGTGGCTCTTGTGCTGGTGGGTATGAGAGCTGCCTCCTCTGGGCCCAGGCAGGGGATGGGGGAACTCTTGTGCCTGTTGCAGGGGATGGGCCTGGCCCTGTGTCCTCCCTGCAGCTTGTGACCGCTGCTCTGTCCCTACAGGCTTCTGGATGGACATTGGGCAGCCCAAGGACTTTCTCACAGGCATGTGCATGTTCCTGCAGTCGCTGCGAGTCCAGCACCCCGAGAAGCTGCACGCGGGCCCTGGCTTCGTTGGGAACGTGCTGGTGGTGAGTGCCTGTGCCCAGTGGGCATGGGGTGTCGGGGTGCCTGTAGAGCCATCTCCCAGATGACCTGCTGGGGTGGGCTTGCATTATGGCCTCTGGGAGCTGAGCCAGCTCAGGTGGTTCTTGGGGGTTGGGCGCCTGCTGAGCTCTGCTGCTGTGGGCCAGGCGTGTTGCACCCCAGCTGCTATGTGGCACTGGCCTCCCACCTGTGCAGCCCAGGAGGGCCCCAGCAGGCCTGCTACAGGCCTTCCCAGATGGGGAATGAGGGTTGCCTGGGCTTTGCTTGAGAGAGCTGAGTCAAGGGCCTTCCTGTCCTGACAGTAGCTTGAGTGAGGCTTATCCAAAGGGCTTTCCAGTCTCAGGAAAGGGCCTGGCTGTAGTTCTCTCCCTTACGCAGTGCCTGCGACCCAGGCTGCAGGGAGGCCGTGGAAAGAGCAGAATGGCCACGCTGGCTCAGACCAGTGTCGTGTCCTCCACGTTGGCGAGCAGAATAGGGCCGTCATGGAGTGTCCATCCCCTCTGGTGCAGTCTCGGCTTTTGGCAGGCACAGGCCAGGCCAGGACCACCTGGAGTGGGGGTGGCCTCGCTGACCATCTTGCCTAATGGGCTAATCCTCCAGGAACTGATCTCATTCTGTTGGGACCTAGTTCTGGCCTTGCCAGGGGCTCTTGTGAGTGAGTTCCCTGGGCTGTCTGCAGGAATTTCACTACAGTGACTGTCAGTCTGTGGGAGTGGAAGCACTTCCCCTTTCCCAGACTCCAGGCTGTTAAGGAAGAGGTTAAATTTGGCCTGCAGGACCCCACCTACCTCACCCCATCACTGGTATCCACATGTGCCACCACCACTGGTTCCTTCCTAGCACCACTGCAACCTCTGCACTGGCTGGGAATTCACCTGGCTGCTCTCACAAACCAAGCTGTGCTGCTAGTTGAAGCCCGTTACTCTTCCCTGTCTCCTGCTGATGAGGGGCCTTCCCCAGAGAGTGGTCCTGCGTGTGAGGGGCATCACCTGAAGGAGGGTCCCAGTTGAGGGTTGGTTGCCTTTGGCTCCAGCTTGATGCCCTCGTTCCCTGAGCCCATCCACCTCTTCAGAGGGCTGGGCTCTGCTGTGTCCCCAACCGTCTGTCTCCCTTAGCTCTGCTGGCGGTGGTGGCACCATGCTGGGCTCTGAGGGAAGGAGCTGCTTGCAGCTGCAGGCCCATGGGCCAGGCCATCACCCTTGACGGCAGTGAGGAGGTGGAGGTCCCCCTCCCTCCTCCTGCAGGTGGGTTTCTGCCTGCAGACTTTCAGACCTGGGAGCCCTGGGGAGGGAGGGTGGCTGGTTCTTGGACTAGAAAGTGGGCCTCGTTCCCGCTCGCCTTAGCCCCCCCTGTGCTGAGCAGCTCTGCCCTTGGGTTAAGGGTTCACGCCGAAAGCCTCTCAGCGGGGCTCAGCGTGCAGCAAGCACCCGCCAGGCGGGTCACTCCCTCACTTTTGTGGCCTCACATGCGGTAGAGCACAGCCCAAGGCCTGTGTGGTTACTGGGGTCCCAGCCAAGCACCACAGCTTCCCTCACAGTCTGCATGGCCTGAGCCCAGGCAGGTGCAATGGTCTGTAACAGGCCACAGCCCAGAAGGAATGTGGCTGGGTGCAGCTAGGCCTGTGCCAACACCAGGCATGGGGTGTGGAGCCAGGCTGAGCCAGGCTTTCCTGCTGGGCTGTCTGCAGCTGGCCTGGGAAACAGGAGGCTGGGTCTCTCTCTCTCTCATCCTTGCTGTGCGACCAAGTGCTGAGGTGTGCAGCATTCAGCAGGGATGCTGGCGGTCTCCTCCCTGCTGCGGGACAGGCCCTGGCAGCAGCTTTCTGTGCTCCGGTGTCTGCTCTGTTCTCAAAGGGCAGCTCCTCCAGCCAGCCCTGTGTCCCAAGGCGCACACCTGGAGCAGCAGGGCTGGGGGCAGGGCAAGTCACTGCTCCCCCACCCAGCTCTCCCTTCCTTTCCAGGACCCCAGTGCTACAATTGGTGAGAACTGCACAATTGGCCCCAACGTCACCATTGGTGCTGGGGTAGTGGTGGAGGACGGGGTGCGGATCAAGCGCTGCACCATCCTGAGAGGTTCCCGCATCCGCTCCCACTCATGGCTGGAGTCCTGCATTGTGGGCTGGCGGTCGGCTGTGGGCCAGTGGGTGAGTTCTGCGGCTGGTGCTCCCAGGGCTGGCGGGGCTGTGGCCATTCTCTGCTGGGGCTTGGTGGCTGGCTGGGGACGAGTAGGGCAGAGCCCTGCCCTCTGTCTACAAGAGAGGCTGGAGAAGCCCAAGCCCTGGGCAGCTGTCAGAGGGCCAGGCTGCTCCCCTCCTCAGAGTGGGGTGGGAGCTTAAGGCTGCAGCAGGATCCTGTCCCAGCCCCTCTTGCCCAGGGTGGCAGGGAGCAGGGGCCAGGCTGACAGGTGGCTGTTGGACAGGTGCGGATGGAGAACGTGACAGTGCTGGGCGAGGACGTGATCGTGAATGATGAGCTGTACCTCAACGGGGCCAACGTGCTGCCGCACAAGTCCATTGCCGAGTCAGTGCCTGAGCCCCGCATCATCATGTAGCACCTGCTGGTGTCAGGCCAGCTGCATGGCAAGGCCTGGGGCTGAGCCTGCTGCTGGGCACAGGGAACCAGCTCTGCTGGCCCAGCATTGCTGCAAGGGCTGGCCAGGGTGAGACTCTCAGCAGAGGTGGGTGCTGGGGGCAGCCGGGGCCTGCTGCTGTCTGCTGGAACATGGAGGCTGAGTGGAGGGAAAGCAAGGCCCAGGGCGAGGTGGATGGGGCCTCACCCAATACAAGGACTGTCAACATGCCAGCCGCTCCCTTTGCCTTCTTGCTGTAGTGATCCTCTCCCTGCTCTGCTCCTTCCCCGGCAGCAGGGTGGACTGGCCCAGCTGGCTCCCTGCAACCCCCTCTCCATCCCAGTCACGCCCCCACTGCCAGGCTGCTGTGTGACACCCCCTGGCACTGGTCATCAGGGCACGCAGCAGCTGCCACCACTTAAGGAAGAATAATTTAATGCCTCCCTGCTGGGAAGTGGACACCCCCGACCCCTCGGGGTTGTTCACAGCACACAGATGCACAGCAATGAGCAATCCCCACAAGGCTGGGCAAACCACCCCCCACCAGCCCACAGGGACCCCCCACCTCTGCTGCCTGATGCCACCTACCACTGCCTCCAGGCTGAGGGGGAGGGAGATGCAGGCCCGGTCTCAGTCTAGCTTAGCACAGAAGCAGCAGCTCTTCCCTGTGGGGACACAGCTCAGCACTCAGCCCCAGGCACAACACACAATCACACAGGAACAAAGGCCAGTCTCCTGGGGGCACCTGCTGGCATCAGCTGCCCAGCACCCTCAAGCCCTCACTGCAAGGGAAAGGAAACCGCCACCCAGGGCTGCCCCCACGGGAGGCTGGCCCAGCCCCAGCTAGGAGCTGGCGGGCTTGGTGAAGTCGTCCACGCCTGCGATGGTGGCCTTGCAGAAGAAGCAGTCCTTGCTGTTCATCAGGTGCTGGTTGATGCAGGCTCTGAAAAGACAATACTTGTGCCATGAGGGAGCAGCCCAGGCACAAGTCTTCCCTTGAGGCCAGAAGCCCCAGGCTGTGCCCAGCTTGCCCTGCGTGGCTGAACAAGCCTCCCAGCCCCTGGAAGCTGGTCCAAGAGCCAGGTCCCTGGGCTCCAGCCCCTCTGTGCCTGCCTGGGAGCAGCCTGAGGGGAGTGCTGCAAAGCTGAGGGCCCCGCAGGGAGCGAAGGGGCAGACGCTCCTGCTTACTCACTTGCAGGACTTGTGAGAGCACGGCCTGAAGATGGCTGAGATGGGGTGTGCATAGCAGATGGGGCACAGGTCCTCCTCACTGGTGGGCTGCAAAGACAAGCACCTAGCTTCAGTTAGCAGCACCTGGGCCACACGGGGCAGCCGCCTGCCAGTGTATAGGAGCTACCCCCCTCTCCTCCCCCCCCCGAGCCGGAGCACCCGCCAGTGCCTTGTGCTGTAGCCAGGCAGGAGGCTTGCGGCCTGCGCTGGGCCCTAGGGCCAGGGCTGTGTGACACAGGGCTTTCACAGGCCAACTGCTGCCTGCCTGGCACCCCCCCCCCCCCCGAGTGTCTCAGCCACCCCTCATTCTTACAGGGCAGCAGGCCCCATGCTGTGTGCGCAGCATCCCGCAGAGACATGGGTGCCGTTAGCATTCAGAGGGTGCTGGGTGCGCCGCCACCTGGCCTGTGCAGTGTGGGGCCAAGCCCACATCATGCGTTCTCAAGGGGAGGCGCTGCCCGGTGATGGGTGCACCTGCCCAGCTGAGCAGAGGTTTCCCTCCCCTGCCCCACAAGGGCATTGGCTGCTCAGGGCTGGGCTGTGCAAAGGCTGGGGCAGGGACTCACCAGTGTGGCCGCAGCTGCCTGCTTTGACTCCTCACTCAGGTGGCTCAGCATCCGCTCCACCTTGGCCAGTTCTGCCAGGCTGATGTAGTCGGTGTCTGCGGAGAGATGGCTGAGCTGAGTGGGGGGGCAGCATGAGTGGCCCCGTGGGTTGGGACTTGGATGCACTGGCTGATGATGCCAGGAACCCCCCCGCTGGGGAGCATCTCCAGCCTGGTACGCTGCAGTGGTACTGGCTGGACAGCACCCTGCCTTGGCTCTACGAGCTGCAGCGTCCCCAAAGGCAGGCTCAGGACAAACCAGCAAGAGCAGTCAAAAGCCCTGAGGCCAACAGAGCAAAGCGAGCAGCGCAGCCGCCAGCTGCTGAGCCATCCTCAGCTGGCCCCCGGAGCGCCAGCCAGCGCCTGTGACTGCCCTGAGCCATCCTCAGCTGGCCCCCAGAGCGCCAGCCAGCGCCTTGTGCTGCCTTTGAGCTGTCCTCCACTGGGCAGCCGAGCACCAGCCAGACCCCGTGGTGCCTCTGATGGAGGGGGATTTTCTGTAAGATTTTTGTGGAGCTGGGGTGCTCCGTTTCCTGCCTATTTTGGCAGGCTGCTGGGTGCAGGTGTGGGATTGGGGCTCGTGTGCTCCTGGGGCCACCAGCAGGAGTGGTATGAATGAGCTGGGATGCAGCACGAGGAAAGACTGGCCTGAGGCTGAGCCAGTCTCAAAGGCAAATGTGAGGAGTCAACAGCAAAGGCAGTCCTAGGACACAGCCTCCTGGTGCCAACAGCCCCAAGGAAGCTGGATTCCCCCTGCAGGACCCATCTGCAGGACACAGGCCTGTAGGAGTGAGGGGGTTAGGAATTGGCAGGAGACAGGGCACTAGCCTGGAAATTCAGCAAGGAGCTGGCCAGAAAGGCTGAACCACAGGGCTTTTGGCAGATGGGGCTTGGGCTGAGTGGTACCACCTTTCTGGTCCCCACCCCCCTTCAACTCCTGGTAGCCAGGTGATGCAGGAAAGGGCCCCTGGCTTGGAACAGGCTTCTGGTGTCACTGAAGAAAGCCGGGAGCCCTGGAGAAGCTAGTACCAGCCTCTGGCAGGGCTCTGGCTGGGAGGGGCTTGTGTCAGGGAGCTGCCCCTAGAACCAGGGACCCCTGGTTCCATGGCCCAGACAGGGAGGCCATAGGCCTACTCCAGTGGTACTTTGCAGGGCCTGGCCCTCCCAGCAGACCAGGCCCTGTGACTCTATGCTACAGCTCACCAGGGATCCCTGAGCATTCCCATGCCCTGTCTTTAGAGCCAAGGATCTGCCCCTTCGCTGCCATCCCTCCCTTTCAGCTGCCAGAACTACGAGAAGGCTGGGGGTACTGTATCCAAGGTGGGAGGAAAGGGGTTGCCTTCTAAGGTAGGGCAGGGCAGCTGGCAGACACTGGCTCGCCTCTCACCTGCAGGTGCCTGGGACAAGCAGCCTCCGAGGGGGAGGTCTGTGCTGAGGCCTGAGTGCCCCCCACACTCCCGCTGCCTGTGGGGGTACATGGCCCTAGCTGTGCTGCAGGCAGCTGGGCTTCGCTCTTGTCAGCTGAGATGGTGCCTGTGGCCACTAAAGGCCAACTGCAGCCAGAGCTCTCCCCCAGCTCCCTGTCTGCAACCCGCTCTGGCCAGCAGCAGCTCACCCTTGCGCTCTTTGAGCCCAAGGAGGGGCACACATCACCTGCTGGCTACAGGCTGCCCCGGGAGCCTCCAAGGCAATCTCTAGCACGGTAACCCTCACGTTACATGGGGGTTGCGTTCGTGCAACCTCCGCACAACTCACATTATCCCGCCTGTTGAGGGGAGGTGGGACCCCAGCTGCCCCCAGCTTCCTGGCTCCCAGAGTGGCAGGGAGTTGGGAACCGGGGGCAGCCAGGGTCCTATCTCCCTGTGGCTCACAGAGCAGGGAAACTAACCAGGGCAGCAGCTTCCTGGCTCCAGCCAGTGGAGGGGAGCAGGAACCAGGGACAGCCTGGCTCCTCGCCACTCCTTGGAGCCAAGAAGCTGACCAAGGCTGCTGCCCTGGTTAGTTTCCCCACTCTGCAAGCCACTCCAGGAACCGGGAAACCACTCCTGTCAGGGGCAGCAGCTGTGTTAACCTGAGACATGAGCAACTTGGTTGCATGCATCTTGAGAGTTTACTGTATGCTGGATTAAACCAGCCCTGTGTTGCTCCCTAGCCTCCCCGCAGGGCTGGATTCAGGGCTCACCCCAGACACGGGTCAGGTGGCCTGGCTGTCTGGGAAGAGGATGGAGCTGGGCCAGCATGACTCTCTTGCGGGGTGGGGGTGGGTGTCCTTGCCTGGTGCAGTGCAGACACTTACAGCTGCGCAGGGAGAAGTGTTTCTTGTCTGCAGACGGAGGTGGGGCCGCCAGCACCGACGGCTCCATGTGGCCCAGCAGGTACTGGATGGAGCGCAGCTGGAAGCAGGGGTCTGCCAGGAGCACGGCCGTCGCCCGCTTGCTCCTGTGAATACACACAGAAGGTCAGGGAGACACAGGCAGGGTGCTGGGAAGCAGCCTGTGCATGCTCGATTCTAGGGAAGGGCCTTGCTGACCTGGAACGCTGCACTGCAGGTCATTAGCCGGGTCTGCCCTGCCCCCAGGTCCATACCAGGGCCTGGGCCCAAGGGACTGCCTGGCTCGGACTCCATGATGGCATGGGTTTGCCCTGGCATTGAGGGCAGAGCAGCCACCAGCCCAGCTTGTCCTGCCAGGCACTCGCCACTTGGTCAGGGACCTGCCAGCAGCAGGGCCAGCACCTCACACATGCCTTAGCCCGGGAGCCAGCAGGAGGGGGAGGACTGGATGGGGGAGCAGGCAGCCCAGGAAGGACTCGTTCTGTCACCTCAGCGCACTAGTTACGAGCTTCCCTGGTGAGAAAAAAGCCTTAGGACCTGATGGAGTGCTGGCTGGAGGAAGGAGAGAGGTTAACTGCAGCCACAGAATCAGGGCCTTGGGAATCCATCTGGGGCTGTTCTGCCCCATTGCACAGGTCAGTGACTGGCTACAGAGCTTGCTGTTTCCTTTCTCCAGCAGCCAACAGGGCAGTGCCACTTGCTAAGGCCCCCGGCCCCAGCTAGCAGCCTGGGGAGTAGCAGGTGCTCAGAGGCTGGAAGGGACAGTCACTTTCACGTACACCCTGCACCAGAGCTGGAGCTTTTCAAATGCCCTTTGTGTCACCTCGTGGGGTCACCAAAGGGTGGGGTGAACAAAGCACCTCTCCAGTCCCTTTGGCACTGCAGACCCAAGCAATACCACACACACACCCTGCAGCTACCTGACTAAGCCACCTCTCCATGCTGCACCCAGGAGCCAGCTGCCCTGGGACGGGCAGAGCACCTGGCTTTCGGACACAAGTGGGTCCCAGGGTGTCCCATTCCCTGCAACCCCTGCTCCCCACTGCCAGTTCCGAAGGGGAGGCTCAGCACTTAACCTGCTCCCTGTCCAAAACCACTACCCTTCCCAGAAAAGATCTATCACTCCTGCAGATGCTCACTGCAGCTTGAATCAATACGGCAGCAGCAGCGGCAGGTGACGTCAAGTTGGACCCTGGCAGCCTCCAGCTGGGGCTCCAGGAAGGATTTGTAGAAAGGCTCTGCAGCAGGGAACAGTTCACCTCCCTAGAAGTAAATGAAGCCACCTCCCTGGCTGGCAGCCTGCCAGGGAGCTCCAGCTGAGAGGGTCCCAACCTGTTTTCCTGGGAAGGATGGAGAGGACATGGCCTGCTCTCCCTGTGCAGGAACCTGCCATGCTGCCCTCAGGCCAGCGCTAAGGCAGTTTAGAGGACCCCTTAACCTCACTGAACTGGGATGGTGGTAACACCCTTAATACCGGTGAGCCCAGGGCCCCACCCCAGCTGCTCCAGCCACCAGTGCTATTTGGCAAAGGCACTGGGCAGTGAGCAGCTGTCTCTGGCCTCCAGCACAGCCCTTTGGGCAATGGGATGCTGCCCACAGACAAACGGGGCTTGTGGGCATGGTGGTGGCCAGTACCCACGTGCGTGGCTCTGCGCGCTACTCCCCCGTTCCCGAGCGCAGGGGGACAGCTGGGGTGTGTGGGGGCTGCCCGCAAAGGGAGTGCTCTCCCCTTTCCTCAGGGGGCTGCGGGAGCGGACTGCAGCAGTCTCCGCGTGAGTGCGGAAAGGCGATGCTCTCTACTAGGGCACAGCATTAGAGCGTCAGCTCAAGGTCACGTTCAGGAGACATCGACACCTCCTCCTGGCCTGGCAGCCAGGCACTGAGCCCTTTGCAGGAGCAACTGCAAAATGGGCCTCTCCTGCCTAGCCGGTTTGAGCCTGAGCACAGGGTCGCTCTGCTGAGTTGGTGTGACCCCCAGCACAGCCCCGTCAGGGCTTCACTATGGCCACAGTGCCGGCTGCCAGGCAGCCCATCGGGGTAGCTGTGCCCATGGGCCCTGGTGACAGGCGCCTGGGCCCTGCTGCTGGGACACAAGAGAGCATCAGGGCAGAGAGGTTTGTGATGGGGAGCTCCCTGCCACGCTGGTACCCCAGGGAGGCTGTCCCTCGTTACAAGCCAGAACTAGAAAGCACCCACCCCCAGCCGTTTGCCGCCCAGCCCTGAGTAACACAGCCCAGGCTGGTGGCCCTGCACAACTGCTGCCTGCCCCCGCCAGTCTCTGCGCACACCTGGGGCCTGCTGTTGCAGAGGGATGGGGCATTCACTCGCTGGCCCCTCACCCACATTCCCCAGGCAGGAGAGAGGCAGCCCCATCACAAGCACTTTCAACTACTTGTCCCCACACCAGGAACTGCTCCTAGGTCAAAACCGCCGCACTGACTCTGCAACAGCCGCTCCACCAGCGGGACCTGACAGAGCCAGTGGGACCAGTGCTGGGGGGCACCAGGCTGGGCAGCCAAAGAGGAGAGATTCCTCTCCAACCACCTAATCAGGGAATGAGTGAGGGCAGCAAGACATGCAATTGACCAGGTAGAGCAGGGTGGTGGGTCAACAGGCCAGGCTGATTTCACCAACTTTTGATCTCTATCCTGCGCAAATTCCCACCTATTTCTCCCCTCCCCTCCCTCCCTTCAAAACAGAACCCTTCCCCCTCCACCGCGGACACATCAAGTTGCTTCCCTCGCTCTCCAGGCTCAAGGCAGATGGCGCAGCCTGGGACTCAGGGAGAACAATCCACAGTGACCAAAGGGCTGGGTTGTCATGGCCCCATCCCCCATCTCCAAGCAGTAGGGCGAGTGCTGTTCTGAAAGCCAGGCGAAAGGCTCCATGTCCTGGCACAGTGCAGAGCAGGGCTGTGGGGGCAGGGGAAGCACACACACAATGCAGGAGACTGGTCTGCACCACTAAGAAGTGGATTCAAAGGTCAGAGGCTGCTGGGAATTGCCAGAGGACTCTGCAAGGTCTGCATCCAGCCCAGGCTCTGCCAGAGGCACACACAAGCAGGCAGTATGCTGCTGTGCTGATGAGGGGAAACAGCATCCGGGGTGGGAGCAGCAGAGAGGATGTCCTGGCTGTTCCCATCCGGCCCAGAATGTGATGGGCGGCCTATGCTCACAAGCAGGGTCTGACTGGCCCAGGGTAGGGTTACCACATAAACAGGAGAACACCCCTGCAAGGGAGCGTATCTGTATCAATATCTACCACCTCACAGTGTATTAGTGGGTTTAATATCATAGTACATTAGTACACTGTGACATGGTAGATATTGAGACAGATCCTCTCTGCTGGAGGGTAGCCTCTTTTTTGAAAGTTCAAATATGGTAACCCTACTCCAAGGAGCATTTCACAACAGCACCAGGAGCCTCATTTACTGCATCACGCTGGAAGTCACCCCAGGAATGCCAGTGCCTACCTTTCAGCAGCCAATCTGGCACAAGGACACAGCCAGCGCCAGAGGAGTAGGCACACAGCTGAGGTCTGGTCCAGAGGCCACTGAAGACCTTGGGCAAGTCACGCATCACCCCATGCCTCAGTTTCCCTACCAGCAAACTGGTGGGGCACTGAATCCCTTCTCCAGGTGACAGACAAGTACTGGCCTGGCAACGCCACTGCCCAGCTGTGACTCTGGGCAAGCCCCCCTCCACAGCCCCCTGCCCCTGCCGCGCCTGGCAGGGCCCCCATGGAGCTGGGAAGCGCCCGGCACGGCTGGGCCCGGGGCCAGCATCCGGGAGCCGGGCGCCCCCTCGCGGTACGATGCGGAAACAACGAGCCATTCAGAAATTTCCTCCTGCCCCGCCCCCGCCCGCAACGGACCAATCGGCTCGTCCGTGCCCGCCAGGCCCCGCCCCCGCGCCGGCGGGTAAATAGCGGCCGCAGCAGCGGCGCGCCCCGGGAAGGGCACTGCCCGGGCACGGCCCCATGGCGCCGGCCGCCCCCCGGAGGTGCCCGCAGCCCCTGGCCGGGCCCCGCCGGGCCGCCCCCCTCGGGACTCCTGCGCGGGGCTCGGATCGCAGAGAGCGGCCAGGCGGCTGAGAACGCCCCGACGCGCTCTGCTCGGCCCGGCCCGGGGTCCCCGCCCCATGCGGCTGGGCGCCCCGGCGGGCCCCGGTCACCATGCACACGCAGGCAGGGGCCCACGCTCTCTGGAAGCGCCTGGGAGCACTGCTGGTGATCCTGGGGCTGGCTGCTCCTGGCAGCTTCTCCAGCCTGCCAGCCATCCCCCACGGCTGCCCCCACGGCTGCATATGCACCGCCGATCTCCTGAGCTGTGCCAAGCAAGGGCTCCGGCAGGTGCCAGCTGCACTGCCTCCCACAGCCACCACCTTGGACCTCAGCCACAATGACCTCTTCCAGCTCCACAGCCGCTGGCTGGCAGCCCTGCCCCGCCTCCAGGCCCTCCGCCTCAGCCACAACCGCATCACGGACCTCTCACCACAGGCACTCCACAATGCCACGGCCTTGAGACACTTGGACATGTCCTCCAACCACCTGCGCGCCGTCGAGAAGCACTACTTCGAAGCACTGCTGCGCCTCGAGGAGCTCCTGCTCTACAACAACTGGATTGTCCGGGTGGATGAACAAGCCTTCGTCCAGCTGAGCAGCTTGCAGAAGCTCTACCTAAGTTGGAATAACCTAACCCAGTTCCCCTTCAGCTCCATGCAGGGGCTTAACCACCCGAACCTGACGACCCTCGACCTCTCCACCAATAACCTGAGCAGCATCCCCATCGAGGAGGTGGCAGCCTTGCCTGCATACATCCAGAACGGCTTGTATCTGCACAACAACCCCCTGCGCTGTGACTGCGCACTCTACCAGATGCTCCTGCAGTGGCAGCAGCGGCAGCTCAGCTCTGTGCAGGATTTCCTGGAGGAACACACCTGCACAGCCTTTGCCACGATGGCTCGATCCCTGGTCAGGTTCCTTAAGTATCGCAAGATCTTTGAGAACTGCTCCCTGAGCCAGGGCTCCCCCAGTGCCCCAGACACGCACGCCACAGTGCTTGTAGGAGACACTCTGCTAATCAACTGCAACACAAGCACAGCTGACGTGTCTGCCACCTACATGTGGATCTCCCCTCGCCACGAGCCCATCGTGCACCCCGGCAACAGCAATGGCACACTGGAAGTCTACCGCAACGGCAGCCTGAAG
This sequence comes from Carettochelys insculpta, assembly GCF_033958435.1. Lineage (NCBI taxonomy): Eukaryota > Metazoa > Chordata > Testudines > Carettochelyidae > Carettochelys > Carettochelys insculpta. The sequence goes on from NC_134147.1 coordinate 664,464, forward strand.
ATCACCGCAGCCAAGCCGTGGCACTCTGGGGTGTACGCGTGCCTGGCCATTGGCAAGCACCACCAGCTCAACAAGATGCACGAAGTCAACGTGACCATCCACTATCCCACGCTGGGCGGGGAGTCCTTCAGCACCAGCCTCACAACCCTCCTAGGATGCGCAGTGAGCCTCATGCTGGTCTTTGTGTACCTGTACCTCACCCCCTGCCGCTGCTGCCAGTGCAGCAAGAAAGCCGCTGCTCCTAGCCCTCCCCAGGAATGCAGCGCCCAGTCCTCCATCCTGAGCACCACGCCCCCAGCCACAGACGGGCCCAGCCGGAAGATCAGCACCAGCAGGCACGTGGTGTTCCTGGAGCCCATCAAGGAAGCACACAGCGGTAAGATCAGGCTGCCTGCCAGCGAGGACATCCCTGACGCCAAGAATCCCAAGTTCCTGCAGATCAAGTCAGACTCAGAATCTGTTAGTTCTGTCTTCTCGGATACCCCCATCATGTCTTAGGAGGTAGGCGGCCGGGGAGCAGAAATGAGGGGGTGGGGGAAGTCTCCCTGGAGACATTGTGGATGCGTGCAAGGTCACTAGCAGCCACCAACAGGCGGGGAGAAAGGGGCACCATGCCGAGCTGTGATGGGCCGTGCAGAAGAGCTCTTTTCCTCTGTGTGTTGTGCCCAAGGGGAGGATTATGATGCATTCTCCAGTGACTTCCAGGCTCCACGGTCACATTGTAAAACCACCCGGGGAAAGAGAAGAGACCCGTAGTTCCCGTGGCTGCAGGCTAATGGCTTCGGCCTCCCTCATTCACTGTGGCTGCAGGCAGGCAGGCCCCCCAACAGCAAAGCTAGCTTTTGTGAGAGCAGATACATCCTGTTCTGCAACAAGCAGACAATATGCCGCAGCAGAGGGTTCTCCTCCCCTTAGATGGCTGGCAGTGGAACAGGGACAATCTCTTCCGAGTGCCCTCCAGCTGCCGACTCAAGAAAGGCTCATCGCGTAGCTGCTGGTTCTCCTGAACTAGAACTGCTGCTTTGGCCTTCAAGGGCAGTCATGCTGCCTAATTAACATCTCTGGATTTCTCTCTCCAGAACGCCCTACTGATGGGCCAAGGCTGGGCAACCCTTTTGCCTCCCAGTTATCCCACACCCCCATTCAGGTGCCAGCATGCACAGCTGAACCCTCCGCTTCCAAGCATCCCTGGACTTCCTCGACCAGCACTGCCAGCTGTAGCGCTCTCCTAGGCGAGGCTGATGCGACCTAACCACTTTCCCTCTGGGCTTGTATAGAGAGCATCAGCTAGACGTTTGCTTGACCCAGCTTAGTGCGTTGATTGCTCTAATCACCAAGTCCCAGGCCAGCCCAGTGCACTGGGCTTCTCCAGTAAAGAGCTCTCCTCCAGCCCCGTCTTCTGTAGCTCCCAGCCCCTGCATGGCTGCACTGTAATTCTGCTAGCTGAGGACAAGCCAGCTGCGGCTCTGTGCCCAGCAGAGGGAAGAGCAGCACGCTCCATCTCCCAGAGCATGGGGTAAGGAGGACATTCTGCTGCCCTGGGCCGATGCTGCCTACTGCATACAACTAACGCTTTGCCAGCTCCTGCAGTCAGCTGGCCCTAGACGTAGGTAAGTGCTAACTAGTCTGTGCCCAGTCCCAGTGGGGCAGGAACCTTCCTGGGCCAAACCATTCAGCAAAGTGAAGCGAAGGGTGTGCGAATTGCCAGGCACAGGCAGCTGTAAGCCGCCAAGTTCAGGTTGATAAGGAAATGACTGCGCACAGCATGATACTAGTGACCCAGCCCTGCACCGCTCACCCTCCCCCAGAACCGACAGGGGTCAGTTCCTACAGGCACTGCATTCTCCTTGAGCACAGCAGACCTGCTGCTAGGCTGCCTAGGTAACAACCCAACAGTGCATCTAAACCCAGCGCTCACTGTCTCCCTACTGGCCTAGCTCCATACATTCTCTAGCACGTTGGAATAAAAAAGCCTATTTTTTTAATCTTATGTTGGTCCAAGAGTCTCTTTGCCCTGGTGTGGGGCCTGGAGTGGAGCCCACTTCAGCCCGTGCCCCCGTCCCTGGTATCTGTCAGCAGGATAGACCTCCCCTGCCCAGGACCACGGCCCACACCCGGTTAGACAGAGGTGGCTGGCATTCCTGCTGCCCTGGGCCATTCCCACAGCAGCAGCAAGCCAGATATTGCCATCAGGCAAGATTTAGGTTTGCCCCAGAGCAGCAGGGGTGTTAGTGGGCAAAACCAGAGCTGCAGCTGGCACAGGTGCCAGCCAGGGGACTGGCCCTACCGAGGGGGCAGGAGCAGGACTCTGTGCACAGGACCACTGCTGCTGGCCTGTCCTGGCAGCTTGCAGGCAGAGGCACAAGAAGCAGGAACAGCCTTCTCCTGAGAGGCTGTGAGGAGTCTAGATGGCACACCCAGGTGTCCAGCCAGCTGCACTAAAGACCCAGGCAGAGGGGCTGCAGCCAGCCACAGCCTCTGGGATGTGAACCAAGCATGCACTGGGGGCTTGCTCTGCGCTGGACACAGGCAGCCTGAGGCTGCAGGCATGAGCGCCAGTGCTGGTCTCCCCAGCACCTGACTGGCCACTAGCATATCCCACAGAGTAAGTGCACACAGCACATGCGGTCTGGCTCCAGCAAGGGCTAGCCGGGCCTGGGGGAGGAGCTATGGCTGGGAGCGGTAGGAGGGACTCCCACTGCCCCCAAAAGTCCCCCACGCAGTGTTGGCTACGCCTCTGCTCCCACGTTTGTCTCCCCATTGCCCCAAAGAGCTGGCTCTGAACGCGGCAGGCAGACAGGAGACACACCCCTGCCGGGGCACGGAGGGGAGGGAGGGGCTCTACAGTGGGTGCCTGTTGGTGTGAGGGACCCTTGATGCAGCCCCTGGGGCCAGCCATTCCTAACACTGCACACCAGCAGGCACCTGCGCCGTTCACACCCCCCCTCGCCGGCAGGGGCCGCACAGCCGTGGGGCTGGGGCTTTGTGGCTGCGGGATGTTAATAGACGCTGCAAAGGCCTAGGCTCATGGAGAGAAGTCAGCTGCTCTCTGCAGAGTAACCCTGCAGGGGCTGAGGGGAACTGAGCAGCGTGCGAGAAGGAGGCACAGACTGCAGCCTCCCACATTCAGGAGTGGGGATACAACCTCTGAGCTGCCAGCCCCAGCTCTACAGGAGGGAGGGAGCTCCTCCCCCACAGAGACTAGGGCTCCTGCAGCAGGGGCCCCTTAGGGCAACCCCAGCCTGTGCGCTGGTTCTCAGCTGTGATGCAGGAACCAAAGGGGCTGTGGAGAGGGCTCTCCACGGCCACGACAGAGCCCACAGGCCAGTTTAGAGGGGTCAAGGTTGGGGGACAGAGGGGACTCCAGAGGTGTTTGCACCCCCGAGCATTGCTAGTGTTAGCCACTGCCAGACCTAGCTCAGCATCCCTTGGGACGTGAGGGATTCCCCCTGGGACTCTTCTGCCCAACACTAAGGTCTCCTGGGAAGGAGATGGACGTATGGGGGCCTCCCTGAGGTGTGAGGGGGGGCAGTTCCAGTCTAGGAGAGCAAACAAGACAACCACTTCACTCTTCCACTGCCCCCGTCTCTCCCCAGTACCCCACATCTCCTTCCCCTAGCCCTCTCTAACCCCCCGACACCTTGTTCAACACCCCCGTGCCCAGCACCCTGTCCCCCGCACCCCAGCACCCCCATGCCCAGCACCCTGTCCCTCCCTCCCCAGCACCCCCCCACCTCCCCAACACCCCCATGCCCAGCACCCTGTCCCTCCCTCCCCTGCACCTCCCCAACACCCCCATGCCCAGCACCCTGTCCCTCCCTCCCCTGCACCTCCCCAACACCCCCATGCCCAGCACCCTGTCCCTCCCTCCCCTGCACCCCCCCAACACCCTGTCCCTCCCTCCCCTGCACCCCCCCAACACCCCCATGCCCAGCACCCTGTCCCTCCCTCCCCTGCACCCCCCCAACACCCCCATGCCCAGCACCCTGTCCCTCCCTCCCCTGCACCCCCCCAACACCCCCATGCCCAGCACCCTGTCCCTCCCTCCCCTGCACCCCCCCAACACCCCCATGCCCAGCACCCTGTCCCTCCCTCCCCTGCACCCCCCCAACACCCCCATGCCCAGCACCCTGTCCCTCCCTCCCCAGCACCCCTCCCTACCACCCCAACACCCCCATGCCCAGCACCCTGTCCCTCCCTCCCCCACACCCCAGCACCCCCCCACCTCCCCAACACCCCCATGCCCAGCACCCTGTCCCTCCCTCCCCTGCACCCCCCCTGCACCCCCATGCCCAGCACCCTGTCCCTCCCTCCCCTGCACCCCCCCTGCACCCCCATGCCCAGCACCCTGTCCCTCCCTCCCCTGCACCCCCCCAACACCCCCATGCCCAGCACCCTGTCCCTCCCTCCCCAGCACCCCCCCACCTCCCCAACACCCCCATGCCCAGCACCCTGTCCCTCCCTCCCCTGCACCTCCCCAACACCCCCATGCCCAGCACCCTGTCCCTCCCTCCCCTGCACCCCCCCAACACCCCCATGCCCAGCACCCTGTCCCTCCCTCCCCTGCACCTCCCCAACACCCCCATGCCCAGCACCCTGTCCCTCCCTCCCCAGCACCCCAGCACCCCCCCATGCCCAGCACCCTGTCCCTCCCTCCCCCACACCCCAGCAACCCCCCACCCCCCCAACACCCCCATGCCCAGCACCCTGTCCCTCCCTCCCCCGCACCCCAGCACCCCCCCACCTCCCCAACACCCCCATGCCCAGCACCCTGTCCCTCCCTCCCCCACACCCCAGCACCCCCGCACCTCCCCAACACCCCCATGCCCAGCACCCCATCATTCTTCAACATCACACCGCACTCTCGCTGTCCCATCCCTCCCCAGTGCCCCCATCATCTCTCTACAACCCCCACCCAGCACCCCCTGCCCCACCCCTCCCCAGCAGACAGCTGCCCTTCTGCCCACCACCCCCACAGCCTTTGGGCTCAGATCCTCAAGCAGCCCCAGCCTGTCAGCTCCGTCATGCCCCACAAAGGGCAGCCTGGGGGCCATGGGCTAAAGTCCAGCTTCTTCCTGCTGCCCCCTCCCCAAAGGCAGCTCTGCAGCCCCCTATCCCGCCTGTCTCTGCTGCTTCCCAACAGGCACAGGAACTCGCAGGTTGGCCCCACGTGCTGGGAAGTGCCTTGCCATGGACTCACTCTGGGGCTCACTTTCACAGCCTGCCACATCAATAAGCCCCAGGCCTTGCTGGGGGCACCCTGCTCTCTACCCCAGCCAGACACACAACAACAGGCCACACGTATCTGAACACTGCACCCCACAGCCCTGTCTGATCCCATTAGTGCCCTGCTACTGCTGGCCGACAGGCTCGTCCCAGCATGCTGATGCTGCACGAAAATGCAGCATGCAGCTGGGTAAGGACCAATCCCTGCCACAGCACGTTGGCAGGGAGTGCATGGAGGCTGTAGGGACCATCACACTGCATGCAGGGAGCTAGATGGTGTGTGGGGGAGGGATTTTCACTCCCCCCAGCACCCAGGAAGCCTTTCCACCTCTTGCCAGGAAAAGAGAACACAGCCCCCACACTCCAGCCTGCAGCTCACCCACTGCTGCCCGGCTATCGGAGAGGGTCTGAGTGGGCAGAGCAGTGTGGGGGTGTCGAATGTCTCTAGAGCTGCTCCAGCAGGGATTAGATGGTATCCCTTTCTCCATGATTCCCAGCACTGTTTGCTTTCTCGGCTGCAGCTGCACAGAATGGACCTTCTCAGAATTATCCACTAGCTACAACTTCAGTAGCAAAGAAATCTGCTAATTTGAGAACAAGGGTGAAGCAGAGCAGCCTGTGGCAGGCCAGCAGGAAGGCATTAAGTGTTGCCACTATAGAAATCCATGGTCTGCCCGCACAGTGGATACAGCAGGCATATGTGGTTGCTCCATCTCTAGAGAGATGTATTGGAATTGGAAAAGATTCAGGAAAGGGCAACACAAATGATGAGGGCTCTGGAATGACTGCTGTAGGAGGTGAGATGACAAGACTGGGACTCTTCAGCTTGGCAAAGAGACGACAGACTATGACAGAGGTCTATACAATCCTCACTGGTGTGGAGAAAGTACATAAGGAATAGTTACCTACTTACTGCCATAACAGGAACTAGGGGTCACTAAGTGAAATCAATAGGCAGCACATTTAACATAAACCAAAGGAAGTGTTTCTTCACACAGCCACTTGTGGAACTCCTCGCCAGCTGGTGGTGTGAAGACCAAAACACTAACAGGATTCAAAAGAGAACTAGATAAATTCCTGGAGGTTGGGTCCACCAATGGCTGTCAGCCCGGCTGTGCAGGGATGACGTTCCTGGTCTCTGTCTGTCAGAGGCTGGGAATGTGCAATGGAGATGGTCACTTGTTGGATACCTGCCCTTCCAGCCACGGCAGCGCCTGTAGTTAGGGCAGCTGCTCATCCCTCTTTCTGATAGCCAGTGAGGGGAAGGAAGAGGGGCAGAGAAAGGGCCTGGTGAAGTTCCACAGCTTGGGAGCTTTGCTGATCACCACCTCAAAAAGGGTCAGAGCCTGGTTATACCAAAGGCCAGCTCACAGTTGAGCTGGGGTCTCACACGCCCTACAGGAGACCCTGGTTACCCTGCAACACTGCGCTCTTGGTGCCGCTTTTCTGCTGTTTGCATGGGGTGATTGTAGGCCCAGCGGAAAGCCCACACCCCTCCTCTGGCTGACAGGTCCAGCAGCCTGAGCAGAGGCGGCAGGGACGAGGTGTTCTGGGAACTCACTTCCCATCACAACACTGAGGCCTTCCCAAGGACAGAGCTGCCAGAAACAAGCAGCAGCTCTGTGACGTCTGGGGGAAAGCAAAGCAGAAGAGGCCACCGATGAACAACCTTGCGCTGAGCGCTTGGCGCAGTCGTGCTCAAGGCTGTGTGACTGGTGCAGGGACTGTGGGAGATAGGATATAATTAGATTTACTTGTGTACACCTCGGAGTCCTTGAGACAAGGATCAGAGCGAGCGTAGCTGCAGGGCTGAACCGCGCAGCCAGATGGGGCTTTGCAGAGCCAGGGACTAACCCGTCCCACACACAAAGGGGACGCGGCAGGAGGAGGTCAAGGAGAAGGCAGGCTGTAAGGGGGCAACACCTGTGGCCGCCCCACACTCAGCCAGTGAAATCACTCCTCAGGAGCCTGCTTCCAGCTGGTGATGGGGAGGTAGAGGAGTGTCACTCACCATAAGCTCCCTGCCTGGTGATTTCAGGGGGCAGCTAGTTCAGAGGCCCCTTTGCTCACAGGCTGCTGCTGGACTATAGGCACGTCACTTACACCGCAGCCTGGGGCCCAGGGAGGGCGGGGATTCAGTTCTTTTCCCTCCTGCCGCGAGGCAGGTGCTGGACACTGGGAATTGCTGCCGGCTCTGTCTGGGATCTCCAGAGCTCACAGGTGTCCCTCCCGCTCCCCGCCCCAAACGCAGCCAATGCTAGGCCTCTTCCAGGACGGGCTCTGGGGAGATGGGGCTATGCAGGGTCCCTGGCTGATGTGAGGCTAGGGAAGTGCCAGGCCCCTCAATCTCCACTTGCCCAGCCCAGGCACACCACCACCTGGCAGTGTCCTACTGCCATCTTCCCGGCAGCCTCTGTGCAGGGTTTCATCCAAGATGGGAGCTGACCCTGAGCAAGGCGCACAGCAGGCGAGTCGCTGGGCCTGACAGCAGACATGGAGCTTAGATGGGCACCTCCCCACCAGTGCTCCCATTTGCAGCTGCACAGGAGACTCCAATGCTGCGCAGCTGATCAGCAGAGCGCCCACAGCCAGGGGTTTCGTTTGTCCTGGTGGTGCACACGCGCGCACACACGCGCACCGTGGTGCACATGGAGGGAAAAATCCACACACGGACGAACGCAATTGCTCCCCACCCTGGCACCTGGCAGACTTCCGCACAGAGCCAGCCGAGGGAGGCAGAAGTTTGCACAGGGCCACCCCGCCATCTCCTTTGAGCTACCGTAACAGCAGGTCACGGTCTAGCATCTCCCGACTCACTCAGCTCCTTGTGCCAGGTCTCCTGCCAGGCCACCCGCAGAGCGCCCAGCTCAGAGACGCAGGGAGCACAGTGGGCTGGGGACCCGAGTTCCATTTCCTGCTCTGTCACTGGCTCCCATTGGCCCCAGCAAGTCACCTGGGCTTGCTGGCCACCATCTGCCATAGGTAGAATCGGGCTGGAGCCCTGCCCCACCCCTGAGGCTGGGGAGAGACACCTACCTGAACGGGAGCAGCAGAGCTACCTCCATGGCCAAGGCAACACACCGGAGCTCCCCAGAGCTCGGCAGGCCTGGGAGGTGGCGACAATCTCAGCAGAGCCCAGGCAAGGCAGAGGATGCGAAGGGAATGTGGCGTCCAGCCTGCCCCGTGGGGCGGAGACGCTGGGCCTAGCAACCAGCATGTACCCAGAGGGGACGCCCAGTCTGGGGCTCCGAAGGGCTGAATCCACCCCCAGCCACCCTGCAGCACAGCCCCCAGCGACGCTGCCTCTTGCAGGAGTCATCACTCACCCTTGGAAGTCCGTGTCCACAAGCAGTCGGACCAGAATCCCAGTCACAGCCACAAGGATTGGATAATGATCCACGCTCTCTAGCCCTGGGGGATGGAGCAGAGAGACCCACGACCAGCGCTGGGACGGCCAGGTTGTACCACCCCTACACCCCCCGGGCTGCGTGCCACAGTCTGGGGCTGCCCTCCTTCTCACAGCCTCACCTCAGCTGCGCCACAGCCAGGCGGCGGGAGCCCTGGGCTTGGGGCGCTCTCCTCCGCCTCTGAACCAGCGCTCTGATCACAGGCGTCTCCCCCGGCCAGTGCCCCAGAAAAGAGGGGCTGCCCCACACCCAGGGCTACGGGGGCGGATTGGAACTCTCCTTGACAGCATCTCCCTCAGGGCCCCCGCTGCTGAGCCACGCCTGGGAGCAGCCAGGACACTGCTGAGCCATTGCTGCCTCAGGAGGGGCAGGCTGACTCAGCACCGCCTCCCCGTACCTTGCAGCGGCAGCAGGCTAGCGAATCTACTGGCGAGGCTGCAGCAGCCCCAACAACACACGCAGCCAGACAGCCTGTGGCGAGCGGCCGCCGGGGCTGCTAGCACAGCGCTGTCCTTCCCCAGCGTGCCCCTGCAGCTCAAGGGCAGAGTGAGCAATGTGTATCCAGACAAGGCCTTCTCCCACAGCGCAGACCCCTTTCCAGGCCCCGCCAGTGCCCACCTGAGGGCGCTACTTGCCCAGAGCAGGCACAGAACATGGCAGCAATGTAACAGCTGCTCAAGCTTGGTGCCAGGAGACCCCCGAAAACAGAGAGACTCACAATAGGGCAGATGCCTCCTGGAAAGAGCCAGGGGATCGGGAGTGAGCACACTGCTCAGGGTCAGCACTTAGACCTCCAAACCCTGCCCTGACGAGTTAGCAGGGCGGGCAGGTCGCCCTACTTTCTGGCTTGGAAGAATAGTTCCTGCTACGTTCGCAGCCACAGCAGCTGAGGTTCCGGGTCACACGCCACAGCCCCCACCGGAAGCCTCACAGAGATAGGCACCGTCTCAGATCTAATGCCCCCCACAGCCACATCGCTCTGCTAGCCAGGCTGCAGAGGAAGCCCCTGAACCCCCCAAGAAGCGTGACTCACCTGGGAGCCGGAGGTTGACCACTCTGTCGAACAGGTTCCGCTCGGCTGTCACGCGATTCAGCACCTGGTTCAACAGCTGTGGGGACATGAGGCATCAGGAAGAGACTAGTAACAGAGAGGCAGCTGTGCTAGTCTATACAGTATCAAAACAAAAAAGCAGTCAAGTAGCACTTTAAAGACTAACAAAGTAATTTATTAGGTGAGCTTTCATGGGACAGACCCACTTCTTCAGACCATAGCCAGACCAGAACAGACTCAGTATTTAAGGCACCGAGAACCAAAAACAGTAATCAAGGTTGACGAATCAGAAAAAAATCATCAAGGTGAGCAACTCAGTGAACAGAGGGGTAGAAGTGGGAGGGGAAGGTCAAGAGTTAGATAAAGCCAAGTATACAAACGACCCCTATAGTGACTCAGAAAGTTCCCATCCTGGTTCAAACCACGTGTTAATGTGCTGAATTTGAATATAAAAGACTGTGCCCTCTTCTAGACAGGGAGCCTGCCTAGCAGCCTGAGCAGCCCCTTTCTGGCAGTCGCCTTCAGAGAGTACACCCATTCCACACAGGGCCTCCCAAGAGACAACCCCCCACCGCTGCTCCAAACCTCCTGCCAGGCAGACAAGAGTGCCTGGCACGTCCCCAGGATTGCTACGGACCCACCCTGCAGAGCACGACACCAGAGTAGACAGCGGGGTCCTCCCATTCCCACCCGGCCACGCTGCTGCTCCCCACACACACTGTGCCACTGCTGCTGACCTGCAGGAGCTGAACAGCACTGCAACCACCCCTCAGTGGGTGCACACTGGCTCCCAGCAGGCCCCACTCACATCAGCAGGGAGTGCAGTGCCGACTGCCAAAGGGTAACAGACCTCAGCCTGCCGTGTGAGCCCGTACCCCAGCCAACGGCAGAGTGGGCCAAACGAGTGCCAGCTGTGAGCAGGGCTAGGTGCAGGAGCTGGTGGGCTGACTGACAGCTGCCCCAGGAGCTCCCTGCGGAGGGCAGGGCCTAGCACAGCTGGCTCCAAGCACACCATGGAAAAGCTCAGGCCCAGGAGGCTGCTGCACAGTCACATAGAGCCCAGCTGTGCCCAGACAAGCAGCAGGCTTCTGCCCCCTCAGCAATGAAACCGGATATCGTTAGGCTCTGGGTGAACCCCCACCTGGGAGAGCTCAGACACACAGGCCTGGTCTCGCGGGCCCCCTTCCAGCATCTGCATGACCCACTGCACTGGCCAAGCAGCAAGGCCCCCGTGCCTACACCCTCTGACCCTTGCTCTGGTCTACCCTGGGACACAGGCATGGGACCAGCCTGCCCATGGTGCTGCTGCCTGTACTGCACCCCTGAGCAGTGTTCCTGTAAGCGGGGTGCTTGGGTGCCCACCGGCGGAGATGCAAATACCGCGCACACCAGAAGTCACTCTGCACGTGAGTGGAACAGTCAGCGGGACGCTGTCCCACAGGCTCCAAGCAGCGCTGAGTGTGTCAGAAGCCAGGGGCGTGCTGCTGGGCTCCGAGCTGTGCTGCCCGCTCCACTGGTCAAGGTGGGCGGCTCATGACACTTGACGCAGGGCCCAGGCCTCAGTGCCATCTCTCCTGCTCAGCCCTCCTGCCATGCCCAAAGCAACCTTGCAGAGTGGGGAGACAGAGGAGCCTTAGGATCTACGGCAGCCGCAGGTGAGCACAGCCCAGGGAGCAGCACTTGGCACTTCCAGCCTACAGAGCGGCAGCACCACTGACAGACTTTGTATGCGATGCCTGTGTCCCAGGGTAGACCAACACAGCCAGGGAGGGGCCTCCCTTCCAGACTCCCAGGACTGAGGATTCCCCGGCCTGGCCATCAGCTCCGAGGGGCTACGGCCCCACTCGGACAGCTGGGGTCGCACTTCACGCGAGCACTGCCATGTCACGCTCCCAGGCTTGCCCGGGGCTCCGTCTGTGGCTGCTGGGCGTCAGAGCCCTCTGCTCACAGCCACTTCCTCCGGCAGCAGGACTCAGCCTGGGACGAAGGCACGTCTTACCTTGCACTGCAATCAGCTGCGCAGTGCAGCGGCTCTGCATGCCAACGGGACTCGTAAGACCAAGTCTTCTGTCAGCCCCAGGCTGCGCGTGGGTGCCATAACCACAGAAGGGGGGCTGCTGATGTCAGTTGTGGGTGGGGACTGAAGTGCCTGGCTAGAGTTGGGGGCGGATTTCAGGCTGGAAATAGCAGGGGGCCGTGGATCAGGATTAAGAAGTGAGGGCAGAGCTAGGGAGGGTGAAATCCGACAGCAATAGCAGGGGGCTACAGGTCAGCGGTGGGACACTGGCAGGGCAAGCAGAGGGCGATGGACTGGGACTGGAGGGCACTGGCAGAGGAGAGCGGGAGCCGAGGTCTGGAATACCTGCCCTACTCTGTCAGGTATCCTGCTTCCCTCCTTGCTGGGCTCTGCACCACTGCCGCCCCAGGGGCCTGGAGCAGCTGCCATGCGGCCTCTTCGGCATGTACCCTGGAGCAGTCGTCTTGTCTCCCTCTTGGGGAGCTCTGCCAGGGATGGGCTCTGGTGGGCTCGGAGGCTGCTGGGAAAGCTGAACCACCACTGGCTGGCAACCGCTGGAGCTGGCCAGATTTCCCCTGCACTGGCTGCTCGCAGTGCCTTGCCTGTGCCCCAGCTCCCGGATGTACCTGGGCGAGTCTCCGGAGCAGCAGCTCTGAGGAGGGGCGGCTCCAGTCAAGGAAGATCTCGGGGGCCAGTGTGACAGTCATCTCCAGCACCCTGAGCAGGCTCACCGACAGGTCGAAGCAGGTTGCACACACCTTCAGCTGGCGGCTGTCCACAAAGTTCCTCTCCAGGCGCTCTGCCGCCTGCTGGATCTGCGCGGGCACAAGGCTCAGCTCAGGACAGGCTGCAAGGAACAGTGGCCTCCCGCCGCTCCCAGCACCTCTAGGTGGTGAGTCAGTCACACAGGGGGCCTGGCCTGGCTCTCCGAGCTCAGCCTGCAGCCCCCGCTAGGAGCTATCCCCCCCCCGCCAGCACTCACCTCCTGGATCATACCAATGAACTCGGAGAAGGCCCAGTTGAGCTGGTTGAGGACGCTGTTGAGGAAGCTGGGTGCCAGGTCGCAGTCACTGCGCAGCAGGTCGGCCATGTGCTGCTGCAGCAGGGTAGAGGGGCACGGCTCTAGGAGCAAAGGGCAGGGTGTCAGGGGCAGACCTGGGACACCCAGCACAGGGAAGTGGGCAGCTGGGGAGGCGCAGCCCTGGTGCCATGCAGGACTACCAGGCCAGGAGGGGACTGAGCACGGCACAGGCAGCCCTGTACGAAGCTGCTGCACAGGGAGAAGGGCTGACAGGTGCCCTGCACGGCTGGAGCACAAACTGCTGTGAGCACAGAGCTCGCCTGTGGGCTGCCACTACAGCCCTGCATGAGCTGGGCCCAGGTGCATACGGCTGCACTGCCCCCCATCCAAGGGGATGGATAGCTGAGTGCTCCCCAAGTCTCCCTCGCACTCGGCTCCAGAGCAGCTCGGCAGTAATCTCTCCTGCCATGAGCCCTGCAGCTGGTGCCTGTGCCGGGACACCTGTCCTGCCCACCCTCATGGGGCCCTTGCCTGTCTGGGTGTGCTCTGAAGGCCAGGGAGAAAGGTGTCCCCTCCCTGAGTGGGGGCAGAGCCCTCTCCCCAAGGTGTGGTTCCTGGGGACATTTCTTGGCAGGCCTACGACTGCTGCCCAGCTTGGCCGGCTCAGCATTGGCAGCCCCTGCCACCACTAGCCTCCGTAGCCCGTGGCACTGGCGCAGGGGGTCCAGCATGGCCTTGCCAGCCAGAGGCTTCTAACAGAGTCCCTCCTTGGCACAGAAGGACTCAGGCCTAGAAACAGCCCAGCAGGGGGACGAAGGACCAAGTGTAATGGGTCAGGACAGCCGATGCACCGCAGCCCCTCACCGCCCCACAGCTGCGGGGCCCGGTGCTGAGTCGTGCCAGTGGGCAGGGGAAAGCAGACAGCAGCAGCTCTCTGCAGCTGCAGCGTGGTGAGTCCTGTGACTGGAGCTGTCCCTGTCTCAGCCGCCAGAGCCCCGCTCCCAGGAGAGAGAAGGCACCACCAGCAATCCTGGGACCGGCCCTGGCAAAAAGCAGCAGGGCCTGCAGCTTCCTGGCTCTTGCCCTCTGCCCGCAGGCTGCAGACCAGGGAGCCCAGGCCTGGCAGTGCTGCTTCTCTGGACACCCCTGCCTGCCTCTAGTGAGGGCCCAAGGATGGGAACCTACTTCCCAGGGCTGCCAGGCTGGGAGGGGCGGTTGTGCCGGCATGGATGGCCTGCGCAGACTCCCAGTGCAGCTGCCCAGCGGGCTCTGAGGCTCCAGAGACCGGGAGCAGCATCACTGCAAGTCCCCTCTGAGAAAACGCCTGTTTAAGCTGCACTGCTTTTGAAGCAGCCCTTGGGCCTGGCCCTGGCCCTGGCCCTGCTTGGCAATGCAGGGAAACAAGGGCACCTCGCTCTGCCTGCTCCCAACAAGCACAGCCCTGCACTGGGGCTGGGGACGCTGCTGAGGCACTCCAGCCCGCAGACCAAGGCAGGGGCTGGTGCAGCTCACGCCTCGGATCTGCCAGCTCTGTCCACCCCCAGCAATCCCCGGCACTCCCATCACGCGGGCAGGAGGCAGGTTCCCTGCTCCACGAGTACTGTAGTGATGGCAGCCGTGGGCCAGCCGCCTCCCGCACCGCTGCAGCTGGGGCTCAGGCCCCAGCACCATCTCCCTGGCCAAGACACAGCCCCCCCAACCCCCAACCAGGGCGGGTGTGGGTGGGGAGGGGCCAGGAGAACACTTGCAGGGGAAGGACCAGGGGACTAAGAGCTACTGCACCACCACACGAGACAGGGCCAAGCAAACAGGGGACTTACTCTGGAGGCTAGCAAGAGAGAGATCTCCTGGGCCCCGCGAGAGAGAGACGAGAGAGCGGCATTACTGAAGGGCAGGGCCCCACGGCACCAGCAGAGCTCTCTGCCAGAGCCGGGCGAGGCCACGTGGCCCACGCATGCACCTCACTGGCCAGGGCTCATAAGGGCACACGCACACCGCGCCCCAGAGCCCAGTGGGCCTCTCTCGACTCCACGCAGGGCACAGCGCACCGGGGGCTGGTCACACCTCAGGGGGCCATGGAAAGGCAGGTTCCCACCACCACCCCATCAGCCAGCCTCCTATGCAGGCACACCAGGCACCTGGGGCCACGTCGCACGTGGATTCGCTTGCTCCGCTCCACTCCCCGCTGCATGGGGCTCGGGTGGAGATGGAGCACTGGGCTCAGCACGGCTCACTCCTGGGACATGCTGGCTACCAAGCCCACCTCCTGCCCCAGCGAGCAGTTCAAGACGAGCCTTCCAACCTGGGCTGGCGGGAGCCAGGGGGATGCGACCAGAGTCACCGCTGCAGCAAAAGCCACCCTGGCCCCCACTGCTGTCTGCAGGGACAGCCCAATCCGATCGGCTCCGAAGGCCACGGCAGCACAGGCACACAATGGAGCAGAGGCACTGGGGTGGGGGTGCGGAAGGGAGCAGGCGCCTGCCATCATGTGCTCTCCTAGCACCCCCAGCAGCCTCTCTTCACATCACCTCCACTACCTGCCATGGAGTGCCCAGCTCCAGCTCATTCCCAGCACCCTGGCTGGGCCTCCGGGTGAGGCAGAGGACACCGGCTGCTCCCAAGGACTGGCCACACCCCTAGGAGCCCACTGGATACTGACTTCATCCCCCAGTGCTATCAGCACTCCAGCACCAGGCCCTGCCACCCCCCCAGGCAGCGAGCGCCCAGCCCCACCCCCCGGGCAGCGAGCGCCCAGCCCCCAGCCCCACCCCCCGGGCAGCGAGCGCCCAGCCCCCAGCCCCACCCCCCAGGCAGCGAGCGCCCAGCCCCACCACTCACTCTGCAGACTGGGGAGATTGGCGTCCTCAGGCTTGGTTTTCAGCAGGTGCGGGAGGCGTGTGTACCTGTATCCGAACCCACAGCCCTGTGGAAGGAGACAGGGCAGGGTGAGGGCCGGGCGCCAAGCTGGGCGAGGCAGGCTGAAGGGCACACAGTGGGTGCTGTCCAGCCTGCCAGGGGAGGGCTGAGAGCTCTGGCCTGCAGCTATGCGACGGCCCGAGAGACCAGGACACCGGATGCTGGCAGCAACAGGCAGGGAGACCCTACCCGCCACAGCCGAACCAGGATCCAGTTGGTCTGTGCCCATGGGCGCTGCTCGTAAGGAGCCAACAGGTTCTTCATCATGGATATTCGCCTGCCAGAGAGAAGGGACAGGTTGGCAGCCAGGAAGGTGGGGCAGGCAGGGCGGCTGGCACAGGGCTCCTAGCGGGCAGGGGAGGAAGAATGGCAGGGCTGCAGAGCCAGCACCCACGGCACACCTGGGGGAGGGGCAGAAGTGATTTCCTCACTTCCCAGGTAGTCTGCAGCTGATCTACCCCAGCAGTCACAATCACTGCCTGTGCCCTGGGCCCAGCCTGCTGCAGACCAGGTGCCCCTCCTCTGTCCTGCCATCCCCTCATCCTCTCCCAGCCCCGCAAACAGTCCAGGGCGCAGGCTGGACTTACTGCTCCTCTGGGATCCTCTCCACGGCCCGCAGCGAGTGTGGGTAGCAGACATAGCTGGCCAGCGCCTGCATCAGCGAGTCCCGGATGTCTGGGGGCAGAGGAGAGGGGCTAGCTGGGCACTGAGCCGTGCAGCAAGGCAGTGAGGGAACTAGCTCCAGACAAGCGGGATGTTAAATGGGACAACCCCCAGAGCTGGCAAGGGACCTCGGCACACACAGGAAATTGAACCCTTCCTGCCAGTTTATGCCATCCTGCGGCCTCCCAGCCCCTGCCAGGCCAGGCCAGGCTTGGAGCCTCCTCAGACACAGGGGGAGCTGCCCGGTCCCTGTCCACCTCTGCCCGTCGTCTGCAGAGTGGGGAGGCTGTGGACTTCCCCCACAGCTGGGACCTGGCTGAGAAACGGGCAGTGTGTGCCCAGCTGAGACTCCAGCACTGCCATTGAGCCCTCCCCTCCAGGCACCAGCTGAAGCTTTGCCATCAGCTGACGGGACTCTGCCTTCTTCTCTTCCCCCACCAATGCAATAACCTCAGCGATGGCTGGGAAAACTGAGCAGGGTGCCCAGGAACCCTGACACAGCCAGGCTGCCCCGTCCCCTATGCCTTGCTGCTTGCTCCTGGGCAAGGCTGACAGCAAGATGGGGCCGGTCAGTGCCTGTGCCCTCACCCCAACAGGCAGAGCCGTCGCCCGTCAGTCCCAGAGAGCAGTCTCACCAGTGCCGACGATCCGGGAGTCAGCAAAGTGCTTGGCCAGGATAGCAGCCAGGCGCGTCAGCGTCTCCTCATAGCCTGCAAGGACAGAGACAAAGCAGCTCGTCAGCAGAGTGACAGGGGCCCTGAGTACAACCCCCTTCCTGAGGTGGCCACTCAAACCGCCCCTGCTCCAATCTCATGCGGTGGGACAGTGATGACCACGGGAACAGGAACTGACAGGGCGGCTCTCCCTAAGTCTGCAGACGGCCTGACGTATTTTCTCTGCGGGGGCATTTCGAGTCAGCCTTCCTGGACACAGCGGCTGCTGGGTGCCTGGAGAGTCCAGCAAAGGCCAGCCAGGAAAGTGACAGCTCCCAGGCTTAGCAAAGCGGTTGGATGCAGCACGCTGGCTCTGGGACAGTCAGTCTTGCCTACCTGAGCCCAGCTGCCCTGGAGCTGGGAACACCCAGGGCACTGCTCCCGCAGCAAGGCCACAGTGCCGCTTGAAGGGCCCATGTCGGACAGGTTGGGCAAGCGAATGTCATGCCCCATGCAGCTAGAAAACACTGCCTGAGGGCCCCGCTGGGGACGCCGGACGCTGCCAGTCACCGCCACTGGATCAAACTGGGCGGGCACAAGGCTCTGGCCCCGTGACACGCCAGCCTGGGCTGGATGAGAGCAGCTGGCAAATCTGCGAGTCCCCTCCATCAGCTGCATGCACAGGCCCGTTCTGGAGCAGTACGTTGGCAGCCACAGGCTGGCGGGCCCAAGCACTGGCCACTCTGCCAGAGCCAGGCCATCATCATCCCTCGGACCTGCTCGCTCCCCCAGCCAGCCCAGTTCAGCCCTGGTGAGGTGCTCTGGCTGGCCTCATACATCACGCGCCTACCCTCCTTCCCTCCTCAGGGCGAGAGGGTCGGGTCATCACTCAAACTCAGACCAGCACGCTAAGGGCCCTGTCCCTGACACAGCACAGGACAGGCACGGCCTGGCTCTCGGACCACAGGCACTCAGCAGAGAAGACTGTGTTGCTGCTGGCTATGAAAAGAGCCAGGGTAGCCCAGCAAGGAAAGCCAGACACCACAGAGGCCCTGCACAGGACGGGCACACCCTGCTGGGAGAGCTGTGCCACCCCTCAGTGACTGTCTGGGCCTTGGCTTGCACTGGGCCATCAAACCCCCTCCCAGCACTGCTCATCCCCAGCCAGGTGTGGGGCAACCCTCAGAGAAGCAGGAGGGCTGAGCTGGGTAAGCGTCTAGCCCTAAAGGGGCTCTCGGGATGGGGAGCAGGGCAGGAAGGAGTCAGATCATGCTGCGACTCCAGCTGCAGAATCCGCCACAGACGCTCAGCTCCCTGCAGCATAACGTGGCTCAAGTGGCACAGGCTTCACGGCTGGGAAGGAACGGGCCTTGGCTCCGAAAGCCAGAGATAACAGCTTCCCTGCCTGTCATTTCACACCCCAGCTTGTGCTTGTCACCCCCCAGAGGGCAGACACCCCTTCTATGCCTCAAACCTAGCCACCTCTGCCACTGCCCCGGCCAAGCCAGATGCCAAAGTCTCCGGCCCCCAGCCACCTCTGTGGCAAGCGAGATCCCCAGAGCGAACTGTGCAGCACCCTGGAAGAGCAGGGGCAGCACACAATAAAGACAACACCATGGCCAAAGGCCCCCCAAGCTCCTGGCTGTCTGCTGGGTCACAGCACGCTGCAGGCTGGCAGAGAAGGGGCGCCCAAGCCCAGGACATGCAAGTGGGCCTTGCTGCAATCCCCAGCTAACTCAGCAACCTGCCACTGCTGAGGAAGCAACCAGCACTTGGTGCAGAGGTAATCACGCAGCTGGGGATGCAGCCCTGGTATCTCTGGAAGCTTTCAGCTGGGGTGCCGCCTTGGCCTGCCCGGCAGCAGTGGTAGACAGCCCCCTGCTCACCAGGGAGCTCCTCCATGCTATGCACAGGGCTGAAGTAGTTCTTTAGCGCGCTGTAGCTATTCATGGCCACACTGAGGTAGAATTCCGGCACGAAGGCAAAGAGTGAGCCTGTCCTGTCTGCATGCTCGATGGTGCGGATGCAGATTCGCAGCAGCCAGTATATGTCCTGCATCTTCTCCTGCCGGGAGAACACAGCCACCAGTCAGCTCCCACCCCAGACAGGCCAGAACAGTGCTGGGCATCAGACCAATGCCAGCATTGCTGGGGCACAAAGGGTAAGAGGCTGGGAACTGAGCAGAGCACCTCAGCCCTGTGCTATGGCCATACTGGAGCCAAAGAAAAAGTGCCCGCATGGAGGGGGAAAGCCAAGGCACGGTTCCGCAGCACGCTGCCTGTTCCATGGCCACCTGTGCAACCTGCTGCAATGCCTAGGCCTACAAATCTACCCGCAGTGTGCGCTGCACTGCTGCAAATACCAACACTGCTTTCCGCACAGAGCCTGTCCAAGCTGGCCCTGGGGGCAGCGCAACGCAGAGCAGCTTCGAACCAGAGCACAGACGCCAAGCGAGAAGGAAGCAAGCAACGTCCTGTCGTCTTGGCTTCCACCTGGTCAACACCTGGCTCTATGGAACGCCTAAGACACTGGCTCCACTAGGCTGGGTGGGTCAGCTGTGAGTGGATCCATCTGGCTCCTGCCTGCCCTTTCACACACACACACACACCACAAGGCAGAGGACCAACAGTGCCTAGGCAATAGCCATCAACACTGTGCAAAAAGGTGCAAAAGGGAGACATCAGGACAGGGTTTGTTCCAGCAGAGAGGCCTGCTGGTATAACACAACAGCTGTGTGAGCCCTGGTGAACAAACACCATACGGGGCCATAAATGAATAACCCCAAACTGTGTTGGGACTTAGACCCCAAAGGAAACTAACGAAGAAGGAAAGGAAGTTTTTCTTCACACAGCGCAGGGCCGGCCTGTGGAACTCCTGCCCAGCAGATGCTCTGAAGACCAGGATTTTATCAGGGTTCAAAAAGAGCTAGATAATTCCTGGAGGTTCGGTCCATCCGTGGCTATCACGCAGGATGGGTAGGAATGGTGTTCTAACCCTGTGTGTGTCGGGGCTTAAAATGGGTGATGGAAGAGGAATCGCTCAATGGCTTCCGATTCTCTTCACTCCCTCGCCAGCATCTGGCATTGGCCACTGCTGGAAGCCAGGATCCTGGGCTACATAGACTTTTGGGCTGACCCAGTCTGTCCATTCCGATGAGGGACTATTTTGCCCATCACTTTCTTGGAGGTTCCTTAATAGACACCTGGGGATAAATTAACAAGCTGCCAAACATCTAGTGCCAGCAGGAAGATGGGCTGCCTGAACGCCACTAGCTGCCACCCCCTCAACCTCCAGGAGCCAGCATGGGCCTTCCCTATCCCAACACTGAACACTGTTTTCACTGACCCGGCCACAGAAAGGGACCCAAACACTTCACTGCCTCCCCCGCCTAAGCCCCTACAGTCACATGCTCCCCCCAGAGGTTTTCCTTTCTTCTGTGGCACTGCTGTAAGCCTGTGACAAAACAGCATGAAGAGCAATGCCCTGTGCAGCCCTGCGCTGGGACAAGCTGTCGGGTGAAGAGCAGCTGGTCACACGCGGGCTGGGCTGCCCCCATTGACCAGTGGCAAGGCCACATTTTCCCCGTCACTCTCTGGGCCCACATGAAACAAAAAAGCAGTCATGGAGCACTTCAGTGACTACCAGTGCATCCACGCCATAGGACAAGCCCCACAGGTCAGAGCGTCACAGGCACGAACGGCTGCCTGCTCTCCCACCGCCGGCTTCTCTCACCTTGGAGTAGATGGTGACGTTGATCCAGGCGAGCCGGCGACTCAGATGGTTGAGTTTCTCTGAGAAAACTTTCTGGCTCTTGAGCAGCTCCTCGTAGATGTCCCTCCTCTGCAAGGCACACAGTGGGTGTGGAGAGCCCTTCCCGTATGAAGGCCTCCTCCCCAGCAGCGTTTCCTGTACGCAGAGCGCGCGGGCGGTGCCCAGAAGAGAGTCAGGCGTTGCCCTGCTGATTAACAGCACACCCACAGCTGGCAGCGTGTGCTGGCTGGTGGAGCACGTCACACACACCACGGTGCACTTAACAAAATTTATACCACACCGATGGGAAAAAAGTAGACGGACCCCTGCTCCTCTGTGGGCTGGGACGCAAGAGGTTTCCCCTTTCCGCGGTTTGCAAGGGAGGCCAGGCAAGAGCCAGAGGGGCCAGCCAGGAGGTGAAGACTGGGGGCGTGGAAGCCACAAGCAGATCAAGGCCCAGGCGGATCCGTCACTGCCCTGACCAGCAAGAGCCCTAGCACAGAGATCCTCAGCCACGTATTAACCCCTTGGTGTCCAAGTGCTTTCAGATCACCTCCTGCAAGTGACAGCTATAAGAGGGACTGCTCAGACAGAGCCCTGAGCCCAGAAACCATTCTGGGGGGTTTCCTGCCTGGCTTCTCACTGGCACCACTAGCCAGGTGCCCTTCCACTGAGCCCCAGTGCTACATGCAAGGGGGCCCAGACCCCAATCAGGAGGAAATGCCACCCCCTGGAGCCCTCGTCCCAGGAGGCAGACGCTCAGCTGGCCAGTGCCAGAGCTACATGGACAGCAACACCCGTGCTGGGACAGTCAGCAGCCTGAAACTTGCACTCTAGGGAAGCAGCAGCTTGTCGGCACCGTGCCCAGCCCTCTAGCCTGCTGGCCCCCAACGCGGACTATCTGTCCGCAGAGCCCTTTGCCACAGGGCGCTGCAATGGCTACAAGGTGGCAGCTGGGGCAGGGTGGGACCAAAGTGGCTTCTTACCTGCTTTGGACATCGACTGATCTTCTCCTCGGTGTCCTTCAGAGCCAGGGCGTATTCGTTCACGTCGTCCGACACGCCCACCATCTGAAAGAAAACCAGGGCACAGCGATGCCAGCACAGCGCTACTCCAGCATGGTCAAAGGCCAACAGGAGCTCAGCGCCCCGACCCCGGCCAACACCACAGCGCCCCGGTCCCCCGCCTGGGCTGTGCTCAGAGCCCCGACCCCGGCCAACACCACAGCGCCCCGGTCCCCCGCCTGGGCTGCACTCAGAGCCCCGACCCCGGCCAACATCACAGCGCCCCGGTCCCCCGCCTGGGCTGTGCTCAGAGCCCCAACCCGGGCCAATATCACAGCGCCCCGGTCCCCTGCCTGGGCTGCGCTCAGCACCCTGGCCCTGGCCAACCTCACAGTGCCCCGGTCCCCTGCCTGGGCTGCGCTCAGAGCCCCGACCCCGGCCAATATCACAGCGCCCCGGTCCCCCGCCTGGGCTGCGCTCAGCGCCCCGACCCCGGCCAACACCACAGCGCCCCGGTCCCCCGCCTGGGCTGTGCTCAGAGCCCCAACCCGGGCCAATATCACAGCGCCCCGGTCCCCTGCCTGGGCTGTGCTCAGAGCCCCAACCCGGGCCAATATCACAGCGCCCCGGTCCCCTGCCTGGGCTGTGCTCAGAGCCCCAACCCGGGCCAATATCACAGCGCCCCGGTCCCCCGCCTGGGCTGCGCTCAGCGCCCCGACCCCGGCCAACACCACAGCGCCCCGGTCCCCCGCCTGGGCTGCGCTCAGCGCCCCGACCCCGGCCAACACCACAGCGCCCCGGTCCCCCGCCTGGGCTGTGCTCAGAGCCCCGACCCCGGCCAACACCACAGCGCCCCGGTCCCCTGCCTGGGCTGTGCTCAGAGCCCCGACCCCGGCCAACACCACAGCGCCCCGGTCCCCTGCCTGGGCTGCGCTCAGAGCCCCGACCTGGGCCAATATCACAGCGCCCTGGTCCCCTGCCTGGGCTGCGCTCAGAGCCCCGGTCCCCTGCCTGGGCTGCGCTCAGCACCCTGGCCCTGGCCAACCTCACAGTGCCCCGGTCCCCTGCCTGGGTTGCACTCAGCGCCCTGGTCCCCTGGCTGTGGCCAGTATGGTGGCAGAGGAGAGCAGGCTGCTGCTAAGTTGGGGGGTGAGGTGGCAGACTACCCTGTTGCTGCAGCTGCTGTCGTGTGCAACCCCCATCCCCAAGTAATCCCCCAACCCAGCCCCGGCCTCAGGTAACCCTCCCCTCTCCTGCTCGTAGAACAAATCAGCCAGCTGCTGCAGGACCCCTGAAAGCTCTGGCCTGGGGACAGCCGCCCCACCTCATCTATGGATGGGAGAGCTCTGCACAGTCAGCCCTTGGGACGAGCGCACCGACCAGAGGGAAAGGCCTGCAGCACCAGCCCAGGCAGCAGGCGCGCTGCAAGTCCCACACAGGCTGGCACGCGAGGCAGCACGAGGGCTGGGACCCCTGCACAGTGGGTGCTGCTCACCTTGCCAAGTTGCTGGTGGACGCTGAGGTTGTACATCATCACTATGCCATCCAGGATCTCCAGAAGGGAGCTCTCTGTAACGGGCTGCTCCGGCTCCTCGGGTGGTCTCCCCAGTAACAGACCCTCACTTCCATGGCTGCCTTCTACTGCAAGCCAGCCCCGAGAGAGAAGAGTTCTCAGCAGCGCCACCGGCAGCGAGAGGCCTGCCTCAGTCCCCCCTGTGCCGTGTTCTCTGGGGCCAAGCCAGGGCACAGCTGCCCCCTGGCTCCAGCCCCTACCCCAGCCCTCAGTCCCCCTCTCCAGCCGGGGTGCCTCACGCAAGGATCCACACCGGCCCGGCCCTGCTGGACATGCTGCTGCAGCCTGGGCCTAAACACTGCCCCCGTCCCCCAGTGCCAGGCAGGACGTGCCTGGCAACACACAGATTGAGAAGAGCAGTGTGAGCCGCCAACCCTTCCTGCTGCACGCTGGGAAATGGCCAGACACAACTGAGGCTTTCTGGGCACCGCCAGGCAAACCCAACAGCCTCTGCACAGAGCGAGGCCACAGCCACCAGCCAGGGTCTGCGCTACGTACCACTAGTCTGCAGGGCGAATGCCACTGACTGCAGACCAGGCCCCACCACCTGGGCTCCAACCAGCGCTCCCTGTAGGCTGAGCACTTGGGCAGCCACCCTGGTGAGATGCAGGTGCTGCCCAGCTGATTAGCAGAGTGCCCCCAGCCTCCCACAGCCGGCAGCCTGTGTTTCCACTGGAGGTGCACGGCCGCACAGGCCTCGGTGCACAAAACATTTATTGTGCCCAGGGGTGGGAAAAATAGCAGGAGCTCTGCTCGAACCTGTCCTGCGGTGAGCCCCAGGCCCACCGCCTGGCCTGGCCCCGCTGACGCCCTGCAGCTGCCAGGGCTGTGCCCTGAGCTGCCTCGCCTTTGGCTAGGAAACAGGGCTCACTTTTAAAGAAAATGCAACTGGCTTCAGTAACTGCTTCAGGAGAGACTCCACCAGTCCAGGCTCCTGCCAGGGTCAGCACTGCCGGGGCAGTGCACAGACATTCTCTGCTGCAGCTCCTGGGAGCAGGGCTGTGCCCACATCACCCGCCAGCCCCCCGCATCTCCAGGCTTTGAGCTCCTCAGCTGAACGCCGCTGCCGCCCTCTCACAGCCAGGCTCCAGGCTGATCTGCTCCCCAGGGACTGTCTGAGCCTTTTCCTTTGGCTGCCTCCCCGACCCCATGGGACACGAACTACTCACTGTCCTCCTCCGTCCGCTGCTCCACGCTCAGCGCGCGCACCTTCACCTTCTCCAGGGCACCCAGGGGCCGCCGTGGGTTCATGAGGCTGACGGCAGCTGTACTGAGGAAGCGGTTGGCACGGCCGAGCGTGGGTGAGCTCAGCCAGTTGGGCCTGGCCAGGGCACCACCAATGGCCAGTGCTGCCACTGGGCGCTGGGACAGAGAGGGACAGGAACAGAAGCAGCTCCATTCGTTAGGCTGCCCATTGACACCAGCCTGCCATCTCCCAGGGTTGCCCCAGTGCCAGCCCACAGCTCTCCTGGCTTC
Organism: Carettochelys insculpta; assembly: GCF_033958435.1. NCBI lineage: Eukaryota > Metazoa > Chordata > Testudines > Carettochelyidae > Carettochelys > Carettochelys insculpta. The sequence continues at coordinate 689,221 of NC_134147.1, forward strand.
CTAGGGCCACCCAGCCAGAACCCAGCTCGCTCCCTCCTCCTCAGTGCAGCTGGGTTGGCTGTGTGGCCCACAGAGGGAGCAGGGCTGTGCGGAGATAGGGATGCTTCAACAGGCATCCCTCTGAGGACAGCAGCCCGTGACCACTGGGCCCCAAAGCCACCCGGCTCCCTCCACACCCTTGGACCCCTCTCTTTCCCAGCCCATGCTGGGTCTAGCTGTTGCTGGGGGCACTGGCACCTGGGGCCCACCTGGGCTGTGGACGTTGCAGACTCCTCATCCTCATCCAGGTCGTCCATGGTCACAGCCTGCAACTCCGCAGGGTCAATCAGGATATTTGCTTTCAAAGCCAGGTCATCTGCGTGGAAGGAGCCACAGGGTCAGGGTTTGGCAAGGGCTTGCTCCCTGCGAGTGCAGAATGGTGAGGGGGTCCCAGAGCCTGTCCTGGTGGAGTCAGTGGGAAAGCTAGACTGCTAAACCATGGCAAGAGTACTGCCAGCCTGGCACACAGCCCAGGCCACCTGTGTGCCCAGATCCCTCCGCTGCTTCCCGGGTTTTGCAGCAGGGTGAAGCCCACCACCACGGAACACAAAGTTACCTGCTCCTCAGCACGGTGAGCTCTTGCATGCTGACAGGGCTCAGGGTAAGTGGTGAGGCGGACAGAGCCCAGGCTCCCCCTGCACACCCATCCTCCCTCCTCTGGCTACAGGGCCTGCCCACCCGCCCCGACCCCCAGAATCCCTGGACCTCTCCTCAAATCCCCCCAGGGCCCTGCTCCCCTTCCCTAGAGTCTCCCTCACCCTCTGGTCTGTTAGAAACTGGCCACCCAAGCCTGGGCTTGTCCCCCCATTTCCCCCAGACCCTCTCAAGGAATGGCACAACTCATAGCCCCTCGGGTGGCAGGAGGGGCCAAATAATATGGCAGGCGTCCAGGCTGCGAGACTGGCAGGGTCCACTGTGCTCACCAAGTCTGAGCCCGGCAGAGCAGAGGCCAGAGACCAGCCCTGCAATCATTCTTGCAGCAGAGCTGGAAGGGAACCAGCCAAGCCTGAGCTAGAAACCGCCAGGGACGGGAATCCACCATGACCCTGCACACCATGGTCTTGTTGAAAGGGGTAAGCCTGATTCAGCCTCCAGCCACTGGCCTGTGTTCAACTCTCTCTGCTAGACTCAAAAGCCCATTGGTCAAATATTTGTTCTGCCTGTTGGTAGCAAATGAAGGAACAAGTCCCCGTGCCTCAAGTCTATCCAGGCTTTTCAGCACATTCAGCAGGCACAGGACTCCCCTCCGACCCCTCTTCACTCCACCCACATCCTTCTGGGATTGTGGCCCCAGGACCGGACTCAGGATCCCAAAAGTGACCACACCAGTGCTCAGCTCAGAGGAAAATCTTCTCTCTTCTTCTATTGGACATTCCTGTTTACACACCCCAGGTCTCATTAACTTCTTTTGGCCAGAATCGAACTGTGGCTTCCTGTGCACCTGATCATTCTCCACAATCTCCAAATCTTTTTCAGAGTGTCTGCTTCCAGAGGTGTCCCCCCATCCTGTTCTCTGGCTTGCGTTCTTTGTTCCCATGCACACGGATTTATACTGAGCCCTATTAAAACACCCATAGTTTGCTTGAGCCCAGCTCATCAAGTAACTGAGACTGCCATGTGTCGGTGACCTGCCCTCTTCATTATTCACCACTCCCCAAAAGGATCAGTAATGATTTTATGTCTCCTTCCATGTCACTGATAGAAATGTAAAATAGCATAGGACCAAGAGCAGACCCAGGTGAGACCCCACTGGAAAAACACTTGGAGCTCTGTTGGGTAGCTAGGTTGTAATCCATTTAAGACGTGCCACATTAATTTATTATCATTCCAGTCTGATAGTTAAAATGTCTTGTGGTCCCAGGTCAAACCTCTTACTGAAGTCCAAGTGTATCCCATTGACACGAGGAAACTTACCACATTCAGTCTCATCAGAGATTTTATGCTCCTTAAGCATATGAGAGTTTGCATTAATTGGACTATCTGCCTGTCACTCTGTGATAATTGAGCCAGGGCTGACTCCATTGCCATCTGCTCTGCTCTCTTGCCAGGGTCTGGTGTCAGGCTGATGGGCCTATAATCAGTCAGGTCAGTTCCTTCACTTTCACTGTCTCATTCTTCTGGAGCTTCCCCAGTCCTCCAAGACTTGCTGGAAATTAACAAACAGTCCAGCAAGCTCCACACACAGCTCTCAAACTGCTGGCGGCAAGTTCTCAGAACCCACTGCCTTAGAAATGTCTGTTCATGCACCTTGAGATGCACATAACATCCTCCGAAGACTTCCAGTGGAACGGGAAGTACTCTCACAACCTTATGATGAGGCTGCGCCGTCTGTTTTTCCCCAAATACAGCACAGAAGATACACATCTCATGGAACTGGAATGGACCTGAAGAGGTGAGCAATTCCAGCCCCCTGCCCTCACAGCAGGACCTAGCACCATCCCTCATCCCCCACCCCTTTTTTTTTTTTTTTTTTTTTAAATCTAACCTGCCTCAGAAGCTTGAAAGGCCCTCTCAAGGGCTGAGCTCACAACTGTGGGTATGCAAGGCCAATGCTCTAACCAGTGAGCTATTCCTGCATGGAACCCACACCTGCCTTTTCTGCACTATCAACTAGAATGCCCACGGGGGTCAGTCCAGTGGTCCATTCCATTCAACATCTTTAATGAGTTGGATGACGGGATGGGGTGGGTTGGGTTGTACTTCCAGCAAGTTTGTGAAGGACACTAAACCAGGGGATTGGTAGATATGATGCAGGGTAGGGACAGGGTCCAGAGTAACCTAAACAAATCAGAATATTGGGTCAAAAGAAATCCAACGAGGTTCACCAAGGACAAGTGCAGAGCCCTGCAGCTAGAAGGGAAGGGTCCCTAGCAGTATTACAGGCTGGGGACAGACAGATGAAGTGGCATTTCTGCAGAAAAGGACCTGGAGGTTACAGCAGACAAGAAGCTGGACACAAGCTGACACTGCGGCTGTTGCCAAAAAGGCTAAGGGCCTATTGGGCTGCATTAGGAGGAGCACCAGCAGCAGATCAAGGGAAGTGGTCATTCCCCGCTATGGCGAGACCACATCTGGAGTACTGTGTCCAGTTTTGCCCCCAACCCCGCAGCACAACAGAAAGGATGTGGATAAATCGAAGAGAGTCCAACAGAGGGCCAAGAAAAGTATTCGGGGGTTTGGGGCACATGACATCTGAGGCGAGGCTGAGGGATATGGGTTTATTTAGTCCCTATTTTTGGAGGTTAGGTCCATAAATGGCTATTAGCCAAGGGTAAAGTGTGGTGCCCCTAGCCTTTAGTCAAAGGCTGGAGACAGATGGCAGGAGACAAATCGCTTGATCATTGTCTTCGGTTCACCTCTTCTGGGGCACCAGGCACTGGCCACTGTCGGCAGACAGGATACTGGGCTGGATGGACCTTTGGTCTGACCCAGTATGGCCGTTCTTATGTTCTTATGTCTGCAGAAGACCAGAGTGAGGGAGGATTTGATAGCAGCTTTCAACTGCCTGAAGGGGGGTTCCAAAGAGGACAGAGGCAACTCTTCTCCGTGGTGGCAGAAGACAGAATGAGGAGCAGTGGTTTCAAGTTGCAGTAAGGGAGATCTCAGTTGAATATTGGGAAAAATGGCTTCCCTAGGAGGAGCTGAAGCGCTGAAATGCGTTACCTAGGGAGGTGGTGGAATCTGACCCCCAGAGGTTTGTAAAGTTTCAGCTTGACAAAGCCCTGGCTGGGATGACTTAGCTGGAGTTGGGGTTGATTCAAGCAGGATGGGACTAGATGACTCCTGAGGTTTCTAGCAGCCCTAATCTGCTATGATTCAATGGCATGCCTCTTGCTCCCTAAACATCACAAACTGCATTATCCTCAGACTCCTCCTTGATCTCTGTCCTTCTTCCCAATTCAGAGCAAGGTCTCTGAAGGGCAGGATTCCACACCCTGCCAGCAAAGCGAAGGGATCCAACCCAGCTCTCACCTTTCAGAGTCTTCTTCAGATGGGACAGAAGCCCTCCGAGTCGCTGCAGGTCAAAGTAATCCACCTTCCCATTGTAGAAGAGCTGTGGAGGAACATACGCCTCTGGCAGGAAGGGGACAGAGGTTTGTGGTGAGTGTCCCAGGCCCCAGCCCAGTTCACACGAGGCAGCAGAGAGCACTGGGCCCAGCCTGGCGAAGCAGACAGCCCTGCAGCTTTTACAGAGGGATGCATCATAAGCCCGCTCCAGAAGAGGTGGTTTCCAGAATGGAGCACGCCTCACATGAGCAGAGTCAGGGCATCAGAGCCCTGACTAGCCACACTCTGCAACCCTGCAGCTGCCTTGTCCTTGACAGCCTGCTCATCGCACGAGTGGGACAGGTCTGTGCCTAGTTCCTAGCAACACTCCCCAGCCACACAGCACCTGATCAGCTAGAGGCTGGAGCAAGCGGGGAGCAGGGCTGAGGCTGGAAGAGCAGGGTGGCAGGCCAGGACCCAGGAAACAGAGGGTATAGCAGCTAGATCAGGACCAGCTGGCCAGGGAGCTCTGCTCATGCTGCACTTCAGGGCTCTGACAAGCCCATCCGCTCCCCTCAGAGGCTGGTCTGTGGGGACAACTGAACAGCACAGCTACAGAGGCATGGTCTCAGAGGGACAGAGAAGGTGCATGGCAAGTTACTGCCTGCACTCTGCCCCCTCAGCGGTGCCAGTCACTTCCCCAGCACCGCCGAGCCCATGCATGAAGGTTCCCAGGCTGCAGAGCCATGAAAGGCCACTGCTCCTGAGCAAGGCTCCAGCACCCAGCCTCCTGGTAACGGCCGCCAGGCTCCATCCCATTCCCACCGAGTAGTGGGGTGTCCATGAAAACCCTGTCCTGCTGCCGATTGCCGGAGCAGGGAGCTCACTTACCCTCGCTGCTCAGGGCTGCAGGAGCCCGGGCCTTGTGCCCGTCCCAGTAGCAGCGCAAGGCGAAGATGAGCCGATGTAGGAAGCAGACCATGTACTCTGGCGGGCACAGCACAGTCAGGTTCTGGAGGGGTGGCAGAGCACGCAGTAAGGGAGCTCACACTTGGCAGACATGGCAGCAGCCCCGCTGGGCCTTTCTGCTCCGAGCCCTACTCTCCTGCAGACCGCATGGAGCCCTGGCCACAGCCCAGCCCCAGTGCTCAGCACCTCCCCAGAAGGCAGCAGCCTCTCACACAGGGCTCTGCTCCACGGCAGCACAGAATGCCTGGCAGCCCATGGCCTGAGGACATGGCAGCAGGCCAGCGTTTGACTGCCAGCTGCTGAACACCACAGCCATGGGGCCGGGAAGGGCATGATGCCTGGCTCTCATCCAGCTGTGCCTAGCTCCGGTCCAGCAGTGACCACTACCATCAGCGACACCCGCAAGCGAACCAGGCTGCCAGTCCCTGGTGCCAGGGCGGACTGGTTTCCTTCCCAATCTCCCAGCACTGCACTAGCCCCACTGCCGGAAGCAGTGGGGAAGCACAAGTCCTAGAACCCCAGGCAGGTCACCAACCCCTTATCCTGCCTACATCAGCGTCCCTCACAGAGGGCCGCACTGGGGCCGGCAGCCAGAATCAGAGAAGGCTGGGGCAGACAGGCCGCGTCCCACACAGACAATTCTCCCATGGCCGAGCCTATGCAAGTATCACAAGCAGGCTCTCGCAGAGCCCAGCAGCAGCAGCAGCAGCAGCACCCCTGCACTGCGCTCACACGGCTCCTGCCCAAGGCGGCGAGGGTGGCGGCAGCATCACGACAGGGCCGGCAGCACCTCCAGCTATCACCACGCTGCCTGCCCCACTCCGTCCCAACGGCGCGCTGCTCTCAGGGCCTTGCGGGGAGGGCAGGGCCCTATTTGCCTTGTGTGCTGCTAGCAATGGCGCCCGACAGGGATGACAGCACTGGTGCAGGGAGAGGGGTTAAAACATTTGGCTGCGCTGCTGCCCTAACGCCTGTCCCCTCCGCCCACGCCACTTGTGCAAGCCACACTCCCAAGGACCGTGGGGAGGAGCTGAGACCTCTGGGTTCTGCCCCGGGACAGTCACAGTGCCAGGAGGGGCCAGAGCCCAGGCAGCTAGCTCCCACTCCATCCCACAGGCTCCAGAGAAGGGCACTGCCCACAGCAACGGTGCCGTCACCAGGACTTACCCCTCGGTTACTGGCATTCTCCTGAAGGAACTTGCGGAATTTGTTCAGGAAGATGTATCTGGAGGCTTCCCCCTGCCAGAGGGAGAGGGGATGTGGCGTCTACCCAGCTGTGCAAATCCCAAGTGCTCTCCTCTCTGCTTTGGCACCCAGCTCCCCAGCCTGAAAGTCGTGCCCAGAAGCCCTTTGGGATTCGAGTGACACAAAGTCCTTGGCAGGGCCCTTGGCACACGGGCCAGTTTCACTGCTGGGGACCCTCCTAGTCTCCTGGTGGCAGTATGCATGCCCGGTACGCTCCACGTCTCCCTCCAACTCCCCTTCTGGCCTGCACCATCGAAGAGCCAGCTATGCCAGAGCCCACATGCATCCCACGGCCCTGGCACGTGTGGGGAGTTGTGAGAACAGCCCTAGGTGCCCTCACACAGATCCTGCAAGCTACGGACAGCCACATTCTGCTGCCATCTGGACAGCGACTTAACCAGCGCCGCTAAGTAACAAGGCTTAGCAGGGCCAGTGCCCACCCCACTTTCTATCAATACCAGCAGTGCCTCCTACCGTGAGTGCTTGTGGGGTAGTCAGTAGGGCCCCGCTGGGCTGTGCCAGTGTGGCCAAACAGAGCGAACACGGTTTGCTATGCACACGCACGGGGCTTTCAGAGGCCACCCAACAGGGGGTGGGAACAACACTTCACAAGCGCCCCAGTGAGGAAGGAAGCCCTGAGCTGAAGAGCTTTGGTTTCTGCGTTGGACGCCGAGGACCACAGAACGAGACAATGCAGTTCCCAGAGTCCTGAGCTCAGGGAGCAGAACAGCCAGGTGCCCACACAGCCCTGGGAGGGGAAAGGCTGGGCAGCTCTGCCTTCAATGCCTTACAGTCCATGAGCACCACATTACAGAGGCCATGAACTGTTTCTGTTTCACTTACCCCAGCTCCTCGGTCTCTGTTGTTCAGCAGCAGCTTCAGGATCTGAACCTGCAGCTCCTCCACCACTGAGAGAAGGAGACACACAAGTCAGCCGCCACAGGAAGCACTCTGAGCAGGCAGCCAGCCCATGCCACAGGCAGCCACTGCCTCAGACAGCTCGCCAGCACCCGCTGCCCAATGTTCCCCGCCCTGCGGGCCCAACCCCAGCACTGCGTGAAGCCATAGGGAGGTTCCACTCCCCCTACACTGTGGCATGGGGGCAGATTCAGCCATTCCTGTGGGTACTCAGGCTGCGCTCGTGCCCCAGGCACACTCAGGTCAGCATGGTACTGTGTCCATGGCTGCTGGGCCCTCTCCGCCTGGCGTGGCACAGGGCTGTGGGAGCACTGACAGGCCTGCGGCTTGCAGCCAAGGTCAGCTCAAGCCCATCCTACCACGGCCTGAGTGCCTGTGGCCCCACAACTCTGCAAGGTGCTGGTCCCCTCACAGACCTTCAATGCGCTTCTTGAGCCGCTGACAGCCTCTGTCATATGCCCGCCGGCGCAGCCTCTCCTCGGCGCTCTCCTCCTTCACCTCCTTGTTCTCCTTGCCCTGGGTGAGGGGTGAGATATGTGATATAATAGGAGGTAGAGATCTCCTAGAACTGGAAGGGACCTTGGGAGGTCATCTAGTCCAGTCCCCTGCCCTCTTGGCAGGACCAACCACCATCCCTGACATCTATTTGCCCCAATCCCTGAATGGCCTCCTCAAGGATTGAACGCACAACCCCAAGTTTAGCAGGCTACTGCTCAAACCACTGCACTATCCTGCCCCACCATTGCCAATTAACCCAGCCCAGGACAGGCACACAAGGCCCAGCACTCCCCACTCCACCCCAGGAGAGCAAGAAGCCTGGCAGCTGGCAGCAAGCTGGGAGCTGTCCTGCAGCATCAGAGCTGAGGCGGAAGCCGGGAAGAGCCGCCCTGCCCATGGCGCCAGAACAACAGCACAGTATTGTGGCAACAGCTTGGGGAGGAAGCCCTGCACCTTGCCTTCCTGCAAGCCATGCCTGCCCCCGTGCCCCCCCACCCAGCATGTCGCCCAGCGCAAGGACACAGCACAGACCTGCCAGTTCTCATGTAACACGGCCCATCAGGTGGGTCCATGACCAGGCCTCTGCACATGGGAACCAGCACTCAGGGCCTGTCCAGCCCCTGCTGATTTCTCTCCTCCCTCGGTCAGGCTCAGCATCTGGCTCCGTGGTGCTGCCGCTCCCTCCAGGCTGGCTCTGACACCTCCGAGGAGGCAGCTCGGTCACTTTCCCAGCTCCCGGCTCTGCCTCTCACCCTGCCCAGCCCTGCATGCCCCTCACCTCCACCTCAGCCTTGGCTTGTCACCCTCAATGTCAACCTGCCTTCACCCCACCATCATCCCCCACTGTCAGCACCTGCCCTGACAGGCACACGCCACTGCCCTGCAGCCCAGGCACCTCTCCCGGCTCTCAGCTGAGGCACGGCTCTGCACACCTCTTTGGTGAAACGGTTTGGCCACCAGGTGGTGGGGATGAGCTCCTGCAGGCCAGCCTCCTCCACGCGCAGCGGGCTCTTGATGTAAAAGAAGACCACAGAGCGGAGCACATCGAAGCTGAGCGGGAGTTAAGGGACAAGCCCAGGCATCCAGCTGGGAGCACACACAGGAGGTCAGCCGCATGAAGAGCCCCAGCCAGGGAAAAGCAACCCCGCCACCCAGATAGGGTTAGAAGGTAGGCCTCTTTTCCCACCAGCTCCTCAGGAGGTGCTTGCAAACTAGGAGGATCACACAGGAACAGACAGGCTGACGGGGGGAAAGCTGCATGGGTGAATTCTCTCTGTGGTTTCACTCCAGGGGTTGGCCAGAGGCATAAGGGATTTGCAAAGGACACAGAAAAGCTGGGCATGGGACAGAAGCAGGAAGCAGCATAGTATGGAGAGTTCCCCTCCCCTCTTCAGAAGTCGGCGAGAGGGCTGGAGAATGGTAGCCACCCTTCCTGCAGACAGTAGACCCCAGCCTGGCTCCCCTCAGAGCATGGGGCACCCAGTGAGAGGAAATGGACTGCATCTTCAGGGGCTGCATGGCAATGAGAGGAACTGCAAAGGATACAGGACATTGCTCAGCAGATACTTCCTGGACTTCTCATGCTTCAGGATAGCCGTGGTGAGCCGGAGGTAGTGGATCTGGGGAGAAAGGGGAAGTGAACAGAGTCAGGAAAAGCTTGAGCCCAGAGAAGGGACAAGGGCAGGGATACCAGCCCAACTGTAGCTGTAACCATGCACTGCCACATTTCAGATCAGCAGCTCAAGAGACAGGCTGAGCCCCCCGAGTCTATCGGTTTAACAGAGATGTTTCAGGGTACCTTGATCACAGGCTGTAAGTACCTACTTGGGGAACAAATATTTAACAATAGGTTCTTGAATCTCTCTGCAAAAGGTCAGAGCCAATGACTGGAAACTGAAGTGAGACAAATGCAGCTCGGAAATAAAGCGAACATTTTTAACAGTGTGGGTAAGTAATCACCAAAACTCTCTGCCAAGGCCTGGCCTGGGTTCTCCTTCCATTCAGTCTCTTTTCAACCTGTTACCGTAGGCACTTTGAGATGGGTGGTCCCCGTCTGTATGCCACCACAGGCAACATCCACACACATGCTCCTGGAGCTGGAGCTAAGCAGCAGTGTCTATCAGTCCCTGCATGCACGTTGCATTGCTTCATGCGCTCACGTCTTCCATTCTTCCCACACTGCAGACGTATCGGAACCCCAGGAGGGGAAGGAGGGAGGGTTTGAAGTATCGGCAGGGACCGTACTTTGAAATACTTCCAGTTACCGGTAAGTAACCTCCTCTTCGAGTGCTGCTCCCTGTAGCACTCCACTGGGGAGAAGAGCGGGAGGAAAATGACGGCACTGCAGAACGGAGGTCCAGTGTGTCGAACGAGGCATTCATTGCAGACTCATGCACTCTACTCTACTTCCGCACCTTCCTGTGCTCCTAGGAGCACGAGATCTCAGACGAGCACGAGAGGTCAGTCTGGTGAATTGAGCCTGCCAGAGGGGTGAGGTAAACCCACAGAACTGGAGAGGCTTCAGCCACCAGAGCAGAGCCCTAGGGGTGTGAGACATCACCACTGAATTCACTTGAAATGACACGGAGGGTGATGTGCAGGACCCATCTGGCAGTCGTGGAATGGGATCAGTGAGCCATGTGTAACAGCGGGACCCTCAGGCTCAGGACCAGAATCCCACACCAATGGTGGTGCTGACGGAGCCAACAGAACAGGGTGTGTTTTAGGAACATTAGCAGAAGGTGGCAGATCCAGGGCACGGCCTGGAGCTCCCTTGGTAGATAGGCGTGCCAGGACGCACGCAGACCTCACCCTTCCCCAGGGTGGGCAGCTCATGAGGCCAGAGTTTCCCCAAGTCTCCTGGGAGTCAGCAGTGGCAAGTCTCTGGCTGGGACTGGAGTCAGTAATGGGCCCTGTCTCAGTGCTGCCAGGATACTGAAAGATCAGGCTAACAGCCTTGTTGGACTTGTGGGCCTTGGACCATGGGGGGGCACTGTATTTTTCAGACCTAGACGGAGACTTACTACCACTTTTACGTGCGTGTGTCCACAGTTCACGGATAGACCCCCCTGACGTCTGCAGCACTGGAATCAGTGACACCAGCCAGGGGTTCTGCACTCATGGACTGTTGGTGGCAGTGTATGGGGAGCGGGTTTGTCTCCTAGCCAGGACCAACTGTGCCCCGGGGTGACTTCCATGAGGTGCTTCTTACAGTGGAGGGCTCTGCCTTGCTGAGCATGCAGGGAAGGAGAGTCAGCTACTGCACCTTGCCATGGCCTTGGTGTCCCTCAACCCACACAGGCAGGGTTGGTGCTAATTGCGGAGGAAGAACAAATGAGAGCAGGAGGTGCCGACTATCAATCACAGTCCTGTGTCCAGATCCCAGTGCACCAGGGGAGGATCAAAGTGTCATCCCGAGTCCAGAGACATGAAAATTGCCACCAAAGTCCTTGGACGACCCTGACTATGGTGCTATGGGAGGGACGTATGTGTGCTGGGGATTGTTTGGCAGAAAACTGCCACAGTGGTGTCCCTGGTCCTTGGCCCTACGGAACCTTGACAAATGAGAACGGACAACACAAAACATCCCAATTCCTAAGCAACAAATGAAAACGGTTTTCCAGAACCCCAAGGATGACAGGACACCAGAAATGCGGACTCAAGGGATACAGCTGAGGGTACAGTCGGTTCACCCCACTCTTCATCACCATGGGCAAAACCATGAGGCAACACAGTGGAGCATGCACAGACCAACAGAGACCACTACTTCGAAAAGCTCTAGCTCTGGGCACGTGAAACAGCTACATCAACCTCAACAGGGACCCTCACTCGTACGCTTTAGCTGTTTTCTGTTCCAGGTGCTATTCTGGGGCAGGTCTCTGGCCCACGTCACACAGGAGATCAGACTAGAGGAACAGAGTGGCCCCCTCTTGTGCAGAAATCTGTCTGACTCCAGACTCCCTTCTGCGCTGGGACACTTGAAGCCAGCGCCAGGACAGGAAGACTCCTGAGCCAGTCACTGTTCTCAGCCACTCTCAGATACCACTCACCTGTAAGCCGAGGTCTGGGATGATGGGAGAGAACCTGTAAGCCCGCAGCAGGGACATCAGCAGCTGCTTGAGGCATTCCTGCACCTCGTAATCCTGAGAGCAAGAGAAACACACAACAAATTGACAGCTGGAGGGAAGTGAGGAGGGACGGAAGGTGCCTGTTCCTTTCAGGAATGACCAATCAGGTCCAAGAGAGGCACCAGCCCTGAGCCCCTGGCTGGACACACAGAAATGGCATTTACCTAGGTAGGAAAGGGTCATACTTGACCCCTTAGCGCAGCCAGATACTGGCGATATGAACCAGGCATTCATAGGCCAGAGCATGCACAGGCATTACCTTCCCTGCTGGCCCCTGCCACTAACTTCTTCAGTCATAATGTCAGCGGGCCCAGTTCTCAGAGGCACACTCCTCCCTGTATTTCCCCGTGTTGGGGAGCCTCAGGTGGCTGGGAGCTGGGCAGTGGAACCTGCACCAGGGCATTCTAACACATCAGCACACTGTTGCTATTAGGACTGGCCAGCAGCAGCCTTCATGTATGAACCAGACTCTGGGTCAAAGAATGGAAAGTCTCCTGAGGCCCAGCGTGGCCACAGGGGCACTGCACCTGGGAAGCCAGGGATCATGCCCATTCACTTTTCACCATGGGCCTCTCCAACCCCTTCAGTGATGGTGGCAGCTGGAACACAGGCACCATGAGGCTCCATGCTGCAAACCGTCCACCTGCCTGGGATGGAAGGGTGAAAGCAGCCCCCCTTCCCATATCCCCGCCCCCAGACCCAGCACCCAGCTGATGAAAAGTCCGCATTGTAGCTCCCCACAGCTGTCTGGCCACAGCTCTGAGGCCCTGTACTCAGCCACAGCTGGCTGGAGAGAGCCATATGGGTTACATAAACTTTTGACCTGCCCGGGCTGGTCTGGCTGAGCCTAGAACGTTTGTATTTCAGTAACTCAATACCAGTGGCCACTGCAGCCAATGCAATACCACGGTCTCTGACTTTTCCCAGGTGGCGCCTGGCTGGTAATGACTGAAGTATCAAAATAACCACTATTTAGTAAGAAAGTTTAATCGAGACTAAGAGTTTTACTGTCACACGAGCAGGAAGGGAAACAACAAACACTGGAGTGCATTTAAAGTTAGGGAAGTTAGGGAAGTTAGAAAAGTCCAGTTCAGAAAGAGCTTTTCTCAGCTCTCCAGGATGATCTGGGACTTTTCTTCCCCACAAAGGACAGCTGTTAACTCGAAGAACTGGGTCACTGGGTTGGAGAAGCTCCCTATGCCCAGCAATTTCTAATTATACATCTGTATCTTTCCAGCTCCCTCCTGCAGTCAAGGCAGCCAGGGCCCAGTGTGCTGAGAACAGCTATAGTTCAGTGGTTAGAGCATTGGCCTTATAAACTCAGGGCTGTAAGATCAAGCCCTGATCGGGGACCTTTCAAGGTTCTGGGGTAGGTTAGATTTAAAAAAAAAAAAAGAAGAAGAAGAAGAAAATCTGTCAGACCTGGTGATCAGCAGTGCTGGGAACTGAACTTGATGACCTCTCAAAGTTCCTTCCAGCTCTCTGAGAGATGTATGATATGAGATGCTGGTGCTGCTGGCAGGCAAAGCCACTTTTGTGGGGAGTGGGGGACGGTGTGAAAAACGAGCTCAGCTGTGAAAATGTGCCACAACAGGTCGCAGCCAGAAAGTGCAGATGGGAAGCCTAGATCCTGACCTTTGCCTGTTGTCAGAGAACCAAGGTGGGGGAGGGGGCATGAACACACACAGAGGGAAGGGCTGGAGCAACTCACCTCCATGAGGAGCCACATGAGATCCAGCAGCTGCTGGATGAGAGGATGTGCTTCCACAGCTCCCCCCTGCTCCAGGATGCTCAACAGGAAGTCCATGAGCACGTCTTCCACCAGGTACACTTTGCACTGCAAACGGAAAGCCTGAACTCAGCAGCTCCACAGGGCACCAGAGAATGGGCTCTCAGTGCTACACAGCGGGACCAGACCCAGCTGGAAAGCTGTAGACTTGCTGTGCTCCGGCGCGAGTTAGCACAGGTGGCACCTGCCACGCATGGATGTTCCTGCAGACTGAAAATGGCTTGATGCCATGAACAGTCCAGCCCACTCTGAAAGCGCCAGGCAGAAGTGGGTTACGCTAGGTGCGAAAGGAGAGCCCAACTGCCAGAACAGGGTGCCCCGCAACCCACTAACCCGTGCAGTGCAGTCCCCACCTCACCCCACCACCAGCGCCCTGCAGCTCACTGAACCCCCAAGCAAACACGAGGCCTTCAGGCTCCCTATGCAAAATCTCTACCTCAGGCAGGCCATGGGAGCAGCCGCCCCATAGGAGATGGAAAAAGTTATCTGCATAAAAGTGTAGCTGCTTTTGAGGGAGTGTACTCAAGTACAAGTCACTGGTGTTCTGCTGGAAAACAGAGTCAAAGTAAACACATGCATGTGCCACATCTCCGTTGTACTGAAGCATCCAGAGGTGAAAGCAGCTGCACTTTCACGCAAGTAACTTTTTGAGTACTCTTCCCACCCACCCGACAAATGACTCTAGTTCTGTCGCCGTTCCTGCCTTAGGGGGCAGCTGCGAAACCCAAGGCAGCGTTGTCGGTCCCACTCCCTGCGAGTGCTGTGGGGAGCACGCGCAGAGCCAGCACTCACCATGAGAGGTGCAAAGCGGTTGAAGATGTGTGCCAGGGCGATCAGCACTGTGGGCTCTCCGTGTAGTTGCCAGGTAGATGTGTCCTTCTCCACCAGCTTCCCCTCCTGCAACACCAATCACAGGAGGCAGGGGGCAGACAGCAGCACAAACACCCTAGAATCTCAGTGACACAAAGCTGATGATGGCAACTCACCAACACGTCGATCCCAGTGTGAATTACATTCTTCAAGTAGCCTAGCAGCTTGTGCGCTCTCACCAGGTCGGCAGTGGGCGGGTCCTGCAGGGGGCGATGTCCCTCCACTGGATAAGTGCTGGCGTGTTAAGAAAAGTCCACCAACCAGGAGACAAACCGTTCCCAGAAGACCGCCCCATTGGCTCTGCAAGGAGATTGCTGTGCATGTGGTGCATTACAGAGTCCATCGACTCTGACCAGAGCTTGAGGGCACCCCATGCTTGTCAGCCTGTGCGCTAAGCACAGGCTGGGCTTTCCAGGAGGTCACAAGGAAGCGCAATTGTTTCACACCTTGCTTACTGAAGTGCTGCTGGGACCCTCCTGCACCCACCAGTGATGGAGATCACCTCCAAGACCCTCATGCCCGAGAGCTGCTCAGCTAGGGACCACCATTCCCACCAATGCGGAAGGTACTTCTGCCATGCCAGCAGAGATGACAGCGCACCCCTGGCCTGAAGTGGAGGGCAGGAAGGGCTGTAGCAAAGGGGGCCAATGCTCCTGGCCCTTGAGACTTCTGCATGAGGGATAAGAGCATTTTGGCACTCCGGAGCTCTCAGATGATGCAGCACTAGAACTGCACCACTTTGGAGCAAGCGGAATACCCCTGGGACAGGAAAAAGTCCTTTGTATTGCCAGCCTCCCACCACACCCACCCCGCTTCCGGTTTCCAGTCCGAGGGATGACCAAGAGCACAGCAGAGCAGGCCCAGCAAGCACAGGATTGTGGGTGGTAGAGTTTGGCCTGTGCCCTCAGCTCCCCTCACCCAGACTGGTCTAGGCACTGGCTGCACCTCCCCCAGCTGTCTGTGAAAGGATATCGGAGCGGGCGGCTGCCGAAGTTGAAAGCCACCGACTCTTTGAAGGAGAGGCTGATGGCGGGGAAGTAGGCCATGCCAGCTCCCCTGGTGATGTTATCGAAAGCTGTTCCCAGAGACACGCCATTCCTGAAAGAGAGAGAGAATTTCCCCCCCACCCAGAAGCTTTAACAGCCTGGAGGAGATTACTGCTTCATCCACATCCAGAGACCACCTCTGGGGGAGGCTGCGAGAGACCATTGGGAGCCAGGGGAAGGAAAAGTACTGCTAGTGTGGCCAAGGGCTGGGCCATGGGAGCACAATAGTCCTGGCAGCTCAAACAAGGCCTGGCAGCCTGCTGAGAACAGAGGAAAGAGGAACATTTACCCTGCAAGCAGGGCCAGTCAAGGCAGCAGGAAGCCCTGCACAGATGCTTACAGGCAGAAAGCAATGGTCCCCTCGTCCAGATCTATCAGACAGCTGACGATGTCTCCCGCCGCCCAGGACTGCACAAAGAGAAGGAAAAGGTTGAAAGGCTTATCCAGGTGTTCAACCAGCTTCCCGGGGATACTCCCTAGCCAGAGCTGGGCCAGATACCTCCCCAATAAGAGAAGAACCAGAATTTCTAGTTCCTGGGATGTTTTGCAGTTTGGAAATTTGGTTGCATTATGAAAAATAATGAACCGAAATTTGTCTGAGTCTCCCATGTGTCAGAAATCTCCCACCCCCCACACTAATTCACACTTCCAAAATGAAACACCAATGCCAAATGCTAATGTGAGCTTAGGGGATCCTGCTGGCCCAGAAATCTGAAAGCTCTGGCGTCCCTGGCCCAGGCCAGTGTACACTGCAGTGCTATCACAGATCCCAAGAGGCTCAGAGCTTCCAAACTGCTGATTTCCCAGCCAGCAGTTTGGGACTCCCTGTGAGGATGAGCTCAGTCTGGGTCTCAGGGACTTCTAGGGCACCGGGAGCTGCCACCAGTTACAGTCAGGGCTCCTGCTCCGCATCAGGGCCCTGGAAGCTCTGGTATGGCCAGGCGGACCCAGAGACCCATGGAAAACTGGAGTCTCCGGCCTCAGGGCAGTCTGCACAGTGAGATACAGTGCCTCCAGGGTTGGTGGGGGAGGCCTCATTCCCAGGGACTGTCTCTCAGCAGCACCCCCTCACCCCTGGAAAAGCTCATGTCAATTCACTTGCAAAAAGCAGAGCTAACAAGAGCCTTCCAAAAGACAACATACACCCAAGCACTTGTGGGTGACCAATTTTCCCAGCCCTGTCACCCCAAATCCAACCTCTCAGTCCTCATCCACACAGGAAGCTTGAACAACTCCTTCCAAAGACAAGCCTGGGAGCTCACCTTTGTAACTTTGACGGACATTTATAAACAACAGACTGACTAGACACACTGGATTCATGCCTCATTACAATAACCTACAAACCCCCTACCAGCCTCCCCCAGCTGCTCCCCACTCTCTCCCCTTCCTCCACAGGACTGCAGGAGTGTTATCCGGCCACTTCACCTGGAGCAGACCCTTGGAATGGCCCTCCCCAAAGCAGAGAGCAGCTCTTCCCCAGCTGGTGTCCACAAAGAGGACGACAGGTGGTTTGAAAGCTGGACTGCCCCTCCCCTCGGTGCTCTGCTGAGTGCAGCTCACCTGCCTGCAGAGCCAGCCCCGCTCTGCACCCCCGAGTCACCACTGACATAGTCATGGCAGGTGCAGACAGCCAGAGCCTGCAGTCACAGCACTCCACTCGTGACCAAACACGTGACCTGGTGCACTGGCCCAAGAGCAGAGGGGAGCTGGCTCTGGGCAGCCTCTGAGGGCAGGGCACTTACTTTACCGTAGTTGGTGGTGGTGACATTCCACTTGCGCACCCTGTTTCCATCGTATGCATATGAATCCGGCGTGTCTCCAACCCCCTCCTGCACAGAGAAGAAGCCAAGAGTAGAGGGGCGCTCACTGGGAGCAAGGAGCCAAGCCTGAGCACCTCACATCCAGCAGCTCCGTCACAAGGCTCCCAGATCCGTGCTCCAACACTGAGCCACACCTGTGACCCTCCCGGGGCAGCAGCAGATTGCCACGTGCGCTCCCAAAGCACCCGCAACGATCCTGTAACTGCGCGGTGCCACCCCACTAACCTGCCAGCCAAACAAAAGGAAAGGAGTAAACTGCACTCCCAACACTAGTGCCTGCAACACCTCCAGCAGCTGCCCGTTCCCCACGCCCGCCCTCTCAATCACTCCAACACTCGGGGACAACATGCAAACAGGCAGGCCAGACTCTCCAGGTTCTGCACAGGCCAGCCTAAAACGCCACAAAGCACCTGCTGGAAACCACCATGCTCAGGCCCAGATGCTACCACCATTCCCACCAGCCCTGCACATCATGCTAACAGCATGCTGCCAGAGGAGGGCAGCAGAGACACCCTACGTAACCTGAGACGCAGCACTTGCTGTCCCAGTTGTGCATCCAGCAAGAGCACACCCCACACGAGGGATTTACAGGGCTCCTGCACTGCACCCTGTTCTGCAAATGCTGCACAACCAGCTTTTGTGAGGGCTGTATTATTGTACTGTCTGAAGAGCTGACTTTTAGCGTGCACACATGCTGGGAAGCAGTGACCAAGTGAGCGGCTTTAGAACAACGTGCGCCCCACCTCAGCAGGCAGGCCAAGAACAGGCTGCAGAGCAGTGCAGTTCAGTACCTCCTGATTAAACCGGCAGTTGAGTGTGCACCAGCCAATCTGCATGAGCCCTTGGGAGGAGATGAGCACCTCGTAGATCCACTTCCCTGAGGGAGAGGGAGAGAGAAGAGCAGGGACGACAGAGCCACATTGCACAGGCTAAGAACTCCCTTCTGCCATAGCGAGCTCTCTAGCCACACCATACGATCTCTGCCCTTACCTTTATACACGCAAGTCGTGGCCCTGATGGAGCCAAAGTTGCTATGGCCAATCACCTGGAGCAAGGAACAAAGAAAGGAGATTCTTTTTTTTTTATAGCTGAGGCAGGCCACAGGTCTCCCAGCCCTGGCCCCATCGCTGCATGTAGCCCAAGTCACAGGGGAGATTTTGCCAACAGAAATCAGGGAGACAGCTGCTATCAAAGGCAGTGTATCAGTTCCCTGAATCCCAGAGGCAGACAGACTGAGGAGCTGCACCAGCAGCAGTCAGTCTGGAGCCACCTAGATTGCACACATCCCAGAACACATGGTGTGTGCAAACACATTAGGAGGTTAGATGATGCGCAGCACATGCAGGGCACTTCAGCAGCAGCTGGTAGATGCAGCTTGCTGCAGGTGCTGCTGAGAGCGCTTCAGGAGCAGGGCAAGTGTCTGGATCCTAGAATAGCCACATGAAGCTAGGATGAAGTCACAGGTGCAGTACAGCCACCCAGGAGACAAGGACTAGTGGGTATTCACCCAATGGGTTCTTTGCAGAGACTGAGGACAGACAACCCTTGCCCCAAGGTGCTCCGGATTTCAGGGCTGACAAGCTGGGGGCTGGGGGGTTCAGACAGCGACAGGCAATTTACACCCAGTCTGACAGACTAACAGAAAAATTTAGAGCATGAGCTTTCGTGAGTTAACTCACTTCTTCAGCATCTGAAGAAGTGAGTCTGTGCTCACGGAAGCTCATGCTCTAAACTTTTCTGTTAGTCTATAAGGTGCCACAGGACCCTTCGTTGCTGCTACAGATCCAGACTAACATGGCTACCCCTCTGATACCAGTCTGACAGTGCACTCTACATCTAGGGGAGGAAAGTGATGGGGTGGTGGCAAGAAAAGCAGGGACAGTGGAGAAGAACGAGAGGCTGTGACAGAGGGGTAAGCACAGGGCCAGGGACATAAGGAGACAGTGATGGGCAGGATCACCATGGTAAGTGCAAAAGCTGCTAGCGCCCAGCAGACTGTACCAATCTGCTCTTTCAATGCATGTGCCTGAGGGGCAGTGGGTTCAGCGAGTGGCAGGAAGCCGAGCTGTCTGGCCTGTGGGATGGTGTAAATGAAGGAGAGAAGTGGTCTGAGCAGAGGAGATGGCTTGTGCAGCACCATGGAAGGAGCACAGGGAACATGAGCTGGGAACAAGCTGAGGAGGCTAGTGAAGGGAAGGATGATGGACTTTCCCGGCCCCTGCTGACCAGAGACTTCTGGTTACTCAGTGGATCTGCCCTCAATATTTCCTTCGTGCTTCACTGACTAAGCGTGCAGAGCCACAGCCTCTGGGTTAAATGCAATGCAACCTCAAGGGGATGTCAAAAAACAACTGAGAACTACCTCAGTGCCTCAAACTTCTGGTCAACACACTATGCAATACCACCAGAGCAGGAGCAGCTTGCCTGAGGTGCAGCCACTGTTAGAACTCTTCCTCTTGCAGCATCCGTTTCACTCAGGAGCTTCATTTAACACCACACCCCAGAAGGGTGGCAGGGGATTTGCTTTGAGGAACATACAACAAGAGGACGCCAAAGTCCTGAAGACAGACTGTGAGATCCCCACAGACCATTTCACACACCATTCTCCTTGTCACACTCACCCCAAGCAGGTCATCATCAACCAGGAGGAGTCCCTCAAAACCACTGGTGTGATCCAACACCACAGTGGAGGGACCAAGTCGCCCCTCTGTTGCCTGATCTGAAATGATAATTGCATGGAAGCCAGTCAGAGCAGCAGAGAAAAACACATGGCACTTGTAGTACAAGAGTGCTGCAGACAGCCTGGTCTAGCCTATAGAATACCACCTGGATGCTGCAGCTCAGGAGCGGCAAGACAGTGTTAGCACCAGATTATCAGCACTTCCAGGTGACAGCCGGGAAGCAGGGTCAGGGTGGAATTTAAACAAAAGTTCTCAAAGCAACACGTGACGTTTTAACCATGCAGCACCTCAGTCACAAGTCAGCCTCACAGAGTACATGGAAAATTTACCTGAGGGTGGGGAACCTCTGGCACACCGATCATATGCGGTTCTGTCAGGGTTAGCAACTGGTGGGCAACCAGACACTTTCTTTACTTGCGCGTCCTTAGGCACAGAGCCTCACAGCTCCCATTGGCCACAGTTCACCACTCCCAGCCAGTGAGAGCGCGGGGAGTGGCGTGGGCCAATACAATGCTTCCCGCAGCTCCCATCAGCCAACAACAGTGAACCAGAGGCTCCGTGCCTGCAGACGCTCAGGTAAAGAAAGCGTCTGGTGGTCCACCAGCAACTAACCCTGAGAAAACGCATCTGGGCTGGAGATTCCCCACCCCGATTTACCCTGACAGCTGCTGTGGCTTCAAACCAGTCCAGAGGCTGGCAAAGCTAAAGCCCAAGCCAAACTTTGGATCAGACATTTCTATGTAGTGGTAGCAGGACAGTCACATGGTAGATACGGGCTCAGAACTAGAAACATGAAGAGGCAAAGCATCACCTTTTCTGGGCTGCACTTCAATGACAAGTGGAGGGAATAAGTCCCTCAGACCACGGAAGATAATAGCAAGGGACAGAAGAATGTATCCGAACAGTAAGCCACACAGACTGTCAAGCCTGCATATTCCTTGGGAAAACAGGACACTCCACCTACTCTAATGTGAAACCTCAGCAGCAAGGGCGCACCTACCCAAGAGGTCACTGAATAATGAGTTTGTCCATTCTTTAGAGCCAGGATCCCACTAGCCATTTGGAAATATGGTTGTTACAGCAAAGAACTGATCTGTTGCAGGGATAGCCCACAAGTGCTACGAACACAAGCATTAAATAGACAATGAATCAGAACACTGGAAAGCTCATTTAAGAAGCTGTCTCCCTTCGGAAAGAAGGAAGAGAACCAGGCACACACAGTATCTCCTACCTCGACTGTCCTCTGCCAGCAGTCCATCCAGGTGCTCCTGCAGGTTCTGGAATGTCAGTAGCTTCCTGGGAATAAAGAATAAATCCCTTCAGAATTCAAGGTGTCACCAAGGTTTAATGAGTTCACACTTTGGGTGGCTTGTAAGCCTGAGCTGCCTGACTCTCAGGCACTGTCCTTTGCTGCTATTTGTAGTAAGCTCACATTAAGAAGTTCCCCCTCTCTGTTACGTATCCTTAACCCAAGATTTGTAAGTATGTATATATCCCTGCCAAACTGAAGTTTCCACCTCATGCATCTGACAAAGTGGTCTGCAGCCCACAAAAGCTCATGCCCAAATACATTTGTTAAGGTACCACAGGTCTTCTAATTGTTTTTGCTGAAACAGACTACTACAGCTACCCCTCTGAAACTTGAGTATGCTAAGATCAAAGGCTGACACAGGTGAATAAGAAGCATTTGCAGAGAGAGAAACTAAATTACTAGAGGCCGAAAAGTGTTGGTGCTGATCAGCTGAGATCAAAGCAATCTCAGAGGGAGTACTGTGAAACTGGCCCACTGTATTACTATTACCACAGTGCCGCTCTGTGTGAGAGGCTGTACAGACAGCGCAAAAGGACTGTCCCAGCCCCAGAGAGCTGTCAGTCTAAGTACTGTATGAAGCCAGGGACAGTGGAGACAGATGGAGGTGCTCAACAAAACAGTGAGACAGTACCGGGCAGCATGACAGGAAGTGGTCATGGAGCACCTGCAGCCTCGCCACTAACCAGATTTTGTAGGTATCACAGGACAGGACAGTTTCCAGCAGTATACTGAGACAGCTCTGGGGATGTTTAAGGGAAGCCCCCACTGTGCTTAGTACAGACCACCACCAGAGAGCTCAGCAGACTAAAAGAACTGCTTCAATATGGCACATTTCATTAGCCAAGAGCTGTGCTTGGCTGCTCCTCAGCTGAGGTGGTAATGTATTGGGATCAGGCAAGAGCCCTCCACCTCTCAGCTCAAGTGCAGGAAGGCAAAAAAGAGACATCCAAAAAGCAGCCCATTTGTGGGACCAGCCACCTTTCCTGGTCTGACAATCCCTATGTTTTTAAGGTCCCACTCATCACACAAAAGAACTGGCATTCTGAAAACTGACACACTAATGCAAATGAACTATTCCAAGGCACACTAGCTGGAAAGTTTGTGGCAAAGTAACATGACACAGTTCTCACTCTCTCCCTCTCCAAACCCCTCCCATGCCCTCAGCTTACCAGCAGCCAAGAGGGCCCAGTGTTATTTTTAGAGGCAATGACAACTCAGATGGGAGCTCAGTATCTAAGCACAGAGGGAGAAGTGTAATCCCCGCTCCATACTATTTTAAACACAGGCAGACAGAAAGAGAACCCTTTCATCAGAGGGCTCCACACCATTCCAACAGCACCTGCACCCACCTCAAGCCTACATGGCTTCTGGTGGCAAAGCTGGAGAAAGAGTTATGCAGCAAGAGGCCCCAGGATCATGACCCACCGAATGCGAAGCACAGCTGAAAGCATATGAAGAGTTTCAGTGCCACAGCTGGGCATCTAGTTTTACTTTTGCCTGCACAAGCAGTTGACAGGGCTTCAAAACCAAGATAACTGAATGGCCGTTACTGTTGTAGGCAGAGTCACCGTGTTATGTATTGTGTTTAGTTTACAGGGCACTGTCCACCCAATTTTCCAAACTGTTTACACAACATTTCTCCAGTACTTGCCATTGCATAAGCAGATTGGGCATGTGCACAGCTGATCAGAGGGAAGCACAGCTGGCCCTAAATTCTTGCAATCACCACATCTACTGTACATCTCCAAGCAAGTTTGGTCAGTAATTACATGTGCACAATTCTGTAACTCAAGCACTGGAAGTCTAACTGTGAGATTCCATTGTAAAAGGAGACATTGGCTTGTTTTCCCCTAAACCCAGCATCACAGAGATGCTTTGTTACCAGGCGACTCTGGAAAGAACCTCCCAATCAGACATGTCAATGCAGGTGCAATTTCACTTACTGTGTCAGAGCCACAAGGCAGCCAGTACCTGTAAGCAGCTGCAGACTGGATCCCATCAACACTAGGGAAGATGCGGTGCAGGTAGTCATTCAGCAACTTGCTGCTCACGATCCCTGCAGCAAACAGAAAAAGCAAGATAAGCAACAGGATGTCATGAGACTCATCCCAGAAACATCATCAACTTCACCTCCTTTGCTAAGGGTGAGATCTCCAGTTCATGGAGAAACACACTGGGTGCAGGTCTCCAAGTCACCTTCTGTGCAGCAGAAGAGGCAGCTTCAGCAAGATATTAGCCTGGTGACCATCATCACTAGGGACATCATAAGTCCTCTTTGCAAGCCACGGACAACACAACAAGGGCCCATGATGGTCTGAGAAGTCTAACCATACTGAGGAGAGGACAGAGACAGTTCCCTATCTATTCTCCTGGAGCTACACTGGCTGGTAACCTGTAATTTCTCCACACTCCAAACAGGAGGTTTTACCAAATTCAGTAAGAAAGTGAGCAACCTCATCAGTTATAACTTCTCATCTCATGCTCATACCTATTTAATGGTGCCTCCATGTTTTCAGCATTCATTTTTTTCTGTACTGCAACAGAGCTGAGAAGTACAAACTGCTGGGAGATAAGGAGACTGGCTGTGCAGCCCCCTAGGTCTAATCAAATCCCTTTCTGGATCTCCCTGGAACATTGAGTTTCAGCTCTTCCTTTAGAGACAAGCTGGGCCCCTCACCTTCCATTTCCTTCCCAATTCTCCCTCTGGGAACAATTCTCCTTAACGAGAGCCCACCCAACTGAAGCCCTGGACTCTTCAGCACTGCTAGGAGCCAGCAGCCAAACTGACTTAAAAGTTTCGTTATAGAGGACAGAAATGAAGTGAACTTGGCTGACTTACAATTCCATGGCCTCCCTTGGGCCCACCCAGGCCTTATCTCTAGGGAACTTTCTGTGCATGGTAGCTGGCTCCACACAGCAAGTGAGTACATGGGGAGCTAATGAGTGCTGTAGTGACAGCCCAGCTTGGCTCGTATTGACCTGTCAGATAGACAAGCTCTTATACCCTATGCCACCGCAAGACAATCATCTGCACCACCCTGGCACAGCTGTTACTTCAAGGCATCAGTGCTGCACCCAGAAGCGCTGAACACATAGATGGGAAGAGGAGTTCCTAGCAGACACTTAAACTGCCCAGAAGGGGGTTCAGATGAGCCTCCAAGGACTGCAAGAGCAGCTCCTCAAATCAGAATGGGTGAAGACAAGGTGCCTGAGACATCACACTTTTGCATGCAGAGGAAAGGCCACCGGGGCAAGGGAGTCTTGGACAGAGACAAGAGGAAGAAGCCTTTGGAGCAGTGCCCCCTCCCAGGAGAGACAGAACCTCGCTGGGCTCTTAGGAGGGGTTTAGGTCTCATCTGCCCTGTTGTTTTGCCCAACTGCACCTGCACAGGGGCAACAAAGAAGTTCAGTGAATGAGGCACCAAGACAGCTTGCCCTTGCTCCGAAGTGGGGTAAGCTGCCCCGATGCAAACTGTGGCTACCCCTGTCACAGCAAAGAATTGGCACTGGTGCAGCAGCACTAGAGGGTGAAAGCTGGGAAACCTTCAGTGTCAGTTAGAAACTACTACCAGTGCAGAACTCATTACAGGACACAGGTGTGGCCAACACATACCTGTGACCTTCGGCTTCTCAGACTCAGTGCTCAGCCTGTAGTTCCTCCGCGGAAAGGCAGTCCCCGCACCTCTTGATGTCATTCTTCACAGCTATGTGAACAGCGGCTGTGACCAAAGCTGAAATGGGTAGGCACACCAGACTGTCATTACAAGCAAGGAGACTTGCTGGTGGGAAAGGTCCCTCCCTTACCTCTTGCCCATCGTTATGAAAGGCAAGCACAGAAGGTTGCTTAACTTTTCCTGGCTTTATCGGTGCCCAGTATGGTGCTGAATGTGTACATGTCAGACAATTACAGGGCTCCAGCCCCAAGACCTAACTTCCCAGGTAGGAAGGCCACTGGAGCAGGCTACCAGTCCCACCCTCAGTCTCACCCAGGGTCTAGGGAAGGGGAAGAAAGGACATTCACAACACATTGTAATTCAGATGTTCCCCGCACCTGACCCAGATCACACAGCTCGGTGCTTGGGGCTGTCTGGAGCATGCATCTACCCGTGGGCTCTATACCAACCAAAGAGCTCATCTGATTGCACAGAAACTGGGCAGTGGGGGCAGCAGCATATCAGCACCTACTTGGAGAAAAGGCTCAGGAACAGCCAGAGGATACAAATACCAACCTAGCAGTCCCCACGCTCATTGTGACAACACCCCACGTGCCCACAGAGATAGGAACAAACACACACCTCAGTCACCTGTTAGACAGTTTGTGCAAGAGAAAACTGCCTTGGTTAGTGAAGGGGGAAGGCAGATAGGCCTGAACAAGACAAGAGAAGGATGTCTTTGGTCACAAAGCAGAGGAGTCAGAGAGCAGCCCAAGGTTTTACAGGGACAGTAACTGATCTGGCTGAAAGTGAACGAACTAGTGAGATGTTTTCAAAATGAAAACCTAACACTAGTTGGAACTGTTCTTAATATTAGCAGAGCCACCCCTAGGTACCCAAGTTCTCACCTGAGCAGATCATTGGTTCAAAAGCACAGTTCTCTAAAAACAAAGGCTGCTGCCAAGGACAAGAGATGTGTCAGTTTCCAGCAGTGTTCTGGGTCACAGTGCTATGTATTATTGCTTGTGAACAAGCACTACGCTGAAAATCACTGCACTCCTCCCACAAGTCCCTTGGATAACAGCTGTCTGATCAGCTTCAGCAGACAGGGAGCAAACAGTGCAAAGCGAGTGCCTGCACCAGTGGAAAGAGCACCAGGTACGGTGCAGAGCGGAGACTAAGGAACTTCGAGGAAAAGCGGAGACCCAAACCAACAATTTAAGTACCACAGAAAGCTTGAGGGAGCAGGGGGTGGGGGGGAACAGGTCAGTGGGGACAGACAGGACAATTGACAGCAAAGGGAGAAATGAAGCACTGTAAAGAAAACACAGGATTTCCTCCAATTCCACCAGAGCAATGGCACAATCACTACCGCACAGTTACCCTGGACTGTCGTCATGGTAGAGCTTTCCAATCTCTCCAGTAGAGCATAGAGTGCTGTAAGCAAGAAACAAGAGGTAATTCTTGCACTCGACTCTGTGCTGATTAGGCCTCAACTGGAGTAGGGCATCCAGTTCTGGATGCCATATTTCAGAAAACGTAGACAAATTGGAGAAGATCCAGAAAAGAGCAGCAGAAGTGATTAAAGGTCTAGAAAACATGACTTATGAGGGAAGATGGAATGAACTGAGTTTGCTTAGTCTGGAAAAAAGACTGAAAGTGGACATAACAGTTATCAAACATCTGAAAGGCTGTTAAGAGAAGGAAGCTGAAAAATGGTTTTCCTAAACCAAAGGATAGGACAAGAAGCAATGAATCATAGAATCATAGAATACCTGGACTGGCAGGGACCTCGAGAGGCCATTGAGTCCAGCCCCCTACCCCAATGGCAGGACCAAGTACTGTCTAAACCAATTATAGGAAGGATGTGGATACACTGGAGAGGGTCCAGGGGAGGGCGACCAAAATAATTAGGGGGCTGGAGCATATGACTTATTTAGAAAGGTTGAGGGAATTGGGGCTGTTTAGTCTGAAGAAGAGAAGACCGAGAAGGGACTTGATGACAGCCTTCAACTTACTGAAGGGAGGTTGCAAAGAGGCTGAGCGAGGCTGTTCACAGTGGTCACGGATGGCAGAACACAGAACAACGGTCTCAAGTTGCAGTTGGGAAGGTCCAGGGTGAACATTAGGAAAAATTTTTTCACTAGCAGGGTGGTGAAGCATTGGAATGGTCTACCCAGGGAAGCAGTGGAGTCTCCATCCCTGGAGGTGTTTAAGTCTTGCCTTGACAAAGCCCTGGCCGGGCTGATCTGATGGGTTTGGTCCTGCTCAGAGCAGGGGGCTGGACTCGATGGCTTTTTTAGGTCTCTTCCAGCTCTATTGTTCTATGATTCTATGATCCCTGATAGATGTCTAACCAACCTGTTCTTAAATAGCTCCAGCGATGGAGATTCCACAACCTCCCTTGGCAATTTATTCCACTGTTTGGCCAGACTGACAGTTAGGAACTTTTTCCTAATGTCCGACCTAAACTTCCCTTGCTGCAGTTTAAGTCCATTGCCTCTTGTTCTAGCCTCAGAGGCCACAAAGAACAAGTTTTCTCCCTCCTCCTTATGACACCCTTTTAGATACCTGAAAACCGCTATCATGTCTCCCCTCAATCTCCTCTTTTCCAAACTAAACAAGCCCAATTCTTTCAGCCTTTTTTCATAGGTCACTTTCTCTAGACCTTTAATCATTCTTGTCGCTCTTTTCTGGACCCTCTCTAATTTCTCCACATCTTTCTTGAACTGTGGTGCCCAGAACTGGACACAATACTCCAGCTGAGGCCTAACTAGCACAGAGTAGAGTGGAAGAATGACTTCCCGTGTCTTGTTCACAACACACCTGTTAATGCATCCCAGAATCATGTTTGCTTTTTTTGCAACAGCATCACACTGTTGACTCATATTTAGCTTGTGGTCCACTATAACCCCTATATTCCTTTCTGCTGTAGTCATTCTTAGACAGTCTCTCCCCATTCTGTATGTGTGAAACTGATTGTTCCTTCCCAAGTGGAGCACTTTGCATTTGTCCTTATTAAACTTCATCCTGTTTACCTCAGTCCATTTCTCCAATTTGTCCAGATGATTTTGAATTATGACCCTACCCTCCAAAGCAGTTGCATCCCCTCCCAGCTTGGTACCATCTGCAAACTTAATAAGCATACTTTCTATGCCAATATCTAAATCGTTGATGAAGGTATTGAACAGAACCGGTCCTAACACAGACCCTTGTGGAACCCCACTTGTTCTACTTTTCCAGCAGGATTGAGAACCATTACGAACTACTCTCTGGGTACTGTTATCCAGCCACTTATGCACTCACCTTATAGTAGCCTCATCTAAATTGTAGTTGCCTAGTTTTTTGGTAAGAATATCATGTGAGACCATATCAAACTGCCTTACTAAAGTCTAGGCATACCACATCTACCGCTTCTCCCCTATCCACAAGGCTCGTTATCCTATCAAAGAAAGCTATCAGATTAGTTTGACATGATTTGTTCTTTACAAATCCATGCTGGCTGTTCCGTATCACTTTACCACCTTCCAAGTGCTTGCAGATGATTTATTTAATTACCTGCTCCATTATCTTTCCTGGCACAGAAGTTGACTGGCTGGCCTGTAGTTTCCTGGGTTGTTCTTATTCCCCTTTTTATAGATGGGCACTATATTTGCCCTTTTCCAGTCTTCTGGAATCTCTCCTGTCTCCCATGATTTTCCAAAGATGATAGATAAAGGCTCAGCTACCTCCTCTATCAGCTCCTTGAGTATTCTAGGAGTGAGATTAAATTGCAGCAATGGAGGTTTAGGTTGGACATTAGGAACAACTCACTAACAGTCAGGGTGGTTAAGCAGTGGCATAAATTGCTCAGGGAGGTTGTGGAATGTCCATCATTGGACATGCTGAAGAACAGGTTAGACAAACACCTGTCAGAGATGGTCCCACCATGAATGCAGGGGACTGACACTGTTAATTTCTTTAAGGCCCTTCCAAGTCTATGAGCCTACACATAAAGACACCCTCGGTTAGCAAGAGAGGAACAACAGACCAAACACTGGAGAAAATTTTTTTTAAAGATCACACTTTTAATTGATTTTAACTAATAAACTCAAACAATTAGTTAAAAATCAAAATGCACGTGTTACCTAAAGATTACGTGCTGCACGGGGCAGGGATGCAGCAGAATTTTAACACAGAACAAAGCGAACAAATTCCTGATATGAAAGTCTCTGCACGTCTGCAGCACAGCACCGCCGCTCCCCCAGCCTTAACTTGGCCCTCACCACCACCACCACCCCTCGTTTTCCCTCTAACCCTGCAACCGCTGTTCCCCCGGCCCCGCCCCGTGCGCCCCAGCCTCAATTACCCCGCCCCGCGCCCGGCCCGCCCCTCCCCGCCCCAGCGACACCCCCCGTTCCTCGCTCCCACCCGGCCCGCCCCGGCCTTAGCGACCCCCTCCCTTCCACCCGGCACCACCCCAACCTCAGCGACCCCCTCCCTCCTTCCCACCCACCCGGCCCCTCCCCGCCCCGTGACCCCCCAGCCTCAGCCGACCCCCCCCCCCCCGTGCTCCCCCGCCCCCAACTGGGACCCTCCTCGGCTTCCCACCAGCCCCCCCCTCCAGCCTCAGCCGCCGCCGCGACTCTGCTCCCCCAAGCTCGGCCGGGCCCCACCCGCAGTCACTCACCCGCCCGAGCCCCTCACCACAGCCGCCCGGCTACGGAGCCCCGGCAGGGCCACTGCGGGCTGCCAGCCGGATTGGCGGAGCGGTGACTCCCAGCGGGCTTAGCGCGGCGCTGCGCAGGGCTGGCGGCGGAGCGCCCCCTGCTGGAGGAGCGGTGCGCCGCCGCCGCCGCTGCGAGCCTCGCGCGTGCGCAGGAGGTGCAGACCCGGCTCTGTGCCGCGCGTGGGCAGAACACGCCGTCAGACCAGCGAGCGGGCGGGCAGGGTCCCTCATGTGCATAATACGCTCGTTCATTTGCATACGACCACGCCCGCCTCCCGCCTCGCGGGGCCGGCCAGCAGTGCGGGCGGAGCGGCGGCGCCGGCAGGTGAGGCGCAGCTGCTGCGTACACACACCCCGAGAGTCCGCCCCAGCGACGGCAGGCGCACGTGCCTCGCGCTGGTGTGCGCCGAGCTTGTGTCGTCCGAGAAGGCTCAGAGCATGTCAGATCACTCTCTACCCGCCAGCAGCTGCTTCCCTTCCACACCTTCTGACAGGCTTCCACGCGGGGGCCTATAAAACCCCTGAAGAGCGCAGGAGGGAGGGCGGTTAAGATGAAAGCCGCTCTTACGCGTTACTGTCCAGAGGCAGTAACTGGTTCTCCTGCTGCTGCTGTGTCTGCAGTGAGAGGTGGGAAAGCTCCTGGCCTTGCCCTGGCACTAAACAGGCGGGTCTCAGGACTTGAGCTAGTGACCCAGGACTACGTGTTCAGTGCTGTGCCAGAACAGGCTCCTGGTAGCCCCTTGGGAACATCTGAACCAATTTATTCCATTGAACTTGACACATCTGCACATTTGCTTTGCAGTTCTGTTTCTCATCTCCAAGCTGTGGCTCTGGTGAATGTCACCTTTGGCCAATTGTGCCTCAGTCCTTGGTGTCTGAGGGCTCTGACAGCGTGCCGGGCCTTTCTGGAAATGGCCAGGCGCTGCCTCACAAAGGCTTCTTTTCCCTTAGGCACTAAACTGAGGCTGCCCCTGCCTGCCCACAAGAGGAGGCTGGCTTCTGCTTGATATAGACAGGCTGAACCCACACAGTCTCTCACACCTACCTGGAAAAAAAGTACTATCCTCTTTTCTGTCCGTCTGCCTGTAGGGTGAGTTGTATACATGGCTGCCTGGCTTTCACAGTGTTGCCATACCCACAGGAACAGTGCCACCACAAGCTCTCAAAGGTTCTGCATTTCAATGGAATTAAGCTTCCTATTGGGTAGCTCTCAGAGCCCAAACCCTGCAGCCTGTGGGAAGGTGCAGTGAGTTGGGAGCCAGGAGAATGTAATTCCTGCTTTCACCTCTCTGGGCAGGTGGGAACCTCTGCTGACTACTACATACATGTGTGTGTGCTTCTTAGGCCTTCTCCGTGTCTCCTGCAGCAAGTCCTTGATCTCTGAGCCTGCATTCCCATTCCTGGGATAGGGCTTGAGAGCTAGGAAGCACAGAACTGTCCAAGTGTATTACAGTGAGATTTGCCAGATGCTATTGGCACATGGGATATTCACTGATCAAGGATCTGTTTTCTCCCAAGTGCATTGTCCTACATAACATACTGGGCTCTGTGAAGGCTGGTTGCTCCCTGTCATAATGCTTGGGAGAGCAGAACTCCACGTGCTTAACTACAGACAAGCCTGCTAGTCAATTGCAAGTGAACTGGAACCATAAAGCTCTGGTCTGGATGGAGAAGAATGTGAGTTCCCACCACAAGAAAAGGTGGGATCTGGAGCATTGATATCCAGTAAGGTGCCTCTGAGGAGCCTGAAGGGAACAGAGGCAGAAATACCTCAGGGACTATGACAGGGTAACAATACAGCACCTGTTCTGTAAAGCTCTCCCAGACTGGGCTCCGCTGTTTTAGTGGCAGGACTACACATATCCCCCTTCTCAGCTTCCACATGTTCTATGACCGCAGGGACAGCTGAGCCTGTTCTCAATCATCATGGCTGGGCTGGAGATTCTAAAACCTAGGATGAAGCTCCCCATTCTCCTGAGTCACTCACCTGCAGGTAACTGAGCCAGGTATCCAAGGTGCCATCTCTCACAGTCCTAAAAATAATATGGGAGTGGAAGACATCTTGGGGGCATCCTCCCTTTGCCCAGTCCACCCCCTTCAGGATGCACGGAAGCTTCATTGCCCCATTCTCACCTAGTCTGTAGGGCAGAGGGGCTGAGAGCTTTGTGGGGGAAAGACAGGTCTGCATATGGACTCCAGAGAGCAAATTGGTGGGAAAAAGTTGGGGGGAAAAAAAAACCAACCCCATGTCCCCCAGGCAGTATACTTCATTGACAGCCACTATTAACATCTAGAAATTCATGTTTTTCAAATTCATATGTATTAATATCACTCGTAATTCAGAGCAGAGTAGTTTTCAGACTATGTATGACACTAAAAATCAAGGCAATTCCACCTCCCAGTCAGACAGCTTGTTACAAGAGTTGCCCTCTTTCATGTCAAGGGAGACTTGACCTGCTATTGCTCATTCAGCATCTAGGATTCATAACATACACCTTGTCTCACATTTCAAGATAAATGGCAAAATTTCATTGATATTAGAACACTTTTTATTTGGTCAATAAAAAACAACCTAATGTCAGCAAGCCACTACAGTTTAGTCACTTCGTTTTTCTATACAAGCCACATTACAGCTGCTTTATGTCACTATTCAGAACTGTCACTATGAAGAGGAAAGCGGGGTGAATAATGAAGTCTTTGGTGTTTTGGCAGTTTTGAAAAAATTATTCTTGTTTCAGCAGACTATAGGGGCACTTGCCATACACAGAGCCCACCTGACTTACCACTTAAGATGCCTGCTGGAAACATCTAAGATTGAACAGGAAAAAGGATCAGATCCAAACTAGGAGGCTGCTTAGCTTCTGGAAGAGATGTTTAAAACAACTGTTTAGAGTAAGAACTTGCATGCAACAAGTTTCTTAGTATATTAGAATTAGAGGGTGCTTAAGTTAGTAAGTTTGAGCGGTTTTCATTTGCAACCACTTAAATCCCACTTTTTATACTTGACATTTTTGTTTAGTATCAAGCCGTGTAACGCAAGCCCAGGTGGGGTGGCAACCACTTTTAATCTTTTATTGAAAAAAGAAGCAAACACTTATGAGCTTTCTCCATACAAAACTTTCACACAGGGTACGATAGATTTGTTTGGGGTTTTGGTCCGTTTTGGGGGTTGATTTCCTGCATGCTGAGCCCAGAGCTGAACTGACTCAGGGTCTTTATTGCTCTGCAACTGGTCAGTAAACCCCAGCTCTGTTCCTCAGATGGGGAAGACCAGAGCTTCTGGCCCAGCCAAGCAGGGTGATGGCAAGCCCTTGCCTAGAGGGTGTCAGTGGCTTGATCAGCACACCAGAGGACAAGCTGGAGAGGACTTCTCTGATTTAACCCATCATGTTTTCCAAGAGCAGCCAGTGAGGATGGCTTAGGGGAAATGACTAGACATGGGCCATTCTGAGTGATCCATCCCATCACCCAGTCTCAGCTTCTAGCAGAGGTCTGAGGACTCCTACAGCATGGGCTTGCATTGCTGACCATCTTGGCTAAGAACCACTGATGAACTATCCTCTTTGATAGCTCCATGAACTTACCTACTTTTTTGAACCCGGTTGTAGTTTTGGTCTTCATAGCATCCCCTGGCACTGAGTTCCACATGTATACTGTGCATTGTCTGAAGAGCCAATTCCTTTTGTTTTAAACCTGGGGGCCTATTAATTCCTAGTTCTCATGTTATGCAAAGGGGTTTAAATTAAAAAGCACACTTGCCTAATCACTTTTTCCATAACATTCATGATTCTGTAGTCCTCTAGCATACTTTAGTCATCTCTTTTCCACCAAGCTTTTTCCATCTCCTTAGATAAAAGCTGTTCTTTACTCCTAAGAATTTTTCTTGTCCCTTTTCTTTATTTTTCCCTCCAAATTCCCAAAGTTTTGAGACAAAGCAACCAAACCTTCATGCAGCATTCGAGGTGGAAGCATACCATGGAGTAACATGGTGACATCATGTTTTTTACTGTCCTATTAGCTAGCCCTTTCTTTGTGGTTTCTAAGGCCTGCAGTATAGAAAAAGAAGGTGCTGAGGAGAGGGGCTGTCAGGAAATGCCCTGGTGGGAGGGGTAGCTCAGTGGTTTGAGCACCAGCCTGCTAAACCCAGGTTTGTGAGCACAGTCCTTGAGGTTGCCATTTAGGAGCCTTGGGCAAATAGATTTAAAAAAGAAAAAAAAAATCTGTTAGGCATGGTGCTTGGCCTTGCCTAGAGGGCAGTGGGCCAGACTGAATGACCTCCTGTGGGCCTGTCCAGCTCTATGAGATGTGTACCTCTACCTATCATTAGCTAATTCAAGGGACATTACAGACAGCTGCTATATACAGGGTTCCCAGGCTGGAACCCAAAAGAGAGGGAAGGAATGGGTTCCCCATAACTTTACCAAGGAGAGTTGATCTGGACAGTGAGACACCAGAGGGAAAGGACTAATTTGGAAAGGAGTCTGGCCCATTTCTGAACCATACAGTGGGGCAGCTGAGATTACAGGGACTGGTCTCCTCTCTCTCCCCATGCCAGCCAATGAAGAGGATGGCTAAATGAACAAAGTAATTGAACCAAGGGCTGACTGTGAATCTTGGACGTGAACAGTCTGTGTGAAAATGCAGGACATATCTCCTTCTCAGCCTCGGTGGGTAGGGGAGGAGGGGTCATCCATGTCTTGTACAACAGCATTAATACTCCTCTCACCACTGGATATGCCTTAACTGGTGCATCCTAGGATTGTATTTGCCTTTTTTGCACCCATGGCTCATGGTCATCCTGCAGTTGACCAGCACATCTAGGTCTTTCTCCTCCTTTGTCACTTCTGACCAAGGAGCCCACAGGTTGTGAGAGAAATTCTTATCATCAAGACTTAAATGCTTTGCACTTTTGTGGGATGAAGTTCTATAACATTTTTAGGACTCTACTCATCCAGATCTTGCTGTAGATTAGTCCAGTCTCAGTACTGATGATGCCTCCAAACTTTCTATTATACTTCTACTAATAAAAGACAGGCCAGACGCTATAATAGAGGGATCCTATTGGGTTCTAGGAGGTAGGCAGGCACAAGCCTGCCCATGGCCAAAGGCACCTCCCTCAGTCTAAGGGCTGGACCCAGCACACAAATGAGTAGGGGTCAGAACAAAACAGAAAACAGGGACAGGTATGAGGGTCAAGAGTAAGGAACCTGAAGGGAGACACTGAGCAGAGGACCTCAGACAGCATCCAATGTCCTGAAAGGTGTCAAGGGGCCAGCACACATGGCCCAGAGGAACTCCACCCAGATACACGAATGGAGGGAAGACTAGAGGTAAGCCTCAGTCAAAGGCCTTTGGCCAAAAATTTGGGAGAGGAAGTTTAACCACAGAAAAGCTAGGATCCTTTTAGGAGAGGTATGGGGAGGAGAAGAGCTCCCTGGTGCAGGAATTGGTGGAGGAAGGGAGAAGAACAGGAAGAGGCAACTGCACCTGCTACAACAACAGGTCGTTGTAACTCCTCTTGCCCATCTGCACTCCACAGCCATGCTCCTGTCCCTGCATCCTGGCAGCTCGGACGATGCACTCCAGCTATAGATCAGCTCACACCCTGTCAGCAGAGACAGTTTATTGTTGAAACGCCAGTGGGAGAAACCCTCCATGTGACACCACAGAATACAAAAGACACAGAAAACTCCAAAACCCCACCCTGCCCAGAGAGCTGATCTTGGCACATTATTTCCTTGCCCCATCCCCCTCAACAGACATTGCACATCTACTGCTCTGCTTGCAGACTGGAAGGTAAGATACGCTAGACATTTTTGCTAAGAGATACAAGTTACAGCAGTTGCTAAAAACTGAAGCCACCTGCAGAACAACCTACAAACAGCAGGGACACTCACTTCCTCAGCCAGGCAGCTCCCAGAAGTTTTCTTCCTGGAAAGAGACCTTTGGCCATAGAGATTTTGTAGTTACAAAATGTAGGAGGTCTACATGCACAGCTGGGAATTGGAGAAAGATTAAGGGACTCAGTATTTGACAGCTCCATGAATCTGTCTGCTTAAAAATCACCAAATTCAACAAGCTCATTTTTATCAATTTCCTCTGGAGTCACCCTGGAGCCACACACCCAAGACAGGGATATGGCATCCCAGGGCAGAAACAAGCCAAAGTCCTGTCAACAGTGAGAAGTAATGAAGAAAGCAGATGCCCAACAGTCAGCTCTGGCACAGCTGCACAATCTTCTCTGGGTCAGCTCCCCACCAGTCTTCTGCAGTTATGTCAGAGTTTCGCCCTTCGTTACCTGCCAAAGGAGCACAGCCTGCTCAGCAAGGGGTGGTTGCCAAGGGCTAGCTTTCTGCCCGCTGGGGGAAGTGAACCAGCTTGCCCGGAGCTGGGCACGAGTCACCCCACACAGCAAAGTGCTGCACGTGCACCAGGCTCTAGGTTCCTCTCTAGCCCAGCTGGCTGAAACCAATGCCACGCCAGCGTATGGACTGGGGGATGCGCATGGGAAACCGCGGCAGGCAAGCAGGATCTCCAGCACTGCTGTCTGAGCGTAACCAGGGTGCCTGCGCTGCTGCCCCAGAGAGACAAGTAGGCAGTGGGGCTCTGGCTGGCAGCTGGGCACAGCAAGGCCATAGCCACTGCAGAGGGGTAAACACCGCTGGGGCCACAGGCGGGGCCGGGCTCTCGTGTGGCCCGGCCCCAGCTACCAAGAGGGCAGATCCCCGCCCGCCCTCACCCTGGCCTCAATGTACTCGATCCGTCGCTCCAGCGCTGTCAGCTTCTCGTTGAGAGTGGCCAGGCGAGAGCGGCAGGACATGTCTGCGGGAGAAGGGGCGGTCAGGCGCTGCGCCAGGCTCGGGCCGCGGGGCCTGGTCGGGACAGGAGCCCAGCCAGGCCTCCACCGAGCCCCACGGCGGGCGTGGGTGTGCGTGGGCAAGGGGGCGAGGACGCGACCCGAACGGCGGGGGGGGGGCGGCCTAGGCCGGGCGGGAGCCGAACCGCGCGGGACGACAACTGGGAGGGCCAGGTTGGAAACGCAACCGGACCGGACGGAGTCGGGCTGGAGCCGAGGGCACGGGGGGCCGGGAGCGGGGCCGGGCCGGGCGCCGCGGACTGAGGGGGGGGGGGGGGGCCGGGAGCGGGGCCGGGCCGGGCGCCGCGGACTGAGGTGGGGGGGGGGGGGGCCGGGAGCGGGGCCGGGCCGGGCGCCGCGGACTGAGGTGGGGGGGGGGGGGGCCGGGAGCGGGGCCGGGCCGGGCGCCGCGGACTGAGGTGGGGGGGGGGGGGGCCGGGAGCGGGGCCGGGCCGGGCGCCGCGGACTGAGGTGGGGGGGGGGGGGGCCGGGAGCGGGGCCGGGCCGGGCGCCGCGGACTGAGGTGGGGGGGGGGGCCGGGAGCGGGGCCGGGCCGGGCGCCGCGGACTGAGGTGGGGGGGGGGCCGGGAGCGGGGCCGGGCCGGGCGCCGCGGACTGAGGTGGGGGGGGGGGGCCGGGAGCGGGGCCGGGCCGGGCGCCGCGGACTGAGGTGGGGGGGGGGGGGCCGGGAGCGGGGCCGGGCCGGGCGCCGCGGACTGAGGTGGGGGGGGGGGGGCCGGGAGCGGGGCCGGGCCGGGCGCCGCGGACTGAGGTGGGGGGGGGGGGGCCGGGAGCGGGGCCGGGCCGGGCGCCGCGGACTGAGGTGGGGGGGGCCGGGCCGGGCGCCGCGGATCGACAGGAGAGCCGGGCCGGGCCGCGGCGGGCCGGGCCGCGCCGCGCACGCACCGAAGGAGTTGAGGAAGTCCGCGATCTTCTTGATGGAGCTGGTGATCACCTCGATGTACTCGCGGTTGGCCCAGTCCTGGTGGATCTCGCGCTGCACCGGGTCCTCCGCCACCGACATGGCCGCCGCGCCACCCCACTGCGCCTGCGCGGAGCTCGCCTCGCCCGGGACGGCGCCCCTCCCCCGCAGCCTTAACCCCGCCCAGGCTGTCGACCCCAAGCGCCAGGCAAAACCAACCCGCTCGGGCGGCGGCCCCTCCTCTACCGTTGCTAGGAGACCCCAGGAGCGCCCATCCCCGCAATGCGCCCCTCCCTCCTGCTCGGGCCGAGTGCGCAAGCGCAAAGACGCCTGTAGACGCAAGAGGGGGCACAACGTAAATAGCTCCCGGGCTTTTATAGCCCCGTTTCCCGGCAGCCCTTGCGTTCACTGCACTGATTGGCTCCTCTGGCGGAGACGCGCACGTGTGGTCCTGTCTAGTCCTGTGAGCGCGCACGCTCTGCCCCGCCTGTTGCCGTTCGCTGCCGCAGCTCGGGGGGTCCGGGAGTAGGAAGCGGCGTTAGCGAGGCGCGAGCGAGCCGGGCCTGCAGGTACAGTACGTGCGTGGGGCCCGCCGTCCCCGTGGGGCCCACCCCCTCGTGCGGCGCCACGGGCCCGCGTTCCGGGGGCCACACCCCGCTCGGAGTCGGAGCCGGAGCCGGGGCCGGGGCCGGGGCCGGGGCCGGGGCGGCGCTTCCCTCCGTGAGGGACGCGAGCCGCGGGCGGGCTGGGAGCCGCAGGGCGGCGGTGCCCGGTCCTGCTCCCGCCCCGGGCCCTGGCGTGTGTCGGGCCGGGCGCGGGCGGCGCAGGGAGGGGTGTCCCTCGGACGCGTGCCGCGGTGGGAGGGCGGCCTCTTCTCCCGCTTCCCTCCCCCGGGCGAGCCGCCGGCGCTTTCCGGCGTGCAGCGCCACCGGCGGCTGCCCGGGGAGCTCGGAGCCCCTGAGGTGGGGGTGGGCCCGTGTCCTGGAGCCAATGCGCTGCGAGCGCACCGGGAGTTCAGTGTGGAAGGAGGTAGGTAGTTCAGTGGGCAGAGGGAGCTGATGGCGTCTTGTATTGGCACTGTGTTCGTTAGGCTTGCAAAAACCCCTTATCTGATGAGCAGCGATGGGCTTCCATGGCAGCCAGGAGGCGTTTGGGTTGGACATTAGGAGAAACTTTCTGTCAGAGTGTTTAAGTGGGGGCATAAATGGCCTGGGGGTTTGTGGAATCTCCAGCGCTGGAGATGTTTAAGAGCAGATTAGCTAAACACCTGCCAGGGATGTGCTAGATGATGCTTGGGCTTGCAGTGCGTGCAGAGAGTGGGACTTGAAGACTCTGGAGGTCACTTCCATTTCTTTCATTCCATAGTCTTACTGTGTTTTAGAACATCTGAATTGTTTGCTATACAAATAATTTTATTTCATGATGTGAATGGTGTAAGTTTTCAGGGTTTTATAGCTGCTCCAAACTACGCTCACAATGACATTCAAGTGTGTATAGCTGTCACAGAACTCACTTTTAAATAAAATAGAATTTTAGAAGGCGTGGGGAAGCACTGTCAATCACAAGTGACATCATAGCAGCACCTAAATATAGCTGAAAATGGTTGCTGCTCAGTATGTTCTTTGATCAAGTATTTCTTCCAGAGTGAGATTTAAAATAAGTGAGAAACTTTAGACTTTTCAGCAGCTAGAGCAGTGAGTTGTCATGGAAGATGTTTGAAAATATTATTGCTCAGTTAAAGTAAACGTTTTGATTATGAAGAGTGAGGTTTATCAACATTTGACATGTCTAGGGTGTCTTAATTTTTTTTTCATGCTATTCCCATGTATTGTTTTTCTTCTAGACTTTTTTTTTTCCCTGATGTTGCACCACAAGTAGGTAAATATATGAGGAGCAGTATGTGTGTGGGGTCGGGGGTCTCTTTAGACCATTCGGCCTCAACTTCTCGTGTTTGAAAACCTTAAAGGCTTCAGAAAAAAAACAAAATCTAGGTATGGGATAAAAGGCTTATTTTTAATATAAAACAGGTAAAATACTGTATCTGTTCAGCTAATATAAAGACAAATCTGTATGATCCTACTGTGACTCTCAGAGAAACCAAGACTTGAAGTTTTATAATACTTAGGGTGTATAATAACTTACTATCTGAGACTTACGATGTTCAAATTGCCAGGTTTGTACTTTAGAAGTACAACATTTACTTGTTGAGACCAGTGTCAAATCTGTACCTCCTTGGAAGGCAGTTGCTCAGAAATGTTTGCCTTCCTCCTGCAAGTAAGATGATTTATTGTACCAAGCTTCATCCTCTTTCTGAATATCACCTAGTGGGCATGACAACAGAGCATTATCGTTTCAGGTTGAAATTATTTATAGAATATAATAGCAGTTCTGAATTGGGGTAAGATATAAAATATTAGAACAGTCATCATTATTTCATTTCTGGATGTTTAGATGGGAATGCTTAATAGGGTGTTCAGTTAAACAAAGTAAATCAACCCCAAACTCTTGAAGATTGCTGTAGGGAACAAGTGGCCAAAAGTAGGGTCCCTGCTCTGAGAGCTCTCCAATAGGTCAGAAACTGACAATAAGAACACCCCAATTGACTCTAATGATGGAGGTGTTGGACTATCAATTGCCCTTTAAATAGCCTGCTATCTGATCTTTTTTTCCAGGGTTTAAAGGGTCCTTTGGCATCATCTGAATCTAAAAATCATGTAAATGAACTTTCTTCATCCCTTGTCAGTTACTCTGGCCTCCCCTGTCTCTTAACCTTTGTATCTTCAGTTCCCCTCTCTAGTCTGTTTCTTCAGCCCATTTACACACCTCCAAATCTTGTTAGTTTTTCCTTAATGTAATTTCTAGGATCTGCGCAAGCCCTGATATTTATCTTGGCTGCAGCAAGACTTAAAACAATTGTACGAAGCTAGACATTCCTTTAAAAATAGCTACCTTCCCTATGAAACCTGTCTCTCTCATATGGATGCAAAAACATCTTTGTAATGAGTCAAAGTTCAGGATCTGTCAAACTTGTGTGCTGTCTTTTATCAGTACACAGGTTAGAAATCTGCACCCTTTGACAGGCAGTTTCGGAGCACCTACACATTCCTTAGGCACTGTGAGTGCCAAATCCTGAGCATGGTTTTAGAGATGGGGTTGGAGGGGAGTAAAGTAGCTAATATCTTTTATGGGACCAACTTCCATGGGTGAGTTGATCCCATAAAAGATATTACCTCACCCACCATGACTCTTGAATATCCTGGCACTAACACCGCTACAGCAGCACTTCTTACATAAAATGGTTTGGTTTTTTTGTGTGGTTTTTTTTTTTTCCAGCAAATGTCTTAATATTGCAGTCTTCGCTTTCCTTGAGTCACTCATAGTAAAAAGTGACGCTGCATGCTTTTTGGTCATGTGTTTGTCCAATTTGTCAACACCTCAGCACACCATGCTCTCAAATTCTCCTCTGATTTTTTTTTTTTTTTTTTTTTTGCATGCTGGTCTGACCACAGTAAGTCTGTCTTCAGATCTTTTAAGCTTTCCTTTACCTTCTATGGTAAATTTTCAGTCATTTTGTTCTCTGGAAAGGTTTGTAACTGTCTGGATGGACCTATCTTTCACCATCCACTTGGCCTGAGACATGCTTCTCTATCACTTTTAGGGCATATCTCAAGTTTGTGCGTGTGTGTGTGTGTGTTGTTTTTATCTTTAGTTAATCAGATGGATGAGATTGTTAACATTTGTAAAGGTTAGTATGAACTTCCTCTACAACTTAGTTCCAAGCTTCAAACATCAGCACCTAGCTCTAGTCAGTCTGTAGTGTCCTCGCGTTGCATAATGCAGCACATGTGCATGTCCGCACTAGCCAGCTTTCTGAAAATAGGGTTGCAGAGGCACAAGCTTTTAAGAAAGTCCTCCTCCTCCCACCTTCCACCCACACACTTTACATTAAGTTCCTTAGGTTTAAGTAAGTTGCTTTTAAACTAAAATAAAAGTCCAAGTCCGTTGCCACTTTATTTTATCAGAGAAGCCTTGGAAGTCCATCATGTTAGCTTCTGAGCCTCTTTGTCTACAGTCCCTTATTCCTAAACACCTCCCCTTTTTCAGACCTTGTTTCCACCTTGCCACAGCAGTTGATCCACAGGAGTTGGATTTAGCAGTCTAGTGAAGACCTACTAAATTAACTGTTGGTCATTCTCCTGTTCAGGCTGCTCCAGCACAATGAGATGAGTAAGGGGAATCTCTAGCTTCTTCTGTCAGCCAGCACCAAGTAGGTCTAAGCTATGGCAGTTCGAATAATGCTACTGACACAACTCAGTTTGTGTAGCTTAAATCAACTAGTCCCCATAGCGTAGATTTGCCCTTAAGTCAGCTTGTCGTGCTTTCTCTCTCCTCTTCCAAGTCCCTCCTTAACATACTTCTTCAAGAGGTCTTTTGACCTTCTAAAGTACTACTAACAAAGGTATAGTAGACTCTTTCAATATCTGGCATTCTATCATCTGGAATTCTCAAATAAGCAGGATTTTAACCGTAAGAAAATTTTAGTAATGTTTTCCATAAGTACCATATAGTAAAAGTAAACGCAAATAAATATAGTGAACACTGAGTAAGTTTACAGTGTACAATACTAGTGTTGGTAAATTAAGTATTCTGCATATAT
Organism: Carettochelys insculpta; assembly: GCF_033958435.1. Lineage (NCBI taxonomy): Eukaryota > Metazoa > Chordata > Testudines > Carettochelyidae > Carettochelys > Carettochelys insculpta. The sequence goes on from NC_134147.1 coordinate 731,318, forward strand.
TTTGGCTTGTTTCTTAATATCTCGTCTTGGTTTTTTTTAGTGTTGTGCATTGCTAGGTATTATTATCTCTGTTATCCAGAATATTTGAATATCTGGCAACTTCCAAGGCCCGGCTGCCCGATATGAAAGAGTTTATTGTAGATGGCTGAAAACATTTACCAAGAGAGTGAAGAAATACATTTCAGCTGAAATGACACATTTGAAATTTCTCTTCTCAGTCACTGTGTTTTCCATTAACTCTTTCATACAGTTGTGGTGTTTCCAACGTCTTCCCCCACCTCCATTTTTTGTAGTAAGGCCTGGATTACACACAGTTTTTATAACTATAATTTTTTCGTTTTGATATATTGTTAATAGTTACGGTGGTAAAAGTGGATGCAGCTGTATATTGATACCCACTGCCAGTACAGTTTGACCCTTTGCAGATGGAAATAACTGTCAATATATAAAACCCTTTAATGATGATCTGCATCCGCTTTTCATGTGGTGAGGCTAGGCAGGAGCTGACTTGCACAGCTTTAACTGTACTGTATTAATATAGTATGTAAATAGTAGTGCAAGATTGAGAGTTGTTGTTTTTCACGCCTTTCTCTGAAGCTCCAGCTGCGCTGCTAGCGTTTTACCAAAACAACCAAAGTAATTGCCAGCACTTCAGACTGAATTGGGAAATGAACAAGGAGCTGTTGCAGACACTTGAGCAGTTCAGCTCACTGCTTTGAGAGGTGCTCTGTGAAACCTCTACAATAAATAGCAGCAGCATTCTGCAATGATTGAGGCTTCTGAGTGCAGTCTTAACTAGATTTCATCGCAAGTACTTTAACTAGAAGGGACAAAGGTCTAGCTCAATGTTCTCTAATTTTTGCCATCCATATGTGAAAGAAATTTTACGTGCACCAGTTGTGGGAGGCTGTGGACACTAATCAGTGGAGCAGCATTTGACTCTCTCCTGAATGGCTGCCTAACTGCTCAGCTTACAGGGAACACTGTTTTAGTAAAGGTTGTGAGTTTGCGTTAGAAGGGATAGCTCTCTTGGCTGACTGTAGCTCATTAATGTTCTCATGTTGTCACTCCTACAATGAGAAGCCAATAAGTCAAGCAGCTATAATCAATTTCAGTGGAAGCTAGGCATGCTCCTTTAATAATTGTGCTGATAACACTTCTTCTGGTTTTCTGCTACTGAACAAGCATCACATCAGTCTTATTTGGCTTGAGTTGTAACCTGTTTGTTTAAATCTAGATCTCTCCCAATCAGAGGCAGAGTAATGACATGACAGAATCTGTTCAGTGAAAAGAAGGCAGTCCAAAGTGTGTGCCTTCTAGCTGTTGTGTTTGCACACTGAAAAGAGGTTGCAAGATGAGACCTGGTAGCATTCTACCTATTTAAGTGGTTGTGAAATCTTTTACCATAACAAGAGCACATCATAGTTATGAAGACAGGTAATTAGGATAACCAATTGAAATAAAATACCAAAAGTCACAGTGGAATCTCCGTTACTGACCATCTTAAAATCAAGATTGGATTTTTTCCAAAAAAAAAAAAAAAAAAAAAGCTGCCAAAGAAATTTTTTGGGAGAAGTAATGTGGCTAATATTTACAGGAAGTCCATGTAGATGATCTTGCTTATTCCTTCTGATCTTGGAATGTGTGAATTTGTTGCTTAATGTTGCTTTTTGGGAACTCTGCAGGGAAGGAGCAAACTTATAGAAGGACCATTCAAGATACCCATCTGAGTCATTTATTTTGAAATTGGCAGCTTTTGATATACATATCGCTGATACTTTTACTTTAGTTAGATGGTCAGCCATTTTGTGTCTTGGTTGTAGTCTGAATTCCATACATGGGTTTGAAATTTGACTCAAAAGGAAGAAAGAAATAACTAGAGTATGGTTATCACTTGTTCTTTTTCCGAATACAGAACTGAAATATTAAACATTTTGGGGTTGTCCTCTCAGAGAACTCTTAACTATCGTCTGTTACAAAACTTCTCAAAGAACTGATTAAAGATTGCCATAGGCAAGCAAAACACTCTTGCTGTGGGATTTCACATTGGTGCTGGCAAAGTTAGTTGGTTCATTTTTGAACCTCTGAGGACTCTTTATTCAAGCCATTGCTTAAGAGATCTTTCTGAGAAGGATGAGTTTTAGCTTTTCCCAACTGATCCTTTTCCTGTCTGTATCACAGGGACAAAGTTAGCCTGTCAGGGTGTGTGAGCTAATCTCGTTGGTCCAACTTCTGCTCGTGAGAGAGACAAACTTTCAGCTACGCAAAATTCTTCTTCAGCTCTGCATAGCTTAAAGGCTTGAAAGCTTGTCTTTCACCAACAAAAGTTGGTCCAGTAAAAATATTACTTCACTCACCTTGACTGTCTGATGTTTTGGAACCAATATGTCTACAACACCACTGCATATAGCAGTGGAAGTTATAGGTATATAGTCCTCCTCCGTCATCATGCAAAACTTTTTAACAAAAGTCGTGGAGAGGCTACCACTTGCTGCTCATTTAGGGTGATGTTTTTAATCTCTGGGACAGTGTTCCTGACAGTGAAATGTGGGCAATGCAGCCATTCTAGCGTTGCTGTGGCAGCACTAGTTAATCTTAGTTTTTGTCGTGTCTTGTGCACGTTCCTACTCATGGGTTGCTCCAGCCAGTGTAGTTTGTGCAGTAAGACGCTAACAAGCAAGCCCATTGCGGCATTAACGTCATCTTCTCAGCCATGGTGCATGCATTGAGGTAAGGATATAATAGAGATCTTGGTGCTGTGACTGCTTCAGTCCCTATCTTACGTTGTTTCTGTTCTCTACACCCCAGCCACTGGCAGCATAGGTCCAAGAAAGTGTTCAGGGAGTGTGAAAAGGCAGAGTCCACCTAAAAAAACATTTTTTTCCAAAACTGATTGAGTAAGAAACTAAGCTGCGTACCCTAGGTCAAGGGTGAGCAAACTTTTTATGTTGGCCCCCACTTCTCATCCCTGCAGTTAACAGAGCCCCCCAGCCTGTCTAGTGTAATCCAAACCAATGGAAGTGCAGGTTATGTTCATACAAAGGTGGACTGGGGAACCCTTATAGCACATGAGAAAATAAGTATGTGGAATGTAGAAACTTTAATTGAGGGGTGTGTGTGTGTGAGACACACAAATAAAAACAGTAAAATTTCAACACTTTTAATGAGATGGATGAGCCTGAGACTCAGCAGATAATCCTGCTGTGCTCCCCCTCCTTACAAAATTTCACAGCCCCCAGTGGACCCCACCCCACACTTTGTGTACCCAGCTTAGGTTTTAAGTGTGCTTTGAGATTTTTAAATGAGTTCCTGAAAGCTTTTAGTCTTAGGCTACATCTAGACTTATGAGAAGATTGCACAGGGTTCGATTTAGTTGCCTAGTGGAACACCTGCAAAAATTGATCTTTAGATTAACTGACTCTAGCTATGCAATTCTCCTAGCTGGATTTGCATATCTAAAATAGATTTTTTTTATTTTTCCTCCTAGTGTAGACTTGGCCTTAGTTCCAAGAGACCGCATAAAACATAAGGGCAATGCCATTTCCACTAAAAGTTTGTTGAAATGGACTAGGTTATTGGTTTGTTTTGAGGAAGTTGTCCGCACCTGGGTTTTTTTTGAATTCCTGGTTAAGGTGGCATTGACAGCAAGCTTGTGTAATGTTTCTGCTGTAGAACCCTAGAGAAACGAAATTGAGAGTTCAGTTTGCACCATTTTCTCAATTTGGAATCTCATTCTGATCTTTGCTTTAGGCAAACAGTTCTCTATTCCTTGTTTAGAATTAGAAATCCTCCGCCCACTTCCCTGGGGACTGTACTGCTAGCAGTACTCCTGGAAAGAAGGCTAATTACCATGGTAACTAGGTTGAAAATGTTATCTTTACATATTCATAATATCCATGCACCTTCAGTAGATCTCTACTCTTACTGGGCTCTGGGATTTAGCAGATTAACTTGGGGGGGGGGGGTGCTTCCTGACTCCCCCCGCCAGTTAACTTTTTTTAGTACAGTAACTGGATACTTGTGGTCCAAACAGGCACTGCCTTTCCAGAAGCCCAATATTGTTGCAGGCCAGAGTGTCATTTTACAAATGTGAGTACAGGTTGAACCTCTCTCATCTGGCAACATTTGTGGTCCAACATGATTGTAGTTAGCCAGATGTCCACTAATCACGTGTGTGGCCAAGTTTCCCGTACTCTCCGCTTTTGTTTAGTCACTAGTCCTGGCTCTTAGTGCTCTTAGCTGTTTAGCTGTAATTTACCCTTAAATGTCTTCTAAGAGCCCAGTAAGCAGTGGAAGTGTTGGTAATGCTGCTGGACAATACTGACCTCCCATGATTCAGCCAATTCTCTGGTTTTGGCACCAGTGCGGTCCCAAGGGTGCCGGACTAGGGAGGGTCAACTTGTACAAATAGGCAGTTGTTTCCCAGAACCAGAGTGTTTGTTATATAGCCTCTGCTCTTATGGGTGTATCTGCTCTCTTCTGTTCCAGCCAGGGAATGTAAGAACTAGAAAGTAGGAGGAGTTCAAAGGAGTTGAGGGGACGCATCTAAAAGGCTTATCCTCAAGCTCCTTTCTTGGTTGATTAGGTTACTGCTGGTCTTGACTTTTTTAGGTGGTCATGGAAAGTCAGTAGTCCAGTGTGTCAAGTAGACAGGTTTTGCCTCATGTTTTCAGTTCTTTTCCTTTGAGTAAGACATCTAACTCACATTTAATGCTTGTATTGTGAATATGGAAGAGATACAACTGTTTTAGTCACACTTGATTGGCACCTCCAACTGCAATAGTGGTCTGCCATCTTGAGCAGGTAGGTATTCAAGATGTTCTTCAATTCAGTGAAAGATGATAAACTTGCATGACACTCAGTGTCAGGACTTCTATACAAAGATTCATCAGGCTAGATGCAAACTGTTGGATTGCCTTTTCCTGCAGTGTTCTGTCTCCCACATACACCTGAAGTGCCTGTCACAACATAGGTCAGCTATGTCCATTACACATTTTGGGAGTGATCTTGACATTTTTACCAGAAAACCAGTGTGCCATGCTATATCATAGCCCACTGCTTAGGCCAAGAAAACAGCTTCTGTCCTTAAGTTGCATTGAGACCTGTTTTCCTAAATTTGGACAGCAAGGCAGTATGTGATTTAAACTACTCGACTTTTGTAATATCTTGGACTTCATGAAGCACTCTGATTTTTTTTTTTTTAAAGAAATAGCGCTAAACAATATCAAACGATTAAATAGGTGAACAGCTGGCTAACTGATATCTCAACACCACTGGGGGAATTGTTGAAATGGGATTTAATGGAGAGCCACAAAGATCCATTCTTATAGGGCTGCAGTGTTCAATTTTTGCATCAATTATATGTATGCATAAAATCACTGCTGCAAAAACTTATGGATGAGAAGAAGACTGGAGTGGCAAATGACTACCTAAAGAATGCAAACTCTTCTTGCAAGAATAGAGCAGTGTCTCCCAAACATCACTGGTTCACCTGCCACCTTCTTAAAAAGTTGTGAAGGGAGTGGATGGGGCATCACTTTACGTACCATCAGAGGTACACATCTGGCAGTTTGGGAACTGTTGGGATGCAGGACTTTCCTGGAAAGAGGCAACCTTGAAAATAGGATCCCAATAGAAACATATCTCCGTGTAGATTCCCAGTGCAATGCTGTGACAAAGACTGCTACTCTGATCCTTGGATGTAAAAACAAAAGTAATGAGTGGGAGCAGGGAGCTGCTTTTACCTTCGTATGACGCATTGGTGAGCTTGATGCTGGAACACTGTATTCTGCTGTCAGCTTTTGTAAAAGGGATGTCAAACTGTAGAAGAACCAAAGAAAATTTGACAGCTGGAGTGGCTTAAATCCCTTTAGCATATGGGAAAGAGGATCAGGAGGAGATTTGATTACTGTCTAAGCACTTTCACAGATAGCATTAGTTGTTAGAATTTTCTTTTTGTAACCAAAAAGGGAAGGACATAATAAGAATCAGTACTTAAAAATTTCTTCCTTTACTTTTGAATTAGGAAAAAGACAAACATTTAACAGTGTGTGATTGGAAAAAACTACCAAAGGAAGTGGTGGATTCACTATCTTTCTGAAATCTTCAAATCAGGACTTATTATATCAACAGCATCCTTCTCTGGGTAGGTAAGAAGCACTACTGAGGAGATGATCCCACCTGTATTCTGCATTATTTGAAGCTTCCAACTCTTGTCAGGTATAACCCACAAGTAGAGTGCACTGTAGTAATGCAGTCCAAAGGAGCTGCTCTGAGTTCCATGTATAGAAGTTTTCATCTCCTAACTAAGAGAAGAGGAAAAAGCATTTTGTCTGCTGCTGCTTAATATAAAAGCAACAGGAATACAAGAGAGACATTAGGCTGTACACTTCACTAACAGGATGGGGTAGAATCCTGTATATGAGGACAGATCTCAACTCTTGCTATCACTGCTGAATGCCTCAGCTCACCAGTGCTATCTATGCTCAGCTTCAACCAGCTAGCCCTCATCCAAGCTGTAGTTCCAGCTACACTGGGATTACTGAGACTGTACCAGCTGCATCTGTTGGGGGGCAGTGGGTGGGAGGAGAGCATGAATGACACACAGATGCCTCTGCAGCATGTACAACTTCATCTTGCCTGGGAGCCTCCTAGTCTCCTTGTCCTTTTACAAGCTTCAGGGGATATTCAATTAAATGTGTAACTGAACTTTGGAACTCACTGCCACAAGTAGTTTTGTGTGTGTTTTGGTTTTTTTTTTTTTTTTAAAGCTAAGAATTTAGCATGATTCAAAGGATTGAATCTGTATATGGGAAAAATGTCCAGAATTGTGGCAAGAAGAAATTTCAGAAGGGATATAAACCCTCATTCTTCAGGGCTTAAACATCTGTGTACATGGGCTGGTTGGCAGGGGGCGGGGAACTTTTAAGGAGGACAGAGTCTGATAAATACAGTCTATGGAATTTGTTCACTGTCCTCTGAAGCCTCAAATATTGGTCACTGTTAGAGATGGGTCTGATCCATTCTATCAGTCCCTGTGTTACATATGCTCTGAATGGAAAGGGTTACAAAATAGGACTTTGTGCCTTCTAAAAAAGGGTACAAATGCTCAGCAGAATATCCTTTCTTTCTTGCTGCCATGTGGTAACGAGAGCAGGAATCTGAAGTAACATGACTAAAATGCCAACAAACAGGTAAACTCATTTAAAATCTGCTTCTGTACTTGAGCACAGCGAGTGACCTACCCATCTTTATTAAAATCTGTAGAGTGGGTCTAGTTGTCAAGATTCTAAAACAAATACCTACATAGGAACAAAGCTGCAAAACATCTGTAAGGGGAGGATGCTCCCATTTAATCTAGTACAGATCTTTGAACTTGTCCAAAAAAGGAAAAACATGGACAACAGCTAGCTGGTAGTTCTAACTTTCACAAAGCCTTTGATAAAGCTCCTCACAGAGGCTAATAGTCTCATAGGTAAGTTTGGTCATGGATCAGAAACAAAAGAACTAGAACAATCAATTTTCAACATGGCGAAAGGTGAACAGTGGGGGGGCTGTAAGGGTTTTTAGTACGACTGCTGTTTGACTTCATTTTTTTCCAAAGACACAGTGGGCACAGTAGTATCTTTATTGGAAAAAGAGCTCTGTAGCTTGCTCTTTCACAACAGAAGTCCAGTAAAAGATACTAACTCACCAACACTCTTACCCTAGGAGCAACACAGCTACAACACCCTTGCATACACCTTTTTTTCAGCTCCTGTAAAGTATTAAAATGGCAAAATATAAAGATGGTAAAGACTAGAGAACTTCAGGTAGAGAGAACTGAACCAAGATATCTGGGACACAGACTGAAAGGTGAAATTAACTGTGAATAAAGGCAAAATACCTGATCTACTCAGGTGCTCCATTGGCTTCTAAGTGAACACTTATTTAAGTCATAGCATGGCAGTCAACTCAGTGAAAATGTCTGACAATTTGCAGTGGAGGTCAGGAAAAAATCCTAGCATTTTTCTTTATCTAGTTCTGTGTACTGTAAAAATTTTAATGCCAATATATAAATTGATGGCACACCATCAAATGGAATGTTTTCATTCCTCACCACCTGTTGGAAAAAGACTGCAGAAGATATCAAGCTGAGAGATAGGCAACAAATTATTCGAGACAGGAAAATACAAATTCCTGATGAAGAGATTGGGAAATTTTATTAAGGTTGACAGAAGATTCAAACGGCTGTGATAGAGGCATACAAAATAATGAATAGAATAGAGAGAGAAATTGTGTGCCACGTAGTTCCCTGCCCATCATCCCACAACAAAGGGATTCTAAATGTTTGTTTGAAAGACAGCTGAGGTAATCCATTTGACACTGGTGATATAGCCTGTGGAACAGATGACCAGTTGATGTATGTCTACACAGGACTTGGAGCCTGAGCTCGGGCTCCAACTCCTCATTCTGTTAATCTAGGGTCCCAAAAAGTGTTCTCTCTAATTTTCTTTTCCATCCACGGGTGAAATAAATTTTGTGTGCACCAAGACACACGGACGCGCATTGCCAGTAGAAACATGCTGCCAGCTGCAGGTGCTCTGCTAATCAGCTGGGTGGCTGCCTAAGCTCTCAGTTTCCAGGGAATGCTGCTCCCGAGACCCTGGAGAGTCTGGGGCTGTGTTAAGCTGTGGTGTGGGGTCTGTTTCCGATAGCTTTCCTCTGTGCGCGTGGTCCTGGCCTGACTGGGCCTGAAAGTTTTCGGTACGTATTCAAGTTCCGAGGTGCAGAGGAGCAGCACTGCAGGCAGGGCAGGGGCTGGAAGCGCCCTACTCCTGTGCTCCTCTTGTGGCAGCGGCAGCTCCTCTTTGCTGCGGGGGCGTTGGAATCATCCCTTCTTCATCCACACTGGCCTGGAAGTTATGCTGCTCCCCACTCCCTTCGGGCTGCTACGTCACCATCTGCTCACTGGCCCTTACTCCTGGGCTGCCCTTGCCTTCCATGGGGCTGCATACAGTGTCAGGGTAGTGAGCGGGAGCAAGCCCCAGAACTCCCCACAGCCCTTCAGGGATCTCGTATGTGTGCTTCCTGGGGTGTGGCAGGAGCAGAGATGGGGGGTGCTGGAGCACACTGCTCTGTATGCATTGGGGACGTGTTTCGCTGCTCTACAGCCAGCGGCAGAGGGGGTGGTGTGATGGAGTAGGGGGAGTGCATGTGAGGCTCAGGCCGGATGTGTGTGTCACAGGCAGAGCAGCTCCCAGCGGCTAAGGATGACCCCTGGGGCTGTACCCTGAGCTGGCAGGTAACACTAGGGAGCAGGGGGGAGCGGAGCTGGGTTTGAATCGGAGGTGGCAGTTAGAAGGTGGGGGAGAGGGAGTTGGAGGGCAGCCAGCCTGGCTAGGGGAGGAAGCTAGACCCCAGAGGGGCACCCCTTGGGCTCCTCTCCCCAGGGTGGGTTGGAATGACTGTCTCTGCTGGCTGTACTGACACCTCTGTACTGAGCTGTGCCTCTGTCGCCTGACAGACTTCCTGTTCTACCTGCTGAGTGAGAGTCACTCCTGCCTGCGGGCTGGGGACAGCGCTTGGGGATGCCTGAACCCCATCACAGGTGGTGGGGAGTTTCTTCTATGACAGCCATATTTTATGTCAAACTTCAAAACAAACATAAACATAAAAATACCAACCAACCAAACTGCCTTCATGGAATGGCCCATTTTAAAAATTAAGAATCAAAGTTTAACTAGTTTGACAGGTCTGAAGCCTGATGCCTAGTAACTCCCAGAACAGGAGCACCTAGGCATTTTCATGCTGATGTGACTCAGCCCAGAGGGGAAACCCAATTCTCTGAGTAGGTGGCAGTTCAGTACAAAGCCTTCTCCAACTGCAAACAATGCAGTTGTGTACTTCTTATGGACCCCTGAATCAGTAGCATCAGTAGCACCATCGCAGTTAGGAAACAGGGTGGGCAATGCAGGTTTCCTTCAGTGCAATGCTTTTGTAAAGCTAAACCATTGACCCTGGGGTGTGCGCTAGGCACTCTAGGATATGGTTCCTTTGACTTGGTCTCTGCACCATAACATGGGAACTAAAGTCCAATATTTGAGAACAGTTCCAAAAGTCCTTAACCCAGAGTTAAAATATATTGATACACAAGCCATGGTTCCTTGATGTAGATCAACTGACTTGAGTCCCACAACTGTAGATTTAGATTGCTTTATAGACTTACTCTTGATGATATTAGGATCAAGAGCTTAGTGGTAGTCAGACTGGCTGGTGGGTTGTGCATGTAAAATATAGGTAATGATAGTATGCACAGTTAAATTAGCTTGGATTAAGAATAAACTGAAAGATATAAACTTGTAGTTTAATGGAATAAACTGCCTGTTGGGAAAATTTCTTGTTGTCTTGGCTTTTTTTTCCTGAAATATGAATGGCTCTAGAGCCAAGCCAGATGAGAGTTCTTTGGTTTCAGGTCTTTTTTTTTTTTTTTTTTTCTAACATTATACTCTTAAATAAAACTGCTATGGAAGCTGCAACGCAGTTTAATTGGAAAGTTGCTCCTTGGTTTTTAATTCTCATTCATCCTTACCCTACTCTCGGTGTCCCTTTCCTGTTATTAAAAATGTGTGGTCAAGTCTTGAAAATCAAGAATCTCAAAGAAGCCTCTTGGTTCTGAAAAACAAAGCCCCTCGCTGCTTCTGTGGTATATTATCATTTTTAAAAATGGTCGGTAGTCCACTGTTAATGTGGTGTTACAGCAGGTCTGTGGGTTGTTATTAGAAAGTACCCAGTCTTCCTAAAAATTTGCTGTGCAGTGCATGTAATTTCTATTTCTGCAAATGAACCCAAAATCAGACCCTTCAAAGGTTCTACTGACACATTCACTGCAGCAGCACAAACCCGTTTACTGTACAGTTTGGTTGCATGTCTTCCTAACATAGACACTACTAACATAGAGGGGATTAGGAGAGGATGTCCAGCCTGTGCAGATGGTAGTTCGCCTCTGACTTTGTTTTTAAAAGCCCTTAAAAAGGGAACTTCTGAAACTGTTCTTTTGTTTGAAAACATTAGGATTGACCTTTGATCAGTTTTGTAAACTTCAGTGAATCTTATTAATATTTCATTGAATTTGCAGCACAGACACTTTGAGCTGTAGAAGAGGAGAAGATGGTATGCATTGGTTCGTGAGGTCTCTGGAAATAGATATCTGGGGATGGGAGGTGCAAAGTGAATTAATTACTAAAAGGAAAGCAGAGTGAGCTGTTGTGCACTCATTACTCTAATAGATGAAGCCAGACAAATTCTCCATATCCAAAAGTAGCATCCTTCTGTGGCTGATAACTGAATTGCATGTTGTAAGTCAGGATTCCTAAAATAGAAACAAACAATTGTGTGTGGATCCAGGGTAAGTTTTTAAAATGTGTTAACTAACCCAACCTAACCTCAAAGGTTTTCCTCAGTCTAGACAAACTGAGTGAAAAGTCTCCACTGTCTCATTGTCAGAATATCCAGAATACAGTAAAACCCCAAGATATGTGGGGGTTGCATTCGTGCAGTGCCTGTGTAACTCAGATTTTCACACAATTTGAAGGAGAGATGGGAGCCAGGCTACTGCCTGGTTCCCAGCTCCCCCGGGCTTGCTGGAGCCCAGAAACAAACCAGCCCACGAGGGCTGGTCAGTTTCCAGCCCTTGAGTGGCAGGGAGCTGCAAACCAGAAGGCACACTTGTTCTTGTCTCTCCCCCACTTGTGGGACCCAGGAAACTGACTAGCCATGAGCTGGTCAGTTTCCTGGCTCCTGCAAGTGGCAGGGAGACAGTAACCAAGAGGCAGCCTGGCTCCCAGCTCCCCTTCTCCTGGCACACTGGGAAAACTGACCAAGGCAGCAGCCTTGGTCAGTATCCTTAGCTCTAGCCAGTGGAGTGAAGCAGAGAAACAGAGGCAGCCTGGCTCCCAGCTCCCCTCCACTCCTTTGGAGCCAGGAAACTGACTAGGGCTGCTGCCCTGGTCAGTTTACTGGCCCTGTAAGCAGAGGGGAGTTGCTGCCTGATTCCCAGTTCTCCTCTACTTGCAGGGCTGGGAGACAGCTCCTGTCAGGGGCAGCAGCAAAGAGTCAGGCTGCTGCCCCTTTTGAGCAGTTTTCCCTCTCCTGTTGGGGGCTGCAGTCGTGTTAACCCGAGACACGCAACTTGGTTGTGCATATCTCAGGGGTTTACTGTACGGTAAACTTCCATATCTGGCAACTCTAGGAAGGGGAGGTTGCCAGATATTCAAATACTCTGAATAATAGAGAGGTAAACCTAGTAATGCATAAAACTAAAGAAAAACAAGATTAGATAGAAGAAGAAATAATGTACTTTATTTGCCAACAACAGTAGTATTGCATGCTGTAAATATATACTGTATTTGCTTTCACTATATTATACTTATGCAAAATATAACTAAAATTTACTTATGATTAAAATGGTTATTTCTGAGCATTCCAGATGATAGAATATGAAAGAGTTTACTGAATTATTTTTACCCTGTTGCTTTAAAGAACAAATTAATACCAAAAAGACAGGTTATCGAGTATGTATTATGCATTATCAAAGTGCATATTTTAAAATACATGACCTTTTAAATATCTGATCCAAACAGAAATTGTTACCTTAGTCTCCTTGAAATAAGAACTGAGATTGCAGAATTTCCAACTCTCTATGGAAAAATCATATTAGAAGGTTTGTACACATTGTACAGGAATGGGAAATATGCCACCAAATATTATTGAAACTAACTTTTTGAAGTAACTGCTTTTTGTTGGCAAGTATCTTCTGGAGTCAGAATGACTGACTCCTAACTTCTAAATCCAGTTTCCAATACCTGTATTTGAAAAAGAGAAGAGAAAATAAGAATTTAATTTTTATAAAATTATATTTATATATAATATAAATTTTATATATATAAAATTTAATATAAATATAAATTTATATATAAATTTTATATATATAAAATTTTTATAAAATTAAATTTATAAAATTCACTTTGATATGGTCATTAAACTGCACGAGATCTAATCTGAATTTCCTGATTTTGTAGTTCGAGATATATATTTTTTCATTCCTGATGTGTAGCTTTAGAGGATCAGCCCAACCCAGGAAGTGATAAGTCAGTCATCCTGTGGTTCCTGCTTGTTCAGAAAAGAAGCTCTTCAGCACGCTCTGTTTCCCCTGAAGCACAGAAGAGCTAGTCATATATTCTTGCTCAGGCTGGGTTGATTTTTAAATCATTATATCTAAGTTAGATTAATAATCACTGAGTGGAAATTTGGATGTAAAGAGAGACTGTTTTGTTTGTGCTTATCTTCTTGACAGTCTTATTCTCATAGATGGAAATAACATGTTCATTTAACTTACCATGAAACAGTCTTTTTATTCGATATTGCCTTTATGATAACAAAGAATACGCTAACAAAACACATTTATTTATGCAAATACAATTGTTACAGAGATTAAAATATGCTTATTCAAATTCTTAATTGCTGTTTTTCAGTAGGTTAGAAAATGTTGACTTTTGTACAATACAGGGTGGACCTCCCTGGTCCAGCATCCTCAGGACCTGACTGGTCACAAAAGAGGGAGTTTGCTGGAACAGGGGAGATGTCCTGCCCCTGGTATTGGAACATCATGATTTGGCAGAATCATGGATGATGTCAAACTAGAGTCCCCCAGTTTAGGGAGGTGCCACCTGTATTTTCTCTTTACTATGTTACCCAAAGCATTGTGCTAAATGAATACAACTTAAAATAGGAAATGCAAGGTTGCGTGGGCAGCTGATAACCTTATTTCTGCCAATTTGCATGTCCAGCCTGTGCATTTAGTGAGGGAACGGTCCTGTGGTGGAAAAAACAGAATCGGTCCTACAGTTAAAGATGTGATTGTGTGGGGCAGGGTAAAAGGTGTGCAGGCTGCCATGTTTTTTTTTTTCCAACGTTTGAGATTTTGGACTGCACCACCAATAATTATTTTAGCATAGTTTCAGTATATGTAACTTGATTTGTGCAACTGTACCAGCTACCTTCCTCCACCTCCTGAATGCCTATCAGGGCTTGAGCCCCAAACTGTCAGGTCCATAGCATAGGCTGCTGCTTCTTGAGCTACAGGATTTAATTATGTTTGCTGGAAGCAGGGAAAGGGTCTGTGCCAGAAGAGGGGATGTAAGCCTGGCCTGACCTTGCTGTCCTTCTCCTGCCTCCAAAATTGGCAGAGTTTCTTCCCCAGAGCAAGACTGGCCCTGAGTCCAAGAAGTATTTAGGAGGAGCCAGACCTTCTGCATCTTTCAAACCATGGGAGTTTAACACAGTGAGGGTTACTCCCCCTCCTCCCCACCCGACCCCCTAGCACTGCTACAGTTCCTGTCAGTCCCAGGTTTTCCCAATGTTGTACAGTGTGTGATGCTGCCCCTGATCTGGAGACAGGCTTCACAATGTTCATTTTTGAAGGCTGTCAGATTTTTTTCCTGAGGAATGGCAGTGAAAGAATACAAATGGCAATTTTTAACACTTCGTGTGTCAGGCAGATATAATTTTTGTGAGGCGAGGAAGAGACATTTCTGTGGTCAAGGATGCTCCCTCTGGCTGATTTCAAAAGCTTGCTGTATTTGGCACTTGTGTGTGTGTGTGTGTGTGTGTGTTTTTTTGGGGCAGGGGCAGGGGAAGAGAAAAAGTAGCAAATTTTTCCTGATGGAGATTATCAGGCAACCAAAGTAGTGTGGCTGATACTAGCTACACTTGCAATAAAAGATTTATCATTTGTGACTCTCTGCATATGAGTGAAAGTTGGATTCCACCTAAAATTTTTTTAAAATATGTTACCTTAAATGTGTTTGGATACATTTAAAATTTATCAATATGTTTTATGTGTGCACTAAACAGATCTATGAAACAAAGGAAGCTTTTTGTGTAGTCACTGAATAAATATATTTTATTGTGATTTTCTTATCTGACCTCCTATATGAACTTCCTGACAATAACTAGAGCAATCTTTTTGTGAAACCTCTTATCTTGATCTTAAAAAATAAGTGATGGAGAATCTCCCACAGTGCTAGGTCAATTGTTATAATGGTTGGTTAATCTCACTGTTAAAAAGGCAGGTATTTTTTCCAGTCTGACACTGCCTCAACTTCCAGCCTTTTGCTCGTGTTAGTTCCTTTTCTCTGCAAGGTTGAAGAGCGTTTTGTCAAATATTTTATTCTCCATGTACATAAAGATTAATCTTGTCAGCCTTTAACCTTCTCGTTGAAGCTAAATAGATTGAGCTCTTTGGGTGTCTTGCTATAAGACATTTCCAAACCTTTTATTATTCTCGTGACTCTTCTCCAAAACCTCCCAAGTTATCAATATTATTCTTGAATTGTGATCACCAGAACTTTGAAATAAGAAAATAAGTCACAAATTACATGGACAGATAGGGTATCTAAGTCACCAGGGAGTGATGAAATGCATCCTCAAGTAATCAGGGAACTGACCGAGGAGCTATTTGAGACATTAGTGATTATCTAGAAAAGTTGCACAATGTAGGAGAGATTCCAGAGGACTGAAAAAGAACAAAAGTAGTGCCAGTCCTCAAAAAGGAAAAAAAGACAACCCAAGTAATTATAGATGAGCCCTTTTAACAGTACCTGGAAAGATAACAGAGCAATCAGTTTGGAAACATCTAGGAAAAATTAGTGACATGTAACAGCATGGATTTGTCTAGTACCACTTATGTCAAATGAACCTCATGACTGTTGTAGGTAATGAGCCTTGTAGATGTGGTGTATCTTGATTTCAGTGAAGCTTTTGATACTTTCTGATGTGATCTCACAAGCACGGGAAGTTCAGCCTAGCTGGCGCTATTACAAGGTGAGCGCACGTCTAAACTGTCTTGCAGAGGAATAGGTGTCGGTGGTTCACTGTTCTGCGGCAAGTGGCAGATGAGTGGCATCCTGCAGAGATCAGTTCTGTTCAGTCTCCATCAATGATTAGGTGAGGCACAGACGAAGGGTGCAGAATGTTTATCCTGTTGGTGGCTACTGACCCCCCACCCCCATAGCCCAGAAAAAAATCCCCCTTGTGCAGGTGGCAAGTGTGGAGGCTCTGGAAGGGGTCCAGAAAGGAGGGTTCAAGATGCAGGAGGGGCTCCAGCCTGGAGCAGAGTGGTGGGGTTGAGGGCTCTAGGTTGGGGCTGTGGATAAGGGGCATAGGGTGCTGGGGGGGAGCCTCTGGGCTGGGGCCAAGGGATTTTGAGTGTAGGAGTGGACTCAAGGCAGTGCGCTGGGAATGAAGGGTCTTAGTGGAAGTTTTAGCATACTGTGTTGGTGTGGTGAGGGTCTTGGGGGTTGGCCAGAGGGATTGGGTGTGAGAGGGGTTTAAGCAGTGGGGTGGGGCAGTGGGCAAGGGGGGGTTGCTGTGCAGAAGCTGGCTCTGGGAGGGAGCTAAGGGCTGGACCAGGGTTTTGGCGTGTAGGGAACTGCCAGAGGTAAGTGTCCTACCTGCCTTGAGAAGAGTTGGCCGCATACTTTTGTCTGGGGGCGGGGTGGCTACAAGAAGCTGACTCTGTGCACTGCCCTCGCCTGCAGGCGTTGCCCCTGCAGTTCCCGTTGGCTGTGGGTTCTGGCCAGTAGGAGTTGGGGGTGGCACCTGGATGTGGTTACACAATTCTGTGTCTGTGCAGGGCTGTGAAGATAAGCTGCTCATGTTTGATGTCATAGGAAGGGGGAAAACCAGCAAAGTGATTCATAGAGAGGTCATGGTCAAAGTGAGAGGAACATTCTCAATGGATATGAACAGGGCAACATTGCATTTGTCAAAGCCGGAGAGAGTGTGTGTGGCTGGTTACAAGGCACTCTAGCCAAGCTCCTAAGGGGTCAAGGCAAAAGTCAGGTGACCCTGACCACCTAGCAAGAGCCAGGAAAATAAAAGCCCCCCACCCCAGGAGGCACAGTGTTGCTTTTTCTGTTCTGAAAAGGCTATGGTGTACAGTGGCCACAGTCACATTGCAGGTGGCTATAGACTTTTTATTGTAGAAGGACTGTATCAAGATGCTGCAGGAGAGCTTTAAGGTATGTCAGTCACATTTAAAGTGCATTAATGGATAAGGAAGTGAGGAATTCCTTCATTATTGTAACTAGAGCAGTGGTGGGCCCTGTGGCCCATGGGTCACATGCAGCCAATCAGGGTTGTATGTGCCCCACAAGACATTGTGTTAACCATTGCCCATGCAAGATTCTGCTGGCTTCTGTCTGTGTAGATTTTTTGTTTTTTTGTTTTTGTTTTTCCCCTACTGATCTGTGCCTTGAGTTTAAAGAAAACAACCCGAGACATCTGGAGGCAGCCAGGCAAACCAGCTGGGTGTGAGCAGTAGTTGTGCCCCCCAAGTCTTTATATGGAACTTTGTCGCTGCTGCTGTATTTACTACTGGTTTTTGTTCTCCTTGTACTCTTCATAATATTTCATAAAGAGATGTCTGGGGAAAAAAGGACAACAGGTTTAAAAACATAATGGTCATCCTGAGTCAGACAGAGGTGCATCTAGCAGTGTTGTCTTCTCACTGAGGTGAATACTGGGTGACCTAGAGGAAGTGAACAGAACAGGTAGTCATCAGATGGTCCATCCCCTGATGCCCATTCCCATCTTCTGACAAACTGAGGCTAGAGATCCCATCCCACCTAGCAGCCATTAATGAGACCTATCCTCCGTGAATTTATCTAGCTTTTTTTAACCCTATTATAGTCTTGACCGTCACAACATCCTCTGGCAAGTATTTGCACATATTTGTTGTGTGTGGTGTGAAGAAATACTTCCTTTTGTTTGTTTTAAACCTGCTACCAATTAATTTTTAGTGACCCCTAGTTCTTGTCTTATGAGAATGAATAAATAACTCTTCTTTTCACTTTGTCAACACCAGTCGTGATTTTACAGCTATCTGTCATGTCCCCTCTAGTCATCTCTTTGCCTAGCTGAGAAGTCCTACCCTTATTAATCTTGTCTCATATGGCTGCCTGACTGCTTTATTTTATGGGCCGGGAAATCGGGGTGATGTCGCAGTTCTTGAGACATAAAGCATACGTGAGAATTTTAGTTACGTAGATGAATAGAAAGGACTTTACCTTAAAGATGTTGGGTGGAAAAACTCTGCAAGATTTATATATGCCTCGAATATGAGGATTTAAAACTTCAAATAAAATGTTATGCCCCAATTGTGGACTTGGGTTACAGAAAAGAGTTGGTGTCCAGTGTTACTGAGAGAGGAGATTTGGAGTGATAGCTTGGTGGGAGAGAGAGAGCTCTGTCCTAGTCATGTTATAAACCTGTTGGAACTTAAAAATTTAGAATTGTGTATAAGAAATAACTGCATTCAAACAAACCAATGTAAAACTTCAGCTCTTTTAAATGTAAACAAACTTGTTTAATGGTTGCAATTTTACAAGAAGTTGGACTAAGTGGACCTGTAGGCTTTAAACCTTTATATTGTTGCACAACTGCATTCAGAAATAAAGCAAAAGAAAAGTTTACATTTGTAAATTGTACTAGAATATTTCTCAGTTTATTGTATACAAATATTATTTTTATTTTTCACTGTACTGTGTAAATACTTGTATTAAGATACAGAATACACTTATTGAAATACTATTTTAATGTGTGGAAACACATCCAGACATACATTTCAATTGGTATTCTCCCAATATGAAATGCAGGCAATAGGAAAGCTGTTGTGGTGTGGGGCTCTTAGAAGAGGAAAATAACCAAGGCCCACGTTCTTTGTTGCAGAAATTTGTGACGGGTAATTGCATCAGAATGCAATGATCCAGGCTTTCTGGGTCTCCTGTCTGGTAGGTTCTTGAGGTGATTAGACAACAGCTGAACCTTTCAGGCTGCTCAGTTATACACTAACTGTGAATATTTTGTACATTCTCTAGTAGCTTCTATCTGAATATCTTGATGCTCTTTTACAGAGATGCATGTGTTTAGTGTTGCAATTCCTTTGCTCTAGGTACGCCTCTTGAAAAACATGAATCTATAGCATTAGCAGTTGGCTGTAACCTTTTGGCTTTATGGTAGGTTCTGTCCTTTCCCTTTCTAATCCATTCTTCTTAGTGCTAGTCATTCTTTCCTGGAACAGCACCACTCTTATTTACCAGAAATGGCACTACTCCAAGGTTAGCTTGCACTATCTGGCACCTGATAGTGAAGTTGGCTACTATCTTCTTTGTCTGTCATGTCTCTTCCCAGGTCAGCCTTGTTGTAAGCAGAAGACTGCGGTACCTATTTTTGCCTGGGGTTAGGGGTTGTCTGCATGTAGACAGAAAGTGAAATAACTCTAACTACATCTGTTTTTAATTCAGATCTTTAGTGACTATTTAAATCTGTGTGTAAGTAATTCCTCCAGAATACTAAAGATGTGTATTAAACCAGATTATATATATTTTTGCTTGTTTGTGCATAGACAAGTCTTGGATTTGTCCAAGAGCTCATTTTGAAGAACTGTCCTTAAACCTTTGCAAGGCTGCATCTATGCTAACAGGTCCTTTTGAAATCAATTTTGAAAGGAGGGCCTCTTTCGAAAGATCACGTGGCACATCTACACAGAATGTGTTCTTTCTAAAGGAATTTTGAAAGAATGCGGCCTGACTTTTGAAATCGCTCTTCCCTTCCTGTATCAGGAAGAGTGCCCCCTTTCAAAAGAGGGGGTTCTCCATGGCGCCAGCTGGCTGGAGCATGAGGACACCTCTGTCTATGGTGGCCAGCTTCCACAGGGCAAGAGCTGCCCTCTTCTCTAGGGGGAACGCAGGCAGCATCTGGGTGTCATGGTGCTGAAGGGCTGGGGCGAGTCAGTGACCTAGCTGCAGAAACGTCCACTTGGTCATGCAGAAGTTCTGGAGTCAGCAGTCGTCGTCATCCCAGTCCCCCAGCACGAAACAGTCCCACCACTCGCTGCTGGTGGGATAGGATAGCCCCACTGGCACTGGATTGCTGGAGGGATGGGACACAGGAGTCGCCTTGTGGGGGTGGCCCACAGGTAGGTGTGGGGGTGGGCCTCCCAGACCCACTGGAGGACAGCTACAAACATCGTAGTCAGCAGGCTGGACAGGGCCTCGAGGAGCTCCCCATCAGGGATCTGCTGGGAATCCATGTGGCACTGGCATGAGTGTCCAGTCATTGCATGGGGTCTGCTGTGCTGTGACTGGCAAAGCAGCCCTCAGCATGTGCAGAACAGGGGTGTTTGTGAGGGGGGCCTTTCAGGGAGCAGCAGGCTGCAGCCATTGGAAGGGCTTTTCCACCATGGTGTTTCTTGGCCCTTTCTTTCGAAAGAGCACTCTGGGGTGTGTGGACATTCCCTTTCGAAAGAGTGGATCACACCTTCAGTTCACTTTGTGCGTGGAAGTAAGATTTCGAAAGGTGATCTTTCAAATGGTGGTTTTCCAAAGTTCACCTTTCAAGTTCATGCTGTGGTGTAGACATAGCCTTGGCTTTTAGTGAACTGTAAGTGACTACTGATGGATAGCCAGCATGTGAGACCCCATTTAAGCTTTACTATTTCCAAAATATTTTAAAGTGAAGGTTGGAAGTTCTGTGGTTTTAGACTGACTTTTTACTGTACAGAATCAAGAATCTGTATTATCAGTTTTCAGACAGCATTTGGAGAGTTTCCACAGACAATGACATTCCTGCGTACAACCAAGCATGCTATCCAAGAAAAACCATTTGCATTTCCTTTGAGAGAAAGTTGGCATAGTTTTAATCACAAGTCTGACTGACTAAATTCTTTATATTGAATCATTGCCGACAGTTTGTTTTTTTTTTTGCTGTAATTCTAGATTAAAGAGCGCATTTTGGTAGGAACTTCTACCAACTTCTAAAGCTGTTCCAGGGGGGAAAAAATGGAAATTCACTTTCCTGAAATCTTAAATTTTGTTTGTTTGAAATAAAATAGTTTTTTCTTTACATTTATTCATGAAACATCAGTGTTTTGTTCTCCCATTTTTGACATTGAATGCGGTGTTCGTTTTTTTTTTTTTTTTTTTTTTTTTCCCCTGTAACTTCTCCATCTTTAGAAAAGTTAGTATTACAAGGAAAATTGAAACATAACTTCTTCTTCGAGTGGTCCCCGTGGGTGCTCCACAATAGGTGTCAGGCTCGCCCGGCACCGCAGATCGGAAATCTTTCAGCAGTTTCTCCTGGATCGCGCATGCGCTGGTGCACACCGCCCCCCTGCGCACCCCCGGCCGTGTGCGTGATCCAGTCCCCGCCAGTTCCTTCTCAACCGCCATCGGCTGCAGACGGAATCCACTCAGGCTAAGGCCAGAGTCAGATTACTTAGTGGTTTTTTCCCACGTGTAATTTGTTTCGGTTATTAAACAAAAACAAAAAAAAAAAAACCTCCTTCTCCATTCCTCCAACCAATGTCACCATGGCTTGGGCACCTTCCCCATTTCTGGGATTGGATCCCCTGGCGTACTATCACAAGCCAGTTTCACCTCTGTGTTGTTGCGGAGGTCTTGCTCTCCCAGACATCGGGGGTACACACCCCACGAGTGGTCTAGGTCTCCATCCCCAGATCCTTGCCCGTGCTGCCATGGTCGTCCTTATCATGCTGGACGCAGACAAACCACAGGCCTACACCCAGGGGCAGATCCCCGCCCCCCCCCCCCCCCCCCGGCCGCTCAATACCCCCAATGGGCACTCCCGATCGGGGACGGAAACACAGTTGTCTAAAGGGGAGTTAATTTTAGAATCCCGAGACTTTTCTTCACGATCCTCCGGCGAGCAAGTGTATCATTGACCGCAGGAACCCGAGGGTTTGAGGGAGGTTTACCTTAGTGGTTCCTCCTCATCCTTCCCAGATGAGGCCATGGCCCCCGGGGACATCTCTCCCCCGGATGACTTTTAACAGTTTCAGGAGCCATTTAGAAGGGTGGCTTTCACGCAAGACATTCAAATGGCAGAGGGGCAGGAGAAACATCACAAACTCCTGAAAAATTTGAGACCCCTGGCTTCATCCAAAATTGCTATTCCGCTGAACAAAGCCATTCTGGAGTCAGCCACTACTACATGGCAAACTCCGGCCTCTGTTCCGCCTACAAACAAGAGAGCGGATAACAAATACTTCGTCCCAGCAAAGGGCATGGAGTTCCTCTTCAGTCACCCACAACCAAATTCTTTGGTGGTCGGGTTGTGCCAGCAGAGGTCAAAGGCTTCTCGGTACAAATCTGGGGATCAGACAAAGATGCTAAGAAGCTAGAGCTGTTTGGCAGGAAGGTATATTCCTCTCCTATCCTACTATTGAGAATGGCAAATTATGGGCACACCTAGCAAACCATAATTTTGATAATTACTCCGGGCTTACTCCCCTCATGGATTCACTTCCGTAACATAAAAAGCCAGTGTTAAAGGCGATTGTTCAAGAGGGCCACGCAGCATCACAGACGGGCGTCCAGATCGCCCTGGATGTGGCGGACACGGTGGCACGTTCAACGGCTACAGCAGTGGTCATGCGTAGAGAATCCTGGCCCCAGATGTCGGGTATCTCGAGGGACCTACAGGTGAAGATCATGGACCTTCCCTTTGATACACAAAAGCTGTTTGCGGACTCAACCGACTCGGTCCCTCACCCCAGTAAGGACTCAAGAGCTACACTTAGAACCTCGGGCATTTATACTCCCCCATACAGGAGGGAAAACTTTTACCCTCAGCAAAGTCGCTACACTTACAACCACAGTGTGCTCAATATCAATGGGGCTATGACCAAGGGCGCGATCAATAGCGGCAACAGTACAGAACTCCTAGGCGACGTTCTTAACAAAGCTGTACGCCCTCCGGTCAGGCCTCAAAGGCAACAAGTTTGATGGGTAGGTCGGGGGCTGCACTATCAATACCCTCACTCAATGCCACTCATCTCATGTTCCATCATCGCCTCAGACCGTTCCACTCCCAATGGCAAAAGATCACCACAGACATATGGGTGCTGGAGATCATAGCCACGGGTTACACGATTCCCTCCCAGTCGCTTCCACCGACGAAGCCTCACACCAGGCCTCACCTCAGGGACGCTGCCACGAGGCGAGGCTCAAGCAGAAGGTGACTCACGTTATGTTCATAAGGGCGGTGGAAAGAGTGCCGGAATAATTCCAGGGGAAGGTTTTTATTCACACTACTTCCTACCAGAGAACAAAACAGGACACTGGAGGCCATCTTAGATCTTCAGGGCCTCAACAGTTATTTGTGTAAGCAACGGTTTCGGATGATCACAGTTGCCTTGATACTCGCGGCACTGGACGGTGGAGACTGGGTTGCAGCACTCGACTTACGAGATGCTTATTTTCATATAACAATCCACCCGGCACACAGACGCTTCTTCCGCTTCACGGTCGGCCAGGAGCGCTTCCAGCACAGGGTTCTTCCGTTTGGCCTCTCCTCGGCCCCCAGAGTCTTTACCAAAACCCTGGCAGTGGTATCAGCCTACCTGCACAGACAGGGGGTGTTTATTTCTCCCATATCTGGGCGACTGCCTGCTAAAAGGGACCTCCAAAGGCAGAGGTCTCATGCATGATCTGTGTCGCAGCGGACACGTTTCTTCGCTGGGCCTAGTCATCAACCTCGCAAAGTCAAAGTCCGAACCCACACAACATATAGAGTTCATAGGGGCATGCATAAACTCTATCACAGCAAGGGTGTACCTACCTGACGCCTGCTTCCGCGCAATCAGTTCGCTGGTGCAAGTCATTACATACAGCCCCACGGTGCCGATCTTACCATGCCTACAGCTGCTGGGCCATATGGCGGCAGTGACGTTTGTGGTACAGAATGCCAGGTTGCACATGTCAAGCCTGTAGCATTGGCTGGTGAGCGTTTACAAACCGGCATCCCACACTGTCCACAAGGTGGTGTCGCCCACAACAGAGGTGCGCAGATCCCTGGCGTGGTGGGAAAACCCCGAGAATCTGCTAGTGGGGGGGTGCCTTTTCACCAACCACAAATTTCTATTTTTTTTTCTTACTACCGATGCTTCCCACATAGGATGGGGAGCGCACATCAGCGACAAGGTAACGCAAGGGCTATGGTCCCCTGCGGAACAGACACTGCACATAACCATGCCGGAGCTCAGAGCAGTGTTCAACGCCTGCAAACATTTTCCAGATTACCTAGTAGTCTAAAGTAGTCGGGATTCAATACCAGCAATACCTCCACTATGTTTTACATCAGTCGACAAGGAGGAGCACGATCCCGTGCCCTGTGTGTGGAAGCACTCCAATTGTAGAATTGGTGCATCGCCAACAACATAACATTGAAAGCCTCGTACTTGCTGGGCGTTCACACCGTGAAAGCAGATCAGCTGAGCAGGCGCTTTGCAATCACGCACGAATGGCAGATCCGCTCCGATCTGCTACGGCGCATTTTTCGTACATGGGGGTTTCCCCAGATCGATCTGTTTGCCACAAGGTCTTGCACAAAGCCAGAAGGGAGAGAGCTCGCATGATACTCATAGTCCCACTTGGGATCCGCAGCAATGGCTTCCCTTGCTTTTGTGCATGTTGGACCACCCACCGCTCCCTCTACCGGTGGCACCGGACTTACTCACGCAGGCTCAGGGGTCCTCAGTGCACCCGCACCCTCAGGGTCTGCACCTACAAGCATGGCTAATCCATGGCTCAGCTCTTTAAAGAGCACGTGTACAGAGGGAGTACAAGTCCTGGAATGTAGCCGAAGGACCTCCACCAGGAGGACTTACAAGCAGAAATGGACTCGATTCACACCCTGGTGTTCCGCCAAGCAGTTAGCTCCCCTTGACGTTCCTATACCTGTAATACTAGAATACTTATTGGACCTTGAGAGGCGGGTTTTCTCTATCCTCGCTAAAGGTCCACCTCGCCGCTATATCAGCCTTTCGGCATACAGAGGAAGGGCCCATGGTATTCGCCCATCCTATTGTTACCAGGTTCTAGAAGGGGCTGGTAAACCTGTACCCCCCTCGGAAACCGCTTCCACCATCGTGGAATTTGGACTTGGTGCTCAGCACACTATCGGGTCCACCTTTTGAACCATTAGCCACAGTTCCCATACATCTCCTTATGATTTAAAAAAAAAACAAAACCTTCCTCCTTGCTACTATGTCAGCCCGCAGAGTGAGTGAGCTCACGGCAGCGATGGCAACGCCGCACTGCACAGTATCCTCAAAGGAGGCGGTAATCTTTAGGCTGTACCCAGCCTTTTTTCCAAAAGTGTCTTCGGAGTCCAATCTTAACGAGCCAATAGTTTTACCCGAAGCCTCACAGCTCCAGCACGGAGGCACGCCTGCATCTCCTGGATATGAGGAGGGCATTGGCCTTCTACATAGACAGAACTAAGTCCTTCCGGAACACGGACAGGCTCCTAGTCTCTCTCTCTCCCAGGTCAAAAGGAGAAGATGTCTCTTCACACAGAATCTCTAAGCACATTGTGTCCTGTATAAAAATGTGTTACGAGCTTCAAACTGCTCCTTTGCTGGCCCCGCCCAGGGCTCACTCCACCAGGGCGGTGGCGGCGTCAACAGCCTTCTTCAAGGGCATCACGTTAAGACAGCTGTAGAGCGGCGACCTGGTCTTCCTACGACACCTTTGCCGAGCATGATGCCCCGCCTCAGGTATTCGAAGAGGATACCCATCTGTTGACAGCAGTCCTCTCGGGGGCAAGCTGCACATCAACCGATTACCCACCTCCTTACTTGGGTTACTGCTGGGTAAGTCACCTATTGTGGAGCACCCACGGGGACCACTCGAAGAAGAAAGAGAAGTTACTCACTCACCTGTAGTAACGATGGTTCTTCGAGATGTGTCCCCGTGGGTGCTCCACCACCCGCCCATCCTCCCCGCTTCGGATCTCTGTCTAGTGTTTTTCAGGAGCATCCGAGGCGGTTGGTCAAGGAACTGGCGGGGACCGGATCGCACACATGACCGGGGGTGCGCGGGTGGGGGGCGGCGCACACTGGCGCATGCACAATCCAGGAGAAACTGCTGGAAGACTTCTGATCTGCAGCGCCAGGTGAGCCCAACACCTATTGTGGAGCACCTACGGGGACACATCTCGAAGAACCATTGTTACTACAGGTGAGTAACTTCTCTTTTGTCACTCTAAATTTCAACATTTAAAAAAAAAAAGTTAGAATGGAAAAACTAAGGGTGTGAAAACTTGCTAGCATTTATTCTATTGCACTCAACAGTAAAAAGATGTGTTGGTAGTGAGAGCTGCACACGTATTCTTGAAAAGCTGAAATACTGATTTTTGGCTAACTTACAGATTTTCCATTTTAAAAAGTACACTGATTTGACTATGGGAAAATGCCATTTTTGATCCAACTTTAAAAACCCAATTAATAGGTTTCATCACTACTGCACTGGAAGTTTTGTGCAGTACTAGATATCTACAACTTCCTTGGATGCTGGTCCCTATGTATATTCCTCTGTGGGTACTTCATATGCCTGAGACTAGAGAAATCTTGCATGTGGTGTGTGTGGGGGCCAGCATTCTTGTCTTCAAACCTGTAACAATTTTTTTAATTTTGTCCTGAGTTTTGTTAGTATGGGTAGTGTTTAGTTGGATTCTGTGGATTGGGATCCCCTTTGTTCCAGTATAGGAATTAGATTATGCGCAGCACACTGGCCTTAAAGTTACTCTTATCCCCATTCCTTCTCCATGGCCAGTGACCTCTTCTGCTACCTGCACAGCCTTGTAGAAACTGCACCTGGCAGAGATGTGCTCTGTCATTCCTTCCCTAGCCAGATTCAGTAGATGCAAGAATTTTGAAATAAAATGTACCTTTATGGAAAAGCTGGAAGTCCCAGTCAGACCCAGGCTTGCACAAACCACCGTCCCCAGTACACTAGACCAAGTATCAAGGTATGTACCATCTGTCACAAGGCCTGACTTGAGACTGAGGGAGTTCACCCCTACAGACTGTCTAGGTTTCATCAGGAGTGCAGGGATCAGTCTTGTGAGCCCAAGAGCAGTAAGCACAATAAGCACTCTAAAGAGGACTGATCCCTCCCAAACCCCATTCATATCCTCTCCGACATGGGAGGCTTATGAGAAAAGGCTCTGCTGGTACCAGACTCCTCGCCAGCAAAAACTTCATCAGTGGTACCATCTGGGTAGCTGTTGGGTCACTGCAAATTCAGATGAAGAGCACTCACCAAGAATCTCGGCTATTGCCAGTACCACCGCGATAGCCTATGGGTGTAGCAATGCACAGACTCTCTACAGTAGTGTCTTCCATTAGGGGAGATGGAGCCCGATGCACCCCAGGAAGTGGAGAGAGGCAACATTCTAGTACATGTCTTTGCTCCACGAAATCTTGGGAGGCTGTAGCTGTCAAAACTCTAACAAGTCTCCAAGCATGCAGGACCTCAGATTGTTCAAAGGGTTATAATTTGGCCACATTTGGTTTCTTTTTTTCCTGTGCACAGGCTAGCATGGAACAACTTCAACCTAGATCACTAAAATATGGCAAAGATTTATAACTAACAGAAACCATGGTATTTCATGGGACATGTTGGAAAACCTTAAGTCTAAATGAGTTACACCTACTGCTGAATTTACCAGTTTGGGGGAAAACTGCATCTCTGACCTTTAGACATCACAAAGCCTGCATCTTGGCAGGGAGTTAGGCTAGATGACCTTTGCAGTCCCTTCTAACCCCATGCTTCTATAATCTCCTATGTGATGGCCCGCACAAAAGGCGTGCTCTTTGGTCTCTGGCTTCTGGCTATCACGTGTGATTCCCTTCCCTCAGACCAGGGATTTAAGGTGCAGTCCCCCTACTATTTTAAGCAATTCTGGCCTAGCTCACGTCATCGTTTCACCATCTCTAGGAATGGGAACAGTTATTTACCAGCGAAATGACCATGTTCGCAGAGCTCTGAGGTACAGTAGAACCTCAGTTGGTAACACCAGAGTTACAAACTGACCAGTCAATCACACGCCATGTTTGCAGCTGAAAGTATGCACTCAAACAGCAGCAGAGAATGGGGGGAAAAGTAAGTACAGCACAGTATTGTTAAATGTACATAATTAAATAAGGGAAATCGGCATTTTTCTTCTGCATAGTCGTTTCAAAGCTGTATTAAGTCAATGTTAACTTTTGAAAGAACAAAAACAAACAACCTTCTTTCCTGATCTATTTGTAACTCTGGGGTTCTACTGTATTTTTCTTTTAGGTTTTCTATATATATTTTTGCTTCTATTTAAAAACAATCCAAGATCAAGTACATACTTAGTTTACCTTGAACCCCTTAAGAGGGTTTACCCCCACTTGGTTACAAAAACCAAAAGAAATTGTGGCTAAGCAGGAATATTGATGTGTGAACTTTCAGTTAATGGGAGCTACTTTTGTTAAATTATAGTATAACTTCAGGGAATTACTGAGTAAAATGTGTCTTAAAGGTATTGTGATAAATTCTAAAGGTTTTGGGCTGAGTTAAGGAAATGTCGTCATTGTCCCTACCATGGAAACTAGTCGTCAGATTCATGCTGTGCAGGGTGGTGAGCCTGCTATGGGTTTCCTGAAGCTGTTAAGCCATCTTATTTTAAAAGAACCCTGTGTAATTGTAGAGGAAAGTGATCCATTATAAACATGGAACAAAATAGTAAGAGCCTGTTCTGCTCCATTGCTGTAGAAAATTTTTTTCTGAGACATGTATAGGTTCCATATAAAGCCCTAGAAAAAGTACTTAATTCTGTATGTGTCAAATGTTTTCCACCAACTATTCTAAATCCCAGTTGCAGTAAAACCATTGAAGTGAAAAGCCATAGGTGACATCGTTCTGGAAATTTTTGCTTTGCAATTTTTTGAGATTAGTTAGCAAAACAGGTAGTTTTAACTGCAAGACATATTTTAATAAATATACATCAATTAAGTATTAAATGTAGTTAGTGAATTGAATGGCTTGTTTCTCGTCATCTGTGTCTGTCAGGTTTTTCAAATTCTTGGAGCACCTCTTCTCCCAACTCATTTTTATTTATAGATTAGAGAAAGGAAATGTGCTTTCCTGTTTCAGCTCCCAACTGGTGTCTGACCTGTAAACAAGCTAGTCACTGAACTGAGCTAGCTGAATATTTTGAATAGAGGAAATCATCTTTGCAACTGCAGAGGAGGCTAGTGCTTTGTCATTTGCTGTAGTTCCAGGTGATTAGACAATGACTCTTACAGTTCAGTGGTTTGAATTTCTTCAAATCTTTGGTAGTAAACATGTACTGCTTATATATATTTCATTTATGAATTATTTTAATAGAATATAGGGTGTTTAGCTTAACATAACAAACAAGAAGTCATGTAGCACTTTAAGGGCGAACAAAATTTATTAAGTCATGAGCTTTCATGAGGCAGACCATTTTTTCCAGATCGGGAGATAGAGCTGTACCAGAAATGGCAGGATGGTTTTAAAAATGCAGAGATCCAAAAAATCTTTGAAATAAAAACTGACAAATCCTGTGGGTCTGACTTGTCAGGTTTTTATTTCAATATTTTAAAGTGCTACTGGACTGCTTTTTTGTTTTGATTAAATATAGACTATCAAGGCTATCTATCCATTATTTATATGACTGCTTGTTTTGTTAGAATACAGACTAACACAGCTACCTCTCTGTTACTATTTAGCTTTTACAAAGTTGTTGTCATCTGAGTTAAGTTTAAGTGCATTTAGGTATTAGAAATCTAATTCAAATATTAAAAAATCCATTAGAATTAAAATTCTAAAAGGAAATTCATTACAACCCCCTGTTTTTACTTGCTGAGTATTTCCCAAAATTACATAGAGCTAAACGGCTGTAGGTTTGGCCTCTACGCAAATGTGACACTTTTTTTTTTTCTTTTGCAAGCTTAAGCAAAATCCCATTAATCACTTAGACTTTTTTTCCTCTCATTCTTAATGAACTTGTATCTTATTTAAATATTAAACACACTTCAAGGCCTCAACCAAAAGTAAATCTCAAGGTGGGCATGCATATATTCCTCCCTAAGACCTAATGCTTTTAGTCTGAAAAGCTTTCTGATCAGAAAGACATGGGGGTGGTATTGTCCAGGGGTCTACCACCTGCAGCTCTGGAGCTGTACTTGGCTCTTAAAGACTTTTGTGGCTCCCAACGCTATAATTGACAAGTAAAAAAGAAAACCTCCTGATTTTTTTGGATAAACAGTAAATGTCTAAGAGCCCAACAATGAACTATTTAAATAGTAAACAATATGTGATCTGGAAACGTTGGAGAACTCCTCCTTTAATATGTGCAGTGCATTGTGGGACATGATACTATCTGTTTTGATCATGTGGTTAAAGTCTTGAGCTTGGAAAGGAAAAGGAAGCCTGCACAAATTTTAAGAGAGAAAATTGAGATTAAATGTGAAGTAAAATTGCCATAATTAAAATGGGTTTGCGAGTGAAAGTCAGGAAGACAGTGGTACAAACACACAGTGTGAGGTAACAGAATATGTAAAGTTTGCGAACGTTCTGCAGCAAATGTATCATGTTACAGATCACTCTGTGCATCTGTGCACGTGTGCGCACATGCCCTGTTCTTAAAATAGGGTTACCAAAAGTATGGTTTGACATTATTCATTAAGACCATCTTGTATTCACATGCATTGCAGCTCTTGAGTTATTGAGTGTTTTACTGAATGTGGAAAAAATGGCTGCTCTTGCTAGTTTGGTTGCTGACTCCTGGTCTTGTCAATGCCAGTTCATCATCACAACATTTCTCTTGAGGTCCATCAGATTTGTTTCAGTGGCATCTATCATTTTCATTTTTAGAAGGTTTAGTATTTATTGTTGAGATAATTGCAGATGTGAATCGTATTGCTGACTGCCGTCAGGTCAGGTTTAAAATGCTTTCCTGCCCTCTGTGTACAGACTATGTGCAACATAATAGAACTACAGTGATTCCTCTTCTGAGAAGGACAGGCTTCAAACAGGCCCTCTTGCATGGAGGAGGCAGTTTAGTGGGTCATCACTCTGTGGGTAAATGGACTGAACTCTCCTCCCATGCAAAAAAAATGGGGAACTCAGCTGCTGCTACAATCACAGGCTATATACTAGAGGCAACCAGGTTATGCTGCTATATGCTTAGCTGACTGTTTATAAGTGAAGAGCAGGTTCCTTTTTTGCCAGTGTTCCCTGTAAGCTCAGCATTTGGGTCACCAGCCAGGAGAGATTCAGATGCTGCCCAGCTGGCAACATAGATGGTACACATCTGCATATGCCTTGGTGCACACAAAATTTATTTGGCCTATGCACAGAAAAAAATTGGAGGGAACACTGCTCTCAGCCCTTCTATTGTGCGCCCAGATTAGCGAAAGATCTAAATAACCTTGAACAAGCTAGGGGGGCTGTCCTACAGTTAATTGAGTTAACTTGATGATGATGATGATCTGTCTTGATTTCAAAATAGCCAGTGATGGAAAAAATCACTACACCTTTGATAAATTTTATTCTAATGCTAATTACACAACAAAAAAAAGTACATCTTATTTCCGGTATGAATTTGTCTGGCCTGAGCTTTTCAGTCTCCGAATCTTGTTATGCCTTTTTCCACTTGATTGAATCTTCTGCTAAGACAAAGACATTATCGTGTCTTTGTCTCTAGTGCAGGAGCTCTCATATGGACTGTAACCAAGTCACTCCTTACATTCCGTAAGTAGAATGAGCTCTTTCGTAAGGCATGTTTTCTGAAACTTGAGCCTTTTTTGGTCCTCCTTTTACGCTCTCCAGTTCATCAGCGTCGTCCTTGAGCTGTGGTGATCAGAACTGGGCGCAATTTTCCCGCAGCAGTCATACCAATGCCAGATAAAGAGAGAGAATTTTTTTTTTTATTCATGCTGCGGATTCCCCTGCGTATGCATCCATGGACTGGGTTGGCCTTCTTTGCCTACAGCATCCGACTGGGAGCTCATTCAGGTCACTCTCCCTCCATCAGCACCCTCAAATGTGCATAGCCTATTGAGGACTGTTGTCTTAGCTAGAGTGACCGTGCTTGATGGTATTGCATCTGGCATCCTAGAGAGAAATTCCCAGATCAGGTCAATCCTGCAAATCTCCAAGTCTCTGGTATGGCCCAGTGAGTGACACTAAGCAGGGTCGAGGTGCATGCCCCTTCTCACGTTTATGGGTAGTTAACAAGCACACTACACTGGGGGGAGGGGGTGTTCATCCTTCCAAAAGGGCCAAAGAGTACACAATGCTGCTTTTGAATGTTATGAGCAATCGGAGGAAGGCCACATCTTTGCAAGGTTATGGCATTTTGTACAAAGCTGAACAATTTTGTGCTCAGTGTTTTGGCATTAACACCACCTGGAAGAGCTAGAGGCATTCCAAGCCTACCTGTCTAGGTCAGAGGCTCTAGATTTCTGATCCATATAGTGATACAGACAGCATGCCAGCTTGGAGTCGGAGCTTTCTCAGCACAGAGTGTGTGTCCTGAGGCAAGACCTGGACTTGATGTAGCAGGTGACAAGACCTCTTCATCAGAGGATGTCCAATTTGCTGCAACCATTTGAAGCTTGCTTGCAGCCTGAACTTCCCAATGCTTGCAGCCTGAACTTCCCAGTGCAGCTCCATTTGCACCCTGGGGGTCTGCTTTTTGCTCATCCTTCAAGATATAGCACAGGCAGCCTGATACCTTGAAGGGTAGAGCTGAAATGCTCTGACTTCTCCATAAGCAAGGCAAAATTGTCAGTATAATGTTGGTCAGTGGATACTTTTTGATCAACCTTGATCCCAACATGTGGACTAGAAGCCTTAATACCTAGTTGATAACTGGATGAAATAGTGCTGGGACAAGAATTCATCCACCACGATCACATCATCTTTGAGTGTCACTGCTACCTAAGAAAGAGTCTCCCATTGTATTTGTAAGGCCTGTAAGCAGCAGAATAAGCTCAATAAGCACACTTCATTGAGCTCAGAATTCATTGGTAAGATGCCATTATGAGAAAATTGAAGACCGAAGGAGTTGAAAACAATCCCTACGACAGGCGTTAGGGTGGTGAGGTTTTAAGAGCAAGGTGACTTGCTCAAAACTGATGCCACACAAAGCAATCTTTAATGAACTGGTGTACCGGTTTGCAAACTTCCTGCTGATAGGGGACATAGCAATCAGTTACTCAGTTACTAGCATCTGTGTTCTATAACGGATGTAACAGAACTGTCCATTGTGTTTTGTTTTTTTTTTTCCAGCTATGGCAGCCATTCGGAAAAAACTGGTTATAGTAGGTGATGGTGCCTGTGGAAAGACCTGTCTGCTGATCGTATTTAGCAAAGACCAGTTCCCTGAAGTTTATGTTCCCACGGTATTTGAAAATTATGTAGCAGATATTGAAGTGGATGGAAAGCAGGTAGGTGCACACTTCTGCAACCCCTAAATATTGGTTATTTTATTCAGAACGGTGTGGGCATACGTGTGGGAAACATCTGAAGAGAGGTTTGTCCTCACAGGACCCAAAACAGGGCTACAGCACACATGGAGGGAGAGCTCTCCTGTGAGTGGTGAGGTTTTTCTTTAAGCGTCAGCAAAATCCCACTAGCCTCTGGGCTGAAAAGGTGAATAACATGCAGTGGTCTGGGGCATGCTCCTGCTGCAGTAATTCATTTTTCTAGCAGTGATGGATGGAATAAGGCAGAGGCACCCTCTTGTGAAGAGCGGACGGGGTGGCAGTGTTTCTGGAGGGGTTAGCTGGTTCACTATTTTAGCAGTTCCACCAGTCAGTTTTGCACACGCTATGGTTCTTCAGGAGCCTCTCTACCTTTCTACTTGTGGAGTTTACTTTTGGTGATAAGCATGCAGCACCTTGTTCAAAATGACATCTGGCGGTTAGCATGCAAGTGCATTCTCACCGCACTGTTACCAGCTGCCCTAGCTTCTATGGGGTGGAATGCGCCCTGTAGGGGCCTCTGATCCTTCTTTGCCCCCAGTAGTGACGGGGACCTCTTTGGTGTCCAGATTGACTAGGGAAGCTTGACTAAATAACTAATAAAATCCCTCTTCTGGCACTTAAACCAGCCAGAGACAGCTTAGGTTATCTCTTTTAGAACATCTTACATTTAACTACAGCTTTCCTTATATTGCTTCCCCCCTGCAAGGAGGGTAAGTGTGCTTCAGTCACAATGGCCATACCACCTTACTTTCTGGCACCAAAGATAGTTATGAGGCCCCACCATGCCTGAGGCCATGTCTACATTGCCAGTAGACAGATGCTGCTGGAATGAATGCCGTGGTATCAGTTCAGTGGGGCTGGTGAAGACCTGTAAGGTGATGGCAAAGATCTCTTGTCAACTTCCATTTTTCAGCTTCCCAAGAAGAGTAAGGAAAGTAGTCAGAAGGCATTTTGCATCAAAACAGCACACTGTACATCCTACAACAACTCAAAGTATGCTGCATCGGCTTCAGTTATGATGGTCACATAACTGAAGTAGAGAACCATAGGTTGACCTAATGCATCAGTGTAAATGTTGCCTAAGCTGGTATATGACTTGCACCTCAACCAATATTTTCCAGAGACGCCATTCCTATCCCAGGGAAATGTACCTGACCACTGTGTTAAAAGAACTCCCTGGATTTACCTAGACAGAACAAAATTTACTAAGGCAAACTCGGTTTATAGTTCATGGAGAGACTCCTGGGCAGCTCTTTCTCCAGACAGGCCATCCCAGTGGATTAAGAAATGCATAGAATTGTTAGATCCTAACTAAAGTACTAGGCTCTGCAGGCTTAAGAAATTCTACTAGAACTATTGTTACAGCTGTGGCTTCTTTCGGGCACATTCCTACTGGAGTAGGAGCAGCAGCATGGTGCTCAGTGCGTACCTTAACCAAGAGTTTTTGTCTTTTGGATTTGAATTATGATGTGACATTAAGTGGAGCAATGCTGTAATCCAGAGCTAATAAGAGTACTCCTCACCTGCCTCTTTCCTACGGGAACACTGCTTATTAGTCTCCCACAAGCGGGAATGCACCGGTGCCCTCCAAGGGGAGAAAGCACAGGCAACTAAAGGGTATACACTGCTCCATAGGCTAGAGCAGCTGACTTCACCACTATGCTGCTGGACCCCTCAGGTGGCACAGCTTTAGAAGAGGACTCCATGTGTATATACCAGGAGCCTTCTTCCACTAATGTGAAGGCACAGAGGGGATGCAAAGAATGAGTTACTGGTAACTTCTCATTTTGAGCCCAACTCTGCTGTTATAGGAATGCAAATACCCTGGAAGTCTGTGGTAGATGCAGCCTATAATTGGGAGTAACATGTTTTCATAAGTTAAACAATTGACCGTTGTTCAAGCATATTAAAGTCTGCAGTCAAGTTACGGCCTGTCTCACTTAACCGTGGCTGCTTGTAAAGCTTCCCAGGTTCATTTTTTTGGGGGGTTGTGGCTCTTTTTGTGTGTGGACTCGATCCATTTCAGTGTTTGCCATTTACAAATATATTGTTGTAGGTATTTATTTACTACCACTTATGGTCTTCTAGTCCTCACTCTTTTTCATTTGTTTCCCGCCCCCCCCACCCCAAAAAAAAATTGAGTTTAATTCTCCTCCTAGCCCTGTCCCAAACTGAGGTCTTAAAAGATTCTCCTTCATTTAGCCTTTAGCAATAATGCACACAACAAGAAAATCAGCTTGATTTCAAAGCAGATTGCACATTGATGTTCCCACTGTGGTGGTGATAAATGGGTAGAACTACAAAAAAAAAGTGGCCCTCTGACACTTTTTTCTCTTTTGGTTGGTGTGGGCATGTATAGCCCTGCTTCAGAAAGCCTGTAGAGCAGCTTCCCAGCTCTGAGAACTATTTTTAGGCTATTATATCCCATCAGCTCCTCCGTCTGGCTTTTCTTTCTGGTAGCTCCCACTCTTCAGAGATGTTGGGATGGCCATTGATACCTTGTCGATTGTGTGGGCGGTCAGAGGCAAAGAACAGACAACCCACTTTCTCTTTGTGAAAGTGGAGTGCATGGTGTTTCCCTTCCGTTGAGTCATGTTAACTGAAATCCGCTCTCTAGTTGGCTTGGGCTGCTCAGCCTTGAGGCAGATATCCCCTGATCATTTTGGTTAACTTCCTTCACTCTTTTTTCTGCAGGTTGAGTTGGCTCTCTGGGATACAGCAGGACAAGAAGACTATGATCGTCTTAGGCCGCTATCCTATCCAGATACCGATGTTATACTTATGTGTTTTTCAATTGATAGTCCTGATAGCTTAGGTAAGTAGAACGGCATCAAAGCACTTTTCTTAGGTCCCTGTATCACTAGGAGACTGTGTACTGTGCAGCCTTTAAATCATTCAGGCTTGACTTGAATGAACTCGGATTTCTACTAATCACACTTACACACATTGCAAAGCTAATTTGGATATTTCGTGTCGTGAATCCTTGCTCTTCAAGTGGCATCGCTGTGGGTACTGCACTTCCGGTGCACAGGCTCGCCGTTTGCTTTTGATCAGAGACTTTCAGCCAGCGCATGCGGTGTGCACCACCTGTGCCTCTCCTGAGACTATGGCCAGGTCGACGCTAGGGGAGGAAGTCAATGGAGGTGAGCAGCTCCAGTGACGTGAACTGCATAGCTGGAAGCAATGACCCTTACATCGATTTTCTGCGCTGTCCCCACAGAGGGAGGACAATGGGAGAAACTCTCCAGCTGACTTCCCTTAATCCTTGTGACCTGAGGAATACTGAGGTTGACAGGGTGTCCTCAGTGTTTGATTGATTTAGGGGGTCCATACTAGACCTGCTAAACCAAACCCCAGATGATTTTCCTCTGAAGCTCCACCCATGGTAAGTGTAGACAAGCCCTAAAGAGAGTTGTGCAAGCATGGTGCCTCAATGTCTTCTCAATTCCCACAGATCTAGCCTGCGTGCTTCAAGTTAGCCACTTTTGTTTCCAGTTTAGTCCTTTGTTGAAGTTCAGTTAATTAGTGTAGCCTGGCATTTTTAGTTCATTTACTTCTGGGGGTCTTTATTTCCCTCACCTACACCTCAGGAGTCCTTGTCCCTGCTAGGATGCAAATGTTGCCCCTGCTGTTGGCACACTAGCCCAGTTAAGAGTGGGCATGCCAAAGGCATTCGCGGCTCAGAGGAGAGACATATCCCTCCAGAGGTGCAAGTTTTGTGCAGTCCTGAAGGGCAGAGCTATTAAAAACAGGAGCTAAAACTTGAGCGCCTCATGATGGAGTGAGTACTCTTCTTCCTGCCAGAATCCAGGTCAGAGAACGTCCAAACATCAGCCTGCAAGTCAGCATAGTGCCCTGTCTGTTCACCACCGTGTTCACCCAGGTCGTTGAAAGAAAAGATGCCAGAAGGTACTGGGAAGGCCTCCAAGACAAGGGCTGTGTCTACACTAGCTCCCTACTTCGAAGACTGTATGGTAAGTAGGGTGTCCAGAGACTATTAATGAAGTGCTGCGCTCCATATGCAGCGCTTCGTTAAGCTAATTCTTCCCCATGGCAGGGACTTTGAAGTTGCCCAGGCACTTCAAAGTACCGGCGGGTTAGCCGCAGCTACACGCGAGCTGGCACTTTGAAGTTTAACGCTTCGGCCTTGCTGCGTGGGAGAATTAGCTTAATGAAGTGCTACATATGCAGCGCAGCGCTTCATTAATAATCACCCGACACCCTACTTACCATGCTGCCTTCGAAGTAAGGAACTAGTGTAGATGCAGCCAAGGTGTTTCAGCTCTCATAAAGAGCTTCTTTCAGAAAGATCTGTCTCGGCAGATATCAACCCTTTCTGAGCCTTTGGGTAC
Organism: Carettochelys insculpta; assembly: GCF_033958435.1. Classification (NCBI taxonomy): domain Eukaryota; kingdom Metazoa; phylum Chordata; order Testudines; family Carettochelyidae; genus Carettochelys; species Carettochelys insculpta. The sequence continues at coordinate 769,061 of NC_134147.1, forward strand.
TGCCTAGGTACCACTAGAGGCTTCAGGCTCCTGTGGTACCAATAGTACTTTCAAGGCCCAGCGTTAATTTGGGAGCTGTGGTTCTAAGTGGGCTTTGGAACCTACACTGACTCCAGCACCCTCTAAGTATGACCAGAGCAGCGGAGAGAAACAGTTTTGCTTCTGTCAAGCAAGTAACAGTAACCTCTGGTACCTGGCCACATGACTTCCTGAGAAATGGAAAAGTCTAAGCCATCTTGTGCTGCCCATTCTGCAAGACAGTCAATCTCATCACTACCTGATTGAGTTCCATTTCAAGAGACTCATTGAAGTGAAGCCCTCTCTCAGCTCCCCTGACTGACCTGCTAATGTGGTTTAGGTGCACCAAGGACCTGTATGTCTCCAGTGAGCATCCCTTAATGCATACCTGTTCTAATTGTAAGAGTTACTTATGGTGACCACAATGACCTCAGTTACCAGAATTACATCTCTTTCTGGTAACACTCATTTCCCCAGCAGCTTCTGGGTTAGGCAGAGCTCCCCTCTCCAATGTTGAGGGAGACCTTTTGTCCGGTTGTTACTTTGTCTTACCAATATAGAGGCTCTTTTCCTGATGCTTATAAGGAAAATTACTCCTGTGAGAGAGACTGGTGCTCCTTCCCCTTGGTATGAGCAATGGTGAATATCGCCTCATGTTCCTGATGTTTTCCTTCAGAGGCAATATTGGGCTCTTTGGACTGCCTACTGACAGCAGTTTTCTCACTGGGGCGTTCAGGACAGGTAGTCTTGTACTCCATATTTTCCTCATCAGTCATCTCCATTGCAGAAGGAAATCTCTGAGGCACAAAAGGCCAGCGTGGATAAGAAGGCTACTCCATAAAAACTTAACATCTTCTCATCTTTCCCAGCTGAAGCTGTGATTCTGTCCCCACAATACATGGCCAACAACTTTAAACAAGTTCAGGATGTAATGGAACGGGGTCTTTTCTCACAGTCAAGTCCCTTAGAATGGGTCCAAGAGTCTCAACAAGTGTCACCTTCTGCGGGGGTGGACTTGCCCATAAATGAAGCCTTTCTTGATCCTGCCAAAACCATCTGGCAGACTGGCAGTTACATGAGGGTGGTAAAAGCAGATAATCCTTGGCTGGTACATAATTTCTCTCTGAGGCAGCTGCAGGAGAAATGCAGGGAGCAGAGGAAGCCATCCTATGTTGCCTTCATTGACCTAACCAAGGCCTTCGACTTGGTCAGCAGGGATGGACTGTTCAAACTGCTCCACAAGATAGGATGTCCACCACAGTTACTCAAGATGATTCAGTCTTTCCACGAAGACATGAGAGGAACCGTCCAATACAATGGCACATTATCGGATCCTTTCAGCATCAGGAGAGGCGTCAAACAAGGATGCATCCTTGCTCCGACATTGTTCAGGATCTTGTTTGCACTCCTCCTTAAACACGCCTTTGGATCTTCAACAAAGGGCATCTTTTTGCACACAAGATCTGACGAAACTTTAATCTTGCAAGGCTGAAAGCTAAATCTAAGGTGCGGGAAGTCCTCATCAGAGATATGCTGTTCGCAGATGACGCTGCTGTTGTCAGACACAGAAGACCAGCTTCAGAAGCTGCTGGATCAGTTCTCCAAAGCATGCAAGGACTTTGGGCTCTCCATCAGCCTAAAGAAGACAAATGTACTTGCTCAGGACGTTGCTGTTTCTCCATCAATCAGCACTGACAACTATACGTTAGAGGTCATCCACAAGTTCGTTTACCTCGGGTCCACCATCACTGACACCCTGTCCTTGGAGACTGAGCTAAATAGGAGGATCGGAAAAGCAGCCACAACTCTGTCCAGACTCAGCAAGAGAGTGTGGAATAACATCAAGCTGTACACCCACACCAAAATGCAAGTCTACAGAGCCTGCATCCTCAGCACCCTCCTTTACGGCAGCGAGTCTTGGACCCTGTATGCCCGCCAGGAAAAGAGGCTGAACGTCTTCCACTTGCGCTGCCTCAGGCGCATCCTTGGAATATCGTGGAAGGACAGAGTGACCGACGCCGCCGTCCTCGAGCAAGCTGGAATCCCAGCTATGCACACCGTTCTCAGGCAGCGGCAGCTCTGCTGGCTTGGCCACGTCCACAGGATGAATGATGGAAGGATCCCAAAAGACACCCTGTATGGTGAGCTAGCCTCTGGCAAGAGACCTCCCGGATGCCCCCAGCTGCGCTACAGAGATGTTTGCAAGAGACACCTTGGGGAAGCAGACATCAAGCCAGACAGCTGGGAGGAGCTGGCAGACGATCGCAGCAGATGGAGGCAGGAACTATACAAGGGCCTTCAGAAGGGTGAGTTGAGGATCAGACAGCTAGCAGAGGAGAAGCGAGCCCACAGAAAGCACAGCAAGGACCTGCCAGACACCCATTACGTATGCAACAGATGCAGCAAGGACTGTCACTCTTGTGTGGGTCTTCACAGTCACAGCTGACGCTGCAAATGAGGATGCCAAACGGAACTACGAAGGGCGCGATCCATAGCCTATGTAGGCTGAAGGGTGCTACTAACTAACATAATATTTTATTTGACTTTTTTTTTTTATTTTCACACCCTTCAACTAACTCCTTGGTGGCTGAAGCTGTAAATGAATGTGTCAGGCAGACCCATGCTAAATTCACCCCGTATAATAAGGATCAAAAATATCTTGGCCTTTTGAGCCATATGGCTTATTGGTCTCTAAGGCTACACTGCACAAATTGTCGGGCTCTCATGGCAAAGTACAATTATATTGGTAAGTCACCCGGTCTATTGAACACTTTCCAACAGACCCTCAAGAATAGTTCCAGGCCATCATAGCTTAAAGCCTCGTGGACATAGAGCGTGGGGCCTGACTTTCTGGATGTGAAGGGGCTGGGGGAAATACGTATTCTAGTGACCAGGAGAATGGAGATTAGAGACTTCTTGGACAGAAATTTTGAAAGGTGACAGCTACTCCCTGGCTTTAAAACATTTGCTTATTTGATAGCTGTTGGAACAAAGGAGAAGGAAGTGAGATGTTTAGTCACTTACTTCTTGCCAAAAGCTGAATGCAGTTTTGTGTGATAAGGCAGGATAGTTTCATTCAGAATGCAGAAAATTTCCTAAACATGACTTATGTTTTCTTTTTTAGCTTTGTCTGTGGCTTATGAGACACTTTTTTTGCTTTTTTTTCCTCCCCCTGCCCCCCCGCCCCATCCTCCCTCTAGAAAACATCCCTGAGAAGTGGACCCCCGAGGTAAAACACTTCTGCCCCAATGTGCCTATCATCCTGGTAGGAAACAAGAAGGACTTGAGAAATGATGAGCACACACGACGGGAGCTGGCAAAAATGAAGCAGGCAAGTTTCTTTCTGTCCTTGCAGTAAATGTGACAGCTAACAAGCACATTAGTGCCATGTCTGTGCTGATCAGCAGCTCTCTGGGGACACCATCCCCCCCAACACTACCTCCTGGAACACAGCGATGGGTCTCATCCCCCTTCTCGGGCAGCTTGGCTGTGCCAAGTAGAGGACCAAGTGCTGGAGTCCTTCATTGCTTCTTTTGCCTCCCCTGCCCCACTTCTGGGTGGCTGTGGCTTGCTAAGCTTATGTACAGCAGGCTCCCCCTTGGTGAAATGGGTGATAGTTGATGAACAAGGTGGTGATCACTGATTAGGGCTTATAGTTAAATGACAAAATATTCAGGCCATACAGATAATAGAAAACGGGCTGGAAATGAGTTGTTCAGGATGGAAAAGGTAAAGCCTATTTGAGATGGAGAAATAACCCACGCAATGGGTTACTGAAGTGTTGTGATTTGCCTGCTTAAAATGAGAACTAGAACGTTAATTCTTCGAGTGATTGCTCATGTCTGTACCAAGTTGGGTGAGCGCGGGCGCACGACCGGTTGCTGGAAGTTTTTTGCCCTAGGCAGTAGCCATGTGGTTGGTGCAGCACCCCCTGGAGTGGTGTTGATATGATGAACAACCTAGGCACCACCCAGCCACACCCACCCCCTGCTCAGTTCCTTCTCGCTGTGCTGCCAGTCATTGGAGCTCTTTCTTTCTCTGCTCAAATCTTTGGTTAGTAGCCTATTACAGTGGAAATAGTTTTAGTACTTTTATAGTTAGTCTTCAGCTGTGTCTACACTAGCTCCTGACCTGAAAGGGAGCATGGTAAGTAGGGTGTCAGGAGATTATTAAACAAGTCCTGCAGGGCATATGCAGCAATGCATTAAGCTAATTCTCCCTCATGGTAACTTGAAAAGCAGAAAATTTCAAAGTGCTGACTTGTGTGCAGCTGCAGCTAACCCATGGGTGCTTCCAAGTGTCTGGGCTACTTCAAAATCCCTCAAAATTTTGAGGAGTAAAAGGTACTTCGAAGCAGAGTGGGCACTTGGAGGTACCCGTGGGTTAGCCGCGGCTACGCGCAAGCTGGCTCTTGGAGGTACCCGTGGGTTAGCCGCGGCTACGCGCAAGCTGGCTCTTGGAGGTACCCGTGGGTTAGCCGCGGCTATGAACAAGCTGGCTCTTGGAGGTACCCGTGGGTTAGCTGCGGCTACGCGCAAGCTGGCTCTTGGAGGTACCCGTGGGTTAGCCGCGGCTACGAGCAAGCTGGCTCTTGGAGGTACCCGTGGGTTAGCCGCGGCTACGAACAAGCTGGCTCTTGGAGGTACCCGTGGGTTAGCTGCGGCTACGCGCAAGCTGGCTCTTGGAGGTACCCGTGGGTTAGCCGCGGCTACGAACAAGCTGGCTCTTGGAAATATGCTGCTTTTCAGGTTGCTGCAGGGGAGAACTAGCTTAATGAACTGCTGCATAGGCACTGCAGCACTTCATTAGTAATCTCCTGACACCCTACTTACCATGCTGCCTTCAAGTTGGGAGCTAGCGTGGACACAGCCTCAGTGTTTTAACTAATAGCCAAGGCAGAGCTTTCCGTCCCCCTTGGTGCTGGGAAATACCTGGCTCCCCAAGCTTTAAGACTTGTTCAAAATGTGGCAAATGTGTGCCCAAGTGACCCCCATTCAGCCTGTTTGCTTTGGCTGGGGGAAGGGTACTTGCAAGATCACTGTCCTACTTGTAAAGCCTTTAAGCCCAGAACTTTTGAAAGATGGGGCCCAACACCTTAAAGTCCTTAATGGAGGTGGCTCGTAAGCCTCAAGAGTCTCCAGCAGGAGGGGAGAGGGGAGCCTCCTCAGTGCAAAGTACACCGATGCTGTCAACTATGGTACCACCTCAGGACTCCTGGCACCGTTGCCTGCTCAGCGCCATAGGAGTCGATCTCCTGTGCTGATGAAGAGGAGGCGGCAGCACGAGAGGCATTGCTCGCCGAAGAAGTGGGGCGGCCTCAAGTCCAAGGCTCCGGCATGCATGGCTGAAGGGTGGGAGTTGTGTCCGTTGAAGCCGGTGTGGAGCGGGAGCCCGCAGGCGCTGGACTTGCCCTCAACACTGGAGGCGTTTCGAGCAGCACAAGGACTGCTACAGATGAGTGACCGGTCCTCCTCCGTCTATGGAGGACAGGCGCCATAGCACTGAAACGGAGCGACTGGGGCTCAGGGATAGGATACTGGCACCAACCCTGCGCTCGTGTTGACACCGTATTCGGTGCTGACCTAGCAGGCTGTGGTCCAGTTTCAGGTGCCCTGTACTCCAGCACCGGCACCATCTTCGGTGTGCAGAACATCGGCGCCAACTCCGATGGCCCCGTCATGGTCATCTGCCCCTGAATCAGCATTGGAGTCAGACGCCTGCTCAAGCTACAGAGCGGGAGCTCGAGACGGCCGTGCCATAACCGTCAGAGGCACCGTAGTTGTGGCTCGGGTGATATGGGTTGGCCGCCAGCTTCACTGGCGACTCAGCAGTCGCTCTTCTGGACCCCCTGGGCATTTCACAAGGCGCAGGGCTATGACACTGGAGTCCCCTTTATGTGCCACAGGCCCCTCTAGTCCCATGCTTGGCACCGTTGGTGTCACTGGGTGCCTCACCACCGGAACCAAGACAGGAAATGGCAGTCATCGTGGAGCTGCCTGCATCTACTTCATTGGCGTCGATGTCGGTGCCATTCTCAGCGCCACTGCAGCGGGACTGGGCCCCTTCGGTGACGGCACCATCTGTAATTGTAACTATGGGGCCAATGGGACAGGCGCCAGCCTAGGCACCAGCACCGACTCAAGCGCAGGGAGTGGTAATGGTGCCATTTTGTTACCTGCGGTGGGGTTTTCTGGGCAGCTTATGCCAGCTCTGCCTACGGTACTCCCCCCAGTTTGCCCATAATTTCCATGAAGGGACAAGTTCCTGAACAGGTTTCTACTGCCCTTCCCCTCCAAATGGAGGCGCAAGGGCTATCATTTTCTTCCTCCCTGAATGAGGCAGTGACTGGCTTACCAGCCTCAGCTGTGTTGGGGGATGACAGGGCTTTTCAACAGCTCCTTAGGAGAGTGGCCCAAAACTTGGGTGCAAGCAGAGGAGGTCCAGGATGAAATGGACCCTGTCACAGATATTTTGTTCTCCGCAGGGTCCACCAGAGGGTGGCTCTGCCCATAATCAAAACAATTGCCAGTCTGGCAGACACCTGCTTCTGCCCTTCCTATGGCCTGTAGGAATGCGAGGTGGTACTTTGTTCCATCCCAGGGCTCTGAACATTTGTTCATGTACCTCCCACCTGACTTCCTGGTAGTGGACACTGCTAACCATAGAGCACCAAGGGTTCCAGGGTCCCTTCCCAAAAATAGAAAAGCTCCAATGCTTGGAGCTCTATGGGAGGAAGGTCTATTCAACGGGAAGGTTGCAGTTAAGAATGGCTAACCAGCAGGCTCTGGTTAGCCGGCATGCCTATAATACAGTCAGTGCCCTGTCTAGAGTCTGAGATGATGCCACCCAAAGCCAAGCAGGACTTCACAGCCGTGGTGGAGGAGAACAAACTGATTTCAAAGGCGGCCCTGCAGGCAGCATTGGTTGCTGCGGACGCTGCCATGAGGATTATGGCCTCCGGAGTGGCAGTGTGCAGTGGGACTTGGTTGCAGGTGTCCAGCCTGCCTCATGAGGGCCAGCAGACAATCCAGGACTTCCCCTTTGATGGCCCTACCCCATTTTCAGGTAAGACTGCATAGCCTGAAAGACTCTAGGGCCACCCTCTTCTCCTTGGGCCTGCATACTCCTGCCAACCAATGCAGGCATTTTAACCCCCGTCCTCAGCAAAGACAGTTTTCGCAGCTACAAAGGGACGGCAGTAGAAGGCGGAACAGAAGGAGCAGGCGCTGTTCAGGCCAACAACCTCAAGGCCACAAAAAGGGCCCACAGGGACCCAAGCCTCAGTTTTGATGGCACAGTCAGGAGCGTCGAGTCAATCTCACGCACTCCAGCATCCCCACTTTTTATGTTTGACCTATCCACCTTTTACCATAGGTGGTGCAGCATCACCACAGACCAGTGGGTCCGGTGTATGGTAGAGAGGGAATAAGCTATTCAGTTCTCTTCATACCCCATTTCCTAATCTGCCTCTTCAGGGTGCCCCCTCTCATGAGATCCTGTTACAGCAGGAATTTTAATCCCTCCTGGGTTCTGGGGCCATAGAAGAAGTTCCTCCTAGGGTCAGAGGACAGGGGTTTTATTCCCGGTATTTCCTAATTCTGAAACCAAAGCGGGGCTTGAGACCCATCCTGGACCTAAGTAGTCTCAACGAGTTTGAAAAAGACAACATTTCATATGATGTCCCTGGGTCTCTTGCTCCCGATGCTGGAGCTGGGGGTTGGGTTGCAGCTCTCGACTTGCAGAACACCTATTTCCACATTTCAATCTACCCTCCTCACAGGAGGTTTCTCAGGTTTGTGGCGGATGGGAACCATTATCAGTTCGCAGTTCTGCCTTTCGATCTGCCTACATCCCCAAGGATCTTCACCAAATGCATGGTGGTGGTTACAGTGCACCTACACAGGCAAGGGGTGTAGCTGTTCCCTTACCTGGACGACTGTCTAGTCGAGGGCATTCCAGGGAGCAGGTGATTCAGAATGTACAGTTGATCCGTCAAACCTTTGTAAGCCTTGGTCTCTTGGTCAACGAGGCAAACTCTGTGTTGGTCCTGTCTTGCCCAGTAGAGTTTGTCGGGGCATGACTGGACACCAGGTGTGCCAGGGAATTCCTGCTGGATGAAAGGTTCAGCTCCATGGGGGCCATCGTCCAACACGTCCTGGCAGTTCCCACCATGACAGCCAGGTGCTGCCTCTGTGTGTTGGGTCACATGACAGCATGCACCTTTGTGGTACAGTATGCCAGGTTAAGGATGCTCCCTCTACAGCTGTAGCTGTCTTCAGTGTGTCACCCTGTGAGAGACAGTTTAGACTTGGTGGTTACAGTGCTGACACGGACTTTGTCAACCCTGCACTGGTGGTTGGACGAGGGGGTCATCCTCACAGGAGTCCCCTTTGTTCCTCAGCAGCCCTCACTTTCCCTAGTAACGGACGCTTTGGACCGGGGGTGGGGAGCACACCTGGGTCAGCTACGAAGCCAGGCTCTTCGGAGTGTGTTGGACCTTTGGCTCCACGTAAATGTGAGGGAGCTCGGCCATCAGACTAGCCTGAGTGACTTTCAAGGCCAATCTGACACATGATGTCCAGTCAGTCAGTACAGACAACATGACAGCAATGTACTATATCAACAAGCAGAGGGTTGCCCGCTCCTCTCCCCTGTGTCAGGAGGCCATGATGCTCTGGGACTTCAGCACACAGCACAACATCAGGCTGCAGGCCCTTTACCTGCCAGGTGTGCACAAGTCACTGGCGGACCAACTCAGCAGGTCCTTTACGGTTCACAAGGGGGGTCTCCACCCGGAGGTCATTCATTCTATTTTCCGGAGGTGGGGGTGTCCCCAGGTGGACCTGTTCATCTCCCACCTCAATGCAAAATGCAGGGTATTTTGCTCCTACCAGCATCCTGGGCAGATGCCTTCAGTGTCCCCTGGTCGGGCAGGCTGATGTATGCGTTTCCTTTCAAGCCTGCTAGTTCACAGGGTCTTCCTCAAGATTCACTCAGGAGGGACACTGATCATCTTGATGGCACCAGCATGCGCCACTCAGCACTGGTTCTCGACCCTCCTGCACCTGTCAATCCACAAGCCGATGATATTGCCAATCTGGCCAGACCTGCTGACGCAGCAAGAGGGGAGACTGCAACATCGCAATCTCCAGTCTCTGCGCTTCACAGGTGGATACTCCATGGCTGAGGCACCAGGACGTGGCCTGTCTGGATCCCATAAAGGAAGTATTGTTAAATAGTAGATCACCCTCCATGACGGTGACTTATTTGGCTGAGTGGAAAAGGTTTTCGGTGTGGGTGCCTCACAGAGGGCTATCTCCCTCGCAAGCCCCCATCCCATTGGTTTTAGATTACCTGTGGGGTCTGGTACAGGAGGGCTTGTCCCTCTCCTTGGTTAGGTGCACTTAGCTCCTGTCTCCGCTTTTCACCCGGGTCATGGAACATTTTCTGTGTTCTCAGACCCTGTAGTCAAAAGGTTTCTGAAAGGTTTAGAAAGAATCAAGCCCCAGGTTTGAGCACCACTGCCCCCTTGGGATCTCAATTTGGTGTTAGCCAAGCTTATGGAGGCCCCCTTTGCACCCCTGGCTACCTGCTCCCTGCTGTTTGAGTTAGAAAACAGCATTTTTGGTGGCAATCACCTCAGCCAGGAGGGTATCTGAGTTGAGGGCACTTTCAGCGGACCCCTTGTACACAGTGCTTCACAAGGATAAGGTTAGGCTGAGACCTCACCCTGTGTTTTTACCCAAGTTGGTCTCCGTGTTTCGTGTTAACCAAGACATTTCCCTACTGGTATTTTACCCAAAGCCCCATGTCTCCCCAAGGCAGCAATGTTTGCATACCTTGGACATCAGAAGAGCGCTGGCCTTCTATATGGATAGGACTAGGCCCTCTAGAAGAACTCATCAACTCGTTGTGGCAGTTGCTGCTAGGATGAAGGGCCCTCCGGTCTCCTCCCAGCGGATTTCCTCCTGGATAGTGACGGGCATCGAGGAGTGTTACAAGATTGTGGTGTTCCTTCCCTGTCAGTTAGGGCACACTCCACAAGAGCCCAGGAGTCGTCTTTGGCATATTTGGCGGAGGTGCCTATCCAGGACAGCTGTTGGGGCAGCCACCTGGTCCTCAATTCATACATTTACAGAACATCATCATCCTTTGACACAGCTCACGCAGGAAGATGCTGCAGTGGGCAGGGCTGTCCTGCAGTCCGTTCGGGCTCCAACCTCACCTCCTAGGCACTGGCTTGTATTCACCCAACTTGGAATGGACACGAGCAGTCACTCGAAGGAGAAAAGACAGTTCCCTGTTCTGTAACTGGTGTTCAAGAGGTGTTGTTCACGTCCATTCCAAAACCCTCACGCCTTCCCCACTGTCAGTTGCTGGCAAGAAGGAACTGAGTGTGGGTGGCGGGTCAGGCGGCGCATATGTTGGTCACCATATTGGTGCCGCACCAACCCTATGGCTACTGGCTATGGCACACAGCTTCCGGCAACTGGGCGTGTGCCCACGCATACCCAACCTGGAATGGACATGAGCAACACATCTCGAAGAACCCCAGTTACAGAACAGTTAACTGTCTTTTCATGAGCCAAATGTGGCTCAGATGCAGCTGGAGTTTTTTTAACAGCCTCTTATGAAGGACCTTCAGACACACCAAATGATGCCTCCATCACCACCTGTGGGGCTAACATAAAGTTACTATCAAAGAAATTAAAAGGTCTCATCAAACCAGTATCCCAAATGGGCAGAGTTGTTCTGGAAGCGATGGGAGGTCACTGATCGAGCAAAGTCAACCCACCAGGTACATGCACAACAAGATACACTTAGATTGTCCTCAGGTTACTGTTTCTCCAGTATTCAGAGCGCACACTCCTACGAGGTTGTGGTTTTCAATATTAGCAACTCAAGCAGCCAGGCTTTGGTTTGTTAATGAGTAAAGACAGAAATGTGGTTAGTCTTAAAACAATTACCAACAGCAGCATTCCAGGACTAGGAAAAAGTAGTCATCCTTCAACATGAAAATCCCTGGTCCAAACAGGCACCCTGGATTGTCCTGGCATAAAATTTCTTTTAAACTGAAAGTGACAAGTCAACGTTTGTACTGGTTAATATCGCTGGGCGGCGGGGTCGGTATTGATATGGTAACGACTTGTGAAATTGCTTTTACTCCCTATCATTAAGTCAATGGTTCTGTGACTTTTAAAGTGGCAACGGAAAGTTTTGTTAAACATAAATTCCCCTGAAGAATTTGCAACACAAATTGGACTCTGAATAAATTAACTATAATAACTGATGCTGACCGATCTAAACTGTGCTATCGTTTTCATTGTTTTGGGGGGGTGGGGGGCGGGGACTAATACAGTAAGTGATCAGGGAAATGAGATTTTAAAAATTCTTCAGTAACGTCAGGTGTAACTGTGTCCCACTTTTGGCAAGGGAAATGTGTTTTTAAACATTAATGAAAATACTCTGTCCTTTTAGATTCCTGATAGGATCTGAACTGAGCTGGTAATTTGCACTGGTGGCCAATGTGTCGCACAAGAAAGGCATGACCTTTCCAATGGCATTCTCAACTCTACTAATTCACTTGTGCTCTTGTGTTGCACAGGAGCCGGTGAAACCCGAAGAAGGCAGAGACATGGCAAACCGCATTGGGGCATTCGGGTACATGGAGTGCTCTGCAAAGACCAAAGACGGTGTGAGGGAGGTTTTTGAAATGGCCACTAGAGCTGCTTTGCAAGCCCGACGTGGCAAGAAGAAATCCGGCTGCCTTCTCTTGTAAAGCATGGCCAAGGGAAGATGGCCTGGGCAGCACCCTGCACTTGATTAATTTTGAAGTGCTGTTTAGTAATCTTAGCGTATGATTACTGGCCTTTTTCATTTATCTATAATTTACTTAAGAGATTTAAAAATCAACTCATCTTGCTACCAATATTTAGAAGCCAACTCTAATTTTTATAACAGTCTGCATCAAATTCATCTGTGCACACGAGTAACGTCAACATTCCTTTAACAAACACATCTGTACGTGCAGGATGTGCCAGGCACTAATTGAAGACAATTCTCTAACTTCTTACTACTTTCTAGAAAGAGGAGAAAGCTGGTAACACTGAGAATTGGGCTGTAGCTACCTTATAACTAACTTCCCATTCAATTGGAGAACAAGAGCTACAAGGGCTGTGTGTGGAGTAAAAAATAACTGCAGTGCTTTCACGTTTTAGGGAGATGTGATTTTTCACGGCTGTAGGATGTAAAACAATAGTTTGGAAACTGTGACCGCCCTGAAATAAGAGTCCCATCAAACTATGGAAAAGTGACTGCTCTGTAGTTTCACGTTAGTTACCTCTTCATTACCATGTAATTAGTGCCACTTACATGTATGGTACCAAAAATAAATCTATATGCCCCAGCCTAACTGTAGTATTTTTTTGTACAATTGGATTTCCTAATGCTGTTACTTGTTCTCTGCACAAAGTATTCTGGGTTTTTTAAGAAAGTTTATTTGAAAAGTTCAGTGGAGAACAGCTGATTCTTCCCCCACCACTCTGTTTAATGTGCCTGTCCTACTAATATGGTATAAATTCTAAATCTCTGCACCTAGAAGAGGTGGGTTTTTTTTCCTATGATCTTCGGGCACCTGCCTTAGGAGCCAGGGAAAAGCAGCTTGTTCACACTCAAGGCAACTGAACGTTTCAGAAGCTTTGTTACCCTGCTGGACTCAGCTCGAGGCTATACAAATGCAAGTTTTTATGTATTGCTCGGTTACCACCTGGTGGCCCAACACCCATCTGTGAACTTCTTGCTGATCTGCAGCCAACTAAACTCTTCTTTTCTGTATTATTTCCTTTTTCCAACAACTAATAGAATAAAGGCAGTTTTCTAAGCTCCCGGTATCCTGGTTTTGTCTTCCTCTTTGGTGAGGGTATTTGGAATGCCACTTCCCTAAGGCTCTGCGTTTGACAGGCGCAGACAAAATCTCACTTTGGTAGAATTAAGTTGGAAATTCCCCTTGCATTTCCTGGTACTTTGGACACTTTTCACAGCAATGGATTCCACCCTGGAGCCTGCAGCAAATTCTGAGACCAGCAGAGCCCAACCACTGGCTAGCAGCAGCATCTTCTTGCTCCCCAAGGTCAAAAAATGAGCCTCTTTCCTCTTGAGCTCGCTCTTGCAAATGACTTCCAGTCGGGACCATCAGCTCCCAGACACTCTGCTGCTCCATCAGTTGAAATTGGCTTACTTTCTTGCGCAGGTGAGGAGAGTAGCAAGAAGTGACGGGTGGGCAGGAGGAGCAATATTGAGTATGAATCCTGCACAGCAGCATGCCTGGGTGTTAGATGGGTCCTAAACTCCCACCAGAATGTACCTCTCACATCGGGGGAGTCTCCTTGGTTGCTCCTCCTGCATTGGAACACGAGCCATACTTTCCTGGTTAAGGGTAGGTGTGATGTGGGCTGTGCTCTGGTGCCTAGGTCTGGGATTGGTAGAGTGGCAGCAGACCTGTACGTTAACACTGGGTTACAGCCTTCTGCTGGAATGGGCATTTTAAACCTTTCAAGTACAAGAACAACAGCGTTTCATTAGAATTACGGTGGTTTGAGGGGAAAATACAGGAATGCTGATAATGCAAAGAAAAAAAAATCATTATGCTCTTTGTACCCCTCACAACAAACCTGAACTGGTCTGGGCCCTGCCTTTGGCTGTATTGCTGCTCCTCAGATGATGTCTAAGATTTCAGTTGTCCTGGGGGAGTGTTTGCCTGTGGATCATTGTGTAACTGTTCTTCCTGATGATAAACAGGCACCAACTTAAACCTCTAATTTGAGGCAGACTATCTCTAACTCCTTCACCACATGTCCTTGTAGCCTAAGGAAAAATCTTCTAAGCCGGGAAAGAGCAGCCCAGGTCTTCACATCTCCCCTCTGAGTGCTGTTGAAATTCCCATGCAATTTAGTAATGTAATAAACCACCACCTGGAAGACAGGGACAATCTGCAGAACTCTGCTTTCCCCCTTCTGGAGTCAGAACTTGTGTGAGGTCACTGGAGCAAAGAAATCCAGTGTCTAACGGGGAAAAAAATCCTCTTTCGTGTTGTGCGCTGCACTGCCTTCAGGCATAACTCTCTGCTTGTCTGGGGCTGGCGCTTGTCTGCACAGGACGGTAGGCTCGTCTCTGAGAACGTGTGAATTCAGGTAGATAAGCCAGCGTAACCACCCATGTGGATCAGTTTTCTGAACCCTCTCAACCATCCTCCTCCCCTAGAGCCTGGGAGAGAATCCAGAGTTCTGATCACCAGCATCCTGCTGACTAGTACAGAGTTGTCACCCATGGGTGTTCAGCCAGCGGCCATGAGCCAGCTTTGGGAGCCCCACCCCCGTGAACTAGAGAATCACTGTTAGAGTCATTGGGGCCCTGGGCAGAAAGTGTAACTCCTTTGTGTGCTCTACCTGTGCTGCAGCAGGGGCCTGAGCAACTAAGCGTTAAAGGGGCATGTGAGGCCTGCCTGCTACCCTCTTCTACCACCCCTGACTTTTAATCTGCTGACAAAGTTGCTGTGGCTTTGGTTGGTCTGTGGAATGTTTACAGCATTTTGGAGGTGGGCTCAGAAGGAAAATGGCTGAGAGCCCCTGATGTTACTGGGGCAGTGAGTGTACAGACCTCCTCCCAGGGGCTGAGCTGGGCTGCAACAGGGTGGTAACTACGGCCGCTCACTCGGGCTTGAAGCTGAAGTGAAAGGATTCAAGTGGCTCACTCTGCCCGGGAAGGATGGTTGTGAGAGTCACATGGTGAATAGAAACAGTCATGATTTCCTACTTACGTTTTCTGGTGATTCACACCATGGTTTTCACATGTCAGTCATTTGTCAGAGTTTGCTTGTGTGATGCCCTGGTTCCCCCATTCCGATCCATGGGACAGGGGAGTCTGTGACCATTCTCGGGTGAGAACAAGTTGCCAAGACTCCCGCTTTTAGTGCGGCAGCCAGTCAGTTCAATCGCTGGCGTCGGCCAACTCCGTGGCCTTAGAGTGATGTTCTTGTAGGTCAGGAAGTTTGCTGCAAGCTGGCAAAACAGGTGTAGGGGGAAGGGGAGAAGCCAGACGGGTCCAGGAAGCAAGTCAGGGAGGAGCCAGACTCCTTAGGGGAGTTCTTTCCAGCTGACAGGCTGCTGTCACCCTTAAACATGGAGGCGGGCAGCTGTTTGTTTTGAATGGCAGTAAAAAATTTAAAAGCTTTGACGGAGGCACGTCCCATCCAACGTTCTCTCACTTTGTTCCAGCCACAGGCAGAATAAACCTTATGTGCACCACCCCTAGAAACACGCTGCCAGCTTTGAGTGCTCTGCTGATCAGCTGGGTGCCATGCGAATCTCTCCGAGCTCACAGGGAACAGCTCGTACCCCATTCTGCAGGGTGCCACAGCTAGGAGCCATTTCAATAGCAGTTTCCTCCTCCAGTTCCCAGCTGGGTGCAGTCCCCTTTCTCCTTGGCTGAGGAGAGCTAGGCCTGAGAGATGCTAACCCCCTATGACAAATTACATTGGGTGAGATGGTTGCATGGGGGACCTTTCCTTGGCTCAAAACTGGACAGGGACAACTGAAGGATTCTTTTTCGCCCTTCATATTGCCTATCCGGCTGTCAATAATGCACTCCAGTGTCCCCTGTCAGTGCACAATCTGGCTTCCTCACACCAGCAATCACCATGCAAACCCTTCACAGTGACCTCAGCAGCACAAACGCATTCCTAAGTGCAGGAACTGTGGGCCCCTCGCTGTGCAGCTTGTAGTGGGTAGAAACCAGCTGTGGCTGCTAAGACTTGGTCCAAGTGTGCAACTGGGACGGTGTTGGACTATGTATTAGTTTTCCTTTTCCTGCTGAAAAGGAAAGAGTCTGAAATCATGTAAATGTGATACGACGTTAACAGCTATTGGCCTGAACCTCACTGCACCTAGATAGAATGGAGGGCAAGGGCTAAACTGAGGTCTGGGGCGGGGGGAGTCTTTTTTACAGCCTGGCTCCTGCTGTTCTGTTCGGTACAAAGGGGCAGGAAGTGTATATCCCTGAGGAGGAAGCGGATACCATGGTAAATTTCTATCTCTAAATAAGGACGATGTGAGGCAGCATTGGCTATACACCAACGTTTTCAGCTCAACAAGCTCAGTTTTCATGCGGCCGAGTCCTGAACTGGCTGGAATTGCTCTGAACTATTCTGGAAGAGAAGGGATCTCAAAGGACTTCAGCCTGGCTACCCTGACCTCTGTCCTCTGCTTACATCATGGGAGAGGTCATGGGCGTCTTTACTGTGAATCTTAATTCTCTGCTGGTAATGCCAGTCAGCTTGGGGCAAGGACGAGAAGGCTCATTACATCTTTTTTTATCTGATAAAATTGCAGGGCTGATTGACGAAGTCACCTGCCGTGAGACAATGTATTTAGATTTCCCCTGAGCCTTTGACTTGGTACCATGTGATCCTTTTGAGTAAAAACCATTCTGCAGAATTAAAATAGCTCATGGTTCCTCCTACCCACTGCCAACTACATTTTTAGAGTGACAGTTAATACAAACCCTGTGGCTTGAGCTGTAGACCTGCCCCTCCAGCAGCTACTGCCCAGGTGTCCATTTAACTTGCCTCCTGCCTTCCTCCCTTCCCCAGGGTGCCAGTGTGAGAGCAAATCTTGCTCTGGCTGTTCTCACAGTCCTGTCCCCAGGCCCCCTTTCTCTGCTGTCCAGCAGGAGCAGCTTTGATAGCTGCCTCTAGTCCAAGAGCTTCTGGGGCCTTGCAGCTCCTGCTCCCTCTCCTTTGTGCTCCTGGGTTCCAGGGGGGAGCCTGCAGCAGCAGCCATGGCTGGGGTCAAGGTCTAGGGGTTCCTTTGCAACACCAGAACTGGTGGGAGCACCCCCTGCTCCTGGTACTTTGGGAAGCGTGCCTCCCACCCCTGCATCTGTGGGAGGCGACCCTTCGCAACCACAGGGTCTGAGAGAAGAGAAACTGACAGCGAAAGGAGGGAAGAAAGCTGAGGTTCATCAGGGAAAGTGCTGCCAGCAGGATTCCCACACCCTGGAGGCCGAGGCAGGGCCTTCTGCCTCCTGTGTTTGGGCTCTACCACCATGTGTTCCTTCTCTGTGCCCCTCTCTGCTCCCTCAGAGGGGCCTCCTGTGCTCAGGGAGGCCCTGTGGGTCAGAGGTGTCTCTGGGAGTTTCCCTCTCTCCTGGGGAAGGTGGCACCTGGCTGCTCTGCTGTCTGAGCCCCAGCTGAGGCTGCCCTCCCTGCCAGCCCTGCCCTTGCTGCCTGGGCTTCCTGCCACATGTTCCTGTTAGCCGCCCACCTTCCGCTGCCACCTGACCTCAGCTCAGGCTCAGTGATTCTCTGCTCTCTGCCAGGCGGGTGGGCGTACTGTCCCATCCTGAGGGATTGCAGCTCTTAACAAAGCACATTCTGTAACCCGAGTCCTTGGAGAACTGGTTTGGCTCTGTCTTTGCGCACTGGGGAAGAACAGGCTCAACCAGCTCAGGGCCCCTGAGGAAGCAACCATTCCTTCCCCCCAGGGACCCCTGTTCCCGCCCTGCCCCCCCCAGGTGCTCTCACGGGCCTCGAATTCCGGCCCTTAGCTTGACAAGGTCCTTTCAGCTACGGCTGACCCCTTTCTGGGGCAGATCAAGCACAGGCCTGTGCCCCTTTATCCAGACAATGACCCTGAACATGTTTTGCTGCTCCTGTGTTCAGTACTGAAGTGACTGGTAACCTAGCCCACTCTGACGCCGAAAGTAAAATGTGAGCTTTCCAGCATAAGGGTGGCAAATCCTCCGGACCCCCAGCCCACAGGAGGCAATCAGCTTCCCCTGTAGAAAACAATTTCTGACCCAGCAAAACAGATTGTTTTAATTGTAAAATTCCATATTCATCTTATTTTCATAGCCTGCTAAATCCCAAGAAAATCAGTAAGATATTCTGGCTACAAACTCTCCCTCCCTTTCCTGGGGGCATCAGAGCACCTAGTTACATATGATAAAAGGCCCCAGCACCCTGGCTACAGACGGCTCCAGTAGCTCGTTATTCTAACACGCAAGCTGCACAGGCCTTGCCAACTTACAGGGAGCGAGAGCACAGCTTGGAATTCCATCTCTGTGCTCCCCTACAAAACAGCATTTGGGGAGGGGGAGGTAATGCTTATGGGCCTTGAAGGAGAGACCTGGAGCTCAGACGTGGCTGCCCAGCTAACTGAATAGCGCACAGAGATCCTAAGGGCCCTGAGGAGGAGTCACTGTATGCAGCAGAGATACACCTTCATCACACAAATGATAACTAGGAGCCTCTTCCTGTCACTGGAAGGATTTACTGGCTATTGCGTGGGCCTGGCCACAGAGCACAGATGTCACAAGAATGTTTGTACTCTGGAAAGGAAGAACCTGGGGAGCTTTTCCAAATTCCAAAAGCTGCCTGCCCATTGAACCATCCCACCTCTCCCCTGCCATGCATCTTGTGAGAATAAAAGTGCCATAGAAATAGGGAATAAAGATGAGCCATACTGGCCAGTAACTGGCTGAAATGAACTGTAAGGGCCTGTCTCTGAAAATAGTCTCTCCCCACCCCCACCAAAAATAAATCAAACTCAGCGTCTCCTGAGACTTTAAGGGCCTTGAACTATTTCCAAGAAAGGGAGAATTATCCTTTGAAATATTTGTACCAAACCAAATCTGAGGTTTTAGACACTGTCCAAGGGACACCATGCTGAAGAGACGTCATTTTTTTTCTTGAGTTAGTCTTAGGAGAATTACTGGAGTGCTACAGTGCTAATGTTACTTGGAGCTGAGTTAGCTCTAACTTCGGGTTTGCTTGTCCTTCTCTGGGTTGGTCTTATGCATGCGGCGTGCCAGCTGAATCAAAGCACCACACAGGATTTTAAATTCCAAGTGAGAGCTCTTACTACTCACTAACTCCTCCGTGAGTGGTTGCAATGAGGAGGCTTGTAAGTACAGAGTCTGATGGTGGAGGTTTACCAGTATTGCTCCTTAGCAAGACATTCCTTTGCAGATAAAGATATGCTGGGGGTGGGGTTTGCTCCCCCAGACAGGGGAGCAGCTGGAGAGTCAGCCCTCAATGGTGCCAACCCCCTGGGGGTAAGTAGAGGAGTTTGCTTCCTGGAGATGATTACAGTGTCCAAGAGTACATCTGCACCACTGGGAAGATGATGGACCCTGCTGCGGTCAGACTGCTGGAGCTTGATTTAATGCACCCACTGGGGACATGCTAAATTGAGCTTGCAGGGTCCCCCCATTGACCGCTGTGCTCTACACCCCCTTAGAAGAAAGAGAAGTTGAGGGGAGCACAGGCTCCCCTTGAGCTCCCTTAGAGGAGGCGATGCAGAAGCCCGAATTAAGGTATGTCAACTCGGTAATTAATATAGCCACAATTGCGTCCCTTAATTCCACCTGGCCCTCTTGTGTATCATAGAACACCAGGACTGGAAGGGACCTCGAGAGGCCATCAAATCCAGCCCCCTGCCCCAATGGCAGGACCAAGTACTGTCTGGACCATCCCTGATAGACATCTATCTAACCTGCTCTTAAATATCTTCGGTGATGGAGATTCCACAACCACCCTTGGCAGTTTATTCCCGTTTGACCACCCTGACAGGTAGGATTGGCTGGAGGAATATACATGGAGCAGATGGGAGTGGAGCCAACAAGGAAGGTGGTGACACAGTAAGGGACCTTCCACAAGTAGGAGCTGGGGGTGGGGGAGTCTCTGGTGTTGTGCAGAGACCTGGGGTGCGGGGGGTGCACCTGGGGTTCTCAGGCAGAGGTGGCCGTGCCAAGCAGCTCTGCGGATGGTGCCCGTGCGTAGGCCTCCTCACAAGCGCCTCCTGCTCTCTGGTCCAGCGTCCCGCCTGCTCTGACTCCTTGTGCCTCCTCCACCCGCAGTCCAAACGTTCAACAGTGGTCACGGGCCCTCCTGCAAGGGTTGGTGTCAGCCCAGGCCTGTGCACTGGCAGGTCTCTGAGTGCAGGACGGTGCATCTGTCCGCGATGGGAAAAAAGGGCTGTGAGCACCGACCACCGTCCAGCACACGACGCAGGGGTCTCCTGGCCCTGTTCCATGGAGCGGAGCAGGTGCCTGGAACCTGGGCAATCGCCGGGCCAGCAGCAATCGCCTGGGCAATCGCCGGGGAGCAGGCGGGCAAGGGGGGCAGAGGAGGCGGGCGAGGGCTTTTGGCAGCAGGTAGGGGGCACACGGGCGGGGCGGTTCAGGGCTGGGGCTGCCGGCAGAGCTGTCCTGCAGCAGGGGGTTGCTGCCACCCAAGCGAAGGGCACCGTGGTAGGGCGCAGCCCTTCAGGGCACCCGGCGCCTTCCCGGGGACGGGAGCTCCCCGCCGGCGCTGCGGGTGGGGCTGGGGCACCCGGGCGGGAGCTGCGCGGGGGCCGCCCTGGGCGCAGGGAGGGGCGGGGAACGCCCGGCCTCCCGCTGCACCGCCCCTGGGCGGGACCCCGGCGCGGCGCTCCGGCGCACTCGGGCCGGGCAGCGCAGGAGCGCGGAGCATGGCGGCCGGGCTGGCGGGGCTGTGGGCGCGGCCGCTGGGCGCGGCGGAGCCGCTGGCGCTGGGCTCGCTGCTGGGCCGGGTGCTGCTGGTCAGCAACGTGGCGTCGCTCTGAGGCACCACGGCCCGGGACTTCGCCCAGCTCAGCGAGCTGCAGCGGCGCTACGGGCCCGGGCTGGCCGTGCTGGCCTTCCCCTGCAACCAGTTCGGCCACCAGGTGGGCCGCGCCCCGGGCCGGGATCGCGCCGCGCGCTGGGGCTGGGGCTGGGGCGGGGGCGGCCCCACTCCCACTCCCACTCCCAGGGCCGGGCCGGGCCGGGATCGCGCCGCGCGGCGGGGGGCTGCGGGGAGCGGCGGGCAGAGCCCCGGCGCGCTGCGGCCGCCCTTGCCGTGCCCAGCAGGGAGAGGGACTCGCCTTGTTGGCACTGGCCCAGTTGGCCGGGCTCCCAGACCTGCCCCCGCCCTCGGGTCCCTGCGAGGACGGCCCGGCCCGGCCCGGCCCGGCCCAGGGAACCCTCCCGCGGCTGCGGCTCTGGTTCTAGGTACGCTCTGGACTTACCGCCTTTCCCGCCTTGGCTCCCGGCTGCGGGAAGTCCCCGTGCCGCAGACCCAGGAGCAGCCGCTTGACTGACTGCTTCCTCTGCCCTTGTGCGCCACGGGGGCAGGCTGCGGGCTGCCCCTTACTGCCTGCTGGCTCCTGGCCCTCAGAAGGGCGGCAGGTGGCAGGCCCAGGCCTGGCTGACATTTGCCCCTCAGCAGGTGGCAGGGTGTTGCCTGGTGGCTCGGGGACTGTTTAGAACGGGCCTCCTGGCTTTGGCGAGGGCACTGACACAGACGAGGCTGCGGAGCCCTCTCTGACACCAGTCCCAGGGGCTCTCACCTGTTGCAGCTGGCTCTGAGTGCAAGTGTTGGGTACCTGGCAGCGGGAAGGTGGGGCTCCCGTGTGCTGTGCCAGAGGCATGTTGTTGGGCCTCCTAACGGAGATGGAAACTGTCTCCATGTGTTCCCATCCTCTGTGTTTATCCTGACCCTGGATCACACTTCCTATTGCTCTTCCTAGGAGAACGCTACCAATGAGGAGATCCTGCTGTCCTTGAAGCATGTCCGCCCTGGCAAAGGGTATGAGCCCAACTTCACTGTGTTTGAGAAGTGTGATGTGAATGGGGCCAATGCTCACCCCCTGTTCACTTTCCTGAAAGAGGCCCTGCCTTTCCCACACGACGATCCCATGGCACTGATGACCAACCCGCAGTACATCATCTGGTCTCCAGTGTGCAGGAATGACATCTCCTGGAACTTCGAGAAGTTCCTCATTGGGCGGGACGGCGTGCCCTTCAAGCGCTACAGCAGGCACTTTGAAACCATCCGGATCCAAGAGGATATTGAAAAGCTCCTCCAGCAAGACCCCTAGAGCGCTCTCAACCAAGCCAAAGTTCTGCAGAAACGTCTGTCTCTCTCTCTCTCTCTCCCCTAAGCTCTTCTGTCGTTTCTCTGCTTCCTGCTGAGCCCGGTTGGCCGCCTTCTGGGCCCCAGCCTGGCCTGCCTGCTCTTTCTGTGACCTCTTTCCCCTGCGAGTGCAATGCTAATGTCCATGGAAGTTTTACTCATGATGGTGCTTCTTCCAAACACGTGCGGAGGGGTACTTGATGGAGCCTGTAAAAGTTGCATGTGAATTTTTAGCACACTGCCGCTGGGAATGCAGCCCTGAGTGTGGCCAGCACGTTTTAAGCCTTTATGTTACCAATACAGTTCCTGAAAAACCAGCTGCCTGTCCTTTGTGTAACATTACTGCCTGGCTGGCAAGGGGGCATTGGGCATTGCTGTCTTGTGGCTTCTCTAGTCTGGAAAGCTTGTAGAAGGAGCTGCCACTTTGCACTGTCCTCATTTTAAACATTCATATGGTCCTGTCTGGCCTTTTTTCTGCCCTGCTTTATAACACTTGCTATTGGGGATAAAAGTAACTTACGTTACCTACAGGTACTGTCCTAATGCAACCCAGGGCAGGGTTAGGTGGGGCTGCAGTAAGATTTCCTGTAGGAAATGTTAAGTGTGGATGGAGTGCTGGGGGTTGCAGGGTGGGAGTTAGGGCAGGAGGCTGGGGAAGTTGGGGGAGCTCAGGGTTGGGGCTGTGGGGGACACAGGAGTCAGGGCAGGGATGGGCTCAGGGTGGGGTGCAGGAAGTGCAAGAGTTGGGCAGGGGAGCCTCAGGACTGGCAGTGTGGTCACTGAGCAGCCCACACACCAAATGTGGCAGGGACTGCACTGCTCGAGTACCAGGCTGGCCAAGAGAGCAGTGAGTGTGATGCCCAGGCAACATTCGGAGCCCTGGCCAGCCAGTCTCTGACGGCTGCAGCCCTCTGCAGTGCCTGATCACTTGGGTAAGACTAAAGCTTTTCAGGCCCTGGAAGCTAAATGATTGTGTGCCACAGCTGGACAATAGGAGAGCTGAGGTGCCATTGGCACCTGCAGGGGCAGAGAAAAGGTGCACAGAAACAGGCCCAGCCTAGCCGCAAGCTCTGTGCAGCAATGGGAAGCAGCTGATCAGCTATTCCTGCAAGTCTCAGCCAACTGGACCCCTAGGAAGTTCCTTTCTGTGCCCGATCCAGTGACCGGCGTGAGTGTTCTTTGTGACCTCCTGCCCCACTGGTGTGCAGGACCCCAAGGCAGAAGCTCTGCAAGCACCATGCCTGCTGTGTGGCTGGTTGCGTTACAGCCCAGGCAACAGGGCCTGTTGCCCCTGTTCTAGGCTCCTGGTTTGCTCCTTGGGAAGAGATCTCTCTCGCTACCTCCTGACCCAGGTGTCTCCAAACAGCACAGCTCCTTGCCTGTGCTGCAACCTCCCTACCAACGCCTGGCTGTATGCTTCTCCTTGGAGGCGGTAACCAATGCAAGCACTGCTCCCTGGCACCTTCTTTGCAGGAACATTTCTTCCTAAGGTAACAGTATAGCAGGGGAAACATACCAACCCCATCTCCTGCCCAGTGCCTACTAGTAACTTAGCACTGACCAGACACACCTTTCAAACCACACCTAGAGGTTTTCCTCCTGTTCCTTATGCTTGGGACAAGAACCCTAATGAGCAAATCAGTTGCTCCTTTATACAGCCCATCCCTGAAGCATTCTGCAGCAGGTGAACAGCAGACAAGAGGTCCTTTCCCTTCCCATGCCACCCCAAGGGGGAAGCAGGGTCACAGGCTCAGCCCCTCATGGGAGTCTGCAGTCTACCTGGGAATTCCAATTCACATGCATTGTTTCCAAAAATCAGCTGGGTCCAATACATCCTTCAGCATCTGCCTCTGAAGCTCACAGTACATGTCAGAGGTTGTATCAATCTTGTCCTCCCCACAGAGAATTTCCAGTTAACCCCACAATGACACAAACTCCTTCATTCTCAGTGCAATGAACTCCAAAAATACTGCAACGTTTAATTCATATGGGTCGTGCAGGCTGTTGCAAGAGGCTCTCATATGTCTCAATTTGGTGTGCCCTACAGAAGGGGCAGAGGACAACAAATAAAACCAAGTGGGGGCACTCTGCTTCTTAAACTGGTGATCAAGTTGTTTAATGCTGTTGTCTTCTGTACACCGGGGCTTGTTGGACGACAGCCTGTAGGAGAAATGGCCTTGAAGAAATCACAGATAAGTACCGTATCTGTTCTCTCTGGCTTGGAACTTGTGCACATGGAAAACTCTGTTAGCAGAAGATAAGGTATAACGCATAATGACAGTTGCAGGGGTGTAACTGGTGCGCCCCACTCGTTGAGATAAGCATGGCTTTTTTCAGGTTGGTGCATGTCACTTGGGAAGAGGTTTACTCTGCCCTGTTGGAGGAAGTGTCCGTGGAGGCTGTGTGGCAGCTAATTTGTTTTAACTTAATGAGTAAAATTCTGGTAGGTAGATAATCCCTGGTATTGTCAAGTGCAGCTTGTATCTGGCCCTACTCCCGTACAATGGACCAGGGAGAGTGGACAGTAACAAGTTACCCCAGCAGCTGTGTGTCTGGACTGGCAAAGGGAGTAGCTAAGTTCTGTTCGTGACTCTTTGGAGGGGAGGATGTGGGTGGTTCTCACAGAAGTTCTTTCCCAACAAATGCAGGATTGAGAAATCAGCTCAACTGACCAGGCCAGTTCCTGCAGGGCAGGGACCATGCTTCATCTCAGCACTTGACCTTTATTTCTAATGCTTGAATATAACAAACATGTTAAAAGCCCTGGGGGGAGAGCATTGCGTGCTTGCTGAGGCATGCCAAACATAACAAAGCACCTGTTGGCTTGGGGACTGGAGAGGTGGTGTACTTAGAGCAGGGCTGGGGAATCTTTTTTCAGTGAGGGGCCACTGACCCATGGAAAAAGACAATTTGGGGGGCCAGCACACAAGCAAAAAACTCAGACACCCTCACTCCCACTTAACTCAGTGTACACCACCCTCCAGCCCTGTGTGGAGGCACTGAGGCTTGGGGCTTCTGGCCCGTGTTCTGGAGACTTGCTGTGGCTAGGAGCAAATTAAGCCAGGAGCTGGATCTGGCCGGCAGGTGGTACATTCCTCACCTCGATGCAACTTCAACTGCTGCATTTCCAAATGGTTGTGCTGTCTGGAGAACTGCTCTGCCTCTGCTGTACTAATACAAACCACTTCCTAAGGCGACGGTAGCTCTGAGTGGGCATGTTCCGCTTCCATGCAGGTCTGAATAACGGTTCTTGAAGCTGAGGGTTGCAGTGTTTACCATAACGTTACTCAGCCTTCGCTCCTCAGGGTGAAAACAGGATGTCTGTTTCACTCGCACTGTAAGTGCGAGGCTTTCATGCTTGTTGTATATGGTGAAATAATTGCCCAACTTTGACAGTGTCTTCCTCTTTCACTTAAGTTTCCACCTCCCACTACAACGGATACCAGATGTTATGTGTATTTTTGGGCCCTGGGCAGCACAGAATATGTCCAAGTATCACTTGCAAATTGGGTGGAAGTTCACATGTAAAACAATCAGCCCCTATGTTCTGCAAGACACTACTCTATTTAGTGCTAGTAACAATGAAGCTGAAGGCTACAGAGGACAGATGTCCTGGCCTATTTTAGACGTTCAATCAAGAGCATTTTAAAAGACCAGGATGGTGGGAATCTGGACTGGCTGATATGAAAGCTCTTGGTCAGGACATACCCTCTATCAGCACATGGGGTGCTTTACAAGCTTCTCTTGTGCTCTTTTAGGAACATAATTGCCACAGTGGCTCAGACCAGTGGCCACCTAGTCCAGGATTCTCTGATGTTGGCCAGTGGCTGCAGAGAAGAAATTCACTGCCCCGCAGTGGATATTTACAGATTAACATGTCCATACGGGAAATGTCTGAAACCAAAGCTGTCATCAACTTCTCAGGGAAAAGCATTTTCCTTTGCAAAAATGAACTGGGAGTGTATCCAATGTGCTGTCACAAACCTGTCTCTAGACAGCTTGTTCTCATATGTCTTGTTCTAAAGCTTTCTGCAAGCAGCACTGTGGTCAAGCCAAATCCTGCTAACATCCACCACTCCCCAGAAGCTCACTCTGTTAAACCTTGGGGTGCCCGTGGTGGTTAACATGGCCTCTGGCTCTGTGACTTTTCTCTCCCATATTGTGGAAGAAACTTTACTGCAGGGGGTCTGCCTTGGTAGCACATGCTAAAGCTGGAGTCAGCGCAAGGAATCAGAATCATAGATGCAGATTAGCTATACCCAAGTCTGATACATTCCTATGATCTCCCACGTGCCCAGAGAGGACAGACACATTCTCCCTCCTGTCACCAAGACAGAATTCACCAAGCAGCTCAGCGAAGTGCAGCACTAAGAGCTGGGGGATGAATGGCAATGGGCTGGTTGGGGACAGTGGTGCAGGGCACCAAAGCAGTTCAGGTGTTAAGGCTCATGTTACACAATCCTCCAGAAACCTTCAGACCTCCATGTGTGGGTGCAGACCCAGTGCAGGCATAGGAGTTGGAGTGTTAGCACAGCATGGCCCTGCTCACCTAAGTTCTGGCTATTCAGGAGGAGGAGGCTGAGTCTACACGAGTCCCTTCCTTTCGAAAGGGGCATGTTAATGAGCAGGTTTGAAAGATGCTAATGAGGTGCTTTGATGAATATGCAGCACCTCATTAGCATAATGGTGGCCGCAGCGATTTGAAAGTGCAGCTTTTCGAATCGTGCGCCACCTGTGGAGACGGGATCTTCCAAAAGGGCATCCCCCACCCAGTTTTCGAAAGCCCTTCTTCCTATCTGGTGTTAGGGTGACATTTGGGGTGCACAGAGTCATGTGTACCCCTTTGTCTGCCCTCACCACCAGCACTGTGCTGCTTCTGAAGAGGCAGGCTTGGGTGGAGCAGGGACACAGGGTTCATCCCATCCCCGGAATACCCTCATGACCAGTGGCCACTGACTGTGCCATGTCTCCAGTGCCCTCTAGAGGAATCCAGGCCTGTCCTCCACTCTGGGTTTCAACTCAGGGCCCTCCAGTCAGCAGCCAAGGCCTCTGCTGTCCTATGTGGCTGCTTTTCCCTGAACTTGTTCTCAGCTTCCCCCCAGCCCACCGGTTTGCCAGCTTCCCAACTCCTTCCTCTCCAGGGACAATTGCAGCTTCCTGCTGGTACCTGTTTCCTGTTTTTTGTAGGCTTTGCCTGTTAGTCCTCAGATGAGCCTCAGGTCTAACTAAGCAGTCTCTGCATCCTGCTTGAGGTGCAGATAATTGGGTCTAATTTATCCTCTCAAGGCCAAAGTGGGGAGTACTTCCCATAACAGTCACACAGCCATTTCCATGATTTCCTCTGATCTCTTTTCAGCATCTAACATTGGTGGTTCTTAAAACCATTCAAAGTGTATAGATTCTAAAGGCTTCCCTAAGGGAGTTTCCACTTTAACTTTTTTACCCACAACACTGGTAACTTTGTATACTTCATAGTAAGTAGGCTATAGTGATTCCCTTTTGTGTTCTCCAGCTCCAACTGAGTAACACAATACAGTCCCCTCTGCCCACCGGGAATGTTATCTCCTATTTGATAACTCTGCTACACGGTGTATTTGGTTTTCTTGGGCTTTAGAAGTATCACTCTGAGCCTATACAACTGCAATATCCTTCCTAGATTTCAAATTTATGATATAGTCTTTGTAGTATTGTCCAATTCCTGCACATTTGCTGGCTCCATAAAGAAGTGGAGAAGGGACTATATGTGTGAAAAGAAGAATCACATCATAACTTGTAGTTACATGAAAACGGATGGAACTTTTGAATACACAGTGAGGTGAGGTGTGGAAACATTGCTTCAAAGACTTACCCTAGTCAGAAGGGTGATCTCTTGTCACATGTGGTTTAGATCACAAGGAGAACAACATACCAAAGTAATTCCAAATGTCAACCATCTTTCACAAGGGCCTGTAACAAATTACAACAGATTGTTTGTGAAAACCAAAGAGTAACGGTAATGGTTTGAGAAAGCAGGCCCCTATACAGATTCAAAATGGTGTAAAGATTAGGCCATCATAGTGTATTCATAGAACCATAGAACACTAGGACTGGAAGGGACCGTGAGAGGCCATCAAGTCCAGCCCCCTGCCCCAATGGCAGGACCAAGTACTATCTAAACCATCCCTGATAGATGTCTATCTAACCTGTTCTTAAATATCTCCAGCGATGGAGATTCCACAACCTCCCTTGGCAATTTATTCCACTGTTTGACCACCCTGACAGTTAGGAACTTTTTCCTAATGTCCAACCTAAACCTCCCTTGCTGCAGTTTAAGCCTGTTGCCTCTTGTTCTATCCTCAGGGGCCAAGACGAACAAGTTTTCTCCTTCCTCCTTATGACACCCTTTTAGATACCTGAAAACCGCTATCATGTCTCCCCTCAATCTTCTCTTTTCCAAACTAAACAAGCCCAATTCTTTCAACCTTTTTTCATAGGTCACATTCTCTAGACCTTTAATCATTCTTGTCGCTCTTTTCTGGACCATCTCTAGTTTCTCCACATCTTTTTTGAAGTGCCGTGCTCAGAACTGGACACAATACTCCAGCTGAGGCCTAACCAGCGTAGAGTAGAGAGGAAGAATGACTTCTTGTGTCTTGTTCACAACACAAAACGTTGCTATGATTCTTTTTCATGTCATATAATATGGGAAAAAGGTTTTTAAACATGGGGCAGATTGAGGCACTAGAGTGCTGGGCAGATGGATGAGACATAGGTAAGATATAGGATGGGGGTGCCCTATGCAGCGTATCACCGCCTACTCCACATGGGTGGGAGCTGCAGTGGCAGAAGGTGGAGGGGCAGAAGCAGGGCAGGGAAGCTCATTTGCAACTTCAGGGGAGCAGGTGGGAGGTGCGGGTGGTGGCATGAGCATGGGCCAGCAGACTCGGGAGGAGCTGGTGGCAGCTGTGCAACTAGCTACAGAGAATTGTCACTTTGAAGGAGAAACAGCTGTTTCTTTCAGGCTGGCCCCTGCTCCTCCTGAGTCCTCTAGCTTGCTGCTGTTTGGTGAGGGAGGGGTCTGAGTGTAGCCTGTGCAAGGAGAGGGATGGAACTGGCCACACAAACTGGTGGGGGGACACGGCTGGGGGAAGGAGCTAGCTACCAGAGCCCACAGGCAGAACTCAGCTGCTAGGGCACCATGGAATTTAGGGTTAGTTATCATAGAAACAGATGTCATTGCCAAAACTACTAGCAATCTCAGGTGACCACGATTTACGAACCAAATCTAGGGACACATGGCATTGGCAAACAGTAAAACTGGCAAAACTGATAATATAAGTTGTGGTGCATAGCAAGGCAAAACATTTCGTAGCAGTTCTGCAAGTAACGGTTAAAATACACACTACAAATATGCACATGCAGCAGAGGTGAGAGCATGCTAAAGCAGTGCATTCAGACACTGGTGCCAAATAGTAGGAAAATACTGTTCAGGAACACAAGGTTTCTGTATCCACTGTCCATATGCCCTATTTAAAAGAGTCTTTTTCTTTGCATCACCGTCACTTTTTCCCAAATTTGTCAATGAGTACTGTGTGATCGCTATGTTTACAGAAAAAAAGTATGACAACTTTGTTGCTTATGCTAGTGGAAGCCACTTGTAGCTAAACCTCCATCATACAGCCATAGATTCAGTAACAATGTGGATAAAAACAGTATAACAATTCAAATGAGATTGAACAGAAATTACTTTTCACCACCTAGTGGTACATTATCAAACTACAAACAAAATGGTTTAATTTTAATAAATTTAATAAATTTAATAATAATGGTTTAATAAAAATGGTCTGACCCAGTATGGCCATTCTTATGTTCTTATGTTTAATACCATTCATATGTACTGGCGTGGCCTGAGTTACAACGGACTTATGAACATCTGCACATACAAAAAAAAATCACCTGCAACCCAAATTTGTCAATGAGTACTGTGTGATCGCTATGTTTACAGAAAAAAAGTATGACAACTTTGTTGCTTATGCTAGTGGAAGCCACTTGTAGCTAAACCTCCATCATACAGCCATAGATTCAGTAACAATGTGGATAAAAACAGTATAACAATTCAAATGAGATTGAACAGAAATTACTTTTCACCACCTAGTGGTACATTATCAAACTACAAACAAAATGGTTTAATTTTAATAAATTTAATAAATTTAATAATAATGGTTTAATAAAAATGGTCTGACCCAGTATGGCCATTCTTATGTTCTTATGTTTAATACCATTCATATGTACTGGCGTGGCCTGAGTTACAATGGACTTATGAACATCTGCACATACAAAAAAAAATCACCTGCAACCTCAGGCAGCGTCCTCCTTAGGATTAATGGGGCCCTATGCAGTACTATTAAACTGGTGCCCCTCTGCCCAACAGCAGCCTGGAAGAGGGGATGACAATTTTTAGAGATATGACTTTATCATCTCCAGTAACACATTAATGAAGTATTTTTAAAACAAATTTTAAATTAAAGACTTGTCGACTTACACAGTGAGTTTAGAAACTACCAGTATATACCTGGGGTTTGCAAATGCCTGTAAAATGGCTTCATTACCACCTGAGTGGCTCCTTCACAGGTTCAGCGTTCTCCTAATAGCTCTGGCTGGCTTTATTACTTTTAATGTAACTAGATTTTCTCTGGAGGAAGCAGAGGCATAGAACAGGGATAGGAAGAGGAGGGTGGACATCGAGAATGGTGCCTGCAATGTTCCAGTGCCCTACCCACCTGTGTATTCTGCCTATGGGTAAGGATGGCCCTGGCCTCATGGAGGCAGGCTAAAGGCACAGACAGTGGCAAGCAGCACGAGTGCAGTCCAGTGGACTACAAGGGAGCCGGGAGGCGGCTGCATGGCCAGTAGCTTGAGAGAAGTGTTGCTTTAAAGGGGAAACTGCTGCTTCTCTCTCTATATCCATGGCTGCCCTCTGCTCCTCTGGAGTCCTCCAGCCTGTGCTGCACTGCTCCCTGCCCCCTGGTGAGATGGGAGGGGGCTGCATTCAGCCTGTTGCTGGGAGGGGGGAATGGGGAATGGGGCTGGCCACAGAAGCTAGCCAGGGGATGCCCAGAAGTCTCCTTCAGAATATCCACCTACCTCCAACTAAACCTGCCTTTTCTCAAGTACCAGAATTCAAAGTTAAATAAAAACCTATTTTGACTACATTTCATTGCAAATACATAGTATTTCAACTATATTATGTATTAAATAGGCTTTTGTGGGCCAGCTTGGAATCCTACCGTTTATACAATTGTGTCTATGGAAAAATGCATTCTGTGTTCCAAACATCTGATTTACAAATTAACTTTTGGAACACTACCCATTTGTCAGTTGGGGACTTTGTGTAATAATATAAAAATGCTCCTTGATTTCTCACTCTTAACCTACAATGTTTAAGGTAGTTTATTCGACCAATTTCAGGAGTCCAGTTTGTCTTGTGCACCGAGTTTCACCTCACCTAAATGTACTTGCTTACAAAATCAGACATAAAAATACAAAAGTGCTGGAGAAGACTATTACTGAAAAATTGCTTACTTTCTCCTTTTACCGCATAATTACAAAATAAATCAACTGGAATATAACTATTGTACATTGTGTAGTATATGGAACAGTGCAAACATGTAATTGCATTAATGTTAGTTTGTACTGATTTGGCTTGTGCTTTTTTATATTACCTGTTGTTAAACAGGGCAAACATCTCAATAAGTTAATGTACTGCCTGGAAGACCCCTGTGTATCCCTAGGGCTTATGGGTATTTTGGGCTTTAGACCGATTAATCTAGGAGACTGAAATCAGCTCTAGATAAAACTCCCTTCTTGGGAAGCACATAAAGAATTGTGCTGCCAGTGTCAGGAATACTGGTATTAGAGAAGCTTGCTAGATAACAGCCATATTTCTGATGAGCGTATCTGTTTTAGAATTTTTATGTTCTTGCTCAGTTTGCTGAAGGCAAAGCAAGAATCATACCCCTAGAATGGCACAACTTGGTGATTCCGTATTTATTCATAATATTTGTTGTATCAGCTGCAATACATACTGAAGTCTC
Organism: Carettochelys insculpta; assembly: GCF_033958435.1. Taxonomy (NCBI): domain Eukaryota; kingdom Metazoa; phylum Chordata; order Testudines; family Carettochelyidae; genus Carettochelys; species Carettochelys insculpta. The sequence goes on from NC_134147.1 coordinate 801,125, forward strand.
TCCTTTGTAAGTATGACAAAATCCACAACAGCAATGTGACCACACTATGCCAGGAACCAATTTTATAGGTTGGTGATGCACGAACAGCGACACACATTCAACATCTCTCAGGATGTCAGTCAGTCAGCCTGTCCATGGAACAAGGCCGTGTGTGCACAGGAGAGCTGGGGTATGCCAAATTGTGTAATTAAAGGGACAGGCCAAGCTGTGATGCTGCCTGAGTGGGCAGGCTGTGCAGTTTCAGGGAGTGCAACAAAAATGATTAAGGGGCTGGAGCACAAGACCTATGAGGATAGGCTGAGGGATTTGGGCTTGTTTAGTTAACAGAAGAGAAGACTTAGAGGTGATTTAATAGCAGCCTTCAACTTCCTGCAGGGGAGCTCCAAAGAGGAGGGTGAGAAACTGTTCTCAGTGGTGTCAGATGGCAGAACAGGGAGTAATGGTCTGAAGTCAGAGGGAGAGGTCTAGGTTAGATATTAGGAAAAACTACTTCACCAGGCGGGTGGTGAAGCACTGGAATGCGTTGCCTAGACAGGTGGTGGAATCTCCATCTCTGGAGGTTTCAAGTGCTGGCTGGACAAGGTCCTGGCTGGGATGATTTAGTGGGGGCTGATCCTGCTTTGGGCAGGGGCCTGGACTCGATGACCTCCTGAGGTCCCCTCCTACCCTGTGAGTGTGTGTGTGTGTGGCGATATGATGTGTCACTGAGTGTGTGTGTGGCGCTATGTGTTACTGAGTGTGTGTGTGTTGGGGGGCGATATGATGTGTCACTGAGGCTACATCTACACGTGAATGCTACATCGAAATAGTTTATTTCGATGTAGCGACATCAAAATAGGCTATTTCGATGAATAACGTCTACACGTCCTCCAGGGCTGGCAACATCGACGTTCAACATCGACGTTGCACGGCACCACATCGAAATAGGTGCTGCGAGGGAACGTCTACACGCCACAGTAGCACACATCGAAATAAGGGTGCCAGGCACAGCTGCAGACAGGGTCACAGGGCAGACTCAACAGCCAGCCGCTCCCTTAAAGGGCCCCTCCCAGACACAGTTGCACTAGACACCACAAGATCCACAGAGCCGACAACTGGTTGCAGACCCTGTGCATGCAGCATGGATCCCCAGCTGCCGCAGCAGCAGCCAGAAGCCCTGGGCTAAGGGCTGCTGCACACGGTGACCATAGAGCCCCGCAGGGGCTGGAGAGAGAGCGTCTCTCAACCCCTCAGCTGATGGCCGCCATGGAGGACCCAGCAATTTCGATGTTGTGGGACGCGCAACGACTACACGGTCCCTACTTCAACGTTGAACGTCGAAGTAGGGCGCTATTCCCATCCCCTCATGGGGTTAGCGGCTTCGACGTCTCGCCGCTTAACGTCGATGTTAACATCGAAATAGCGCCCAACACGTGTAGCCATGACTGGCGCTATTTCGAAGTTAGCGCCGCTACTTCAAAGTAGCGTGCATGTGTAGACACGGCTTGAGTGTGTGTGATTTGTGTGTGTGTGGCGCTATGTTACTGTGTGTGCGCGGGGGGCCGATATGATGTGTCCCTGTGTGTGTGATTTGTGTGTGTGTGGCGCTATGTGTTACTGTGTGTGTGTGTGGCGATATGATGTGTCACTGAGTGTGTGTGTGTGGCGCTATGTGTTACTGTGTGTGTGTGTGGCGATATGATGTGTCACTGAGTGTGTGTGTGTGTGTGGCGCTATGTGTTACTCTGTGTGTGTGTGTGGCGATATGATGTGTCACTGAGTGTGTGTGTGGCGCTATGTGTTACTGTGTGTGTGGCGATATGATGTGTCACTGTGTGTGTGTGTGGCGATATGATGTGTCACTGAGTGTGTGTGTGTAGCGCTATGTGTTAGTGTGTGTGTGGCGATATGTCACTGAGTGTGTGAGGCGATATGATGTCACTGAGTGTGTGTGTGTGTGTGTGGCGATAGGATGTGTCACTGAGAGTGTGTGTGTGTGTGTCGATAGGATGTGTCACTGAGTGTGTGTGTGTGTGTGTGGCGATAGGATGTGTCACTGTGTGTGTGTGTGTGTGTGTGTGTGGCGATAGGATGTGTCACTGAATGTGTGTGTGTGTGTGTGTGGCGATATGATGTCACTGAGTGTGAGTGTGTGGCGATATGATGTGTCACTGAGTGTGTGAGTGTGTGTGTGTGGCGATAGGATGTGTCACTGAGTGTGTGTGTGTGTGTGGCGATATGATGTCACTGAGTGTGTGTGTGTGTGTGTGTGTGTGGCGATATGATGTGTCACTGAGTGTGTGAGTGTGTGTGTGTGCCGATAGGATGTGTCACTGAGTGTGTGTGTGTGTGTGTGTGTGTGTGTCGATAGGATGTGTCACTGAGTGTGTGTGTGTGTGTGTGGCGATATGATGTCACTGAGTGTGTGACGATAGGATGTGTCACTGAGTGTGTGTGTGTGTGTGGCGATAGGATGTGTCACTGAGTGTGTGTGTGTGTGTGTAGCGCTATGTGTTAGTGTGTGTGTGTGTGGCGATATGTCACTGAGTGTGTGAGTGTGTGTGTGTGGCGATATGATGTGTCACTGAGTGTGTGTGTGTGTGTAGCGCTATGTGTTAGTGTGTGTGTGTGTGGCGATAGGATGTGTCACTGAGTGTGTGTGTGTGTGTGTAGCGCTATGTGTTAGTGTGTGTGTGTGTGGCGATATGATGTGTCACTGAGTGTGTGTGTGTGTCGATAGGATGTGTCACTGAGTGTGTGTGTGTGTGTGTGTGGCGATATGATGTGTCACTGAGTGTGTGTGTGTGTGTAGCGCTATGTGTTAGTGTGTGTGTGTGTGGCGATAGGATGTGTCACTGACTACCTGGCAGGCAGCAAACGGGGGGACCTGTCACCTCTCCGCCTCCGTCAGGCAGAGCCTCAAACCCACCTCCCCATTCACCTCTCGGCTCGTGTACTGCCCGTTCCTGCCCCCCCCGGGCCTGTGCTCGCCCCGCCCCGCCCCGGGCCCATCCCCCCACCTGTCCTGCCCCGGCCCCTTCGGGCCCCGGCACCACAGGGCGCAGCCTCCGTGCCCAGGCAGTGCGGCCGCCTCGGCGAACGTTCCTGCGCATGCCCAGTGTCGCCCAGCGAGCGGCCGGTCAAGCAGGGGCGCGCGCCACGCGGGAGGGCAGTGCGCCTGCGTCAGGCCGGCCGGATATCCGCTGCGGGGCGGGGCGGGGCGGGGCCGGGCCGGGCCGGGCCGGGCGCGCGCGCGCGCGGACATGGCGGCGGAGCTGGACAGTGGCGGCGGGATGCCGGACGTCGGGGTTCAGCGGGCGGAGCTGGGCCCGCTGCTGGGGATGGCCCTGCGGTCGGGCGACTCCTGGTGAGCGGGGCCGGGCCGGGCCGGGCCGGGGGGCGCGGGGAGCTGCGGGCCTGTGCTACGGGGGACTCCGCCCTTCTGCGAGAGTGGAGCTGGCGGCTCGCTCCGGGGTCGCGCCCCCGGCTGCGGGCCGTCGCTGTGCCTGCCGGAGGGCTGCGTCACCTGCGGGGAGCCACGGGGTCGTGGGCCCTGGGGCAGGCCTCTGACGTGGGCCTGCGCCGTGCGCCCGAAACCTGCCGGCTCGGCTCGGCTCGGCTCTTCAGCCCTTCGTAGCGCTCGCGGCTCGTCAGGGCCACGTTGGGCTCTGCTGGCGGCCTGGGCCAAGACTGAGGGGCTCGGGGCGCTGGGGCGCTGCGGGTTGGGGCGGGAGTTAAAGGCTCTGTCTGGGAGTCCGTGTCTAGGAGGGGTGGACAAAAAGCGTCTGGTACAGAGCAGGGGGCTCCCCCGCTGGGGCTGCGAGGAACGCAGAGGGGACCTCGGGGCGAGCGGGATGGGCGTGGGGTGTGGGAGGGAGTTCGGGTAAAGGAGTGGGAGCGAGATGGGCTCTGGGCAGGAGTTAGGACGCAAGGGCGGAGGTGCCCTGGACGGGGCGGAGGTGCAGATTCTGGTCAGGAGTTCAGGTGTGTAGGAGGGGCAGTGGGTGGGGTAGGAATGTTGTGTTCTGGTCTGAAGGCTGGAGCAGGAGGTGGTGGTGCGGGTTGCACCATTAGCAAAAACTTGTAATGTAAACCTGGTATTTGTCTCGTTGTGGAAACTTTATTCTTTTGAGCAAGTTGAGGGTGCAGGGAGAGAAAAATGAAATAAAATTGTAGAATCTACAGTGTGCAAAAGCCAATTATTTCCTTTCTGAAAGAGAATTTGTAGTCTAAATGAGAAATTTCTGTTGGTATCTTTTTCCATTTGGGAAGTTCAAACATGTCCTTAATTCTGTGTTGTCATTTTAATCTCTTTAACATTTTTAACTTAACTTTTTTTAAAAATAATTTGTGCTTTGTTCCCACAGCAATGCATTTTCATCTTGTGTACTGAATATAGCACTTAGAGCATAGGAAGCACTTTTCAGACAAATATGAGATACCTGATCTCAGACAAATATGAGATACCTTGCCCTTATATTTCAGCCCAATATTGACTTCAGTGGGAGTTTGGTGTGTACTAGAAGAGCATGTTTAGGCCTTTGGTTCAGAGCACCAACGATGAAACCATAGTTGCCTTCCAAACTTGTTAAACACAACCACAAGCTTTGAGTGACAGAACAAAAATAATTGGTTTCTCATTAATCTCCCTCATCTACTTTATGTAAAATTTATAGTGGTGTTAATGGGGTGTGGGTGGGAACCACAACAAACATTAGACAAATGTAAGGTGATAGTTTATTTACAAGGTATTTCGTGAAATAGCGCATTTTCTCAGTGATTCTCAAAGTAATACTGCCTGCCATTATTAATTACCATCAAAGATTACAAACAGAGGATCTGAGACAGAGAGCAGTTAAGAACTAGGTGTTCAAAAGGGTGTGCTCATTTGGACTTTCTTGATTTTTGGGTGGCTTACCTACTGGTGCTGCAGATCAGAAGCTCGCACAGAAGCTAGTTGGAATTATTAGTCTTCAGCATCCCCAAAAAACAGGCAATAGATGACTCAGGATGACCAATAAAAACTGAGGCCCTTCCAAGTTTGTGGACATTTGACATTTGCCTGAATGATTTCCCCAAAGTTGCAAGGCTGGGAACTGCACTCTGTTGACCTAACTACTTAACTGGTTGCCTAGTCAAGTCAGTAGGTCATTCTCCTGTTCCTGTGATAAAATGCTTATTAGTTTTTCAGGATACAGTTCACCACCACTCCCGAGGCCCATTTCCCACCCCCATCGTGCCCCTCCCAGAGCTCCTGCCTTCTTATCCATCCTTTTTTCCTGAGTGGCAAGCCCTTGGCCAACATGTCTGTGGTGTCCCGAATTATTCTAGCCAGTCCATGCCACTGCAAGTGCTCTGAGACAAGCTACTGCTGCCATTTCAGCAGCCAGTGACAGGTAGAATCATAGACTCCTAGGGCTGGAAGGGATGTCAGGAGGCCATCTAATCCAGCGCCCTGCCTAATGCAGGATCAACGCCAGCTAAATCATCCCAGCCAGGACTTTGTCAAGCTGGGACTTAAAAACCTGTAGGGATGGAGATTTCGCCACCTCTCTAGGTAACACATTCCAGTGCTTCACCACCCTCTTGGTGAAATACTTTTTCCTAATGTCCAATCCACACCTCCCCCCTCTGTAACTTGAGACCATTGCCCTTGTTCTGCCATACAGCAGCACTGAGAACAGCCTCTCTCCATTCTTTTTAGAGCCACCATTCAGGAAGTTGAAGGCTGCTATCAAATTGCCCTTCACTCTTCTGTTCTGCAAACTAAATAAGCCCAAATCCCTTAGCCTCTCCTCATAGGTCATGTGCTCCAGCCCCCTAATCATTTTAGTTGCCCTCCAGTAAAGGTTGGTTACAAGGCAGTGTGTGACTTGGCTGGCAAGCAGCATTACACAGAGCAGGACAGGCATTCTGGCCAGCCTTGCAGTTCTGGTCTGCAGTGTTGATAGGCCTCCCAGTCATGAATATAATCTTCCACCCTATGCAGCTGGGTTGCCTTAGCCTAGCAGTGGTTCCCAGCCTTTTTGAGATGGCACCCCATTTTGACAATTCAGCCAGACTTTGTGACCCAAGGCAATTCAAAACAGGGAGAAGGGAAGAAGGGGAGTTTCTTCCCTGGGGAAAAAGATTATATATCTTGATTTGCTGCCCCACCCCAGGCTTAAACCCCTTGCATCCCCCCTTACTTCACATGAGTGCTGCCGCTGCCCCTGGCTTCTCCTTCACTGGGCTGTTGCCGTTCCCTTCCCTCACCTGCAGCACGGGCAGTCCCCTGCCCTGTTGTGCTGCAATGGGACTGCTGGCTGTTAAGCCAATTAAATTGAGTTCCATTTCAGTGTGGCAGGGCAGGGGCTGGGAGTCAGAGGAGTGAGTGGCAGCAGTGGCGGGAGCTGCAAATGGCTCCGAGCCACTCAGCCAGTGACTGTTACCAAATCTAAGGGTGACCCATGTTTGGATCCTGACCCATAGGTTGGGAATCCCTGGCCTAGAGTGACCTCTGCTCCCAGGCTTTTCTTAGCTGCATGGATTCCTATGCACCTGCACTAGCTCTTCCTCCTCCAGGGAGAGAGGTGTAATAGTATGCGCTCTGGCTGGTACAAACTGAAAAATGCTCCTGACATCTTGCTGTTCAAACTTTGTTCCAGGTATTTGATTGACAGTCGATGGTTCAAACAGTGGAAGAAGTATGTGGGTTTTGACAGCTGGGACATGTACAATGTGGGAGAGCCTAATCTGTTTCCTGGACCCATCGACAACTCTGGACTCTTTGCAGGTAAAGCATGCGCAGCTCGGGTGCACTGAATGCCTGGGTTTGTTTCTGGTAGGGCAGGAGAATCCAGGAGCTTTTAACGGTTTTGAAAGTGTGTCCTTTAGCTCCTGCAGGTCTTTTCAGTCTGATGGTATAATTTAGCTTCTCGTCTCATTGCCTGCCCTCACAAAAGCAAAATCTGCTAACTTTTCTCAGGGGCACAGCATAGTCCAGAGGGCGCATGAAATAGTGGAATATCAATACACCTATGCCTCAGTTTACAAACTTTGATTTATGAATTTTTGATACCACAAACAATGTAAATTTATAACTGTTTTTCAATTTTACAAACATTTTCTCTACAAAGAAGAAGCAACATTCGTCTGATTGTCCGCTTCGTAAGTAAGTAAAGTGGAGGAATACAGCAGTATGCAGCGCAAGGCTGACTCATTTCCCTTAGCCACCCAGCTGGATCGCATGCTATGTTGTGTTTGTGTCATCTTGACTGTGGGTGATATTAACCTTCAGATATCTTTATTTGTGATCATCATGGGTCCTAGACATGAAGAAGTTTCTTCAGGAGCTGTCATTAAGGGCAAGAAACCAAGGAAAGCAAAATTCGTGGCTACCAAACTTGAAGTTAATAAAAGAATTGTAGAGGGCCAGCAATCGAAAGACATGTTTGGCAGTGAACTTGGTGCCATCAACAGTGTGTACGATCGCTGTGCAGAAACAAAAGATGGCAGAAATGTATTTTGGTGGAGCTGAAAGTTGCATTGAATAACAAAGGCCAGGGATGCAATAATGGGTAAACATGAAAGACTTTAATATATTGGATTGACAGCCCTTGAATGCAGCATGCCCTTAGGGCTTACTCCCTCATGATGAGGAAGCTCGTCGTTGTTTGAAGACCTGAAGAAGAAAGCCGAGGAAGAGAGGCAAGTTGGGGATGCCATGCCAAAGTAACGTTCAAGCAAGTCATGGCTGGTTTGAGTGCTGTAAAATGTGTTCACGTTTTTGTAGTCTGTGTTACATGCAAAGCAGCATGTGCTGATATTCAGGCAGCTAACATTTCCCCAGCCGCACTGCAACGAATAATTAATAAAGGTTGATGTGCTCCAAAACACATCTTTAATGTTGATGAAATGGGGCTTTTCTGGAAAAGAATGCCTTTGCCAACATTTATTTCAAGGGAAATAACAAAAGGAACAGGTTTCAAGGCCTCGAAGGATTGACTGAGATTGTTGGTGGAAATTTGGAAGATGTGAAATTGAAGCCTCTCCTTGTTTACCATTTGGAATATCTGAGGGCACTTAAGGCTTACACAAAGCATTACTCTAGACTTGAGGTCTAGCATTCTAATCAAAAGGCATGCTTTTGGTGATTACATAACAAGCTACCTTTCATCATTCATCTCTGAATATTGTACAGAAAATAATCTGGATAATAAATGGCTACAGATCGTTGATAATGCTCATGGTCACCCTACCAGTGTGAACAACAAGAAGTCCTGTGGCACCTGATAGACTAACAGATATTTCGGAGCATAAGCTTTCGTGGGCAAAGACCCGCTTTGTCGATGCGTCGGATTCGTCATGCATCTGATGGAGCAGGACTTTGCCCACGAAAGCTGATGCTCCAAAATACATTAGTCTGTAAGGTGCCACAGGACTTCTTGCTGTTCTCAAAGATACAGACTAACACGGCGACCTCTCTGATACCTATCAGTGTGGAAGACTATGGCGATAACGTTCATGTGCTCTTTTAGCCTCCAAATACGACTTCCATCCTTCAACCAATGGATCAAGGCATCATTGCTACATTTTAAGCTTACTGTGTGCAAGTGGTGATGAGGTATGTGCATCAGATGGAGAAGACAAACCAACAATCAAGCAGTTGTGGAAGAACTACAATGTCAAGATGGCTGTAGAAAATATCGCAATTGCATGGAATAAAATAACTCAAAGTATCCTTAATGGTGTTTTGAAAAAGCTGTTGCTGAAATGTCATGATTTCCGTGGCTTTGAGGGTGAAGCAAAGGACTTTCAAATTCTATTGGGCAACTGGCAACTCAAGCATGATTCAGTGAAGTAGACACACATGATGAATCAAGACCTGTTGTTGTCACAGGGTGGAAAAATTGACCAACAAAGAATTAATTCAGCTGCCTGAAGAAAGGTGAACAGAAGAGGAGGAAGAATTGGATGAACCACAAAAAATGCTGGGCACTAAACCACTCCCCTCAGTGCGTTGGAGGCGGCTACACAAATTCTCTGACAATGACCCAAACTTAGAATGGAGTTCAGCATACAAGCGACAAATTCATGAAGCCATTTGATGCTGTGAGGAGTTGTATGACAGCAAAAAGAGGGCTGCAGAACAAACTTAAATTCTGTAATTTTTTTCAACCTTTAACCTCATTGCCTCTGTCTGAACCCTCATCACCATTAGCTGGTCCTCAACCTCAGAAGCTGAAGATAACACCTCAATCAAGGAGGTTGAAGTCACTGGAGAGCTGTTTGCAATGATAACGCAGATGGTCCCATGAAACTCCTGTCAACACCACCTTCTTCACCAGTATGTAAGAACTGAGTAATGGCTATAAATGTAATAAAACAACAAAATAGCACCGTTCTTATTTTTATGATTATATAATTTTGGAACGTTTTTTGGTGGGGAGAGTCAGTAACCATTAAGAATTTTTTACATCGAGATTAATGGACTTTCATTTTCAATTTATGAATTTTCACCTTACAATTTTCATGAAACAAATTACTTCCGTAAATTGAGGGATAGGTGAAATGTGTTTGACTACACCGGGCTGTTGTGGTGATGTGCCAGATTTAGAATTTTCAGGCTGTAAATGGTTGAGTGAAGTAAGGCTGAATAATTTTTCTAAGAAGGCTGGAAACAGTATCTTTATCCACCATTTCTCCACACCTTAGCCTGCAGCTGCTTCCTTCCCTCCCACACACCCTCTGCCATGAAATTGTCTGTATCTGAAGACAGTCAACTTTATTGTAAATAGAAACTGATATAGAAAAATCTTCAAATGTTGCACCTGGAAGCCAAAATGTTTGTCTAATTTGAGTTTCAATAGCTGTGTGAGTTTGAATGAACTCCTAGCCTGATATGGAATTCTGACAACTCTAGGAAACTTTATTTTCAGAGTTAATGTTTGGGAAAAATGAACAGAATATTATGCTGTAAAATTCTGTGTTCCCTAGTACCAGACCTAGGCTGGTGTGTCTGGTGCAGGGGGTAAGAGGCTTTTCAATTCTGGCTGATCTTTTCAGTCAGGTGATACGATGCGCTCTTTATGTTCTTGCACCTGTGATGGTACTTTTAAATGTCTGACACCATAGCATGGAATGTGAAATGTCCTACTTTGGAGTCACTCTTAGTGCTTCTTTGTCAATTGACTGGCACGAAGATTAGTCTGGCAGGCGCCTTACCAGGCTATTTGCAAGATATACCTGTTCTCCGCTGGATCTAGGAAAGAGACTTGTGATTCTCCTGTGTGTCAGTGCCTCAGACCTTTATGGAACAGCAGTCTCTTCCACCAAAGGACTGCAAGTTTGGATTTCTCTCCTTGAAGTTCACTGGTGAATTCTTCTGGGAGAAACTCAATTCTAAACTTCTGTGAATTTGTGATGGTTTTTAAGTGCTAAGTTTGATGTGACTCACAAACCAGTTCTCCTGGATCTGTGTCTGGGACTTAGTTAACTTCTTGCTGTGTCTTGTTAAGTGCTTGAGGAAATGCAAATACTAAAAATTATTAAAAAAATTAAGCCAATGGCTGAGTAGAAACCAGTGGTAACACTGCTTCAGTTCTTCATTGCCTGCTTGGTCGTCTATAGGTATATGGTGCGAATAATTTTTGTGGTAGTGAAAATTATGTAATTTTTGTCTTACTGTTACAAACTTTTTTTGCCATAAAAAAATTAGTTTCTGAGGTACTGCCTTCTCCCCAAATACTTCCAAAATATGAGACTTGAAAATACAAACCTGGGAGTATTGAAAAGGGGAGGGAGGAGCAGGAAATATTCAGTCTGTCTCCCTCAGTTTAGTGTGTGGTGTTTTTTTTTGGTTTTTTTTTGTTTTTTTGTTTTTTTTGGACCATCTTAGTACTTTATTGCCTTTTCCTCAGTCTCCTAACTCTGTGTGATCTCATCCAAACTACAAGTGTTGGAGACATCAGTGGTGCTGTACAGAGGATGGTAAAGTTTTGTTGGAGTGCGTGAATTGGAATCCTGCACTGGAGATTGGGAAAGGTACTTCATTATTCCCAGTTCTTCTTGGCATCATCCCTGCAGGGAAAGATCTGGTTATGCATTGTAGGTTTTAGAACAGGTTGAAAGCTTAGCTTTGCATGGAAATGTTAACAACTTTAATTATGGTCCAACTAGCAGCTGCTTCATAATAAATCTGCAAATTTTCAAATTCCTCAGCTTATCTAATTACCAGTTTTGTGGAGTCACGCATGATGCTTGGGAGGGGCGTACATGGTGTCATGAATGAGTAGAGAAAAGGTTAATCTCTTCCAGAAGTAACTTAAGCCCTGATGAGCCAATGGGAGCGGAATAACTTTTTTGAACTGAGAACAGTTGCAGTTTCTGGAACTTTTTGTCTGTGGGATGGTAGAGAGAAAGATGGAGGGAGGAGATGACTCCCAGGCAGTTGGAATGAAAATCATAAATATCCTGATGGTCTCAAAATCAGCCATAAAGGTGTGTAGTTAGATGAGATCAGGCTATGGTTATTCTGAATTTGGTTGGACTGCCATCTCTGTTCTCTCGTTGTCTTGTTTTGTTGTTTGGCTGCTCTTTTTCTTTTCTTTTTTTTTGTTGTCTGACTTGAAATTTTTCCCCTGTAACTTCTAAGCTGAATCCCAGGGAAATATTTTTTTTCTCTGCATGCAACCCACGATTTATTTTTCTCTTGTTTTGTGAATAAATCAGTTTGTAAGCAATTGATCCGATCCTGTGTCCTAAGAAGAGTCTGTGTCTTCGACCAAACAGTCAGCTACTAAATTAGTTTTGTTGTCTGAGCGCTCTCTCTAGAGGGAGGGTTAAGAGCTTGGGGTGCCCCTAGGGAGGTAATCCCAGGTGTATCTACCTGGGTTAAGGGGGCTTTTGTTCTACCTGGGTGGTGGCAGTCTACTTTTCAGGGTCCAAGGGATCTGTAACCTTGTTAAGTTTTCAAATAAAGCCTATGAATAGGCCAGGTGTCTTTGTTTTTGTGGGCCCCTACTTTCTGCACTCAGTCTCAGTGGGGAAGGAGGCCTGACACATGGTCACATGCCCCTTGTTAAATGGCTGAGAGGGCCTGGTGGCAGAGCTGGAATTGAAGCTGTGGGGCCAGAGCCTTTCCTCTCCTGGTTTTAGCCATGCTGTACGCTGCGTGGTGCATTGCAGGGGCTGCATTCTCTCAGGCAGCTGCTGTGCTATACTGGGCAGTGTGGCTCATGCTGCCTGGGAGATTGCCTAAAGGAAGGCAACGTGCTCCCCCCACAGGCAATGCCTCAAGCGGAGGTGACGGGAAGAGTGCAGGAGGTCCTGGGCTGGAGCCGGGCACAAGTGTGTGTGTGTGTGTGTGTTGCCTCATCCCAGCTGGTGCCTTCTTTGCCCCTCCCACTAGTTGCCCCTGTTTAGAATCAGAGAAATACAGGACTGAAAGAGACCTCCACAGGTCAGGCTACTGTGCTGAGGCCTGGCCAAGTGTGCCTATGTCATCAATGTGTTTTCATTAATGTGCATTTAAAAGCCTCCAGCAATGAAGATACTTCCTTGGACAGCTATTTCAGAGCTGAACTACCCTTAGTTAGAAAGTGTTTCCTAATCTTTAACATAAATCTCATGTCCTGCTGACTAAACCCATTACTTCATGTCCTCCCTTCAATGGACATGGAGAGCAATTGACCACCATTTTCTTTTTAACAGCCCTTATCGCATTTGAAGACTGTCAGGTCACAACTCAGTCTTCTTTTTTAAAGAATAAACATGACCTGCCTCGTTTTTGTAAACACCCCCTGCCCTGCCAGACACCCTTTGTTCCCACCCTGCTAGCCAGGCACCCCAAACGTAGCAGGTGACGAGCCGCCTCTGCTGCTGCCACCTGCTCGTCCCGCCAAGTGATGGGGCACGTGCGCAGCAGGGCGGAGGGTGCTCCAGGCATGTAGCTCTAGTGAGCTGATTGGCCACACAATGGAGTCCAGTTTGCCATATATGTTGAACGGACAGCATGTTGGACACTGCGGCTTTAAATGGCAGCCAGATCCTGAGAGACAATGCCAAGCTGGGGTAATCAGAGTAATTTAAATAAGTGGCTTAAATCATCCAGTGGAAAGCCTCCATTTAAATCTGTTTTAATTAACTTTTCCATTTATACTTCAGCTGTTTTCTGAGACTGAGAGGAAGAAGGCTATTGAAAGATGATCCTGTTTTGCTCAGGCTGATGTAATGAATTAATAGCGTTTGTCCTGAAATTCTACCTTCTATAGCTGTCAGTATGAAGCTTCACCATGGTGACTCCGAAAGAGCCCCTTTCCCAAGGTGCAGAGTGTCTTGTGCCCCTTGTTTGCTTTAGTTCATAGGTTGCCCTCGTTATTTAGGCTTACAGTGCACAAATGCCTCACAAACATGAGTGCTAATAAAAAGCCTGCCCCTGTGTACATTGCCTGAGTTTTTGTGCTACAACCTTTGGCCTGTGCTACTGTAATGTTAACTGTCCCTTGCAGTTTCTTGTTATTGGTGAGTGAGGAATGGCTGAAGCAGCAGAGAGATGTATGGTATGCTGCTAGTGGGAATTATCAGCCAGTGCTCCTCTTGATGTAGGCATAGACCTGCTTCCCAAACCCCTTAGCCATCTTCCATGTCTGACAGGACATGTATTAACTCCCTCGTCTGTCACCCTCAGGACCTGAGTGCTCCTGAAAGAGGGGATTTGCTGGGCCAGGGGAGGTCAGGTCTCCTGGCTGCTCCAGAGTGAGGGGGACTGCCAGCCTGCTGGCTGGGATCCCCTCCTGGTGGCTACCAGCCCGCTGCCCTGAGGGTGCCTGGGAGCTTTCATTCCAGCTCCCTGCAACTGGGCTGCCAGCCAGAGCGTGCTGCAGGGCTGCCTGACTCCTTGATGGGGCACCCCACCACAGGGCTGCAGGCATCTCCTCCCCAGTTGGGTTTTCAACTACCACAGGGATGCTGGTGGGGTCCGTGCCCCAGCTGGCTTCCCGCCGGGTTCCCCTACTCCAGCTGCATTCTCTGCTGCTGAGGGGCTGCTGGCAGAGCTTCATGACCCAGCAGGGCTCCCCTGCACCATCTATGTTCCCCCACTACCATGGTAATGCGGCAGGTTCCATGTCCCAGCTGGGCTTTCCAGCTGGCTCTCTACTGTGGGGCACTCTCAGCCTGGGCTCCCCAGCCATCTCCCTGCTGCAGAGATCCTGGTGTGAGTTCTGACCCCGGCTGGGCTCCCTTCATTGGTGCTCCTGGACCCACCTTCTTAGCCTGGGGCTGCCGGCCATGGGGCTCCCTGCTGCCAAAAGAACTCTGCTGCGTTAATGCAGCTGGAGCATCTCTCCAGGAACAATCTGGTCCAGCGACATCTGTGGTCCTGCCGGACAAGTGATTTTCAACCTGTACAAGCCCTGTTATTAGCCAGCATTCAAAGGGTTAAGGACGTTTTGATTTGCATGTCTTGGAGATATTATGTTTTGCAGAATGTATGGAATACCTTTAAACCAGTAACATCTACTCTGTCCCTCTTCTCACATCTCGCTGTTTCCTCCCCTCTTTTGTTAGATCCAGAAACGCAGACCTTAAAAGAACACCTCATTGATGAGCTGGACTATGTGTTGGTTCCCACTGAAGCCTGGAACAAGCTAGTGAACTGGTATGGCTGTGTAGAGGGCCAGCAACCTATTGTAAGAAAAGTAAGTGTACGTGAATCTGAGATTCCTCTTTCAAAATCTGCCAGACAGTTTAGTCTCCTTCCTGCTCTCAAGTAATGAAGGTTTGTGGGGAAAACCCCTCCTGCACACTGAACCCTGAAACGCCCTCCGTATTTGATCCCACCCAGGGCCCCCAGAAGTGTTAATCTGGCCTGGGGGATTTCTGAACCTCAGCCCTCCGTTCTCTGCTCTCCTGTGCATACTAAGACTTGTATCTCTGCCATGCCAACACTCCTAGATAGTAATGATCTCAGAGGTGACATGACTAGGTGACACCCTTTCTGTTCAGCTAGTTTGTATGTAGTAGTTTCATTAGTTGCAGGAGAGTAGACTGTACAGGTAATAGCAACGAAGGGTCCTGTGGCACCTTATAGACTAACAGAAAAGTTTAGAGCATGAGCTTTCGTGAGTTAACTCACTTCTTCAGATGCTGGACTAACACAGCTACCCCTCTGATACTTGCACAGGTAATGGATCACTTTGCCCAGATGCTCACCTATGCATTTGCACAACACAAGAGCAATTTCTCATTACTCCCTGCACCTCCTGATCAACATGACCAGCATGCAAAAATATCAAACTTTCTCTGAAGCCTAGCATATTAGAGTCAGAGTGAAGTGATTGGAAACAGCTGCACAGTGGTTGAGCACTTTTCATTTACAGCATCACCAGGTTCAGTCATGGCTCAGCTCCCTGGTCAGTTGTCCGATTTTTAACTTAATTTGTTTTTGGCTCTTTCACATGTGACTTTATGAATCTCATGTGCTGTGTGACAGCATGGGCTTTCAGCTACCAGTAAAACTAAATATCTGGCTTCAACTCTCTGCATGTAAACTGGTCAGGTGTCATCTGGATCTCATTTCCACAAGATACCATTGGGCCTAAGTACTTATTTGGACTCAAGGTTTAGACATATGTGATTAGTAACACTGGGTAGCGTAAAGAATTAGGAGATAAATCATGCTTCAGGGTACATATCTAGACGACTAGCTGAAACCATTCCTTCTTCCTTTCATGCAGCTTATTCCATAATTTTCCAAAATAGGAATTTTTTTTTGCGCCATCCTTTGAGGGGTCCAGTATTTGCTATTGTCATATGTTTGCATAGCGCCTAGATGAACTATTGGTCTGATTTGGGCAATAGTGGACTAGATGATGAGGTGCTCATTCTTTTGATATCAGAAATCAGGCTGTGGGACTCCATGTTAAAAGATGCTGTTAAACTAGTGAAGAGGTTTTATAACTCAACAGCCCCCATTGTCATTCACACTTGGGAAATTTGCACGCGTGAAGTTTAAGTCTGCACTTCATTCTCAATAAAGCGATGATGTATGCTTTCTTTAGGTTCTTACCCAATACCACAGGCTAAGTTTCTGTTTACAGAAAATCTTTACTAGAAATGAGTTTGCTGTTTACTACATAACTGCTTTTATCTGGCATCTTTAAGCTGTTACGTTAGAGAGTAGTTTTATTTGGTGTCTGCTGTAATAGGAATCCATTATTTGAACTGAAATTTAAAAAAAAAATTGTCTTCCATCTTTGAACCACTTCCTTTTGCAAATGCTCAGTTTGCAATATTCTTGCACTAACAGTGGTGGTTAACAAGGCATGTGGGAACAAATAATTCTGGCTAGGTCTACAGGATGGGTGGCTCTGTTTTGGACAGTAGTGCCTTAGTTAAGGATTTGAGGCTCATTGTGGAAAATTAAGTTGATGTGAGCTCTTGGTGCTGTGGTGACCAAAAGGTTAGCATGATCCCTTTGATGTATGAAAAGAGGACTATTAAGTAGAAGTAGGGAAGTGATCTTGTGGCTACTCACAGCATTGGTAGTATCACCACCCACACTTCCAGGAGGGTTTGGAAAAACTGGAGAGTTCAGTGGAGCGCCCATAAAAATGATCCAGTGACGGGAACACAAGCCTTTACAATATAGGGTTGGAGGAGCTCAGTTTCAGTAGCTTAGTGATGAGAAGGTTAAGTGCTGTCCTGATCACGGTGTGCAAGCGTGAACATGTGGTAAGTATTTTTGATGGGTCAGGACTTTTTAATCTTGCTGCCAGAGATGTAATAAGGTGGTCTGAAGATGAATCTCTGGAGAAACTGAACTCTGAAGGATAGTGTTTCCTAGCAGTGAGGCTGATTCAACAGTGAAATAGTTCAGGTAGGGAGGTGGCAGACATGCCTTTCCTTGGAACCTTTATAGCCAAAGTCTTTCAGAAAGAGATCTAAGCTTTAATCTGGTTTGTGAGAGAGCTTCAGAGGTCTGTGTGTGGTGGGGCAGGGGGGGTGGGCTGGGTTGTGATATGCCTGTATGGCTTGAGAATTTGAATTGTGGGTCCCCCTTTCATTCCCTTTCCATATGGACCTTGGGGAGGACAGAATTGGTCATGTTGCCTTCAGCACTACCATAACACTTGAAGCTTGGCATGACAGTGACTACAATCTAACCTCATGCTGTATGGCTTCAGCCATTCACCTATAGGTATCATAAAGGAGTTTTTCCCTGATGGATGCTTGTAATCCCTCCCCTGTCGCCAAATCATCAGCAGTTGGCCATAGCTTGAGATGGGACAGTGGCTAGGATGGATCGGTGCTCTCAGATGGTCCAGAGAATTCCATCTTGGATGTCTGGTTGCTGTGTCTTGCGCACGTGCTTAGGTAAACTGATGCCTAGATTAGTCAGGAATGAATTTTCCCTCATGTCAGGTTGGCTGGAACTTCTTAGCATTTTCGTCTTTGCAGCGTGGTATGCCTGGTAGGATCATATTTCGCCTAATCAGCTCATTGCTCCCTGAAGTCAGTGGGCTGTAAAGAGGGATATGGGTAAAGTTTAAGGGCCTTAAAATAAGCGGGCAGTCAGAATAGGCAGTTGTTGGTCCCCACTGGGCTTAAATGCTAAGATTATATCTTCCCCTCCCTCACTCTCTCCACTGCCACCATCTCCCCCTCCCTTCTTGTTTCCCACAAGATTTACCTTGTCTGAGGTATGTGATGTACATCAGTGCCAGCCATTGCATTGTCATCTCCTGCCCTTGGGCTCCTAGTCCTTCCCAAGACCAGGCTCTCGTCGAACACAGCTTGTGCATCCACTCTGTGATCTGACGACTTCTCTTGCCACTTCTCTCACCCTTGATCTAGGTCACACAACAGATGAGGGCTGAGCTGGGATTAAATTTGTGAATTTCCAGCACCCTGCAGTAGTATCTGACTACTAGATAAGTGTTCATTTCCCCCCTCCCCAATTTAAACCTGTAACCCACTCCTTAAGCACCCAGTCCAGGCTGTAGAGGGTCCTTATAAAATGATTATCTCACTATGTGGGTGTTCAGTATTGTCCGCTTCACAGGGAGCCTTT
The DNA here is from genome assembly GCF_033958435.1 of Carettochelys insculpta. Classification (NCBI taxonomy): domain Eukaryota; kingdom Metazoa; phylum Chordata; order Testudines; family Carettochelyidae; genus Carettochelys; species Carettochelys insculpta. Next base: position 819,159 of record NC_134147.1, read on the forward strand.
TGTTTCATAGGTGGTGGAGTATGGTCTGTTTGTGAAGCACTGTAAAGTAGAAGTTTATCTCCTGGAACTGAAGCTGTGTGAAAATAGCGATCCTGACACTGTGCTGACCTGTCACTTCAGCAAAGCAGACCCCATCAGTAAGTAGCAGAGTGATACTGCAGCTTTGGCTCCTGTAAGGAACGGTGACAAACACTGCATTTATTAGCAGTAAGTGGGGTTAGAGCCCTTCAGCCTATTGGTATCAGATCACCAGTCTTGAGGTTGGGTTGCCTCTGACCTGCTCCTGCGTTTCAGCTCCATGTGAGGGTGGCTGCATGCCTCACTCCGGCAGCTGCCACCATCACCTCACTAGGCTCAGTGTGTGCTACAGAGTGAGTGTGGTGCCACCACTCCTCAGCGCCTCTTGCTCTGAGCACGCGTGTACAGTGCAGTTGGGGCATCTGGAAGTGGGGAAGGCTGTCATTGCCACCACCCCAAACCAACCTTGTGGGCTGGAGGCAGTGCTGGATCTGTCTAGGGTGAGAGAGGAGGGAAGGGTCATTTCAGGGTGGAAAAACTGCCTGACCTTTGAGGCCAGGGGAGCTGGGGTGGGCTGAAAAGGTCTGCTGAAGGCTCACTCTAAATGAAGGAGAAGGTGGGGTTAAGGGGTAGGCAGAGCTTATTGTGTTCTCTCTACTTCCCTGGCAAATGGCCACACCAGTATTTTAAGCAGTTCTGTGTCTAAATGTTTCCAGCACTTTTTCATTCTGATGCGGCTGTGGCTCTTTGGGCTTTATGTGCTGGAATATTTTAGTCATGATTCCTTCAGCATCCCTTGCTTGCTCATCTTATTCGAGGCTGGATTGTGTACCTTGCATCATTTAATCCCTTCCCCATTTTATGATTCTTTATGTGGACTGATGTGATCCATAGGTGTGGTTGACTGGTGGTTGCTATAATATGACCTTTTAGTATCTAAGCACACTTCCTATTTGATCTCCAAAATCCGGCTGTGTATAGCATGTCAGAAAAGATATATATTGGACAAGCTTCTCAAGCTTGCTCCCAGCCCAGCCAAAAAGGAAGTTTCTGGCAGACAAGTGTATATAAAACTGGATTTCAAGACAAATATTTTATGGCTGGAGCATTGATAAAATGGGGACATGTGTCTTTAATGTATGTCTGGTTAGTTCTTTCAGAAATATTTAAGCATTTCTTAAGTTCATTAAGTTTTCTTCCATAAACAGCTGTCATTGAAAAGAAAATGCGACAGCTGTTTAATATCCCCAGTGAGAAGGAAACTAGATTATGGAGCAGATATATGAGTAATGCTGATGAGCAGGTCAGCAACCTGGACAGCACAGTGCAAGATGCTGGGATCTATCATGGTCAGGTAAGAGGCTCAACATTCCTTAATCATGATATTGAAGTGTCCTCTAGGCCAACACCTGTTTTTCTTTGGGCTTGTTTATTAAAATGTTTGCTGTACCGGGCACAGGAAGAGAATCTGTCTGTAAATAGACCCTGCAGTGGAAGTATTATATACATTTAACAGAATATAAAGTATGTTAAATATTCAGAGAATATTCTATAAAACCATTAGACATTTCTGTTAGGAGGGGTCTGGTCATTTTTCAGAACATGTAAAACAAGTTCGCTTTTGTCTTGCCCTACAAACTGCGTTCCCTCTTCAGGTGCTGTTAATAGAAGTGAAGAATGACGACGGAACATGGCCTAAGCAGTCTCCTCCTCCAGCAAAGTAAGCAGCCTCCCTGTTCCTGTCTTCTCAGTTCTGTTTCACTATCTTGCTCAGCTCTTGGCTTCCAGTGACGAGTTGCCTCATAGTGAAGCATCTTAAAGGGACTGATGATAGTAATTCCTTTACAGAGGAGAGTTTAGCGTGTTCTGGTTAGCTGAACGTTGCACTAAAAGCAAGAATTCCCCAGTTCTAGCTCAGGCCCTGTCAGTGACTGTGTGGTCTTGGGCCTTAAAAGGGGGTTGGCAATGAAGTTTGGTCTCAAATAGGCAATGCGAGGAGTAATAAACTCATGCCTGTACCGTGCTAGGTACTATCTGTGGTAAGCTTTATTTTTTAAGATTTAAAACATACCTTATGCTTCATCAGTTGTATTTACATTTTAAAGTAAATGCAGACTCAGGGCATGTCCTTGCTTAAAAAGCTGCATCAACACAGCTGTGCTGCTCTAGCACATTAGTGAAGACTCTCTGTGCTAATGGGGGAGAGCAGTCTCATCAGCATATGTACCTCACTGAGAGGCAGTAACAGCGCTTCAGCTGACGTAGCACTGTCTGCACTAGGAATGAGGTTGGCATAACTGTCACACAGAGGTACAGATTTTTCTGTAGTGTTGACCAGTCCTAAATGTTACTGCGCACTGCATATTGAAAGTACCTGTGCAGTGGTGGTAAAAAGTCATACAATACATAATGGCATGACAGAGATACTAATGTTGAGTATTCTCTTATTCCATTCTCTGCTCAATTCTAGTCATCTCCTGTCAAAAAGAATATAATAGAAATGGCTAAGGTCCAGAGAACAGCAGCCAATAGCTGCGTCTACACGTGCACGCTACTTCGAAGTAGCGGCAGTAACTTCGAAATAGCGCCCGTCGCGGCTACACGTGTTGGGCGCTATTTCGAAGTTGAAATCGACGTTAGGCGGCGAGACGTCGAAGTCGCTAACCCCATGAGGGGATGGGAATAGCGCCCTACTTCGACGTTCAACATCGAAGTAGGGACGTGTAGACGATCCGCGTCCCGCAACATCGAAATAGCGGGGTCCTCCATGGCGGCCATCAGCTGGGGGGTTGAGAGATACTCTCTCTCCAGCCCTTGCGGGGCTCTGTGGTCACCGTGTGCAGCAGCCCTTAGCCCAGGGCTTCTGGCTGCTGCTGCTGCAGCTGGGGGTCCGTGCTGCATATACAGGGTCTGCAACTAGTTGTTGGCTCTGTGTATCTTGCACTGTTTAATGAAAGTGTGTCTGGGAGGGGCCCTTTAAGGGAGCGACTTGCTGTTGAGTCCGCCCCGTGACCCTGTCTGCAGCTGTGCCTGGCTCCCTTATTTCAATGTGTGCTACTTTGGCGTGTAGACGTTCCCTCGCTGCGCCTATTTCGATGTTGGGCTGAGCAACGTCGAAGTTGAACATCGACGTTGCCGGCCCTGGAGGACGTGTAGACGTTATTCATCGAAATAGGCTATTTCAATGTCGCTACTTCGAAATTAGCTATTTCGATGTAGCGTGCACGTGTAGACGTAGCCAATGTGACTGGAAGGCTTTTGCATAGAGAGATTTAAAAAATCAGATTTTAACTTGGAAGATGAATAAGAAGGGCCTTGATGTGACAATGTAGAATAATACTATAGAATGAAATGTAAAATTTCTCTGCTTTTTTTCTTGTAAAATAGAAAGGTGACTTTACATAAAATAGAAAGGCAGCCAACTTAAAAAGGGAATGCTTTTGTGCAGAACAATGGTTAATGGATGTAACTTGCTGCCGTCAGAGATCGAGGTCAAGAGCTTTGTAAAGATTAAAAAGAGTAGAGCTGCCATTTTCTAAAGCTGATTTATAATGGGATCTGTATTTTAAGTGACTTATTCTTGTGCAAAATTTTCCCTGGGGGTATTTATATAAATCATGACATCCACATTTGCAGTTCATAAGATGAAAATTGTATAAGTAATATAAATCATCATGCTTTAATTGTGTAGATGGTATAAAGCATCATTCTTCACTGCAAAAATATGCAGTCCTTAATGCATAGACAAACCTATAACCACAGATAGAGTAAAACCCCTACTTACGTGATTTTTCATTTTCACATTACTTGGATTAAGGTGAGTCAAAATCATGAGTGGTGGGGAGCTGGGAACCAGGTGGTGGGAAACTGACCAGCAGCCTGGCTCCCACATCCCTTCCTCTCCTTGTTCCTGCTTCCATGACTTCTGCAAAATCTGACTTGCCTGTGGTTGCCCAGGAAAGCAACCTATGCATAAGTCAGGGGTTTACTGTATGGTTGAACCTTCTCTTTTTTGGATCAGTTGTCAGAGAAGGTTACACAATTTGGCAGGATTACACTCTTTTCCTTTTTGCAGGATTATTACACTTGCATCTTTTGATGCCTTGCCTCTTGTCCATGATTTTTTCAAAAACATCAGTGGGTTAGGCTGTAATCTGGAGTGGCTGATTTATGCATGCTCATGTTTTCCAGTATTTGCTTTCCCACTTCCTCTCAATTTATTTCTCAAGGTTGGTTTTCCATATTGCTGATTGTTCCCTTTGGTAGCTATCTTGTTGAACACATGCTTAAAAAGAAGCCATTTAATTTCAGCCTTCTCATTTATTAACGGATCAGATTTCTTCCATATTATTTCGGCTGTTTGATGAATTGGTAGTCAATCTCAGCCTTGACAATTCCACACAAGAGATCCATTTCCTGGACAGCACAGTACAAATCACTGATGGGCAAATCAATACCACTCTCTACCAGAAACCCACAAACTGCTACAGTTACGTACATGCCTCCACCTTCCATCCAGGACACACTACATGATCCATCGTTTATAGTCAAGGCCATAGATACAATCACATCTGCTCCCATCCTGCTGACAGAAACCAAAACCTTCAAGATCTGTACCAAGCATTCGTAAAACTTAATTACCCCCTGGGAGAAATTTAAAAAAAAAAATAGATTGACAGGGCCAGATGACTACCCAGAAACCAGCTACTTCAAGATAGGCCCAAGCAGATCAATAACAGAACACCACTTGTCATTATCTGTAGCCCCAAACTGAAACCCCTCCAAGGCATTATCAACAACCTATACTGGAACATGATGCTACACTCTGAGAGGATCTGATTGAGAGGCCTGTTCTGTCCTACAGACATCCACCTAATCTCAGGAAAATTCTCGCTCGCCACCACAAGCTGTGCCACAGTAATACTAATCCTGGAATTTTTCCTTGCAACAAACCCATTGCCAACTTTGTCCACAGCTTCATTCTGAAGACACCATCACTGCACCTAACCATGTCAGTTACAGGATCAGGGGCTCCTACTCCTGTACCTCAACCAATGTTACATATACCATCATGTGTCAGCAATGCTCCTCCTATGTATATTGGACAGACTGGACTATCACTTCACCAAAGAATGAATGGACACAAAGCAGACATAAACCTGTCAGTGGGCCGTACTATTAAAGACTTGAGAATACGCGTCTTAAAACAAAGAGACTTTAGCACCAGATTACAAAGGGAAACATATGAACTGGAATTTATGCTCAAATTCTATACTTTGCTCCTTGGCCTCCATAGAGATAACAATTACCCTATGCATTACAAAGACAGCTTCCCTATCTTTGATATTTGTAGTGATCTCAGGCAAGCCACTTAACTTACTAGACACTTGAGGTAAATAATTTTCTCCCCGCTTCCGCCTCACCCTTCGCACCCTCCATTCTGTACCTCATTTGTCTGTTTTCATTTCATGTTTGTTTGTTTGTCTCTGTTATATAATTGTCGTGCCAATTCACTTCTAGCACTATTTCCAGTACAGCACTGTCTGCAGATCTAAAGAAATGGGTGTGCCGCGCGAAAGCTCATCACCTAAAAAATCATTTTGTTTTTAAAGTCTTACAGGACTGCTTTTTTTTTTTTTGATTTTATACAACCAAGTTAGCCAATTCTTATTTCTTGGTATAACTTTTCTAGGTGGCTTGTAGTCAGCCATCTTCCATGGTGCTAGATGAAGCCTCCTTCTAAACATTCCTCTCTAGATGCCTTAATTTCTCAAGATGTGCTTTCATGAAGTGTAATACCTCTGTACATCTGCATCCAGGGAGCAATGGCTTTGTATCCTCATTCTCTGCTATGCTGAATCAAACATATTCCAGGCTTTCTGGTAGTCTATCAGTTCCGTCTCATCAAATGACATGTATATGCAAAATGGCATGGTGTTTTATTGGAGAATGGAAGTCTCCATTTTCTTTCACATAAAACAGTGTTCGTAATTAAGACATCTTGGTATACTGATCTTTGAATTTATTACTTGACAAATACCTGGATAAAGTCCAATGTGAATGTAGTTCTGTGTGGCATAGTGTGTATTAAGGAACCTTAGTTAATTCTTTGGTTCTGGTGCACTTTATCAAATGTCTGCAGTACAGAGAAGGGATGCCAATATTTTAACTATTTTGTAGGCATATGTAATTGAGCTGTCAATTGATTAAAATATTAATCATGATTAATTGTGCTGTTAATGGAATACAATTTATTTAAATATTTTAGATGTTTTCCACATTTTCATATACATTGATTTCAAATACTTGTATTAAAAACAAAAATAGTATCTGAATCATGAAAGTGCAACTTACTTTCTTTTAAACATAATTTTACATTTGTAACTGTACTCAAAAACAAAACAATGTAAACTTTTAAAGCTTGCATGTCCACTCAGTCCTGCCTCTTGTTTGGCCAGGCTTTGAGGCAAACCAATTTATTTAAGTTTGCAGTTGATAAAGCTGCCTGCTGCTTATTTACAATGTCACCTGACAGTGGGAACAGGTGTCAAGTGGCGCTTCTGTAGTTGACTTTGCAAGAAATGTGTATGCCAGTTGTGTTAACAATTCATGTGTCCCTTCATGATTCATCCACCATTCCAGAGGACATGTGTCTGTGCTGATGATTGGGTCTGCTTTATAATGATCCAAAGGTGTATTTATTTTCATCATCTGAGTCACATGCCATCAACACAAGATAGATGTTCTTTTTTTGGTGCTTCATGTTCTGTAGTTTCTGCATTGGCACATTGCTCTTTAGGGCTTCTGAAAGCATGTTCCACATATTGCCCTTCTCAGATTTTGGAAAACACTTCAGATCCTTAAAACTTTAGAAAACCTTAATTTTTAATTTCAGGACAACTGTTACTGTCCTCTTCCTACATTGTTTCTGGAAAACATGTTGAATGTTTAATGTTTAAGGGATCGATAATAAGACAAAAGATATCATACTTCCCCTATATAAAACTATGGTACGCCCACATCTCGAGTACTGCGTGCAGATGTGGTCTCCTCACCTCAAAAAAGATATATTGGCATTAGAAAAGGTTCAGAAAAGGGCGACTAAGATGATTAGGGGCTTGGAAAGGGTCCCATATGGGGAGAGGCTAGAGAGACTGGGACTTTTCAGTTTGGAAAAGAGGCGATTGAGGGGCGATATGATAGAGGTATATAAAATCATGAATGGTGTGGAGAAAGTGAATATAGAAAAATTATTTACCTTTTCCCATAATACAAGAACTAGGGGACACCAAATGAAATTGATGGGTAGTAGGTTCAAAACTAATAAAAGGAAATTTTTCTTCACACAGCGCACAGTCAACCTGTGGAACTCCTTGCCCGAGGAGGCTGTGAAGGCCAGGACTCTATTAGGGTTTAAAAAAGAGCTTGATAAATTTTTGCAGGTCAGGTCCATAAATGGCTATTAGCCAGGGATAAAGTATGGTGCCCTAGCCTTCATAACAAGGGCAGGAGATGGATGGCAGGAGATAAATCACTTGTCTTCTGTTCTCCTTCTCTGGGGCACCTGCATTGGCCACCGTCGGCAGATGGGATGCTGGGCTTGATGGACCTTTGGTCTGACCCAGTATGGCCATTCTTATGTTCTTATGTTCTTATGTTCTTATGTTAATTCTTACCTGAAAGCTCCCCCTTTTGTGTTGTTTTGTTTTGAAAGCCCAGCTCATGTGGTCTGCCACTTGCAGACGTTAGAATTTAGTGAGGCTTCTGCCTGTGTGGAGCTCACTAGATCCCAACAGGCTCTGTTTGTGGGATGTTCCCGTGCTCTGTAAATCCATGCCCGCGCCTCGTGTCTCCACTGGTCTCAGAACCCTATTCTCTTCACTTGCACATGGCTCTGGAAGTGTCCCTGAGAGGCCGGCAGGTCTGATGTCTTAAATTGTTAACGTTGATTGTAGCATAATATGCATTTTAATGCGTCAGAACTCATGGCCACTTATATAGGAACAAAGAACACACATTGTGCTTTATCCAGGGAAGAAGTAATTGTGAACACCTCTTGGGGTGGGGTTGAGGAGCGGCGGGGAGAGAACACGGTTTGGTCTGCTGAACAAAGTCGGTATGCCATTCTGTGCAAAAGGGGTTAAAACAACCTGTCGTGTAAAAAAAAAAAAAAAAAAAAAAATGGTAATGTTGAGTAGGAGTGGGTGGGTTACGTTTCCTGTGTATTTGAACCTGATGTGACTATTAGTGGAATACTGTGTCTAGCTCTGGTGTCCTGGATTCAAGAATGATGTTGGTAAATTGGAGAGAGTTCAGAAAAGAGTCACAAGCCCTTAGATTGGAAATCATGCTTGATAGTCATAAACTCTAGGAGCTCAATTGGCTTAATTTATTAAAGAGAATCTTAAGAGGTGGCTCGGTGCATAAATACCAAGATGGGGAACAAATATGTGGTGCTGATGGAAGACTCTTTCAGCCTGTTAGATGAAGCTATAACAAGATCTAGTGGCTGGAAACTGAAGCTAGCCAAATTTAGACTTGCCAAGGCATGCTTTTTTACCAAGGAGAATCATTAACTTCTGGAAAAACTCTTAGCCAGAGTCCCTGGCAAGTTTTCCATTGCTGCAAATTTTAAAATCAAGATCAACTTTTTTCCTCTAGAATATATGCTGTAATTCAAACAGGAAATAGCTCCGAAAAATCCTTTGGCAAGGGCTATGTAGAAGGTCAGGCAAAATTCTCATTGTAGTCCTTTCTGGGCTTAAAATAGGACATTCTCCTTGTAAATCCCTGAAGTTATTTGATCAAGTGAAGTTGTCTTTCACTGACATAAGTTCCTGTGTGGCTGAGTATTGGTGGGACGCAAACAGCCTTGTAAGCTTGTGCTGTGAGGTGTAGAGAAATGGCACCTACTGATGCCTTATCGGAGGAACTGTTGCATTGAATGATCAATAAATAGCTGTTCCGCCCTTGAGGAGGCAGCAGAGCCAAGTCAGAATAGGTAGCGGGTTGGTGGTAATTAAATGAATAAGAGTCAAACAAAGGGGATCTTGAGGCCCTTTACAGTATGCTGAAAACTTAACTATCTAAGCTGTGTGCAATATGGAAGTTTGATGGAAGCTGCTCCACACCCTCTCAGACCTGGCTCAGCAGAGCTGACAACCTTGACATTGACGTGCAGTGCGCTGGCACCAACAACTTGAGTCAGGACTGAGTAAGGACTCTGGTAGAGACCCTGGGTGTTGAAGGGGTTCCATGCACAGCAGTGGGGAGCATCACTCTCCATCTCCAGTGCCTCCTGAGAGAAGGAGACCCAAAAGTTGGTGCTTCGCCACGCTCAGACTGGTGTGGAAGGAACCTGCTGCTGTGAGGCCCATGCTAGAGAGGGGACTTGACTGCTCCTGTGCTGGGGCAAGAGCCAACACAACTTCAGTCAGTGGAGCAGAACTCCTGTTGCCTCAGGAGCAGTCGAGTCAGGGCCCCCAGCACTTGCCCCTTTGAGGGAGCGATGGCTTCAGTTGCCCTCTGTGCAGGAGGCATTTGAGACTGCCACGAACTTCATCGCCTTTGTGGTGCCTCCATCCCATCTGAGGCAACGCAAGACGCCAGGTGTGATCTCAGTGTCACCGGTGAGATCCCAGCAGGAAGCCTTCTGTGGCACTGCACCAGTCGTCCCTCCTTGGCACAGTTCAGCCCAGTGGGCCCATAGTGGAGCTGCACTGATTCCCGAGCCATAGGCACTGCTGCTCTGTGGTCCGTGGTGGTAGAAGAGTCCTCCAGGTCCAGCAGGTGTGTGTGGGGGGGGCGGGGGAGGGGGGGAGATGAGAGAGAGAGAGAGAATCATCTGGTGCTGTGGCCTTGTCAGTAGCAGGCATCCGCCACTGACCATGCTGGGCTCCTCTGGGCATTTCACCACGGCCAGAGTTCTTGCTCTAGGTTAGCGTTGGTGTCCACAGTGTCATATCTGCCTCCAGCACCACACCAGGCACAGGACTTAGACCTGCCTGGCAGCACTGACAGGAGTGGTGTCATAGCAGCTACGCTTGTGCTGACTGGCCCAGCACTGGCGCTGACGCTAACTCGGTCAGAGGAGCAGGTGCTGTGTGACCCCTGTGGTGCTGAGGGCAGAGAGCAGAGCCTGGTCCCAGCCAAGGCTTCGTTCTTTCCTGAAGAAGTTGCGGTGGGAACAGTGAGGGCCCCCACTGTCAAGGGAAACGTGGTGTTCCAGCAACTGCAGAGGAGATTGGTGCAGTACCAGAGCATCCAGACGGAGGAGGTGGTTGATACTTCAGACCCTATGACAGATGTTCTCACCCCCTCTTGTCCCTCCCTCATCACTTTGCTGCTTGTAGACAATTCCACAGACCCCTGCTGCTTTACCACCATCGTTGAAGCGGATGATTCACTGTCCTGTTGCCTCAGGCTGCCCGTGACTCTCTACTATAATTCCATCTGAGGTAGTGTTCTCAGCATGTGAGAGACTTTTCAGATCCCCTGGCTAGAAGGAAGGTTTCGTTGAAGGGTTTCCCCCGTTCCATTCCTCTTGGGTGCCCTTTCATCATGCAACTGGCTTCCTGAGCTGGCAGATGGAGGGAATCCATTCTGAGGAGGGTGAGCGCAACATAGAGGTCATCAATTATTTCTTGCCAAGGTTCAGATTTCTTGGTCAAGGTGTTGTCAAGTCCAAACTTCAGAGAAAATAATACAAAAACATGATGATGATAAGTGAATAAAAAGATATGATCCATTCAAAAGCCATGTGGTGGTACAGATTTGGCTTGACTATCCTGTATTCCATGTCTATAAGCAGCTCTGTCTCTGTTCCTCTGGTTCACTTACTCTGATCTCCAGATGATGCACCTGGCCTCTCAGTGTTACAAGCTGCTTGTGCTGGGTACCTGCATACATCACTTTTACCCCAAAAGCATGTAGTTGTACATGTTTTACTTTACTGAGTTAGTTCGGGAGCACCTACCCTACTTGGTCTGTTGTTGGTTTCCTGCCTACATACTTAGTGGGTCTTAGAGAGGGTTGTGTTTTTTTTTTGCCCATTTATTGAGGGAAAAGATTTTTTTTTTTTTTTAGAGGGTTTAATTTTGGAGTCCTCCAGGCTGTTTAGAGCCTGCTTCCCCCCTCAGTCCAAACTTCCTTGTGTTTATGCCCTCTGGGGCCTCTTCATGATCTTGGTTGGTCTATTGTTCCTGCCCTAGGTTGACTTTGTCTACTGAATGTGCATTTTAGAAGTGCCAATACAGGCAGATTAAGTTAATAAATTCTTGATCTGAACTGACCTTTATTTTAGAGTGCTGGAGTCTGGGGTTTGCAAAACCTGGTGGCATTGTTTGTCCTTCTTCCCTTTCTCCCAGATCAAGCACTGCAACTAGCCAAAATTTTACTACTGCTTCAGCATCTTCAATAAGGTCTTGTTCCTCAGTGTCTGCCTCTGCTGCCGTTGCAGATGGTGATAGCAATAATTCCTATGGCCTGACCAGCTCCAGCCTTGGCCGGGGGTAAGACCAGCAATGCTTTTTTCCCCTTCTCCTTCCCCTGTCTACCTTTGTGTCCTTGGTGTTACCCTAGCTATCTGTGTTTTCAAACAGCTATTGAAAGTAACACCTGCGCCTCTCTAGCCCACTGCATGGAAAACTAGCACTTTCTCCAACACCTGTTCTCATTTTTCAGTGTTCGTCAGCCCATTCTTTGACTGTGATAGCTATTCCACCAGGCAGAGACCATAAAACTTTCATCAGCTGTTGCAGAGTAACTCGCCTGCATGTGTCTATATAATGTAATAAAGGGCTGTATGTACCACTCCAGGAAAATACGGTCATAAGTACTAGAGAGAAATAATTGTAGAAAAGCTGCCTGAGTAGAGGGAGAAGATGCATTGCTTCAGTGTGACTCTGACCTGACAGAAATTAAATGTCTGAGAAGTCAAAGCTAACAAATATGGATGAGCAGAAACTGTCTAAAGGTGCACCCGCGAGGAGGAATAGCATTTGATGCAGATCCTAAGTGTTGCTGTGGTGAGTGAAGCCTGGATTGTTGTTGTCTAGATAAAAATGGTGGTTTTCTTCTTTCAGAGTCTTTGGCTTCTCCTACAGCTGCAGGGAGTCCCCTTCCCAGTCACAGCCTGGCATCTGTGGTCTCAGTAACCTGGGAAACACCTGTTTCATGAACTCTGCATTGCAGGTAAAGGGCTGTTTTTAAAAAAACAAAAAAAAATCCTCTTCATGTCTTACCCCCTTGAATTCATTGCACACCTGTGACGTGCTCTCATAAAGGACTGCAAAGTGCATTAGGCATAGAAGAGGCCTGTTAGAGGTCCATTAGCTGTGTTGAAGAGCGTCCAGCCTAAATAGGTTGCATACAGGTAAGAGGTGAGTAGGGGCAGAGATTTAAAATAGCGTATTTTATTTTCACACCTTCAGTTTTCTTTTGTGACAATATTTCCATCTCACTATCAGGTGAAAAATGTGTGATTTCCCCTTTAGCAAGTGCATTTCCTCTCTGTACCTGAACTCATGCCACAGCCACAGTGGAGCAGAGCAGGAGGATAGCTTCGTAAAAGCTTCCCTGCCCTGTCCTGCTCGTGGTTAATTCAAAGTTATTGGAGTACAGAAAGTGTCTTTGCACCAGGAAGGAGGAGCAGCTAGGAGCAGGGAATACCAGTTGTACGTGGGCAATCTTAAGAGTCACTGGGGTTGAGTGCTCCATTTTTATATTCTTTATCCCACTGTGGACAGTTACCGTCATACAGTATTTTTCAGGCTATGGCACTTCAGTGGGGTGGCAAACTCTTAACAGAGAGATTTTTGAAAACAGCTAGGTATCCTGTGTCGCTGTTTTGCACTCCCAGAGGTGTGTGTGTGTGTTGATTGGATATGACATGGAGAAATTGTATGTCAGAAGGTACCTCTTGATTAAGCTATAAATAACATGAACTGAAGCTGTGCATTAAAGGGCCATCTCGCTTCATCAGTAGCCTTAGCAAAGTGCTGCTCCAATCCCCTTTTTACAGTGTGAGGAGAAGTCTGAATATTGTCAACCCTGTAATAGGTCCGTTGTTGGCTGAGTTGCATTGCTGACATTGCACCTCAATGAAAGACTTTGTTTTACTAAATGATGAGTCTGCAGTTCTCTCAGAAGTTTCATTGTTCCTTGTAAAAACTTTGTTCTGTCTTTCTCAGGAGCTTTTAAAAAGGCTTTGTCATTTCACATACGAACTGATGTGAAAGTTGGACTGTTGCATTGCTCCTTTCTCCGAGGGGTTTGCTGTCCTAGACAACGATCTGCTCTTTATAAATGTATATTTTTTTTATTTCAGTGTTTGAGCAATACCCCACCTCTGACTGAGTATTTCCTGGAAGATAAATATGAGGCGGAAATAAATCACGACAATCCTCTGGGGATGAGAGGAGAAATTGCAGAGGCATATGCAGAGCTTATTAAGCAGATGTGGTCTGGGAGATACTCTCACGTTGTACCACGTATGTTCAAAGTAAGCAGGCACCATCATTCTAATGCTGCTTTCATGATTGCCTTCCCTTAAAAGTTAATGTCTTTCAGTTCATTTTGCTGTTTGTAAAAGATACAAGGAAAAATTGCTGTTCTAGATCAGTGGGGTACACTCAGCTTCAATGGGCCTGGAACAAATGGGTTGCTTTACCCAGCATGATGTAGCTGAAGGTAGTGAAGTGATTTGACAATAAAATTACTGAACTGTGAACAAAAATCCAGATGTTCTCATTTAAATAAGCCATTTATACAGAAGGCCTGGGCTGATATCAAATGTTGGTTGTATCTTTTTCTGAAGAGTCTAAGGAAGCCCTTGGGAGCTGCAGATCAATGCGCCTTTCTTTTGAGCTACATGAATTGTCTGAAAGTGTAATTTAAAAGCAGACGTTTAAAACACACCAAGGAGCACAGTATGAGATGGACATACTAGATGAGACCCAAGCTTTGTGTAGGCTAATACCCGCTTTCCCCCCCACAGGAAGCTGATTTTCTCTCTCGTCTTTACACACACAGCGTTGCTCTGATCAGCTTATCCTGGTTCTCTTTTAATTTTAGACCCAGGTTGGCCGTTTTGCCCCTCAGTTTTCAGGGTACCAGCAGCAGGATTCTCAGGAGCTCCTGGCGTTCCTGCTGGATGGCTTGCATGAGGATCTGGACCGCGTGAGGAGGAAGCCCTACTTGGAGCTGAGGGATGCGAATGGCAGGCCTGACTCGGTACCGTGCTTGGACAAAATCACACCTTTTGCTCACCTGGGGGCCTTCAGATGCATTTAAATAGCGTGAACAGTCTGCACTGCGCCGCTGTCCAAAGCCAGGAAGCTGGTAGTCAGAGCTATGAGTGCGCTTCAGATACTGTTTGTACTTTGGCATGGCAGTGGTCTTGTGGTATCCAACCTGCATTTCACTACCACGGGACTTGACTTGACTCTCCTCCCAGCTGCCTTACTGCCTGTAGGATGTGCTGGGAAGGAGAGCGGAGCTGGTGTCTTACTGGGAGGTTGTTCTGACCAAGCACTTAATTCTCCAATGGTATCTTAGTGATAGAGGCTCTCTTTCCACTTGGGCTTGTGTCTAGGTGCTTGCCTGGCCCTTCTCACCACGGCATTCAAACCCTTCCCAAACATGGAACCTCCCAACATCCTGCGAGGGACGGTAAATGAGAAAATTAGGCAATGAGGATTGAAGTGACTTACTCTTGATTGAGTCCTCTAGATATGACCACAGTGGAAATAGTAATCGAAGGGTGCAATACTCGGAGGCAGAGAAAAATAGAACAGGCATTTTAGAAAGCTCTAGAAGTTGCCTAACTTAATAATCCTGTGCAGAATGATGGGAATTTAAGGTTCCATATCTCGCAGTATACCACTGCTATGCATTGGTTGGAAGGAAGGAAGTGCTCGTGTTTAAATTGTGTAAACCACTACTTTCAAGCCTGGATACGTCCATTGTCTTAAAAACAGTCACTGGTCTTGGACTGACTGTTTGTTGTGCATCGTGAATCCTGAAAGTATATTGTTGATGGGATGGTGGAGAGAGAAACCAGAGAGGTTTTTCCTGCCAGAGAGGAATTTTTTAATCTGAAAAACCAAGATGTGTATGTAGAATTGTTCTGACCCTTGGAATGCTTGAAGCCTCAGTAGAGCTAGATGAGTGAGCAGAAGGCAGCCAATGCTGGGGAAGGGTAAACAGCATTATCCCAGATCTCAGCAGTTTATCACTTGACTGTCATTCCATAGGGGAGGTAGGAGCGCAGAATTTAGCAATTCCATTTTTGTGTTCTGCGTGCATACGGTGCAGCATATATGCCTGTGGCAACACGAAGGGTGGTGTAACTTACCTTTACTCCAAGATGCCACGTAAATCTGTTCCTTGTGTACACGAGGCAATTTCTAGACTCCTGTGAAGGAGAGTGGGGGCCTTGGACCCAGCCTGTCTTTGCCGTTTGTCCAAGCCCTTCTTTTGTGCCCTAACTTTCAGAGGCACTTTGAGCACATGTGCTGTATCTTTCCTTCATAGTCCAAGTCTCTTCTGTTGGTGATGACTCGCATATCATCTCAGCAGTCTAGTTAGTATGCATATGGTACTGTACCTTCGGGTAGATGTGCTGTAGCCGTGGCCATGCTGCTCTTGCAAGTGACTATCTGTCCCCGGCAAGCGTTTGTGTTCTGCCGGGGAGGCCATCCCCAGCACCCCACGGTCGCTTCCTCCTTCCCCCAACTTCATGTAGAGACAGGTTTACCAGTAGTACAGAAGCTTTGAGTGGCACGGAGTCACAGTGGCATGCAGGCAGCCAGCCTGCCGCGTGCCCCGCTGCACCACAGGCAGGGAGCAGTGACCCTTCTGGCCAGGACCAGAGTCTGCCTCTGGCACCCCTTTCTGCATCCCAAGTCAGGACCCTTCCTGGACCCAAACTCTCTCTCCCAGGCTGTGCATCCCCTTCTATGCCACAGCCCCAGGCCAGAACCCCTCCTCTACCCACACTGCCTTCCAGACCCTACACCCTCTTATGCCCCAGTCCTTGCCTCCCTCCCTGGCTTGTCTATCAATCATCCTCTTCTGTCGATCATCAGGCTGTGGGCTGCACTTTTCTGCTCTTTCAGAGAAAACGCTGCATGGCATTTACAAGCTGAGAGCTGGTGACCACAACCTGTCCCATCCTGGCTGAAGACAGAAAGCAAATGAACTTCCATACGTGAGGACTACCTCAAGCCTGGCCTACCTATCTGTGGGCAGGAAATCCATTTGGTGTCACTTTCCACAATAGCCTCGACAGGAACTTCGGCTGCATCTGCTGTGGAGGGCCTGATCCAACGTCCACGATGTCAGGGGGAAGACTCCCACTCATAGCAGTGGCCTTTGGATCAGACCCATTGACTTCATGCAGTTTTGCTTCCTCCGCTGTTCCTCTCTCCCTCACCTCTTCGTGCCCGTCTTCTCCCAACCCCATACGTTGAGGCAGTCTGTTACAATACAGGCCGGACATCTCCCCATAACCCCACACAGAAGGGTAGAATTAGTGTCTGTTCCCCTCTGCAATAGGGAAGACTTGAGACTTAGGGCCTGGTTAGTGTGGGAGAAGTGCAGCTAGTTAAGGGGGGACAGAGTCCAGAGAACTGTGGAGTCTTTCCAGCTTGTGTGGGTGTCGATCTGGTTTTAAATATCAGAATTCTGCTGAGTTTCTTTTCTCTTGTCTTTGTTTACAGTCCCAGTGAAGTGCATGTGTCAGACTGAATTTATTTCCTTTTGACAGGTGGTGGCAAAAGAAGCCTGGGAGAACCATAGATTAAGAAATGACTCTATCATTGTGGATATTTTTCATGGCCTTTTCAAATCCACGCTGGTCTGCCCAAAATGCTCTAAAGTTTCTGTGACTTTTGACCCTTTCTGCTATTTAACTCTACCACTGCCCTTGAAAAAAGATCATTCCATGGACGTTTCTGTGGTTTTTGCGGACCCCCATCGTAGACCTACTCAGGTAATTAAAAAAAAAACAAGGGGTCGGGGGGCAGATTGAGGATCATTCACACCTACAAAGACAGTCACTGCAAGCCAGTCCAGGAAAACCTGATCAAGCTGACTGTTTAAGCAGAGATTTTCAAGTTCACTGAGAGGACTTGGATGACAAATTCTCATTTGAAAATTATTGGGAATTGAGCACTCATGAAAAGGCACTGAGCAGACATGAGGGAAGAGGTTGACTCCTTGCATTAATTGCAGCTTGTCTATTCTTGTAATGTCCAGAAAATATTCATTCCTCTCTGCAAAGTATTACCAGTGGCCATAGGAAACCTCTTGTTTTAGGTGGTCCTTATGGGAGTTACATAACTCTGGAGTAATGATTTGCAGAAAGACACATTGGTTAACTCCAGTTTACGTGAGGTATAGTAATAATCCACACAACCTGACCGTGGCTTCTTCATTTCCTGGTACAGGTTAAACCTCTCTAGTCCTGCACCTTTGGGACCTGATGGGTGCCAAACCATGTAATTTGCTGGACCACAGGAGGTCAGTATTGTCTAGCAGCATTAACAACGCTGCTTACTGGGCTCTTAGAAGAAGACGCGTAAGGGTAAATTAGAGTTAACAACCCAGAGCACTGAGAGCCAGCACTGGTGGCTGTAAACAAAATTTATGGGGCTGCGGGAAATTTGGCCACAATAATAAGTGAACAACCAGCGAACTAAAATCATGCTGCATGACGGATGTTTGCGGGCCGGAGCGTGCTGGACTAGAGGTTCAACCTGTACTTTCTTCAGATACGTAAAACCAAAACCGTCTGGAAGCATTTCTCTAGGACAGGCCTTTGGCGGTCTTAATTGCTATATTCAGGGGCTGGAAATGGAAATGATTCAGAGAACAAGTCATGGATTTGTTAACAGTAAGAGTATTGAACCATTGAAACAGCTTTTTTGGGGCAAGACTGCATGTCATTCTTAAAAGATCTACTTCTCTGCCAAGTGACTGGGCTAGCCAGAGGAATTGCTGGGTGAAATTCTGTGACCTATGCTGTGGTTGTCTGCGCTTCCGATCTTCAAATCTGAGCCTGAGACACTGAAGACTATGGCCAAGGGTGACTGGAAAGTGTGCTTGACATAGGATTCTCTGCCTTTGTGGTGTCAGGTCTAACCAATGGCTCCTCTCCCCTTAGCTAATGTTCTCCAGGCCTGGCTGGATTTTGTCTTGTGTACGTTTACTGTTCTCTTTGTTTCTAGTATCGGGTCATTGTGCCAGCGATGGGAGCGGTATCTGACCTGTGTGAAGCACTCTCCAAACTCTCCAAGATTCCTGTGGAAAATGTAAGACCAAGTGCTCAGTAAATGCGTTTGTTCTTCTGAAAGCATTTTATTATTGGGAAAACCTTCAAAACGGACAAACAATGAAGAGCAAAAATAGCAACAAAGCATTAACCAGTTGGACTGATACATAGTTGTCCGCTTGTCCAAATTCTAAAAAGAAAGCCATGGCATAGGCTGGCCCTGTTCATTCTGACAGTATCATTCCAGTCATGGCGGGTTTAAAAAGATGGGTGAGGGATGAGACAGAAGTGTGACTGTCTCCACTATTCTAACTCCTTTTAAGCTTATCCATTTTGCACCTCATATTACTACTTCAGGGGTATCTGTTCTGTAGAAACGTGCAGCGTATATAACGTGTTCCGCGTGTAGGCTCAGTTCCTTCGGGGTTTTTAGTTATCTCTGGCTGACATCCCAGTCTGTGGGACCGTGGTACACTGGGAGGTATGACAATATCGCTGCAGTACAGTGACCACTGGGCTTGATTTGAAGCCACTGGGAGCTGCAGGTATTCAGAGCTGCTGAAAATTCAGAGCCAGTTGTTCTCTGTCTCACTGCTCTGATTAGGAAAACAAAAAAGTAGTCCAGTAGCACTTTAAAGGCTGCAAAATAAGTTATTAGTTGATGAGCTTTCATGGGACAGACCCACTTCTTCAGACCACAGCCAGACCAGAACAGACTCAATATTTCAGTGAATCGTATGTTGGATCTGCCATCCGGTGTCGCTATAGAGTCTCCATCCAAGCGCTGGTAATCTGTATGTTAAAAATGTCTGAGAAAGAAGAATGAAGACCAGTTTCTAGACTTGCAGATTGTTTTGTATAACTGTCTCTAACTTTGCTCTTTTAGATGGTGGTGACAGATGTTTATAATCACCGGTTCCACAAAATTTTCCAAATGGACGAAGGGTTAAGTCACATCATGCCAAAAGACAACATCTTTGTGTGAGTAACCAGCTCCTTGGAAAGTGTGCTCTTCAGAAGAGTGTGCTAAAAGATGAAATTCTGGCTTCTCTCTATAAAAGCTGAAATGTGTGCGTGTGTGGTTTTTCCTTCCCCCAAGCTGCCTGCCCCCACCCCAGTCTGCCTGTAGTTTGTCCTGTATGTGGCACCTGCCCTTTGGTCCTCTTCTTTAACTGGGAGCGAGCTGGGGAGGGTGGGGGCACTGTTCTAGCGCATGCTCCCTTGGTGGGTGCACATTATTACCGGTGATGATCACCTTGTACTAAGTGTTTTTCTAGCATAAGGAAAGTCAAGCTCTGTTCTGGGGAGCTTGAGTGATTGTCTACTCACTTCGTGCTTATGTTCCATGAGATATAGGGGTGCTGCCAACTTATGGTGATCTTCTGTTGTTTATTTGTCATACGAGAGTGCCTTTGAGGCTGCAGCGGCATTTGTGGCTCCCTTACGCTGGGCGCTGTATGCGTGAAGAGACGCTCCTTTCCCTGGGAGCGGCGCAGTCTAAAAACCCCAAGGTGCGGGGAGGAGGTAGTATTTCCTCCATTTTGCAGATGAAGAATTGAGCGTGGACAGAAAGCAGCTTGCCCAAGCTCACTTAGAAAGTGAGAAACATACTTGGAAATTAAAGCTTACACCCTTGAAATGGTTCCTTAACCACAGGGCCATTCGTCCTCTGTCTGGAAACATGTTTGTCCCAGGCTTTGTTTTAGAAAGCTGTTTTATTATTTGTGTAGTGTGAAGCCAGGTGCGTGTTTCCTACAAAGCTGCGGCTGTGTGTCATCCGGGGTGATTAGTGCATACCATTGCAACTCTTGTGCTGGTCTGTCACTTCAGTGGCATTGCTGTGTTGTGGTATTGTGTTGTTGTAGCATTGTCATGGAGCACTAGTATCCGAGCTTCCAAACAAAAAACCTCTCAGTATTTATTTCCTGCAGCTGTAATTGTGAACTTGGTCCATGTGGGACACATTACCTGAATTTGGAAGAGCATTTGGATTCTGTGTAGCATTTTTCCTTTCACTGCGATGTTGTGGGGTAGAAAGACATCATTTAAATTAAATGCCAAGTTCTGCAAGTTCCCCAATTACTAACATGTATAGTTGAGAGAAACAAGAGCTAGTAGCCAAGTCTAAATAATATGCTTACTAGTACCATTTCAGGGATATCACTCCCCCGGTTTTAGGCACATGGTGTTCTTTTTATGCCTTAGGGCAGTTGTTCTCAAGTAGGAGTTCACAGACCTATGTCTGAGGTCCATGAAAAATACAGATGGGAAACTGAACAAACACCATTGGCCACGGGGGGAGCTGGGGATGCTCCCACTCAGTGGTCCCATATACGTTGGCCACATTAATGCTGATCTGCTACTCCCTGCTGCCAGAATTAATGTATTCTAGGGACTTGTTTGCAATAGATGAATCAGAGCCCTCACTGCTCAGTGGTACAAACTGTCTTATAACACTGAGACATCAATCCCCAGTTCTCCACCACCGAGAGTTCTCTAATTTTTTCCATCCATGCATGGAATAAATTTTGCTATGTGCACTGAGGCATGTTTTGATACGCACCACCACTAGGACACATGGTGCCGACTGTGGGCTCTCTGCCAATCAGCGAGACATCATTTTAATTTCTCCTGGCTGGTCACCCAAACACAGAGCTTAGAGGGGACATTGCCATCTCACTAATGGTAGATAAGAAATATGTTGCCCCTCAGAGTTTTTGTTCTCCAGACCTCCACCTTGCTCCCTGGTGGTGCACACACTAAAAGAGCGGAGTAAGCAGTATCACTCTGTCTATTCTGGAAGATCCCAAAAAGGCTAGACCTTTTTGGAAGGAAGTCTTGTTCATCTAAGACCCTGCAGTTTCAGATCCCTAATTATTATGTGATTGTTACTAAATATAATTTTACAAACTATAATAAAATAACTGAAATTTCTTCTGCAGAAACACAAGGAACAATTTCAACCTATCATCTCAGGGTCAGTTATTAAGCAGAATCTTTTTACAAGTGTCCTGGGATGCCATGGACAAGGCTACCAGGTTCATCTTTGCAGTAGTTATATGCAGGATGGTGACTCTGGCAGATATGATCCCTTTATTTAGAGGCAGGGGATGGGTTTGTGACCTTTCACCTACAAGATGGCTATTTCCATAACAGGACACCCATCGCTCAGGAAACACCTACGTTTTACTGTAGGCTGGGATCATTTTCAGTACCAGGTACTTCCTTTTGGCCTCTCTGGCTCTATGGGTGTTCTCAGAGGTCCGGTTAGTACTGGCTGCTTACCTCTGATAAGCACCAATTCTAGTCTTCCTGTACTCTGCCACAGGGCTGATCTAATGAAGCAGAGCCATCTCCTGCTCTCTCTGTCAGGAGCTGGATCTGCATCTAAGTGTAAGAAAATCCACAAATCACACCCGTACAGGAAATAGAGTTAATAGGCAACTATTTGGATACGTTGACAGCCAGGTTCTGCCTTTCATACAAAGTTTCATATATCAGGTCTGTTAGGACAGTTCAAGGAAGTCCTTGAACTTCAATAAGGAACTGCCCCACAGCTCCTAGGACACACGACAGCTTGTAGCTTCGTGACTGATCGTGCAAAGCTGTGCCTCTGCTGTTTTCATGACTGAAATGATGTATGCAGCAGCCAGAGGCACTTGGAACAGGCAGGTTGCAGTTCCCCTACAGGTGAGGAATTTCTTAGATGATGCAGAAAAATGAGCTCTATATTTGTGGAGTCGTTCTTTTAATTCACCTGCCTCTGACGACAGCTGTGACGGCAGCATTGGAATCTCTCCTGAGCGCAGCTGCACAAGCACGCAACTTCCAGGGAGCGGTGCTGAGGGTAGTTTGCTTGTGTAGTCTGTTGTGCAGCATAGTCAGGCTGAACAGATGCTGCTAACAGAAAATCTCCAACTGAGAGCTTGAGTGGTGCATGTGCATCCATAGGGACGCATCTCAAGGAGCCGCAGTTAGTTACTGCACAAGGTGTGTCCTCTCCAGGAATACAGAGCATAACCCGTCTGGTGGGTAACAGGAAGGTCCCATCACAATCATTAGAAGAAAAATTCAAGTACATAAGAATGGCCATACTGGGTCAGACCAAAGGTCCATCCAGCCCAGTATCCCGTCTGCCGACAGTGGCCAATGCCAGGTGCCCCAGAGAAGGAGAACAGAAGACAATGATCAAGTGATTTATCTCCTGCCATCCATCTCCTGCCCTTGTACTGAAGGCTAGGGCACCATACTTTACCCCTGGCTAATAGTACAATTTCTTAACATCACTTCTGCACACTTCTCACCCCAATGCAGAATTCTTAGTGGTGATTGTCATCTGAATTGGGAAGTTGTTGACACTCTTGTTGCTGTTGCCTACTTGTAGAGGCAGGCTGACCTGCGCTGAGGGCTCTGAGGGTATAGTGCAGAGAGAGAGTTGCTGCCTGAAGTTGAAGGGTGCAAGCAGATGTTTTCTTTCTCAGTTCCTAGAGATTTGTATCCCTTTACACAATTTCACCAAAGGAGGAAAATGCATTTCTCTCAGGGCTCAGCTTGATTCAAAAATTAGTTGCTCTCATCCTTTCACTGGCTCAGTGATTTCATGGATAGGTGTTAAATGTCTTCAGCTCATGAATATGCAATCTGTTAATACTTAGATAGCAGAGGTACCCTTTTAGTTCTGTCGGGATAGAAAACCTCCTTCAGATTAGTCTAAACACCTTTTTCGGCTCTCGGAATAATTTTTTAAAAATTTAATTCTTGGAGAGTCTTTAAATGTCAGCAGTGATCTGAGAAGGCAGTGCCTCTTGAATATTCTTGGAGAGGGGTCTCCTTGCTGTTTTGAGGTTTGATAAGGTGTTGGTTAAGCATTGCCAGGTACTCAATTCCCCTCTTAATATACAAATTCCATATTCAGATTGCTTCTAATGTTCGTAACCAATTCTAGCACCATATTGCTCATGCTATGTTATAGCTAAACAGCCTTCTTATTTACATAACAAGGGTACCAGGAAGTTCTATGACAGGGTCGGCAACCTGCGGCTCTTTAAGGAGTCAGTTTGTGGCTCCGGGTGCCCCTGCTGCTGACTCCTCTTGTGGCTCCCTGCCCTGCCACTGCTGAAATAATGGAATTAAATTGAATTGGTTTAACGGGTGGCAGGAGGGACCCTGCTATTAAACCAATTTGATTTAGTTCCATTATTTCAGCAGCAGTAGGGCAGGGAGCTGCCCATGCTGCAGGTGTGGGTGGTGCTAAGGCCAAGGAGAGCTGTGGGAGGGGTGGATGAGTCTGTCCCTGCTGGACCTGCGCAGCCCCACTGAGAAGCGGGGGAAGGCAGTGGCCGTGGAAGAGCAGCAGCAGCATGTGGAGCTCGTCATCTGAGGCTGGTTAATCCTGGAGATGTGGGGGGTGGGTTTGAGGTTGAGAAGAGTTAATCCTGGGGATGGGGGGAGGTTGAGCCTGGGGGTGGGGGAGGGATGGCTTTCGGGCTGAGAGGAGTTAAGCCTTGGGATGGGAGGTGGGTTTGTGGGTCAAGGAGGATAGAGCCTGGGAATGTTTGACCGTGGAGGGGGGCTTGGAGGGTTGATGCAGACCGGGCACAGCACCTTCCTTGTCCTCATTTGCTCTCCAATCCAGGGGTGAAAGTAACTTAAACTTTCTAACTGGTACAAATCATTGTGTGTGCACTGTTCTTAAAATAAGGGTTACGAAAAGTACAGTTTGTCATTTATTAAGGACCGTCTCTTATGCACATGCATTGAAGCTCTTGAAGGATTCATTTTTGTAACTGAATTTGAAAAAATGGTGGTTCTTGCTATTTTGGTTGGAGACCCCTGTTATTTGAAGTGTGGATTTAGATAAATAAATTGGAATCCTCTGTGTCTTCTTTGATCGCCATTGCTGTACATCTATGAATAAATTTAAATGGCTCTTAATGATGCAGTGTGTTAGTGTTTTTATGGTTAGAGTACTTAATTT
The DNA here is from genome assembly GCF_033958435.1 of Carettochelys insculpta. Classification (NCBI taxonomy): domain Eukaryota; kingdom Metazoa; phylum Chordata; order Testudines; family Carettochelyidae; genus Carettochelys; species Carettochelys insculpta. Next base: position 843,428 of record NC_134147.1, read on the forward strand.
AGTTCTCCCTGTAAAGAGAGGCTATGGCATGTGCGCTGAGGTTCAAGAACCGTATCGCCTGCCCCCATTCCTTCACTATTGGTGTCTTTGTCTTAAGGAGCCCAGTACAGCCACGAAGTGCAATCTCTGCCCCTTCTCCCTTCCGTGAACTTGAGGGGTGAGTGCTCCGTCTGTGGAAGCCCCTCATGGAGCAGGCCATCAGACCATGTCTGGATTCAAGTTAAGGAGAATGGCTTGTGAAAGGGGCTCAGGGTGAGCAGTGCTCCTCCAAGCATGAGCTCTGGAGTTGAAGCAAAAATCTCTCAAGTCTAAGGAGCCCTGTCACTAGAGTAGGTGACAAGACTCTAGGGATGGGGCAGACGTCTGTCCACATCTGCCCCTGAGAGGGTCCCTCTCCTTCTCAAAGTCAGATGCGTCCTTGTCTGGGGACCCTAAATAGTTAGGTCAGAATTACCTTCTTTCTAGGAAAGAAAGGACTGAAGGAGGTGGTGAGGGTTCTGGCTTCCAGTCCATCTGACAAACCTAATGAGCAGCTCCATCTAGGACATCAGTGATGGGACCCCTGCAACAGCTCCATTGTGGGATCTCTTGAACATTAGTTCCTTGGATGGCCAGGACCTTCCAGTACCTACAAAAGGCGCTCCCCAAACTAGAAGACCGAAGCCTTTTCCTTACTGGAGGAAGGATGTATTTGCTTTTTCCTACTCACAGTCTCCTCTCTTACCAGGCCAGGCTCTTAAAGACGACCTTGCATCTAGGAAGACTACCCTGTGGGGAAGAGTATCCTCAACAACTACATCCTTGGCCAAACTCCTAGTGGTACTGAAGGGAGCCTATCCCTTCCTAAAATGAATCTGACACTTCAGAGGAGGCTTGCCACCTGCAAGGGCAAAGAGCCTGACTAGAGACCATTGGACCCATCTACCTCCTCCCAAATATGGGACTGCTGGTATCTGATGCCTTGGCACACTCCTTCTTTGGTGGATCTGTACTAATCGCCCTGAGGTCTTTGGGATCCATACAGTAGGCATCCTGGATCTGTAGGAGTCACACTGACCCTTCTCTCCTAGCTGATACCAACTGGGTTTGTCTGAATGCATGGCAGAGGAGGTCAAGCTGATTGCACCGGTCCACGTATGTAGTTATCCTTGTCGGATGAGGCAGTTGCTTTGTCTGCTCCCTTTCTACTTGACCATGAGCAGTACTAGGAGTAGTTGCAGAGAGTGGCAGCTGAGCTGCAGATACCTCTGAGAGGTTCCGGTTACAAACAGGACCTGTTGGACATCCTCTAGCCCATGGGTGTGGCCTTTCCAGTTGACCAAGCTTTTTTGGGCCCACTAGATCAGCGCGATGCCTCCTGCATCTTGCTCCCCATGGAAAGCTGAGAAGTATTTCCCACCAGCTAAAGGGTCAGAGTTTTTATTCACTCATCTGGTTTCGTGCTGCTTAGTAGTGCAAGTGCCTGTAGAAAAGTTCAGCATGTAGTGTCTCGAGGTTCCCCCAACAGAGGGGGGCTAAACACCTTGACCTTTTGGGTAGGAGAGCATTCTCACTGATTGATCTGCAGTTCAGAGTTACTAAGTCCCGGGTGGTGTTACCAAAATACGATTTCCTGAATTATGCCAAGCTTGCAGACTTTACAACAGACTTCCCCAGGGAGACAAGGTCCAGGTCCAGACCCTAACTGATTGAGGCAGACTGCTGACCAAGACATTGCTTCAAGTGGTATTAGACACAACTGATCCTTTCTGTGGAACCATCGCTAGAGCTGTAGTCAAGAGGCATGAGTCTCGGTTGCAATCTCCGTGATTCCCCAAGATGGTCCAGAAGACCTTTGGAGGACCTTTTCCTTTCACGACTCTTTTTTGTTTAATGAGAAGACTGGTTGGTTGGTTGGTTGGTTGTGTTTTGACACACACAAACAATTTAGAACAACCCTCTATTTCCTGGGCATTTATGTCCTGCCCCCCAAAGAGGAAACATGACTAGCAACCCTGAAGACCCAGAACACCACCTCCTCAGGTGTTCTGTCATTAATGCCAAGATGTCAAAGGGCTCAGAGACATGGCGGCTGCTACGTCCACAACTTCACCCACCACCGAGCGAGTTCTTGTTCTATTCAAACGCTGCATGACGTTTGATAACATAAGTTACTGTCCCTCATGCCTTTGGTGTCTGTCTCTCATCCATTTTATTTTCATCTAGGCAGAAGTGACTATAGACCTGTAGGGTGAGACATCTACTGAGGCTATGTTAAGGTGTTTCTCATCTGCCCATCGCAAACCCTCTTCTTGGATATTTTTCAGGGACCACTCTCACAGAGAGATTCTTCAAGGGGAAAAGGGCCTTTCCTAGGGAAGGGATTCTATTTCCCCATCTATCTTGGTCCTCAAGAAATCCAATGGAGGGGGACAGATTCTTGACTTTCACCAACAATGTATTTGTCCAAAAATTAAAGTTCCTTGTGGTCACAGACATCTATAATCACCTCTCTGGAAGGGGGCATTTGGTTTTTGGCCCTTGACATTAAGGATGCTTTCATATAGACTTTCACCCATCCTACAGAAGGTTCCTCAGATTCCTCTTTGTGCAGGACCATTCCTAGTTCAAAGTCATTCCATTAGGGCTAGTTTGGCATAGCATACTGTTATGGATACCTAGAACCGTGGTTACTTTTTGCCTCAGCAAGAGTGAACTTTGCTGATGATTCGATTGTACACCCGCTTTCTGCTATACCAGTCTGTCTTCGTAACCAGTAAACTCCCCAAGGCATTCCCTGCCTAGTCTTGCGTAGCAGGTAATAATCCATGAACTCCAGCCATTGCTAAGGGCCCTATCATTGTATGCTTACAGAAACTGTAAATTTTGCTGCTCTTTCAAAGAGTGTATTAACTGGGGTAAAGACACTCTCTCCTCTTCAAACACAGCACTGAATTGGCTTATAGTATAATTAAAACAAAAGTCATAGTGGAACCCCAACTTCCCACAGAAATTTGATATTATACTTGATCTAATAGAACAGGTCATCCTCAGTCAACGTCAAGTCTTGCCTTTTGCTCCATGATTACATGGCCTCTTGCACTCATGGCACCTCTTAACCATTTGCCAAGCTCCATATCTACTGCCTACAAACCTGGCTTCAGTCTGCCAGAAGTCCTCATTAGTGCCAAAGTTACAATTCCAGCCGAGGTTTTAACCTTGCTCACCTGGTGGCTAAAAGTTGGAGTCAGTTTGAGTGGGAATTCCCTTCCTTGCACAGATACCCAAGGGGACCTTAATCACAGGTGCAACTTTGTTTATATGAGCTCCCCAATCTAATAATTGCACCACACAAGACAGCTGAACGCCTAAGGAGGCCAGGATGTATAGCAATGAGTAGCATTAAGGGAAGTCAATTGGAAGTGCAAAACATTTTTCCCATTCATCTGATCCTTATATCCAAGTAATGCGGGACAGAATAACTGTTTTTACATAAATAAGCGAGGGAGCAAGACCCATCTTCCCGTGTGTAGATACTGTTGACCTCTGGAACTGGTGCAGTGGATATCACATAACCCTGCTGGTAGAGTACCAACCAGGCATGCACAGCTCCCTAACGGTCTCAGCAGACATCTTTCAGCAGCTCACAAATGGGAGAGTCATGAGTCTATTCTCAGCAAGATCTTCAACTAAGGAAGAACACCATCCTTCAGTCTCTTTGCCTCACCAGAGAACTACAAGCTCTGCATAAGATGTCTCCTGCCAGAGGTCAGGTAATCCTCCTCGAGCCTAACTTGATCGAAGGCACTTGTGGTTCTTGGACCTCCCTGAAGATTTCAGCCAATCTACCCATCAACCTCCAACCATTTCTGTGCTGTTGTGCAGCATCCCAGTCCAGCACCACTACAACTTAAGGCTTGGTATGTGGAGGGACGTCAGTAGTAGAGCACTTGTGTTCAGTAGTTGAACCCATCCTCAGCCATAATAGGAAGGGTGCTACCAGGCGTTGTTTAGGAAAATGGAAGCATTTCTCCTTTTGCTCGCAATAACACCAGTCATTTTCTATTATCTGCTAGGATCCCAGCAATCCTCCATTTACCTAGTCACCATTCAGACATTGGGTCTTTCTGTCCATTTCCCTACATGAACATTGGGCAACGATCAGCACTTTTCACCCATCTGGCAAGGACCACACTATTTTATGACAACTGGAATCTTGTACAAACTAAAATTCAATAAGGACAAAGGCGGGTTTGCAATAACACAAAATTGGTGAATTCAAATTTTAATCCTTTTTCGCACCACTATTGAGGTCTGTGTCTTGATTGTCCAGAGCTGGGAGTGGAGCAAGTCAACCACTGTATGTATGAAATCTGATAAGATGGGGAGGGAGGAAGTGAAGAAATACAGGTTTTTGGTGTCTGACCTCTTCCTCGGTAGATTTTGACACTAGGGAGTCCAGAAGCACTAATGACTTTAATGGATTCCAACACAGAATTTCTGAGATTTAGTGTCTGAAATGCACTGTGCAATTATGGCTGTTTTGGGGTTAAAGGGAAAGTATTTCCTGATATTAAAAAGATTTTCTGATGTCCAGTTAAAAAGATAAGTAAACTGACAAACTTTTCAGCTGATCTAAAATGAAAAAAAGGTTTGGCTAATTGACGTTTTGCTAATCTGCACACTTTTCATAAATCACCTTTGCACACCACGAAAATGGTCTGAACTTATTCTCCAGCAAAAATGCAGTGACAAGTTTCATTGTGTGAGAGAAATACTCCATAGTAGTGACTAGTTATGTTCCGAGGAAATTGAAGTGCAACTATGTTTGTTGAATGAAGTATATTTTGAGATTTATTTGCTTTGGTTGTTTCACTACGTGCATGTTGGCAGAAGGTCTCCTAGCCATTGTAGGATGCTGCTACTGGTGTGGTGTTTTGAGAGTGTACTGGTACCAAGCGAGATAGTCCTTTACCAGGCACGTGTATTTTGCAATATCAGCCCCGTCTTTGCCAAATTCATGTGAGCCGGACTTTCCTTTAGTTCACAGCCTTAGTTTTGCTTTATATTAGCAAAGTTAACCCTATATTGTTCCGGTGCTAGGCTTTAGGCCTTAACCAAGCCTGATTGTCAGGCCTTCTCATTACTACGTTCCCCACTTGGTATTTTTATGGGGAGGATGTTTACCCATCGTCCCGGAAAAGCATAATGCATAGACGGAAGATGACCCCGTAGGCTAAACACTGTTTTACCACCACCTTAATTTCCCAGTCTACACGCTCATGGCCCATCTGTCCCAAAGTCTGCTCGTTCCCTCATATGACTGATGGACAGATTTGCCAGGTTTGAGTAGTCCTTTATGTCGGGCCTGGGACCATAACTGCCATGTGGGGTTCAATGTGTTGGATGGCATGAGACGGCCTTGGCCATTGTGTGTCTATTTGAGAACAAGGGCTTTAGTCATGAATATAAATGTTTATAACTGTTTACGTGAAACACACCTAAATTGTACAGGCGAGTAGGTAATGTGCCTGGGATATTGCTGTGTGAATAAGGATATGAGGTATGTCTCTGTAACGTGAATGAGTGAGTAAAAGGGAGATCGCTATGTGAGTGGGGATATGAGATGTGATTAGGGATGTGAGATACGTCCATACAACATATAAATGTGAATATAAACAAACGCAAGTGAACCATCTGTGTTGGGCCTCGGTTGTTTAATCCTAATCCCTAGCATGATGATTTTTTATGATGGCAGTGTTAACAGCCAGTTCCATTACTCTCCTAATCCTGCACTGCAATCTAGCCCTTTCAGCTTGCCTGTACACTGAAGAGCACATTCCCAACAAGGCCATTATGGTGATGGCTTGGACTCCCATTAAGACAATACTTTGGGTCCTCACCACATCCTCTGGGATGTCCCACCAGGGTCACACCTCTTTGCACGCTTTCTATTTCCTCTCTCTGCTGCTGTATCTTATCAGTTGGGCTATGGGTATTAGAGCCTCGTTTGTTCTGGCTGTCAAGTTCTGTGTGTCCAACTGTCAGTGCTCCACAGGAGGAAACGAATTAACTAAAAGATTTTGCAGGTGTCCAGGAGGAGTGAGCATTTCAGCAGTGGTGTTAACGCTGCGTGTTGGCCAAAAGGCATGAGAACCAATTTGCATTGTGCTGGTAATAGGCACACCCAACCCAATATCATTGGCCGGACATAGGTGTGCAGGTATGGAAAAATTTCTGTGTCCCAGAGCACAGACCATGTTTTGTATACGTACCACCTCTTTAACCAGCTCTTGGTCTACCATGCAAACCCAGTCTCTTTTGGTATCATTAGTGTCAGTTGTAACATAGCATTCGCACAGCCACCATCGATTGTTTCATGCAGCAAGCCTGATTAACCTCTTGGCCGGTGTCAGTGACCAAATGTAGAGGGGCACTGTTGTATGTACATGTTATTTACCATAGTCCCCCAGCTGTCTATTTAATACACCCTGAACGGCTCCTGCATCCTTCGAGGGATGGCCATCAGGAGGTACACATTTAGCATCCTTATGCTGTAACTTAGGTATCTTGTCAAATTTAGCAAACTGTAAAAACATCAGATCAGTACAACTTATTCCTTCTTCTTGCACATGAAAACAAAAAGCAGTCAAGTAGCACTTTAAAGACTAGCAAAATAGTTTATTAGGTGAGCTTTCGTGGGACAGACCTAGTTCTTCAGACCATAGCCAGACCAGAACAGACTCAATATTTAAGACAGAGAGAACCAAAAAACAGTAAGCAAGGAGGACAAATCAGAAAAAGATGATCAAGGTGAGCAAATCAGAGAGTGGAGGGGTGGGGGGAAGATCAAGAATTAGATTGAGCTAAGTATGCAGACGAGCCCCCATAGTGACTCAGAAAGTTCCCATCACGATTTAAACCATGTGTTAATGTGCCGAACTTGAATATAAATGTCAGCTCGTCCACTTCTCTTTCTAAAATGGAGCGATAATTTCTCTTCAGTAACACAGGTACCTTGAGGTGATTGACAGAATGCCCCATTCCATTAAAATGTTGACTAACTGGTTTGTGGATCTGGAGTGTTTTGATGTCTGTTTTTGTGCCTGTTGACCCTTTGTCTAAGGGAGTTAGAAGTCTGTCCAATATACAAAGCATCTGGGCATTGTTGGCATATATGATGTTAGTAGAGGAGCATGAGAAAGTGCCTGTGATTCTGTGAGTAACCTGGTTAGGTCCAGTGATGGTATTTCCGGAGAAGATATGTGGACGAAGCTGGCAGCGGGCTTTGTTGCAGGGAAAGGTTCCAGGACTGGTGTTCCTGGAGTATAGACTGTGGCTGTTAGTAAGGATCCTCATGAGGTTGGGAGGTTGTCTGTAGGAGAGAACAGGCATGTCACCCAGGGCCTTCTGGAGGGTAGCATCCTGATTAAGAATAGGTTGTAGGTCTTTAATAATTCGTTGCAGTGGTCTGAGTTGGGGGCTGTAGGTGATGACCAGTGGTGTTCTGTTCTTGGCTTTTTTGGGCCGACCTTGGAGTAGCTGGTCTCTGGATATGCGTCTGGCCCTGTCGATTTGTTTTTTTGCTTCTCCTGGTGGGTAATTCAGGATTATGAATATTTGGTAGAGTTCTTGTAGTTTCTGATCTCTGTCAGTAGGATCAGAGCAAATGGGATTGTACCTAAGAGCTTGACTGTAAACAATGGATCTAGTCACGTGTGCAGGATGGAAAGTAGAAGGGTGTAGATAAGTATAGCGATCCGTAGGTTTTCGGTACAGTGTGGTACTGATCAGGCCATCCTTGATTAGTACTGTAGTGTCCAGGAAATGTATCTCTTGCATGTTGTAATCAAGGCACAAGTTGATGGTGGGGTGTAGATTGTTAAAGCCTCTGTGGAACAGAGGCTCTGGAAGAATTCCACAGAGACTTTAACAATCTACGGGCACAAAACAGACATCAAAACACTCCAGATCCACAAACTAGTTAGTCAACACTTTAATGGAATGGGGCATTCTGTCAATGACCTCAAGGTACGTGTGTTACTGAAGAGAAATTATCGCTCCGTTTTAGAAAGAGAAGTGGACGAGCTGACATTTATATTCAAATTCGGCACATTAACACATGGTTTAAATCGTGATGGGAACTTTCTGAGGGGCTCGTCTGCATACTTGGCTCAATCTAATTCTTGATCTTCCCCCCCACCCCTCCACTCTCTGATTTGCTCACCTTGATTATCTTTTTCTGATTTGTCCTCCTTGCTTACTGTTTTTGGTTCTCTGTGTCTTAAATATTGAGTCTGTTCTGGTCTGGCTATGGTCTGAAGAAGTGGGTCTGTCCCACGAAAGCTCACCTAATAAACTATTTTGCTAGTCTTTAAAGTGCTACTTGACTGCTTTTTGTTTTGATAGTGTATAGACTAGCACGGCTTACTCTCTGTTACTATTCTTGCACATGCTTTATGATGGCTGTGTGATCCAGTATTTGTTGCCAATTCTGTAGCTGCTCAGGAGGTGTTGAAAGTTGGTGGTATTACTAGAACCTGTCTCTTAAAAACCAAACAAAAACAACAAAACAAAACAACAAAAAAAGACCAATCACAATTAAGAACATTGTGAACCATCCAGTAACAAGCCTATGCTTCCTGTTTACCTTCCAGTAAAGTCAGTTTTTACCATTTTTCCTCTGTTCTCATTAATTTTTTTGTACAGGAATCTTTCATAAACTTGACTTATACTTGCAACTGTCCACTCTCAGGCTCTCTTATGATCAGGTGGCGTGGCTCTGTGGACATGTTCTCCTTGCTGCCTTCCTTCTGCTTTATGCACCAACCTTAAAGGAGTCCCAGCTAGATGGGTTTGTCTTGTCACCTGTATCATAGTGGTAGGTGGTGGGGTCTCAGTCCATAACTTCTGGACCACTGAATAGGTCTGATTAACCTGGGTGGTATCAGAGTCTCTTTGTTCATTGGATAATGCACACTGTATTCAACAGCATCTATATCCTGGCTGGTAGCATATGTGTGAAAAATAAAAATACCACTTCTCTCTCCTGTAAGAATGTGTAGTCACCTGCTTTTTTAAAAGCACAGTGCATGATGTGTTTCTGGGCTCTTTGTAGCGTCCAGTTGGCAGCAGGTACAACTTGTTTACAGATTCCCAATTTACTTTATGGAACTATTAAGGGTCTGCTGTAGAATGCAACAGGTTTTTTTCCCAGTACCAGTATTCTGAGTCAGCGTGCTAATGATACAGAAGTTTTTTGCACTAGGATACAATATGAAGGGGAGAATTAACCCCTTTTTCAAACTTTCTCTTGCACTAGTTGATTTGTGGTCTTTTTAATGCCTTTATACAGCAGACCTGCCTTCTCTGGGTATCGCACCATAAATTCTTGGTAAAAATTTGTTGGCCCCAAAAGAGATTGCAGTGATTTAGTGTCTACTGGCATAGGAAGATTAACAATAAACTTAACTCTTTTTTGGTCAACAGACCTTTCCTTTTAACTTACTTTGATACCAAAATACTGCACTGCTCACTGTTAAATCTGGAACTCTCAGGGGTTACATTTGAAACCATAGTTTTGGCAACAGTACAAAAGTTCTGTTCTGCTTTGTTTCAATGGCCACCAAGATATTATCCATGTACTGTGCCATTTTCCCTGTTTGCAACAATCCTTTATTTTCCAGCATGTTTCTCACAACAGTGTGTAAGATTGTGGGTGCATCACAGGACCCATAGGCAAAACATTTTAACAAAGTTGCATGCCCTGGAACACGCAGGCTGCTCAATACTAAGAGTACAGGTTTAAAGGCAGACTTCAGAAACATTTGCTGCATCAAGCACCGACAACCACTTCATTTCAGGGGATACCACATCCCAGCAGTTTGGTGTAGGCAGCAAATACCTGTGCTTCCTGTTTAGCAGTTTTGTTTAGTCCATGATAATCAGTAGTTAATCTCCAGGTCCTTTCTGGTTTATTCACTGGCCAAACTGGTGCCGCCTTAGGCACTGAGCACCTTCAAATTAACTTTCATTTTTCCAATTCCTCTCTGACTCGTCTCAATGATTTTTTTAAAAGCCTCTTGAGGTATTGGATATTGTTTGTAAGGAGACACCATTTTTTTCGCAGTGACAGAGGTTTGAACCTTCCCTGTGTCTAGGGAGTACACTGCCCAGACATTCCAATTCTCCCAGCCTTCTGGTGTAGGGGGCGGGGTTTGTTGCAATTTTACTGCTTTTACAATCTGAGTAGCAAGTCCCATTGGGATCAGTCACATCATCAATTTCCTCTGTTGCCATAATTATTCCCAATAGTTTTATAGTTTCTGCAGTGATTAAGTTTTCTTTTCCTGAAACAGCTCATGTCTCCTGAATAGTGTGTGCACTAAGCTAGAGGGGTGACTTACAGGATCACTCACAACAGGGTAATTCAGTCCAGAGGTTAACATGTTTACTTTAACAACTTTAGTTACAGCTTTCTCTTCTGACTTCCTCCCCAACATACAATACAAGCCTGTAGCTTCTCATTCTCTCCTGTTCTGACATTCCAGGCAGTACGGTCTATAGCTCTGTAGATTTTTCGCGCTTTTCACAGATTTCCCTATTCATGCACTCTCCTCCTGACAGAAAGCTTGGCTATATAATTCAGTCAGTTCCATGCAAACCAATGGTGTAGTGGCTGACCAGCAGACCACACAACCTGCAGCATGGGAGGTGTTTCTTGAAGTGGGGGGCATGGTTTTAAATATAACACCACATCTAATAATGCACTTGGAAATGCCCACAGGGGCCTTGGGGTAAGTGTTACTCTGCGATTTCCCCCTCCCCATAGCATTGTAAATTGTTCTCTGGAGGAATGTCCTTCCTGCTGAAGGAATAGTGAGACCTCTGTGGCAAGTGATGCCACGGTGACTGTATGGAAAGGTGGTCTGCAAATCAGTCTGACAACATGCCATCAGGTGCTTGTGCTGAATGGCCTCCTCCTCCAGGCTAACCAGAAGGCGGCATTCAGTACGTCCCAAGAACACTTTATTCTTTTCCCTTAGGTCACATGATGTCCAGCCCCACTAGGGCTTCTGGCTCCGCTCCGATGTAACGCCCCAGCATGCACCATGCTGGTGATGTCACATCACCCAGGGACCCTGCTGGAGCATGGAGCCGGCCTACAAGGGGTCAGGTAAGCAACTTTTTAAAAATATGTTGCACAATTTTGCAAAGACGATTTTTTTTTCGTTTGGGGTTTTTGTTTAAATTAAATTTCTTCTTGGGTCCTGGGGCCTAAAAAGAGAGCTTTTCAGGTGGTGAATATCCTGAATACCCCTATTCTTGTAGCCTGGCTAATGGGGATGTTCAGTATATTCTTTTGTTCAAGTTGATGCATCTTTGCCGAACTGATTTGCAGGTCACCTTAACTTACACAGATGTGCACATTTTTATAAAATGTGTTTGCCGTATCATGAACACTGCATCTCGCTTTCTCTGTCTTACCACATGCTGTGACTTTTATTCCAAAAAGGTCCTGGTTTCTAAAATGTTGATTTGGGGTGTGAAAACTTGAGGCCTAGTATTCATGTAAGGACATAACAGTTGTCGGACTGGATCAGACCAGTAAGTGATCTAAATAGTCCAGTGTTTATTCTGTAGCAGTTTGTACCAGATGTTTCTAAGGAATGTGAGAGAAGCTGGGAAGTACTTCCTAACCATATCAATTAGCAAATGGCTCCTTTCCTGAAATGTGGTTTTAGATCCTTTCCCAAGCTAAACTGTGTTTAGATTTACTAGAGCAACTTTGGAAATTCTTGTTAGTGTAACAAATGTCTAACCTTTTTACCTCATGCAGCTCTTGCTCTCCATAGTATCCTGTGATGAGTTCCACAGGCTCATTGTTCATTGTGCTTCCTGTGATTAGCTTTGAGGTTGCTACCTTTCAGTTTCCTTTGCTGACTGTCACCTCGCTCAGATACCAGGAAAGAGAGTGAATAAAAGCCCTCAATCTTCCTTCTGTAGATCAGGCATTATTTTGTTTGTTTTTATCATGTCCTTCTGTAAGGTAACAATCCCAGTCTTTGCAATTTCTTCAAAAGAGACTTTAGTCAGGCCCCCAGGCAGTCGCTATCTTTTTCTGCCCCCTCTAATTCTGCAGTCTTCTTTTGAGACACAACAAGGCTCTTTCTCTTATTCTTTATTCCATTCCATAAAACACTGTTTTTTAAACCACTGCTGCACGTTGCACTGTCTGCAGTGATAACCAGTCCCTTTGCTGGGTTAGTACAGTTAATTTAGAACCCTTGAGGGTGTGAGAACAACATGAATTGTTCATTTGTGTGTGTGTGTGTGTGTGTGAGAGAGAGAGAGAGAGAGAGAGAGAGAGAGAGAGAGAACTGAATTTGTACTGATATCATGTCCATTTGTGTTACTGTGCTGGGTCCTTCTAAAGGTCCTAATGCGCCTTGCTCTTGACAGAACTAAATTTTGTTACATGCAGCCTTTTTCTACTGTGATGCTCGCCCCTTTTTCCCCCGTCCGTAATTAATAAATGTATTGAACACAGGGAGTGATCCCCTTACATGTTTTCCATCCATGGGTGGAATAAATTCTGTGCACTAAAGCATGTGTGGATGTGCACCACCAATAGAAAGCTGTTGCCCATCACGGGTGGGCGTTGGTTCTCTGCTAATCCGCTGGGTGTCACTTGGGCCGCTTAGCGTTTCCAGCATCCCGCTGACGGGGAATACTGAATACCGTTATTGGTCCTCATTGCATCGAGTGTTAAACTTCTCCAGGCCGTGAAGTGGCCACTTATTCTTACTCTGTTTTCTTTACTCTAGTTTCTTCAGTAGTGTCTGAGGGACTCTGTGAAAGGCCTAGTGAGCATCTCAATGAATTGTTTGCCTTTATCTGCTCATTTAAAATTTGACTGAGACTTGATTTGCCTTTGCAGAAACTGTGCCGTTTATACCCTGCTTACAGTGTGATCTTCCTAGTGCCATATTTTATTTTATATGATTGTTTCAACCAACTTACTGGTTACCGGCAGGAAGGTGTTCTGGTTTGCAATTCCCTCACTGGTCATTAGTGTGTCTTTTAAAATTTTGGCACAGCGTTTGCTGCTGTCTAGTCCATGGAATCCTTTAGGAAGGACCATTATTTAGAGAACCTCAAGAAGTGACTAATGCTGACCTCCTCTCCCACCGGATCTGTCAGCTTCCTGTAAGGCCACAATACTTGTGTTGCTGACACATCTGTGGTTCCTAGTAGGAGCAGGTGGAGGGTGCTCCTGAGTGGCCCTACTTGTTAAACCAGCTGGTAGATTGGGGCAGTTGCTTTTAAGGCTGTTGCCTGCAGAGTGCTGTACAGTTACCACTTGGTACCCCTTGCTGGGATGGTGGTTGAAGTGCTTTCCTTTGAGTTGATGCTTAGCTCTGTTTCCCCGCCTCCCCCATTGCTTGTGCAGTTCAGAGCGGCAAAGGAGCCAGGGTCTCTGAGACCGAAGCCTGGAAAAGGGCTCGTGTTGTGAGGCTCTGTTTGGGTAAAGCTAAAGTAAGTGTTGATTTCGGGTGTGGTATGGGGAGCAAGCAGAAGAATTTGACAAGGAATAGGTGATGTTTATGTGAGTAGGTGGGGTTCTTTTTTTAAAGGTGACAAAGCGTTTATCACGCTAGAGACAGTTCCCAGCACGTGTTTCAGTGATGGTGCTTTTTAACATAAGCATGGTCTGTGGTCACCACAGCAAAGTCAAGGAAGACTGTGACAAGCAGGGCTCCACGTGCAGAGGAAGGGCTAGTAGGTCACAGGACCTTTAGTGCCTAGAAGGTGTCTGGGAGAGAAGCTCTCTGCTAAGGTGTGGCATGTAACATGGCCAGTGTTTGAGACTCCCTCATGTCCTTTCCAAGTGTGAGCCTTTTGCAGCACCCTTTCCAGTTAACCAGCGTTGCTTCTGCCCTCACTATATGTGAGGGGTCGAACTTACCCCTTTCTTCCTTCCTTTCTTTCAAACAGATATGAAGTTGACAAGCCCAGTGAGGATGGCGCTGAGTGTATCACTCTATCTATATACTTCAGAGAAAAGAGAGTCAGACAGGCTGGCACATCGTCAGGGACTGTTCTTTGTGGTCAGCCCCTGCTAATAACTGTGCCCAAGCACAAGCTCACTCTGGATCACTTGTACAGTGTTGTCCTGGAGAAGATTGGGTAAGTACAGCCACGGTCATGGGGGGCCTTTGTACAGATTCTTAGTATTGACTCATCCACTGCCCTGTTTCTGGCCCAGAGCTTCCTAGCTTTTACCTCTGAGAGTCTTCCTTCTGATTTGCATGATTTCTGCAGTGGTTATTTTGGCTGTCTGTAAACCGTTATTCTCTGGCTGACAGGCCGTGGTTAGCCATGCAGAGGGAAGGGGCATGAATGATCACTTTACTATGGCAACTCTGTACTCTTTGTCTGTTATCACTCTGCTCTGATTTTGACCCGGTGTCTGCCACCTTCAGCTGAGACCAAAAAATTCATTACAGAGAAGGGTGAAACCTAACAAGCAAAAGAAATGAGGCTGCGTGTGATAAACTTACCCACTCCAACATTTGGCCTTCCACACACTCCCACTCACGAAGGAAAATACCCTAGTATGGTGTGGGCAGAGGTGCAGAAAGAGAGTTCTATACAGGCAGAGGCCTCCATTAAAATCTTCAGATATACTGGCAATCAGCTCGTTATCGAAATATTTCCTAATCTCTGATCCAGCTGCAGAGAGAACTGTACAGGCTTTTGGGTGAAATTTTTAATAACACTTAGCGTTAATGCTGCAAATGATGGTTTGTTTTGAGTTGGTTCTGTGGACAACTCTGGCTTGCTGTTCAGTGTCTTTAACTGATGTAGACACAATGGTTCTCAGCCTTTCCAGACTACCGTATCCCTTTCAGGAAGCTGATTCTCTTGTGTACCCCAAGTTACAGCTCACTTAAAAACTACTTATTGTTATGTAACCAGACATAAAAATGCCAAACTGTCACTGCACACACAGTAAGGAATTGATACCACATAATTATAAAATAATCAAGGTGAATATCAATCTTGTATTTACACTTTTCAGTCTCTAGTTTATAGAACAGTATAACCAAGTTACTTGTGTGAAATGTTAGTTTGTACTGACTTCGCTAGTGCTTTTTACATAGCCTGTTGTAAAACGAGGCAAATCTCTGGATGATTTGATGTGTCCCTTGAAAAACTTCTGAATACCCCTGGGGGTACACACACCCCTGGTTCAGAACTATTAATGTAAGGGACGCTGGCACTCGGAACCACTTGGATGTCTAACAAAAATGTGTTTCCTGTGTTTAGCCACTGTATTAAATTCCCTCGGATGAAAGAATGTTCCAGCATGTGCCTGGATGGTGGGATCTGCAATGGGTCCAGTGGTGGCTGTGAAGGTAAAATCTGATACATTGGATTGGAGAAGCTTTGCTAGAAGGTCACTCAACCCACCTCGGTCGGCGTTTCGTTGTCTGCTCTATTGCATTGTTGTGGGTGGTGGACTTAGGGGAATGTTTGGTTCTATGCTGTGCTTAAGTCACATTGAAGAAGAGTGCGTCTGATCTGCATGTGTGATAACGGTCCACAAAATCAGGACTCCAGATGACACAGGGCTGTCTGAGTCGGGGTATGTTGAGGAACCGGGGTAGTGAGAGCATGTAGCCTCTGTATACCCCTGGGGGCACACTAGTACCCATCTCTGATGTTCTATGGGGTGGTGGAGTCCTGTGAAGGCACGGAAATGCTCTGTGGCGTAAGCAAGTGAGAGGGTGTCCAGAGCCAACAGTGTAAAGCTGTAGTAGGTGTGCACACCTGGGCAAAGGCCTTCAGCCATGTTGCACACTCCCACTTCCGTGGAGATTCTGCCACCGGCGAGCAGACCCTGCTTGCTGCCATGAGAATAACGGTGGGATATAGAATTTAGAAGCAGAGAGATGCTGCCTCACTTTAGAGAAGGGAGCTGCCTCCTTTAGGGCTGCCAGTTTCCTTCTGCTGAAAGGACAGACCCCTCTGACGCTTGGTTGGGACGTTGCTTGAGCATATTGTCAGCCATATTGAAAGGCAGGACTTGTTGCCCAGTGTCCACTAGGTGTTCTTCACAAGAAGGAAATACCTGCTTTGTCCTTCCCTTCAGGACCCTTTGCAAATGAGCTCCTCTGTCCCCTTCGCTGCACTAAGGATGTCGCTCTCGATGGCGGCTTTCCCCCTTCTCCCACAAGTTTCCATTGTTCTGTCTTCCACACATCATCTCCCCAAAGAAGAGACCCCCAGGGATTCATGTGGTCTGAACTGTATGTCAGGCAGGAGAATTAGCCCCAGAATTCTGCATGGATTTGAAAGGATATGGGGCTGTGGAGGTTGCAGTGACAAACTCACCTTTGGGATTTTCCCTCCCTGGCAGCTTTCAGATTAGATGCTTTTCTGCTCTAGTTCAAACAGGAATTAATTCAGGGGAGTCCCTGGGCTTGTGTAATACAGGAGGTAAGACTAGAGTCTAGGAATTGGAGATGGGTAACATGCGGTTTGTATTACCTCTGTCCCTTGAGAGGCAAAACCTTTCAGGTGCAATTGAATAGCAAATGCAAATTTCTTTGAAGTACGACTCTACTGTCTTGGCTGGTTGTAAAGCTGCTTCTGCCACATCTTTGTTATCTGTGTGCCACGTGAGCAGGCTGTGCCTCTCGTAACAAGCTCACGTGGCATAGTTCTTGGTGAGGTACTTGTCTCTCTATCAAGGCTACAGAGCATGTGATATTGTGCTTAGTGTTGGGGAAGCCGTGTTAGTCTGTGTCCACAAAAACAACGAGAAGTCCTGTGGCACCTTACAGACTGACAGATTTATTGGAGCACAAGCTTTTGTGGGCAACGACCCACTTCGTCAGATGCAGTGTGCTAATACTGTGCCTGTCACTTTTAATGTTTTATCAGTGGAGGAGATGGAACATCAGGACAGAGATGAGGGAGGTAGGGAGAAAACCTCCGAAACCGAGGGCTGTGCACTGGATTCGCTGGGGAAGGAAGGGCAGCACCCCAAGAAGCCTCTCTTCACCTTCAGCCTTGTGAATTCCTATGGGACCTCTGAGATAAACTTAGCTGTGACAGACGGGAAACTTCTAAAACTGAACTGTAGGTGGTACCCCTTGTAAGGCTGAGCACCCCCTTCGGTAGGGCACTGACAGCAGCCCTGACTCGCGTTTCTGTCCTGCAGCCCATGCCACCCTTGCTGTTGACTTGGAGCCAGACACCTGGAAGCTGATGTCTGATGAACAAGAGTCACAGGCGAGTAGTTGGTTTCGTCAGAGGTTAACAATGTGATCTCTAGCTGGGGCTAAGCAAATGCAGAGATGCTGATCCTGAATGCAAATCAGCCCCCTCCAAGGGAGTCATTTTTCCATATGGAAGAGGAGAATCTGTTTGCCTGAAAACCTCTGGTAATAAGGTCTATGACCCATTCCAGTGGGCCTCGGCAGACAGAACGGGTTTGCCCCAGCCCTAGAAACTCTGCCAGTTCGAGAACTTGCAGAGCAAAGGATAGTTGTGTGGTCAGCAGCCTAGTTCAGAATTCACTTCAGAACAACTGGAAAGATGCTACATTCTGCAGCGCTTAACAGGAACATCAACATTTCATGAATCGGGGTCCCAGTTTGTAACTGAGAGAGGTCTGCTCTATCTGGTCTGGATTTATGGACCTTACTGGAGAAAAAGAGAGAGAGGAAACTTTCCAGAAAGCATGGGCAAATGTTTCTGCTGTGCTAGGCTGTTAAGCTCCAGTTACACCACAGTGCTCTCTTGACAGAAGTCACTGAAGAGATTTCCCAACAAAACTTTTGTCAACAGAGTGCAGGCACACACACAAGCTAGTCACAAGAGCGCTTGGCTCTGTCAGCAGAGCAGCTGGACTGCCTGACTGCTCTCTTGACAAAACAGACACCCGGAAGCACAGCGGATGGGGCTGCCCATTGTTCTGGGTGCCCTGTCTGTCAAGAGAAGGCCCCCTGGAGTATCCATGCAGCTTTTTTTAGCAGCATTATGCCTCATGGCTGAGGGGCAGATCGCTACCGGTGAAAGCGCTTGTTGTATTGACAAACTGTTGCAAAATGCGTTTTGTGTGTGGATGTTCCACCCGTTTTGCTGACGCAACCTGCTAGTGTAACTGTAGCCTTAAAGTGAGACTTTGATTGCAGTGTGCATGCAGGGAGGGAGACACTGAACAAACCTGCCCTCACAGCGGTCAGGTGTGTTCATACGCAGTCACAGGCTGTCCCCACAGATTAACCACATTTTAGATTCGAGAGTCTTGTGGGAGGCAACAGGGGGAAACTCCAATTCCGCAGATGACTGCCAGTGCTGATTGCATTGGGGCGCCACTGTATAGCTGTAGGAGAGTTTTGGCTGTTACTCGCTGGGCAGCCTGAGCATGCAGCCATAAAGGGCGAGCTGCCCAAACACCCTTCAGGACCTTCCTACCCATGATGGTTGCTGGAGCTCCCTGGTCTTGCTCCTGCAAGTGTCTGCTGCACATCTGACAACAGTACCAGTATATAGGCAGTGTGGAAGAAATTAGTTTTGGTTACATTACGTGGTTCTTGCACCCAGTTTGGGAGCTGACCACACACCGAATGTATGTGGTGCGCTTTGGGTTTCAGGCTCTGACAATCTTAGCAGCAAGGCAGTACCCAAGAGTGACCCTCGCCCCAGCTGCCTTGACTTCTTGGGGGAGGCGCCTGAGTGGCAAGTGTGGTGTTTGTAAGGGCTTTACACCCTTAGAGCAGCCAGATTAAAATATCTCCTTATGGAACTGGCACATTGTGCTCCCTCTGAGCCATCTGCCTCAGCCCAGCTGCTGGTAAGAGAGAAATGGCCACAGTCTGTGTTGGCATAGGGCACAGATTTCCTATATGGGGGTATGGAAAGGTGGTGCCAGACCCCCAGGAGGAACGTCTTCCTTTTCAGGATACAGAGGGTTAATGTGCATCTTCTTTGGTAGGTATTTGAAAAGGATGCAAGTAAGTTGCAGTCGCAGAAGAAGAAAACTACGGTAGCTCTTAAGGACTGTATAGAACTCTTCACTACAATGGAAACACTTGGTGAACATGACCCCTGGTAAGGTCACCACCCAGCTGTTTGGCTGCTGTCTGTCTTGGACAGTGTTAATATTTACCATACTAAACAGTACGGTTTGCAGAAAGGTCTTTGTGCATATTACTGTCCTACCTACTATCCTGCCTCCAGCACAACTCTGACACTGCACCTCTGAGCTCAGCAGTGAGAGGGGGAATGTTACCTTAACAAGGGGGGGACACCCCGTCACTCTGTTTGCCATCTGAACTCTGCTCTAATTTCTGTCCTTAGGCTCTGTGTAGTTCTGCCACCTCAGACTTGATTTTCAGCACCTCATGCTGTTGTAGTCCTAGCACCCTGCTCTGTATGGTTCACTCTGCTCATGTCTTACCAGTGGAAGCAGGCTGAGCTGCTGCCCTTTGACCCAGTGCTAGCTTTGTTCAGGTGCTCCAGTGCAACCGATGAGGTCATCCCTTCAGCAACTGGGAAATCTGGTCCCTTTCACTTCAGCAGAGAGTGGAGCAGTGGGAAGGGGGGAGGAACAAGGGATGAGCCGAAGGGAAAATTGGAGAGGAAGTGAAAAAGGGCAGAAGACAAGACAGGGAGATGTGTGGGGGAAAAGCCCTGAAAGTACAGGGCTGCAGGAGCCTCTTTCAGCTCAAAGGAGACAGATTCTGAGCAATGGCATTTGGGAGGGTAGGTGGAGAGACAGCAATTCCAGGAAGGAGGCAGAGATGGTGCATCAGGCTGGGGGGCAAGGGGGAGAAGAGAGGAATCAGAGTGGTGTTCTGAAAGCCGATTTAAAAGGGTTGAGGGGGAGACAAAGGCGAGTGCACCCAGGGGAGGAATAGGTATTTGTATGTTTGTAAAAGATTGGAGAGGATTGGCTAGAAGGTGGAGTTTTTTGTTTGTTGTATTTTCTGACGGTTTATGCTCCTTTCCCAGGTACTGCCCGAACTGCAAGAAGCATCAGCAGGCCACAAAGAAGTTTGATCTGTGGTCTTTGCCCAAGATTTTAGTGGTGCATTTAAAACGGTTCTCATATAACAGATACTGGAGAGATAAACTTGACAGTGTGGTTGAATTCCCAATCAGGTAGGGTTCTCAGCCAGCAAGTCTCACCTGATCAGAGCAAGAAAACTCAACTTTGTTGTAGCTGTTATATGGGCTTCTCAGTGGAGATCCCGCTCAGGGTAGGATTCTGCCTCCAGAGCCACAACTCAGGAGACCTAGTAAGTGTCTCTGGAAGAGGGATGCTACCTGTAGTTATGACCCTCTCAGAGCTCCTGGGCAGCGGAGATGCTGCGAAGACAATGTGGTGTCCCACTGTCCAATGCCTTCCCAGTCACTTTTGAGCTGATGTCCCAGCAGAGCTTGAACACTTCTGTCCTTTAAAAACCCTGTGGCAGTTTTCATTAGGTGTCAGGGTGGAGGATGTTGGCAACTGTGTGAGCAGGCCAAGTTCCACCTATGTTGCCTAACCTCCCCTGCAACTTCATTAAACGGTCTTCCCTTCCCTTCCCAAACCCCAGGTGTGTGGGTTCGGTCCTACCACTCGCACAGCAGTGTGCAGCATCTGGAAAGAAAGGTGCTTTGTACACATGAGGTATGAAAGTTCATCTGGTGACATGCAGCAGGAGCTGCCTTTGTGTAATGGTGGCTGTGTCCTGGACACAAGTACAGCACGTGTTGCAGTACCTGGTGAGCCTCTTGGAGGTCAGGTATCGAAGTGCTGTGTCTTACCCCTGTGTGTGCATACAACACACACCAGTCCTGGAATGGGTCGCTGGCAGGTGTTCAACCTGGTATCTCTGCCTCAAAAAGCATGAGCCTCTTACCAACTGAGCTGAGGAGCCAGTGGTAGCACTGTCCTGTGGGTCAAATAAGTCATAAAACCAGCACTGACTCTGAGACAGGTTGGTTCTTGAGCTGGTACTGGCTGTCCCCAGTGGTGCATTATTACTAGGCCTTTCTCTTCCTGTGTGCACAATAACAGTGTGCCCCTACTTCTATCTCAGGGATTTGAGCATGTCCGAGTTTGTCTGTGACCCGGCTGCTGAGCCATATGTGTATGACCTCATTGCAGTGTCCAATCACTATGGAGCCATGGGAGTAGGCCACTGTGAGTAACTACCTGTCTGTCCTTTGTCTGTAGGGAGACAGGAGGGCTGTGTGCGCATGGGGAAATCACTGTCGGGGAAGGACATGGGTCTCTGTGGGGGCGGTCACTAGTGTGTGTGGCGGCTGAGGTTGTGTGTTGCTTAGTCTGTCCCTGTGGTTCTTCCCTGAAAGCAAAGGCAGCAATCAAGGCAGAGCTTATAGTCCCGCTCTGCCCCGTTGTCCTTTGGGGGTCCATGGCTTGATGTACTGGGCACTCAAGCAGCAGGAAAGGAGGCAGACAGTGAAGAATAAGAATGTGGTCTGCCCCATTTAAATCTCCTCAGCACCAGGAAGCAGCTTGCCATTCCATGCGCTGGGCTGCTGCCTCTGTGGAGGGTGGGACCTTGGCTGACAGAGAAGAAATTGGGACGGGTGGGTCTGGTCGGAAAGCTGTTTGGGCAGCACTAACTTGCAATGCTGAGACCACAACAAATGTAACATTCAGCGGTGTAGTTCCCTCTGCACCTTTTGTCTCTTGTGGGACACGGGATGGCAAACAGGAGAGCAGGTAACCGTCACAACAGGGAGGAGGAACGCACTGGGCAGTGACGCTGCCTGGTAGCACCGCTTCTGGAGCCTGAACTTCTGCTGTTCTCTCTCAGACTGTTACTGGCCAGTATGGTGCAGGGTTTAGTTTTAGCCTTATTATTATCCTGGTTTTAGAACAAACCAAAAGAGAAGCGCTGTAGGAAACCTTGGCTGGGGCGTGCCTTTCTGTGCAAGGCCATGGCTGGCTTTCCTGGGGAGGCCGTGCTTTCCGTCCAGTGACAGATGCTCGCATCTTGTGTGCCCCACCTGGAGGCTTGGGAGTGCTCCCTGCTGCACATGGTCTGTGCCCCTATGAGGCTGAGAGCAGGCTGGAGTTAAGCGGAAGTCTAAAAGATTGGCCTTTTGTATGTGTGATGAAGAAAGCCAGAGGTAGCCTTCAATTGGAAGTGATTTAAAGCACAAATGTGGAGGGATATTGCCCTGTGCTCCAGAGCATAAGCCATCCACAAACTGAACAATCAGGCAGGCTTCTTGTCGCCTCCTCTGAAGCATTTGGGCTGGATCACTGTCCAGCACAGGCCAGGTCCATCTCGTCCCGTCTTCCAATCTATTGTGGCTGATGCAATGAAACCCAAGCTCACGCTTGCTCTCCCCCCACGCGCTTGCTTTGCATTGCTATAGCTGGAGGAGTGTTAGTTACTTGAGTGAGCTCCTGGCCTTGCTGCCGAATATAGATTGCCACTCTTCGTTTGTACGACAGATACCGCGTACGCAAAGAACAAGGTGAATGGCAAGTGGTACTACTTTGATGACAGCAGCGTGTCGGTGGCATCGGAAGATCAGATAGTGGTGAGTACTTGGCCTCCGAATAATTCAAAGTTGGGAAAATCGCCTGAAACACAACTTGGGAACCTCCTGTTAAGTGCATCCCTGCAAGTGCAGGCGAGAGCCTTCTGTGGCCTGTGTCAGTGTCCAGCTGATGGTGCTGTGAGGGAACAGAGGGAGAAGCAGAGTGTGTTGCTCAGGTGGCTCTGTGCCTTTTGGGGTGGGCGGAACGTCCTCTGCTGCACCAAAAGCCATTGAAAGGTTGGAGGGTTTTTACAAGGGCAACTCTGCTGATTCCCCAGTTTGGGTTGCTCCCAATCCACCTTCGGGTGGAGGGGCTGGATCCTCAGGGTAGTGCCTGACCGGCTTGTGCCTGAGCCTGATGGGCCACATCCATCCCAGGATCTGTGGGGTGGGTACCAGGGCTGTCCAGCGCCTGGCAGGACAGAGGTGATGCGAAAGCATTTCCAAGCTTGTTTTTCTTGTCAAAGCTCCATCAGTCTCTGTGTACAGCCTGTGGCACCCTATAGACTAACAGGTATATTGGAGCATAAGCTTTCGTGGGCAGAGATCCGCTTTGTCAGACTAGCACGGCTACCCCCCGATACGTACAGCCTGTGTTACAGGCTGTGCTGCCTCCACCCGAGGCAGAAGCACCGAAAGCCCCATTGGGGGTCCACAGTAGTTTTCTCCTGCATCGTCAGCTTTCCAGGCCCATGCTTTGTGATGGGCTGTTCTCCTCAGGCTGGTTTTGTTCCCTGTTCTGGCAGACAAAGGCGGCGTATGTGCTGTTCTATCAGCGGCGGGACAGCAGGCGTCCCGTGGGCGCATCTCCATCTGCGGCAAGCCAGCTGGTGTTGGAAGAGTGTGACGGCATGGATACCAACTGAGCCCAGCCTGCTGCACGCAGGCAGCTTGCTCCAGTTCTTTGTCTGCCACCATGCCCAGAGCACCTGCGAATTGCTGTTCTGCCTTCAGTAGGGTTCTCAAGCGGGAAATCGAGTGTTGGGGGCTTGGTGCCCATGTCCAATGATAGCACTGGGGAGTCAAGAATGAGCTGACACTGGGTATGTAGAGGCCAGAAATGATCTAGATCGAAGCTTCAATCAAATTCATTGTAAATCTGGTGGCTGGAGCTGGGGGAGGAGAGCCTTGGGCTGGGCTGTGGCTGTGGCTGTGGCTGTGGCTGGAGCTGGGGCAGGGGGCAGGGTGTTGCAGGGATGATAGAGGTGTCATTTGGGCATGAGAACTACCACCTGGTGGAATGCCTCTTGCCAGCTGTGTGCATGGCCCTCAGGCAAAGCGCAGATTTTCTCATTTCATCTCCTCAGCCTTTGTGTCTGGAATTCCTGCCACGGCTCCAGCAGTGCCTCTGCCATGCTCTTCAGTCCACATGGCCACAGCTCCTGGGGCGTCTTTTCTTTCTGCCTTTTGCACCTTTTTTGTCCCTGTGCTCAGCAGCCAGGTGCATTTGCTCTGGTCCTTCACTTCTGTGGCTGTCCTGGGCAGCTGAGCTGGGAGACACTGTCCTTCTGGTCCCAGGAAAGCAGGAAATTCCTTGGACAGGAAATGCAGAGCCCCTGGCCACGGCCGTGCACTCTGATTGCAACCTGCACGCTGCTGTGGCGATGACAGGGTTCAGCTCTGGCTCCCACTCACAGCACTCACACAGTGAGGGCACCACCTCTGAAACCCTAAATTCAACCAGATTCCACAGCCCTTTGTGCCCTTCCCAGTGGACACCTGCTGCTGATTGAGTGTTTGTGACCCCCTACAGGTTTCGTAGGAGGGACAGCTGCTATGCAGGCGGCCTGACATGCCACCTCCCAAATGCCAATCCCCAGGAGCAGGTTTCCTCCTGTCCAGCCCTCTTGGGTGCCAGCCCTTCTCTCCCCACTGCCATCCACACTGCTGCTGTGCTGGCACTGGCCCATCCTTGCTCTGCCCACCTTTCGTCCTCATTTGTTCGTCAGCAGTCAAAAGCGGGGAGGAAAGGCACTGTGTGGGAATGCAGGACAGGAGCAAAGCTGCATTGGCTAGGCCTGCTGTAAAGGAGAAGGCAGTTGTCGTGTGCCCAGCTCTCAGGCTAGCAGCGCTTAGCAGAGTGTGGCGGCTCTTGAGCACTGAGGTTTGAGCTGTTTGGCTCATAATTGCTGATGCTTCTGCTGCTGTTTGGTTTTTTGATTTGTTTGGGGCTATTGTGTTTCTTTTCTTTCACACTTACTAGGGGCTAAATTTAAACTGTGGCACTGCACTGGGTGTTTTTGGGTTGTTCGGTTTTTTTTCGGTTAGCGTCTTGTGCATTGCCCCAGCCCCTTAAAATAAAACACTGGGGAGACACTGGCGGGGGGGGCAAGCATAAGATCTTATTAAAAATGAAGAACAACATAATTAATAAATGTGCTTCCCCCTTCAATGCTGACACATGGAAACTTGGCCACTCTTTTTTTCACTATCAGACTGAAGCAGCATCCATCAGGCTGTATGGCTGAGTCTTGGACCCTGAACTTAAATCTCTTTTAATACGTGGCAGCAGAAAGGGTGACAGGCATCTGGCCTCCTCCTCTGCTTGTCAGCTGATCGGCTTCTGACGGGTGTACATTCTGTATAATGTCAAATCTGTTTTTAGACTGGCACTGTAAGTGGCTGACTTTATTGTACAAAGAGGAAATAAAGAAGAGTGGTTTGCACTGAACTCGGCTTTGTGCTGTGGCTAAGCCTTCCTTTGCTGATTCCCGTCAGAACCAAAACGTAACCCAGTAGGACAGGGGTGTGCCCCTAGAAAGAGACTGCAAGGCATGAGTCGTTCTAGCCTTTGCCTCCTTACTGATGCCCCAAGCACAGGTGGCCCCCAGGAAGTGCACACACTGCCAACGTGGAAAGGGCCCAGTGTCCTGTCTTCCGACGCTGACCAATGCCAGGAGCCACAGAGAAAATGACCCAGACATCCAGTGATCCATCCCGTTAGGTGGCTGGACCAGTTCGGGAGCTGTGCAGCTGATCTGCACCAGATCCCCAGGATCAGTTCTCATGTGCTGTCAGGTTTCGTTCCTAGGTTTGGGCCTGTCACTTCTAGAACAGTGAAGTCAATGTTGAACTCTTCCTTCCGCCACAGCCACCTGCGGGCACCACTGCCACTCCCCCATTGTGACAAGGCAACTGGGATATGTCCAGCTACCATGGAATAACATAACTCCGTCAGTGACCATGTGGCTTTTCCACCAGGGATTTACCCAAACTTCTCAGCTCTTAGCACTGTCACCCAAGGGGACTGAGCCCTTGTGGGGAGAGGGATTGGGCTGAAACACTCTGCGTGCTGCTAGTCAGGACGCTTGCTGCATACGTCTGTGGCAGCCCCTGCCTCAAACATGGGGGAGCTGGGATTCACACACAAGCAACCCTGAAATGCTCAGCCCTGCATCTCTGTGAATGGGGCACGCGCAGGCCATGCCTGCTGGGTGGGCCTGGCGGGTGAGAGGGGCAGGGCAGCACCTCACCTGCAAAGCCCTGTGCGGTGGGAGCTAGAGCTCAGAGCTGTTCATGGACTGCAGTGCGTTGTTGGCCACTTGGCACGTGATGATTTTGTCCTGTGGCAGCTAAACGGGAGTTCTGCGATGTCCCTGGAGCCTGGATGTTGGATTTGGGCCTCTACAGTGGCAATTGGGCACTTCTGGCCCTAGGTTATCCCCCTGGTTCATGTCTCTACAGGCATAATGGTCATGCCTGTCAAAAACAGCACGCGTGCTTTGAGAGCAGGGTGGGGGCGGGGGAATAGGGGCATGAGAGGCACAGAAGAGAGCTGGGATGGGGGGTGGAGCAGGGGTCCCAGGGCGAGGCAGCACAAGGTGGGGCACAGCTGGCGGCTAGTGTCCAATTGCCTTGGGTTATGTGGGTGAGGTCTGGGGCAGAAGGGGGCTGGGGGGAAGATAGTGGTTTCCCCTGGGGCAGTTTTACTGCCTGTGCCTGGCAGGAGGACTCCAGCAGCGGGGCAGCGGCCCTGGCCAGTGGAAGGTGATGGGAGAGTTCCGTGGCAGTTGGGGGGGTGGCCTTGGCCGTCAGGCGGAGACCCGGCTGCAGCTCTGAGGAAGGCAGCCAGTGTAATTACTAATTTGGATTTTGCCTCTTGTGCGGCTGTTACTCCCCGTTAGACCTGACGCCAGGTTAGGCCCTCCCCAGAAGGGCCCAGCAGCCTCTGGCCTGGCCAGTCCAATCACTCGGCCCTCCAGGGAACGGTGAGTGGGGGGGGAGGGGATGATCCCACCCAGGAAGGGGCAAATAAACACCCAGTGCATCCGCTCTGCCCAAGGAGCGGCTGCTGAGCAGGGGTGGGGGGTAGAGCGCAGGGGTGGTGCCTGTGTCCAGAGAAATCAGTGTTCAGGGAAGCAGGGATCACCCTTACAGCCTCATTTACCTGTGTCAGCAGAGATCAGTTACTATCTGCTGTATGTGTGGCCTGGGACAAGGCTGCTGCTTTAGTGGAAGTGAGCGGTTCAGTGGAGATCACAGCTGAGCGCAATTCCCCTGACGCTGCATTGACAATGGCCTGGTTTATAAACGCTGGCCTGGAATCGCAAGGGGACTTCAGTGCTTCTTCCTCTTCAGGCATCTGCATCTACTGTTTAGGTGCCGCTGACAGTCTCAGGATCACCAGCTATTGCCTAAAGGGTATGTGCTTAGCCTGCTAAGTCCTGACGCTGCCTCCCAGAGTGTGGGCAGCTCCCTGCTCTTGCATGAGCCCAAGTCCATGTAGCTCTGCAGTGGGATTCCCAAATTGTCCCCTGCCTATCTCAGTGCGGGGGCCCACCCCAAGATGTCCTGAGAGCCTATCTTCAGGTGTGCCAGGCTTGTGTTCTCACTAGCACGGTGGTCTGGGCACCCCTCAGGCTATGCAGGACCCAGGCTGGTGCTCCCACACCCTGGGTTCTGGGCTGCAAAGCAGGGGAGGTGTACAGGGATGTGTTTTCTTTTGTGTGGAGGAGAGGACTGGGCTTAGGTGCCTGGCTCCAGGATAGGGACACAGCACATTGCCACTGAATTCCTGAGGGTGCTATGGCTACTCAAGGCCTAGTGCACATTGCAGTTCACAAAGGAGTCCTCTTGCCTGTCACACCTGCAGGGCCTGGCCCAGTAGGTGTGATCACACACTGCCCTGAAGGCCGCAAGCAGCATGGGAATTTTATGGCTGATTGGTGGGAGCATGTGTGCCACTGTACCCAATAACTGCAGCATTCCCCTGGGATGTGGGAGACCCAGGCCTGAACCATCTGCTGCCTGATTTGCAGCCAGAAATTAACCCCCAAGCTCTCCTACAGCCCACGAGGAGCCTGGCTCCACAAAACTGGAGCATGAAACTGTTCCACGTTGCATAAATAACTCCGTAGTCACATTTCAGCCCCCAACTCCAATCAGGCAGAACCAGGATCCAAACATGCACGTCTCGCCCCAGGCAGAACCCCATCACTGGGGTTACAGTATCTGTCTCTCCCTTCATCTAGCCTCCCTTCTCCCCCAGCCCTGCACTTCATTGCAAGAACAGGTCCATCCTCTGTGCTGAAGGAGACGGGGCTTAGGGATCAAAATAGGGTGTGACTGGGTAATTACATGGCATCATATTGCATATGCAAGGAGAGCTGTAGCAAATTAAGATTGCATGGGTAACCATGAGCGCTCTCTCCCCTCTCCCACCAGCAGCTCTGAGTCTTATCAGACTCCTAGTTCCAACTGACTCCATTCTAGCCAAACGGGGTCCAGGTTTTGTCCCCTCTGAACTTGAGTCAGGCAGCTTCCACTTCCAGCTTGACTGGTGCCAGCAGGAGGAGGGTTGCTGAAGAGCAGACAAGATACAGACACTGTTCTGTGTTCCGGGGCCTGGCTTGCTCCAGCTCAGAGTAGCTGGAATATTCCTTTAATGAAATGTCCTTAAAAGGAACCCCACCACTTCCATCCCCTAGAAGACTGACTCCAAAGGTGGAGGCCTGGCTCTCCCTGCTTCAGCTAATGGAGGGGTGAGACAAACTTTGGCAGTAGGCTTCACAGCAATTTGTTGGCAGCAGAGGAACGTAGAGACTCAGGACTCCTGGGTTCAATTACATGTATGGTGTGGCAGTAGCCTGTGGTTATAAACCCCACTTCCTCCCCCTACCAGACTAATCCACCTCTTCTTCTACCCATCCAACCCTACTGCCCCAATTCTTACTCTTTTGTATTGCAGCCAGGCAACTTCCTCTCCACCCCCCACCTCATTGCCTGGGTACCAAAAATGGGAGCAGGAGAGAACCTAATTCCTGTTCCAGAAACTGACACTACAGCCAGGCTTATAGCTCAGCGCAGCACTTGCATAGACAGTCCTTACTCCCACTGGATCTCTGGGATGGAGCATAGAATCATAGAACACTAGGACTGGAAGGGACCTCGAGAGGCCATCGAGTCCAGCCCCCTGCCCCAATGGCAGGACCAAGTACTGTCTAAACCATCCCGGATAGACATCTATCTAACCTGTTCTTAAATAGCTCCAGCAATGGAGATTCCACAACCTCCCTTGGCAATTTATTTCACTGTTTGACTCCCCTGACAGTTGGGAACTTTTTCCTAATATCCAACCTAAAACTACCCTGCT
Organism: Carettochelys insculpta; assembly: GCF_033958435.1. Lineage (NCBI taxonomy): Eukaryota > Metazoa > Chordata > Testudines > Carettochelyidae > Carettochelys > Carettochelys insculpta. The sequence goes on from NC_134147.1 coordinate 872,583, forward strand.
GCAGTTTAAGTCCATTGCCTCTTGTTCTAGCCTCAGAGGCCAAGAAGAACAAGTTTTCTCCTTCCTCCTTATGACTCCCTTCTAGATACCTGAAAACTGCAATCATGTCTCCCCTCAATCTTCTCTTTTCCAAACTAAACAAGCCCAACAAGCATGCTCAGTTGTACTTTAGGTTTGACACGTGTGGCCTGGTTGCACGCAGGATGCAGGGGGGGGAGAGAATGGTCGCAGGGCAATTAAAAGCGCTAGAGAATTTAGCAACAAAGCAATGATGAGCATGTGCAAAGTGAGACTTCCAGCAGCCAAATCTGGATGAATTTTCACAGAGATGGTAAAAGGTAACTTCAGTGTGACCAGCTCGCCAAATTTCAAGACCTTGCTCCAAAGCACAGCGGCACTAGAGCTTCTCAACAAAACAGGTGACAGGTGTAAGGTTTTTTTAAATAGAGGGAAGAGGTTTATGGCTATTACACTGTAACTGACACATTTCAAAAAATTCATCCTGAGCCAGTCAACTGGCATAGAAAATTTAAACCCAAAGGGCAAAATTCTAACTTTTTGACAATGCATCAAGCAACTTTATGATAGTTCTATCTGGAATACCTATATCAAAAACAATGGGTTTGCTGGTAACAATTCACCAAAAAACTAACCCAGCTTAACTTCAGTACCAGGAAACACAAGGGGGCAAATACTGAAGCAATCACGTTGAAAACATCGCAAAGATAATAAGGTTATAAGCAACAGTCATTATGGTCAACAACACATTGTGTCAGAGCACACAAGTAGCTCTCTTCAGCCGTGTCTACACATGCACGCTACTTTGAAGTAGCGGCACTAACTTCGAAATTGCGCCCGTCACGGCTACACGTGTTGGGCGCTATTTCGATGTTAACATCGACGTTAGTTGGTGAGACGTCGAAGCCGCTAACCCCATGAGGGGATGGGAATAGCGCCCTACTTTGAAGTTGAACGTTGAAGTAGGGCACGTGTAGACGATCCGCGTCCCGCAACATCGAAATAGCGGGGTCCGCCATGGTGGCCATCAGCTGAAGGGTTGAGAGACGCTCTCTCTCCAGCCTCTGCGGGGCTCTATGGTCACCGTGTGCAGCAGCCCTTGGCCCAGGGTTTCTGGCTGCTGCTGCGGCAGCTGGGGATCCATGCTGCATGCACAGGGTCTGCAACCAGTTGTCGGCTCTGTGGATCTTGTGTTGTTTAGTGCAACTGTGTCTGGGAGGGGCCCTTTAAGGGAGCGGCTTGCTGTTGAGTCCGCCCTGTGACCCTGTCTGCAGCTGTGCCTGGCACCCTTATTTCAATGTGTGCTACTTTGGTGTGTAGACGTTCCCTCACAGCGCCTATTTCGATGTGGTGCTGCCCAACGTCGAAGTTGAACGTCAACGTTGCCAGCCCTGGAGGACGTGTAGATGTTATTGATCGAAATAGACTATTTCGATGTCGCTACATCGAAATAAGCTACTTCGCTGTAGCATTCACGTGTAGACGTAGCTTTGGATAGTGTACCAAGCCTTACAGCGGGAAAAGCAGCAGCAGTGGGATAGCTTGACTTTAGTAAGGCTCTAGATGCAGTCTCCCTTGATGCTTTCATAAACAAAGGAAATGAAATACAGCTGGAGCTACTATAAAGTGGGTGCTTAAGGGGTTGGAAAGCCATTCCCAGAGTGTGGTTATCAGTGGTTCACAGTGATGCTGGAAAGCATAAGGAGGGATGTTTTGGGCCCTGCTGTGTTTTAATATCTTCATTGATCTTCACGGACCCTTTTAAAATTAATTTTAACTAATTGATTTGTAAATTTGTACAAAATTCATTCTATGCACTCCGGCTCCTTGCTGGTGCTCTCCTTTTCTCACAGGTTGAAGAGGAAACTAGTCCGCCCTTAGGAGTTTTAAATCAAGGTTGGATTTTTTTTCTCATAGACTCTAAGGCCAGTGGAGACCAACCTGATCATCTCATCTGACCTCCTGCACTTTGCACACCATGGAATCGCAGCCGCCCACTCCCACAGTATGCCCCGAAACTCTGGTTGAAGTGCCAGAAGTCTCCATTTAAAGACACAGTTTACCCAAGTTTAAATCTGCAAGTGACCTGTGTTACATGCTGCAGAGGAAGATGAAGTCTTACCCCTCACCCCTGGGGGCTCTGCCAATCTTGCCCAGGAAAATGACTTCCTGATCCCAAATATGGTGATAACTTAGACCCTGAGCATATGAGCAAGCCCATCAGCCAGACACCTGAGTGTTTCAGGAAATCTGGCAAAATGTTGCATCCTGCCATCATGCTGGCTTTGATGTTGCTCAGTACAGGGCATGGCATTATATGCCTTCTCTATCCCTTTCCTAATGAATCCCAAAATTCTGGTCTCGTTTTCAACTGCCACCGTGCACTGCGTGGATGTTTGCAGAGAGCTGTACAATGATGCCAAGAGCTTTTGAATGGTAACAGCTGATTTAGACCCCATCATTTTGTGCATACAGTTGGGATTATTTTTTCCCAGTGTGCATTTTGGACATATAGAAATTAAATTTCATCTGCCACTTTCGTTGTCCCATTTCCTGAGATACCTTTTGCAATGCTTAGCAGATCTTCGGTGGACCTATTGAGTAATTTAGTATCATCTGCAAATTTTCCTCTTCCAGATCATGAATTAATGTGCTGAACAGCACAGGGCCCAGTACAGATCCTCGAGGGGCCTTGTTACTTACCTCTTACCACTGTGAAAACTCACTGTTTAGTCCTATGCTTGTTCTTTTAACCGGTAAGTGATCAATGAGCTACTCGCTCTTTTACCCCATGACTACTTATTTACCTAAGCGGTGTTGGTGAGGGAGCTGGTTAAAGGTTTTTTTCAAGTCCAAGTACATTGTACCCACTGGATCACCCATGTTGAGGCACTATGACAGAAGCTGTGTTAACACAACCCCAATGTATCACATTCATAGGTGTATCGATAATGCTATTCAATGCTATAGTTTCAACCAAGTTGGCTGGTACTGAAATTAGGCTCACCAGGTTGTAACTGCCAGAATTTCTTCTGGCGATGGAAAAAAAAGGTCTGTTTGAGCACACTAGCTTGTCTCTCACCAATACAAGCTATTATCTCGCCCACCATGCTAATTAATATCCCAGGACTGAAACAGCTACAGCAATGCTGCATCGTTCACTCTGAGACAGAGCTTCAGATTTGTCATCTGCAGTGAAGACCAATTAAATAATTCATTTAGTTTCTCTGCAATGGCCTTCACATCCTTTAGTGCTCCTGTTGCATTGTGAGCATCTAGTGGTCCCACAGGTGGTTTGGCGGCTTCCTGCTTCTGAGAGCTTTATCCTTTTTTTTGGCCTGCCTGATTACACCTGACTTCCCAGAGTATGTGCTTTTTATCCATCTGCCTCAGCAGGCTGTCTCTTCCACTTTGTAACGTGTCCATTTTTGCCTGTGTGATGGGTTGTCTGTCCCACAGTGGGCATTAAGGGGTTGATAGAGCCCTAGTGAGGTCATGCAGCAGCTAGCCAGTCAAGGCCCATCAGGCCCATATAAGTAAAGCTGCCAGGCAGAGCAGAATTCAGTAGCTGCCTGGAGCCTGAGCAGGGAAGACCAAGCTCTTGGTAAGAGGATGGCCCCACTAGCACCCCTGAGAGCACAGTGCTGCCAGCCGTGACTGGGGAGAGGCGCTGAAGGCTGCTTCTGGGTGGCTGCGGGGATTTGCAGGCTGAGGGCCTGAGGCAGGGACAAAGAGGAGCTGGGGCCACAGGGAGGGGGCCCCAGGAAAGGTGCTGAGAGGTTGGAGGGGATGCAGCAAGCGGTGGCCATCCATAAGATCCCTGGGCCACAGCAGTTGGCCTGGATCTTCCCACCATCACCCCTGAAGAAGCGGACTGAATTGGCAGCAGCTGCCCCTGAGGGAAGTGGCTGGACAGCAGGCAGCAGTGCCCCGGATGTAGGGAGACCACAATGTGATGTGGCCAGAGGGCTGTGTCCCTTGGAACAACATGCATCTAGGATCGGAAGGTGAGCTGCGTTAGTCTGTATCTTCAAAACAAGAAGCCTGGTGGCACCTGACAGACTAAGAGAGATTTTGGAGTGTAAGCTTTCGTGGGCAAAGACCTGCCTCATCAGATGAGTCTAGGAGCAGACACGACGGCAGGCAAGCCACCCGAGGGCGACGGAATGCGAGCTAGCAGAACTAATGCCCAGGAGAGTCAGCAGGAGTTGCTGCAGCGGTGAGTTGCCCTGTCACAGCCTCCAGCTCAGTCTTTTATTCTGCTGTTTAGCTACAGCGGCATTTTCTGATCTTCTTACACCGTCTCTTGTATCTAGGGCGTACGGAATGTTTGAGCCTCTACTGTGGTGCTTTAAAATACTTTCTATGGACTATACAGGTATTGCACCCTTGTGACTTTCTTTAGTTCCTGCTAATCTAGTTTCCTTGTGTTCGTGTAGCTCCATTTTTGAAGTTAAATGGTACTGGGGTGGGTTTCTTTGCGTTCCTCCCCCCAACAACATTAGGATGTTAAATTTAACCACACTTGGGTTGCTATCACTGAGTGGTGCAACTACAGTCCCTGATAGGATCAGAACCTTTGCTCCTCTGGGGACTAAATCAAGAATAGCTTCTGCCTGGTGGGTTCCAGGACTAGTTTCTCCAGGACGGAGTCATTGATGGTGTCTGGATACTTCGCTCCCACCCTCAGGTGATGTTTGGACAGCCTGTAAGTGGAGCATTGGAATGCCCCATGATTGGATTTCTGTGGGAAGTTCCTTCCTTCAGCAGGAGCAGACTAACTTCACCCAGCTTTTTAAATGGGCGTCAGTTGCTGTGCATCGGATGCAGATGATGACTGATGCAGTCAGACCTTAGGGAGTTGTCTGTGTGGTAAAACATATTTCCTAGCTATAGATGCTCAAATTGGGCATCCATGTGACCTCTGAAAACTGTCTGGTTTCTGAAGCAGCAGGGCTTAGCTGTGCATGTGCAAATGTATACGTTTGTTAGGAAAAAAGGCCTATGTAATGTATGCACATTTCTACATTGCAATGAGTCAGACAGTGATGCTTCTATAGGTGTGCCAGCACAATCCAACATCTAACAGAAGGGATAAAGGAGAGAGGAGTGAGGGAAACCCAATACAACTAACTGAGCTGTACAGTGGCACTTGAATGCACTGGGGATACTACTTAAATTCTACAGCTAGAAAGCAAATGAGGAGATGAACAGTAAGGTGTCTTAATAATGTGATGTTTCTGGATTACTGAACTAGCACACCAGGGAAGTACTTTGCAACAGAAACATTCTCATGCAAAAATACTGCTGTCTTGTCGGGCAGTACCTGGATGTACTGGAGATGACCCCTTCGTCTCTAGCACCCTCACCTGGAATTATATTTTACACTGTTACTTATGTTAGTGCTTTGTCTGCACTGCAAGAGAAGTGGCATTTTTTTGTCTCAAGGTAACTAATGTGCATGAGCTGTCCTGAGATATAAACACAGTGAACAGCAGGCACTTTGCTCTTGCCACACAATGAACTAGAGATCAGCCTTGTAGCTGTGCCCGTTGGTGACCCGGTCCAGTTTAGTCCACAGCCCCCCCTTCACTGTGTTTTACCTAGAAATAGCTCACTCATGTTAGCTACCTCCAGGTAAATAATGACTCTTTCCAACAGTGAAGACAAGCCCTTACTTATATAAGCACAGGACTGAAAGACACATCAGAAGTTTTCTAACTCAGTCCCTGCACTCACAGCACAACCAAGCACTATCAAGACCATACTGGGCACACGTTGCCTCTAATCTCTTTCAAAAATCTCCAGTGAAGGAGAGTCCCTGGACAATTTATTTCAGTGTTTGACCACCCTGATAGTTAAGTCTTTTTCCTAATGTCCAACCTAAACCTCCCTTGCCGCAACTGAAGCCCATTGCTTCTTGACCTGTCCTCGCAGGTTAATGAGAACAATATTTCTCTTTGCCCTGTAACAACCTATTATATAACTTGGAAGTAGTTATAATGTCCCATCCCCACCTCAGTCTTCTCTTTTCCAGACTAGACAGACCCAAGTTTTTCAGTCTTTCCTCGTAGGTCACGTTTTGCAGACCTTCACTCATTTTTCTTGCTCTCCTCCAATTCGTCCACATCAACCTGAAGTGTGTTGCCCAGAATGGACGCAGTACTCCAGCTGAGGCCTATTCAGTGCAAAGAAGAATTACTTCCCGTGTCTCGCTTACACCACTCTTGCAAATGCATACCAGACTGTGTGCCTCTTTTGCAATAGTATTACCCTGTTGATTCCTATTTAACTTGTGATCCACTATGATCCCCGCCCCGCTCTCTTTCTGCAGCACTCCTTCCTAAGTAGTCATTTCTCACTGTGTATGTGTGAAACTGATTGTTCCTTGCTTAGTGGCGTACTTCATATTTGTCCTTACTAACTTCATCTTATTTACCTCAGGCCATTTTTCCAGTTTGTCTGGATCATTTTGAATTTTAATCTTATCCTTCAAAGCACTTGCAACCCTTCCCAGTGGGGTATCATCTACAAATTTCACAGGTGTACTCTCTAAATCGCTGGATAAAGATATTAATATCTTTGTGGAATCTCACCCTATATGCCTGCCTGCCTGACTGAACCACAGATAAGAACTCTGTGGGAATGGTTTTCCAATCAGTTTTGTATCCCCTTATAGTAGGTCCAAGTTTTACTTCCCTACTTTGTTTATAAGACTCATGGGAGACAGCACTGAAAGCCTTATTAAAGCTAAGATATACCACATCTACTGCTTCCCTCCCATTAACAAAGCTTATCATCCTTTCAAACAAAGCTATTAGGTTAGTTTGATATCAGCTATTCGTGACAAATCCATGCTATTATTTATCTTGCCTTTCCTGAGACTGCAAACTGCTTATTTATTTGCTTCACTTTTTTGGGGGGGTACTGATGTAATTTATTCTTACTGTAGTTTGTTTACTTACAGTGTGTAATTAGGAGCCTCGTCACTTTTAGATGAGATGTCAGAAAAACTAAGGAGATGCAGGAGGGAACTGACTGCAGCTATAGACAGGGCCTTTGAAGATCTCATAGCTCCTTTCCACCATTCAGAAGACTCTATCAATAAACAGAACTCAGACTTGCAGACAGAGACACTTTCCTCCTTGCCCCAAATGAACAGAGTTAGTTACAGAAGAGATCCTACCTCTACCTTATCTTCCTACCTCGACCAGTCTGCACCCGTCTCCGGTGCCCTGGAAAAAGAGAATCCTGTTTTCAAGCCAAACCTTATTCCAGTAAACGTTGCCCCAAATCCCTTATGCCCAAAGAGAGAACCATTGACAAGCAAGGAAAATACTTGGCTATGTTCTTCCATTCTTGTGCCTGATCGACAACTTCCAAGAACTCTGAGGGACAGTGAGAGATGGCGGAAAGGGCATGCAAGGTACAGTTTATATTCAGTTGTTTGTCATGAATATGGTTAGAACATGTGCTTGCTTGGTCAGGGTGTCCAGTTTCAAGACATCTGAGAGGAAGGAACATCTGAGAAGATATGTGCAAGAGTGTTTTCCTCCAAAAGCTCAGATAGTAGCTTAGTAGAAGCTCGGGACATGCTCTGCCTGCATGGCTTGTTGCAGAGAGAAGTGGGGTGGGGGTGGGAAACCAGATCCATCCTGGCTACCTCTCCCTGCTGCAGGAAGCTATACGGCTGGGCAGCAGCTCCATACCTTAAGATCACTAGAGGAGACTTGTGGAGGTGGGTCTAATCTCCCTGTGCTGCTCCAAGCTCCACAGCTGGGGGCTCTTAACTGCTGGTCCCAAATAGTGGCATATTGGTAGTCTATAAGGTGTCACAGGACTCCTAGTTTCTACTGAAACAGACTAAAGAGCGACCCCTCTGAAAACTGTCATTAGAGCTTCATTTGAATGTGTGCCCTATGTTCAGTCCTTGTGTTTTTAAAGTTTTTTTTTTTCTGTCATCCGTTGACAAACTTCCATAGTGCAGCTTGTCCAGAGAGCCAATAACCATCTGTTTTGTCTAGTAAACATGCTGAAAGATGCCTGAAGTCAGAAGCAAATGTAGTTGTCCACGATGTCCCCCAAGACATTCCACAGCCTCTTCCTGGCACGCCTGGTGAGTGCAAAGCTCTGCTTTTCTTCCTACGCAGGGTAGATGGGATTTTTTAGAACATCACCTCACCCTTCTCTACAGGGGATTTTGAGGATGTATATAGGTAAGGGGACCGACAACAGGAAATGGAGCTGTTTGCATCTAAGCCACCTGTTCAAGCCCGAGAGATCAGGCATGACTGTTACTAATAACCAATAGCTGCATGGTGAACTAGATGAAAGGGGTTTGGTGTCCCAGCCCTGTTCATTCTGGGTGTATGGCCACTGCCCCCAGTTGGCAGCATGAGGAGTATTCTCAGCAAAAAAAAAGTCAAGCACTGATTTGACATTGAGGCTAAACTACCCTGTCAGCCGAGAGGTGCTGCGTCCAGCTCGGGGAGCAGGGAAGCTGGGTCTGCATGATAGAACTGCTCTACAGAGATACAGAAGATTTAAGTCTTAAGTACTATTAGCTCACCACTTTTACTGCTCCTGATGTGCCTGATAGCAAATCAGTGCTCCTCCCCCCGGGGCCAGACATGCTGGGGAGGGCATTCTTGTATCGAGAATGAGCATACACACCAGAAATGGCAATTCTTCTGCCCTAGCCTGTTTCCCAGCTCTTACACCCTGGCTTGCACACAGTGGTGATCCACCACATTCCAACCTGTGCCCCTCTCCTGCCAGCCTTGCTAGCAATCATCCCAAGCTTCTCTAGCCCAGGCATGTCTCAGGGCCACGCACCCATCACAGGGGAGTAGGTGACTGCTGACTGACTACCCTGTCCTCTTCCTCTGCAGGTTTATGCTAGACGTGTGCCATCCCTCAGTCCTGCTGAAGACCATGTCAAAAGGCCTGAAAAAGTTGCACCCAGTTAATATTATCAAGACAAGCATCCTGCCCCAGTTACTATACACCTGCAGACCCAAAGCCTGCTGTAGTAACTCCTAAACTAGCCACACCTCCCTCGGGGCAAAGATCTGCTCAGGGCTGTACTCACTTACTTCCAAAACCAGACTCAGACCTCTCAGAACACTCACTACTCAGGGAGGACTTTCACTGGGTAGTGGGGCAGGACACGGAAACCTCAGCCTGGTTAGGGAAAGATGGAAATTAAGTCCTTCTCTGCCATGTAGTCTGGGTTTATAAGCCATATTCCTTGTCTCTGCCAGCTGTAGCACTGAACAAGTGAGACCATCCTAGTTTGGCTCTTCAACCTTCTCACCATGGTACATGCAGTGGCAGTTGCAACGAGGAGCCCAATTTTCATTGTAGGAGAATCTTTGATTGGGACAGGATGGATAAAAAAGCATTTTCACACTTGCAGCTCTATACCAATGACACTTCTGTGTGCTCTCAAACCTTGGTACTCTGGTAGACACCAGCCACCTTTTTGCCAATATATACAACTGTACCCTCTACCTGCTCAGCTCAGTGAATCAGCAACATGCTGGCTCATAAAATTAAGTATTGATAAATGTCTGGTACTGCACACTCTGTCCGTCCCTCCGTCTGTCCGTCCCTCCCTTCCACACATGTTGATTCCACTCCTGGTGTGGACAGGCCCATATGCACTGCTGTTGGAGATTTTGCCATAATGGTACCTTTAGGGCTGGCTGAGGCACCCCTTGAGTGCCATGTTCATGAGCCGGTATATTAGGCTCTGCATGTCCTGCGTCCTCAGTTCCTTCTTACTGCCCATGATGGTTTGTTGGAGCACCTTGTCTTGCATTGGCTGCCATCTTTGCATATAGTTTGTAGGTACTTAGCGATTAAGTTGACCATTACGTTAACTGGTATGGACTGCTGCATGGCTAAATGCAGAGAAGCAGGAGTGCTTGGCTGGTGCCCACCAGATTAGTGACCTTCCTGGTCAGTGGAATCTGTTTGCTTGCTGGATTTCAAATAAATGCATTTGGCCCAAGTGGGATTTGCTGCAGTTAATCCTGAGCTACATTCAGCGTCTCTGGCTCTGAGGCCTAGCGCTTTCATCTGCCATGGTTTACGGGGCTGCTCTCTTGGCCTTCCACCTGCTGTTGGAGAGTAGGGTGGTTTTCATGCAGGCTGTGACTGCCAGGTTTCTCCAGGGCTAGAGTGCCACAGTACTTGATGTAGGGACTCCATTCCTCTGCAGGGCCTGACTCTTATGCTGATGCAGTTCATGGGGCTTCCCTTCAAGCCTCTGCCTTCTTGCTCAATCCTTTACCTGGCCTGGAGGGTCGCACTCCTTGTTGTAATATCTGCCTGCTGTGTCTGTGAGATTTTAGTGTGCTTATGTCAGGCCTACCTGGCATTTCACTAGGATAAAGTCCTGCTGTGCCCACACCTAGCTTTCCTGTCCAAAACAGGCTGTTTCATATGGACCAGGACACTTAAGCTACGTCTACACGTGAAGCCTACATCGAAGTAGCTTATTTCAATGTAGCGACATTGAAATAGGCTATTTCGATGAATAACAGCTACACGTCCTCCAGAGCTCGCAACATTGATGTTCAACATCGACGTTGCACAGCACCACATCGAAATAGGCGCTGCGAGGGAACGTCTACACGCCAAAGTAGCACACATCGAAATAAGGGTGCCAGGTACAGCTGCAGACAGGGCGGACTCAACAGCAAGCCGCTCCCTTAAAGGGCCCCTCCCAGACACAGTTGCACTAAACAACACAAGATCCACAGAGCCGACAACTGGTTGGAGACCCTGTGCATGCAGCATGGATCCCCAGCTGCAGCAGCAGCAGCCAGAAGCCCTGGGCTAAGGGCTGCTGCACACGGTGACCATAGAGCCCCGCAGGGGCTGGAGAGAGAGCGTCTCTCAACCCCTCAGCTGATGGCCACCATGGTGGACCCCGCTATTTCGATGTTGCGGGACGCGGATCGTCTACACGTGCCCTACTTCGACGTTCAATTTCGAAGTAGGATGCTATTCCCATCCCCTCATGGGGTTAGCGGCTTTGATGTCTCGTCGCCTAACGTTTATGTTAACATCGAAATAGCGCCCAACATGTGTAGCCGTGACGGGCGCTATTTCGAAGTTAGTGCCGCTACTTCGAAGTAGCGTGCATGTGTAGACACGGCTTTAGTTGTCTTTTTTCCCAGAGCTGTATATGTCATAGAAGGAGCACAGACTGCCTTCCCTGCAGGTCAGGGGAGGGCTAGCTGTCTACCTTGAACTGACCACACCATTCTGCAAGTTGACCCAGTTGTTCATGTTGGTGGCTGACTAGATGAAAGGTCATCCAGGGTCTGCTCACAGAACTTCTTGGCTCACGGCCTGCATTTGCTGCTGCTCTGATCAGGTGAAGGCACCCTCTCCAATGATTGTAACTGTGTACTCAACCAGGCTGCAAGCCTCTCCAGCAGCTTTTCTAGTCCAAGTGCCTGTCCAGAGAAGCTGTAAGGCAGTTGCCTGGTCATCTGCCCACACATTCAAGTTCCATTATCAAAACAAAAAGCAGTCAAGTAGCACTTAAAAGACTAGCAAAATGGTTTATTAGGTGAGCTTTCGTGGGACAGACCCACTTCTTCAGCCCATAGCCAGACCAGAACAGACTCAATATTTAAGGCACAGAGAACCAAAAACAGTAAGCAAGGAGGACAAATCAGAAAAAGATAATCAAGGTGAGCAAATCAGAGAGTGGAGGGGTGGGGTGGGGTGGGGGTCAAGAATTAGATTGAGTCAAGTATGCAGACGAGCCCCTATAGTGACTCAGAAAGTTCCCATCATGATTTAAATCATGTGTTAATGTGCCGAATTTGAATATAAAAGTCAGCTCGTCCACTTCTCTCTCTAAAACGGAGCGATAATTTCTCTTCAGTAACACACATACCTTGAGGTGATTGACAGAATGCCCCATTCCATTAAAATGTTGACTAACTGGTTTGTGGATCTGGAGTGTTTTGATGTCTGTTTTGTGCCCATTGACCCTTTGTCTAAGGGAGTTAGAATGTATCCAGCAGGCATGGGATGTTGCTGGCTTCAGTACAGAAGTACTGCAAGCTGCTAGACTGTGAACTCTGAGCCCACCTCTGAGGATACTGCTTTTGAGTCACCTAAAATAGAATCTCCCGAGCAAGCACTCCAAGAAGAAAAAACAAGTTACCTTTTAATAACTACTATTCCTTGATGTATTGCTCACATCCATTCCATCACCTACCCCTCTGTTGGAGTTGCTGCAAAAGGGAACTGAGAGGCTGTGAGGTCAGTGGCACCTAATATACCAGTGCGGTGCTCAAGGGGGTGCCACAGCTCATCCTACAGATACTACAATGGCAAAAATCTCCAGCAACTGCACACATGGGTGCACACACACCTAGAGTGGAGTGGTTATGAGCAACACATCTTGAACAACAGTTGTGCAAAGGCAGGTAACCGTACTTTCCCTTTTCTTTTTGTAGGGAATCCAAACAGCTGGGCTACAGTGGAGTTAGCAGGACAGCTGGCTCTAGCGAGTGAGTTAAGCAGAGTTCATAGACACTCAAGTGAGCCCCCTCTGGGAGAAGATGTTTTAGCCGTCCTCATGGATGCAAGCAGCAGCTCTGTGATGAGGCCTATAGCACAGCAGCAAAGACCAAACATTGAGGAAGAAGAGATCATCCAAACAGTTCTAGATTTAGAAGAGGATTACAGCACAACCAGCTCTGCTCTGCACCATCTGAACTAGGAAACTGGCCCAAAGATTTTATATATATAGGTATAGGCTTGAGAAACAACGTCTCTCAAACATAGCGGCTTTGTAGGGGGGAAAAATGGCAGAATCTAGGTAGCAGAAAATGTTCAATTAAATGAGTAGCTATTTACAAACTCTCATCATTTTCCCCCGTTTGCAAATTCCTCCTTCTTTACACCAGTATTTTGTACTCCTAGGCTATGTCTCCGCTAGAGTTTAGTAAACAAAACAGGGGCTTTATCAACAAAACTTGTGGAACACACACACGCACACACACTGCATTTTGTTGACAAACTTAACAAAAAAGCTGTGTAGATGCTCCAGAGGCCCTTTTGTTGACAGAGCGGATCAAAAGATCAATCCACTTATGTGTAGATGTGATCTGCTGATGGAAGTTTTGTTGGAATCTCTGTTCTGATAGTACCTTCTGTAGACAGATGTTACTAGTGTAGACCTAGTCCTAGTCTTTTCTTTCTGAATGATGCTTCTCCCTCGTCTGGTGAGATGGTCGGCTTCATTACCTGTGATTGAAGTCCTCTAGCAATATTGCCTCGGGATTGAAGCCTCCTCGGCTATGGAACAATTGTGAGCAAACAAAAATATGATTTAAGAGCAGTAGACATGCAGACATTGTGGAATCACAACTATAAAAGCTCCTGATACTTCACTAACTCACTGTTCCCCTCAAATACAATGGAAACATACCACTCCTGGCCGAAAGCTACATTAAATGAGTCACTTGAGAACATGCACAGTTTGTGCTAAGACTTAAACTGAGTTACATCTACCTAGGGTCATAAAAAGCACTAAGAATAGGTTCTATAAATATCTGACATCTATATAAAGCAGTAGTAAAAGAGAGCAAATAATGGATGATGCGGAGAAGACTGAAATACTTAATGCTTTTTGGCTTCAATTTTGTGACCAGATGCATAATGCTAGTAACAAAAGGCAAGGAACTCCTACCAGAAAAGAACAGGTGAAAGACTGTTTATATGTGTTCAAGTTAGTAGAACCTGATTAAATCACCCATGGCTCAGAGTCTGCATCAGCTAGCTCCACAAGGCCCTTAAGATGAATTTAATTTGAGACTTTTATGAAGGACAGCCAAGGTCACGTAAGAGAGGGGAAGGGCCTGCATCGTACCTGTCTTTACAAAGGAGACATTATATCTCCTCAAGCCTAACCTCTGAAGCCGGGCAAGATACTAGCCAAACTATTAAACAGTCAAGCTGTAAGCACAATTAAATTATACGTAATAGCCAAAGGGAGTGTGTGAAGAGCAAATCCAGCAAAATCAATCTGACTGTTTCTTTTGACAGGCTAACCAGTCTCACGCGTACAATAAGAGACTCGACTCAAAATATTTTGATTTTTTTTAAACCCAATCCACCATAACAGACTCCTATGCGAAGCAAGGCAAGATAGGCTACACCACGGGAGGTGGTCTCAAACTCCATCATACTACAGATGACAAAGCTGCTGCATGACCCGAGGAGGTGAGGGGCGGAGTGTGGGCATAGAGGTCAGGCTGCTGCGTCATGCCAGCTTTCAGCAAGTCAAATGCTGGCTCTGGCAACCCCATTAAAATGGGATCTTGACCCACTTTAGGGTCCTCCAATTTGAGAACCACTGGTCTAGGTGACATTACTATAAGGTGGGGGTATACAGGGCCAGGTTAAAAAACTAGTGGAAGAGCCACTACCTAGTAAGTCAGGCCACACACACATGCAAACTGCACTTTATACCTTGTCTTCTCAGAGGAGCAATAATTCTGACAGCAGTGGCTTAGGTGAGTTTTTATTTTTTGTGTTAAAACACTAGATTTTTCTTTTGATGGGGTTCTCAGCAGAAAACAAACTGATACACCCGGAAAAGACTATAAATTCAAGGCTGAGTAGAAGTCTTGAGACCGATTCAGGAAGATGAATGATATAATTGTTTTGGTACTTCAGTTCCACCATTCTTATTTTGACAGGGTTATATTCTACTTTGATGTTTTAACATCAAAGGCTAGTTGGATTGCTGCCTGGATAATGTTTTAAAGGAAAAGTGTAGATGGCTAGTAGATTACTGGAGCTGGAAACCTATAGTGATCCCCTTTGGATGAAATACACCTTAAACGCAGATAACAGGAACTCTTGCGTCTCAGAGTAGAAGCAAGATAACTGTGGTTCTCAACACGGCCTCTCTTTATTTTGAGCACCAAACAGTGCAGTGTATTTTAGTAACAGACTTCTTTAAAATGCCTTTTGCAGGAAAATGCAAAGCATACATATAAAGTCAGCTACATTTTTCAGAAGATAGATGTCTGTAACTCTTCCTTAAACATGCCTTCAAAGTGGAGATCTTTAGCCATGAGCTCCTCTTCCACATCCTCTAATGCCCACTGATGATCCGTCAATTCTAAAGCTTCCCATTCCGTCTACAAGGAGAGCAAACAGGAAGAAAGAGAAGCCCGAGTATTAAAACAGGTCTCTTGCCACGTCCTGTGCATATTTTCTTCAAGGATGGTGCAATGGACTGTTTATTTCAACAAGACTGCCCAATTTCACACTCCTTCCTCAAAACAAATACCTTCTGCAGGAAATGGCTCTCAGGTAGCCCACACTTGCAGCCAGGCATATCTGAAAGTCGGTTAATTAAAGCATTTCTGAATTGTCAGGCCTTTCATATGCTCACAGAATTTAAAACATCAGGGTTTTTCTTTCTGAAAAGTTCTCAATTTTTTAAATGCTGTTTTCCCTCTACAGCCCGTGACAACAAATGCCACAAGAGCTGGATTGGCTTGTCCCTGACTCTTGGCAATTGGGGAACTCACTTTGGAGACACTGATAGGATAGGAGACACTCACTGTACCACTGAGAATTCTGCAGACCTCATGGCAGAACTCAGAGGGCCTGGGCTTACCACCTCTGCAGGTGCCAGGAGGCTGTGGGCTTTTACAATCTGTGGGACTGGCACAGGCTGTCGAGGCTGAGTCTCCTACAGACCTCTGATGCCAGCAGTTCCAGAGCTGCAGCTGGCCCATTTATCTAGCAGAATGTCTGCCTACTCTTCCATACAAGTCCCATGTTCACCGCATGGAAGTGGAGGCAGAAGTCCCTCTTGCTTTGAATCCTGAGCCTTTACCGGTGTAATCAGCTACAATGGTAGCATACTCAAACACATGAGAATTTTATTTTAGAAAACAAAACTAAGGAGGTGGGTTGATTTGTCATGGAGCTTATTCACAGTCTGTAGGGTAATGACGTTTTTCAAGTATCAGACAAAAACTGAGGAAGACGTAACATATTACAGGAAAGAAACAAACATTCCAGGAGTCTTATTTGCCTGTTTAGAAAAAAGCACGTTCTAGGTTCCAAAAAATCAATGATGTACATATAATGGTGCCCAGGATTTTTGTTAAGTGTCTGGAGTTCAGCATGGTTCATGGACATGGTAGTTTTTCCCTATTTAAAGCAGGCACAGATGATTGCTGAGCAGAGGTCTCGAGTGCTTCTGCCCTCACCAATCTTAAGAGGACAGTGTTGTGGTTTTTTTTGGTATGAGGATGAACGGCCAAAATTCTGATCAGGAGAATGGCATCCCCATTTCATTCTGCACCTTCAAAAGCAATGAGGCCATGGAGCGTTCACGCTGAAGTAAGAGCTCTCACCTTAGCAGCAAGAGGCACCTCTGTCTGAAGCTGAGCAAAGACCATCCAGAGTGAGTGAGCCGGGCAGTATTTTGTGTCTGCCATCAGAGCTGAGAAGATCTCTTGATCTGTCTCCTGCCAGTGGCAGAGTCTCAAGGACTATGACAGGGTGCACCCTGGAGTAAGACGGGATTAAACTGACTTCTCTTCCCTTTTAACAGGTGCCAAGGCCTAGAACAATGGGTGTGGAAAGGCAGGGCTCCAGGTTCAAGGGTACCCGTGAATCCCAGAGGAGATAATCTTGTCTGTTTTGCTAGTACTAACATACCTTGATATGTAAGCAAAACCATTTTCTTCAGCTGAGCCAAACCCTTGCAGATGACTACTGTCTCTTTCTGCTGAGTTACCTCACCATTTAAACTCCTTACATCACCCAGAGCTGTCTTGGGAATATGTCTTTAATCCATTGGTCTGACTCCTGCCATTATGTGCAGTTTGACACCGGTTCTCTAGGTAGTGTGAGCTTGACAGGCAGTGTGAAGGAGAGGTGTTCTGGGGACCACTCATCGATAAGATGTGGCTAGATTTTGGCTGTCATTTACTTAGTCCTTCCAGCTGGCTGAATGGTGTTTAATCCTCTGCCAACTCACATTTGTGGAACAAGTGTTTGGATCTCATGCAGAACTACTCCCTGTGCTAAAGCTAAACAGGACAGCCAGGTTGAAAATGCTGTTCTGTAGCTACTCTTCATTGGCACTCCCAGCATTTCCTCCGGTGGATTCTTCTGCACTAATAATCTCCAAGGATAAGAAAAATGTGGAGGCCATTTGATGAGAGAGAGAGAGAGCTAGGTACTTTATCTGTAACATGAGTTACCAGAACACTACCTTCACAGATCGTCCTTTCATCCTTTTTCCTCACTCCTTCAGAGGACTGGTGGTTTCCAGGCAGTGAGTAACAAACAGGGGATGCCTGCAGTGCACAGATTTGA
Source organism: Carettochelys insculpta (assembly GCF_033958435.1). Classification (NCBI taxonomy): domain Eukaryota; kingdom Metazoa; phylum Chordata; order Testudines; family Carettochelyidae; genus Carettochelys; species Carettochelys insculpta. The sequence continues at coordinate 889,989 of NC_134147.1, forward strand.
AAGAGTACAGAACACAAAGAGAAAGATGGCAATTTAAGCAGTACTATACCTTAAAGGCTTTGTTAGTATCCGCTGGCATGGCCATTGCCGCCCCTGTCATCTGTTCCTGCATCACCCTAGATTGATCTGCAGCTGCAAGAGAGAAACAAGAGCGGACATTTACTTATTTCACAGGGATGGAACTTTTATATAGGAGGGGTGAGGGGAGGAGGGAGATGTGAACTCCTAGTTCCCCACCTAAGAAACTTTTGATAGCAACCAGTTGTCCCACAGCTAGCAGCAAAGGTTAATTAAGCATTTGCATTTTTTAAAAAAAAAGAAGCTAAAAATCCAAGCAAATCTAGAGTGCTTTCTCTCCACCTATGCAAGCCAGTAATGAGCAACCTAAACTAGTGAGTGGGCCACACGAATGGCCCTACATCATCTCAGTGAGCCACGAACTTGTCATAACCAAGCCAGCCTTCCAGGATAGAGTAGTTCTGCTAACTGTGCTTGTCTACCTATAATTTGTGGGGTTGCCATCTGGACTGCAGCAACTCTTTCAGTGGATGCAGAGGCCATGCATGGCTCTCACAGCCAATGTTGTCTGCCATCAGCACACACCTCACTTTGTGCCCTCGCTTTATGTGTGTGTCACTTTAGTAATACCTGTACGGGGAAAAACATATGTGGACAGAAACAGCAGAACTGGCAACTCTGACACGTGGTCAGCAGTCTCTCACGTCGCACAGAACCCTGATGGGCCGCAGGATACCCACCACTGGTATAAGTCACGGACTGTGGATGGCTATGAACAGTCAGTGAATGGGCAATAGAATAGACTTCCCAAAGCTAGCCTCAGTGTCATCCACACAGAGAGGACAGTGGTAGGACTGAGTCAGTAACATTCTCTAATGCCAAGTGTCTGAACTACTCGTGGCTTTCCAGGTCCTGCTGGGAGTCTAGTATTCACTCAGATTAATTCTCCAACAAAACATAACACAGTTAATTTAACAGACACAAACAATAGGGCCTTACCATTATCTTGACCCAGGATGAGGGTGTAAATGCTTCTGAGACCAAACACATTCAGGAAGTACCATGAAGCAGAACTCACCCTGACAAGCCAAAAAGATTAGATTTCAGCTCAATGAGTGCTTCAACTCAGGGAGCCTATTTCTGATCTCACTTCAGCTGTGCTTGGACAGGCACGTCTGGAGGCACTCTTTCATTCTAGGCTTTTCACAGCTAAGTTCCTCCACCCCATCCTGTGACATACCAGTTAAAAGCAAAGCATTTACCAGGATGCGTCCAAAGTGAGCAGCTCAATCCCCTGCTGCAGCATTGGTTTAAAGCGCAGGGTCAGCGGGAACGGTACCTTTGCTGCAAGGAAGACAAACAACGGATCTCTCAAACAATGGTAAGCAACTGCCAAGCTATCCCACACCTCGCTGTTCACCCAGTCAAATTTTAAAAAGGTCTTTGAAAAGAAATCAAATTACATCATTATTAACTCAGCTATGAGGGATGGGAAACTTATATAACAAGAGTCATCTCATTAGTGCCAGGAGTGAAACCAACCCCAAACGGAAGGATAGTGTATAAATTTGGAAATCACAGCACTAGGTACTTAATGTGACCTGGCTCATGTACATAGGTAGAAGAAACCACTCCGCCAACTTCAATTCTAGGCATTAAAAAAAGCTCCAAGCAGTTTCTGGTGCTATGCCTGTTCCCAAGTGCACCTACCAGTGCCCACGTTTCACAGTTGTACTTACCTATTTTTAAAAAATGTTTCTCACTCCACTGTGACTGAGGGAATGAGCCAATGCACCAAATGGGAGCACCTCTGCTACAAACACTCAGTTTCTCCAAATCCCTGCTAGATGTTAGTGACTGCCTGCTTAATCACAATAGTGCCAATATGACCTAGAGATGCAACATCATAAAGCATGCACTGCAAAACTGCCTCAGCACATTGCATTAGGCCTTCATTATGCCCCTCTCCAATTTGTAAATGGAGATGTGCTTTCCAGCTCTTTGAGATGACAACCTTGCTTTACAACATCTGTATTTGGGGACAAAACAGATGGCCTTGCGCAGACGGAGCTGGAAGGGTTTTCCCAGCTGGGAGGAGATGATAATGTAACAATAGCCATGCTGAGAAGGACCAAAGCTCCATCTAGCCAGTATCCTGTCTTTTGACATCAGACAATACCAGGTGCCCCAGAGGGAATGAACAGAACTGGTAACGATCCAGTGGTCCATCCCATTGCCCATTCTCAGCTTCTGGTAAAACAGAGGCTAGACTCACCATCCCTGCCTGGCCTGGCTAAAAGCCATTGATGGCACACCCTGGGCACCTCTTCTCTATGGATTTATGTAGCTCTTTTTTTGAACCCTGTTTAAAATTTTGGCCTCCAACATTCTCTGGCAAGGAGTTCAACAGGTTGACTGCAATCTGAAGAAATAATTCCTTTTCATTTATTCTAAACCCGCAACCTATTAACTTCATCTGGTGACCCCTAGTTCTTGTGTTAAGAGACAGAGTAAATAACACTTCCTTATTCACTTTCTCAATATCAGATAGACTTCAGTATATTCTCACCTTAGTCATCTCTTTTCCAAGCCGAAAAGTGCCCATACCATTATTCTCGCCTCATATGGAAGCTGTCCTAAGCCTCTCATCGTTTTTGTTGTGCTTATCTAATTCCAATGTATCTTTTTTTGAGATGCGATGACCAGACGTGCATAGAGTAGTGGACAAGTGGACATATCATTGATTTATTTAGAGGTAACATATTTTCTTGTCTTCTTATCTATCCCTTTCTCAGTGATGCCTGACACTTGCTTAGCTTTTCTGACTGCCGTTTTCAGAGAACTATCCATATTGACTCCAAGATCTTTTCTTGAGTGGTAACAGGCAATTAAGACTCCATTGTTTCATATGCTTAGTTATTGTTACTGAAAGCAGACACAGATTCTGCATTCCCTTCCCATTTGATCAGGGAGGGAGAGATACCAGCTGTGTTTCTTCAGAGCCAGGACTACCCCTATGTCATTCCATGAGCTCAGCCCCTGCGCAGGTGGAGGTAGCAAGGCTCTGGTGGGGCCTAATGTCAGCAGGCAATCATTGTACCTTGCTCCATGAGCTCTCTACTTTGTGACCCTTACTTGTTACAAATCCTGAGAAGGTCATGTTGATCCAACCGCCGATGAGGATCATGGGTAGAACATTGGTTACATTCCCTTTCATCATATCCGTCAGCATAGTAGGATCTGTCAAGTGCAGGTTAAACATAGCACATTAAACACTAACTGCAGGATACCATCCCATGTTTCATCACACTCAGTTTTTCTGATGTAATTAACAGAAATGTAAGCAATCGCTTGAGTTGATGGAAAAAGTGGGTTGTATCAGTAAGGGGTGAAGAGGTTAATCACGACAATACCCCTTTCTAGGTCTTGTATAGCACTTTGAGATCTACTTAATGAAAAGTGCTATGCAAAGGAGGCGAACAGCACACACACACTTAATAAAGTGGTGTCACTTCAGCTATGCAGTTTATTACATTGACCTGAAATGGGAGCACATGGTTCTGAATTCACAGTACTGGCAATGAGCTTCTTAGGACTCAACTCTGTTGCAACTCAGCAGGGTGCAGGTATTTCCTCTGAAAACTTAAAGCTTGGCTAGGAAGTTAGGCAATTTCTTTCCATGCTGGGTGGAAGAGCCAGCTCGTAATTGCACCCTTACCCCCAAATGACTTCAGAAGGGCTGCATGAGTAGCCATGCTGAATACCGCTTTTCCTTTTTGTTGCGCCCCACCTTCCCACACCCTGTGGACACTGGTGTTGAATACCAGCCCGAGGTAAAGTCAGAAACTGTCCCAAATGGGGAAAGGAGGCAAAAAGGCCACAACTAAAAGCAGGTTACATAAAGTTATTGCTGAAAAAGTAGAGAACAGGGACAAAATGATGGTGAGAGCTGGGTTTATCAGGCTATGGTCTTGTCTACATAGGGAGTTTGACTAAAGGTGCTAATTTTAACATAGTGTGGAACTGGTGCAAACTTGTAGGTGGACAGGCATGCAAGTTTATGCGAAAGTGCAATGAGTGGTAACACAGGGATGCAACTGAAGCAAGTCTTGGTGTAGACACGGCCTAAAAGGACAGGTGATTAATGATTGCAGGGTTTCCGCGCAAGTACAGAAGTGTTATGTTAAGAGACTAGAATCTTTTTAAGATAACAGTTGACAATACACAGATCAGTGAAAACTTGTTTTTACTGGCCATTTTTAATGGGACAAAGCTGTTCTCCCTTTGGACCACTACTTTAATGAAGAACATTTGACAATGTTGTCTGAGTGCAGGATAGCAGGAAACATACAACAGTTGTCACCACCAAATGTGCACAGCATTTTTCTTACCCTGAAAGATGCGCTGACTGAACAAGACAAGGCAAGGAAATCAGTCATTTCCATTTCTATGTCTTGAGTAGCGAACATATGGCTCCTGCTTACACCCACTCACCGTGTCAATTCCCTCCTACCCCTGCATTCCTCCTCCTCATTAGAAATCGGACTTAAGCTTGGCTTACACTTAAAACTTACGTCAGCATAAGATAATCAGCACACAGTGTGAAAATCCACCCCTTCCCTCAAGCTACTGGAGCTATGTTGCCAAAATCCTCAGCTTAGATACAGACATGTTGAGGGCAGAGTGCTTCTGCTAAGGTAGCTAATACTGTTTGGAGAAATACTTCTGATAGTGTAGGTTACGCCTGTCTAAAACTGCTATGCTGAAGAGTTTTCATAGTGTAGACATACCCTCTGCCTGGTAGGAGTTTTAATTTTAATTTGCCGTGACAAATCTGATAAGCCTAATAATGATTCCTAAGTGCCTGAGCTCTCTGCAGCTGCATAGCTTGTTTCTCTCACCAGCAAGACTTGAGCCAATACAAGCTGTGATCTCACCCACCAGTGTCTCTGTTACCTCGGGACCAACAGGGCTACAACAGCACCACTCAGGGCTAACAAGAGACATTTTCAGAGATATTAAGCAGGTCTGCCAGGGCAGATTACTGATTATTCTAAGGTTAAAAATATACAGGGGAAAAAAACGAACGGCTTGTTCCTTATTCACTGTAAAAAGAACAACAAAGTGCATAAGGCCCGATACCTTTTCCAAAAGCTTTTGCAGTTTGCCTTTAAAGGTGGTAACACCCTAAAGAATCGACATTAATCTTCATGGCTTCACTTCAGCCGGTGGAAGATATCAGTGGTCAGATGACAGCAAGAGACAAGGCAACATAAAATACTGACACTTGGTAGCCCAATGCTATTGCTTGTAGACCCCCTTTCAAACTAGCACTTTACTACGATTCTGATTACTTTGTTTTTTGTATTTGGGTGGGGGGGGGGAATAAAAACAGAGTTACAAGAGAGCTACAACCTTGTAAGGAGCCACCTCCTCACTAAGAACGTGGTTTGCAAAGAACTCTACGCATACCTGTCATTGGAGAAGGGGGCACTACCTTCCTTTTGGTTTTTTTAAAAAATCCATCCTCTGGGTTATTGAAGAAATACTTCCGTGTCAGGAAAGACTGAAAACAAAAGGAACAGCAAATTCTAACTGGGCTGGGACCCAGACAAGCACAACAGAGCATGCAAACATCAGAATTCCTTTCCAGCGTTCAGGATGCTCTTTTCCTATCTCCTCCTTGGTCTCCTGCACAACTACTCACTACCATCATGTAGTTTTGCTCTGACTTCCAGGTTTCATGGACTCTAGGACTGGCAGGGACCATCCTGATCAACTACTCTGACTTCGTGCATGCTGCAGACCACAGTACCTTGTCCATGTCCCTCCTGACCTATGGCAGAGTTACTGAAGGCCTCTAAACGATGATTTAAGACTTCGGATTATAGAGAATCCTCCATTTACACTGTTTTAAACTTTCAAGTGAACTATGGCTCAATGTGGCAGAACAAGGCTAAAACCCCTGGTCTTTGCCACTCCTTCCCAACGACAGATAACATGATCAGTTGGGTCTTGAGCATTTCAGGAGACACCTGGGAAAGAATTCTGTGCAGTAACTCACAGGCTTCCCCATCTACTGTCTCACTGCTGGCCAGCAGGGATATCTATTACTAGCAGTTGGAGACTGGCTATGTATCATTGTAGGAAGCTTCATCAGACCATTTCCTCTGTAAACTTATCAAACTCAGTTAGGGTATGTCTCTGGATACTAGTAATTTCAATAACTGATTTGTATTTGGCTGAGGTTCTGTGTTCACTGTCCCCCGGATCAGTGTCTCTCTCTGAAACGCTCTCAGAGGCATCCACATCTCAAACATTATTAACTATTTCATGCACTGAAGTCATTTGCTCCCAAAGAGACTTACACCTTTCTACATGTATTTTTTGATGATCTACCCCTCAATCTGGGACAGCTCCTCACACTGGTCACCTAAAAACAATGGTTCAGGCTCAGGAATCTCCCTCACATCCCCAACCTGAAGATGGAGAAACTAAATGAATGCTTTGCATCCACAGTGATTTCACTGTGCTTGAGTGTCTCAATTGTCCGATCACCCCTCTGACTTCTTGCACCTGATGTACTTTTTTTTTTAACTATTAATTTTAGCGTATTTGGCTGTCCATCAATTTTTTTGCCTTCCTCATTATATGTATTATATTTATATATAATACCAAATTTAAATATATTTTATATATAAAATGACCTGAAACTTACCTTATGAATCGTAACTACTTTTGGAACTGCCCTATATTTGAGTACTGGTCTCAGTTTTAACAATGAATTAATACTACTTCCTGAACTTATTATTTGAAAAAGACTTGGGGGTTGTGGTGGTGATCAGCTGAACATGAGCTCCCAGTGCAACACTGGGGTCAGAAGGGTTAATGAGATCCTGAGATGCATCATCAGAGGATTCTTTCATAGGAGCAAAGAGATTATTTTACTTCAGCATTTGGCAGTGATGCAACAGCTCCTGGAATCTTTTGTCCAGTACTCATGCCCCCAATTCAAGAACAGTGTTAAATTTCAGAGGGTTCAAAAAAATACACGACCATGATTAAAAGATTTCAAAAAAAGTGGTAGGCCCAAGAAGATCAATAGATTTAGCCTACAAAGTAGAGATTAAGGAATGACCTGATTACAGTTTATTGGTACCTACACAAGAAAAAATATTTGGTAATGTGCCCGTCAATCTAGAGGAGAAAAGATGTAACAGTGCCCAGTGGCTCCAACTTGATGCAAGACAAATTCATGCAGGAAATAAGGTGTAAACTGACAGAGTAATTAATCACTGGAACAACTTACCAACAGTCGTCACTGATAACTATTAAATTATGACTGGATATTTTTCTAGATGTGCTCTAGGGACTGCTTTCAGGGGAGGATTCTGTGACTTCTGCTACACAGTTGGTCAGACTGCATGACCGCATTGACCCCTCTAGCTGTCAAACTTATATATCTATTTTAATTTATGCCATCATTCTCTCTATACAGCTTTCATAAAAAGATTAAAGCAATTCAAATATGCAGCTTCACGCATGTGCATACCTGTTTTGGAATGTATTTTCCATTTTCTCTGAGGACTCTGCTTCGAATTAGGACTTGGCTTAAAAAAAAAATCTATTATTGCAGGACCATTAAACAGTATTAGAAAAGAGTAGAAGTTAGGGTAAACAATGGGCTGGACAGTAAATGAGCTGAGAGACTGACTCAAGGACATCTGCCTCACAAATATATTAAGACACCTTTCTATTAACAGAAACCCATTTCCAGAGTAGTATTTCTCACCATTTGGAGCATCTCACTCATAAATCAGGATAGATGAGGAATAAAAAGAGTCACCCTTCGTCCTCCTGGATTGGGGAAAATGGCAGATTTCCTGAGGAGGACACTTTTAAATTCTATCAAATGTTGTATATGCCCCCTTTGGAAAGACATTTAGACTCCATGAAGCAGAATTCTCAGACAGACAACAGCAGCTGCTTCTAGGCCTACAGGTAATTTTTCTAAGAAAACCAAAAATATATCTAGCATTACACAGACCCAATTCACCAAAATCTTTGCTGTCCAAACTTAAATAAAATTTAACAGAGAATATATTTTGCAAAACTGCAGGAGAATCAGTGTAATTTTTGATACTAAAGAATAGATTTCTTGTTTAGCCTCAGTTTTTAATTAAGAGGAAGTGGTAATATTGTGGATAAATCAACCATAAAATTAGTACCCAAACGTGATAATGTAATTAGAAACTCTTATATAGGGAGTCCAAATTAAGCTTGCACAAGGAACTTTCATTCTGGTATTTCATCTCTTTTGATTGCTTGACTTTGCAAATGTAAAGTGTTTTTTTTATCCTAGCTTTATTGGAAAGACCAGAGGAAGCTTTTGGCACATTTGTTAACTTACCTGTCAGACACTTGCTCCCTAGTGAGCTTTTTGTCACTTTGGAGCAGGATGGACACATAGTGACGAATCATCCCAACAAAGAATGTTATGAAAACAATTGGAAGAACCACCCATAACCGGATATTGGAGTCCAGCAGCAGCTCTGGTTCACTCATCTTAACAGTGGATTCTAGAAAACAAAATGGACTTTATTATACATTATATCAAGAAGGCATCGAGCACTTTCAACTCAGCAGAATGAAGCATTCTGAATGTGTACTTGTTAGCATCGGGTGACTAACAGCAGGTGCCTAATAAGTTAGCTCATAATTTTTTTCAGTTTTGTGAAACTGGCCCCTCTAAGGCACCAAGCATATTTATGTCTTGTCCAGACTAGGGAGGTAAAATCCTGTTTAACTGGTTAACCAGTTAGTTGCTAAGTTTAATGGGTTAACTGATTAAATAGGTAGGGAGGGGACTGGGGAGACCACTCCACCTTGGCCAGGCTGGAGTGGCCTCCCCTGGAGCTGCTGCAGACTAGGGCTACGCCTGCCCAGACAGAGCCCTCCACCCACAGAAGCCCTGTGGGGCTGGAGCAACCTTCTGCTCACTACAAGCAGGGGGCTACTCCAGCCCCTACTGGTTAACAGAAACTGGTAAGCCTCATCTGTTTAGGGTGAGGTTTGCTGATTAACCGGCCAAACATTAACATCCCTCGCGCAGCCTTTATTCTGTTTGCACATTATGTGATCAAGTCATGATCCCGTGTGTCTAAGCTACCATTTTCTGCTGTGATCCAGTCCCCTTTCATCTAGTAGGATTAGATCTACTAAGGAATTCCCTGGTGTCGGCTGCAACAGTTTTGAGTTAGGAAAAGGCTATGTACAGGGTTTGGAAAGACCCGTGCTGAGTTAGTGCTGGTAGCGTGGTACATTCAGTGTGTGTTACTCAAACTGCAGTTCCCCCAGGATCACACAGTGCCCCCCTCCCCGCGTACATTCTAGCAGTTCCAGTTCCTCCTTTGGAGCCAGGCTCCAACACTGGCATCCAGGCAATTCCGCACTTCCCTCTCGCCACGGCCCTGGCTCCTGATTAATTCTGTTTCGCCATCTCAGCACTCAGCTCCTGCCTCATTCCACCATCCGCCTGCTGTGCCCTGAGCTCCTTCCTGCCCCTGGCTGCCAGCCGGTATCTGAGAGGACTGAGCTGCAGTTCACCCAGTCCCAGCACCCCAGTCAGGCCCGCCGAGCGCCAGGGGCCAGACAGGGCTGTCGGGTGTCCTGGACAGGCCCGTATTTCGGCTCTCCGGCCGGTTTAAAAAGCATCAAACACCAGGCAGCAACCGCCGGTATTGCAGCTTCACGGCGGCCCCCGCTCTACGCGGATCCACCATGCGCGAAACTCGCTGTAACGCCAGTGTCACGCACTAGGCTCTGCCCCGGCCCGCAGCTACGGGCAGCCAGGCCGGCTACGCCCCTTCCCCTGCGTCCCACAGCCGCGGCGCTTCACCCCCCTCAGCCCGCCGCCGGCTCGACCCCCAGCTCCCGCGCCGGCGCATGAGGCTCTACCGCCCCCCGCGACCCCCGCCCGGGTCACCCCGCTCGGCCCCTCCCCGCTGCTCGTGCCCGGACTCTCCCCACCCCCTCGGGCCGCGGCCCCGCTAGGCCCGGCCACCTGTCACCGACAGGCCCGCGCAGCGTCAGCGCTGCCGCTACAAGGGGGGGGGGGGCAGCCGGGACCGGGCTCGGCTCGTCGCGCCCCTCACTTCACCCGGCGCCCTCGCTCCGCTTCCGGCATCGAACCGTCGCCCGCGGCTCCGAAGGGCCCCGGATGTACGTCACTGTGAGGTCATCAGGGCGCGACAGCAGTCACTGCCTGGCGGGAAACTCGAGAAGCGGCGCGGGCTGCCGGCGCGCGCGGTAACTGCAGCTCCCGCTCCCGCGGCAACGGCGTGTGCGCGGGGTGGCGCCCCCGTGTTTCTGTGGGAACAGGGTGGGTGTCGGGGGCTCCCCCTCACGTCTCCATGGTAACGAGGCGTGGCGCCCTCCTCCCTCCCCCTGCGAGCCTGCGGGAGGCTCGGGCCGGGCAGCCCCGTGTGATGCGTCCGGGCTGCCGGCGGGGTTTGTAGGCCCGGCCCGGCTGCCTGGGGGAGGGAGCCCGCGGCGCGCGTGCGAGGTGTTGTGACACCATCTTCTGTCGCGTCATCGGCTGGGACAGGTCTGCAGAGCGCGCCTCAGGCAGCGCCCGAAGCGGGGTCGCCCGCGGCCGTGCTTGCCGCTCGGCGCCGTGTGTGCGGAGAGCGACGTGGTCCGCAGTGGTGCTCTCGGCGCCGTGCGGGACAGCCGCTGGGGCGCCAGGCGGGCACAGAGGCGCATCCCTGTGGAGCTAGAGCCGGGATCGGAACCCCCACGTCGCACCACAGCGTATCTCCGTTTGCAGCACTGCTCACCCGTAGGCCCTCCCTGGCCTCCTCGGACGCACGTGCACCTCCGAAGGGTGACTTTCGGTAGGCTTAACGTGCAGGTCCCAGCGGACAAGCAGCTGACCGTGAGCTGTTTGTGTGATACTGTGTCAATCCTTGAGTGTACGAAAGGGGATGGGGTAGGGGAGGAAGGTGCTTTCACCTGGGTGTATCACATCCGTTAGACTTGGTGCAGCTCCACTAGGAACTAGCTTCAAAGTTAGGCACTACATCGAAGTCGCCTGCAGAGAGTCTCCACGCATTTTTCCTTACTTCAGAGTTAACTTTGAAGAAGGGGGCCGAACTTCGGAGTCCTTACTCCATTCCTGGGAATGGAGTAGTGCCCTACTTTGACGTTTAACTCTGAAGTAGGTTGTGTGTAGACACTCAACTTTTGAAGTGTGTTACTGCAAAGTAAGCAACTTTGAAGTTATTTCTGTAGTGTAGGCACAGCCATACTGGCAGTGTATAGTGTATAAACAAGTCATTGTATAACATTTTAGTTTGTACTGACTTTGCTAGTGGTTTTTATACAACCTGTTGTAAAACTAGGTAAATATCTAGGTGAGTTGATGTACTCCGGAAAGATCACTGCATACTCTAGGGACATATATGCCTGGTTGAGAACCACTGCTTTACTCTGACCTGCATAACACAGGCCTTTCAGCTTCCCCAAAACAAATCCTAGAATATGTTGTTTAGAGAAGCGCACACACATTCTCTTTTGATACCTACATTAATATGTAAAAAGTGTAGTTGTGACGATAGGTAAAATACACGCAAAAAGTAATTTTTTTGCTCTCTCTTTTTATATACTTACCTTACACAAAATAATTAATAAAGAAAATTACATATACAAGAGAGTAACGCCAGACATGTCTTGAAAATGTAGAAACAAAAGCTCTCTCTGTCTTCCCCTCTCCTAGGTACGTATAATATGCCCATAACTTTAGTAAGTGATGGTAGTTGTATTATTTCAGAATGCTAATGTGATGATGTAATTGAACTCTGTTATCACAGTGTGTGTGTGCAAGGTAGCAGAGTGATGGTTGCGTGTTCAACCTTAGCTTTGGATTTCCTGAGATTTGACTAGTGTCAGAGGGGTAGGTGCGTTAGTTTATATTTGCAAAAACAATGAGAAGTCCCATGGCACCTTATAGACTAACAGATATATTGGAGCATAAACTTTTGTGGGCAAAGACCCGCTTCATCAGATGCAATGTAATTTGACAAAGTGGGTCTTTGCCTGTGAAAGCTTATGCTCTTATATATCTGTTAGTCTATAATAGGTGTGTGCAAACTGGGGGTGTGCCCCCCAAGGTGGGGCACAACACTTTGTAAAAGGGGGGGTGCAGTGCGATCAGGCCCCCGTTTTCCCCCCCACAGTTTCTGCTGTGTCATCAGCCCTCTGCTACCATGTCACAGGGCTGGCAATGCAGCAGAAACTGTGGGCGGTGGTGGGGGAGCTGAATGCACTGGACCAATCAGGGTGCACTTGTGTCACCTGCCTGCTGCCCAGCTAAGGTGGCTGGTTCCTGGCAGTGGAGGCTGAGCTGGCTGGGGGGCGTCCTGGTGCTCAGGCTCCCCATGTGGCACCACAGCCAGCCCTGCCCCTTCGCGCTTTCCCCTACCCCAGGAGGAGCTGCTGCTTACCCAGTCCGTGAGCCCCTGACCAGCGCGTTCCCCCACCCACATCCCTTCCTGTGGTCCTCCCACAGGTAGGGAGCCTGGCGGAACCCGGCTAACTGCAGACTGAAAAGTGGGGCCTAAAAAAAGTGAGGCCTTTTTCACAGCCTAAAAAGTTTGCCCACCCCGGTCTATAAGGTGCCACAGGACTTCTCATTGTTTCTGAGATTTGACTGTTTAACTGTATAGACTTGTAATATCAGAATTTCTTTGAGTTACTCCAGTTAAAATTCGACCGGCAGCTAAATGACACGCAGAAACTCAGACACTAGTATTCCAATAGACTGCATTTTAAAAAACGTGACACACCATGCTATTTATTGGAACACCTTCACCTCAGTCGGCATCAAAGAGGGGTTTGTGCAAAGAATGATGCTGGTTAACCAGACCTCATTTCCTTTGAATGGGCAGTCTGCATTCCTGGAACGCTTTTCCTATAGCCTTTTCTCTGTTCACTTCAGATTACTTTACAAAGGTTAAAGTAAAAAATGGATGTCCTTTGCCTAGTTGCTTACTGTTTTGTTTTTTTGTTTTTTGTTTTTGTTTTTAATATATGGTATCATAGGGTACCACGAAGATTGTTGCCATGGTTTCAAAACGAAAATTGTCCAAGTCTGATGCTCATGGGGACAGTCTGACTGCAGTGTTACCACGTAAGTGTAACAAACTCCTTTTATTTGAAGTGGAATTCCTTTGGTAGATGGAAAACTGGCATGCACCCTGCTGGAGAGTTGTTGCCAATAAAGTCAGAAGTTGTGCAGAATGATCCTGCACAATGGTAACATTTAATGAGCCACAATACAGTTAAAATGACAAAACCAAAGGTGTTACCAGGGCTGAAAAATCTAATTGCCTCCCTTCCTCCATGTCTGCATTTATGTCTCTCTAAACTGATGGGAGCAAGCCTCGATGCCATTAGAGGGAGCTTGAAAAGCCCTCCCTCTCTTCTTACCCCCACCCCAGAAAAAGCCCATTCCACCAAAATCACAGGCTTAAAGAACCAGCCACCTCACTACTGAATGGGAGGAGGAGAAAGCAACCTCCTTTTCAGTCTTGGAAATGAGCAAGGTGCTTAGATATCCCAGTGACAGGCATGGTGGAAGAACTGAGACGTGGAATAAGCTCTTCAGGTCAGGGATGCTCCTCTTGTAGATAGATGCCTGTAAAGGTCTGAGCATGCTGATGGTTGTGTACAAATAACTAGGGCATTGCACACATCGTAGCTTGTGTGGGCCAATCTTGTTGCACAGCCTAAGGGCTCCTTGCTTTCCTCTGTGTGCCCTGCAAACTCTCTGTGTGACACTGTCCCTTCCCCTTCTGTTACACTGGGATGCTCTTGAACTGCCCTCCATTCCCCTTCCATCAGGGGTTCCGTAAGCTGCATGGCTTTCTCTTTCCCATAGTCCCCACATGCTTGCAGCTCTGATTTCCTACCATGCCCAGTTCTCTCCTGGGCCTCCTCCTTCTCCCCATTTTAGGGGATATGTGCACTTCTCCTTCCCTCATACTTAGTTTCCCAAGTCTGCCTCTCCCCACTGGGGTTCTTTATCCTCCCATTCTTCCCTCCCCTTTCCGGGGTCGCCCATTCTTCTCATTGTAGCAAGGGCACTCTGTGTACTCCTAGTCCTCTTTCCCCTATAATGGGGACCCCTAACCCCCATCTTCCAGGAGCTCTGCATATCTCCTTCCCCCCATTTCCACCTTCCCTCTTGTGCCAGGGGCTCTGTGTGCCCTCCCCATTTCCCCATTCAAGAATCTCTCATTCTTCCCTTCATGCTTGAGTCTCTGTGTACATGCCTTTTCCCATGTGCCTCCACAGTCTGTCTTCCCCACTGTACCAGGATCACCTGTTCTGCTTCACACTAGGAGTTCAATATACTCCTTTCTCTTCCCATTCCAGGGCTGTCCGTGTCCCTTCTCTGTGACAGTACTTCTCTGGGTCCCTGATTCCTCCTTCCTGCCATGACAGAGCCTTGTGGTGAACCCCTTTAACCCCCTTCTGCTCATTTTCCCTCATGCTAGTGGCTTTGGGTGTCCTTACTCTGCTGGCACTCCCCTCATTATCCTCCCTCAATGCCAATACATGTGTTCCTGTCCCTCTCCGTTCTCACTTCTCAAGTTCTTCTTTCTGTCTGGGAGCCAAAGTGGGCGAAGTATTGGTTTTTATTGGACCAATTTCTGTTGCTGAGAAAGACAAGCTTTCCAGCTTACACCAGGCATGCAGGGTGCCAACATGCTACTCTGGACTGGGAGGATGGGAAGAGCTGAGACAGGATATTCTTTTGCTGGAAGGCATTAATAAGTGCCATCAGCTTGTTGTTACACGGATGATTACAGAGGGACTTGAGGCTTTGTCTACATTAAAGAGCTTACAGGGGTTTCATTTGCTCCCTATTCTCCCCCTTTCCCCAAATTAATAAGCATTAATCAGTTGGAATTGTTTAGGTGTGGGATTGGGTCACATATGGGCAGAGAAATGCCTTAAAATTGAATGAAAGGCCTTCCAGGCTCAGCCAATAACTGGTTAATGGTAGTAGTGGCGTTAAAGAGAAATTTATTATTAAACTAGATGCTTTAGACCAGCGGTTCCCAAACTTTTCAGCATCGCGCCCTGCCTTTTGATTTTTGGGAAACCCTCATGCTTTACCTCTTCTTTACCATCATCCAACCCCCTTTTAACAAAAATTCAATTTGTAATTTAAAATAAACACAAAAGCTTGATATAAAAATGTTGTTTGAAATTAAAAATAAGTACCAATAGTTTTTCTCGGCCCATTGCGGGTGCCTGGTGCAGCCCCAGCTGGCTAGTTGCCTGAGCCCCATGCCAGCCGCCAGAGCTGCCCACACCAGCTGCCTGCCTGCCTGAGCCCTGTGCTGCCAGAGCTGCCTGGCCAAGCTGACCAAGACCCGCACTGCCAGAGCCAGCCATCCGCCCACCAGCCCGAGCCGTGCAAGCCCTGCAATGCCGGGGCCAGCCGCTCTAGCCACACAAGCACCGCAAGCTGGATGCCTGAGCCCCATGAGCCCCCCTGCGCAAGCCCCTCTTCTCCCCCAAAGCTAGGCACCCCCAGCCCCCATCTAACCCCTCCTCCCCTCCCCAACCCACACTCACTCCCCTTTGCAAGAGGCAGCTAGTTCCATGTGGGTCTTTGCTGACTACCTGCTTTTTATAGTGGCCGTGCCAGGTTGCCCATGTAAAATGGCAGAGGCTGAGAGCTAGAAGAAAAGTCTGGCTTTTCCTTTGAGTGGCGGAAATGATGGCGGGGGGCTGAGTCACCTCATGTCCCCCTGGAATTTTTTCATGCCCCCCCATTTGGGAAACAATTCTTTAAATCATGGACAGGTCAACAGCTCAGGTAAATAAGAAATTTCTCCTTATGCTATGGTAAGCTGCTTTATATCTTCCTCCTACATATCTGCAGCAGAGTGCATTGCCACTCATCTGACCCCCAAAGGCAATGCTGCTCATCACAGAATCTCCTGAGGTATGGCTAATTTTGAGTATAAGGGAACACCACTCCTTACTGCAGCTGTTTATCATACAATAATGAGCCTTGCTTTCTCAGCAACAAAGAAGTCTCGAATCTCTGGAAATGAGAAGACCTCTGCCCAAGATGGAGTGGTGGAGAATGACTGCATCTCTGTACAGCTTCTTAGAACAGGAGGAATTACTCTGAGTGCTGGGGAGAGACAGAATGAAATAGGTATGGATTTAGCATTTTCTATCCATCCACATTAAAAGGGGTTGAGCGTAGCAGAATGAAGCACTTAGCTTGGGAAGCACCAAAGCTAAAGTCAACCTTAAGTCGGTTCTCGTGCCTGCTGTTGACTTATTTGATTCCTGACTCGTTCAGTGTGCAAGCTGAACAATGCACAGAGAATTAGCTGGCTGTCAAATCTTTACGTTTATCTCTGTTGGTCAGTGAGTAAACCCTTCCTTACTTGGTTTGCTGTACACCAATCAACATATTACACACATGCTTCCATGCTTGTGAGGTATACGTGCATGTGTTGTGCTGGTTAAATGCTGGAAGGTTGTAAGTGTAACCATGAGGATGGAATTGGAAAAGGCTCTGGGAATTGCTCTAGTCTGTTCTGTTTCCATATTAACCCAAGATAGAAAACAAGGGAACTATGGGTTTTAAATGGTAAGTATTACAGGGTTTAGCTGCAAAGGCAGAGTGAGAGAGCTTCAAGTAGAAGCCTTTCCAGCTTGCATATTGCTGTCAGCAGCTGTGGGGAAGTGGTTGGATGATTTGGAATCAACCACTTTGCTACTGTTCTGGGCCATGTTTTATTGCCACATAGGGGTCCCAAGTCAAGTTTCTCATTCAGTTCTGTGTCTGAAGCACTGCAGGCATAACATCCTCAGGATGCTTGTTTAATATTCCTATAGTGGCTCCATTGTTCTGGCAGAGACTCACTTTTTCTCTTTTGTGTGCCTGGAATGCTAGAAATGCAGGGTGTGCATTTGGGGACTGAGCAATCTGATACTCCTGGAGGGTGGCTGTCCTCTCTCTTTGGGCTGAATGGCCTTTCTTTAGCAGTAGAGGGGTTGGGAATTTGAGCTGGAGGGGAAGAAGCTTAATCATGTGCTATTCTTAAACTGAGATCCTTTCCTGCTATTTGTTTCCCAGTTTGTGTTCCTGAATGGCCTGGCAAGCTTGGCTGTGTTCTGTGTCCTGAGAGTGAGCTGTACTGCTGAAAGGACGCAGGTGGCTGAGGGGCTGCATGCACATTGGTTATTTTTTAAATTTAACCAGATCCACTTCAGTTTGCCATGAAGGAGTAATGCGGGAAATAGCATCTCTCTGGCTTTCGCTAACTGGGCACTCTAGAAGAAAGGAATTTGGAAATCCCAGTGGATACCTGAGTGTACCCTGCAAAGCAACTTGTATTTGTTGCTGAAGTGCTGTGACATTTGCATAACTAAAATATATGTTGCTGATTGATCTACTCCTGACTTTTTCCTTAGCTGTGGATAAAGCAACCTTCCAGAAGAGGCTCTTCCAGGCCCTGAGGAAGCATCCTTTCTACCCACGTGTACGTAGCCGATACCACAAATTTCAACAGAAGCCAGTGTTTAAAATCTGTGCTCAGCTGGCTCTGTGACCACTACATATGCAAACAAGCCATTCACATAGGCTAATTGCTGCTGTACATCCAAAACTGGCCATGCAGAATGCCTCAGGCAAAAGAGGTATGCAAATGTAGTCAACTGCGGTAGTGTCCCAAATGGCCTCACCCTCTCCTGCCACTCTGCTGAGAACCATAAGTGACTGCTGAACTGCCCAGCCACATGACTTCTCCCTGTGCCACCTCTAGCCCAGGGCAGGGCCATCCCTAGGAAGTTGTGGGGCCTGGGACAATGTCCCCCTCTATTCCAGGCCCTGTCTCTTTCTGCCCCACCCTTCCCTGCCCCTACTCCACCTCTTTCTGCCTCAGAAACTGTGACAGGTTCTGCATTGTCTGCTTGCCCCATGCTCCTTGTAATATGACGGGGTTTCTGGGCTCTGCTAAGGAAATCAAACCCCAGGGTATCTTTGCTTAAAACTGGGCCACTTACAGCCCCAGGCTGGGATTTCCTTCTCACTAAGGCATATCTAACCAGCCACAAAAGTACCTTTGCCAGCCCCACTCATCAGCCAGAAGCCTCAAAAGCAAACCCACACACTTCACAGCTGCTATACCAGCCCAGAAACAACACACTTGCCCAAATCCTTCAGATCTAAACATCGAAAGGTTTATTTACGAAGCAAGAAAGAACAGGCTTAGAGAGAAAAATTGTTAAAGTGATACTTTACATACATCAATTACAGCTACTGATGCAGGCCAGCAATGTTATATGCTGATTTTTGAAAGTCTCTGAAAGTCCATCCCACAAGGGGTAAGATTCCAGGCCCATCAGTGTTATCTGACCAAGGTGAGATGCTGTGGCAAAAATGCCATTGGTCGCTGGTTTTGCTAGCACGCCCCAGTCATTTATATGGCAGGTGGAATGGATGTCTGGGCATGTGATTTCAGTTCCTTTGCTCAGCCCAGGTCACCTGATCCGATGGGCTACATTCCTTTGACAAGTCCCCACATTTCTGAGGTGTGAATTTGACCCCTGGGCTTCTGGTTTCCTTCCCATTATTTAACCCAATATCCTGGCTGGGGCTGAGCTCATGGCTCCTGTTGTGAATCCCAGCACCAACACCTTGCCACCACAACCACAGAGCCAGAACCCACAGCTCTACCCACAAACATGACACAGACGTACAAGCATCACACACAGACTCAGGGCCTCCTCAGCCCCCACCAGAGACCTCACACGGCCCCCCCCGGCACACCGCCTGGGGCCAATAGATACACTGGGCACACAAAATGGCTTCCGTATCCAACCTAAAAATCCAGTCATGTGCCACTCCTCCCCGGCATCTGGAACAGCAGGATGCATGACCAGTGTTCCCTATAAGCTGTGTTCTTGTGCAGCCACTCAGAAGAGATTCAAATGCCGCCCAGCTGGTGAGCAGAGCATACACAGATAGGTTTTGTTGCTACTGGTGGGGCACATTTGCACATACTTTGAAGTACGTAGAAAAATTTGTTTCCTCATACGGATGGAAAAAAGTTAGGGTGAACATTGCGTGTGATCCTTTGTGCCCCCTGCTGAGAACAAGTAGTTATATAGCTGCTTGGTTTTGGGTCTGTTCACAGAGGCCTTTCCGTCCACTCTCGCTAATCCCACAAGTGTGCTCTACTCTTTCCATTCTCCACTTGACTCCTGTCACCCTTCCTGCTCTGGTTTTACCTCTTTTTGAACTCTCATGTCTGACTCATCAGCCACTAATATGCTGATTGGAGGCTATCTGCCCTTGCACCTGTCAAACCTCACCTGTCTTTAATGCTGCTAACGTGGCCTCACACAACGGTGGAAGAAAACACTGTACGTCTGTCTCTATGTCTATGATTTCTACTCAGCCCATCTTGGCAACCTCCCCAGGCATGCGGTGCCAGAAATGGGGGCGCAAGAGAACTGAAATCCAAAGGATGCCAAAGACAAAAGGCACACGCAACGGGGAGGAGGGCAAACTTAACTTCTGAATGGAAAATTTTCAGTTTGCTGTTCTGTAAGTAACTGCCCTGGTTGCTGCCAGCAGTGGAGTGGCCACCCCTTGTTTGTGAGTGTTCCTGTTGCCAGGCTTTTCCCTTCTCTTCCTCTCTCCCCTTGTTGTCACCTCAAACAGCTAGACCAAATATGGAACACCCGAGCCCACTCATTTCAACATTGCAACTCTTTCTGGACATTGTTGTTGGCTGGACTGGACACCGTGCTCCCAGCTTCAATGGGAGAAGTTGCAGCTGCGACTCCGCCCTTTGAGTCCCAAGCAAGGGAGGGGAGTTGAAGCTGTCACATTAGAGTGAGTTTATAGAGGAACCAGCATCTCATTTGCAGGCAGTTTTGATGAGAGTACAGCAGAACTTGGACTTTACAAACCCCAGTCTCACAAATGACCAGTTACATGAGCCATTTCTCCAGACAGAAAGAAGATCATACAATGAAAGTTATGCTGAGGAAGAGCAAGGCAACAGGCCTTCAGTGTTTTTGAAAGAACTTCTCAGTGTCTGAGAGGTCAAGCAGAAAGTGACGCAGTTCGTCCTCCTGCACCAGATAGACAGCAATTTTGATATGTCCTATTTCAACAACTCTTTGATTTTATGAACTTGTCCATCCCCCATCAGTTTGTAAAAGAGGGTTTATGCCTTGTCTCTAAGATTCCAATGGTGTTGCTTCCCCTCTGGTTTATTTTTGCCTGCAGTCTTCTGTCCTGCTGGGTGCTCCTTGGCTTCTTTAGCGCAGCGTTCCTCTTCCCCCTCATCCTCTGCACAAATAAGCCCATCCGAAAGAGCAGTGGGTGCTCAGTCTTCCTACTTGGCCTGTGACTGACTTTTTCTTTTCTCTCTGCAGGTTGTACAGGAGTTTGTCAGTGGTTTGGAGTCTCACATTAAGGACAGAGACCAGTTCAGGAACTGCCTTCTGCCGTGCGCGCCAGTGCGAAGCGAGGGCACAAGGTCAGAGAAAATCCATTCTTTTCTCCTTGCCACCCCCCCAGGAGTTAGTCTGTGCTTGAATAATGCAAAATTGGTTGTGGGGAATATAATTTATTCTGTTCAGCCAGCATTTATATGTACTTTGATAGATTCTTTGGCCATGTTGACACTACAGGGTAGGGGTTTGGTTGCTCTGCTCATGTTGGCAGGCTTGTGTGAGCTCTCGCTGAGCTAGTGTCAGCTTAAATAGCAAGGGTGGTGGGAGTGGAGGTACAGTGCAGACATGCCAAGTATGGGTCCACCAGTTCCAGGGGAGTTGTGCTCAGCATGACTAAGCCAGGCCTTTGCTGCCACTGCCCTTGCTACCTTGCTGTGCTGCTAATTGTAATTCCACAAGCTTGATGACAGCTAGCACAAGTATGTGTGCATGAGCAGTGAATCACACCCATAGCATCAAATAACAACAGCCAGCGAGTCAAAGGCCAGAAGGGACCGCTGTGCTCATCTCATCTGCCCTCCTGTGTAACCCACACCAGAGAATTGCTCCACAGCTTCCACTAGTGAATTGTTAGCACTGTTAAAAAAAAACATCTGATTTCCACTCTGAAACAGTCTAGTTCTAACTCCCAGCCATTGGCTTTCATTATACTTTTCTCTGCTAGATTGAAAATAAGTTATCACATATTTGTAACCCATGTAGGTATTTATAGATTGAAATCAAGTCACCCATGTTCCCGCTAAGGCGTGGGCCTGCATGGTCACACAGGAGCCAGTAGAGAGCCGCACACCTGAGGAGAGTTGCTGAAGCACCTAGCCGCAGGGGCCTGGAGAGACGAGAGGTGGAACGGGAGGTGGAGAATAGGGGGTGGGTGGGGAGATTAGGGTGTGCAGGACAGCGCCAGGTAGGGCTGCCTCTCCCCTGGTCCTTGCCTGGTGTTGCTGCAGCTGGGGGAGAGATGCTCTCCCCCAGCTTTGGGGCTGCTGCAGGGAGAGAGGCCTGGAGGGAAGTTCTCTCTCCCTGCAGCAGTCTCCGGGCAGTCTGCACCACAAATCCCACTTCCTCAGCACTGACCCCGCCCATACCTTGAACCCCTTCATCCCTGACCCTACCCCAAGTGCCTCACCCCTTGTACCTTAATCCTCTGGCCCAGTCCTGAGCCAATCCCGCCTTCCAAATCCCTCAGCCTCACCCCCACTGCACGTCACCTCCATACTTGTGCACATAACAGAATTCATTCTGCACATGGACCATTGCACCCTTAACTTTTCTTTTGTTAGGCTAAATAGATTAAGCTCCTTCAGTCTACAACTATGAGGCTTTTTTCCTGTCCTTTAATCATTCTCGTGTAATTTTTTTTTTGTGAGTCTCCTCCACTTTATGAATTTACAATCAATGACAGGATTTTTCTCTCATGCAAAGGACAGGCACAGGGTCTGGGTGACACTTGCCTGATGCAGCTCCTGGAAGCAGCAGCACATCCCCTCTCTGGCTCTCACACGGAGATGGGAACATGCCGCTCTGTGTTCTGTTCCATCTGCAGCCATTGCTCTGCACCTCCCTTTTGCTGCAATTCTGGTCAGTGGGAGCTGCGGAGCTGGCACTTGGTGTGAGGGCAGCGTGCAAAGCCCAGTGACTGCCCTTGCTTCTGGGAGCTGTATGGAGCAGGGCAAGGCAAGACCATGACCTCACTCCCCTTCTGGAGCACTGGAGTGAGGCAGGCCCCCAACCCTGCTCCCCAGTGGAGCTCAAGGGCTGGATTAAAAGGTCCTAAAAGCAGGATGTGCCCCATAGGCTGTAGTTTACCCACATCTTGTCTGAGTGCCTAACCGCAAATTTTTATAAAACTGTTTGTCGTACACTTCTAAAACGACTCTGAGCTCTCAAGGGCCTGGAAATGCACTTATATTTGATATGAGGTAGTTCCCGGTTGCTATGTACTGCACAACTCAGAGTGTAACAGAAAAAACACTAGCACCCAGACCAGTTTTCCTGACAGAGGGGTTGTTTTTAATGGGAAAATGAGAGTGGTTTTGTTTTAAGTAGATGCCTTTTTTTTATTTCTGCTGGACAAAAGCAGTGTGCTCACATCATGCATTTTCCTTACAATAGCATGAAGGTCATGTTTTTCTTTTCTTTTCTTTTCATTTCTTTTCTTTTCCTCGTCAGAAATTTGGTTCATTCATACTGTGAAAGCCTCTTTAAACTACTGCTTGGAATTGATATTTTACAGGTAAGGACACTTCAAAACCTTCTTTTCAGTTGTCTGTGTTTGGGGACATTCAGCGTTTGCGAAAGTAGAGGACTATAATGCTGGACGCACTGCAGACAAGTACTGTTTACAGATCTGCTGATGCTCTTCCATCTAGACTAGCTCCCCTGCTGTTCCAATCCTGAGCTTTACAACACAGCTCTACTAGTTTAAAGGGAAAGGACAGCAAAATGAGGGATGAGGATAGGGAAAAGAGTCAGTGGAGGACCCAGGCAGGATTGATAAGGACTGTGATAGGACAGGGTTTCCAGGCACAGCTAGAGAAGTCAACCCAGGGTTATCTTTGCTTAAAAACCAGGCTATTTACAGCCCCAGGCTGGGATTTCTTTCTCACTAAGGCAAATCCAAGCAGCCACAACTGCACTTCTGCCAGCCCCACTGGCCAGCCAGAAGCCACACAAGCAAACCCACAGACTTCCCAGCTGCTATACCAGCTCAGACCAGCAACCCCCAAATTAAGGTGAGCCGTTATTAAACCTGTTTCACCCAATACCACACAGATTCTTCCAGACCCCAAAGAGCCCAGCCACAGCTCCTGGTCAATACATACTTGGATCTTACCCAAATCACCACGCACAAGCCAGACCCTTAGATCTAATATCTAAGGGTTTATTAACAAAAAAGGAAGAAGAGGGTTAGAGAGAAACAGGTAAAGCGATACTTTACACACACTGATTTTAGTCATTAATGCAGGCCAGCGATGTTCTATGCTGAAGTCTTTGCAAACGTCCTTTCGAGGTCCCCAGTCCGGACAGGCTGAAC
Organism: Carettochelys insculpta; assembly: GCF_033958435.1. Classification (NCBI taxonomy): domain Eukaryota; kingdom Metazoa; phylum Chordata; order Testudines; family Carettochelyidae; genus Carettochelys; species Carettochelys insculpta. Next base: position 913,609 of record NC_134147.1, read on the forward strand.
TTGTGCGGAATGAAGAACAAAGAAAGTACCTGCCAGGGCCCATCTTATAGTTTTTCGTATGCAGAGGGGAAATTCAATTTTTCTGCCATACGTCTTGGCTTACCACATGACCTGGTGGGTCACTGTGCTGAATTTCCATTCATTGCAGTCCCAGTGGGAAAACCTCACCATCACAAAATGGGCGTTCGTCCTCTGGGCCCTTGCTCAGTCTATTGCCCTGGGTGGGGTGGAGACCCATCTCCCATTGTGAATGTCAGCACTGAAACATTTCTCACACAGCTGCAGAGCTAAAATCTATAACTTTACATACAAGCATGATACAGACTTATAAGCCATGTACATAAATTCACTGCATCATTAGCTTTAATTAAACACTTCATATGACCCCCTTGGTTACAATATTTGGTGCCAGCAGACACAATGGACACATAAAATGGTCTCTCTATCCATATAAAATCCAGTCACATCACAAGGACATCAAGGGCTGCCGCAACCTGCATGTTCCAGGCCTTACCTGTTGCTCTCTGATCATCAGACCTTTTTGAACAAGTGTTGCTCCTGTCATGGGCCCTGCCACTCCATGTTGGGGAAATGGGGCAGAGCCTGGTGAGAATCCATCTACGTGACTGCATGGTAGGAATTCACAATATTTGGTAGGGATATTTGGCTCCCCCACTGGAGAAGCAGGGAAGGTTTCTTTAAAAAACCAAACCAAACCCCTCTCTCTATTGAGATATTTCTGTGGTTCCCATTGTCACAATTCTGAAAGTTTCACAAATCTTCAAGGGATTATCTTTGTGAGATCTGTAAACAAGCTGCCCCAACCACAGCTTCTGGAAGGCACCCCTAGGAATATTATGTGTACAATGCCCAAAACCAAACCGGATGTTGACAGAGGCACCCCCCATCGTTACTTAGTAATACATGGGTACGTGCTTTTAATGTACAAGTTAACACCTGTTAAAACCATTAATGACTTGGTTCTATCAAAACGTGCGATTGACTTTGCCATAAAGTAACAGCCTTGAGTAAGGACTTTGTGGAGCCAGACCACCCAACCGTTAAAATCCCTCTTGGAGCTTCCCAGGCTGTGCCTTCCCTTGGTGCAGTTTGCTCTCCCCTTCACAGCTGACTGGGTGTTTTGGCTGGTATGGAAGTGGGGCAAGGCTATGTCCCTGTCTCTTTTTTTATTCCTCTGTAGTAGCCATTTCCCTGGCAGCACTAGGAGGAAGCAGTCACTGTATTTGGGGAGCACAGGGACTATGATTATGCCTAGTACTTGTGCAAGGAGCATTGGGTTGGAAGGTTCCTTCCCATGTACCTTGTGCAGTCTCACAAGGTCAGGCCAGTACTGCAGGCTTGTACTCTTCTGATGCAGTGCAGTATCTGAGGCAGAGGGCAGTGGCTGTCTCCCCATGGGAACTGCACCAGGGAGCAGGGCTTATCAGGAGTGGAAGTGTTTCTGGTTTTATAACCCTCTTGTAAGTCAGACATCCGAGCAATTGTTGGTTTAAATAAATTTGAGAAATCCCCTGTGGGCTGAAGCCAAGCAGGGGTGTGGGAAAGTAGGGGGGTTTAAAGAGACACTGTTTTCAGCCTTCCAGGTAATGGCTGGTGCTGATGCCTCCAGCAGAGCGGTTCCGTAACAGAGTCGGGGAAAGGAGTGTGGCTTTACATAGAGTTCTCTTAATTAATTTTTGTGGCAACTCCTGAGTTATTTTGCTTAACATTTTGACCCCTACTGGCCCTGCTTATATCTGTATGTTTGTTTCTGTTGGTGAGAGGGGAATAGGCTCTGCAGGCTTCGTTACTCTGGCACGTCAGCTAGCGTGGTTTTCCCCTTTGCAGGTATCTGCCTCTGCTTTGCAGGCTGCATGCGTTCTCTCTGTGATTACGAGAGGAGAATTCCAATGAGCATCTTGTTCGTGCTCTTGGGTCCCATATGCTGCGTGTGCATCCAGTGCCTCAGGCTGTGGGCCCAGTGCAGAATGGGGTTTCTGAACACTAGCGCACTAAAAAAGAAAAAATCATCAATGTAACACTGCTTCTCCGCTTTTCGTTTTTAGCCAGCTGTTATAACATTGTTATTGGAGAAGCTCCCTGAGTTCTTTTTTGACACGTGAGTGCCTTGGTATCTTTCCTCTGACCCTAACTGAGAGCTTGTTTGTTGAGCGTGATCCCAGATGTTTGATGTTAACCAAGGACTAAAGTGTGACTGCGATGACCCTGTTTCTACATGTGAGAAAACACTCTGAGGAAGGGGGATGTTCTGTGCAGTACTCGCAGCTCGAGATAAGTGGACAGCACATAATGGAGGACAGTTATAAAGATGGAAAATGTCCCCTGAAGTGGTGTGCGTTCACTGGCTATTGGGGCTCACACTGGGTATATCGGACAGCACAACACTAAAGGCAGAGACACCCTTTATTTTGGTCCATACATGATATTTCTCTTTCTTGCTGGAGTTGCTTTGTATTCAGTCCATGTGCACCACCTCATTACTAGTAACCCCCACACCCACATTTCCTCAAGCTGAAGGTTATTTTTATTAAAGTCCAGCACAATGATGACTAACCATGTATCAGAGCAGTAATGAATCTGGATTGAAATGGGCAGCCGTTTACATTGTATCGAGTCTTGGCTTCTCTTAACAGTCTTGCTTAGCAGTGGGACTGGTGTTGGCTTTGCTGCTAAGATAACTTCAGCTGACTTGTGTTTCACTTGTTCTGGTGTTTCAGTGTGGGCACCTTTGGAACCAATTTTCCCCGGCTTATTGTCAATCAGTTTAAGTGGCTCGACAAAATACTTGACAGCAAGGTAAGTACCAAAGGTGCAGTCAGCTACATGTATTCTCCATTTAGTTCCTTAGCAGATGGGATGGGATAACCATCCTGTTTGTAGGGGACAGCAAGCACGTGCACGGCTTGGGGTGCTGGAAGGGCTGCAAAGGGATGGCGAGAGTCAAACAACCAAAATGTTCTGAAAACCCAGTAAATAATATATTCAGCCCATTTATGACAATGGCCAGTATGAACCTTAGGATTTGAGCCACAGGTCTTACTTAATATGTGGGTTGATAGAAATTTTGGTGATAATGATAAAATGGAATAGCAAGTATCCCTCCAAAAGCAGAGGACCAGAAGAGAATCTGGGGCAGGGGTGGACAAACTTTTTTGCTTGAGGGTCATATATCAGTAAGAAAATTGTATAATGCCTGCAAAATTGGGATATGGGGAGGTAAGACTCCAGCTGCGGGGGGACAGGTGCTGGGGCTGGGGCTGGGGGGCTTAGGGTGCAGGAGGGTGCCCCAGGCTAGGATCAAAGGATTCAGAGGATGAGAGGGGAATCAGGACTGAAGAAGGGATTTGAGTGCAGGGGAGCTCAAGGGTGCAGGCTCCAGGCAACACTTACCTCAAACAGCTCTCGGAACCAGCAACATGTCCCACCTCCAGCTTCTACAGGGCGACATACTTAGGCAGCTTTTTGCACCGCCTCATCTACAGGTGCCACCCTGCCACTCCCATTGACTTTGCTTCTGGGAGCTGCTGAAGGTAAGTGTTCGTAGGTGTAAGAGCCAGAGGAGTGACATGCTATTTCTTTCAGGAGCCAGAGCATGTGCCAAGCGGGGCAAACCCCCAACCTCACTCCCTGGGGGGGAACTCAAGGGTTAGGTTAACATAGGAATAAGGGGACTTTGAAGTAGCCAGGGTCCTTTCGAAAAGGAGCCCCATCTGGATGAGCTGCATCAATTTCAAAGTGCCTCAGCCGCCCGCGTGCTAATGAGGCGCTGAATGTGTATTTCAGCGCTTCATTAGTAAACTTCAAAATGGCCATTTGCATGGCCTTTTCGAAGTTTTTGGCTAGTGTAGACGTAGCCATAAAGTTCCAACCTGCTACAGTTTGTCCTACAATATCAATTTATTTTAACCAAGTACTTCCCATCTTGTTCTTGTAAAGCATAATGGCAATGATTCACTATCCAAGTATGAAGATGTGTTGTTATCTATCCTGTGGATATTAGGAGGATTTTTAATATCCTGAATGTGTAAGTTATTGAATGCAGAACAGCCCCATCTAATACAAATCGTAACAATTTGGATGGCTGCGAACCCTAAGCTTCCATCAGTCTAGCTTCCATCTCTTAGGAAGGTGGAGTTCTTGCAGAAACAGAAAAAACCCTTCCATTGCTGCAGTCTGTGTTTGCAATACAGGCTTACAGTGCTATAGTTATGTTGGCATAGCTATGCCACTGAGTGCCTTTAGTGTAGGTGTGGCCCAAGTTGTGGTGAACTGAAGAACTACACAGTTATCTAACTTCCTGGCTTTTCTGCTGAAAAGAAGGGGTGTCAGTGGACATGAAGAGCTCACTGGATTTGATAGTTCCATCAGCATGTTTGAGAACTTCCGCATAGATGGCCAAGAAGTAGATGAGGAGAAGGATGAAGGAGTCTAGTAGAAAATTAGAGATGAATTCCATATAATTGTTATCGCTTTCTGTGTTCTCTGCTTCCCTTTTCAGTTTCCTTTTTAAAAATCAGTCCGTCTCTGTTGATTACTCACTACTCAGCTACCATTACTACAGTGCTTTGAATGAAAGAGAGTTGTTCTGAATTGTGAAGGTTTAATTACTTTTACCTTTCAATCTTTTTTGCCCTGCAAAACAATTAGGGTTTTAATCGCAAAATATGCTGGTTTAAAAAAAGCGTGTGTAAAGCCAAATTATCCTTTGGCCCAGAGGATAGTGGAGTGGACTGAGACTCAGGAGATCTTGGTTCTGTTGCCAGCTCTGTCATTGGCATGCAGAGTTATTACAGGCAAATCAATTCACCTCCCTGGGCCTCAGTTTCCCTATCTGTAAAAAGGGATAATGATCTTCCTCATAAAATGCTTTGAGATCCACTGACCAAAAGTGCCAGGTACTCTTGTTTATATGTAGCCACTCAGGAGGACAGTGATAACGGGTACATTCAGCATAAGCAGAGAGAAATGACTTCATTAAGGACATTATGTTTATAATTTCATCCTTGCTGTGCCGGGTTTTTGCTGGTGGTTAGAAAGAAGGCCATGTTGTTTTTTGATTTGCCATGGTGGTGGTTGTGGTGATGGTGGTTTTGAAATTGTCCTATCCCATGTTTTCTTTGCCTGCAGGATCTTGTGACAAAGTTAATGCAGATGGTTAGCATTTCTCCAGTGCCAATCCAGCATGACATTATCACCAGCTTGCCAGAGATCCTGGAGGATTCCCAGCAAACTGATGTTGCCAAAGAGGTTAGGTAAGGCTCATAGTCATGCTGTCCTGTAACTGTCTTTGCGCTGTGTGCGCTTTACTCCAAGCTATGTAGTGCATCAGAAGTGAGATGTGTCTTTGTCAAATTTCGAACTAGAGCTAAAGGAATAAACGGTAATGACCAAATACTGTCAACCCTTATGGGGACCAACCACCAGCGAGAACACAGCATGCACTTTGTAGCTTGCATAGTATGTTACATAATTGTTTACAAGACAGCAGAGTAATGCTGGTATCAAGATTTGTTAAGACTTTTCCTGGCTTTGGAGGGTAGCAAGTCTACTGGTTACAGATAGCACTGCTAATGACCTTGTTACATCACTCTGTGAAATATAAACAGAGAGGAAGCCGTGCTAGTCTATACACTATCAAAACAAAAAGCAGTCCAGTAGCACTTTAAAGACTAGCAAAATAGTTTATTAGGTATTATTTCTTAGGTATAAACTATTTTGCTAGTCTTTAAAGTGCTACTTGACTGTTTTTTGTTTTGTCTGTGAAATATGAATAATACACTCGTACCTCTTTAATTCAGCAACCTCGGTAAAGAGGATGTGCCGGATTATGGAATTTTCAGGACCACTGGTGTCCTCACTGGGGGTGGGAATGCAGGGTCTGGGCATGAGTGGGTTGTGGATGGGCAATTAGCTGGCACCATGCTCCCATAGGCACACATGGCTCTGCAGCCCACCCCCATTCTCAGGCACGGCCCCTTGCAACTATGGGAGTGGTGGTGGGAAAACCTCCACAGAAGCACTTTGCTGTGCTGCTATTGTCTGGGGCGGGGGGGTGTGTGGTGGCGGCGGCGGCAGTGGATAGACCCTCTTCCTCTGCCAGGGTCTGAACCAGGAGTGTTCGAGGATTAGGTACAACCGGATTGTGGAGGTTCAAGTGTAATGCTTGCCTGACTCTTTATGAGTTTATTGGGCAAGTTCTCACATCCCTATAAGAGGCTGTGAAATTCAAAACATTATTAGCACCAGTCAGTGAAGGTGGCTCCCTGCCCAGTGCACTTTGCCCCAAGCCAAAGTGGGAGATGTTGCAGTGCTTGTGTCCTGTCTGGAGCCACATCTACGCTGTAGGATTTATACAAGTGTGATTGTGCTTAGTCTTACAGCATAGACAACAGCCGGCACTGACGGAGGGGAGCTTTTCTGTCTGTGTAGGAACACCCCTTCCCAAGTAACCATTTTCTGTAGGGCCTCAGGCATATGTTTGTCACCATTTCAGGGATTCTGGAGTGAGCAGAGAAACTGCTGACATTTTATAATTGGATAATCCACTTAATAAAAGCTCATTATTTGTTTTTCTGCAATCTTTTTCTTGCATATCAGCCAGCTGTTAAAACGGGACACTCGCCTAACTGTTCCAATTCTGGATGCCCTTTCCAGTTTGGATCTTGATGCAGAGCTTTTGGCTGAGGTAAGAGTCTCCAGAAAACACAAGCATAAACCTTAGATCTTCTCTGATCATTTCAAGTGTTGTGTTTAAAACCATCTCCTTCCTCTGAGATTTTAGAGTCATTCCATGCCAGTTGAAGTGGGAAAGCTGGCAGGAATGCCATTTGAATGGACAAGTTTCTAAATAAAATTGTTCTTGAGACAAGTCTGCGAACTGAGGATGACTGGTATTAATTTTTCTGGCTTTAATGGAAGGATGTGTTCTCAGAGAATGTCCCATCCTAACCACCGAGTTAGTAACTCTTTATGTCCTGAAAGGTACAAGCTTATTTCCATTATTGTGTTTATTCTTTCTACTGTACATGGATGCTCTCATTATGAATGTAAATTTCCAGCCTTTGAATACTATTAAACTTTTGGCTTTAGTAATATTATTGTAATGCCAAGTTCCATAGGTAGAATTTTTTAAAAGAAAATAACAATTATTCATTCATCTAACATTTGTTGGTCTGAAATTCATTGGCTTCCCCTTTGATCTTGTATTATGAGCAATGGTAAATAGGAGCACACCACTTACCATCTTCAGGCCCTCTCATTTTGTGTTGCTCTTTCATATCCTTCTGAACTAAACACTCCAAGTCTTTTCAGTCTGTTTCAAATGAAAGTTGCTTCAGCTTCTGCTAAGTTCTGTTACCCATCTCCAAAACCCTGGTTATCTCTAGTTACATGTGGCGACAGGAATAGAAACCAGTATTCTAAGTGTGAGCATCCTGTTGGTTTATAGTGTTCCATGTTCTTCTCCAGCCCTTTCCTTTTTATCCAATGATCTTGTTTGTTTAAGTTGCCATCACTGCACATTTGTCAGCAATTTTCATTGAGCTGTCCACGAGACTTCTCAGGTATCTTTTCTTGAGTGGCTCCAGCCAATTTAGAACCCAACAATGTATGACTCTTCAGAATATCCCGTCCTGTGTGCATTACCTTGCTTATCAGCAATTGTATTGCCAATTCCCCTTGTTTGCCTTGATGATGATATTCTCCAACTCCCTGCAAAGTTCCTTGCTATCTGCTCTAGTCTTGCCTAGCCTAAATAATTTTTATAGAGTCGTAAATTCCAAGGCCAGAAGGGAACACAGTGATTTATCTCCATTCTGATTGCCTGTATAACACAGGCCATAGAACTTCCCCCAAATAATTCCTAGAGCAGATCTTTTAGAAGAACATCCAACTTTGATTTAAAAATTGTCAGGGATCAAAAATACTCCCCAACCATTGGGAATGATTTTTCATGCTCTGTAAACGTTGCAACCTCATAGCTTGCCACTTTTTTCCCTGGGGATCTTTAATAAATATATTAAACCAGTCTCAGTTCAGAACCATGGGTCCTGTTCCCATTATGGAAATTACAATGTGTATCTCAAAAGAGGGAGTGAGGTTTGCGTCTTGGGGTGTATAGAATCCATGCTGACCTGATGAACAAGAAATGTAGTGCAAGAACTGCTAGTTGATGCTGATTGGCAGCCTCACAGCAGCCGGGGGAGTGAAAGAGCTGAGAAGTAGAGGGGCGGGGTGGATGCCAGAGGCACAAACATGGCAGAGAAAGAGAGCCCTGCAAGCAAGCTGGCAGAAAGTCTACCCAGAGTGACATCAGACCTAGGGATGGACAACCAGAATCACAGGGTGTGGAAGCCTGGCGAGCCCATGGAAACAGGAAGCAGCTCCTGGCATTGCATGAAAATTGTTAAGGACAGATTCTTCCCGCCTGAGTTAAGGGCCCAGAGCTGCAATCCAGTGGATTGTGTGCTCCTGAGTTCCCTGTCAATCCATTAACAGATGGCTTCTAAGTCCCTTCAGGAAAGGCTAGATCACTCCTGCCAGCTATAAGGAGAAGCCCTTATACCCCACTGGGACAGGAATTAATGTCCTTGCCTCCAGAAGGACTGCAGAGACCCAGGCAAAAGCATAGGCCAAGTTCCTGCTGATCTGAGAAGACTGCACAACACCCTGTCTAACCAAAGGGTGACACTAATGTAAACAGGCTTTATGGACTGCCTTTCCCAGGTACTGCTGCACATGGAGGTAGAGGAGTCAGAGAGGAGGACACTTCATTATTGGTGACCTCTGCTGCTTGTCTGACTTTTGGTGTTTAGAGACCCCACTGTGGATCATGATTTCATGCAAACTGACTTGGAGGAAGAACTCTGAAGTGGGAAGGAGCAGCCATTTTTCCTGTGCATTTGCTGAGGGAGATTCAGTGACTCGTTGCTGGGCTCAGTCTCCCTGTTTTTGTTTTGTATTTTATTAATACTGAGTGCTGCTGAGGAAGACACAAGTAGCACCGTTCTGCAACCCCCTTGCCCAATGAATCCCTGGTCATAAAGCATCACTCGGGTCTCTCTCTGCAGGCTGGGGGTCATTTGTATGAGGCGCTGCCTCATTGTCAAGTCAACACCTGCAAAATAAGAGTATGCAGGGTGAAAATGTAGACTGGCGGGGAGGTACAAAGGCTGCTTCCTGTCAGACCTATGTACTTGCTAAACTTGGGCAGCTCTGCTCAGGTTGTTTGTGAGCACAATGCGGGTGGTTTGCTTGAGGCTGTGTCTACACTAGCCAGAAACTTCGAAATGGCCATGCAAATGGCCATTTCAAAGTTTACTAATGAAGCGCTGAAATACATATTCAACGCTTCATTAGCATGCAGGCGGCCGTGGCGCTTTGAAATTGACGCGGCTCGTCCCGACGGGGCTCCTTTTCGAAAGGACCCCGCCTGCTTTGAAGTCCCCTTATTCCCATCTGCTCATAGGAATAAGGGGACTTCGAAGTAGTTGGGGTCCTTTCGAAAAGGAGCCCCGTCAGGACGAGCCGCACAGCGGCGAGCCGTGTCAATTTCGAAGCACCATGGCCGCCCGCGTGCTAATGAAGAGCTGAATATGTATTTCAGCGCTTCATTAGTAAACTTCGAAATGGCCATTTGCATGGCCATTTCGAAGTTTTTGGCTAGTGCAGACACAGCCTGCATGTGTTGAAGACTATTTTATTGTTTGTCGGGGTGGGGAATGTGCAGCCTGTGGGCTGGGTCTGGCCTGCTGCTTCATTTCATCCAGTTAGCTTCTGGAACAGTGTGGAGCTGGGCCTGGCCAGCAAGGAGCCTGCCTTAGCACCACTGCACTGCTGACTGAAGCCTGCACCCCGACCTACTGTCCTAACTCCCTCCTAGACCCCACATCTACTCCTAAGCTCCTTCCCAGAGTCTGTACCCCAAACTGCCTCCTGAACCCCAGCTTCTTGTCCCATCCCCTGCCACGTCCCAGAGCCCACATCCCCAGATGGAGCCTATGTTCCTTCTCACACCCTAGCCCTGCCTCAGTCCTGAGACCCCCCTGGCTCCAGCCTGGAGCTGCCTCCTACACTCAAATCTCTCATCCCAAGCCCCACCCCAGTGCCTGCACCCCCAGATGGAGCCCTCACCTTCTCCTGCACTGCAATGCCCCGCACCAGTCTGGAGCCCCATTCGCACCCTGAACTCCTTATTTCTGTCCCTGAGCCTGTCTCCCCCTGGCCCATGGGGCTGTGTGTGGTCCCTGACTGGTGGTGGTTGGTTTGGTTGTTTTTGTTTTTGGAATGCGAGGGGCAGGGTCAGTGTTCCCTGATTAAAAAAAACATTCCCCGGCCCTGACTTTCATGGTCCCAAAAAGTTGCTGTAATCTATAATAACCATGCAGTCTCTGTGGCATCTCAGTCCTACCGATGACACAATATTGCTCTTATCTTAGGTGCGCCAGTCTGCTATGGTCATTGTGCCTGCTGTAAAACTGGAAGACTTGCCTGTGGTAATCAAATTCATTCTCTATAACATCAAACCTGTGGATGCAGTAGAGGTACAGTATTTGCCCTGTTACAGGGGGATGTACAAACAAGTAGTGTTTAGGAACCCAGGCATGGTCATGCCAGTATAAACCTATGGGCAATGTAGTCCAGTGTCCAGCTTGGCAGAGACCAATGCCTGATTCTTCAGCTGAAGGTGAAATACTCTAGTAATACTGTACGCTGCTAAGTACTAAACCTCCTGAGGAATTTATTTCTGACCCCATTGTTGATTCCCTTGTGCCCTGAAGCATGAGGATTGAGAGCCTCTCATGTGCTCTGGGTATCACTCAAGCCGCTTTATTAATTTTTTGAATATGTTTTGCAGAGACAGATGGGAATTGTCTTTAAAGGGCCTTACCATGAAATCCCTGTGCAGGGGACTTATTGCCCTGTGCCCCTCTCTGTCTTTTGCGGCAGGCCCTTTACATTTTTTTTCCCTCTGCCTTTCTCCTCTGTCCCTAAAATGTGACCTTGGGATGTACAAATGCTCTAACAATGTGCCTCTCTGTTATGAATAAATGTACTCTGCAGGTCATTTCTACCCTTCGCAAGAACTTGGATCTGTCATCATGTATATTACCTCTGCAGCTACTGTCTTCCCAGAACAAGCTCAAAAGCCAGCCACAAACGAGGTATTTGCATTGTATCCACATGATTCAGGTTGGCTTCTGCATGGGTAAGAGGGGCAAAAAAACATTGATTCTGAGATGTCTCAGCTCGGTTTAGTTACATATGCTAGTATCATTTGCATAGTGTGCTATATCCGCTGGCATCTTCAGCGCTTCAGCCAGTATCCCTTCCAGCCAGCATCACCGTAACTGCATCCCCTTGTCTGCTGCTGTATCCTGCCCAGATGGCACCATCCACTATTCTACTGCAGTCTCTCTTCCAGCCTGCATCGCACCCCTGCAGCTGTGCGGGCACACCCGCTCTGGCTTGTGCTGCTGCGACTTCATCACTCATCCCCCTGGCTGGCATTTACACCCAGGATTAGTGCCACTGACCCCTCATTCCTGTACCCTGCCAGCAGATGATCCCTGGATGGCTCTGCTGCTCTTGCACCCACCTCATCCCCCTGTCCTGCCTTTATTGTGATTTCTGTCAGCATTGCTTTCATTCCATCCCTGCCATCACCTCCCTTCTAACAGGTGGTGCTGCAGCTGCTCCTCCTCTTAGTGCTGAGTTGACCGTTACCTTTTATGATAAGAACAATTCTATCCCTCTCTGTTTGCAGTTCCTCCGCAAGCCAAGTGAGCAGCAGCCAGAACTGTGTCAAGCTCCTTTTTGATGTGATGAAGTTAGCTGTGAGATTTCAGAAGGGCATTTCTGAAGCTTGGATAAAGGTCAGATCATTCTTGCCAGAGTTTTTGGTTTTTAATATAGTTAGAACATTACCTGCAGATTTTTGTCACTTGTGTTACACCTTCTATCCCTGAAGGTACCAATCCAAACCTTTTTCTATGTATCAATGCTTTGCACTTTTCAGCTACAGATCTCAAAGTGCTCTCAAGACTCTGAGTAAACTGTATGAGCCCTGTTCTACAAAGCAAGGACCTGAGGCACAGGTGGAGCCCAGCGCTGCTATTTTAAATGAGCATTTTTTTGTAAATTTGTGATTTAGCTTAATCTGGGCCTCAGTCTTCTCAGTTGTGAAGTGGGCTTATGACATTGCTGTTCTTGGTAACTGATGTTTATAATGTGCTATTGAAGTGCTGACAGCAACTGATGCAGCCAGGGGGCAAAGTTCAATTTTGAATGATGATCTGTGAGCTGGGGTATAGCGTATGAGGCTGGACTTGATTTCTTGTTCCCAGTTCTTAGTTTGTTTATTCAGGATCTCAATTCCATTCTCAAAGGCTGAAGTTGTTTTGTGTCCTCTGTCAAATTGTTGTCATGTAAGAACACATGAACAGGCCTAAGGGCCAGGAGGGAAGTTTCTGTTCCTGTAGTACAATCAAGTTCCCATCCCTGTGGTACAGCCCTTAAACCCCGCAAACATAAACACCAAATAGCTATATCAGCCCTAACACCTGCACTTGAGCTGGGAAACTAGGGAACCAATAAACAGGGTAATCTTGGCTTCAGCCTCATGAGAACACTGAGTGGCATTGAGCCAGCACACACTCAGTAAACTGCTGAGGGATAAAATCACTGCACGGTCCTGCCCTGGAAAGTATCACCGGGGACTTCAGCCTCTGGGTACCCTGGATTCCCCCATCTGGAGCCATGTGGCCCTGATGTGAGACCTTCCAGGATCATGACTCCCTGTGGCAGAAGGGACATAAGCATTCCAAAAAGCCTTTTACTTGTTTAAGCGTTGTCCTGTAGTGCTTTCACTTCCTAAAGTGTACCTTGTAAATTAAGTATCAGTGAAGTAGTAAGCTTAATAAAGTACATTTTCCCTAATCAACTCTGTGTTAAAGCAAATCCATAATCCTGTCTGCCCGTGGCCCAATGAGCTAACAACTGTAAACTTGCACATGTATTCATGTGGGAGAATCTAGGAGTGGAGGGAAAGTGCAGATCTGTGGTGTAAAGTGTTCAGAGGAAGGCAGAGATGCTACTCCTGTTATGTGCAGGAGTGAGGGGAAAACAGAGGAGTCATGGAAGAAATTTAAGGAAAATGTACTATGCTGCAAGCCCCTGTGTTGTCTTTCCCACCCCTGTGCCTAGAGCACTTCCTGCCAGCGGCAGTCAGTCACATCAGAGTGTTAGACACACTTGGAGACAGTGAGGAACATTTGGCTTATCTGGCCATTGGAACGTTCCATTTATCTGGCGGTTTCTTCCCCCCATATCGTGTACACACCAGTCACCCCCAACCTCACTGGGTTAAGTCTTACATGGCCTGCTGGCTAGAATTTTATTTTGTTTTTGGGGGGAATTGTTCTGTTCCTCAGTGAAGACGTTGTTCTTGCTCTGGAAAAACTCATGAGGGAGAAGAGGGGGGCCTAGCTTTTAATGAGAGCTCTGGGAAACTGCCTCCTGACTCTGCAGTATTTAATGCAATTCACTGTCCTGGACTGGGGAGACTGCGGAGAAGAGAAACTGACAGGTGCAATAGTCCTTTTGGTATGTGGCTAGCCAGTCCGGTCAGATCTGTTGTGTAGGGGGTGTGGGTTCTGACGTGCATTATTATTACACTTGGTTGTAACAGCTTCTTTCCTCCTTAGGCGATTGAGAACACTGTCTCTGTGTCGGACCACAAGGTAATGCCTCTCTTGGTTCTTCCTGAACTGTAGCTGTTCTGGGTTATGTGTCTCTCTCATGGACACACCCTGGCGAGGGCACTTGTTTCTTCCGCAGGAATAGAATCCGAGGTTTTGCTGCGGAGATCAGGAACTGCAAGTGACTGAGAGATCTTAGGGGTCTCGATGCATTTGTTCTTCCCAGAGTTTTAAATGGGTTCACTCGGAATTGTGTTTACACCTGACCATTCTTAACGCCAAATGCATTCAGCCCTATCTGAAAGTTGTGTGAGAGGCTGTTCCTCTGAATCCACCTTCTTCCTCCACCTTTGCTCTCTGTACAATGTAGACTAGCCTTCAGACAGAGATGCTCCTTTCAGTAGTTGTCCACACAGAGGTTCCTGTGAAGGGACAACCGGTTCCCTAAGGGAAAACAGGGGGATCAATGTCTAGAGGAAAGTCCAGAGGGACTTCAGCTCCCCTAAAATCCACTTCATGACAAAGATCACCAAGGTCTCCAGCCAGGATTGACCCTGGGGAGCAAAATTTCCCATTTCCTAGAGAAATAGTTTTCTTCCACCAGAGACAAGTTAACTGGGGAAATGGTGAGCCAGAGATATTCCTTTGAGAATGATGCAACGATGGTTTTAATGCAACAAATAGATCTTCATGATTCCGTCTAAGCAGAGACAGGTCTGAGTCAGACACCAAATCCTACCTACACACTAAGGAAATCCAGGTTGCTGTGTGATTATGACTAACAATGTGCAGCCTCACCATGCACAAGACCAAGCACTCCAACTGGTGTCTGAATCTGGACTCCCTGTTCAGATGTGTTCTGCCTCCCTTCGGTTGGCCCATTTGTGAATCATACAAATGCAAAGGCTAAAATACTTCACAAGTGAGGCAGAACCCGGAGCCATGGATGGAGATGCTTGATTGTACCGTTGGCTGTAGGGCCTACTTGACACATTTCCACCTTTTCTGTCTTCTGCGGAGGCCTCTTTTGACAAGGTGGTGGTACAGGCTTCTTAGTGAGCTCACAAAAAGGCAGATACCGGTTGAACCTCTCTATTCCAGCACTCTCGAGACCTGACTGGTGATGAATGAGATAATTTGCTGAACCACAGGAGATCAATATTGTCCAGCAGCCTTACCAACATTTCCATTGCTTACTGGGCTCCGAGAAGACATTCAGGGGTAAATTAGAGCAAAATAACAGCACAGAATGCTGAGAGCCAGGACTGGTGGCTGTAAATAGATTTAAGGAACTGTGGAAAACTTGGCCAAGCCCATGTAAGTGGACATCTGGCTAACTAAAATCATGCTGGACCAAAGATGTTGCCAGACTAGAATGGTTCAACCTGTACTTACTTCTTTCCTAATGAGCTTTTGTTTTATAACCCTCTCTGCATCTGTTCACTACTCTTTATTTCCAGGCATCCAGAATCATGGGAGACACGAGGCTGCAGAATGGAAGATTTCCTTTCTGTTAGCAGGGTCTGCCACTCTTCTACCAACCCTGAGTGGCTCACAAGTTGAAAGTCAGATGTTCAGCAGAATTTTTACCATAGGACAGTGCCTCTCTAAGACTTAAAGCATTCCTTGGTCTAATGTACATAGTTATTTCATTGTGTCTGCAATATTTGTTAACAATATTATACAACTGGTCGAGCTGGGGGTGAACTTCTTTGTCAGCAAGTCGGAGCAGAGAGGACATGGCCGCGTTATGTGGTGCCAAAATGCTGATCAGCCTCCGTGAGTGTTAGAGAGAGTGGGGCAGCTCAGAATTGAGAGAGACACTGCTAGTGGGAAGGAAATAACAGCGAGAAATTTCCTGTTCTGCTGCATAATGGTTATATAATTAGTAATGATTTCTTCTGTGGAGGTTCTGGATCTGATAATTCTGCTGCTAATCCATACGACACACCCCAAGAGCAAGAAGCAAATTGAGAGAGTACTGAAGAACAAGATTCTGTTGGGTTGTGTGCCAGAGCAGCTGATACAGAGTGCTTTCCGGAATCATTCGCTGGTGAGTGCTGGTGAAATTCTGCAGGCCTGGAGCATTCCCCTTTCCCCCTTCTGCATCCTGGGAGCATCAGATTGCGGTTCAGATCTTTGTTTGGTTAGAAACAGTGACCTACTGCCAGAGCTTGTTTCCTGGGACTCCTCAACCTTCCTGTGGACTTTCCAAGATTTGCTGGAGAAAATCTGCCCTCCTCTGCCTTGCAGTATTAGGATAGGATGCTGGTCCTGTAGATCTTAGCATGCTCTCTTGCCCAGTCTCCCCACCCAAGTGACTCCCTTCACCAAGGCCTGACATGCTGCTGTGTTTCATGTATTTCTTAGGCTGTACATTCTTAAACACATACCTTCTTGCAAGTATAAAATGGTCTGCATTTAGACATGTACATATGTCTGACTTGAGTACCGGTAGTTATAAGGAGAAGGGAGCATGAATGGGGACAGACAGTACCTGTCTGTGACTTAAAGCAGGGCATGAAGTCTGAACATTTGTCTACTGTGCCAATTTTAAGTTACTGGTTTAGCTGCACCAGTATGAGAGTAGACGGTTGTAAACTGGCTTGCATGAGTCACCCAGCTCAAGCCCATTTTATGCTGGTACACCAAGTCAACATGAGGAGTTTGCACCTGTGCAGAGGTACTGTGTTGATGCAAAAAACCTCTTGTGCAGATGAGTTCCTCATTGCTTTACAAGCAAAGCAGGACCATGGAAAGCGCAAATCTAATACAGCATCAGCCAATATCTAGCCTGAGGAAGGCGAGTCAGAGGCCTGGGAATCACCTGCTAAACTAATGGGGGAATCTTGAGTGTAAAGAGCAATGCTCCTCCAGTTGGAACTCTTAAAATGAAGGGTGGAAGCTTTGAAAGCCAATAGTAATGACAGGAATCTCTTGTCTCTCTCATGATGTCTGTATTTCAGGTTATCAAAGAGTTCTTCCCATCAATCTTATCACTGGCTCAGACTTTTCTGCACTCTGTGGATCCAAGCGTTGTCTCCTTTGGCAGCTGCTTGTACAAGCAAGCATTTGCAGCCTTTGATTCTTACTGCCAGCAGGTATATTTTGAAATATATAATAGCCTATACTTTTACTCTGTTAAATATAAGCTCTGACAGAGCTGCAGATCAAAGGAGGGACGTCAAAAAACCTGGAGGTCAGTGAATCCTCTATATAGGGGTTACAATATATTTCCACCTTGTTTTATGCAATATCTTTCACTCAAACTACTTCTTAAAATGCTATAGAAACTCAATAATGCAGATACACAGTTGAATAATAAACAGGGAAACAAGTTTGATGTGAGAGTAGGGGAGTGCATCCATACTTTGTTTTTATGAAACTTAGCCCAAGGCAAAAGAGATGAATTCTCATCTGAGTTCATATATACCGAGTCTTTTGCTTTAATGTATGATGGACTTGTCATTTGACTGTCAACCTATCTGATGTAGCATATACTTTGTTGGCGTCCCAGAGGCCTGGTACAGAACAGACTTCTTTTCTATTTGCTTTTCATTCTTGGTTTCTTGTGGATTGTTCCTTCAGGAAGTTGTGAGTGCATTGGTGACTCATGTGTGTGGTGGAAATGATGTAGAAGTGGACATTTCTCTGGATGTGCTCACTGACCTAGTGACTCTGCATACCACCTCACTGATGCGCTATGCCACCTTTGTGAAGGTAGTGTACCTACATGTGACTGGTCCACACTTAAGGCTTTTCTACAGGATGAGCTGTGTATGGCAAGCTCATTAAACTCCCAAGAACAAGGAGCAAACTGCCCTCCTGGTCTTCTTTCTCTGGGCCAGTCATTGTTTTATAGATTTGTCATGTCCTTTTTTGTCTGTCCCCTCGGTAGAGTAACAACCCCAGTCTTCTCAGTTTCTCCTCCTAGGGGAATTCTCCAGGCACTTGCTTATTCTTTTCACCCATCTCTGAATCCATGTTAGTTCTGAAATATCTGTTTAGAGACGGGGTGTCCACTGCTGCATGCAGTAGCCAGATGAAGTCACACCGTTGATTTACAAAATGGCATTATAGCATTTTCCATCTTCCTGCCATGAGCATTAATGCCTTGGAACAGCTTGGAAAACTAGGAACAAAGCCCTGAAGTGGCAATGGAAGCAGACTGGGTGTCAGTAGAAGGGCTGGAGCACAGATTTAACATGCTCCTGGGGACCAAACCTTTGGAGGAGGCAAGCAGCAACATTTTGCATGTCTTTCCTTTCAGCCACCATCCTGGGAAATTTCAATAATGCAGCCCAGAAGTGATATGTGCATGAATGCTGCTTTATTTTGAATGCACAGTGGTAGCTTTTTCCTGAGTGTGTGCAAAAAAAGAAAAAACAAGTCTTCTTCCTGGCACACTGGTGGGCTCTTTGGAGGCTGACACACCCGTCAGGGTGTTGTGACTACTTTGAAACGTCTCTGTTACAGACTATTTTGGACTATACGGAGAAACTGAACCCACAGCAAATCCGGAAACTCTTCTACGTGCTCGGTGAGCTGGCATCCAGCCAAAGGTGTGAAGACAGCTATATTCAGGTGAGTGGACAGTGAGAGACGGGGGGGGGCGGGAAGGGGACTGTCTTTGGTTCTTCCTCGGATGGGCTAGTTTGCAAAGCTTGTGTGGTGTGGAGAGAGCAGCAGCAAGCCCAGGGTGGTGAAGCTCGTACAGCTGTCCTGCCTCTGGGGACTTCTGGTGCTCAAACCGTTCAATTTTCAAATTCCCTCTTCTCACCCTCCCTTTCCTCCCCCGAAGGCTGATGCTCGTGAGCCTCTTTCCGGCACCTGGCTCTGCTCCTGTGGAGTTCATTCTGCTTGCCCATAGGGGGAACTCCCTGCTGCTACTGCCCGTCTGATTAGCTCCCCTGGAGAAATACCCCTTTCCTGCACACGTCCCGAGGGCCTTTACAGCCCTTAGGAACCCTTCCGGCAGCATAAGTCAGCAGCTGCGCCCCTGTAGCCCTGCTGCAGGAGAGCGTCCCACACATAGGCAACTAAAGGTTGGCGAAACAGAAACAAAAAGAGACTCTGTCCCCAACAAGTTACCCTCCTCAAAGAAGCACTTTCCCTGTGTATTGCTGTAACAAAGTGTCAGAGTTAGAGCTTTGTTATCCGTTAGTTCAACAGCTAATACTCTAGAGGGTGAATGTGGGTTCTCCCTTACGAGGATGTATTTTTCCCCATCTGGCTACCCCGTTGGAAGTGACGGGGAAGTAAATGATCTCCTTTGCAAGCTCTGAGGACAGACATGTTGAGAAGTGATATGTTCCCAGCAGTGCCTTTAACACACCTATGGTGACTACTTGTAATGCCCCATTCTCGCTCTCTTTCTGCAGGACGATATGCATATGGTGATCAGGAAGTGGCTGTCTAGCACTGTTCCAAAGTACAAACAAATGGGGATTATTGGTGCTGTTACCATGGCAGGCAGTATGGCAGCAAAGCGGTGAGAAAGGAATAGAACATGTCCTCTGTCACGTAACCCGCTCTAGCCAGCATGATACAACCAGAGCCAGCCATAGGGGACAGGCTTGTGATGGTCACATGAAGGTCTCACTTGAAGAAAATCACTGGGGCTGGGAATCTTTGCACACTGTTGTCCTCTGTATCCAGCTCTCTTGCTGCTAGTCCTGCCACTACTTGCCTGTTAATGCTGATTCGGAGATGCCTTGATCAGAATCAGAGGGAGTTGTGACTGAAAAGGATTGGGGGTCTCCTGTGGATCATCCAGACCTCCGATGTAAAAACCAGTGGGTTCTTGAGTCGGAGCAGAGAGATTATATGACCTCTGTATCCGTGCCTGGTGTCACCACTGCTGGAATACTGTGTCCACAGTTCAAGATGGATTTTGGTAAATTGCAGATGGTCCAGAGAAGAGCCCCAGGAATGAGTCAGGATTGAAAAACACACCTTGTACTGATGGACTCAAGGAACTCAGTCTGTTTAGAGTTTCAAAATGAAGGCTAATGGGTGACTTGATCGCAGGTATATGTAATACCAAAGTGGGGAACTAAAGTTTGATAATAGAGTGCTCTTAAGTTTGACAGAAAGCAGTGTGATGTAGGCCCAGAGCTGGGAGTTGAACCAGACAGATTTCAGACTGGAATAAGGTGAGACTCTCTAATGGTCAGCCATTTACCAGGAGCGCTGATGGAGTCTCAGTCACTTGGAATTTTTAAGCCAAGATTGGATGTTTTTCTAAAAGTTCTCCTCTAGTTCAAATCAAAATCAATTCAGGAACCTCAGACTGATCATAATGGTCCTTTCTGGCTTTATAATCCCTCTGTTTGGGCACTATATGCTGAGTACACAGGACAATGGGCTGGTCCTATGGGGCTGGTAGGGGATCATACTGGGAACAAGAGGCTTCTCTCTGTGTAGCACTGTGCAGTGAAAAGTTTTCTCTATTGATTTCAGAAGTAAAGGTGATGGTTGCTCATCGGTGAGAACGCAACAAAATGAAGAGCACCATAAACAGGTGAGCCAGGACAGTGCGTGTGTCAGAGGGAGACTGGAGTCAATGCAGCTGCCAGGGTTGTGCTAGGACACAGAGTGAAAGGCAGAGTTCAGGGCCCCACTGGGAAAATGGGATATTTGTGTGCAGGCAGGGTCCCAGAATGGGATACAGCAGGTTTATGTCTATGGCAAGGAGAATGAGAGGCCCTGTGGGGGAGACTATGGTCTGTGCTTGGTCTGTAAGTGCTTTTCTCCAAGTTCAGCCGTGCCTAGCAGAATGGAGTCCTGGCCAAGGAGGGGGACTGTTAGTCGCTGCCGTAATGCAAATATGTGGTGCAATGGGTTGTTTGGGTGGAGGAGCTTGTGGGGTTTGTGTACCAGTGAGAGAGGGTGGGCAGGGGCTTGTGGGCGAGTTTGGGAAGTGGAGAAGAGGGATCTGCGTGTCCTGCTTGTGTCTGATTTAGCTAGTAAGGTATGCATTATCCCTCTGTCATTGCTCCTTCTTTGCAGCTCTCCATCTTGCTTGATCTGGTGAGCTACTGCTGCGAACAAAGTCCTGAGGCCTTGGCTCTCTATTATGATGAACTTGCCAACTTGATTGAGAAACAGAAAGGGAATTTGGATTCGCAAATTCTGGTATGTTAGAGAGTGGTTTGTATCCAGTGAGTTATACAGCCCCTCAGTGACATGCAGGCTACCAGGCATTATGGCACAGCATCTGTGTAAGAACCACACTCCTGGCTGAAAATGTTGTTCCTGTTATTGCAATGGGTGATACCAAGGATCCCCAGAGAGGGAATTAGAGGGAAAATCCTCCGTCTTTCAGCTTGACCCATATAGCATGAGGGTGTGTGGGGCCTGGGCAGCATGGGCGCTTATCAAAAATCTCTGACCCCAGGCACAGGGTGCATGTGCAGCCGGGCGACTCATGGCTTGAGGTGGGTGACTTTTCCTTTCTGCACCCCCCTTTCACTCGCCCTTGGCTAAACTGTGGTTCAATTTTTTTCCAGGACCGGATTGGGGAGAATCTACTCGACGAGTTTTCCAATGACTTTGTGGCTGAGTTTACTCCTGCAGTTGAGGGGTATGCTAGAAAACTCCTAAGTGTGAAAGCTAATCCTATTTATGGTCAGTAATTGAATTTCCACACATGATGCTGATCACCACTGACAACTGGTTCTTCTGCAGTGTTCATCTGTTCCCAGTAAAGTCCTTGTATAACCTGGACGAAATTGAGAGTCAGGGAACAATTGTTATCAACCTATTGCCACTGCTGTCACAGAACTGGCCGGCCAAGAGTGCGGAAGAAATGGCAGCGAAGACCCAGGGTAAAAAGTAAGTGATGCCCCCCCTTTAAAATCATTTCACTGTCCAATAAGTTGTGGAGATGTTCTTTCCTCTTAGTGCTGTGAACCACGCAGTCTGGCTACAGCTCTGCCTGCCTAAAGGCCTGGTAAAAAGTTAGGGAGGAGCGCGCATTCTTTGCCCATTTCTTGTAGTTGAAGATGTTGGGGCTGTTAGGTGTGGGAGAGGCAGGATGACCCAGTGGTTTGAAGGTTAGCTTGGGACTCAGGAGACCTGTGGTCTATTCCCTGCTTTGCCACCTTTGGGAAATTGCTTAGTCTCTCCTTGCCTCAGTTCCCCATACACAGAGTGGGTTAAAAAGCAGTTTCCTACCTCCTTGGAGATGTAATAATGACAACTTATCTCACGACTGGGATAGCGTAGGAATGGGGTCCATAACAAGCACGTAGATGGGTTTAGTTGAGAGGAGAGATTGAAGAGGCATAATAAAGGTAGATACTTGAGCACACCTTTTTATTCCTTCTCCCATCAGAAGAACAAGATATTCACTGAAACAGCTGCAAAATTAAAACTCATAAACATAATTAATTTTCACCAACATGCGTTCAGCATGGGAACTTACTCCCACAAAAGCTCGCGGAGGCCAAGAACTTTTGGGGGTTCAAAGTACAATTTGACATTTTGTTATAAAATCCAGAGTTACATTTGCGTGAAATACACTTCTAGGAGGCACATCAACTCTCCTCCCTCAGGGCCAAAGCAACCAGCCACTGAGGGAGTTGGAAGGAAATTCTCCTTCCCAGTTGCTCACTTCACAACTTCTCACACCTTCCTCTGACTCATTTGGTATTGCCCAGAGGCTGGATTAGAAGGGCCCTGGTCTGACGTGGTCTATTCAGGTGCAGCGTCTTTTCTACCTGTGGCTCTTTATCCTAAGCATCTGAGATCAAGGACTGTGTTCTTTGGGAGCAAAGCTGAAGGAGAAAACTAACAATGGTGCTTTCCTGCCCTGCAGACTGGCTAGGGCAGAATATTACAAATGGGCAAAGAGGCTTCAGAGGGACAGGAAATGTTCTTCTTTCCTGAGGTTCTGCTGGTGGGCAGTAAAATGCAGAACATATCCTCTCTTCTTTTCCCAGGATAGTGTCCCCAGAGTGTCTGTCACCCTCCTTCCGATTGCTGAGGCTTTACATGGTGGAGCAGCACAATGGGAGCATGGAGGAAATCGATGCCTTGCTAGGTACAGGAAATAGCCATTGAATTCTACCTGTCTGAGCTAGTCTCTGTGCCCTGGTGCTCCCCAGGGCCAGTGCTGGCGAGATAGAGATGTTGTGTTAAACCCCTGGGCATGGTGGGTGGTTTTCTGACCCCAGGAGGTGGCTGGCTGGGCTTGGATTTCTCCACTCTCTTACCCGCACATATTTCTTTTTCCCTTTCTTTCCTCCTGCTTGCTTCAAGGTGAACGAACGTTTTACCATCTGTCACAATGCCACTAGTATTCTTGTTCTGCTATAGCTGTGTTAGGCTAGATCAGTTCAGTCCAAATGACCGTAGGCCGCCCACATTCCTCCGCCAGCTGGGAGGATGAGTTCAGCAGAGGTTGGTACAGTGCATGCCAGGAGAATAAAGCATTCTCCATGCAGAGGGAAGCCGGGTGAGTGAGAGCATGGAGCTGGGGGCCATGCTACTGTGCCCTGCACATGGAGCCTGGCAAGTAGAGTTCAGGCAGCCCTGTTCCTGCTCTTACAGGCTGCCCCTTATACCTGACTGACCTGGAGATAGGAGGGAAGCTGGACTCCTTAGCCAAGCAGGAGAGGAACTTCCTGTGCTCGCTGTTGTTCCACGCACTCAATTGGTTCCGTGAGGTGAGTGGAGCTTCCAGGGAGACTTGGCCTGGAATACTTTCCAAGGCTGCAGTCTGGGTAGTGTTTAGACATGCTGACCCAGCTGGCCTGCGAGCTCTTACTGGGGACCAGGGTCAAGCTCTTCCCCACAGGGGACATGGGAAGCTCTAGCCAGAGGACCCTGGTTACTGGGACTCTTTCCCTGGAAGGCCAGCCTTGACTGGAGGCCTCACTTGATACTCACTCCACATGGTGCGTGGGCAGTTACTTATGTAGTTTCTGTCATACCTAATAATTGTGAGAACACTCTGGCTTCCGTGGAATTTTGTCTAAAGATTTCAAAGCACATTGGGACCTCAGCTTCCCATCGCTCTGCTAAGATAAGTGACACTGAGACATGAAGAAGTGAAGCAGCTTGTCTATTGACAACACACATGTCTCTGGCTTTGCCTGCACAGAGCTGGAAGGTGACATTTTCAGCTCAAGGAGTTGCGCCCAATGTAGTTCTGATGGGGCAGTGGAAGGGGCTGGTGGCCCACATACAATTACATCCAAGATGCTAGTTACATGTTCTGGAGGACTAGCCTTCTTGCTGACCATGTTCCTACAGCAATGCCTCTGTTTGTAGCATGAGAGCTGGATGACTGCTCATGGAGGTGTTTCTGCTCATGCTGCAAGTAAACTCCCAATAAAGGTGGTCCCAGTGACAGAGCCCATGCACCTGCAGGGACTTCAGTGCATGCGGAGCACCAGGACACTTCCATAGGGAACATGCCAGATGTGCAAAGAGAATGTATGAACTACAGGAAAACCAAGAAGTCTCTGTCTAAGGCAAGCGAGCAGAGCTGCAGAAAGAGCCAGGCCTTCCCCTGCTCAGTGCATGGCGCTCTGTGCTCCAGAATTTTGTATTGCAATCACCTGCTAACAGCCTTAACATACCACTCAGCAGTGGGAAGTTGGCAGGAACCTGATGGACCTGTTTTGCCCCTGCAGTGTGGGATGCAGGGGAAGTTGGGTGGGCAGAGAACCCTTCATCTCCTCCCTGCTCGCCTGCTACTGCAGAAGGGAGTTGGTAGGCACAGATCCCATGGTGCTGAGTTCTCTTCCAGATTTCAGGGATTCTGAAGAGAAGACCAGATGTAGGTGGCTTCACGGGTGTGCTGTTTACAATTCATGTCCCTTTCTTGTGGTCTCTTGTCCCAGTCCCTGGTATAGACAAATACATCATGTGTTAATTTCTCTCCCCAGTTAACATGTCCATCCGTCCCTCATTGTAAATATGTCTAACAGGCTGTCAAGTAATTGTTTCTGTGTAGCTCTTAGGAGAGTGACATGGGCATTGCTGCTCTGGTAGTTTTTTTCTGATGGAGTTCCAAAGAGATGTGTCTTTCTGCTCAGCCGGGATTTTCGGGGATACAATAACTGCTTATGTGACTGGTGTCACCCAGGCATTCAGGGCTAGTAGATGTTACTCAGGCAGGTGAAATTAATTACTGACTAGAGCCTACTTTGTTGCTAATGAGTATGATTTGTCTGTCTAGGTTGTGAATGCCTTCTGCCAGCAACAAGACCCTGAGATGAAAGGGAAAGTTTTAACTCGATTACAGAATATCACTGAGCTACAGAACGTTCTTGTAAAGTGCTTAACAGGTGAGTGGTACGCAATACAGGAGCCAAAGTCCAAGTGAGTCTCAACAAGACTAAGTGCTTTGTGTAGTTAGTCTCTGAATAACGTCTTCATCTGAATGTCTCCTGCACTGTTTTCAACTGCCACCAAGAAGTATTGGCAGCATCTGGTAGAAGGTGATCAACACTCCAATAAGCCAGTTAATAATCTAATCATGAAGCAACAGCGTCTTACCAGAGTTGATTGGATTGTCACAAACTGCATTATAAGCCCCATTCTTAAATCTTTGGACGAAGCTTGGTCTGGGAGTAGTATGTAAGCTCTACCCTCTTTAAACAGTGTCAGTAACATCAAGAGGGCAGCAGTGGCCCCAGGGAAATACCCTGAAGCAAGAATTTTCCCTTGCAGGCCTAGAGTTGCTGGAATGGCTGTGTGCTGACCTTTGTACCAGCCCCTGGTGTAAGGGTGAGGCCGGAAAGCACTATGTCTTTATTGCTTGGCACATGGCAGAAAGAGAGCCCTTTCAGCCAGAGCATGGTGCTCTACCTTCCATAAAACCTGAAGCCATGGGGGCTCAAAGATAGGGCACTGAGCATAGAAGTAGAGGAAGGGGTGACTGTGACGAGTGAGGGGATCTCCCATGCAGTCTAGCTTGTTCATATTTTATTGTTTGTGCGAAGAACTGAATTCACTGACCTGCTGTCCTCTGGCTCTTTCAGCAAACCCTGGCTATGTACCTCCCCTAGCTATCTTTGACTGTGAAGCTCTGGAAGCAGCACCAAACATCAATGCTGTTGGTCCAGTTAAAAAGAAGAAACCAGGTAAATATAAGAGGAAGCATAACACGATAGCTGGTGTTCCTACTGCTTACTGTTTAGGAGTTCTTGAGCAACCAAATGGAAAAACTCTCTAAAATATGGAGTAGATGTGCTTCGGACCCCAGAGGACCAGCCACATTACCAGTCCTAACTGGGAGGTTACAATGTGCTACTCCGAAGTACAGAGGTCACAACCAGGCATTATTGTAGGGATTTATTATTGTTATTTATATTACCATAGAACCCAGGTGCCCTAGACACAGACCAGGACTCGGTTGTACTAGGTGCTGGACAAACATCAAAGACTTTATCGTTGGCTTCCCTGTGGTAACAGTTCCAATCTCTTCAATTTCTGGGCAGATGAGAATTTTACCAAGCTCTAAGTATCCTCATCACCCGTCTCTGAACCCTTCTTCTACAGGAGGGTTTCTGAAATAGGGTGACTAGCCTTGAGCCCATTATTCTAGGCCAGGGCCTTCCTATTGAGTCATAGAATGGCATCCTAATTTGCTTATTGGTCTGTAGCAGTAAAAATGTGGGGCCCAATTAGGCAAAATACTTTAAGGGGGGAAAAAAGAGTGGATGGGAAAGGGTCCCCTAATGTCCTGAGTGCTGCAGTTTCAGTCTAGCTGCGTCTATGTCCAATACAGCCTCTGTGTAGTGCTTTGTCAGCTGCTTTCTCAAGTCTGCCCCCATTACTGAAAGAGAATCCCCTGCAATGCTCCTCTCGTTTTTAACATGCAGGTGCTGAATATGTCATCTTGTGGGTGCCTAGGCATGTGCGGCTCTGCACCGCCGGTAGAAACACATGCTGCTGGCTGTGGGCACTCTGTTAAACAGCTGGGGGCACCTGAATCTTTCTTGAGTGGCTACCCAAGTGCTCAGCTTACAGGGAACGCTGACCACCTGCCAGTAGCCTGGCTGAGCCCTTGCAGAGGTTTGGGTTTTGGCATGGCTTATAAAACTGTTTCTCTTCCAGGAAGAAAAAAACAAAAATGTGAAAGCGGCAAAGACTCCTCTGCAGAGCCCTCACAAGGGGAGGAGAATTCTGCAGCGAATCAGCTGGAAGCTGAGACCACCCAGATAGAGAAGGTACTATTGGTCAGGACCAAAAAGGAGCGTGTAAAACAGAAGGCTAGCAGAGGGATGCTTACCAATGACAGATATCTCGGTGCTGCTTTCTGACATGTTCCTCACCTCTGAGCTTGGAAAGCTGGCTCTTCTTTGAGTGTCCTCCGCATATTTCTGCTCTTATAATACACTGACCAGTGCAGCTGAGAAAGTGACTCCTTCTGGTAGCATATGAGCAGACCAAAAGATCACAGGCTCATAGAACAATAGACCTGGAAGAGACCTAAAAAAGCCATCGAGTCCAGCCCCCTGCTGTAAGCAGGACCAAACCCATCGATGTGGCTATAGAAGGTTCCATGGCTTTTGCCACCTCAATTTCTTTCAACCCCCATAGCAAAAGAAAGTGAACTTCTGTGGATCTCTCAGAATCATAGTTAGAGAAGTGCCCTTTTATCTTTTAGACTAGTTACGGTTAAGATCAAATCTCTTTGATTAATCAAAGCAAGTATCTTGCCTCACATTTCGATGCCTCAGATCCATGGGTTCTCATAGAAGATATTCCACCACTGGAGAGTGGAACTGTCTTGTTTACAGCCATAGGATGCCCAGTAGCATACATCTGAAGATGAAGACCAGATCTGACACTTGGTATCTAAGAGAGAATCATTTCCAAAATAGAGTCTTCCTTCTCTTTCACACCATTTCTCACAGAATGCCATCTTTCATCAAGTCCACTGAGAGTACTTGCTGTTTCATAGAATCTGAAGATGTCAGAGCTCTCCTAGATCATCTTGGTTAGTCTGGCTGGGCAAACATAGGTGTGGTCTCTCCAGCACTTTTGGTAGTGCTTTATTTAGTCCAAAGTGCTGTTTTTGCCACTTCCTTAAGAGACAATTCCACATTTTCACTACCAAGACCTTCCTGATGCTCAACCCAGGGAAAAATGTGGAAGACAGAGTATGGGAGATGTCTTTATTGACCTTGGATAGTTTAGGGAGGGCAGAAGGGAATTGATGTGTGCTGGAGAAAATCATGCACTCAATGGAGCTGGTACGTTGTGGATGTTGTCACACACTGTACCAATAACGTAGGGACCTGTATGGTAGGGCAGATCTTTTTTGAAATATCGTATTCTTCACCAAAGTGCAAATGTGGCACTTGGCTTTGTTCTGCTGCTAACATGGCCATTTTCATTTCAGGACACTACTGAAAAACCATCAGGGATCCCTTGGGTGCAGCTGCAGAGTTACCGTGGATTCTTCCGAGAACTAGACCTTGAAGTGTTCAACATCTTGCACTGTGGGCTGCTGACCAAATCTATTTTGGACTCTGAGATGCACACAGAGGTAAGTGTGACAGTGTAAAACTGTGCAAAGAGGAGCCAGAAGGCTGCTGCAGAGCTGTAACTGGTTCATTCTCACTGAGATTTTGCCTCTTCTGCCTAACTAAGTAGGAAGAAATCCAGTCTCAGGAAGGGCTGAGCACCAGCTTGGTCTATGCCCAACTGCAGCAGGTCCTTGTTCCTCCCAGCGCAGACTGTTGCTTTAGAAGGTCATAGGACAGATAGTAATGCTATTGTTGGGGCAGATAGATGTCACTTGGCTCTTTCAGCATTGATCTCCCATACTAACCACATGGGACATGGTAAACCCTTCAGTGCTAATGGGGATGGCAAGTCACAAGCCACGTATG
This sequence comes from Carettochelys insculpta, assembly GCF_033958435.1. NCBI lineage: Eukaryota > Metazoa > Chordata > Testudines > Carettochelyidae > Carettochelys > Carettochelys insculpta. The sequence continues at coordinate 942,185 of NC_134147.1, forward strand.
TTTAGTGATGTCACAAGCTGCTCTCAGCTGCTGTTCACGTTTCCCAATCAGACAGGACTCATACAGGCAGGGCTCATGAGAAGGAAAAAAGAGAAGCTGTGTCCTTTGGCAGGCATAGTCCCATACCCGCAAGAGGGCAGATGGAAAGGTTAGATTGAAGGTGCAGTCCCACTGCTGTATGGTGGGCTGCTACTCATCCCCAGTGCTGTAACATCAGATGAATAGGCAGAACCCAGTCCTGGACCATTTGGGAATGAAGTAGTATCAGAGAAACCCTGATTTTGAAATTTGATAGGCTCCAACCCATATTTTAGATTGAAAAATAAAAGAAAGCCAAGAAAAGGACATATGCAAAACTTCCCAGAGCAAAGGCGTAGTTGCTTTGGGGTCACTGGGATTTATATTTCTTCTTCGAGTGTCCCCGTGGGTGCTCCACCATAGGTGACGGCTTGGCCGGCGCCGCAGATCGGATCTTCCAAGCAGTTTCTGCCGGACCGCGCATGCGCCGGTACGCGCCGCTCCCTGGCGCGCTCCTGGCCATGTGCGCGATCCGGTCCCCGCCAGTTCCTCTCAACCGCCGTCGGCTGCAGATGGAATCCGACTAGGCTAAAGCCACATAGCGTATTCAACGACTTTATTTGTTTTTCTCTTTAAAGTTTTTCAGTTCTTAGGATACCATAAGTAACCGGTTGTTATTTTGCAAAAAAAAAACAAAAAAAAAAAACAAACAACAAACAAGCTACGGAGGGACAGCTCAAGCCAGTCCCAGTAACCAGCGCCGGAGGCCGGGAGCTAGGGCCATCAGCCCTCCTGCGGAGGCAGGCCATCGGACAGGGAAACAGCACAAAGAAGTGCTAAGTACCCACAAGCAAACTCAAAGACTCACCAACAATGTCCGCCTCAGGCTTTAAAAAATGTGAGTCCTGCCGAGAGGCGATGCCAGTGTCCGATGGGCACAGTCTATGCATAAGGTGCCTGGGGGAGTCCCATGTGGCACAAAAATGCGCCTTCTGTGCAAAGTTAACGACCAGAGCACGGAGAGACAGGGAGATGAGAATTAAACTGCTGCTTCTTGACAAGGCCCTCCAGCCAGACGTGCCGGAGCGGCTGCAGCAGGAGGGACCCTCCGGGGCCCTTAGAAGGAAAGCTGCCTCCCTCACTCCATCTGCGCAAAAACGGAGGAAAGTTTCTCCAACCCGATCCCTGCCGGCAGTAACAGTGAGCGGGACGGGAGGAGCGAGCAGCCCCCAGCCGCAGCAACAGCTGATCGGCGGCGGCACGGAGAGCCACGTGGAAGCGGCTCAGCCTCCGATGATCAGCCAGCCGCCCCGCACCGCAGGCAGGGCGGCGGCTAAGCAAGCGCCGGTACCAGCGGCACCGCAGACAGCGGCACCGATCCCCGGGGAACCGGCGGTGCAGGGCGCGCAGGCACGTAGCCTGCAGGCGCACAAGGACTCCGCACGTGCGGCACCGCCCTCGAGCGTGCCTAGCACGGTGCCGACGGGGCCGGGATCCCCCGCCCATCAGGGGGCGGAGTTACCTCCTCAAGGGAGCGGGAAGGCTGCACACAAGAGGAGGCATTGCAGCCCCTCTCCAGACAGGGCTGTGGAGCTCTTCTCTCACAGCCCTCCGCTCATGTTGCAGACTCCAACCAGAAGGCAGGGGCCCCCCCTAGCCTACCCGGAGCCCCCTTCTCCTTTCCTGCAATCAGCCTCCCCATGGCTGGCACCCCCCTCGCCCTTCCTGGGATTTGAATCGCTGGACTATTATGCAAAATCGCTCTCTCCAGTGTCTCGACAATCCCCCTCTCCCAGACACACAGGGTACGTGCAAAGGGAATGGTCAAGGTCACCTTCCCAGGAACAGTGCCTATACTACCATGGTCGTCCCTTCCACGCGGGGCATGGACACCATCGGCAATCTACCAGGGGGAGATCCCCACATATTACCTCGTACCCCCGAGGGCAATCGCGATCGGGGACGGAGACTCAAGCATCCCAGGGGGGGCTGGCCGTGGACCCACGAGATTTTCCCTCGCAAACCTCCAGCGAGAGGGCGCACCATCACCATCAAGAACCGGAAGGGTCCAAAGAAATGTACCCCAGCGGTTCCTCGTTTTCCTCCCCGGATGAGGCCACGGCCTTAAGGGACGTCCATCCCAAGGACGATCTCAAACAGTTTCAGGAGCTGTTTAAGAGGGTAGCTTTCACGCAAGGCATCCAGACAGCACAAGTGCAAGAGAAACATCATAAGCTCCTTAAAAATTTGAGCTCCCCGGCCTCCTCCAGAGTAGCAATCCCGCTTGATGAAGCGATCTTGGAGTCCGCCACTACCATATGGCAGACCCCGGCAACTATTCCGCCTGTCCAAAAGAGAGCGGATAAGAAATACTTCGTGCCGGCGAAGGGCATGGAGTTCTTGTTTAGCCACCCCCAGCCAAACTCCTTGGTGGTGGAGTCCTCGCAGCAAAGATTAAAAACATCTCAATTTAAAACAGGGGGAATGGACAGAGATGCCAAGAAGCTAGAGCTGTTCGGCAGAAAGGTCTACTCCTCCTCCACTTTAACCTTGCGAATGGCAAATTATGCAGCGCACTTGGCGAACCATAATTTCGACAACTATGCCAGATTAACTTCCCTCATGGACTCGCTTCCAGAGGACAAAAAGCCGGTCCTCAAGGCCATAGTGCAAGAGGGCTACGCGGCTGCGAGGATGGAAGTTCAGATTGCTTTGGACGTTGCGGACACGGCAGCACGTTCCACAGCAACTGCAGTGGTGATGCGACGGGAGTCCTGGCTCCAGACCTCGGGCATACCGAGAGATCTGCAGGCGAAGATAATCGACCTTCCCTTCGACTTGCAGAAGCTGTTTGCTGAATCAACTGACTCGGTCCTTCATTCCAGTAAAGACTCAAGAGCCACACTCAGGACCCTGGGGATTTACACCCCTCCATACTCAAAGAAAAGGTACTACCCACAGCAAAGGCGGTACCAATACCAGCAACAGCGCCCCCAGTATCACAGGGGTTACGAGCAAGGGCGGCATCAGCAGCACCAGCAGTACAGAACCCCCAGGCGACGCTCACAACAGGGCCGTACGTCCTCGGGGCGGGGCCAAAGGCCACAAGTTTGACATACAAATCCAGGGCTGCGCCATCACCACCATTGCACAAGATCATCCGAAACGACTTTTTCACCATCGCCTCCGACCATTCTACGACCAGTGGCAAAGGATCACCACAGACAAATGGGTGCTGGAGATCATAGCCACGGGGTACGCCATCCCCTTCCAGTCGCTCCCGCCGCCGCGACCCCCGCCCAAGCCCCACCCCCAGGAGGCCTCCCATGTAGCCAGGCTCAGGCAGGAGGTGGCCCACCTAGAGTTCATAGGGGCGGTGGAAAAGGTGCCGGAGCAACTGCAAGGGAAAGGGTTCTACTCCCGGTATTTCCTGACGGAGAAAAAAACAGGAGGCTGGAGGCCCATCTTAGACCTTCGTGGCCTCAACAGGTATCTGCGCAAGCAACGTTTTCGGATGATCACTATTGCCTCCATCCTTACAGCACTGGACGATGGAGACTGGTTCGCAGCCCTCGATCTACAAGACGCGTACTTCCACATAACCATTCATCCGGCTCACCGACGTTTTCTCCGGTTCATGGTGGGCAACGAACACTTCCAATACAAGGTCCTGCCGTTTGGCCTTTCCTCGGCCCCCAGAGTCTTCACCAAGACCTTGGCAGTGGTGTCAGCCTACCTGCACAGACAGGGGGTGTTTATTTTCCCGTATCTGGACGACTGCCTGCTCAAAGGGACCTCGAAAAGGGAGGTTCTCCGCATGATACGCGTCACAGCAAACACGTTCTCCGCACTTGGCCTGGTTATCAATATGGCAAAATCAAAGATAGACCCCTCACAGGACATAGAGTTCATAGGGGCTCGCATAAACTCAGTCTCGGCGAGAGTATACCTTCCAGAGGCTCGCTTTCGAGCCATCGGTTCCCTCGTGCAGGTCATCACCTTCAGCCCTACGGTGCCGGTCTTGACGTGCTTGCAGCTGCTGGGCCACATGGCAGCGGCTACGTTTGTGGTACAGAACGCCAGGTTGCACATGCGCGGCATGCAACATTGGCTGGCAAGTGTATACAAGCCGGCAGTACACACCGTTCACAGGGTGGTGTCGCCCCCACCTGGGGTGCGCGAATCCCTGCAATGGTGGGTAAACCCCGGGAACTTGCTAACAGGGGTACCCTTCCATCAGCCGCAAATATCGGTTTTCCTCACTACGGATGCCTCCCTCATAGGGTGGGGAGCGCACATGGGCGAAGAGGTGGCTCAAGGACTGTGGTCACCCACGGAACAGTCTCTGCATATCAATGTTTTAGAGCTCAGAGCAGTGTTCAACGCCTGCAAACACTTTCGAGACCGTATACAAGGCAAAGTCGTCGGGATCAGTACAGACAATACCTCCACCATGTTTTACATAAACAGGCAAGGAGGAGCTCGATCCCGTACCTTATGCGCGGAAGCAATCCGCCTATGGAACTGGTGCATCGCCCACGATATAATCCTGAGAGCCTCCTACTTGCCGGGCACGCACAACGTGAAGGCAGACCAGTTGAGCAGACGTTTTGCGCTCACCCACGAGTGGCAGATCCGTCCCGATCTACTACGGCCTATTTTCCACGCATGGGGGTTTCCCCAAATAGATCTGTTTGCCACTCAGCACAACAAACAGTGCCCACGATTCTCCTCCAGAGCAGGGCTGGGCCGGGGGTCCCTGGGGGACGCGTTCGCGATCCCGTGGGGAGGCCCCCTGCTTTACGCGTTTCCCCCCGCAGTGCTGATCCACAAGGTTCTGCAAAAAGCCAGGAGAGACAAGGCTCGGATGATCCTGATAGTCCCAACATGGGATCGCCAACCATGGTTCCCCCTACTCCTGCGCCTGTCGGACCGCCCACCGATGCCTCTTCCGGTGGCGCCGGACCTGCTCACGCAAGCCCAGGGGTCCATAGTGCACCCGCACCCCCAAAGCCTGCGACTGCAAGCGTGGCTAATCCATGGCTCAGCTCCCTAGAGAGCACATGCACAGTGGAAGTACAGCAAGTCCTAGAAAGTAGCAGGAGGACTTCCACTAGGAAAACCTACAAACAAAAATGGACTCGCTTCATGGCTTGGTGTTCTACCAAGCAGCTGGCCCCCCTTTCGGTGCCTATACCTACAATTCTAGAGTATTTACTGGACCTCAAGAGAGCAGGACTCTCGCTATCCTCGTTAAAGGTCCACCTGGCCGCCATCTCGGCGTTCAGACATGAGGAGGGAGGGCACACGGTGTTCGCCCACCCTATGGTTACCAGGTTCCTCAAAGGGTTGGTAAACCTATACCCCCCTCGGAAACCGATTCCACCTTCGTGGAGCTTGGACCTGGTGCTTACCACACTCATGGGACCACCGTTCGAGCCCTTGGCCACGGTTCCCCTTCGCCTCCTTACAGTAAAGACGACCTTTCTTCTTGCAATTACGTCAGCCCGTCGGGTGAGCGAGCTTGCGGCAGTCATGGCAACGCCACCCTGCACTGTCTTTTCCAAGGAGGCGGTAACCATACGGCTGCATCCAGCCTTTGTTCCCAAAGTTTCTTCCGAGTTTCACATCAATGAACCTATTGTTCTACCCTCGTTCTATCCAAAGCCTCATAACTCCAGCGAAGAGGCGCGCCTACACCTCCTGGATGTGAGGAGGGCGCTAGCCTTCTACGTAGACAGGACCAAGTCCTTCCGAAAATCGGATAGACTCCTGGTCTCCCTCGCTCCCAAATCTAAAGGAGAAGGTCTCTCATCGCAGAGAATCTCAAAGCACATTGTATCCTGCATAAAAATGTGCTACGAGCTCAGAAAGACTCCTTTGTCGGCCACTCCCAGGGCTCATTCCACCAGGGCGGTGGCAGCATCAACAGCCTTTTTCAAGGGCGTTGCATTGAAAGACATTTGCAGAGCGGCGACCTGGTCATCCTACGACACGTTCGCCAAACATTACGCCCTTCACAGGGTATTCCAAGAGGATACCCGTCTCTCTGCAGCGGTCCTCTCGGGGACCAGCTGCACATAATCCGATTACCCACCACCTATGTGGGTTACTGCTGGGTAGTCACCTATGGTGGAGCACCCACGGGGACACTCGAAGAAGAAAGAGAAGTTACTCACCGTAGTAACGGTGGTTCTTCGAGATGTGTCCCCGTGGGTGCTCCACTTCCCGCCCATCCTCCCCGCTTCGGATCTCTGTTAGTGTTTTGCAGGGGCAACCGAGGCGGTTGGTCGAGGAACTGGCGGGGACCGGATCGCGCACATGGCCAGGAGCGCGCCAGGGAGCGGCGCGTACCGGCGCATGCGCGGTCCGGCAGAAACTGCTTGGAAGATCCGATCTGCGGCGCCGGCCAAGCCGTCACCTATGGTGGAGCACCCACGGGGACACATCTCGAAGAACCACCGTTACTACGGTGAGTAACTTCTCTTTCTCGCTTCATGGAAAAATCTGAGGTAGGAATGTTAACGGATTAACCAGGAAGCATGAGGCTAACCAGTCTGGTAACCAGTTAACCAGCTCATGCCAGCTAAGTCTGTCGATGGCCAGCTGCACTGGATCAGAGCAGCCCCAGATGCAGTGGGGCCAGCGGGCTGGGTGGCAGGAATTTGGTCACAGTGGGAACTCCCAGCCATGGTGGGGCCAGACGGCGGGAGTTACCGTGGTTAAAAAAGGTTATCCAATTGAGCGCAGTTTCTTAGCTGGTAACCGTTTTAATGTCCCTAGTCCGAGGCTGTTCACAGTCGTCCTTCCACAGCTTTCCATTAGCTCTCCTACTGCAAACTGTCTTAGCTCAAAAAGAAGGGAATTGACCGGAGTCTCCAAACAAAATTCAGACAGTTTCCCAGCATGCACTGAGCAGTCTGTAGCATGACTGGTTAAATTACTTCCATGTCTTTCCACAGAGAGTGAGGCTAAGAATTCATAGGCCTTAAATGTGTTAGACTGTCTCTTGGGGGGATGCCAGGTCAGTTGGTCCTCTGTACGTGCCACATATAGCTGTCACAGTTGTCTGATGTGTATATAATGGGGAATTTGGGGGATCAGTGTTACCCTAAATCACCACATTTAGGTAATAGATCCAATGTGTAACCCAAGATCTTGTGTACCTATATTTGATGCTGGTAAAAGAAGAAGAGCATGTTGAATTACTTTCTTCCTTGAAATTGTAGGCCAGAGAAATTGTACAGTTAGGGCCAGCAGAGCTTGCATTCCTTCTGGATGATCTTTGCCAAAAGCTGGAGCACGTACTGATACCAGCCACTGCAAAAAGAGCCCCTTTCTTAAAGGTATGTACAAGAGGGAGAGGAGGACAAAGCATTTACTAGCTAGAAGCAGGGAGAGTAAAATTTACCTTCTGGCAGAGCACCGGGAGGAGGGTTCTGTGCTTGGTTTGAAGAAGTGACTATAAATATTGGTGGTCACTGCAGGGAAAAGGCTGTCGAAACGTTGGATTCTCCCATCTGTGTCAGAGGTCGTCTCAAGAAGTTGCCAAGTGTTCGGTCGAGCTGCTGAAACCACTGTGTAATCATATGGAAAACATGCACAATTACTTCCAGGTCAGAAGATGGCAACTTGACTCTTGGCAATTGCCAAGAGTTTTTCATTTTTTATTATTTAGTTTATGGTAATGGAGGGGCAATGACATACAGTACTTCTTGAAATAACATTTAATTAACAGTTTGTTCTGTATTTAAGGCACGAATAGCAGAAAACCATGGGGTGGTGGATGGACCACAAGTGAACCTTCAGGAGCACCAGCTTATGTCTTCTTGTTACCAGCACCTGCTGCAGGCCTTTCGCCTCTTCTTTGCTTGGTGAGCGGAAGGAATCACGTGTGCATAAGTGAATGTGAGGGGAAAAAAGCCTGTGTATTGTTTTTTGTGTGTTCCTTCGTCATTGATGGGCTTTTGTAGTAAACAGTACATAAAGACCATCAAATTGCAGTGATACAAGCTTTTAAGAAAATGTTATATTACATTAGCTGTAAATTCAGTCAGTCTATACAGAATTCAAACCATAGATTGGAGCTGACCAACCTGAGCTTCAGAAGGAGCCAGAATTTACCAATGTACATTTCCAAAGAGCCACAGTAATATGTCAGCAACGAAGGGTCCTGTGGCACCTTATAGACTAATAGACCTTGCTGACTGAGCTAACCTTGTTATCCCCACCCTTGCTCTGGCTTATTTATACTTGGCCCTGCAGATTTCCAAGACCAGCATCTGATGAAGTGAGTCTGTGCTCATGAAAGCTCATGCTCAAAACTTTGCTGTTAGTCTATAAGGTACCACAGGACCCTTTGTTGCTGTTACAGATCCAGACTAACACGGCTACCCCTCCTATACTTGACACCATGTGAGTAATATGTCAGCAGCCCCACTCAGCTCTCGCCTCTGACACCCCCAGTGCCCCTCAGCCGCCGGCAGCCCCATTGATTGTCACTTTCCCCTTCCACCCCATGCCTCCCCCCCGCTATGATCAGCTTTTTCCCAGGATGTAGGAGGCTCGTGCTGAAGGGGGGAGCAAGGGCTCAGGCTCAGGGGCAGAGGTGATGGTGGGGGGGAAAGTGTGTTGGAGGGGCAGGGTCTGGGGCAGAGCCACCAACTGAGCAGCCAGTATATCCCGATACATTGGAAAGTTAGTGTCTGTAGCTCCAGCCCCGCAGTTGGCACCTATGTAAGGAGCCTCTTATTAACTCCTGAAGAGCCACGTGCAGCCCTACAGCCACAGATTGGCCACCCTGATACAGACGCTTAACTGTGGGTGCAGTGACTGAAGATCCCAGGCTTCAAATGGGTTCTGAAGCAATGGCCTGGGTTTAGCAGACTATGTGCTCTTGGCCTGAAGCCAGCAGAGGTGAAACTTCTATTTATGTGCTTGCCAGTCTGCTCAGACATCTGAGAATAGCTGAGACAGTAAGTTCTCTCTCCAGGGTTGAGCATTCTGGCAACAGGAGAGCAAAAATTGGTCAACAGGTGTTACGATGATGGCTGTATTAGGGTACATCTTCACCACAATCCAAAGATAACTTTAAGCTACATAACTCCAACTCTGTGAATAACCTAGCTGGAGTCAACGGACCTTGAGCTGAGTTACCGCGGTCTCTGCACTATGGAGGGGATCGATGAGCGAAATGCTCCCGCCACCTTCCCTTAGTCTTCCCGTCCAGCGTCGACAGGAGAACGTCTTGCGGTCAGTTTGGTGAGGCCTAACTAGACCATCTAAATGGACCTGAAGTGGATCAGTCTCAGAGTACTGATCCTGGCTGTAGTGTGGATGTAGCTTTAGAAACACGTGTTCCTTCCGACAACCACAAAAGCTCAATGTCACGGCTGCATGGGTAAACACTCAAGCCAGGGGCAGATGACAAAGTTACGGTTGCACACACCGCCCAAACTTGGCCTCCATAGTTGCCTCCAAAGATAATATACTATAATATCACAGAAACTTTTTTTGGTGGCCTAGTATTTTTTAATGAATACAGTGAATAAGCCCTGGCCCTGCTGGCCGTTTTGTACATAAAGTTCTTTCATGGGGTGTGTTTGTTGCAGATACATAGAGTAATATGTGGTGGTGGAAGATAAGTATGTGAAGTGTTAGAGAGGGGGAAAGTGTGATCGTACGTTGTATTATTTGAAAAACCATGAGTGTCATTCAGTGCGTGCACAAAAGGGGGAAGAATTAAGGGCATGCACGTAACTCTCTAACTTCAGCATTCACTACAATTCAAGTGCTTAATGAGGAACCTTAACAGCCCCCTAAAATGTTTGAATGAAATTTCCAAGGTGTGGGATTTTGTGGGGTGTTTAGTTGTTTGGTTTTTTTAAGAGAAATTCTGTCCTGTGAAGCCCTTTGGCTAGGTTCCAGGCGAGGGGTGCAATACATGAGGCGGTGCCCAATGGATGCCTACTACGCTCACTGAAGCAAGGGTCTGAACTTTCACGGACCAGTTTTGTGTTCTGAATGCACAGTGCTTTTCCTGGCCTAGAAAGGCTAAAGCTATTTCATGAGACCAAGTTCTTGTCTTTTCAAATATTCTCTCATCTCTTCTTTTCCCATAGCTTGGACAGAGCTGTTCTAATTGTCCACACTTCTTGAAGACATTATAAAAAAGAGCTTGGTGTCTTAGCCACTGTGTAGCTGGCTTTAATTTCTTCCTCTCCTCCAGTTTATAATATTGATGATATTCTGGGGCGCTTCTCTTTTTTCCCCAGGAGTGGATTTTCTCAACGTGAAAATAGTGACTTGCTGAGGTCAGCCTTCAAGGTTCTTGCAGACAGACTAAAGCCTGGGGAGACAGAACTTCTTCTTCTTGAGCAGCTAATCAGGTAGGATAAATGAAAGCAACACTACCGCACCCCCAAACCTGAACAGAAATAACATTCAAAATGTCTTCTGTGTTTCCTGTACATTTCCTGTGTGAATGTGTGACTGATAAAACCAAGTCAGGGTCCCTGACATTTTTAGAAAACAGTACCTGGTGCTCAGGAAGAGCATAAATATATACCTGCAGGACTTGAAAGTTGGAGACACCTAAGGTCTATGAAATACTAGGAAATAGGGCAGAGGGTATCAACAGTAAACTGTGTTAGAATCAAGCCAAGTTCTTTTTACCATGTACTCCAGCAGATTACTGACCACACTCTCAGGACCCAGTCCCAGAGTCCAATGGCTGTTTTCCTTTGCAATCTTAGGAGTGATGCCAGAGAGAGACAGGAAGAGAGAGCAGTCTCTTATGGGTGTCTTTCCCTTGTTGCGATAGTCCCATCCGCATATGAGAAGCATTTCCAGCGGGGAACAAGGTAGCGGGCAGCTTGGTGAAGAAAGGAAACTCCGTGTTGTTTCTTTGCTAAGATGTAGATTTATTCTTTGTTCCCTTTCTTGCCAAAGAATGGCCACTTAGTGGGTGATGCTCTGTTGGGCTTGTTGACTGAGCTGATTGGGCTGAGGGGTCAGTTTGCCCTTTGTTGCTAAGGAACTGGTTTAGCTGCTTCCCAGACTTCTCTGGACAGTGTACCTCAGTCATGGTTTCCGCTTGCGCTCGTTAACTTCGCCTGTAATGTTGCTATGTGCAGCTTTTTGTTGTGTGAGCAACTTATGAGACCTGACAAGGTGTATACAGCACAAACATTATTGTAATAGTGTGTGATGGGTTCGATCGCAGAGTTCCCTTTGTGACTGTACTTGATGTGGTGAAATACCGTGATATGACCCCACCATGACTTGCTGAGCCTGACACCTCCAGCACTGGCACCGAGTTGGGGTCACAGCCCACAGCAAAGGAGAACAAGCACTGAGATCAGCTGAGCTCTGGGAAGGCTCAGTCACAGGCAAGCCACAGTACCCCGGAGCACAGTCCCAATGGGCCAGAACCCAGATAAATTCCTCTTACCCTGTATGAAGTCTGCCCCTTTATTAAAGGGAGAAAGAGATGCACAGGTTTCTGGCTCCCTCCCCTCCAAGTAGCAGTTATTTACACTGGATTGATTAATAATTAAAGGTGGTTTTTATGAAGTATGAAAATAGGATTTAAGTTGCCATAAGACAGCGGTTCCCAGCGTCTTCCAGTCGGGGGCCTATTTTGGCAATTCAGGAAGACTTGGTGACTCAAGACAATTCAAAAACGGGGCAGGGGGAGCAGTGCCGTAACTAGCTAATTTTGTGCCTGAGGCAAGAATATAAAATTGTGTCCCCTCATGTTTATATATTAATAGTAGTTATTCCATAAAAAAGGGAAATACTTTTTAATTAAGTAACACTATTTATTTCAGTTTATTATTTTATTATTATACTTAATCTGAGTTATGGTGGGGGAAGGACTTACCCTCAAACCACTCCCCCTCACCCCTGGCTTAAACCCCACACTCTGAGGCTGGAGGGGCTGGTGGGGAGTCGCAAACAAAAAAATGAAAACTGAGAAATTCGCCACATAAATGAGAAAGGAGGGGACAAAAGGGGGGACAGGGGGTGAAAATTACTTGCAGAAACTATTAAGTGGCTCACCTGGGAACACAACAAATATGAAAGACACGGAAGCACTCTGGAATGCATAAGGCAGGGATGTCCGATGCTTTTTCCATTGGGGGCCACATGGCAATTTTTTAAATGTTCCAGGCGCTGAACACAAAATATCCCCAAGCCACCACCAGCACACCGCCCCCACCCCTTAACTGCTCCCAGCCTTAGACACTACCCCCCAGCCTCTTCACCAGGGCTGCTAGGCTGGGAGGCTCTCCCAGCAGGTAACTGTCATTAAAACCAATTAGCTCAAGTTGTAAGCTTTCAGCAGCTAGGCATAAGGTAATTGCTATTCCTAGTGATAGCTGCTGGAGACGGCAGCTATCTCTTTTGATAGATAGTTGTCAGAGGCAGCAGCATTAAGAAACTGCAAATGGCTTCTTTAACAGCCACGTGCAGCTTGGGTTGCCAGCTGGGCAGCTCCTTAACAAATCTAATGGTGACCCATGTTTGGGTCCTGACCTGTAGGTTTGGAATCCCTGCCATGAGAGAGAGCAGACACATCAAAGTAAGTCACTGTGCAAAATAAAAACGGAACACTTCAACTAAACCTAATACTCCCAGAAACTTGTTACATGCAATTTCTTACCCTGATTGTAGTTCTAGTCATCTTTTCTCACAAGCTGAAAAGTCTTGGGCCTGGTCCTTCCCCCTGCTCAGTGCCAGATGTTTCCAGCAGTTATCTGGGGTGGTACAGAGAGGTGATGTGGCAATAGCCCCTGTTGTTCGGTTCCCCGACTTTATATAGATTTTGCCCAAGGTGAGAATTCTTTGTGCTCAGTTCAAACTTTTCTCACCTGAAGTGGAAAAATGCAACATCCAAGGTGGGTTCCAGTATCAGGTATCCTAAACACAGGTCCTCCTGGGGACTCTCAGCCCCTCCTATGAGCTAGCTTACGGGAAAAACATGATCCATTTACAGATCATTATTTCTTACTAAAGAGTCAGCGAGTTCCTGAAGTACCATTAATGGCCCTCACTCAGCATAGCTAGTAATAAAAAATTTACACTTCCATGTTCCAAACTTAAGATATAAAAATAATACGTCCACAAAAATAGAATGTGTACACACAGTGGAGTGTAACTTTTCTAATGGTATGTCACATGGTGTATTTTGTATAAATCATAGTCCAGTTATGTCACTCCTAGGCATATTTCCATAACGAATAGGGAGTGCAACATCATAGTGTGTAGGATGGAAACACAGGGACATGTTCCTGTCACAGTTTTGTAACAAAGTCCCTTGTCAGCCTCTGTGGGTCCCTGCGCTTCCTGGCGGATCTGCGCTGCCTCAGAGACTCACGGAGGCCCCCCTTTTGCCCAGGCCCTTCCAAAGGCAGGGTCTCCGCTTAGTGAGCCATCCTCATCATAGGCAGGACCAGTACAGGGAGAAAAATACCAGTCCCCTTGCAGGCCCGCGCCTGCTCCAGTAAAGTGATCCCTCGGGGGAAGGATGGGGGGAGTCCAGACCCACCCTCTACCCTGGACTCTGGCCTAGGGTCCCTATGAGAACAAGAGGCAACCGGCAGGACCTTCACCCCTGCCCCAAAGTAGTAGCCTCACCCTGGGCCACTTCGCCCACCACTTCCCCGTGGTACCTTTTTGCTGTGCTCCTGCTCCTGTGGTGCACCTCCCAAAACCTTCCCCCCGCTACCAGATGGGGAGCCTTTTATAGGGAGCACAGGGCCTATCTGACCAATGAAGGTCTGGGCCTAGACAGGGAGCAGAAATGCATTGGCCCACCACCCAGTCTACTGTCCTTCTAGAAGGCTCCAGAAGCTTCCAGGTAAGGGTCTACCAGCGGGTTTACCACATAATCCAGTTTGGAAGTGCAAAGCAGGCACTTGGTGTACAGCTAACACCTTCATGAAGATGGATGGACTTTTTGTTTTCTGCAGAGGCCTCCGTTGGCAGAGAGGTGCTGCAGACCTGGCCCAGAAATCATATAAACCTTTGAATGAGATCGTAAACGGGGAAGCTACTTTTCTACCAGCCTCTTGTTTCATAACTCTCCCTGCATCTTATCAATACTCTCTACTTCTTAGACGTCCAGAATTGTGAGACACGCTGGACTATGGAACATAAAATTTTGTAATAATAATTTTCTTTCTCCAAACAGTATCTTCCAGAATTCTTCCCATCCTGGATGGCTCATGAGTCTCATACTAAATGGAATCATTACCGTACAGCTATCGCTGTTTCTCTGTTGTACATAGTAGCTCCCCTATTCTGTTAAGAGCCCTTAGACTGCTTTCACTTATGTCTCAGTGGGACTTAACACAAATAGAGAAGCAGCGGAGTGTACCAGAGCTCTGCCATCCTCTCTCTGCCCTCCTGCATGCCCCTTATACTGAGATAGGATGGAGTAGTTGGCCAGCTGAGCCACCCTTATGCCAGTGAGAAGCTCCACTCCATGAGGGAAATCTCTGTTGAGTGCTGTCTGATGAGAATCTTCCCTGTTGTCTCGTGCATTATTAGAGAATCTGGCCCTACAAATCAAAGGGATGCCGTCATTTGAAAATGCTGTGTCCAGTTCTGGTCACTCCATCTCAAAAAGATGTAGCAGAACTAGGAGGAGTCCGGAAGCAGGACATGAGAATAATTAGAACCTAGTGATAGTGAGAAGGCATTTTCAGGTTTTCTTGGCAAAGAAATGTAGGGGAAAGAACGGGGTAGAGGCTCAGGAAGGAGAGGGGATGGCAAATCAGGCGACGCTCATTACCAGGTTTTATGATACAAGAACAAGGGGACGAGCAATTAATTTGAAAGTTAACAAATTTGAAACTGATGTAAAGTAAGTACATTTTACACTGCTTGTGGAACTCATTGTCCCTGGATAACAGTGAGGCCTGGAGCGCAGTAGGATTCAGCAAAAGGAATCACCATTTATATGGGAGAACATCCACAGTGACATCAAGATAAAAACAGTCTCAATCCCCATGCCCAACCCAGCCTCCAAACTGGCTGAGATTAGGCAGCAGCTTCCTTATGGGAAGGTTTTTCCCATATTGAGACATCTGGTGTCAGTGTTCCCTCTAAGCTGAGCCCTTGGGCAGCTGCCCAGGAGAGATTCAGGTGCTGCCCAGCTGATGAGCAGAGTGTGCACAGTCACCCCCAGTAGGCAGCTTGAGTTTCTGTTGATGATGCAAATCAACATATGCTTTGGTGCACATAACAAAATGTATTCTGCCCATAGATGGAAAAAGCAGAGGGACCACTGTCTGGTGCTGATCATCATTGCAGATAGGATGTCAGGCTAGCTAGGCTAGTGGGCCGGCACTGCCTCCCTTTCTACGTAGGGATGTGATAGTGCCATATCTGCAATGTCTTTTTCCCGTTTCTTTCCTGTCTCTGCAGCGAGAGTTTTCACTACCTGCTGAACTTCCAGCACAGCGTCCCCAATTTCCAGTGTGCACTCACCCTCACTCAGCTCCTCATTGTCATTGCTGAAAAGCCTGTGGCCGGCTGGAAAAAAGATAAAATAGGTAATGTGGGCAGAGCCTCTTTTCCTGGAGAGGTTCTCAGCCATCCTTTACCTGTAATGCTTTGGCTTTGCATGTAGAAATTGCCATATTGTCGAAGTGTCAGCAGGCTGTCTACAGAATTCACTAATGAGAATAATGCTAAGTGTGTGGAAGGCTCTTTACTACCTGCTTTGTTATATGTCAGTCACAAAAGGAGACAATGTACAGCTCCATTGGCTGTTTGGGGTTTTTCTGTCCTCCTTCAGTCAGGAGAAATGAAAGCTCAAATGCAAGATGGCCGAGGCGAAGCATCTAACATTATTACCTTACTTAGGCCTGTTCTACATACAACTTTAGTCCTGATTGAACTGTTTGCATTAGAGGGAAGTTTTACTGATACAAGTAAATTGCTGCAACCACAGTTGTCAGACAATAATGCCATTATGAAGGTGCTTGTAACAGCATAGCATTCACATAAATTAATGAGAATAAGCTATAGTGGTATAACTGTATCTCAGTTGTGGGACTGTTCCGCTTTAATTATTTCTGTTCCTGACACAATACAGTAAAGTGATAGAAAAACTATAGACAAACAAGAGAAGCCCAGGCTGATTGGAGTCCCACATGGGCCGAAAGATCTTTTTGCATGGAACGTGCGAGGAAGCTCGCTGGCCTTCTTTTCCCATGTTCACTAGACAGTGCTGAAACTAAGAGTTCTAGTTTGCAGGCTGTTCTCTCAGCTGCAAAGTGTTGCACTGTGAGTGGTGCCTCTCTCAGAGGCACAAAACTCTTCAGACTTGTATGCAGTTGTAGTCCCTCCCTGGGATGACGTAGGAGTGAACTGTCTGTCCTGGAGAGTATTATGAGCTGCCCGTTCCCCAAAGCAATTCAGCCAGATTTGAGAGAGACTGGAATGTTAACAAAACTACAATAGGGCCTGACCATATGATCCTAGTCCACAATTACTGTACGTAAGTAAACTCTCACTCACTGCTAGGTGGTCTGGCAAGGTATACCAGCTGCAGGTAGGTGGATCTGTGTCTCTCTGAGTATGTCACCACTGCACCACACAGAAAAGCTCTTAACAAATTCATATATTCTAGGCTACACACTTGCCCTGTGAGACAGACACCAGCATGTCCAGATATGCCCCAACCAGGGCTCCCCTACTGCTGAAAAACATGAACACATACGAAAAGATGAACTTTAAAAGCAAGAAGGGGTAAAGATGGCTCACCCTGTGGATGCTGGAGCATCTCAGAGTATGGCCTATGTACAGGCTCTGTTGTCCCGTAACCATAGGAATAACAAAAAAACATTAACACTTACTTGATCATTCGTGCTCTTTGGCTATTTATGCCAGAGAAGCAGATGCAGCCTTTAGAGGTATGCAATTGGTTCTGATTACAAAACTGTGAACTGTAAATTTGACAGTTCAAATTACGTTAAAAGGCAGTGCCTAAAGGCAATGTTCACCTGTCCCTGGTACACTGTCATGTGAGTTAACGCTTGTATGTCAGCATTGGAAAATCTCATTTCTGGGGGGTGGATTTCCTCACGGGTGACACTTGTCCCCAGCAGCAGGATAAAACTGGTTCCACAAGTTTGACGGAAGGAAGGAGACCCACTGGAGCATTGTCGGATGTGAATGGACAAACAGGGAATGACTCAGATAAGCAGCAGTGTGCAGGGCCAACAACTTGCTAGATTTGTGTATAAATCTCATGTGGGTCAGGATCTCAGGAATATGCCTTTGTCAACTCCCTCAGCTGTAGCACTTTGGCAAGCACTGCATGAAGTGGAATTACATTGTAATTAGCCAGAAGCATTCAACTATCCAGCTTTTGTATGAGGGAGGAAAAATTTGTCTTGGACACTTGTATTCTCTGTGAGACATGTCTAGGACTGTCCTCACCTTATTGCTTATCTTTGACAGCTTCCCTTGCAAAGCAGTTCCTCTGCCAGTCATGGGTGCAGCCCAGCGGTGTGCGAGAGAAAGGTCGCCAGTTTGGTGATGCGCTACACTCTCTGCTCTGGTAAGTGCTTTGTTTCTGCTGCAGTAACTTGGCTGCTGAGCCAAACTTTTCTCATAAACAGCTGTTATCTCAGTGTGTTTCAGAAGTGTGACTAGCTCAAAGCCACGGGCTGTTTTAGAGTATTCAGTGTGTACATGGACTTAAATGCTTTTCCAGGAAGCCTTGTCAGGCCTGGGGGAAAAGAAGAAAATATAAGTGGCTCTTGAAAAACAGATTAAAGCAATTTTCATAGCCTTATTTTTTTTTCCAATCTCATACAAATAAGGCAGGAAGCAAACAGTAACTAAACATCATGTGCAGACTGTGTCCAGAGACTGATGTTTGTGCAGCTGCTCACTGGAAAATGCGGTTTCAGAAGCAACTATTTTAAAACCTCTTACTGTCAAAAGGATTTTAGTTAATGCCTTCAAAACTTTCTCAAGGTGTCTGGGAAATTGCTCCTACAAATCTGAAAATATGAAGTTTTTTTGGTTTTGGTTTTATTTAGCAGGGGATCAAAATCAGCCCTATGCTGATACCCCACTGTTGTTACCCTCACTCTGAAGGGGCACCCACCTCTATGTTAAACCACACAGCTGCAGAGCCAGGCCTAGAACTCTGTCCTTACACCTCCGGAAACACAAGACTCTACCATTTGAACTAAAGGAAGAACTTGATTAGTCCTCAGCTACAGAAATACCCCCAACCCTTATGACTTTTTTCTACATGAATTGGTCAGTACACCCTGCCCCCCCACCCCGACACACACACGTGTACATGCATTCTGGCACTTCGTAGGAGCCTTAGTGTAGTGTCTCCTCCTCCTGCTGTTGATGGCAATGGTAAAAAACTTAACTGAGATGAGAGGGACCAGGACCGACCTGAAACTAACCAGAACAGGTAATTGTTAATGTTTTTGCTTAATTGCAACCTATTTCTTCAGGTGTAGCTGCCCTGTCAGTTTAAGGAGTTCTGACTCTGGCACGCTGTGGGAGGGGAGACTATAACCAGCTACTGATGAGCTAGAGAAAATGGAAGACAGAGGCGTGTTCAGGTCACTGATTTTTAGTGAAATGTAGCCCGGGGACAGTTTGATGAATTCTTCTCGGACTTCACAGAAACATTCTCCACTGCAGTCAGAATAAATCTTACAATTTTAAGGCCCAGCCCGTTTTGCATGCCAAAGCTACAGAGCAGGAGTCAGGAATGGGTTTGTAATGGAAGCTGCTGCCCCCTCTGCACACATACTGACTTGCTCTCCTGATGGTTGGATTCAGTGTATATATGGAGCACACAGACAACATCTTGAAAGCTGTTGAAGATGTCGCCAGTGTTGGAGTCCCAGAGCTGATTAATTCTGCTAAAGACGGATATTCTTCTGCTTACCCCACACTGACCAGGTAACAAGATAATGATGACCTTGAATCTCATGTGCTGCGCAGTAGCATTTGCTGCCCTCTGATTGTTTTGGTCTCTCTTGTCCCATGTGAGAGTTTCAGGCTAATGTTGACACATCTGGGAACTGCTAGGCATGTTCTTAGCAGCGCACGTTAAACCTGTACAACGTCAGCTTTAGCCAGTGACTATTTCACCCGATGTCTGGAGCTGGGTCAGTGCTGCTCTTGCTGTCACCAGATCCGGGCAGCTGGAGGTTGCTGTTGGGTTTTGGCCCACCATTCCATCCATGGCTTGAGCTCCATGGTGGCGTGCGGGCGGATTGTTGTCCAGGCACAAGGCCAGCGCCCCCTTCTGTCTCAGGGGGCAGGTGATTCCTGCAGTTTCCACTACGTGTAAGGTGGCCACAGCATTCTCCCTGTCTATCAAGGAAGGAGGCCATGTCCCCTTGCTACAGCGCCTCATGCTTTGTGTAATTTGAGCCTGGAGTTCTGAGTCCAGAAAGCGCAACTGCGTTTCACAAAGTATTTGTTCCCCCTCCCAACCAGGGCGAGAAATCACATTATCGCTGTGATGGGTGTCAGAATGGTCTCAGGCAGTCAGGGTTTACCCAGCATTGGGCATGGCATCCACTAGGTCTTTGGGGACTGGATTGTGAGTGGCATTTAAGCAAAGGGCTACAGTGTACTTACGTCAATCAAGGAAAAACCTGTGAGGTGGTTTCTCTGCAGCCACCGTCTGGTTGCCTGGTGGCTTCAGAGATGTGATGTTGCAATTGCCCTGATGAGCACTTCACCCCACACATTGCAAGTCTGACCCTATGTATTCCTGTGCTATAAACATATAACTGCTCACTCTGCTTGTCACCAGTTGTCTCTGGTAATATAACATGTTGTTGTTGTTGTTATGCAGAGAGATTTACTGTGTACACAGCCGAATGGTCAGACCCTTTGTACCAAAGCTTTTGTTCTGCAGATGGGAAAGCGCTGAAGATCAAGGACTTTATCAGGGGCAGGGGATGGAAGAAGAGGGTCTGTGCAGTGAGGACGGGTGATAGGCATGCCTTGGGCTGGCTGTGTGAGAAAACCTGTGGTTCACTAGCCATGGGGAGTTGGCAGGGAGAGAGTGAGCTGACAAATGATGACTTCCTGATCTTGGGGTAGAACAAAGTGGTGTTCCAAAGACGTATGGTACAACAATTTGGAACTCCCGCGCACGTACTTTGATCACTGAACAAAAAGAATGGTGTGTATTGGTGGGGTTGCCGGTGTCTGTGTTCTGGATCATGATGTTGCAGAAGTTTGCAAGAGGGCAAGGCCTACACCATGGCATGGGGTTACTGACTACAGTGTAATTTGTCCCAGTATGCAAATTATGGGGCATGCTGTGTGCAACTGCCCAAACAGCTGCTAACTCCCCTCTGTTTACGAATATGTCCTGTTTTAAAAACTAGGAAACGCAATGGCAAACGCTTTGTTAATACGTTGTTAAAGTTGATTTGTGATATGTTGTCTCCTTGCAGAACGCTGACCCACGCAAAACTCAAACTGGAGAACACCAGGAAATGCAGAGTTTACTCTGCAACCCCCATTTTGCCTCTGTGTACAGCCCTCAGGATACCCTCTCACCAGCCGGTCAAAAGGGGGAGAGGGAGGAAGGTTGGTCCTGCCGCCTCCTCTCGTACTCCTGGTTGACAGTAGTCAGTGGTACATGATATATTCAGGTGTGTTAGGTGGACCTACAGTAAACGGGGCAGTTGTTGGCCCTGCTTGTGAAAGGTATGTTTGTGACAGGAGGTCATGTGAATTACTTGAGGATGTGTGTCGCAGGGTTTGGTTGTTTATTTTGCACCTGCTGTGTGTAAGCAAAGCGAAGAGCTGCATGTGTGTCTTCAGTATCTACTATGCAGCATGTCTGTGTAGAACCGTGTACTGTTAGCAGGGCATAGGGGCTTCGTTACAAAGGCCATAAACTGAGGGACCAGGGCAGCCTATGCATCTCTTAGCTGCATGTAACCCTGGTAATTGGAGTGTGGACAATGTCAAGTGTAGCTGTCATTAATGGTGGACGCAGTATTGTAGTTGTGTTGATCCCAGGTTGTTAGCGAGTCCAGGTGGATGCAGGAATAGCTGTTGTTGCACAGAAGCTGGTTCAGTGGACGATATTACCACACCCACCTTGTCCCTCTGAATGGTGGAGGCAGCAGTGAGCTCTGCTCGTTAGGGGCATGCTTGGAGATTTGCGGGTTAGTTTGAGGTATGTGACAGAGGTGTCTGTGAGAAATGGCTGGATGTATGTTTTCCACCTTGTGTGTGAAGAAAGGGAAGAGGTGCATGTGACATGCCTCATTTAGATGGAGAATTTTGCTCATCCTGTGTCCGGAGCTGGGCGTGAGTCGCCTGCTGGATCAGGTACCATCAGCATTAAGTGGGAGTATGGCGGGGTTCCAAAACTGTAGTGGATGTAGATATTTGTCCCGGTGGTCTTATTCCAGGCCTTGCTCCCATCTTATTTCGTGTTTAGGCGCTAAACAGATTTTAAATGTTGCTAACTTTCAGTTGGGTGAAGTTCTTGAACTTCTAGCAGTATCCAGCGTTCAGACCTGCTCTGGATGAGTTGCAGAGCCTTCAGTGTACCTGAGTGACTACCCCACTGCTGTTGCCTGACAACCCAGCTGTCTGTTTGAGTTTTCAGCCTGTTCAGGGAATAAGACCCCTACCAAGTGCATAAAACAGCTGCTCGTCAGTTTTTAACTAGCTCTTTGGCTTTTTTTCTCTCCAGGCAGACATTTCCCATTTTCTTCCAAGTGATGATGGCTCAACTGGAGAATTCAGTGCGAAGCATTCCTGCTGGGACGCCATCCGACTCCAGGGAGGTAGGCCAGCAAATGCATCTGAAATCTCCAAGGGGGAATTCATACAAGCCAAGCCAAGAAATTGCAGGGAAGTGCAAGAGTAATAGTGACTTAATATGATTACCTGACAGGGAGTCAAAACACTGACACCCAAAATAACCTTTTGAGTGTGGCAGTTGGCCGAAATGCCTATTGGCTAGCCAGCACCCTGGCCAAACTCCAGCAGCAAAGAACGTAGGCCATACTTACAGGACGGCAGGAAAGGATTTAGGTATGGTGAATAATCAGTTGAACACAAGAGCCACTGTGAGCTCATGTGATCTTGGGATGCTGAAATAGGGGAATCTTGAGTAGGAACAGAGAGGTTAATTTACCTTCCTCGCTGGCATTGGTGCAGCTATTCCTGAAATCATGTGTCCAGTTCTGGCGCACAGTGTTCAATAATGTTGATGAATTAGGGCTCAGAGAAGAGCCACATGAACAATTAAAGAATTAGAAAACCTGCCTTAACTGATAGACTCAAGGAACTCAATATGCGTAACTTAACAAAAAGAAGACTGAACGGGGACTGCATTACAATTCATAAATATGTACATGGGGAACAGATATTTAATCATGCTCTCTTCTGCCAGATGGAGAAACATATAGCACTGCAGTGACTGGAAGCTGAAACTACTCAAATTCAGATTGGAGATAAGGCGATAATACGTTTTTCAGTATTAGACTAATTAACCACTGAATTGATGTGCTAATTTTAAAATCTGAACTGGAGTTTTTTTGGAAAGCTCTGCTCCAGGAATATTTTGGGGCAGTTCCCTGGCCTGTGTTACACAGGAAGTCAACCTGGATAATCGTAGTGTCCCTTCTGGCCTGGGAATCTCTGAAAACAGGCACAGCCACGAAGAGGACTAAGCTGAGTAGAAGTGGAATAGATGGGGGTAAGACTTGTCTGGCAGCAAGAAGGGAGGTAACAGGTAGGGCGTCTCTGTTAGGATCAAGTAGCTGGATTTTACTTGCTTGCTTCTTTCCAGGTATTGTCGTTTGTGTTTTCATGGGCAACAAACTTATCTAGCAGTTCTGTCACATGGTGTGAGGGCGGGTTGTGGCTTGTGTCTCAGTGGCGCTGTGGCTGAGTGTTTGACGGTGGACAGGCCTTGCGAGCGGGGAAGAGGTTTCTCCTCAGCTGCTTCCAGGGTGAAAGGACAGATACGGTTGTCGGATGGAGAGAGTCTCTATCTGGCAGATGAGGGAAGCTGGAACTGGTATGAATGATTTTGACTTTCACGAGGTAAATGTCTGTGAAGTCTTTTCAGATGTAGGATCTCAAGCACCGTGTTCCTGTTTGAGAACATGTCCTTCCCCCTTTGAGTAGTGATGCTTGGGGCTCTGGGCTCTTGGCCCATTGCCTGCAGACACAGTGGGTACTGTACTGTGACCCAGTAATACGAAGGGAAATACAAGGGCTCTTTGAGGAAAACAGGACTGGAATACTGTGGTATCACTCCCCAGGTACAGCTAGAGAAGCTGCTGCATTGGAACATGGCTGTGCGGGATTTCCATATCCTTGTTAACTTGGTCAAGGTGAGCATGTTCATCTTTCCTTCCTTTCGCATTCCCAGCAGAATCCCCCACTTCCAAGTCTGAGCATGCAAGGAAAACAAAGTGACTTACGCTTTAGCCACACAAGATTCACCCCACCCCTGCCCCCAACTTAGATCTGGGAATGGGTCCACCTGAGCCCGTTTCTCACACTTCTAATGCTGGGGGTGCCATCAGCTAAGTGCTAGTTTTTACCTGCTTGCTCTTGTTCTCACTGCTCCTTCCCCTGTCCCAGTGGGGCTGACCTGGCTGTCTCTCCTCTCTGAGCAGGTCTTTGACAGCAGGCCCGTGCTCAGCGTCTGCCTGAAGGTGAGCAAGGACTCAAGATTGCTGAAAATGGCAGCCTGGCTGCATTTCAGAAACAGTTCCCTCAGTGGGTGGGGAGCAGTGACAGATCCCTTCTCTGTCCACCGGCTCTTGGGCTCTCTGCTCTCGTTCGTACCCAGGCTGCCTGGCAGCATGACTCTGCTGGGGCTGTACTGCCCCAGGCTCTGCTGTCTGTGGAGTCCTACGCCCAGAACAGGTCCAGTGAGGGCTTACCAAGCAGCCCAGGCAGCTGTCACGCTGAGCCTGAGGGTCGGCAAGGTGTGCCCCTCCATGGCTCTCTCTCCAGCTGGTACCTCACTGATTGGCTGCTTCATTGTTGTTTCATTTTGTATTCCTAGTGAAATGATATTGTCCCTATGCATGCCAGGAGCTTGAATCGCTAGCAAAGGGAACTGCCCCACCAGCAACGCTGCCAGTCGTGTTTGCAATTGGATTTCAGTGGGACTCCTCAGGAGATGGAGCTCCCAATCTAGCTGTTAAGTGGGAGAGATCTGGATGGGCCTTTAGAAGGGATTGCCCTAAAGACAGGAATATTTCCCTCTGACGTGAACT
The DNA here is from genome assembly GCF_033958435.1 of Carettochelys insculpta. NCBI lineage: Eukaryota > Metazoa > Chordata > Testudines > Carettochelyidae > Carettochelys > Carettochelys insculpta. The sequence goes on from NC_134147.1 coordinate 966,487, forward strand.
CCGTGCTCATGTGGAATTGTCCTTGGCTCAGTCCAAGGGGAGTTTTAAGTTTGGTTTGTGGAGTAGCCAAATGCAATAAGTGAAAGTGTGTGATTGTATTTAATCATCTTTGTGCATTCACAGTACGGCCGCCTCTTTTTGGAAGCCTTCCTGAAGCTCGCCATGCCTCTCTTGGATTACAGCTTTAAAAAGCACAGGGTAAGAACCACAGAGGCACAGCAGCATGCCCGAAATCCATCTGAAAGCTGTAGTAAGAGCAGAGTGCAGCAGCCATCTTCTTGAGTCCATTGCAGTAGTCCAATCTCGAGGACAAAAACATGTATCATGGACAGGCAATTCACACCCAGACATAACGGTTGGAGCCTCCTGGCCAGAGGCAGACTTGAGAAGAGCCATCTTTTGCACTTCAGCGTGTAGTCATCTAAACACAGATGAGATTAACGCAAGTCCCTCTGTTGTGAACTGGCTCAACTTGACCGTTGTGCAGAGCTTTAAATTACTGCATTGCTTCACATCTGGCGCACACATTCTCATGTTGGTAACATGACTGACACTGCCCCAGAGTTCAGCTACCTCAGGGCTGCCATGTCTAACTTGTTGGGTGTTTTCTGTGGCATGGGCAGAGCATATGTTTTTATACCTCTGCAGCTTTGGTATGATTGATAGGACAGCTGATACTTTCGCTTCCAAATTACTGTTTGTGATAGGAGCAAATTCTTATGGGTTTGAAAATAGAGCACCAGTGACTCAGGGGTCCTTTCCATTATAGGAAGACGTGCAGAGCTTGCTGAAAACTTTGCAGCTGAGTACCAGGCAGCTCCATCACATGTGTGGCCATTCAAAGGTAAGGGAAACGCTATGTTCTGTGCTAGTTCTTGTGTTTGCAAGGCCTTATTAATTCTGTGTTGATTTCTTTCTGTCCCCACTGCCTTCTGCAGGGGTCCCACACAGGACTCCTCACAGGAATGGGGCCAGGATAAAGCTCTTGTCATAGTCTGTGGCTTCTGGATGGTTGACGGTTCCTGACAGCAAACCTGCTCTGGGTGCAGTAAGCACAGACAGCTGCCTGCAGATTGTTCTGCACACTTGTAGCTGTATCAAGGGCTATGCTTCCCCAGTTTACTCGTCTGCTCAGCCTCCTCTCTTATCCCGGCCCTTTAGTCTGGAAGAGCTTGTAATTCCGTGGGAAAGTTAATAATGGATATGTCAGGGTCAGTCGATTTATACAAATCTACAGAATCACATATTCAGTTGTCTCACCCTCTGCCATGTGGCACGTGAAGTTCTTCTTCGAGTGTCCCCGTGGGTGCTCCACCATAGGTGACGGCTTGGCCGGCGCCGCAGATCGGATCTTCCAAGCAGTTTCTGCCGGACCGCGCATGCGCCGGTACGCACCGCTCCCTGGCGCGCTCCTGGCCATGTGCGCGATCCGGTCCCCGCCAGTTCCTCTCAACCGCCGTCGGCTGCAGACGGAATCCGACTAGGCTAAAGCCACATAGCGTATTCAACGACTTTATTTGTTTTTCTCTTTAAAGTTTTTCAGTTCTTAGGATACCATAAGTAACCGGTTGTTATTTTGCAAAAAAAAAAAAAAAAAAAACAAACAACAAACAAGCTACGGAGGGACAGCTCAAGCCAGTCCCAGTAACCAGCGCCGGAGGCCGGGAGCTAGGGCCATCAGCCCTCCTGCGGAGGCAGGCCATCGGACGGGGAAACAGCACAAAGAAGTGCTAAGTACCCACAAGCAAACTCAAAGACTCACCAACAATGTCCGCCTCAGGCTTTAAAAAATGTGAGTCCTGCCGAGAGGCGATGCCAGTGTCCGATGGGCACAGTCTATGCATAAGGTGCCTGGGGGAGTCCCATGTGGCACAAAAATGCGCCTTCTGTGCAAAGTTAACGACCAGAGCAGCGCAAAAACGGAGGAAAGTTTCTCCAACCCGATCCCTGCCGGCAGTAACAGTGAGCGGGACGGGAGGAGCGAGCAGCCCCCAGCCGCAGCAACAGCTGATCGGCGGCGGCACGGAGAGCCACGTGGAAGCGGCTCAGCCTCCGATGATCAGCCAGCCGCCCCGCACCGCAGGCAGGGCGGCGGCTAAGCAAGCGCCGGTACCAGCGGCACCGCAGACAGCGGCACCGATCCCCGGGGAACCGGCGGTGCAGGGCGCGCAGGCACGTAGCCTGCAGGCGCACAAGGACTCCGCACGTGTGGCACCGCCCTCGAGCGTGCCTAGCACGGTGCCGACGGGGCCGGGATCCCCCGCCCATCAGGGGGCGGAGTTACCTCCTCAAGGGAGGGGGAAGGCTGCACACAAGAGGAGGCATTGCAGCCCCTCTCCAGACAGGGCTGTGGAGCTCTTCTCTCACAGCCCTCCGCTCATGTTGCAGACTCCAACCAGAAGGCAGGGGCCCCCCCTAGCCTACCCGGAGCCCCCTTCTCCTTTCCTGCAATCAGCCTCCCCATGGCTGGCACCCCCCTCGCCCTTCCTGGGATTTGAATCGCTGGACTATTATGCAAAATCGCTCTCTCCAGTGTCTCGACAATCCCCCTCTCCCAGACACACAGGGTACGTGCAAAGGGAATGGTCAAGGTCACCTTCCCAGGAACAGTGCCTATACTACCATGGTCGTCCCCTCCACGCGGGGCATGGACACCATCGGCAATCTACCAGGGGGAGATCCCCACATATTACCTCGTACCCCCGAGGGCAATCGCGATCGGGGACGGAGACTCAAGCATCCCAGGGGGGGCTGGCCGTGGACCCACGAGATTTTCCCTCGCAAACCTCCAGCGAGAGGGCGCACCATCACCATCAAGAACCGGAAGGGTCCAAAGAAATGTACCCCAGCGGTTCCTCGTTTTCCTCCCCGGATGAGGCCACGGCTTTAGGGGACGTCCATCCCAAGGACGATCTCAAACAGTTTCAGGAGCTGTTTAAGAGGGTAGCTTTCACGCAAGGCATCCAGACAGCACAAGTGCAAGAGAAACATCATAAGCTCCTTAAAAATTTGAGCTCCCCGGCCTCCTCCAGAGTAGCAATCCCGCTTGATGAAGCGATCTTGGAGTCCGCCACTACCATATGGCAGACCCCGGCAACTATTCCGCCTGTCCAAAAGAGAGCGGATAAGAAATACTTCGTGCCGGCGAAGGGCATGGAGTTCTTGTTTAGCCACCCCCAGCCAAACTCCTTGGTGGTGGAGTCCTCGCAGCAAAGATTAAAAACATCTCAATTTAAAACAGGGGGAATGGACAGAGATGCCAAGAAGCTAGAGCTGTTCGGCAGAAAGGTCTACTCCTCCTCCACTTTAACCTTGCGAATGGCAAATTATGCAGCGCACTTGGCGAACCATAATTTCGACAACTATGCCAGATTAACTTCCCTCATGGACTCGCTTCCAGAGGACAAAAAGCCGGTCCTCAAGGCCATAGTGCAAGAGGGCTACGCGGCTGCGAGGATGGAAGTTCAGATTGCTTTGGACGTTGCGGACACGGCAGCACGTTCCACAGCAACTGCAGTGGTGATGCGACGGGAGTCCTGGCTCCAGACCTCGGGCATACCGAGAGATCTGCAGGCGAAGATAATCGACCTTCCCTTCGACTTGCAGAAGCTGTTTGCTGAATCAACTGACTCGGTCCTTCATTCCAGTAAAGACTCAAGAGCCACACTCAGGACCCTGGGGATTTACACCCCTCCATACTCAAAGAAAAGGTACTACCCACAGCAAAGGCGGTACCAATACCAGCAACAGCGCCCCCAGTATCACAGGGGTTACGAGCAAGGGCGGCATCAGCAGCACCAGCAGTACAGAACCCCCAGGCGACGCTCACAACAGGGCCGTACGTCCTCGGGGCGGGGCCAAAGGCCACAAGTTTGACATACAAATCCAGGGCTGCGCCATCACCACCATTGCACAAGATCATCCGAAACGACTTTTTCACCATCGCCTCCGACCATTCTACGACCAGTGGCAAAGGATCACCACAGACAAATGGGTGCTGGAGATCATAGCCACGGGGTACGCCATCCCCTTCCAGTCGCTCCCGCCGCCGCGACCCCCGCCCAAGCCCCACCCCCAGGAGGCCTCCCATGTAGCCAGGCTCAGGCAGGAGGTGGCCCACCTAGAGTTCATAGGGGCGGTGGAAAAGGTGCCGGAGCAACTGCAAGGGAAAGGGTTCTACTCTCGGTATTTCCTGACGGAGAAAAAAACAGGAGGCTGGAGGCCCATCTTAGACCTTCGTGGCCTCAACAGGTATCTGCGCAAGCAACGTTTTCGGATGATCACTATTGCCTCCATCCTTACAGCACTGGACGATGGAGACTGGTTCGCAGCCCTCGATCTACAAGACGCGTACTTCCACATAACCATTCATCCGGCTCACCGACGTTTTCTCCGGTTCATGGTGGGCAACGAACACTTCCAATACAAGGTCCTGCCGTTTGGCCTTTCCTCGGCCCCCAGAGTCTTCACCAAGACCTTGGCAGTGGTGTCAGCCTACCTGCACAGACAGGGGGTGTTTATTTTCCCGTATCTGGACGACTGCCTGCTCAAAGGGACCTCGAAAAGGGAGGTTCTCCGCATGATACGCGTCACAGCAAACACGTTCTCCGCACTTGGCCTGGTTATCAATATGGCAAAATCAAAGATAGACCCCTCACAGGACATAGAGTTCATAGGGGCTCGCATAAACTCAGTCTCGGCGAGAGTATACCTTCCAGAGGCTCGCTTTCGAGCCATCGGTTCCCTCGTGCAGGTCATCACCTTCAGCCCTACGGTGCCGGTCTTGACGTGCTTGCAGCTGCTGGGCCACATGGCAGCGGCTACGTTTGTGGTACAGAACGCCAGGTTGCACATGCGCGGCATGCAACATTGGCTGGCAAGTGTATACAAGCCGGCAGTACACACCGTTCACAGGGTGGTGTCGCCCCCACCTGGGGTGCGCGAATCCCTGCAATGGTGGGTAAACCCCGGGAACTTGCTAACAGGGGTACCCTTCCATCAGCCGCAAATATCGGTTTTCCTCACCACGGATGCCTCCCTCATAGGGTGGGGAGCGCACATGGGCGAAGAGGTGACTCAAGGACTGTGGTCACCCACGGAACAGTCTCTGCATATCAATGTTTTAGAGCTCAGAGCAGTGTTCAACGCCTGCAAACACTTTCGAGACCGTATACAAGGCAAAGTAGTCGGGATCAGTACAGACAATACCTCCACCATGTTTTACATAAACAGGCAAGGAGGAGCTCGATCCCGTACCTTATGCGCGGAAGCAATCCGCCTATGGAACTGGTGCATCGCCCACGATATAATCCTGAGAGCCTCCTACTTGCCGGGCACGCACAACGTGAAGGCAGACCAGTTGAGCAGACGTTTTGCGCTCACCCACGAGTGGCAGATCCGTCCCGATCTACTACGGCCTATTTTCCACGCATGGGGGTTTCCCCAAATAGATCTGTTTGCCACTCAGCACAACAAACAGTGCCCACGATTCTCCTCCAGAGCAGGGCTGGGCCGGGGGTCCCTGGGGGACGCGTTCGCGATCCCGTGGGGAGGCCCCCTGCTTTACGCGTTTCCCCCCGCAGTGCTGATCCACAAGGTTCTGCAAAAAGCCAGGAGAGACAAGGCTCGGATGATCCTGATAGTCCCAACATGGGATCGCCAACCATGGTTCCCCCTACTCCTGCGCCTGTCGGACCGCCCACCGATGCCTCTTCCGGTGGCGCCGGACCTGCTCACGCAAGCCCAGGGGTCCATAGTGCATCCGCACCCCCAAAGCCTGCGACTGCAAGCGTGGCTAATCCATGGCTCAGCTCCCTAGAGAGCACATGCACAGTGGAAGTACAGCAAGTCCTAGAAAGTAGCAGGAGGACTTCCACTAGGAAAACCTACAAACAAAAATGGACTCGCTTCATGGCTTGGTGTTCTACCAAGCAGCTGGCCCCCCTTTCGGTGCCTATACCTACAATTCTAGAGTATTTACTGGACCTCAAGAGAGCAGGACTCTCGCTATCCTCGTTAAAGGTCCACCTGGCCGCCATCTCGGCGTTCAGACATGAGGAGGGAGGGCACACGGTGTTCGCCCACCCTATGGTTACCAGGTTCCTCAAAGGGTTGGTAAACCTATACCCCCCTCGGAAACCGATTCCACCTTCGTGGAGCTTGGACCTGGTGCTTACCACACTCATGGGACCACCGTTCGAGCCCTTGGCCACGGTTCCCCTTCGCCTCCTTACAGTAAAGACGACCTTTCTTCTTGCAATTACGTCAGCCCGTCGGGTGAGCGAGCTTGCGGCAGTCATGGCAACGCCACCCTGCACTGTCTTTTCCAAGGAGGCGGTAACCATACGGCTGCATCCAGCCTTTGTTCCCAAAGTTTCTTCCGAGTTTCACATCAATGAACCTATTGTTCTACCCTCGTTCTATCCAAAGCCTCATAACTCCAGCGAAGAGGCGCGCCTACACCTCCTGGATGTGAGGAGGGCGCTAGCCTTCTACGTAGACAGGACCAAGTCCTTCCGAAAATCGGATAGACTCCTGGTCTCCCTCGCTCCCAAATCTAAAGGAGAAGGTCTCTCATCGCAGAGAATCTCAAAGCACATTGTATCCTGCATAAAAATGTGCTACGAGCTCAGAAAGACTCCTTTGTCGGCCACTCCCAGGGCTCATTCCACCAGGGCGGTGGCAGCATCAACAGCCTTTTTCAAGGGCGTTGCATTGAAAGACATTTGCAGAGCGGCGACCTGGTCATCCTACGACACGTTCGCCAAGCATTACGCCCTTCACAGGGTATTCCAAGAGGATACCCGTCTCTCTGCAGCGGTCCTCTCGGGGACCAGCTGCACATAATCCGATTACCCACCACCTATCTGGGTTACTGCTGGGTAGTCACCTATGGTGGAGCACCCACGGGGACACTCGAAGAAGAAAGAGAAGTTACTCACCGTAGTAACGGTGGTTCTTCGAGATGTGTCCCCGTGGGTGCTCCACTTCCCGCCCATCCTCCCCGCTTCGGATCTCTGTTAGTGTTTTGCAGGGGCAACCGAGGCGGTTGGTCGAGGAACTGGCGGGGACCGGATCGCGCACATGGCCAGGAGCGCGCCAGGGAGCGGCGCGTACCGGCGCATGCGCGGTCCGGCAGAAACTGCTTGGAAGATCCGATCTGCGGCGCCGGCCAAGCCGTCACCTATGGTGGAGCACCCACGGGGACACATCTCGAAGAACCACCGTTACTACGGTGAGTAACTTCTCTTTCACTCCCCACAACAGCCCTCCCCCAATTCCAGCTCCTCCAGTTAGAAATGTTGCCAGTACAGCATAGTCCGAAACAGGTTGAGTGAGGTATCGTTCAAAAGCCCTTTCTCCCTCACGCACCAGACATGGCAAACCTAAATCAGTTCTGTTACCTATCTATTCAAGGAGAGGTTTAAAAAGCAGCCGCTGTTGAATCACGTTGTAACTGGGATGCATTGCTTACGTAAAAAGCCACTGCTCTTTGGTAGTTCTGGGGAAGTTAGACTTGGCACTTGGGACGGTCATTATCAGTGTTGTCTCTAAGGCACTACTGCTAGACACAGAGTCACAGTGATCCGTCTCCATGCTGCTTTCACACATTTGGGGATGGAGCAGGCTGTTAGCCAAGTATTTTCAGGGTAGTGAGAATCTGCCCTTTGCACACAAGCATTTGATTAGCTGAAGGATTGATTGGGGGGTACACAATATTTCACGCGCAAGTGTGATCAGTCCATCCCCCCAAAACCCATCCACTCCCGACAGAGAAGGGTTGTTTTCAATGCACTTGATTGTCCTGGAGCCATTTCGCTGCACAGTCCTATGCCCTCCAGATACCAGATGGAATGCGCTCCTTGTTGGTTGCAGTTTTTCTCCTGGTGTCTGTTTCTTAGCAAATATCCACCACCATAAGTTGGCAAGTGTCATAATGTTGGTCTTCCAGTGGTGAACTCCAGTGCTTTTATGTCCATACCAGTGAGTGCCTCAGCCCTTCGGAGCAAGGAGAGAGGCTGTGGGGGCTGAAAGCAGTGCCTTCCAATATGAAAATTTGGCCTGTCCAGCCAACTTTGCCATGGTGTCGCATCCTGAAAGGGCTTGGAAACCTGGCAGTGGGGTGGCGTTTAATGGTCTGAGTGACAGAAAAACATTTCTGACAGCGCTTGAGGCTGGGGCTGCTCTCCATTAACACATTCCTGACAGCAGACCATCGCAATAGCATGAAGGTTGCCTCTTCCACCTCCTGTGTCCTCAGGGAAGTCTACAGCACAAATCACGTGCCTGCCCTGTGTGAGGTTTGGGGGAACGTTCATTCTGTTCCAAGAAACAAAGAACGTTGGTTGCACTTGCAGTCTCCAGGCAGAGGACTTTGTGATTGTCCATGGAGTCAAAGCTGTGCAAAAGCTGCTTGAGGAATTGCTGCAGGTTTTGGAATGAATTGTTAAACCAGCCAAACTTGCAGTGGTAGATTATGCATATGCCTCACCCAGCAGGCTCCCCTAGAGGAAATGCTTCCACTCCAGGCAAGTAATTCACCTGATTTGCTCAGCACGAGGCATCCAGCCCTCTTTCTCTGCAGAAGTTGGCTCTTGGCTAAGTTAATTCTGCTGCTGTCCCAAGAGGTCAAGGTGGGGTAGAGGAGGTTTTTCCCCATCTGTAATGGTCCCTTGCTCTCGACTGGTGGGGTGGGGGGCCCACTCCACCTCACTACACACCAAATAGACCAAACCACATCTTGACTTCTACCCTATGCAGAGATGGCAGAGGAGCTGGGAGGCTTCGGTTGCCTCTGACTGCCTCCCCAGATCTGGTACACTGACGTTCCTGTCCCAGGAAGATCCCCTTGTCCAACCCTCTGTCTGTCCCAGAGCCCCTGGCAGGTTCTGCACACAGGTCTGATGCTTGGAAATCCATATTAGCTGAGGGAGGAGACTACGAGCAGAGTGGATGTCCCTAACTGCCTTGCAAGAGTGTGTTTGCATCTCTTTGGAGGAAACGAGTAACAGCATCAGTGTTCTTGTCGGTACCTCACAGTTACCAGCTTAACTCCAGCCCAGCAAAATGTTTTACTGGGGAATTGCCTTAGGTTTTCAACCCATGTGCAGTGCTTAGAGCCTGCAATCCCAGTGCAGCCGGTGTGCTGTGGAGACTCTTCAGAGCATGGTAGAGCGAAAGGGCACTGCCAAGGGAGAGTAGCTTGAGAGAGCAGCCAGCCAGGCAGGGAGCAGGGATTTATAGCCTCATAAATGACTCCTCGGATCCTGCGCACCCTCTTCCTGAAGCCTTGGGTGCAGAGTATGCAGCTTCCATTCCCCTACTGATGGACAGTGCGTTTTCATGAGAGGACATGTCTGTGTGGTAGGCATTGTGTGCGTGAGATTCTCTCTGAGGTGGGAGGCCCTGAGGAAAGAGAGGGGGATGTGATCTAGTCAGAAGAGTTTTATATCACAGGTGCCTGGGTGTGCAGACAGGCTCCACCAGAGACGGGGCCCTGCACAGAACTGAGCAGATTACACAGGAATGAATTGGTTTGTGTGAGAGTTACCAGCTGCCCTTGTGGGGCTGGGCAGGGATGTCTGGGCTCCTTGGGCCTTTCTCCAGATTGGGTAGGGATTTGGGGGCTGCTCAGGAGGGCAGTTTTGTCTCCCTCATGCACAAAAGGCTAACAAAGCGTGTGCAAAGATTGTTAATCAGTCTGAGAAGTGCATGGGTATTCTCCTTGGGTTAGGCCAGCCATACGGTCTCCCTGGTTGCTTTCACTCCTGCTCATCTGGATAAGCAAGAGACTTATACGGTTACTTAAGAGTCAGTAGTTGTTGGGAGAGTTACTACAGTAGTTGCTTTTGCATCTCTTAGTTCACCAAGATGTCGTACTGCATAGATTTTAAATAGCAAGAGAAGCTAAGCAAGGCAGAGGTGTAATTTCATTGTGTCTGTGTCCCATATGTAGATTCACCAAGACCTAGGACTGACCAACCATGTGCCTTTATTGAAAAAGTCCCTGGAGCAATTTGTATACCGAGTAAAAGCCATGCTGGCTTTCAACCACTGTCAAGAAGCGTTTTGGGTGGGCATCCTCAAAAACAGGGACCTGCAGGTGAGGATCACGAGCGTGATGATGAGTCCTGTGAAGCAGGGCCTTTCTAAACAGAACTGTGGATACTGTCACAGCTCGGGGAAATTGCACCTTTTTTCCTCTCCATGGTCCAGCATGGGCACACACACTCAGGCTTCCAACTCTCCAGCTATCACCTCTCTTGGCTGAAGACCTGTATCTCTTTTTTTCCCCTTGACCAGGCTATTTCCAGGCCACACAGCCCTGTGCCTGCACTCAGAGTTTCCCTTGTTGCCTTCTCCTGGGAGGCTGTCAGCAGTGAAATTGCCAACAGTGGCATTACTGCACAAGTTTCCAAGCAAGCAGGATTATCCCGAAGGAGACTGCATTACAGAGAAAACATTTGTAACAATAGAAGAACCTATGCATGTGTGAATGAGCTTGCCAGAGACCAGCCCAACCTCAACAAGGGCTTTCCACCAAAGTCAGCAGCTGGCCTCTCCTACCGTTAGCAGGGAGGGAGGAGTCATTCAGATCCCACCACTGAGTTTTTCTGTGGCCCCAAATTCATAGCCCTGCTGCATAGCCAGCGGGCCTTCCCTTAGGACTCCCCTTCAAAAATGATGAGTTACATTGGCAAACTTCTCCCTTTAGAGGTTCCTGGCAGTCTCCTAACGCTTCTCAAGGTTCACTTTAGTGCTGTCGCCCCACCAAAGATATTACATGCTGTCCCAGAATAGCATATAATCCATCGTGGTTTTAAAACAAGGGATCACCATGTTAAACTTTATTCAATAATCGTCAGGATATGGCAGGAAATTGCCAAGGCTGTCACAGGTGCACCTGCAGCTTCACATTGAGACAAACCTGAAATATAACCAAATTCCATTTTTAAAAGATTGTCACAGGTGCACCTGCAGCTTCACATTGAGACAAACCTGAAATATAACCAAATTCCATTTTTAAAAGATGTGAAAAGACTGTTGCCTGAATCCAGAAGGTCAGGAAATGCCCAGTATTGCTGTGGTCCTACAGCCTTGCCCTCGGCCCCTTCTGTGCATGCATCATTATCCTACGTTTTTTAATGACATGATCACCAACATTGATTTCACCTAGGGCACAGAGAATGAGGCAGGGGTCTGACATGTTCTGATAAATAATGACCAACTAGGACAGAACGAATAGATATGTCCCCACAGTACAGTTGCTATTGGCCAGCCAAAAACCTCTAAAATTGTTTGAATTAAATTTAACAAAAGTGTCGCTCTGCTTGGAAAAGTGACTCTAAAATGCCTAATGGTGGGTATGGAGTGTCTCTTGGCTCCAGACTGCAAATGTTCAAATTACAGAGAAAACACTGTTTTGTTACCTGCTGTCCAGCTGCCTGGTTTTGCAGTAGTTTTTGGAGTTGAGAGAGCTGTGGTTTGGGGGTTATTCTATTTATTTTCTTTAAACTGATCCTCACTCGGAAGAAATTCCGAGGTCCTCATGCACCACGTCTCTGCTGTTCTGAAGGCTTGGATGGTGCATAACTGGTGCACAGGATTGTGTGCAGCTCTCAGCACTGAGGAATGCTGTCCACCACAAAGTGAAAGCGCACTCTTTAGTTTTGTAACGCTGGCGTGGGGGCTCTGACTGCCCCTTTCCTTTTCCCTTCTTTTGCATGGCTGCGCGGAGCTTCCGCTTGCGAAAAGGACCAGGGTCAGGTCTGGGTCCCAAAACTGCCTAACCTTGTTTCGTAATTTTTAAGAATAGAGTCCAGGCCTGACCCTTTGCTTTCCCATCCCGGGCCTCCGGGAAACAGGGCATGAAGGGGGCAGCCAGTCTCTGCAGGGAAATCTCATTTGCAGCCAAATGCAGTGCCTGGCTGTCCCGGCAGGGATGGCTGTTTGCTGCTTTGTGCGTGACTTTGCCTTACAAAGGATTTACCATGTTCACTGTAGGGAGAAGAGCTCCTGTCTCAGGGTTCTGAAGGGAATGATGAAGGGCTGGGAGTTTCCCAGCTCCCCAGAGAAGATCCCGCTGAGGTACGTGCCTGTTGCCTTTATGGTTCTTTAGCATCCCTGGTGGTATTTCAGTGGTGTTACAGTTGTGATGACCTTTCTGCCTGCTGTCTCTGTAGGGCAGTAGCAGAGACCATCTCTCTCACTTGCTCTGCTCGGGCTATGTGTACTCTGGGACAACGCTTTCTCCTCACTGTATCAGAGTCTTGCTGCCCACCAAAAACAATCTGTCCTTTTTAAAAAAGGTAGACAGCAAAGCCCCTGGGTTTCCGCAGCTGAGCTAATAACCCGAGCACAGCAAGCAGAGTCAGTCTCGCTGCTAATCCCACCTAATGCAGGTTTTCCTTAAACCTTTGCTCTGTGACTCTGAGGGGGCCGTGTTAGGCTGCAGCTTCACAAATAACAAGCACTGCTGCAGCACCCTACACACTAACACATTGGTTAATTTGCTGTTTGAGTTCAAGATGAGGCACAGCTGCTTGGGCGGGTGAGACGGTCCCAAGCCACAGTGAGTAAATCACTAGGGTGCTCTGCTTTGCTCCATGTCAGCTCGGCAGACATGGGGCTACATCCTGGGCTGAAGGGAAGCCAAACGAAGTCCAGAAGAACTAAAACTGGGACCCCAAATCAACTAGTTGGTTTCCCTTTGGCTCCCTCATGTGTCCGTTGCACTGAGAAGAATATGGGTGTCCCCTGGGTAGTCACTGAAGTGACAGCTAGAAGTGCCGCTTTGGTCACATTCTGTCCATCCTCCTGCGCTGGTAGGGCAGGATTGCTCCCTGCAGCAGACTTCCAGAGGCAGCTACTGACTAGGCCACCCACCTGCTTCTCTAGGCAGGCCTGCAGGCAGCTCCTCCCAGCCCCGGGCCCCTACGAGCCCTTTCCCAATCGCTGGCCTCCAGCAGCTTGTGCCACTTTCACTTTTACACAGTGCTTTTTATGTGCTAGCACCTCAGCAGCCCCAACCATGGGACTGGCTGTGGGGAGGGGGCGGGAAGTCAGCTGAGTACTGGCTCCTTCTTCTTACTGAAAAGGCACTGCTTATACACACCAGTAGTCTCTCTGCTGCTCAGGGCAGCGGTTTCGCTGTCTCCTCCCTCTTACCCCCCAAAGGCAGGGCCTTTGCTATTGTGCAGCTGTAGCAACTCTCCCCAGCAGCACTCTGATTCCATGGCCAGTGTGACCATCTACTCTGACCTCTGTTAAACACAGGCCAATAATTCCTGGAGCAGAGGTTCTAGAAAACCAGCCGGTCTCCAGTTAAACCTTCTCCCTGAAGAAGAGCCCCTCCAATTAAAATGAACTATTGTTGCTGTTAAAACGTACGCTGCATTCCCAGACTTTGTCTACTTAAGTTCTGAGCCAGTGGAGCGTTACGCTTGTCTCTCCTCAACTGATGAGCCTTTATTGAATGTTTGTTCCCCACTCAGTAGTGAGCGATGGTGGTAAGTCAGCCTGAACTTTCCCTTCCTTCATCTAGTTGGACGAGTTCTGGGAGTCTGTCCCTGGAAGGTGCATCTGCGAATCCTGTAATTGTTCCGTTGCCACCAAGCACCTCTTCCTCTGCCAGCCAACTTTCCTGTCCCAGTCCCCGTGGCTGTGCCCAGCCCTCCAGGGGAGGGACACTAGAGCGGAGCTCCATGCTAGGCAGATGGGGAGGAGCAGGCACAGATTCTGTTCTTTCCCTTCAAGACGTTTCCCTCAGGATCCCTTGCACTCTCCCTTCCGCATCCAGCTTCTCCACCTTGGGCTGGCACCGCCACCCATCACACACCTGTCTGCGCTGTGCACCCACGGCTGCACTCCTCGCTGTCCCCACTGAGTTACCAAGCTTGGAAATGCTAAGCAAGCTGGGGAATTATGGGACACCTGCAAGGAATCATGGGAGTCTGACCTTCATTCCCACAACTCTTCATGGCCAGAGGAATCCTACAGTGCCCATCAAAAATGGTTTGAGACTGGACGAATGGGGTGCAGTAAATAGTGATTGAGTTGCAGAGGGCTTGTGGCTCAGCTCAGTGCAGCAGCATATCCAGGGTGCCCAGCAGAGCGTATGGGGTGAAAATTCAGGGTGCCTTAAAGCGGCGCAGCATGAAGGCAGCGAATGGCTTGTGGCATGTGTACAACCATCCAGCTCTAGTGCAGACAAGACCTATGTGAGAGGAGGACTGGCCCTGGTTTGTTAGAATACGGCCATTTCTGGGCACTGTGCCCATGTGCGCTGCAGAGGACCTGCTTACAGTGTGTGTTGGTGGCCCCCTACGTTGTTCAGGCCGTAGTCCTGGATGTGTTTCTTCTCTCTTCCAGGAGGAAGGTGACATTTCAGGAAGTGAGGGCGGATCTGAGCACAGAGATGGTGAGGAAGATGAAGACAGCTCAGAGTAGACCTTACTGCCTCCTAGCATGCCCTTAGCTCACCATGGCCTGGATGCCTGGTGCTCCCCGAAGAAGCCACGCCTGGCCTAGCTGAATGCGCTTTGCTCCTAGGCATACTGAAAGTTGGACTGAAGCACTTTTATTTGTTCCTACCTTCTGGTCCTCCCCCATAAACTCTTCCCCAGGCTCTTCCTTCCTGTGCTGCCTCTGCAGGGAGCAGCAACACCGGGGTTACCTATACAGAGAGGCGCTGGGGGTTGGGGTTCGTTGCCCCATTACAGACAGGGCCGACCCTGTTCCTGTGGAGCAGCAGTGAAACCCTTGCACAGAACCCCCATTCCCCCCGCAGTGCAGTGCAGGAGCCTGGTGCAAAGGGCCTTCCTGTGTTTGTCCTCTGGTGCAGGAGTCGAGGGGGTAGCCCAGCTGCCCTCACTGGGGCTGGAAAAGCTGGGTCCAGCTGTCAGTCCCCAATGCCGCCTTTGCAAACTCCTGGCCGAAGCAGAGACCCCAGACACAAGTACGGCATAAGGCGGCGTGGGGGTAATGCCCAGCCCCCTGCCTTTCCTGGGGCAGGCGGGTGGGGAGGCAGCGAGCAAAGGAGGGTGGCTGGAGTGGAGAGAGCGCTGGGGGTGGGGCAGGAGGGCACTAGGAGCCTGTGAAGGGCTGGAGGAGAGTCCATGGCTAGCCCCACCCCTCCTGCGCTCTCTGCCTGGGCTGAGTGCAGGGCTCTGCCAAGCCCTGTGAGAGGCGAGCACCACGCACGTGCAGCAGGGCAGCGCAGGGGCCGTAGTGGTGGAGGAGCCGGGGCAGCACGAGATCCACCAGGACTGGGCCAACCGAGAGTACACTGAGGTGACCGCCAGCTCCAGCAAGAGCGTGGACTTCCTCGGCTCCTTTGGTACGTGCCCAGCCTGGCCCTCTGCACCCTGTGTCCTGGGCTCCCAGCCCCCCTTCAGCTCCACCACCCATGGGTCCAGATCGGGTTCCTCCGGAGCCATGCTCTCCCCTCGGCTCCTGCCCCCCAGTGCAGTTGGGCACCAGTCCACCCCTGCCTAAGTCAGCCTACCCCCACCACGCAGTTTGGTTCATGTTTCCCTCCTGTCCTGCACCCTCACCCGGCAGCAGAGTACAGCCGTATTCACAACTAAGACAGCTGTTACCATCAAGTTGGCCAGAGACCCTAGGACTGCCAAAGGCCGCAAAGCTTCAGGTGCTTTAAACGTGCTTCATAAATACTCTAGGCCATGGTCCTCCCTGCACTCCTGGGGGAAGGCTGTATCCCTGCATGGGCAGAGAATTCATGTCCCTGGTCATGTGTTCGAGTTAGCAAGCCTGAAAAGAGACAGAAAACGCCAGTGGCTACTCAGCTACTCTGATCAACGCTAACAATACGGCTCTGCATGCATCCTGTACCGCTCACTGGTTACACAGTCAGACAGTGCTGCCAGACAGATCGTGGCCTCTGAGCGAGGTAGGTGCGGGGGGGGGTACCTGGCTCATTTTCCCCCAGTGACCACCACCGTTCCACCTGTATTCACTTGGTTGCCTATGACTGATTAACTGCACGTTGTAACTAGCTCCTCGACCTCCTTATTCCCTAAGGACACAACCTTTCAACTTCTCTGTTGCTAGCGGCACTTAGGCTGCCAGAGTGGCGTAAAGGCACCTTGTGGCAAACGACAGTACAGCTTTATACGTGCTGATGGCACGTTTAGCGGTGAGAATTGGCTTATGTTTGTGGACTGAGAAATTTCCTAACAAAATGTGCTTCCTTCGCTTGTTGTTACTGACCTCTCGGGGCGTGGTCAGTCGCCAAAACCAAGTGTGAGCTTGACCCCTTCAGCGCCACGTGCTCTTCGGGAGTCTGCGATGCACTGCCGAGGAGACGGCTGCGCACATTAGCTGCCTGTGAAACCCAGCCAAACCAAGCCATGCTGCTGGTAGGCAAAGGGAGGCTGCGGACATGCTCCCTGCTCCCAGTCTCCATTCTTTGCACTGCAGGTTAAATAAATTGTCACTAATTGAAACTGGCATGATTACACAGTGTTACTGCGACAAACACAATATGCAGGGTGCTAACATAGCGTGCACAGGGTATTTTATTTTGGTGCGGCGTCCCCCCAGGAGGGAGCTGTGCTCTGCTGACCCTGAGGAACTCTTCTCCTGGAGTTGTTTGTAGAGTGTGGGAAAGGGATTTGGCCCAGTCCATAGGAGACTTCCCTGTCACGCAGTTATGTAATGTTACAAGTGCCTCCTTGCCTCTTCGGCACTGTGCCTGAAGCAAGAGTTTCTTGGAGGAGAGCGCCAGAGCGCTCCACGGGGGGTGTTGGTGCACCCTGTGGTTCTGGTCGGAGACCTAGGACAGCAGTGCTCTGAGCGAGGAACTTGTACTAACCAAGCTTCCGCTCGTTTGGAAGCAACCGGTGACTTCCCAAACCAGCTGTTTGTTCCATCAGTGCTACAATCCAGCACCAAGAGCTCTGCAATGAGTGTGTGTATTTGAGTCCTTTAGCCAATTTTAGCTCTCACCTTTCCTTACAAAACTATCGCCATTGGAGCCTACAGGACTGGCAATGCCACTGGTGACTAGGTAAGGTCTAAAATATACATTAACCTGGCAATGTGGCTGGCTGGCCCTCCCCTGCCCCACCACTTTGGCTCTGCTCCCGCTGCAGCCTATGGGGGAGACGCACACCAAGTCTCAGGCTTCCTCCAGCAGTGGACTGCACCAGTGCGTGAGCCCTAATGCAACGGCCGAGGCACGCGCTTGAAGCCTCGCCACAGGCTGGATCCAAGTCCTAGCTTCAACATCCACCTGCTAGATTCAAGGGTGAGTAGCTATTTAAAACCAAGTTACGCACAAGGCTGTTTCTGCTCCCAAAGGGCCAGTCATGCCCCCAGGTATCTCAAACAGGCCAGGACGGAGCGATGCCTTGGAGTGCACGCTGTGGGACTTAGTAAAAACATCAAAGAAAACAAGCGCTCACCCCTAGGCAAGTTCTTATGGTGTTTATCGCCTTGTGGCTCCACTGATTCCCACCCAGGTGTCAGTTCACGTAAACCCCTTTCCCCCACCCTGTGCATCTCCGGGGCTTCTCTCCGGTGCAGCGTCGTGTGATGACCAATGAGCCCTGCGCTCTCTGTGGAGGTTCCCCAGCACTCCTAACCTGCACAGTCTGGTTCCATGGATCTCGCAAGGGCTGACTGGCAGGGAAGGTTTTCTGGCACACTTGGCTCTACTCTCAGGCTGTTCCCGGTGTGAGTTCTCTGGTGCCAGACAGATGAGAGCCACCATCATCGTTTTCCTCCCACACTCCGCGCAGGGTCTCTCCGGTGTGGAGCCGATGACGTCTCACCAGAGCCCACCTCTGAGTGAAGCTCCTCCTGCGCTCGGCGCATCGGCAGGGCCTCTCTCCTGCGCAGATCTTCTTATGTCTCACCAGGGTCACACCTCGCTGAAGCATTTCCTGCATTGCACACAGGCACAGGGCCTCGCTCTAGTGTGGCCCCAGCGACGTCTCACGAGGGCTGAGCAGCAGATGGGGTTTCCCTGCACGCTCAGCTCTACTCACAGGCCGTTCTCGGCGTGAGTTCTGCGGTGCCGGAGCAGGTGGGAATTGTCATTGAAGTTTTTCCCACACTCCGCGCAGACGTAGGGTCTCTCTCCAGTGTGGATCCGGCGATGTCTTGCCAGGGCCGAGCTCTGCGTGAAGCCCTTCCTGCACTCGGGGCACCGATAGGGCCTCTCTCCCCCATGGATCCTCTCATGTCGCACCAGCGGAGACATGTCGTTGAAGCGTTTCCCGCACTCGGCGCAGGCGTAGGGTCTCTCTCCCGAGTGGATCCTCTCGTGCCTGACCAGCTTGGAGGGGCTGCTGAACCCTTTCCCGCACTCTGGGCAAGTGTTGCTTTTCTCACCTGCAGCCCTTCTTTGCTGGGCTCTGGGCTCCAGGAGCCTGGGAGTTCCTGGACTGCTCCTAGATTTACCCAGTGTCTCCCCTGGCTGGTCATCTCGCTGCCTCTTTGGCCTATGCTGCCTCTCACGAGCATTGCCCTGCTTGCAGTGACGGGACACGTTCCCTTTGGCTCTCCGGGGTAAATCTCTGCACAGTTCCACCGGCTCTGCGCCTGCTGGCAGAGGAGCCTGCTCCTCATTCTCACTCCATATCCTGCTGCCTGCTGAGGGGGGGAGAGAGAGAGAGAGAGAGAGACAGATCGCGGAACTGGGGTCAGGAGAACAAAGAAAGTACCGTGAAGACAGAGATAATCCAGGAACAGCAGGTCCCGAATCTCCTCCCTGCTGGGGAGAAAGGAAGGGAGCAGCTCTGCCATGGGCAGGAGCCATGGCCATGCACCAGTCAGGGTGGGGAGGGAGCCATGAGACAGATGACAACATGCTGGGGCCAGACCACAATTCAGAGTGCTCCCAAGGTTGCTGTGGGGCACCCCAGCTGCTCACTTCAGGCACATGCCATTTGGCTCAGTACAATCGTAGCTGGATGAAATTTGAGGGGCTGCTCCACAGGCGGTCAGCCTGGATGGCCTCCTGGCACCGTCGCCCCCGTCTGCACTTGGCAGAGCGAAGACAGCTGTGCTCTGGTCCCAGAATGCTCTGCAGCAGGGGCTGGCACATTTGTCTGCGGCTGGGGCGGAGGCTAAGCAGAGCTGAGGTCGCTCAGTGGGGGGGAACGTGAACCTTAACTCTTTGCTTCCCTTTCAAGGAAGCCAGGGGACAGAAACCCTTACCCAGGGAGGTCACCATCTCGCCAGTCTCCTGCATGACGGCTCTGTAGAGGGCTCTCTGGGCGGGGTCCAGCAGCGCCCACTCCTCCTCTGTGAAATACACAGCCACCTCCTCGAAGGCCACCGGCCCCTGGAAGAGTCAGAGCTCCCACTCAGCACCTCTGCCCCACCCACGGCCCTGCTAGTCTCCGAGAGCCAAGCCTGGGAAAGGGCAGGGCTGGGAGGCACAGGCAGCGGAGTGCCTCTAACCTCCCCTGCTCCCAGAAGAGAGAGCTGGTGTGCCCCTTGTCCCTCCCAGGGAGCAAATCCACCTTCATCACACGCCTACCCCCAGAGCACCCAGAACATGCGGCCAGCAGGGTCTCCTAGGCCAGTCCCAGGGGGGGAATTCCATTCCCTACCCGCCACCTTGCTGCTGAGATGGGAATTTGGCACCCAGCGTGCCTGGGGCTGGCAGGTTCTCGGGGCGGTGGGGGTGTGTGTTTGTGTTCTTGTTCCATAAAAGAGGGAACTTCCAGCCTGGCCTGCAGGGGCCTGTTTCCAGAATCCAGACGAGGAGCTTTGTCACCCCCTTGTCCCGCTTCCATTCCCTGCCCTGGGAATTTCTGGCCCCGTTGCTGCTACATCCAGCCCCCAAGAAGTTCCCACCTTTGGAATACTCACTATCCCGCCCCCCCCGACCCCAAGTAACACCCTCATCAACCCTACCTGGCCAGGCCGCACACCAGCCATCTCTCGTCCCTGTGCTGGAGGCAGCGGTGGGGCTCTGGCGACAAACGTGCACGTTATGGTGCAGGGACAGCGCCCTGAGAGTCACTTGGCAGAGACGTGGGGTACGGGCAGCGTGTTCCACCCCAGAGGGGCTCGACCAGTGCTGCAGGGGCAAAAAAAAAAAACGGCTTAGCCGCTGGCGTGGTTACAGGCGACCCTTGGGTAACAAAACAAAAAGCAGTCAAGTAGCACTTTAAAGACTAGCAAAATGGTTTATTAGGTGAGCTTTCGTGGGACAGACCCACTTCTTCAGATCATAGCCAGACCAGAACAGACTCAATATTTAAGGCACAGAGAACCAAAAACAGTAATCAAGGAGGACAAATCAGAAAAAGATAATCAAGGTGAGCAAATCAGAGAGTGGGGGGGGGGTCCAGAATTAGACTGAGCCAAGTACGCAGACAAGCGCCTCTGGGGACTCAGAAAGTTCCCATCGCGATTTAAACCACGTGGTAATGGGCTTTGGGTAAGAGCTGCACCCAGGGGCTGGTGTGCAACTAATGGAGCGGTGCACACCAATGGGGGGGAGCAAACGGGGGTCAGTGTAGCACAGAAAACCCCATGGGGCGGGGGGGGGAGGGTGAGAGAGAGAGAGAACAAAGTCGGTGTGTTTACTACTGAGTCATGACAACTGTGGGGCCAGGCGCTGTGGCTGTCAGAGGCAGCACTGGGCCCCCCCCCCCACCCGGGGGGGTGGGAGGGGGAATTACCAGCTGGGTACAGGCTGGGGTGAGTAATAAGTGCTTGCGGTGGGGGGGGCGGCGGTGCACGGTGCGGGTAAGTAGTTAGGGGGCTGCACACGGCTTGGGGTGGGGGGTGTGCAGCGGCGGTGCACCCACACCCCCTGCAACCACTGATCCAGCCCCGACCCGTGGGGGGGGGGTAATTACTGGCTGGGGTGAGTAATAAGCACTTGGGTGGGGGGGGCAATTACTGGCTGGGGTGAGTAATTACCGGCAGGGGTGAGTAATAAGCGCCGGGGGGGTAATTACCAGCTGGGGTGAGTAATAAGCGCTGCGGGGGGTAATTACCGGCTGGGGTGAGTAATAAGCACTTGGGTGGGGGGGGGTAATTACCGACTGGGGTGAGTAATATGCACTTGGGTGGGGGGGGTAATTACCGGCTGGGGTGAGTAATAAGCGCTTGGGGGGGTAATTACTGGCGGGGGTGACTAATAATAGCCGAGGGAGGGTAATTACCGGCGGGGGTGAGTAATAATAGCCGGGGGGGGTAATTACCGGCTGGGGTGAGTAATAAGCGCCGGGGGGGGTAATTACTGGCTGGGGTGAGTAATAAGCGCTGGGGGGGGGGTAATTACCGGCTGGGGTGAGTAATAAGCGCATGGGGGGGTAATTACCGGCGGGGGTGATTAATAAGCACTTGGGTGGGGGGGTAATTACCGGTGGGGGTGAGTAATAAGCACTTGGGTGGGGGGGTAATTACCGGTGGGGGTGAGTAATAAGCACTTGGGTGGGGGGGTAATTACCGGCTGGGATGGGTAATGAGCGCCGGGGGGGGCAATTACCGGCTGGGGTGAGTAATAATAGCCGTGGGAGGGTAATTACCGGCGGGGGTGAGTAATAAGCGCCAGGGGGGGGTAATTACCGGCTGGGGTGAGTAATAAGCGCCGGGGGGGGTAATTACCGGCTGGGGTGAGTAATAAGCGCTGGGGGGGGTAATTACCGGCGGGGGTGAGTGATAAGCGCCGGGGGGGGGTAATTACGGGCTTGGGTGAGTAATAAGCACTTGGGCAGGGGGGTAATTACCGGCGGGGGTGAGTGATAAGCGCCTGGGGGGGAGTGATAAGCGCCGGGGGGGAGGTAATTACCGGCGGGGGGGAGTGATAAGCGCCGGGGGGGGTAATTACCGGCGGGGGTGCGTGATAAGCGCCGGGGGGGGGGTAATTACCGGCGGGGGTGAGTGATAAGCGCCGGGGGGGGGTAATTACCGGCGGGGGTGAGTGATAAGCACCGGGGGGGGGTATTTACCGGCGGGGGGGAGTGATAAGCGCCGGGGGGGGTAATTACGGGCTTGGGGGAGTAATAAGCACTTGGGCTGGGGGGTAATTACCGGCGGGGGTGCGTGGTAAGCGCCGGGGGGGGGTATTTACCGGCGGGGGGGAGTGATAAGCGCCGGGGGGGGGTATTTACCGGCGGGGGGGAGTGATAAGCGCCGGGGGGGTAATTACCGGCGGGGGGGGTGATAAGCGCCGGGGGGGGGTACTTACCGGCGGGGGGGAGTGATAAGCGCCGGGGGGGGTATTTACCGGCGGGGGGGTGATAAGCGCCGGGGGGGGTAATTACCGGCGGGGAAGAGTGATAAGCGCCGGGGGGGGGTAATTACCGGCGGGGGGGAGTGATAAGCGCCGGGAGGGGGTATTTACCGGCGGGGGGGAGTGATAAGCGCCGGGGGGGGTATTTACCGGCGGGGGGGAGTGATAAGCGCCGGGAGGGGGTATTTACCGGCGGGCGGGAGTGATAAGCGCCGGGAGGGGGTATTTACCGGCGGGGGGGGAGTGATAAGCGCCGGGGGGGGAGGTAATTACCGGCGGGGGGGAGTGATAAGCGCCGGGGGGGGGTAATTACCGGCGGGGGGGAGTGATAAGCGCCGGGGGGGAGGTAATTACCGGCGGGGGGGAGTGATAAGTGCCGGGGGGGGTATTTACCGGCGGGGGGGAGTGATAAGCGCCGGGGGGGGGTAATTACCGGCGGGGGGGAGTGATAAGCGCCGGGGGGAGAGTGATAAGCGCCGCGGGGGAGGTAATTACCGGCGGGGGGGAGTGATAAGCGCCGGGGGGGGGTAATTACCGGTGGGGGGGAGTGATAAGCGCCGGGGGGGAGGTAATTACCGCCGGGGGGGAGTGATAAGCGCTGGGGGGGAGTGATAAGCGCCGGGAGGGGGTATTTACCGGCGGGGGGGGGAGTGATAAGCGCCGGGAGGGGGTATTTACCGGCGGGGGGGGAGTGATAAGCGCCGGGGGGGGTAATTACCGGCGGGGGGGAGTGATAAGCGCCGGGAGGGGGTATTTACCGGCGGGGGGGTAGTGATAAGCGCCGGGAGGGGGTATTTACCGGCGGGGGGGGAGTGATAAGCGCCGGGGGGGAGGTAATTACCGGCGGGGGGGAGTGATAAGCGCCGGGAGGGGGTATTTACCGGCGGGGGGGGGAGTGATAAGCGCCGGGGGGGACAATTACCGGCGGGGGTGAGTGATAAGCGCCGGGGGGGGCAATTACCGGCAGGGGTGAGTGATAAGCGCCGGGGGGTGTAATTACGGGCTTGGGTGAGTAATAAGCACTTGGGCGGGGGGGTAATTACCGGCGGGGGTGAGTGATAAGCGCCGGGGGGGGGTATTTACCGGCGGGGGTGAGTGATAAGCGCCGGGGGGGGGGTATTTACCGGCGGGGGGGGAGTGATAAGCGCCGGGGGGGGCAATTACCGGCAGGGGTGAGTGATAAGAGCCGGGGGGGGCAATTACCGGCGGGGGTGAGTGATAAGCGCCGGGGGGTGTAATTACGGGCTTGGGTGAGTAATAAGCACTTGGGCGGGGGGGTAATTACCGGCGGGGGTGAGTGATAAGCGCCGGGGGGGGGTATTTACCGGCGGGGGGGAGTGATAAGCGCCGGGGGGGAGTGATAAGCGCCGGGGGGGGTAATTACCGGCGGGGGTGAGTGATAAGCGCCGGGGGGGGCAATTACCGGCGGGGGTGAGAGATAAGCGCCGGGGGGGGGGTAATTACCGGCGGGGGTGAGTGATAAGCGCCGGGGGGGGCAATTACCGGCGGGGGTGAGTGATAAGCGCCGGGGGGGGGCAATTACCGGCGGGGGTGAGTGATAAGCGCCGGGGGGGGTATTTACCGGCGGGGGGGAGTGATAAGCGCCGGGGGGGGTAATTACCGGCGGGGGAGAGTGATAAGCGCCGGGGGGGGTATTTACCGGCGGGGGGGAGTGATAAGCGCCGGGGGGGGTAATTACCGGCGGGGGGGAGTGATAAGCGCGGGGGGGGGTATTTACCCGCGGGGGGGTGATAAGCGCCGGGGGGGGTAATTACCGGCTGGGGTGAGTGATAAGTGCCGGGGGGGATAATTACGGGCTTGGGTGAGTAATAAGCACTTGGGCGGGGGGGTATTTACCGGCGGGGGGGAGTGATAAGCGCCGGGGGGGAGGTAATTACCGGCGGGGGGGAGTGATAAGCGCCGGGGGGGGTAATTACCGGCGGGGGTGAGTGATAAGCGCCGGGGGGGGTAATTACCGGCGGGGTTGAGTGATAAGCGCCGGGGGGCAGGTAATTACCGGCGGGGGTGAGTGATAAGCGCCGGGGGGGGTAATTACCGGCGGGGGGGGAGTGATAAGCGCCGGGGGGGGTATTTACCGGCCGGGGGTGATAAGCGCCGGGGGGGGTAATTACCGGCGGGAAAGAGTGATAAGCGCCGGGGGGGGTAATTACCGGCGGGGGGGAGTGATAAGCGCCGGGGGGGGTAATTACCGGCTGGGGTGAGTGATAAGTGCCGGGGGGGGTAATTACGGGCTTGGGTGAGTAATAAGCACTTGGGCGGGGGGGTATTTACCGGCGGGGGTGAGTGATAAGCGCCGGGGGGGGGGTATTTACCGGCGGGGGGGAGTGATAAGGGCCGGGGGGGGTAATTACCGGCGGGGGGGAGAGTGATAAGCGCCGGGGGGGGTAATTACCGGCGGGGGGGGGAGTGATAAGCGCCGGGGGGGGTGTTACCGGCGGGGGGGGTGATAAGCGCCGGGGGGGTAATTACCGGTGGGGAAGAGTGATAAGCGCCGGGGGAGGTAATTACCGGCGGGGGGGGAGTGATAAGCGCCGGGGGGGGTAATTACCGGCGGGGGGGGAGTGATAAGCGCCGGGAGGGGGTAATTACCGGCGGGGAAGAGTGATAAGGGCCGGGGGGGGTAATTACCGGCGGGGGTGAGTGATAAGCGCCGGGGGGGCAATTACCGGCGGGGGTGAGTGATAAGCGCCGGGGGGGGGCAATTACCGGCGGGGGTGAGTGATAAGCGCCGGGGGGGGGTATTTACCGGCGGGGGGGAGTGATAAGCGCCGGGGGGGGTAATTACCGGCGGGGGAGAGTGATAAGCGCCGGGGGGGGTATTTACCGGCGGGGGGGAGTAATAAGCGCCGGGGGGGGTATTTACCGGCGGGGGGGAGTAATAAGCGCCGGGGGGGGTATTTACCCGCGGGGGGGTGATAAGCGCCGGGGGGGGTAATTACCGGCTGGGGTGAGTGATAAGTGCCGGGGGGGATTATTACGGGCTTGGGTGAGTAATAAGCACTTGGGCGGGGGGGTATTTACCGGCGGGGGTGAGTGATAAGCGCCGGGGGGGGGGTATTTACCGGCGGGGGGGAGTGATAAGCGCCGGGGGGGGGGGTAATTACCGGCGGGGGGGAGTGATAAGCGCCGGGGGGGGTAATTACCGACGGGGGGGGGGAGTGATAAGCGCCGGGAGGGGGTATTTACCGGCGGGGGGGGAGTGATAAGCGCCGGGGGGGAGGTAATTACCGGCGGGGGGAGTGATAATCGCCGGGGGGGGTAATTACCGGCGGGGGGGGAGTGATAAGCGCCGGGGGGGGTAATTACCGGCGGGGGGGAGTGATAAGCGCCGGGGGGGGGTATTTACCGGCGGGGGGGAGTGATAAGCGCCGGAGGGGGTAATTACCGGCGGGGGGGAGTGATAAGCGCCGGGGGGGGTAATTACCGGCGGGGGGGAGTGATAAGCGCCGGGGGGAGAGTGATAAGCGCCGCGGGGGAGGTAATTACCGGCGGGGGGGAGTGATAAGCGCCGGGGGGGAGGTAATTACCGGCGGGGGGGAGTGATAAGCGCCGGGGGGGAGGTAATTACCGGCGGGGGGGAGTGATAAGCGCCGGGAGGGGGTATTTACCGGCGGGGGGGGGGGAGTGATAAGCGCCGGGGGGGGGCAATTACCGGCAGGGGTGAGTGATAAGCGCCGGGGGGTGTAATTACGGGCTTGGGTGAGTAATAAGCACTTGGGCGGGGGGGTAATTACCGGCGGGGGTGAGTGATAAGCGCCGGGGGGGGTATTTACCGGCGGGGGGGGGAGTGATAAGCGCCGGGGGGGGCAATTACCGGCGGGGGTGAGTGATAAGCGCCGGGGGGTGTAATTACGGGCTTGGGTGAGTAATAAGCACTTGGGCGGGGGGGTAGTTACCGGCGGGGGTGAGTGATAAGCGCCGGGGGGGGTATTTACCGGCGGGGGGTGATAAGCGCCGGGGGGGGTAATTACCGGCGGGGGGGAGTGATAAGCGCCGGGGGGGGTAATTACCGGCGGGGGGGAGTGATAAGCGCCGGGAGGGGGGTATTTACCGGCGGGGGGGGAGTGATAAGTGCCGGGGGGGAGGTAATTACCGGCGGGGGGGAGTGATAAGCGCCGGGAGGGGGTATTTACCGGCGGGGGGGGGGGAGTGATAAGCGCCGGGGGGGGGCAATTACCGGCAGGGGTGAGTGATAAGCGCCGGGGGGTGTAATTATGGGCTTGGGTGAGTAATAAGCACTTGGGCGGGGGGGTAATTACCGGCGGGGGTGAGTGATAAGCGCCGGGGGGGGTATTTACCGGCGGGGGGGGGAGTGATAAGCGCCGGGGGGGGCAATTACCGGCGGGGGTGAGTGATAAGCGCCGGGGGGGGTAATTACCGGCGGGGGTGAGTGATAAGCGCCGGGGGGGGGTAATTACCGGCGGGGGGGAGTGATAAGCGCCGGGGGGGGTAATTACCGGCGGGGGGGAGTGATAAGCGCCGGGAGGGGGGTATTTACCGGCGGGGGGGAGTGATAAGCGCCGGGAGGGGGGTAATTACCGGCGGGGGGGAGTGATAAGCGCCGGGAGGGGGGTATTTACCGGCGGGGGGGAGTGATAAGCGCCGGGAGGGGGGTAATTACCGGCGGGGGGGAGTGATAAGCGCCGGGAGGGGGGTAATTACCGGCGGGGGGGAGTGATAAGCGCCGGGAGGGGGGTATTTACCGGCGGGGGGGAGTGATAAGCGCCGGGAGGGGGGTATTTACCGGCGGGGGGGAGTGATAAGCGCCGGGGGGGGGGGTATTTACCGGCGGGGGGGAGTGATAAGCGCCGGGAGGGGGGTATTTACCGGCGGGGGGGAGTGATAAGCGCCGGGGGGGGTATTTACCGGCGGGGGGGAGTGATATGCGCCGGGGGGGGTAATTACCGGCGGGGGGGAGTGATAAGCGCCGGGGGGGAGGTAATTACCGGCGGGGGGGAGTGATAAGCGCCGGGGGGGAGGTAATTACCGGCGGGGGGGGGTGATATGCGCCGGGGGGGGTAATTACCGGCGGGGAAGAGTGATAAGGGCCGGGGGGGGTAATTACCGGCGGGGGGGAGTGATAAGCGCCGGGGGGGGGTATTTACCGGCGGGGGGGGAGTGATAAGCTCCGGGGGGGAGGTAATTACCGGCGGGGGGGAGTGATAAGCGCCGGGGGGGGTAATTACCGGCGGGGGGGAGTGATAAGCGCCGGGAGGGGGGTATTTACCGGCGAGGGGGAGTGATAAGCTCCGGGGGGGAGGTAATTACCGGCGGGGGGGAGTGATAAGCGCCGGGGGGGGTAATTACCGGCGGGGGGGAGTGATAAGCGCCGGGAGGGGGGTATTTATCGGCGGGGGGGAGTGATAAGCGCCGGGGGGGGTAATTACCGGCGGGGGGGAGTGATAAGCGCCGGGAGGGGGGTATTTACCGGCGGGGGGGAGTGATAAGCGCCGGGGGGGGTATTTACCGGCGGGGGGGAGTGATATGCGCCGGGGGGGGTAATTACCGGCGGGGGGGAGTGATAAGCGCCGGGGGGGAGGTAATTACCGGCGGGGGGGAGTGATAAGCGCCGGGGGGGAGGTAATTACCGGCGGGGGGGGGTGATATGCGCCGGGGGGGGTAATTACCGGCGGGGAAGAGTGATAAGGGCCGGGGGGTGTAATTACCGGCGGGGGGGAGTGATAAGCGCCGGGGGGGGGGGTATTTACCGGCGGGGGGGGAGTGATAAGCTCCGGGGGGGAGGTAATTACCGGCGGGGGGGAGTGATAAGCGCCGGGGGGGGTAATTACCGGCGGGGGGGAGTGATAAGCGCCGGGAGGGGGGTATTTACCGGCGAGGGGGAGTGATAAGCTCCGGGGGGGAGGTAATTACCGGCGGGGGGGAGTGATAAGCGCCGGGGGGGGTAATTACCGGCGGGGGGGAGTGATAAGCGCCGGGAGGGGGGTATTTATCGGCGGGGGGGAGTGATAAGCGCCGGGGGGGGTAATTACCGGCGGGGGGGAGTGATAAGCGCCGGGAGGGGGGTATTTACCGGCGGGGGGGAGTGATAAGCGCCGGGGGGGAGGTAATTACCGGCGGGGGGGAGTGATAAGCGCCGGGGGGGGCAATTACCGGCGGGGGTGAGTGATAAGTGCCGGGGGGGGCAATTACCGGCGGGGGGTGAGTGATAAGCGCCGGGGGGGGGCAATTACCGGCGGGGGGGAGTGATAAGCGCCGGGGGGGGGGTAATTACCGGCGGGGGGGTGATAAGCGCCGGGGGGCGGCGCTCGGTGCGGGTTAGGAGTTTTGGGGACGGACACGGGCTGCACGTGGGGCTGGCGGCGCAACCTCCCCCCAACCACGGGCCCGGCCCGGGGGGGCAGCCCGCCCCCGCCCCCGCCCAGTTCAGCTCAGCTCCGCTCCGCTCGGCCGCGATCGCTGGCCCCGGGGGGGGGCCGCAGAGACTCACCGGCGGCGGGTTACGGGGTTACGGAGCGCTCGGCCCCGCCCTGCGCGTGCGCAGCCAGTGTGGGGCGCAGGGAGGAGCCCTCCCCCCCCCCTTTCAGGTTGCACCCGCCCTCCCCCAAGCGCGCTCAGGGCCTGGGGCGGGCGGGGCTGCGGGCTCGGCTCCCCCCCTTGGCGCGCTGCGGGGGCTCCGAAACACCCCCCACAACCTCCCCCCGCGGCGTGCGGGCCGCGCCGGTCCCCCCGGTCCCAGCCTGCGCGGGGGGACACGCGTCCGCCTCACACTGCGGCGCGGCCCGTCCCCCGGGGCGGACAAAGGCCAGCGGGAGCCGCGGCCCTGCCCGGTGGGGGGTGGTGCGACGGGGGGGGGGGGTTCTCCCGTGGCCCTGCCGGGGGGGAGTGCGACGGGGGGGGGGCTCCCGTGGCCCTGCCGGGGGTGGTGCGACGGGGGGGGGTTCTCCCGTTGCCCTGCCGGGGGGGGGGTGCGACGGGGGGGGGCTCCCGTGGCTCTGCCGGGGGTGGTGCGACGGGGGGGGGTTCTCCCGTGGCCCTGCCGGGGGGGAGTGCAACGGGGGGGGGCTCCCGTGGCCCTGCCGGGGGTGGTGCGACGGGGGGGGGTTCTCCCGTGGCCCTGCCGGGGGGGGGGTGCGACGGGGGGGGGTTCTCCCGTGGCCCTGCCGGGGGTGGTGCGACGGGGGGGGGGTTCTCCCGTGGCCCTGCCGGGGGGGGGTGCGACGGGGGGGGGCTCCCGTGGCCCTGCCGGGGGGGGTGCGACAGGGGGGGTTCTCCCATGGCCCTGCCGGGGGGGAGGGTGCGAGGGGGGGGGGTTCTCCCGTGTCCCTGCCCCAGGCAGGTGCGTCCCTTCTAAACTATTCAAAGTAGAAAACTGCTGCCGCCCCCCCGCGCTCCGGTCCGCTGGGACTCGGCCCCTGAGCCCGAACGGACACCGCTGTGGCCCTGGCTGGGACTCCTGCGTGCTGACTTGCTGAGTGGCAGCGTAGGGCAGGAGGTGGTCGGGAGCGTGGTGGATGAGCGGCTGGATAGGGGGCATCAGCCCGCCCTGCGCGGTCGGAGGGCTGGGGCATGAGGGGGGTGGGTGTTAGGAGAAGCAATTCCAGCAGCTCCAGGAGAGGTATTATTCCCCTCAATTTGGCATTAGTGAGGCCACATCTGCCCTCTCCTGTCCCGTTCTCAGCACCACCTCCCCTCCCATTGTAGAAAGGCGGTGGATGCATTGGAATAGATTCCACGGATGGAAACAAAAATAATTAGAGGGCTGGAGCCCAGGACTGAGCATGGAAGCCTAAGACTAGAAGAAACCCCACGAGGACAGCAACTCCAGCCCCCTGCTTCAAGCGGCTTCAACTCTATTCAAGTCACCCCAGCTTCGACTTTGTCAAGCCCCGACTTAAAATCCTCCAGAGATGGAGATTCCACCACCTCGCTAGGCAACACATTCCCGTGCTTCACCCCCCGCCTCGTAAAGCGGGTTTTCCTGATACCCAGCCTACACCACTGCCTCTCAGA
The DNA here is from genome assembly GCF_033958435.1 of Carettochelys insculpta. Classification (NCBI taxonomy): domain Eukaryota; kingdom Metazoa; phylum Chordata; order Testudines; family Carettochelyidae; genus Carettochelys; species Carettochelys insculpta. Next base: position 996,704 of record NC_134147.1, read on the forward strand.
CTTCAGCCCATTGCTCCTTGTTCTGCCATCTGTCCCCACCGAGAACAGTTCCTCTCCCTCCTCTTTAGAGCTCCCCTGCAGGAAGTTGAAGGCTGCTATTGAATCCCCTCTAACTCTTCTCTTCTGTAAACTAAACAAGCCCAGATCCCTCAGCCTCTCTTCATCGGTCTTGTGCTGCAGCCCTTTACCCCTTTTGTTGCCCTCTGCTGAACCTGCTCCAGCACATCCACACCCTTTTTGTACTGGGAGGCCTGGAACAGGCCGCAATACTGCCCCTATGACCTCACCCGTGCAAGGCAGAGGGGAACAACAACTTGTCTAGATCTGCCCCCCGTGCTCCTCCTGCTGCACCCAGTGTGTTGCTAGCCGTGGCTACAAGGGCACACTGTTTACTCCTATTCAGTCTGTCCTCTACCATAACCCCTAGGTCCCTTTGTGCTGTACTGCTGCTGAGCCAGTCGGTCCCCAGCCTATAAACAATGCTTGGGATTCTTCTGTCCCAAGTGCAGGACCCCACACTTCTCCTTGTTGAACCGCATCAGATTTCTTTTGGCCTAGTCCTCCAATTTATTCAGGTCACTCTAGATCCCCTCTCTACCCTACAATGTAACTACCTCTCCCCCTATCCTGGCATCACCCACAAACTTGCTGGGGTGCAATCCAGTCCCTCCTTGCGATCATTAATAAAGATGTTGAACGCCACCAGCCCCAGAACTGAGCCTTGGGCCACTCCACTTGAAGCCGATCACCATCCAGATATTGAGCCATTGACCACTACCTGTTGGGCCTGACCCTGAAGCCAGCTTTCTATCCATCTTCTAGCCCAAGGATCCAATCCATGCTTCCTTAACTCATGGGCAAGAATATTGTGGGAGACTGTGTCAAAAGCTTTGCTGAAGTCAAGGTATTTCATATCCACTGACTTCCCCATGTCCAGAGAGCCTGTTACTTCATCATAGAAGCTAATCAGCTTGGTGAGGCACGACTTGCCCTTGATGAATCCACATGGACTACTTTTGATCACTTTCTGTTCTTCCAAGTGCTCCAAAATGGATTCCTTCAGGCTGCCCTCCATTATTTTCCCAGGGATTGAGGTAAGGCTGACCGGTCTATAGGTCCCTGGATTGTCCTTCTTTCCTTTTTTAAAGATTGGTACCATGTTTGCCTTTTTCCAGTTATCCGGTATCTCTCCCCCTCTCCAAGAGTCTTCAAAGATAATGGCCAGCTGGCCCTGCAGATTTCCAAGACCAGCATCTGATAAAGTGAGTCTGTGCTCATGAAAGCTCATGCTCAAAACTTTTCTGTTAGTCTATAAGGTGCCACAGGACCCTTCGTTGCTGTTACAGATCCAGACTAACACCGCTACCCCTCCAATATTTTTTCTAGGTAGCTCTTAACTCTTTCCTTCCCCACCGAGGCTGCCCTCCACCTTCCCATCCTGCACTGTCTAGCACAGTAATGTGGGAGCTGTCCTTGGTCGTGAAGACTGAGGCAAAAAAAAAAAAAAATCATTGAGTACTTCAGCTTTTCTCACATCATCTGTCAGTAGGTTACCTCTCATCCAGTAATGGCCCCACACCTTCCCTGATGACCGTCTTACTGCTAACATGCCTGCAGAAACCCTTTTGGTCACCCTTCCCATCCCTTGCCAGCTGCACTTCCAATCGTGCTCTCGCTTTCCTGATTACTGCCCAGCATTCGCCACCCATATGTTTATACTTCTCCTTAGTCAACTGTCCACATCTCCATTTCTTGTATGCATCCTTTTTGAGTTTAAGCTGGCCAAGGATTTCCCTGTTAAGCCAAGCCGGTTGCCTACCATGTTGGCATTTCTTACTATGCAGCAGGATGGTTCATTCTGGTGCCTTCAGTACGACTTCTTTAATATACTGCCAGTTCTCCTGCCTCTCTTTCCCTTTGTCTTCCTTTCCCAGGGGATCCTGCCCATCAGTTCTCTCAGGGAGAGAACGTCTGCTCTTCTGAAATCAAGGGTCTGTATGTTACTGCTCACCATTCTGCCTTTTGTCAGGATCCTGAAATCTACCATCTCATGGTTGCTGCTGCCCAGGTTGCCACCCACTTCTATTTCTCCTACTAGTTCTTCCTTGTTTGTGAGCAGCAGGTCAAGCTGTGCAGGGCCCCTGGCCAGTTCCATCAGCACTCGTACCTAGAAGCTATCCCCAGCATTCTCCAAAAACTTCCTGGATTGTCTGTGTGCTGCTGTATTGGTCTTCCAACAAATGTTTGGATAATTAAAGTCTCCCCTGAGAACCAGGGCCTGTAACTTCGAAGCTTCTCTTAGCTGTTCGAAGAAAGCGTCATCTATCTCATCTCCCTGATCTGGCGGTCTACAGCAGACACCAACTACATCATCATCTCTGTTGCTTCCACCTCTAAGCTTAACCCAAAGACACTCAAGTAGCTTTTCACCCTCCTTATACTAGAGCTCTGAGCAGTCATACTGCTCCCTCAGAATGCAACTCCTCCTCCTTTTCACCCCGCCTGTCCTTCCTGAACATTTTATACCCTTCCATGACCACGCTCCAGGTAGGCGAACCATCCCACCAAGTCTGTTATTCCAACCCCCTGATACTTCTTTGACTGTGCCAGGGACTCTATTCTTCCTGTCTGTTTCCTGGCTTCTTGCATGTGTGTACAAGCACCTTAGAGAGGTGGCTGATTAGCCCACTTTCTCCTCTTCACCCAGAAATCCTACTTTGTTGTGCCTTATCCCATTTACCTATGAGGAGAGGCTGAGGGATTTGGGCTTATTTTGTTTGCAAAAGACAACAGAGGATGATTTGATAGCACCTTTCAACTTCCTGAAGGGGAGCTCTAAAGACGACAGAGGCTGGTCTCAGTGGTGTCAGATGGCAGAACAAAGTTATGGTCTGCAGTGAAAGAGGGAGAGGTGTAGGTTGGATAGTAGGAAAAACTGCTTCCTCAGGAGGGTGGTGAAGCACTGGAATGTGTTACCGAGAGAGGTGGTGGAATCTCCATCCCTAGAGGTGTTCAAGTCCCAGCTTGACACAGTCCTGGCTGGGATGATTAAGTTGGGGTTGATCCTGCTTCGGGCAGGGGGCTGGACTAGACCTCCTGAGGTCCCTAGAATCCTATGAAACAGGATGAGTCAGGACCAAGGGCCAGCACTTTCAGATTCTCCAGTTCCAGGCACATGGTACGCATGGCTAACACACAGTGGAATACTATAAAGAACCTATAACAACAGGTCCCTGAAAAGTAGGTAAAGTCGTTTTTGAAAATAACTTGAATTAATCCCAACAGAAGAGGCCTGTTGCTTTAGGTCAGGGACCAGACTGAAGGATCGTGCTGGGTAAACAAGAAAACGTGCAACCAATGTTACATATGACAAGTTTGGCCTCAAACTGCCAACGCTGTGTCTCACCTCAGCTCAGTCAGGTGGTACAAACCAAGCTGAAGCATGTTCTTCCTGAGAGACCTTGTTTTGCTAAGGGTCTAGCTGGTGTTCCTTCCGTTTCCTTTTCTCCTCCGAGCTGTGAATGTGAATTTGCAGTTTTTACATCTGAGCATAGTTACATCCTGTTTGGTTCTCACTGCCTCTGCAAATGTTTGCGAGTGAAAATACATTCCAAACCCGCTGCCTTGAGAGAGAGAAGAAAGCAAGGCTACTAACGAAACTTCTCCTCTGGGCCTGGGTGCCACTGGGTCTGCTCTTTTACCCAGTTCTAGCGGCTTTCCTTCTGCTGAGGCTAGTGTCCATCAATAGCATAAGGGATGAACAGGAGTTTGAGCGAAAAAAGTTTCTACCTCAATGTATAAAGTTGTTCCAAGCACTATACATTTTTAATATATAATGTATAAATGAAAGACCTAGAATAAAAAAATTAAGATGTACATACTTACAGAAGTACAGGTTATGTAAAAAGGGAAGACCATCTAATGGGTGTTTTAAAAAATTAGCTAATAAGTAGAGCTGTTAATTGCAGTTAGCTTACATGATTAACAAAAGATTGTAATTTGTGTAATTACAATTTTTAATCACACTAACAATGGAATACCAATTGAAATTTAGTACATATTTTTGGTTGTTTTTCCTACATTTTCAGACACAATATAGATGGCAACTACACCAGAGTAGGAAGGGTACTACGCTCACTTTATAATTTTTAGTACAAAGATTTGCACTGTAAAGCTGATAAACAAAAGCATTATTCGGTTCATCCCATGAAAGTGCCACAGTGCAATCTTTGCATCAAGGCGGCATAACTGGCAAAATGTTTAGATTGGAGTGCACTTGTGCAGCAAAACCAAAAAACAAAACCCTGTAAAACTTCACAGACTACAGGGCTGCTCAGCTCTGCTTCTTGTTCAGCCAGGCTCTAAGACAGACAAGTTCTGTCACACTGACGGGAGATAATGCCAGCTTCTAATTTTTAAAGTCACCTGAAAGTGAGAACAGGCATTCATAGGGCATGTTTGTAGGTGGCAGTGCAATGTATTTAAGTGCCAAAGATGCTAAACATTTGTGTGTGTCAGAAGCATGAAAGGACCATTCCAAAGGGGTACTTCCACACTGATGACACTCGTTAAAAAAATACATTAAAGTAATTTGTCACTGCACTCCTGTGGGGGAGGGAGAAGAATGGCTCCTGCTCTGTTTTACCCACATTTCATGTTACAGCAATCTCAGGCCATGACCCAGCATGCTTGGTTCATTTTAAGAACAATCCCACTGCCATGCTGGCAAAGCAGAGAAGGTGCCACTGAGATTTCTAAAGAGAGCTGCAGCAGCTGACTAAAGGTTTAAGAATCCAAAGTGCCATCCAAAATCTGAGACAGATTTGGTGCTCAGCATATTTTCAGACGTCTTAAAAGAGCAACGCTCCCATGAGGAAACGATGGAACCTAAACCAACAAAAAAGAAAACGCACCATCTGCTGGTGGCATCTGACTCAGGTGATGAAAGTGAACGTAAGTTGGTCTGCATTGCTTTGCCATGTTAACGCAGAGAATCTGCCATCAAACATGGCCACACATGCTCTGGAAGGGTGGCTGAAGCACGAAGGGATATATGAACCCTTAGTAGGTCAGGCATGTAAATGTCTTGCGACACCAGCTGCAAGAATGCTGCACGAATTCTTGTTCTCCCTTTCAGGTGCCATTGTTAACACAAACCAGGCAGCATTACCTCTTACAAATGTAAACAACTGTGTTTGCCTGGGCCACTGGCTGAACAAGGAGTAGGACTACCTGGACTTGGAGACTTTAATGTTTTAAATTTTATTTTTGAGTGCAGTTTTTTGTAAGTTCAACTTTCATGATAAATAGGCTGCACTACAACCGCAGGTACTGGGCGAACTGAAAAATGCTATTTCATTTTGGTTTTTTTACAGCACAAATATTTGTAATAAAAATAACTACAGCGTGAGCAATGTATACTTTGTGCTCTGTAACAAATATATTTTCAAATGTAGAAAACATCCAGAAATATTTAAATAAATGTTGTTTACCAGTGTTATTAATTCATAATTAATGTTTAATCACTTGACAGCACTCTTAATAGCTTACTAATTTCAGCTCTGGTCTGTCACAAAACAAACAGTGCTGAAAACTGAAAACTTAAAAAAATGTACAAATTGAAAAAATTGCAAACAAATGTCTATTTTTTAAAATACCAAAAGCAGCAAAAAATACATAAAGTACATTAAATTAAACTCACAAATGTGTTAAAAAGCTCAGGCTTGCTATATAAAAGCCCCAGCCATTCCAAATCAGAAAGTGATTTTAAAAATGTGACAATCTTTTAGAAAGGATTTAAGAACAGGTTATGTAAATAAGACCATAAGAACAGCCATAATGGGTCAGCCCAATGGTCTCACAGTCATTCCTCCTTCAGCTGGAGGTCACCAAGAGACAAGATGAAGTAATGACTTGTATTAGATCAACCTTGGTTGGAGGAAAGAACAAGGTTTCAAGCTACTACAGAAGAGCTCTTCTTCAAGCTGCACAGAGCTGAAAGCGTATCTTGACCAGAAGTCAGGGGGAAGGTGGCGTTTGCAGACTCTGGCTCACATAGGGGTATGACAGAGATTCACGACCTGCACGACCCATTTTGAGACTTCCCATTTCCTGTGGATCCAGACAGCAAAGCCACAGAGGAATCCAAGGAATGTACACGAGTACGTGATTTAATGTCTCTACTGTGCTGCACGTCACACAGCTTCTCAAAGGCTGAGGCAGGATAGAAATTGCACATGTAGTTTCTGGGGTGGCATCAGCAGTGGCTCAATACCAAGATTGACGGATGCCAGTGGAGTGAGCCCAGTTTCAAAGAAACTGTGCCTGTGAGTGGAGTAATCATTTTAGTTTCAGTTCATCCATGTAGGGTTTGCTGGGGCTGGTCCTACTCTAGGCTGGGGGGAACCGGGGGGTAAGGACTAGATGGCCTGAGGTCTGTTCCAACACTAACCTTTTAGGTTTCTGTGATTTTCGAGGCGTGGGCCGACCACACAGGGTGTAAATTCCTGACAACGAACCAGACCTTTGGGAGGAAAGCTGGGCATAAAGCTCCTCACAAGAAACGATCACAGGAACTTTTAACAAACTGTTCCGTTTCAGCTGCTGGCAAATCCATGGCAGCCGGCTGAGACTGAAAGGGGTTTCACACCCCGTCATCCTTTGTCATATCCAAGTCAGAGAAAAGGATACAGCCTGTTCCTCCATCTGGCCGAGGTGCTCAGCTGCCATCTGTGGGGGGGGGCTGACTAATTTCACTGTCTGCCAGAACTTGCCAAGCTGTGGGAAAGATTGAGTCTGATTTCAATAGATTATTCTTCCAGAAAACATTTTTCTCATGAATCCTGTGATTTGACCCCAGAGCTGAAGGATGTGGGTGTTCTTTCCTTGCAGACCTGGATTCAGTTTCCCAAGCAGATCCGAGACCTAGTCACATCCATTGGACACACAAGAAACAAACCAAAAATCAATAAATTCACTCTTTTACAGTCCACTGCTTAGGGAAACTTCTTCTCTCCCCTTCCAAAAAAACATTCCCAGTATTTTTCTTCACAAGAGCCCATGAGCTGCAGCGTCAAGATTGGACGTCCATGTCTCCATGCAGTTTTTCAAACAGACAGACACGTGCAAAGAGGCTGGATTGTTGATGGCATTCACAGTAGACACCTGATATGAAGCTTCACCCATCTCTGGGCTCAGTACTATAGATGACAGTTCTCTGTGCGCCATGCCAGGAGTCAGTCCATGGAACACAGAGAAACTTTCTTCACCGAGGCAGAAGACCAGCTTTGTGGCTCACCACAAACAGAGCCGCATTTGTGCAAAAAGCCCACATGATCAGCCATGATACCTTTGTAGGATATTGAGTGCTCCTTGTGCCTTCTCACCTTGGCAAAGCGGGAGATGAACGGAAGGGCTGTGAGAACTGCATCTTCCCACCTGGGCTTCACAGAAAGCCAAGAAGGGCGCATTAGTGCTCACATCATCAGCCCATTTCTGCAGACACTCCTGCGGCGTTTTCTCGATCTGCTGCTATTGCCTCAATCTCTCTTTTTGCGGTGTCTCTGGAGAGCAGTGTAGCTTTACGCTTCTTTGCCTGCATTCCCCAAGCGGTATCTTCGCTGTATCACCTGCGGCTGGCAAATCAGTCTCCAAATGAGAGAGACTTCTTGGTCTGTGCAACGTGGTAACGCACCTCGTATGGTGCCTCTTGAGCATTGTCCGAGAGAGACTTGACACAGGAAAGATGACAATGTGGGGTGACCTGACAGCACTATTTCAACGTGTTAAGGGCTGTTGTAAGGGCAGGGACCAATTGTTCTCATTGTCCTCTGAAGGCAGGACAAGTGATAATGTGGGCTTGCTCTGCCAGACGAGAGATTTGGATTAGATATTATGGAAAAAATTCTAACTCTCAGGGTAGCTAACTTCTGCATCTAACACCTACAGCAAAACCAAAATGAAGTAATTTAATCAGTTATTACATCAGTGAAGTAGTGACATTGTATCTGGTTTTCACAACAGACAATGTAGACTTTAAATTATTTCTCCAAATGCTCACAGCCTTCTGGGGATGGGGACGTTTCGGCCAGACGGGCCTAGGTACAGACAAACTAATGAAGCGGGCTGTTGTGCTGTGGTTAATGCCCTACAATGCGCGCAGGGAGCCTCTCTCAGTAATGGCGGCGGGGGGGGACAGGGACTGAGAAACATCCTTTTAAAAACCCCAGAAGCTGAGAGTCTCACGCAGTTAGTGCTCAAGTCATGGTGCACTTCGTTCAGCTTGGGTGATGAAAATGGAGTCGTCAGCTTCACTTCCTGGGTCTCAGGAACTCAGCATGAGGGCTGGGTGATCTGGCTGCAAGCACTGCAAGAAAACATTTCTTCCTTTACTCTTGTGATTTTAAAGCCAGCTCTTTCGGAGCCTTGTAAAGGCAATCTTGGCCCGTGGGCTTTGTACAAGTTAGTTATTTTCATCTTTAAACTCTGGGTCAAATCCATGTTGAGAGTTTCCCTTTAAGGAGCATGAGTCATGACAGAAAAACAACCAAATGTGGAGCCCACGGGAAGAGAATCACATTGGAAGTGAAAGCCAGGCCTGACTTTGTCTCCATAATTTGCCCCCCTACAGTGCAATTTCCTTAGGGAAACGCTCCCAGGCTGTGCCTGCTTCTTTGGGCCTTTTGTTGTATTTACATTGTTACATCCCCTTTTGTCCAGCTGCAGGAGCACATGGAGCAGTGGCTGCCCAGTAGGCTGCACACAGGAGGGGGCAAAACGTACCCAGACCGTGTCCAACATTGGCATTGTCCGTCGTATTTTGACTGCAGCAGTGCCGGGAGCCCCGTGCAGGGAGCAGGGCCACCTGGTGCTGTCCAAACATACGACAAAGCCATGGGCTCTGCTGCAAGGAGCTTTAAGCACACAGAATCAGGCTGTTGTAAGCCCGCTCCCTAGCCTCTTCCACGAGCGCAGCAGGAGCAGGCCGGCAGCACAGCGTGCAGGCTGCCCCCGGCACGTGCCTGCACTTTGGCCTGACAAGGGGATTCGTTCAAACGAGCGCATCCCTGGCTCTGCGCGACGACAGAGCCTCGTCCCAGGGCCTGTCCCTTCCCTCAGCAAGCCCTGTTGTACCAGTAGCGCACCTTTGGCCCCGCCCAACAAGGTAGGGTCAGGTTCTGGGGTGCAGGGTTTGGCTGGGTGCCACCACATTCTGCTCCAGGGCAGGGTAAGGAAGTTGTGCGTCAGTCAGGACAGGCCATTCTTGGGCTTTCAGTTCTTCAGCCTCCGCCCACCTTCAGACTGGCCGAGTTTGACGGCCGGCCCGCCGGCCTTTGGGTTCAGTAATCTCCCACTCCGCCCAGCTACACCTCAGCTCTCTTGTACCCCACACCCCCGCCCGTGGGCGGACGTAACAGCCTCTTTACTCACATATTAGTAAGACTATGAACATCGCCAAAAGTCAAACGAGCACAAGACCCACAATTCTACCCAGGCCTGAATGCGACACAGCTGCACTAAGGCTCCTAATACAGGGAACGATGGGGTTCCTCCTTTGCAGGGGCTGCAGCCTGTCCCCCCCAGATTCCAAGGCCAGAAGAGACCAATATGATCACATAGCCTGATGCCTGTCGGAGAACTGCTCCACAGCAGCACGCTGGGTGTGTTCTGACATCTTAAATTTACAAGCTGTCACTGGTGGAGAACCCGCCACGGCCATGGTAAATGTCCCAACGGTTAACTCCCCTCACTGTTGAAGTGTGCGCCTCGCTGGCTGCCTGCAACGCATCCGGGTTCAGCTTCACAGCAGGCATGTCCTCCGCTAGACGGAAGAATGCTCACTGGGTGTTCCCCAGGCAGGCATTTTCCATTAAATCGGGTCACCCCCCAACCCTCTCTCTGTTAAGCTGAACAGCAACAGACTCAAGGCGCCCCCTCCATGGGGCAGGTTTTCTAACTCTTCAGTGCTTCTTGCCAGGCTTCACTGGCCCTCCTCAAATTTACCAACACCCTTCTGGTTCCCTGTGCAGGTAGGTGGTTTAAACTGTGGACCCAACACAGCAGGAGGAGAACTTCTCTGCCCTAGTTCAGCTGCACCAGTTCACAGCCCAGGGTCGTCGTCTCCCTTTCAGGCACCGTACCACACTGGAACGATTACCCACCAGCTCCCAAAATCTTGCTCAGAGTCACTGCTTCCGGGAGCAAGAACCCCATTTGTAAATACAGCCTGCATGCTTTGTTCCTAGATATACACAGAGCTTAAATTCAGCCTCAGCACATTCTGGTAAATCTTTTCAAATCTGTGGGGCTGACGCCACGCTGCACCCTCGGGGACTGACGTATTCTCCTTGCGCAGGTAGAAGCTAAGACACACACAGACTCCGTCACTTGGCCAAGGCTATGCAGGAAGCCCAGAGTAGAGCTGGGAATTACCACACCCCTGAGGCTTCCCAGTCTGGCTCTGAGCAAAGGCCCACATGAGCCAGGAACCAGCAACATGCAAGTGCATCTCCATTACTTTCCAATTCTGCTATCTGGCCAGAAGAGCCAACAGCAGCCACCTCGGGCGCGAGTCAGACAGCTCCATATTGTACACAACGTTTATTTCAGAAAGGCACTCTGTCTCAGTGCGGGGGCGGGGCAGCGCCCACACTGCAGAGGTGCTGGACACCCATGCCAATGGCTGCCAGCCCTGAAGTCAGTGGCATTTGGTCTCTACCCTAGTCCAGTGGGATAAGCCCATACACCAGTGCTGGACGCATCTGGCCAGCCCTCTAAAGAGTTGTGCTCACTGGTCAGTTCATTACAAGCAGCACCACTGAAAGAGGTTCCATTGCTGTGAGGCAAGATCTGGAACAGAACCACATGAGACAGCTGAGAGGCCAAAGCCAGGCCCAAGCCAGTCAACTGCCAGGAGACTGCTAAGTCAGCTTTGCCCCACCACATTACTACATGCCTAGGGGTCAGGCCAGGCCAGGCCAAGGCAAGTCAACCCCGGCAGAGTTGAGCCACCCCTTTGCGTCCCATCACAATTCCTCCCCAGGAGTCCTCAGCTCTTGAGCACCAACCAGTGAGCTTGCAGGTTAGGCTGCTCTGTGCTGGGAGCCCCTTCTACCAAGAGGGCAGGCAGCCTGGGGCACATCCTGCCTTGCCACATTCACGGCGCAGTCAGCAAGCAAACAAGGGCAGTGCGACTCCGTGGGAGAGCCCTGGCACTGGTGTCAGTCCCAAAGCCTTGGTTCTGCAGACAAGCCTCAAGGCTGTGCCCATGTGTGCCCAAGTGACCAGGAACACCCTCGGGGTTACTGCAGGAAGCTGTCCAGTTTTGCCTGGCTGGGGCCAGAGAAGGAAGCTGATGCAGTTGCAGATGCTGGCCGGGAGACATTCCTCTTCCTGCTCTTTACCGCCAGTGGCCGGATCTCCAAAGGGTTTGTCTGATGGAAAACCACTCAGGGAAAACAAGCCTGAAAATGGGGAGCAGCGGCCCCTTGTACCAGCTCTGGGCTACGGTAACTTTTAAATCCAGGCAGGGTGGAAGGCTCAGGCCTGCTCAGAGAACGCGGCCACACAAGTGACAGTCCAAGATCTACCAGCCATTATGTAGCGCCCAAATGACTGCGAACCCCCTTCCACGAGAACAACGTGAGTCACACACAGGTGACCTGTGCCCAAGACTCAGAGCAGGGCGGCATTTGAGCCATACATTTACAGACTCATCAGCATCCGTCAGCCAACCCGCCTTTCTTCCTCTCTCTCCAGTGCCTGAAGGACAGAGCTGTGCAGGGGCTGTGACTTTAAGCAGACAGGTGGTCAGATGTCCTGCTCTCCCCTGGCCAGGCTGGGTGTGCAGTTTAACTTGGTGCACAGATCACAGAGTCATTAATAAACAGGCTGTTCTGTGGGCATACTGTTCATTTCAGCAAGTTCCTCCATGATCCTGCCTCAGAGTCCCAGCCCAGCCCCAAGAGCAGCCCCTGTGTTATTTCCGCTAGCTACAACTCACCCCAAATGAGAGGGAAGCAAAGCTGAGCACCCCTGCCCCCACCTCCACAGCGCAGATGGTAAGGAAGGATACAGGCTGTATGAACTTTGTTCGGCCTCCCAGGCCGTCATAGCCCATTCTCACCTGGAACAGAAGACAGGAGATCAAACACCCAGCAGGGTCTGCCTCTTCTCCGGCATGACACTGGGCACTTCACTCACGCTGGTCTCTCTCAGCGCAGGGGGGAAAAGGGGAAGTTCTGGGCCCCTAACAATGTAAACAAGGCTCTGGCCAAAGCAGACCAAAAAGAGCCAGAGTTCCAGGAAATGCTGAGCAACCAGCCTCTCAAAATCAGGGCCCTGAAGGTCTCCAAAAAGGGCCCCCAGTGTCACCTTTGAAGCACCTGGCCAGAGTCTGAGGGAAGCTCACAAAACAGACAGCACCGCCCTTAAAGAAAACAGGCCCCGGGACTCTGCGTGTGGACCTGGGAAACAAGGGGGAAAACACACAAGCCTCTGAGAGCTGGAGCCATGGGCTGGATGGGACCTCAGCAGAGGGCCATTCACATCACAGCATGTGGCTGGAGCTCAGGGGAAGAGAGGGGGCTCTAAAGGGAAGTCTCTCACTCACACAGGGAAAGACGCAGTCTGGTTTTCATTCACTCCCATTTGGAAGCTCCAGGGGACACAATGCTGGGGGCTGACCCCGACAAGCATCCACCTGCAGGAGCAGGGAGCAGTGGGCTGGCTCTCATCAGCTAGGGCTCATACTCACAGTTCCTGTGTTCTTGGGGGGCGCCATCAGGCTGCCTATGGGCGGCTTCCTGGAAAGAACCGAGTTCTTGAGGAACGCAGGGAACAGTTCTTCTAGAGGGTCATCCTCCAGCTCACCCGCCCAGTTCTGTGCCATGGAGACCAAAGGCAGCGCGTGAGTGGCTCTGCTCCCCGAATGTCCACTACAGAAACAGGCGGCTTAGGAACAACGACTCCAGCAGCCCACGATTTACCCTTTAAAGGGGGCCCACGAAACTGCAGCTAGTCCGCATCAGTGCATGTGGATTCTTGCTTTTAAGCCCAAAGCTTGGGAGCACGTGTTTGTTTCGTGCAGCAAGGAAGACCACCTCTCTGCAGAGGGATTGCCCCGGGACCTTGGGAGTTTCAGGCCATAGCCAGAGCACATGCACTGTAGAAATGCCCACCGACAGCCTGCAAGCAGCTGTGGTTAGAGCATGCCTAAGAGCCCTGTCTGCAGGCAAAGCACCCTGGAGCACAGCCTGCAGCGCAAAGGTCAGAGGGGAAGGTTGGGCAGCCACCCTGCAGGGACACGCCCCAGATCAAGAGAAGCAGGGAAGGCAATAGAGCAGAGCCCAGAACTGGTTGTGTTACCTCCACAGTCTCCTTCAGCACTTTTCTTGCTAGGTTGGTGACAGGAGGCCTGTAAGAGACCAGATAAGTGAGTCAGACACCTCGGAGCTGCGGGGGCATTGCACCAGAGGCTTGCAGCCACTAGCAGAAGGTCTGTAGGGCAGAGGAGCAGCTAGTGGGAAGGCCAGAAAAAGAGCCGTGTCCCACAGGGCAATGAATCAGATGGGAAGAGCTCCTGGTACTCAGCAGGACTGTGAGCATCAGAGGGGCTCATGCCCGGTCCCGCTCGGGCTGACAAAGGAGAACTCACGGCTTTTTGTCCAGCTTGGCTTTTTTTGCAGGAGTTGTGACCCATCTGTGAGGTTGATGCTCAGGGGTCTCAACGTCAAAGGTGGCATCCAGGTCGACCTTGTCACCATCAGCCGGGCGGCGGAGCTTTGGGCTCAGCAGCTCCACAGGAGCAGGGCTGCAAGACCATTTCAGGCAGGTCAGTCATCACCATCAAGCTATTCACAGTCTGCCCAACAGACACGAGGGGCTGTGGGGCTCCAAGCCAGGCTGTCTAGCGGGAGCAGGGGTTGTACACATAAACAACTTGCCAATGGTGCCGAAGGCTCTTGCTCAGCCTGGGGACCCCAGTGCACAAACACAGCAATGGAAGTCCTGGCTGACATGGCATTTACTGGGCCATGGCACTGCACACACTCAGGTAAGCGTCTTCCCTCCAGTGCCAGTCGGCTTGGCAGAAAGCCACTGAGTGTTAAAATGGAAGATCTGATGAAAGTCAAAATTATTAAAATTTTTTAGCCACTGAAGTCTTCACTTTTTCAGGAAATTATTGGGGTAGGGTAGATTGAGATAACTTAATGACAACAGATGCAGAGATTCAAGGTGGTGAAGATTCATAACAGTTAATGCACAAAATGCACATCACATCAAAATCTACCTGGTAAACAGCCTTACGTCAAACTCGTTATTCTCCAGCAAGCTTTTTCTTTGCCCAGCTGTAAACTACCCTGTGTGGCAATACCCGGCCCTCGGTTTGTGGGTGTACCACAAAATGGATGTTTGTCGACATTTACCGATGGAAACCAAACCCTTTCAAAGCCTGAACTGGAGGCACTTGGGTCTGAACTGGTATTTACACCAAGGCTCTTTCCACCCAGAAGGTCTGAGCCTCCAAGCTACTCTGGAGCCTTGCTGCTCAATCTAGATCCCCCACCCCAGCCACCCAGACGTACAGTGCACCGAGTCCATGAATGGAGGACGGAAGACACTGTAAGCACAAAGGAGTTTAGCAACATCACATCACGTGTGAACCTAATACACAAGCTAGACAGCTGGGAACTCCTGTCCACCACAGCCTTGCAGTTCGGCCTTCTTAACCAGAGCCCCACACTGGCAATTCTAACAAATCCAGAGTAAATAAAACAAGCAATCCTGTGGCACTTTAAAGATTAACAAAATAATTTATTAGATGATGAGATCCACTTCTTCAAATCTGGAATAAGTGCTGAAAATGACCTGGCATGACAAATTGCTCACAGACAGGTTTGTGTGTCCGCGAGTCAGTGAGCATTTCAATGGAGTAGGCCATAGCATTAAAGAGCTGAGAATCTGCACCCTACAAAAAAGAAAGACATTTACCCTAGAGGACAAAGAGAAACATCTGAACTGGAAATTATTCTCAAATTCGACACTTTACGCCTTGGCCTTAACAGAGACAGCAACTACCTTACACCCTACAAACACAGCTTCCCCACCTTTGATGTTTGTAGTGCTCTCAGGCAAGGCACGTAACAAACACGTGCAGTAAGTAATCACCTTCCTATTCTTCATCCCCTGCTCCTAGCAGACGTCAGTTTTTGTTTAATTTTTTTTTTTTGTTTTGTTTTCTGTCTCTCCATTATATATTCATCACGCCAGTTCATTTCCAGCACTAACTCCAGATCTGAAGTGGGTCTCCCCCACGAAAGCTCATCACCTAATACATTATTTTGTTAGTCCTTAAAGGGCTACAGGACGGCTTTTCTGTTTTGTGAAGACACAGACTAACACGGGTATGGCTCTGTGACTAAATCCAGAGTAGTTATGACACTTCTCTGCCATTGGGTTACAGTACAGCCCAGGCCGGGAGCAAACCTGGAGCTTTACTCACTAACTACCCCTTCTGTTGGTTCCCTCAGAGCTTTCCAAATCACACCAAGCCCCAGAGAACACCTGCCTCCGGATACCGACAAGCCCTGTTCTCCCACCAAAGCAGCACAAGAGCAAGGGGAAGAAAAAGATGCAAAAATAAAAATCAAAACCAAGTTCTTTGAGCCGGTTCTGCATATTTGCACTCACGGGGACTGCACTGCCTCCAAGCAGTGTCAACAACAGTTCTCACACACCACCCAACACACTAAAGGTAAGGTGGTAAGAGGGGCAGAGTCCTCAGGACCTCCGTCCCTTCCACTGCAAAGCCAGAGACAGAGCGCGCAGGGGCTCGGACAAAGAGGGGAAGGTGAGCACCCAGAGCCATCTCCAGGGATGCCGGTTACCAGTAATGAAAGTCCATTTCTTCAGGGGGGCTCAGCATAGTCCCACCAATGGGACAGACTCAGGAGCAGTGTTCAAACTCACCGGGAGGCAGGAGCAGAGCCCTGCCTGCCCAGAGACTGAAGCACTGCTCTATCAATCCAGCACCTGCTCTCCAGACCACGTCCCTCCCCTGTGCCTGCAGACAGTGTGCGCTGAAGCCCAGCATAGAGCACTGCAGGTTGCAATGACTGGCACCTGCCTGTGGCCAGTGAAGGGAGAACCCACCGCTCTTGGGGAACCTGATCACACTGAAGGGGGTACGGGAACTGTGGCTAGGGTGTTGGTTTTTGCAGATACAAACGAACACAGCTACTCCTCTCATACTTGTTGCTAGGCTGTAGCAGTCAGCAACGCACTGTCTAACCCAAGTTTTCCAAACCTGGGGTGCACGCACCTCTGGGGGGTCAGGAAGAAATGCCAGGGTGGGGGGGAGGGGACTGTGTTGCCTTGTTGTGTCCCCTCCCCACCCCCACATCATTCTCACCCACCCCAAGAAAGAGCTGGCCTTTCCTTCCAGCTCTCATTCCCTGCCATTTTAAGTGGACGACCCAGCACAGCCGCTATAAAAAGCGGGCAGCTGGTGAAGACCCACATGGAGCTAGCTGCCTCCTGCAAAGGTGAGTGAGTGTGGGTTATGGGGGAGGGGAAGGAGAAGGATGGGGTTAGATGGGGGCTGGGGGAGGGGAAGGGCTCAGGCAGGCAGTTCGCGGGGCTCTGGTGGCGTGGGGCTTGGGCCGGTGGCTGGCTGGCCGGCCCTGGCAGCATGGGGCTCATGCACACAGCTTGGATGGGCAGCTGGGCAACTAGCCCCAGCAGCATGGGGCTTGTGAGGCTGGCCCCAGCAGCACAGGTCTCATGCAGCTAGTGGGTGGGCGGGCAGGCAGGCGGCTGGCCCGCTCAGTTGGTTCGGGCAACACAGGGCTTGGGCGAGTGGGCAGGTGGCTGGAGTGAAGCTCAGGTGGCCAGCCAGCTGGGGCTGCACCAGGCTCCTGCAAGGGGCCAAGAAAAGCTATTTGTGCTTATTTTTAACAACATTTTAATATCGAGTTTGTGTGTTTATTTTAAAATTACGAATTGAATTTTTTGTTAAAAGGATGATAGTAAGGAAGAGGTGGGGGGTGAGGGTTTCTCAAAAACTAAAGGGGGGCACGATGCCAAAAAGTTTGGGAACCACCAATGTAATCAGTGTGAAGAATGGGGGGCGGGGGGGCGGGAGAACCACATAGCCCAGGGGTTGTTTAGCATATGCCACAAACAAATCTAGGCGAGTTAGGACAATTTTTAGTTCTAGGCAGTAGGCGAGAGCCTGTCTGGCACGCAACGCGTGTAGGATGATTCCCCCTCATTAGAGCACAGTTTGCTGGGGGAGGGGGGGCAAATTACTTGTCTGGCTGACATGAAAATCAGCAAGAGAACATCGGTGAGGTAACAGCCCCTCTTGGACGAACTTCTCTTCGCAAGCTCGTCTGACCTGAAGAAAGCTCATCTCTCCCGCCAATCACATAGGTCTACAGACCATATTACCTCACCTGACTTGTCTCCCTAATAGCCTGATGCCAACCCCACTACAACACTGGAAACGAGATGCCTCTTTCGGGAAGGGCCTGCAATCAAGTCAGAGACTAACCTTCGTCCCTCTGACGAAGTGAAAGGATTCACTCTCTCCCCGCTAGCTGAAGCGAGATCAGTAACAAAAGCCATTTTGATAGATAAAATGCAAGAAACAGCACTCAGCCGAGGGCCAACATCCTAAGAATGAACAGGCTACACCGAGCCACAGGTCTCCGCATTCTTCCTCTGGGAGCCCTCAAAGCCGAGCACGTGGCCATCTGACACATGTGCCCCCAGAGCCTTGACTGAGGAAGCTGCAGGAACCCAATCTCACCCCCAACGGTCTGCCTCAGTCACCGGAAGCCAGAGGCACCAAAGCCAGCTTTTTAGACCCCGGATCTGAGGAGTGAGGGGACCCAGAGGGCCAAGCACCAAGAGCTGCCTTGTCCAGGAGGCACTACAAACAAATCTTCCTGTCCTTGAGAGCTCTGGGAGTGAAGGCCTCTCAAATCAATCATCCAGAAGGCAGGCACCCTTCTCCCAGGCATCGCACATGCTCGTTAGGGACCAGGGAGCTACCTGGATGGAACTGCACCTCCTAAACCGGGTTTGGCAACCCGTGGCTCTCTCAGGAGTTATTTGCGGCTCCCTGCTCCGACGCCACTGACTAGTACCACTGAACTGAATTGGTTTAACGGCCAGCAGGATGGTGGGAGGAATCCAGACATTAAACCAATTCAATTTAGTTCCATTATTTCTGCGGTGGCAGGGCAGGGAGGTGCCTGCGCTGCAGGGGTGGGGGAGCTAAGCCAAGCCCCCAGGAGAGCTGGGGGAGGGGCAGCTGACCCTGCCCTGGCTGGAGCCACGCTTCCCCACTGAGAAGGAAGAGGTGGCAGCAGCGGCTGTGGAGGAGCAGGGGAAGTGCATGGAGCTGACCGAGTGGTACCACCGGCCACTGGACAAGCCCATGTGCCAGTGCAATGGGCACCTGCTGTTTGACTGTACGAGACTTTCATGGCAAGGAGCCGCCCCGCGGACAGCTGGAGGAGCTCGCTGGCTGAGGCGGGTGGGTTTGCAGGATGGAGGATAAAGCTTAGGGACGGGGGAGGATTTGAGGGCACAGATGGGTAAAGCCTGGAGATGGGGTGTGGGTCTGTGGCCCAAGGAGGGGGCGGGGTAAAGCCTGGTAAGGGCAATGGGCGGCCTGGAGGGTTGATGAGAACATTGCTCCTTCCTGCTTAAGAAGCAAAATCTCCAGGCACAGCCTTTTCCTTGTCCTCATTTGCTCTCCCATCCAGGGGTGAACGTAACCAAGTTTCTAACTGGTACAAATCGCTGTGTGCGCGCTGTCCTTAGAACAGGGGTTACAAAAAGCACAGCTGGATGTTATTTATTAAGGACTGTCTCATATTCCCATGCACTGAGGCTCCTGAAGTATTGATTTTGTAACTGAATTGGAAAAAAATGTCTCTTCTCGCTATTTTAGTTGCAGACCCATCCTAAACCCCAGCCTGCTCTGCTTCTTCGACTCCAGCAGAACCGTGACACACGGACTACAGTGCAGACCTAGCACTGGCCCCCAGAAAGCAAACCACTCGGACTCCAAAGAGCCCAGCCAGATTCCCATCCATCCAGGCCAAACTGGAAGGTAGTGAGGGGACAAGGCTGTGCCCCCTGTGCAGCCTCGCCATGGGGTGTCAGTGCCACTAAGGGGTTGGGCAGGATGTGGGAGTGCCCTCGCTGGCGCTGCTGGGAGGAGGTGCCAATGCCAGGCACCACAGCGAGCACACTGACCGTAAATGTGCGTGTGCACGGCAACCGGTAGGGAGCAGAGACTGAAGTTCCCCACTGCCTGCCCCACTGTTCCGCTGCTTCCCACACCCCAGCTTTTTGTTCCTAGGCAGGCTCTCTGCAGACAAGATCCCTTCCCCACCCTAGCCTGCAGAGCACCTAGCGCGCCTCCCCCTGCGTTTTCCTCCAACCTTTCAAAGACCAGCCGGCTGAGCGTCTCGCTGGTTACAGACGGCACCTTTAGGGTCTCCTGCAGGATTCCAATCTTCTTCTTCAAACTCTGAAAACACAGCACAGGAGGAAATGGGAACCCTGTGCAAGAGAAGGTTGGGATGGGGTTCAGGGGTCCCCCTGCACTGCACCCCGTCCGCTGGCAGGAGAGACTCTCACTCAGCAGGTACAACAGCAGGTTTATTAGGCAACAGATGCCCAGTTTCTCACAGAAGCGACAGCATAGCAGCCAGAGACAGTCCTTCCAACCCGTCCTGGGGAGAAGACCCCGAGGGGTGCCCCTCTGGGGTGTAGCTTCCCCCCTCCTCCGGCTGGCTGCCTTTTAGCTTTCCCTTTTCCTAGCCTCTAACTGCCGCCCCCGATTCAAAACCCAGCTCGGCTCCTCCCTGCTCTTTGTTCAGGCAGAGGTGTTACCTGCCAGTTGTAGCCCCAGGGTCATCCTTAGCCACTGGGAGCTGCTGCTTGCCTCAGACATCCAGCCTGACTCACACACGCACTCCCCCCACTCCATTACAAAGGTGTGCGCTCGGGTCCGTCACGCTCAGGAAACCACAGACTGCACACAGGGAAGAGATGGGGTCCCAAAGGGGATCAGGAGAGAGGCAACCGAACAGGGATGGATGGTGAGCTACGGGCCCAGCTGGAGCAAGCTCGAGTCCTGGCATGGCTGCTGCCGGCTGCAGGAAGGGGGAGCTCACCAGGATCTCCTTGTCTGCACTACTCAGGTCATTCCGAGTGCTTTTTAACTCCTCCGCCGTCTTCTCCAGCTCCAGGGACGTTTTCTGCAGCTGTGGGGGGAGAAGAGCTCAGCTGAGCTACGCTGTTCACGCCACACAGCACAACAGGCAGAGACCCCCTTCATGCAGCAGGGACACCGACAGCCCGAGCCATCTTTCCCAGGCAGCTTGCAGGCCCTTCTGTTAGAGAACTGAGCTCCTGGTAGTGGAGACGCAGGACAGCCACCTAGATCACGGCTGTGCTCCCAAGTGAGCAACCCACCCCCGCCCACCCCCTCAAGAGAGTCCCATGGTGGAGTCCCCTGGAAGAGAAGAGAAGAGAAGAAAGTTCCCCAGGCCCAGTGGTGACAGCTTTCCCACGGTTTAACACAAGGTGGCACTGGCAGCAGCAGCAGCTGCACTTTGGCCCAACTTTTTGGATGTGAGGAACCTCTTCTGGTTCAGGGGCCACTGACCCAGGGGGAAGGAAGTCAGTCAGGGAGCACACACAAGTGAGTGGCAGAAAACCCCAGTGACTTGGCCCCCGCTGAGAAGGGAGCAAAGAGAACAGCTCACAGGGGTGGGCCCCCGGCTGAGAAGGGAGCAAAGAGAACACCTCACAGGGGTGGCCCCCCCAGCTGAGAAGGGAGCAAAGAGAACACCTCACAGGGGTGGCCCCCCCAGCTGAGAAGGAAGGAAAGAGAACAGCTCACAGGCGTGGCCCCCCCAGCTGAGAAGGAAGGAAAGAGAACAGCTCACAGGCATGGCCCCCCAGCTGAGATGCAGGAAAAAAAACAAGCCACCCCAAGAGACAGAGACTCTCTTCACTCCCTTTGCACTCCAGCCCCAACGGGGGGGACGGGAGGGTGACATGAAGCTCAGGTCTTACCCTTAGGCAGGGTTAATTCTTCTGGGAGGCAGGGGCTGGTAGGTTTTTGCCCTCCCCCTCCCCAGCTCTGGGGTGGGACCAAAATAGAGGCGTTTGGTGTGAGGAGGGAGCTGCTGAGGAGCAGGGTGAGGGTGGAGGGTCGGGACAGGGGGCTCTGTGCTGCCCCACACTTGCTGGCATATTCAAGGCCAGTAGGAGTGACGGGTAGAGCCTGCAAGCAAGCCTGCAGGGACAGACCTTTGCTGAGCCACTTCCTCCCTCTGCCAGGCAAAGCCCGCAGCCCGGATGCAGCCCCACACCTTGCCTTGATGGGGCCCATGCGGCTCAGGACTCCCTCCAACAGGGAGCCAGTGCTGACGCTCCAGCCAAGGAATCAGAACAATAGAGCTGGAAGAGACCTAAAAAAGCCACTGAGTCCAGCCCCCTGCTCTAAGCAGGGCCAAACCCATCAGATCAGAGGATGCAGAGGCTCAGGCTCCCCGTGTGACTGGAGTGCCGGCTCGCCTTGTTGCAGGGGGGAAGAGAGCGAGGGAGTGAGCCTCGTGGCCTGGAGCCGGGTGATTCGCAGGCTGGCTCTCTCCCACAGACCATCGTTCCCCTTCCCTGCTCTGCAGCATGAGAGACATCGGTCAGAGGGAATCAGGAGTGCTACCCGCAGATGGGTGACGGGCACCACTTCCCTGGGGACAGCAGCCCTGCTGCAGCAGCACAAGTACAGCTCGCTAGACAAGGCAGCCTCACTCATTCCACTAGCAGCAGGGCTCCCCTGGTGCTCCCCAGCTAGCACAGGAAAGCAGCTCTGAGCTAGGGCCTTGGACTATGACACTGTGGGACTTCCTTGGCTCTGTTACTATAGGGCTTGGACACTCCCATGAAAGGGCAGCCCGTATTCCACTCCTGCCACTGAAGACCCCAACACAGCCGCTACTGTGCTGACACTGGAGGGACCAGGGACTTCTGTTTGGCAGCTAACCCCTTGCACCTCTTCATCGGTGGGGTACAAGTCGACGCTCAATCCCACATCCAGCCAGGGTCAGCAGCCAGAGACCTCCACCAAACTGTCAGGGGAGGGGGTGGTCACTGGCCCAGACAGGCCCTGCCAGATCACCAGGCCAGGGAGGGGCTCAGCCGCTCGGATACCCAATGAGACATTCACATTGGTCTCACCTGAACCCCCACGCACACCGTGCAACAGGACCTGTTCCAGACCGTGAGCTAGGCCGGTCAGGGCTGGCAGCTGGGCACAGGTGCCCCATTCAGTAGAGGGGAGAACGTTCCTTTGGGGTTAGTTACATCATTTGTTCTGCAACATGGGATGGACTTGGCCAGCACTTGGCTGGGTCTTCAGCAGTGTCAGGTAACAGACTGATCACTCAGTGGGACTCGTCCAACATGTGCACCCAATGCACAGATGCACACATGGAAGTCTTGTCTTTACCAAGCAGTGGCTAGTGACAGAGCTGGCGGGGCAGGAGCCGCACTTACTGTGAGTGCAGGGCGAAGTCAATGGCTAATATACCTTGTTATTGGCAGAAAACAGTTCCTTTTTCAGCTTCTCGGTCATCTCACTGGACGCCTTCCGAGCCTCTTTCAGGTTCTCATATTCCCTGGAAAGAGCCCAAACGATGGTTACTTCCAGGCCTGCGAGACAGAATTCTTAGCTGGAGTCCATGATCACATGCTGTCTGCAGAGATCAGGCTCCCAGCTCCACAACTGCAGAGCCTGAGGTGAAAGAGGGAAGCCGATCCGGGGAGGAAAAAAACACAAAAAACCCAAACACTGAGCTGCCATGCATCAAGGACCAGTGCAGCACTGGGTGGGGAAAGGACAGATTTAGAGGAGACTGGTCTCAAATGGCTGGAAAAGGCAAAAACAAAAGCCCGACTGCGAAATGGAGAGGACGTGCCCACATTTCAAGGGCCCACACAGCACTGGTTGGGAAGTGAACTTCAGAGACACTTGGGGACACTTGCCACATGAGCTCATTACCAATTATACTGCAGGTGCAAGCACGCTGCCTGGCAACACAATATAAAACCACCACCGGCCACTGGGCCTGGCAAAAATATTGTCTAATGTAGCCCAAGCAGAAGGATCTGGGTGTAGGAATTGGAGCCAGCGCAGCTGAGGATGGCAAAAAACTTGAGTGTCACCACGCCAGGAGATAGGCACTGGTTTTGGAAGGATATGCCCTTTTCTTGCAGCCATATTCCAAGGTCTTTGTCTGCAGCCATATTAGGAGAGCAGCAGCCATGAGCTATGAAATGGAGAGTCCCAGCCTCACAGTGCATCTAAATTATATTAAACCAACGGAGTATCAGGGTAGTAAGGAGGAGATCCTGCCCTGACAGCACTCAACATCACCGCACACAGAAACAGATCTTAACATGGGTAAAGAACTCTTAGTCTGACAGCATCCAGGCTGACAAGAAACCACTTATCAATGCCTGTGATTAGAAAATCCTTATTTCTTTCCTGTTCTGTCGTTACGGTCTCTAGCTGCATGGTCTCTACCTGGGCATTTATTTCTGTCTGTCACAGAATTACTTTTTCTAGGAGTAAGTTAATTAAAAGGGTGGGGTTGGACTGGTTAGAGAATTCGGTTACGTTAGGATTGATTTGTAAAACAACAGCTGATTGCATGGGTCGGCAGGGCGCCAAAATCTGACCTCTTTGTATGATCCAAGTGCCGGCAATACTTTTTAAGGTCACTAACAGGCCTATACACCACAGCTTCATTAATATATTAAGATGCAGAGCTTTATCTTTAGGTGGTGGTTGGCAGCATTAGCTGGTCTTTTGTTAATCCACAGGCACGGCTTTGAGCAAGCTCCCGGTGGCATGGGGGAGGAGTGGCGTGGCTGAGTTCCTGCCTCGCATGCTGATGAAAATTGGCTCGAGTGCCACTCTTGGCACCCGTGCCAGGGTTGCTGACCTGACTTAAGTTATAGCTAAGTAGGACTCACATTTCACGACATAAACTGGAGCCCAAAAGGAAGTTCTTTGGGAACCAGCTCCAGGACACAGCTCTGAAGATCACAGCTGCCAGACCTCATCCCTGTGCCAGCGACACTGTGTGGAACCCAGAGTCCTCTAGCGGGACCTGATCCTGACCAGCTCTCAAGACAAGCTCAGCTGTCTCACTGGGAGTGGTGAGCCTCTTACGTGTATTGCGTGCGTTCTGTTTCGGGGATTGTGACTAAGCAGAGGTTAAGTACACAATTACCATGTAAGGCTCTTGCGCGAGTTAAAAGCCTGCGGAGCGTAAGTATACGCTTGCGCCCTAGGACCAGGGTAAGAGTGAGCACCTTGACAGAAGCACAATGGAGAATTTCCTGTGGGTAACCGTTTGTTCCCACAACTGCCATCCAATAATCTCTAAGAGCCCTGACACAGCTCTGAAGGCTGTTGCCATGGCAGTGCATATGTCCACAGCATCTGGGACAGAATTGTCCAGTGCCACCTCCCATCTAGCTCACCTTGATGCTGTCAGTCAAAGCCCAGTGGTAAGCAGGTACTCAGGGCAGCTAAGCGCTGTGCTTCCCTCTAGACCCCGGCAGGGGGAGCTCTACATGTGCAGACGGAGGCGATGGAACAACCAGCCCTGCTGCCACGCTGCCAGCACCTACTTTTTCAGCGAGACGCAGTACACTGCGAGCTGTTCCACGGCCGCCTGCCCGAGCCCCATCTCACGGATCATCTCCTCCACCTCCGGGCGTTGGCTCTGCAGGAGCATCTCCACCCTGAAACAGACGCAGCCTGTCACCGGCCCACGCAGCGGCAGGGAAGCACTTGGAGTTCCCTGGGCCACCAGTGCGCTGATCCCCAGCTGCAGTACACTCTGGGCTGGAACTTACAGGTGCTCCCCACCTTGTCCTCCGGGAGCTGGGCTGGTTGTGAGGCACCACAGGGCAGCAATGCCTAATGAGTGGGGGTGCAGCTGTGCTGTGGCTGATTGGGCACTGGGCTGGGAGCCAGGATTCCTGTGCTCTCTTCAAGGAGTGGGGAAGAGACGACCCCAAGCACTACTGCTCCCTCCCCACAGCTAGGCGAATGGCAGCACGGGGAAGGGCTCATCTGGAGGCTTTTCCTCCTGCCGCTTCCATTGGCCATGATTCAGTGCAACAGGAGCAGGGGGGGACAGTGCCTGGGAGGAGCAAGGAGGAAGGGCACCGAGCCACATGTACTCCCTGGGAGCTACCCAAGTCAACACTCCAACCCTCTCCCAGACCCCAAACCCATCCTGCCTGGACCTCCTGCCCCCCAGACCCCACACCCCCCTGCAGCCCGTTCCTGTATCCTCCCTTCAGCAGAGGCCCAGCACCCTTCCTTGTACACAGACACAGTACCCCCATCCCACAACCTGGTAGCCCCTTTCAGTCCCACCCCAGAGCTTGAGCCCCCCCAGAAAAGTCAGTCTGGCCAGGGAGAGCCCTGAACTTCAGTCCTTCCCAACTCCGGCCTCCTTGGCGCTGGAGCACACGGGAGCGAGGTATCTCAGTTGGGAGCCACAACAGTGAGGGCTGGGCTCCCCCGCAGCTTTCCCTTCTCAGTTTTTGCGGCCGCCTAACTGATTTATTGAGTGTCAGTGGCCGCTAGCCCAGAAAAGGTTCCCCACCCCTGCTCTGTTCCTTGCCACTGAACTCAGGCAATTCACATTCTCTTCTCTGTGCCTGTTATCCCACCTGTGAGGGAGAGACAGGGCTCAGCCAGGCGCCTAGAACTAGGGATGACAAGATCTAAGCAAATGTTTCTATCTAAGGAGCAGTAACTACCCTGGGGATGAATTTGGAAGGCCAGGACAAAGGAGGTCACATGGCATAGACGCTCAACAGTAGTAACATTTCCATCTGCCCCAGAGAACGAGGCTGAACCCACACAGCTCTACGCTTACAGCACTCAGAGCCATGGTACCAGCCCCCTAAGAACGTAGTGATGGGCACAGACCAGCATGCTGGCCCCAGCCCCCACGCACAGACGGCGGAGGCCTTGCCGCTAACCTCTCCATGGTTTTCAGTTTGGTTCTTAGCCTTCGGGCCTCCTCCTTTGCCCCTTTTGCATCTTCCTGCTGCTGCTCCAGGTACTTCATTTGTTTCTGAAACAGAAAAAGGATTAGCCCAGCACCAGGCACCCCTGCGCATACAGAGCTAGCATGTGCGCACTGATCTACCCACCCAACCTGCTCAAAGCTCTCACCTGCTTCAACACCCCAGGGGCAAGGTGCCCACAGGTTCCGGGCAGTTGCGTCACTAAAAGCCCCCAGCACATGACTGGCTGTCAGCTGCTTCAGCTCATGAACTCCCAGTGCCATTGCTCCCACTACCACGCTCTTCTTCTAAGGGTCTCTCTTAGCAGGCGGCCTGAATCCAGATTCAGGCCCAGAACAATCAAAGGGTTTCCCTGGGCGGCCACAATTCTCGGGGCTGTCAAACATCTGGTGTCTTTTAACCACCCCCAGTGGTTACTGATTCATTCGCGTTTCAGTGTAGCACCCATGTCTACTTGGAGTCTTCTCTTCCAGGAAGCCTAAATCCATATCTAGGGCTAAACATACTCAAAGGCTGCTAAAAGGGGCAGGTGGTGGGTCTCCCTGGGCGGTCATGATTTTCAGGGCTGGCGATCGGCTGCTGTCTTTCAGCCGCCCCAAGCCGCTACTGTTTCAATGATTCATTACAGTTTCGGTGCAGCACCCATGTCTACTTAAACGTATTCTTCTTTTAAGGGTCTTCTTTGCCAGGAGGTCTAAATCCAGATGCCAGCCTGCAGATATCCAGTGCTTTTGCATTCTGCTTTCAAAAACCTGTCAGCTGGGCCAGGTTTACTACTCCTCCCCTCCCATCAATTATGAAAAGCACATCTCTTATATAGGCAAGCCAGACCCCCGTCTGGAAAAAGGGGCGTTTGGTTAACACAGCAGGGAAAGAGGAGAATGAAATGTAGGAAGATGTCATCAGATACCCACATCTACTTGCGGGACATTTTTTCCCCCTGCTGCACCGGTGAAGATAGCCAGAATGCTCTGGGGCTCAGGGAACCGTGGGATAAGTTCCCACAATACACTGCTGCAGCACTTGATTTAAGCTACTTGTGTGTGGCAGCACTAAGTCTATTTTGTGGGGAGCTTGTGGGAAGGTGAGGATGTACAAAATCAAGTGGATAAAATCCAGTGTTAAGAAATTTATTTTAGCAGCCTACGAGAGCATTCACACGGATGCGATGGACGACCCACGCTGATGCCACCGGACGCAGCCAACTGCAGGCTGAACACTTCGGACAAGGGGAAAGGGTTGGCCTGAGTGGGAACACAGCCCACTGCTCTCCTTCCCCAAAGGGAAAGTGGAGATACCCAGTAATGTTCAAGAAAGCTGGCGTCAGAGCCAGGAACAGAACATAGATCTCCGTGTGCACAGCCACTCGCCCTCTCTGCTCAGGCACGAGGACTGTGTGGCATGAAGGGGCAGACAGCGTGACAGTAACCCCAGCCATACGGGGCAGATCAGAGGCATGCTGCCCACGGAGGAAGGTACCTTGAGAGTGGAACACAGCATCTCTGTCTCACAAAGGGCTTTCTGGAGCGACTCGATGGTGGCGTTGCGGACATCCACAGTCTCCCTCAGTGTGTCTATAATAGCCTGGAAGTCTCGCTTCTCCTTGTCTGAAAGGAAACGCTCACACAGCAGTTGGAACGCCCTGCCCTAGGTAGCCCTGAGCCTCAGGGCTCTGAGGGCACGTACATCGCCAGAGCAGCAGACAGGATATGTAAGTTCAGTCTGAGAAACTCCGAGATGTAGCTATTCCCCATCAGATGCCCTTATGCTCCCAATGCAGTGTGTCAGACTGGACTTGTGCTAAGCAATGCCTGTGCCTAGCACCAGGGACAGCAAAATTTTCTTTGCGGGGCAAGGCAAGTGCTTGTCGATGGCCTGTCAGCACTGCCTTGCACACCTAGCTGACGTGGGCCAAGCGACCTGTCCTGCGCTCTCCCATGGCTGCTCTCAAAGGTAAGCTTGGGCAGAAGGTGCCAGCATCCTTATAGGCTGAACTGAGTACTTCTAGAAACACAAGCTCTGGTGAGCTGCCTCCAAACTGCTCTCCCAGCGAGAGTACGTGAGTGTGGGGTGTGTGCTCAGATGGGCCTGACAGGCGCTGCTGTGCACAGAGCACCATGCCTACATGCAGAGCAATTATGGGCTGTCACTCACCCTCGCCACAGCCTGAGCGCCTTGGAGTGCGAGAGCACAGACACAAGGCACAGCATTAGAGCACAGCTCCACAGACCGCGTGGAGGCTCTGCAAGGCCACCTGGTGCCTAATTAAGGCAGATTTACCACCATGGAATGTTTCCAGACCTCGTATGTCACAAGGCCACAAAACCCTGTTGTTCCATGTACCCCTCCTCCACCCTAAACATCTCCAGTTCTGCCGGCTTGGCAGCAAGCAGTAAAGCCTTTGGGTCTGGAAGCTGTGCTTGTGCCAGCCTTCAGCCAGGTGAGACACAGTGTGCCTAGACCCTGCTCTGCAGGGGGGGCTGGAAATATAGCTGTGGTCAGACTGACCAGCATCATGAGCTGATTGACAGGGCCAGCAGACCTTTTACATTGCTGGAAACCTGCTGCTTCGCAGAAGCCTCAGGCAGTGGCCCCTCTTCTCGCAGTGCCACTACCCAAGTGAGGGACAGGAGAGCAATGCTGTGTAAGTCCATACATCCACCCAGTTCCCATCAGCTCCCTGGTAGCAGTTGAGTGTTACTGGAGAGGAATTTCAGGGGCTCAATCACCACTGCAGCCCGGGGTGTTGCGGACTTTGTGACACCGCCCCCGCCCCGAGAGAGTTGGCAAATACAGGGTTTGAGGAAAGGAGGCAGAAGATGCCCAGCTAGGGCCAGGGAAAGAGAGGAAGACACTGGGGAAACCTCAGAGAAACCAGTCGCAGCCACACGATGGCCAGCAGAAGCAGATGGGCAAGCAGGGTGCTTTGTGAGGAAAGGGTTTTCCCACACTTGGCTGGGTGAGGTCACCACACCCACCCACCCACCCACACCCCTTCCCCTGGTCAGCAGGCTAGCTCTACAGAACTGAGGCCCCCAGGGTCACTGAACACTGGGATCTGTGACTGAGGAAAACCTTCCCATGCGCCCAGAGTGCAGCGCTACAAACCCCAGGGAGGCAGACAGCTCCAGCCGCTGTGCTGCTGGTCTTGGGTCTACATGAGACTTAGTTACACATCTGCTCACCAGGACCCCATGTGGGAGCTGTGACACTGACCAGGCTACTTTATTTCCGCTGCCAGGAAGAACTACAAGCAGAGGCGGATTCTTGAAAAAGGAGGAACTGAAGATGAAGCCAGCAGGGACAGAATTCCTGAGGCTAACAGGACAGGAGTAAGACTGCACACAGGCAGGAGAGGGAACAGAAGAAAGCTCCTCCTTCCCAGCAGGGGTTCCCTCAAAGCCCAGTACCTCTTAGCTGGCATAAAAAAAAAAAAGCAGACCTGCAGCGCAATCCCTTTGAGGCACTTCCTGATAGCAGTCCCAGCTCCCGTCCCCAGAAAGCAGGGCTCAGCTACTCACAAGGTCACTGCCACAGATGGTGTGCAAGGAAGGGCCTCGGTACAGGCATCAGACAGGCTCTCTTATCAGGCAAGTAACTAGAGATAGCCAATTATTTCTGTCTGCCTTGCACATGGGAGAGGGCAGAAGACCCACTGGGGAAGCAGGCTCTTTGGAACTGGCCAGACCCCTCCCCACGCCAAGCTCCATTTAAAGGTGTTTCTGCTTACTGCAAACTCCTGTCTCCAGCTTCCTGCCACTCTGCCTGACTGACATTTTCCTTTGGCTGCTCATGACTCACGTTCAGATGACAGGCTGCCTACAGACAATGCTTAAAACCCATTGACACCATCCCTAGGGTTTTTGCTTTCCTGCCTCCATCAGACTGGCTCTAGAATTAAAGCCCAAGCTCTGCACAGCAACCAGGAAATGGAAGCACAAACACCAAAGTGTGCCTGTTGTTTCGAGGCTGCAGCAGCTCAGCAACTCCCAGCATTCTCCTGTTTCAGTTTGGGTCCCAATTACAGGCCCTCTGCTGACATTTTACACCTGAAGAAATGAGCTCTTGACATCTGGCAGCTGTGGCTCTCCTGATGAGTAGGCTCAACTCAATGGAAGGATCTTTGCTTACTGCTGATTCCCACCTGACGGGAGCGCAACACAGAGCTGTCACTGGCCTGTCAGGTAGGACAACCTTGCAAGGAATATAATTACAGCACACCTGGTTCAGCTAGTGCTCCTGTGAGAGCCAAGTCTATGGGTCCCTCCCTCCGCTAGTCCGTCCTGGCCCAGCAAGCTTAAGACTCATGATCCCGGGTAGCTCTGTGCAATCTGCTTCACAGCTGCAGACTCCTTTGTGCCATAGGCTCCGAGAACACCCTCACAGACAAATGTTGCAATGTTTCTGTCCCAAACAGACCTAAAAGCCTCAGCACAAAACAAATCAGTGGCCGAGAAAGCCAGAGCCTGCCAATCTCATGTTCCTTTGTGTCTGCGCCCTTCCTGCTGGGCGGAGGGCTCTTCTGGGTCCTTTCTGAACTCACCTTTCATGAAGAGCTGTGCTTTCACCTTGTCCAGTTCATTCTGAAACACAACACAAAAAGAACAACAACAGCACACATGAGGAGCAGCACCACCCCATAACCTTCACCTCGTCTGAGGAGAGGAATCCTAGAACCTCTGGTGCTAACTGCTTTGTCCTGACAAGTTACAGACTCATGTGCTGAGCAGAACAGAAGAATGAAGAATGCTTTTGTTACCCACAATATTGCCAAGGACTACTGCAAGGCAGGTGGGGAGCATTACAGACTGGCAATGCTTTGAGGGAAGAGCAGGACTGCCACGGAGAACATCCCAGTTTGTCTTAGCCTTGTCACTCTCTCGTTTCTCACAGTGTCAGTCATTCTGACTGAGTTGAACAACTCTGGAAGGCTCTTGGGGAAAACACTACATCAGAGGAAGTATTTTCATTGCATCTTAACTAAACAAGGCAATAAGGCAAGATCTTGCCAGACAGAACTAGATTGCTGATTATTTTTAACTAGCATTAGAGTACAGTGGTTGAAAGGAATGCAGCAGATGTTATGAAACTGGGCTATAGACACAGAACAATGGGTGGATTTGAAACCGCCCCGCTAAAGAGACAATGGAGCGGCAGAGCAAGTGTACAGCAAAACCATATTTCACTGTTCATTCAGACCAGCTTAGATACGGGGTATATGTCAACTGACAGTGGGTTTGCAGCACCCAAAACAAAGGGCAACCAAAAACAGATCAGTATCAAGTCGGGGAAGGATGTCCGGTGAGTGACACAGGAATCAGATGGGTGGGGGGCGGAAGATCCCATCTAATTAAATACCTTCAACAGCAGTCTGGAAAAGGGAGACAATAGCTCGTTAATTTAACATACACATAACTGAACAGGTAGTGCTGTAAACACAAAGAAGGTATACAGGGGACCAACAAGGGGTTAGAAAGGTGGGCAGAGAATAATGAAGTGAAGTCAATACACCTGAGGGGGAAAAAAACCCTGAAATGCGCCCAATGGAGGCGAAAAGCATAAAAATCAGTAACATGGAGAGACCTGCCAAGGACAGTAGACAACAAGGTGGACAGGAGTCTCAATGTAACTAGACAACACAAGGCAGAAGCTGCATATGCAGCGGCATCCTGTCAGAGGTAACAGCCTCTCTCTACATGGAACCTGGGATAGCGTGTTCAATTCTGGCACCTCGTTGGCAGCAAGAAAACTGACAAACCGAGGAATTCAGAGTACAGCCACAAAAATGATCAAGGAGCTGGAGAGATGAGAGTGACACTTGAGTAAGTGACAGCTGAGGGGCAAGGGAGAAGAAGCCATAGGATTTACAGTTTATACCGACATGAAAGTTTTAAGCCTCCTGGATGGAAAGAGGCTAACTAGTGTGAGGCACCTGTACAGAATTAAGAGCTTAGAAACTAACCAGAATTAACTATTGTAGCAAAGCGTCCCATGCGTACCCTATTTTAGGATTAATGTGCTTCTATAGTGCCCCAATTATTCCAGAATACAGATATTTATTCTAAAACAGAACATCCACATGGGGCTCCATTCTGGTCAGTTTCCCCATGGAGACAAGACCTAAGAACAATGGGATAAGACTAGGACGATTTAGGCTAAACAGGAAAGTGAGGTAAGTTGGGCTTTTCCACTGGATAAAAAAAACCCTGCCATTGTGGCTGCTCCTGCCATTGAAACCAAGAAGGCTCTTCCATCACCAACAGTGACAGTTTACAAGTCTGTATGTAGACCAATTAGTTACACACAGAAGATTCCTCCAAAAGATCAATCTTTTGCACTTAAGCATTCAGTGGGATGGTATTGCTCCCAAGGCCTGTGCCCTGTTGACAGAAACGGCAAACAATTTAAGCATTACATGACAAATTAACGATTTGCATACAAAGACCTGGGGTTCTCTCCAGCTACTAAGAGGCTTTGCATTTGCTAATTAACGAAGATTCATGCTGGGAAGATAACAGCTTGCTCTTTCGGTTGCAATTCTTGTTCTGTATACGGCTAGAGCCCTATGAAATTCACAGCCCATTTTGGTCAGTTTCATGGTCATAGGATTTTAAAAGCTATAAATTTCATTATTTCAATCTAAACTTTCAGTGTTTTTAAAGTAGAGGTCTTGAACCAACAAGGAGGGAGAGGGCTCCAAAAATTATCATAGAGCATGTTCCAGCACTGCTGCCTTCAGACCTGGGCTGCTAACGAGGATCCCAGCTCTGAAGGTAGAGCCACCATCAACAGCAGTGCACACGTAAGGGTGGCACAGTGCAACATTGCCACCTTACTTCTGCACAGCTGCTAGTGGGACATGACCTTCAGAGCTGGGCACCCAGCCAGTGGCCACTGCTCTGCAGATGCCCAGCCCTGAAGGCACTGCAGAAGTAAGAGTGGCAACACTGCGACCACCCCACTCTCTAAAATAACTGCTGAACTCCCTTGGAATTCCCTTTGGGGTCAGGACTCCCAGTCTGAGAAAGGCTGTCTCCCCCGGAAATCTGTACTGTATGATTTTACTCTATACGGAAGACCAGATTTCATGGGAGGAGACCACATTTCATAGTCTGGGACGCATCTTTCATGGCTTTGAATTGAGTAGGGCCCAAGGCATGGCAAGTTAACCTCGAACACCAGTGTCCAGGGCAGAAGGAGTGCCCCCACAGCCACACCTAGGAGCACAAATATACAAACCTTCCCCTATACAAACCAAGCAGTAAGAGAGAGCTAGGTGGAAAGAGAACGAGACCCCAAAAGGGCTGCAGAAGTGTTAAAGAAACATGAAGGAGAGGGAAGAAAAATAGCCTTCTAGAGAGCCTTTTCCCAGCCAGCCCATAAAGAGAGCAGCCCTCGTCTACTTGGCATGCACTCAAACTAGCCCTTGCAAGCGTACAGGCAGAGTTGAGCTGCCCCAAGCTATAGTTTTATGTATTGGGCACTCATAAGTAAACAGATTGGCTTATAGGATGTCTTCATCTCTTCTGCACATGCTTTACAGCCCTCAGTCTCCGCTAGCTGGATCTGAAGACGACACTGGAACCTCTGCTAGCGAGCCTTGCAGTTTTTTCCAATACGCACATATGAAATACACAGCAGTTGCCATGACGATGCTAATTATAGTAATCGCTGCACATGCTGGTTTTAAACACAAGAGGGTATACGAATCCCATTATACCAAGGTCAAGGCGATATTATTCTTTTTAAACAGTTGACTCAGATATGCTGAACTACTGGCTGGAATACAAACCACTGTAATATTCTGCTTTAACTCTTTGCAGGCAGAGTTTTCCCAAAGCTAAACACCACTCCCGTGCCACTTATCAAGAGATTTGTTCTATACATCCCTAATCAAAGCAGTTTCCCCAGCATGTGAATTTTACTCCGATGCTTGTTTTATTAAGGGAGAAAGCATAAACATGCAGATTTCCCACACTGCTTTGTAGGGATTTTTGATCAATTTCAAAGAGTCAAAAGTAGGTTGGGGTTTTAAACCTGCTCCAATGCCAAATGTGGGGGTTTTGAGATTTAAGAGTTAAACGTACTAGATAATTCTCTTTCCATTCTATTAGAATAAAAGGAGGCAACTACAGCCTATGGGTCACATCTGGCCCATAGGACCCTACAGTTTGGCCCCCAAGCGCCACGAGGGAACAGAGTTGCAACAGCCATGCTGGGAGAGCCAGCCCAACTCCCAGTAGGCGCTCAAGGGATGGAGTAATGGGGTGACTGGATAGCAGGAAGGGGCTGGGCCACTTTGCTGTTTGGGAGGAGCAGCCTACCCCAGCCTTCCCTACTATTTCTGTACCCGATGTGCCCCTGGGGGGAGGGGTGGAGCTTTTTGCCCACCCCAGTACTAGAATCTCAGGAGGATGTTAAATAGCAGCTATTAAAAGGCATACATTTTTAAAATCAGATTGCATAGATAATTTGCATCCAAGAGTATTGAAAGAGCTGGCTAAGGAGCTCAGTGAACTGATAATGTTGCTTTTGAATGAGTCTTGGAACTCTGGGGGAAGTTCCAGGAGACCGGAAGAAAGCTCCTGTTGTGCTTTATCATCTTGCTTCCCAAAAGGGTAAATGGGATGGCCCAGGCAATTACATGGCTGTCAGTCTGACTTTGTTCCCAGGCAACATAATGGAGCATCTGAAAATGGGATTAGATGGATAAGGAATTAAAGGACGGCAGTATAATTAAAAGTCAATCAACCTCAGCTCTTGGAAAACAGACGCTGTCAAACCAAGTTGATTTTTTTAAATGAGACTAAGTTTGGTTGACAGAGGTAACGCTGTTCATGGAAATAACTTCTGTACAACAACTGACTTTGCATTGCACGACATTTTGGTAAACTAGAAAGTAAAATTAACTTGGCACAGGATAAATGGATTCAAAACTAGTTAAGTGATTAGTTACATTGAGACCTAACAGGCAATCATCATTTAACAGGTGTCTTTCCAGTAGGGTTCTGCAGGATTGGACCACGGTCATGTGACATTTATCAGGGACATAGAAAAAAATGTAAAACAGTAATTGAAAATATTTGCAGAGAACACAAAAATTGAAGAATGGTAAATAAAGCGGACAGGTCCCAGATAGAGAGTGATCTGGACTGCACAGTAAA
Organism: Carettochelys insculpta; assembly: GCF_033958435.1. Classification (NCBI taxonomy): domain Eukaryota; kingdom Metazoa; phylum Chordata; order Testudines; family Carettochelyidae; genus Carettochelys; species Carettochelys insculpta. The sequence continues at coordinate 1,032,022 of NC_134147.1, forward strand.
GGGTGTCCAGTTTAACTGGAGCCAAATGTAAACACATGCATCTAGGCACAAAGACTGCAGGCCATGCTGACAGGATGAGGGATTCTATCCTGGGAAGCAGTGAGGGATACAGGGGTTGTGGTGATAATTAGCTGAATCTGAGTTCTCAGGGTGATGCTGTGGCCAAAAGGACTCATGTGATTCTTCTCTTTTGTGTATCTAGGAGTCTCAAGGAGAAGCTGAGAGGTTATTTTACCTCTGTATTCAGCACTGTTGCAATAGGACGTCCACAGTTCAAGAAGGAGATAGATTAAATTGGAAAGGGGTCAGAGAAGAGGCACGGAAATGATTAGAAGATTAGAAACCAGGCCTTATGTAGACTCTGGGAGATCAACTATTTCACATCACAAAGAAAAGGTTGAGGAGAAGTTTGATCAGTACCCGTGTGGGCAACAAAATATTCTTCAGTCATGCAGAGGAACATCTAACATGACCCAAGTTGAAGCTAGACAGATCCTGACTGGAAATAAGCTGTCAGTTTTTAATGGTGAAAATAATTAACCATTTCAACAATCTACCCAGGGCTGGGATGGAGTCTGCATCAGTGACAAGTGTCAGATCCAGGTGGGATGTTTCTCCTCAAAGCTCTGCTCTAGGAATTATTCTGGGGCAGTTCTCTGGTCTCAGTGATACAGGAGGTCAGACTAGAGGATCACAAGTCTCTCTTCTGACCTTGGCATCTGTGAATCACGCCTTTGTTTCTTTACACATTTCTCCACCCTCACTGCTGTGTGCAAGACCCAGAAACAGAGAAAAGCTGACAGCATATACATGGAAATAGCAACTCACCTAAACACAGTTAAAGGTGCACTCACTTTGTGCATTTAACAGCCCCTTCCCCAAGATAGATACAAGATCATCCTCCTGTGCCCAGGTTCTCTCGGGTTTGCCAACTGGGACACCCTCCACCCCAAGTGGCAGGACAGCTCTCTCTTCCAGCCCCCGCTAACAATCAAGCAGTCTCAAGAACAAAAGGAGCGTGAGCAGCGAGAACACAGGGCAAGGGCTTCCGGGAAGGAGCAAAGGCCTGGAGATGGTTTCCTCTTTGGAGATAAAAGTGAGGAGCGGGCATTGTGAAGCACTGCGTGAAGGTGTTCTGCAGGAAGAGCTGAGCACAGAGGTGAGGAGAGGGAGACAGAGCAGAGAGGCAAACAGGAGAAAGAACAGCAATATCCACCTTTGAAGCCCATGATTGTTTAGACACCCCCACCAGAGATTGAAAGAAGCTGTTGGGACAGACTGGCTCCAAGCTGATGTTAAAAGAACTCAGTTGGAATACCTTTAGGCTTTCTGCATCCAGTGATGTCTGCTCCTCCAGTGCAGCATCAAAGAACAGCTTACTGATGATGTGTCTTTTGCTGACCTAGAAGAGACATGGGAGAGGATGAAAGCCATGAATGTGGAAATGCAGGGAGAGCCCTTCCGGCCAGGCAAACCACCACACTGGGACAAAGTCACTGTCCCGTCACGAGATGGTCACGTGCGAGATGGCTGGCAGGTGTCAGTTCACACACCTGGCATTTCTATGGCGAGATCTTGCTTTGGCTCTGTCACCCAAGCAACAGACTTGAAATTTACAGTCGTCATTCCAGGCAAGATCCTGGAGATTTGACAGAAAGATTCAGGCATTTCTGAGTCAAGAGCAGCTTGTTCTCTGGCAACCAGGCTCAGAAGCTGACGCTGAGCTCACACAGTGCCAAATCCAAACACAGAAATATGTGCTGCTCTCTGTATGCAGAGGGGACTGCAACTGAGCGCGACAGCTCTCCCCACCTCCCCCATGCCGCTACAGCTTTGTGTTTTAAGTATTATATGCAGTCATGACACCAGCTAATTGCATAGTTACTGCTACAGAAGATGTTATTTCGTGAGAACACCATGGTAACCCAGAGATGTAAGAGGCGGTGAAGAATACAGGGAATCAACAAGTCACGGAGGAAACAAGGGCTAAGACCTTGAAAGGAAAGGAAAAAAAAAAGAAGCGCACCTATAAAATTTCCATGCCGGCTGACTGAACTGACGCCCCCGTGTAACTCAGCACCGAGTGTAGACAATACAGCTTAGCACAAGCCAAGACGCCTCACCAGCTTGATAATTACTGTAACATGAGGCTCAAGAACCAGACTAGCTTAAGAAATATGGCCTTGGGGTTCCTGCCCTGGACTGGGACTCATGAGAGCTGTGTTCAATTCCTAGTTTTGCCCAGGCTCCAGGGGTGACCTTGAGTGAGTCGCTGCATCTCTGTGCCTTGGTTCTAGTCTGCAGACAGGAAAGAATCCTTCTTATATCCTACTTTCTTTTCTCTCTACCCAAGCTGAGCGCTCCAGAGCAGGGACTGTCTCTCGCTAGGTGATCTCAGATGGGGAAGTTAGAGAGTACTGCGATACAAATCTCAGGCCTGGACTACCGACTAGCTCTCCCTCCTTTTCTCCTCCAGAGGGACAATTTAAGGCTAGTGAAGTTTTGAGGCAGTAAAAGCCCTGAATGCCTGGCAATAGCAAAACACGCTTCCCACCGTACCCCAGTATGACCTGGAAAAGCTAGCAGGGAGGGTTTTAGTTTCCATGGCCCATTCACTCCTTAGCCTCTGTGCTAGAGCGTAAGTCATGGCACTCAGCACAGCGTGATAATGACCAAGCAGCAACAGCCAATCTCTGCTTGCACAGCAATGCCCCTTTGGGCCACAACGGTGCCATCGAGCCTGAGATCTGACAGCGCTGGTCGGACAGCACTGGGATACAGAAGTTCTGCATTTTAGTCATGACTTACTTGGATTCTGCACTGTGGACAAGTCCGATTTGGTGCAGTGTCAAACCACTGGATGAGGCTGAGGGAGAGAAAAAAACAAAACAAAACAACCCACAGTGAATTGCTACAATTCAAGATCATCTATTGTAAAGGTTTCCAAGCACAGGCTACACTGATTACCTAGGACGAGCCAGAGGAGGAAATTTAATCTACATAAGAACATATCAAAACAGATAGGTATCAAATGGATGGTATTTGGGACATGCTTGAAGCTCTGCAGGAGAACAGCATGTGCAAAAGGATGTCCAGTCTCATGCTACGAACTGGGTTTTGAATCAGAGCACCTTACGAATGGTGTGTTTATTGGCAGCAAAACACTTAGGTTAGCCAGTTGGATCCAAATGGCAGTATTCCCCTTACACCACAACCATGATTGAGCAAAGTGAACTCCAGATGTTCCTTTCATTAAAGTCAGTGACTACCTCCAGGGTATTCATTTTGGTGTGGATGTGTGCACCCTGTCACACATGTACCACCCCCCCCAACACATTCAGTTGATCTCAATACACAGAAATGAGGAGGAAAGCATGGAAGTGATTAGGACTCTTTTATCTTTAGTCTGATGCTGCTCCTGCACCTGGACAAGCACCTCGTGTACGAACAACTCAATGGGCTCATCTTGCATGGAGAGGGCAAGGAAACCAAGGCCACAGATGGGGAAGGGACAAGCAAGAAAGGGCAGAGAGCAGCACCACATCTGAGTTCAAGAGCCCTGCAAGTGGCAGCCCCCTTTCACTGTGAAAATTCAACATGTGGCCTCCAGAGGAAGCCTAAGAAGCCCCACACCCTTAGCCCAAAGGAGAGTCATGATGACACGCACGTTTGGGGGAGGGAGAGGGTGGAAGACAATAGAAGCAGACAAAACAAAATCCTCACAAGGTGGAAAGAAGTACTCAGACAAGGAAGACTTGAACAGCAGAGGTGTTTCCTACAAGGGCAGGAAGCTCCTAAGAGGAAAGACGCTATTCCGTTAAGAGTTATTTGTTGGCAGACAAGAAAAGCCTCAGAAAGAAGATGACTTTCCAAGAAGATTGATAACAGCCAACAAGGGGCATTAGGCCCCGATACAGAATCTTAGTTTGGGCCACCGTGAAAAAAGCTCTTAACACATGGCTCAAAGGGAAGGGCCTGTAGCAGACACCCTGTACATAATGTATTGGGCATTTCCCCAGTTCTGTGTAAAAATGAGTTGTCAAGATACTGCCTAGGCTGAGTCTTCTATTACATCTGTATATTGTTGGACCTGCTCCCCTTTTCCTTTAGGGCTGGTCTATGCTACAGAGACAGGTTGATCTAAGCTACGCAATCTGAGTTACGTTAGTAGTGCAATTCAAATCAATGCAGCTTAGCTCCGCTTACTGCAGGGTCCACGCTGCACTCAGTCAACAGGACAGCAATTGGCAGTCAATTCAATGGGCCTTCACTAGACCTGCTAAAATCGAGCCCAAGTGGATTGCCACAGCATTGATACACCCCATAGCAGCCTCACTGTGTCAAAAGCACAGAACTAGGATGGGACTTCAATTCCTGTGTGTGATTCTGGTTTACTGTGAGCTTGGACACATTAACTTCATCTTTGCCTCAATTTCGTTATCTTTAAAATGGGGATGTGAGATATCTACCCACCGCAGTAGCAACAGGGGACTTTAATAGTCAAAAAAACACTTGGAGAGCCTTCAAAGATATCATATCACAAAACACAACATGCAATAAGGCAAATTAAGTACTTTTTACTACCTTTGAGTACAAGACATGCAAACAGCCTAGTTCCAATCAGCGCTAGCCAGTCAAGACCTGTACAAGGTTTCCCACACTCCTCAGTTATGGCTTGCATGGGCAGACCTGCACCCCCATTTCCTACTGAGCATGGTGTCAGGTATTGGAGGGGTAGCTGTGTTAGTCTGGATCTGTAACAGCAACGAAGGGTCCTGTGGCACCTTGTAGACTAACAGAAAAGTTTTGAGCATGAGCTTTTGTGCATCTGACGAAGTGAGTCTGTGCTCACGAAAGCTCACGCTCAAAACTTTTCTGTTAGTCTACAAGGTGCCACAGGACCTTTCGTTGCTCTTTCCCACTGAAGTTCTCAGCTCCACCACAAATCTGTTAAAGGTGCTTCAATGCTGACCTGCAGCCCTCCTGCAATTCCAGTGCCCCAAAACACAGATCAGTGCAAACCAACAAGACCTCCTGTTATTTTAGTTCTGCATCTCTCCCGACCAGGAAAAGCCAAAACCTTTTAGAAGCTTGCACAATAATGATGGCCAACCAACAGTCTCTCCACCTATCCCTTCAAGAGACCAAGGAGGATCAGACAGGCATATAGTTTTAATGCTTTTCTTCATCCTTGTATGGCTCAACTATGACACGTGCAAACAGCAGGACTGGAGAAGGAGACTGAAAAGTTCAGGAACTGAAATGCAGAAAGACAAGTGAGTGACTCGGCACTAAGAGCCGAAACGTTGCAAGCGCACAGCATCGGCCACGCGCGTCCCTCCGGTCCCCAGGGACACCGGCAGCACCTTGAGACGCCCGGACTCAGCAGCGGACGGAGACGCCCGCCCTGCGGTGCGCGCCCACTCACCACTGCTGGTGGAAGACGTGCCCGCAGTGAATCGCCGCCACATCCCTGTGACTGTCAAAGAAGTCCGAGCAGATGGTGCAGTGGGCGCAGATGGGCATCCCCGAGGCCCCGGCGCGCAGGCGGCGGCCCCGACACGAGCGGAAAGCGCCTCTCGGCCGGGCCTGCGCGGGAGGAGACGAGCACAGCGGCCTCAGCAGGGCTGCGACACGCTCGGCTCTTCCCACGCGCGGGCCTCCGGGGCGGCCCTGCACCAGCCGCGGGCCGGGCCGGGCCGGGCCGGGGCCACAGCGGGGCGCGCGGCGAGTGGGGCGGAGGGGGCGGGGCCGGCGGGGCCCTTCTCAAACGCCCCGGTCACTAGGCCCGGCCCCGGCCCCGGCCCCGGCCCCGCCGCGCACCGGAGCGCAGCGCCGCCAGCCTGGAGGGGCGGGGCGGGGCGGGGCGGGGCCCGGGGCCGGTGGGGGCCGGTCCAGGCCCAGGCCCGGGCCCGGGGGGTGGCGGGGAGCTCAGCCCGATTCGCACCACGTTACCGGTTCAAATTTCGTTCCTTCTGAGGCCGCTTCCGGCCTGGACCGGAAGTGACGCGCACGAAAGGCGCGGGAGCGGAGCGGAGCGGCCGCGCTACAAGGCGAAGAGGGCGGGGCCGGTTCCTCGAGTTCCTTCCCCGGCAGGGCCCAGACAGCGCTGTGGGCGGGGCTAAGGGGGGGGTGAGCCCCGCCTCGCCCGGGGTCCTAGCGCCGTCCGAGCTGGACCTGGCGCACTACACGCGGGCGGCGGGGCTCGCAGGCTCATGGGCGGGGCATATGGGGTGGGGTGGAGCTTGCAGACAGGACACGTGGGTAGGGCCGGACCCTCAGGCTCATGGGGCTGGGCAGGCGGGTGGGACGGACCTGCAGACCCTGGGGTGGCTCGGGTGGGATGTAGCCCCTGGGTTCCCTCCTGCAAGGGACCTCCATGCAGAGGCTCACCTTCCACTAAACAACTCTTGTTTCCAGCCCAGCAGCGTGTGCGGAAAGCCTGGCCCAGGTGAGAGCGTCCTTGACCCTGCCAGTGCACCTGGGCTGCAGAAATCCCACCAGCAGCGCTGGGGGGGTGCCAGCTGCTGCACCACCCTCGGGGAAGTGTTACTTCTGAAACCGAAGGGTGGCGATTTGGTTACCGACTCCGACTGTGCCTCTGCCAGTTGTTACAGCAGGGCCGTCTAAGCGTGTGCTGACACAGATGCCCCGGCTTTGTGGAGACCCGAAGCCCCAGCTGAGCCTTACTCACCTACATCTCCCGCCTCCCCGACACACGGCCTATTTGTAGTGATGCACCATTACTGAACCATCCCCCTCAGTGGGCAGGCCCTAATTCGCTGACCGTCCTTCCAGCCGGAGCGTCCGCGCTGCAGTTGGATGGCCTAGCATGGCACCCAGGTCGCTGGCACATCAGCCTGTGGGAGAGAAGCTGATTGCAAGACTGGGGCTAAACAGAGGCCTAAGCACAGCACCGCCAAGAAAGAGGTTGGAGCCGGAACCCATGGGTTGCCCAGGGAGCAATGGCAGGCTGGGGCATTGGGGGCGCGGGGGGAACTGCTCAGTGCACTATTCTGCCTTCCCTTGCTTGCAGAGCACAAAGCAGAGCGAACACGACGTGCAAGGGCCTGGGAGGCTGAGGCTGCTCATCCTGCCCAGCGGAGCAGCAAGCAGAATCGCAGCTTGAGAGCTGCTTTATTACCTAAGTCATCCCCGCAGCACAGACCGCCTTAGCCGCCCTTGCTGTGGCAGGGGGCTTTGGAGTGAGCTGCCGTGGAGTGAAACAGAGAAACCATTTGTGGGGGGAGCAGGGTGTGTGCACTGGTGGGCAGAGTGCCGGGGAAGCTGTTAGAGCTGCATGCTAAAAAACAACGCATCACATGTCTGGAGCCCGGTGAGGATACAAGTGTGGTCCTCGGTAGCCTCGGGAGCTGAACTGAAGCATGATGGGCTGCTGTGCTTTCCTGCCACTTCCCTAGCCTCCCCAGCAGTCATGGGGCATGTCTATCATAGTTCATCAAGCTTATGGCCTTTCTGGCTGGGAAGAGACTCTTCCAGTGTGACTTGGTGCAGAGCAGGCTGCCCAGGTGCCTGCAAGGGGCTGGTACAGCAGTCCCCTGCGGTGTCATTACAAAGTTTCAGAGTTAAGGGTGGAGTTGCTTAACATTTTTGCAGGAGCGACTAGCTACCCTCAGCCCAGGGCTGGGACGTGAGCATGGTGAGCGGCATATGCAGGAATCACCTCAGCCAACCCTGGTGTGCAGCCACGCTAACCACACGTCTATAAACCCCTGAGACAGGGAGGACAGAATACCAAGGCCCTTCCATGACACCTCATGCCTGGGGCAGAGGAGGGGGATTGGGGAAGCTGATTGTTGGCCAGCACAGCCCCCTTTATATCCACCTTCACACGTACAGAGCTGGGGGATCTAGACAGGGCACAGACAGTGAGGACTTGAACATTGTGTCTCTAAGTGAGGCCATTTCAGGACCTAAGAGCACCATGTTCAGGCAGCGGGGCTTGGAACTCCCCTGCGAGCTAGCGCCAGGGTTTTCTCCCAGGTCATTTATCTGGCTTCCATGCATACCCAGCACTGCTTTGCTAGGCAGGGCCCAGCCCTGGCTCAGGGAGAGGAGACTGTGAATAGGCACTTACCTAACCTGGCAGCCAGGCAGCACCCCTGCTGCCAGGGTGTGCCTTCTCCTCCACAGAGCACCGTGTAAATGGGTACATGCACAGACACAATCCAGGAATGGCAATACCAGCAGGCCCAGGGGAGGTCTCCTGAACTCCCCATGCATCAGAAGAGTAGGAGAGTTGTGGCCATGGGTCAACGCCGCTGCTTGGCCTCTGCAGACTCAGCATGCTCCCAAAGGCAGGGCTGGATTGGTCCCTGCCACCCTGCCCCTTGCAGAGATCACTCTGTCCATCAATGGGACGTCAGCTGCAGCTTCTCAAGTCTTCCACCACCACCCGAGCGCCTCCCGGCTCTGCCCACCGCGGGCTCCTGGTGCACCGTGCTGTCTCAGGCCTTACAGGTGGGGTGGGGGGGGGCTTTGTCTCCTCAAACATCAGGAGACCTTGCAAACCATCCTGCTTCCCACCGCCCTCCCGCTGAAGCATTGTGGGGACCAGAGCAAAGGATCCTGGGAATTATCTCGCAGGGATGCTTGGGAGGGGCGGATCATTGGATCACAATGAGCTGATCCCATCTCCTTGCCCCCCCCCCACAGGGACCGTGGGCCCCACTGCACAGGAGCGGCGATGGCTGGAGGAGTGAGCACCTCCCCACCTCCAGAGTGTGCCGGGGCGATTGCCGGGGTGGGGGGGGTCCCCTCACCAAGGCCAGGCCCTGAGCCAGGGCTAGGGGAGGAGCATCCAGGCAGGTGCTGCCATGCCAGAGACACCGGCACGGAAAAGCTTGCTCCCACCATGTGCGGGAGGCCATGCTCCAAGCCACACAAGTTTAGGGCCGTGACAATAAGGCAGCAGAGAACAGATGGGCTGGATTGCAGCAGAAAAGGGCTCTCCAGGACTCCGGGATTAACCTCCCCTTAGCTGCACCTCTCCCTATCCCACCCTTGTTCCTTCCAGCCCCCAGAGCATCTGCATCCCCCCCAGCCTTGCCCCAGCTCTGCTTAGAGGCCGAGCAGCACACACAGCCAGCAGCGGGGCGATCTGCCCCTGGCACCAGCCCGATGGGGGAACCGGCCCCTGGAAGAGCAGCAGGGCAGACAAAGAGACAGAGCAGGTACGGTGATGCGATCTCGGTTTGTCCTCAGGTCTTTATTTGCCAGTGGTACAGTGCAGCGATCGATCACACAGGAGCTTCCGGGCGGTCGTGGCGGCAATAGAAGTTTCACAGACGGAACTCAACCCTACAAACATGCAGCCGCGGGTCAAGGAGAGGGGACAGTGAAGCCAGACCGCAGCCCCGAAAGCCGCGGGCTGGGAGGGCCCAGGGGCAGGCAGTTGTGCCAAAGGCCCCACTGGTGGCGAGTCAGCCCCCCAGGTCCTTCACAGCTGGACTTGGGTTTCCTCCCCGTTTGGGGCCAGGAAGCCCAGGGAGCTGGCAGGCCAGGCCAGGCCAGGCCCGCCCCGGAGGGTAATGGAGATGCCCAGCTCTGGCAGGTGCAGGGGGGCACAGGGCTCTCAGCTGGACCGCTCTGCACTGCCCTCCAAAGGGCAGATGGCTGTAAGCACATTGCCCCTAGACACAGGCGGGCAAGTGCCTGCCCAGATCTAGGCATAGGCCCCTTTTAGCGTGACCATGGAGAGGGTCTGGTCAGGTGCACCCAGACCCCTCTCACCACCTCGCAGGGGCAGATGTGCTACAGCCCTGCAACAGGCTGCACCCTGAACTGGAGCAGGGTGAGGGGCAGTTCTGGATCCCAGCTCTAACTTGTCCAGGCCACCGCCATGCAATGTTTCTGGAGCCCCAAAGAGCTTCCTCCTTGGCTACTCTGGAACCTCACCAGGGTGGTGGTGATCTAGATCACTTATTGGCAAGCATGTGGTGGGATCTAGGACCAGACCTTCATGAGCTGGATGCCTGAGACGCCCTAGAGCTTCCAGGAGCGCTGGCTCCTCCTCAAGGCTGTTCTAGAACCGCCACCAGTGCAGAGTGCTCTAGAACAGCAAGGCGGTAAGACACTTGGGAGGGGCGGATGGATTTTGTCAGTGGAAATGCCCCAGGGAACGCAGAAAACCTCTGGCACTAGAGCAGGACCCTGGACTCTGCGCAGCCGCCGCTAAAACCTACCCCCTTCCAGGGCCATATCCCCACACAGCCCAGCATGGCTCTTTGGCAGGACTGGCTCCACGGGTGGGGCACTATCGTGGGGCTGGAGCCCGGGGCGGACCGTGTGTTCCCGTGCAGCCCCAGGCCAGTCCTTGGGGTGGGCGCCCCAGGAGAGGGAGAGGTGGTGCAAAGGGCAGGAGGCCAGGGAGGGGGCAGGCCTGGCTGCAAGGCTGTGCAAGGGAGCTCAGGGCAGTGGGGAAAAGACGGGCGGGTAGAAGCAGCTCACTGAGCAGACAGTGAACCTCCCCTCTGTTCCAGCAGCGGATCAGGGCTCACCCTCACCCTGGGTGCACTGCTAGTGGCAGAGCTAGGGCCAAAGGGGGCCAGAGGAGGCAGTGGGGCTCAGGCAGATGGATGGGGGGCCTGCCCCCAGCCCCGTCCTCCTCCCGCAGACCGACCTAGGGCTCCCGCCTTGCCTTGGCACAGCACATGCTCGGAGGAGGGCTAGGTCCCGGCCCCACCGCCCTGGCAAGGGCTTGGGGGGAGCATTCGGCTGCCCTCAAGCCTTTCCCAGCAGCCTGTCTTCCTCCCTGGGGGGCTTCAGCAGGGGCCACAGCACACCAATGCTGGTGGCTCCCCACTGCCCTGTCTCACCTGGCCTGCGGGTGCTGCTCTGCAGGAGTGGAGTCTGGCTGCCCAGGGTCAAGCCCTAAAGCAGGTGAGCAGAGTGCAGGGCTGGTGGGGCCCCCATGCCAATCCAGCCTCTCCTAGCCCCAGGGGCCAATGGCCAGGCCAGATGGTGCTGCCCCCTCTGCCCGGTGCTCAGGCCTCTCCCTCACCCAGGGCTGCAGCCAGGAGATGCCACCATCCCAGCAGGGAGGAGGGATACCCAGCCACCGGCTCAGCACAGCACCCCAAGCTCAACAGGAGCCTGGTGCCAGTCATGGCACGGTATGGGATCTAAGGGCGGCCTCCCTGCCCAAGGCCTCGAGCCCTCCTACAGCCAGCTCAGCTGCAGCTCAAATTCTTCCGAGAGCAGGGAGGGTCCCCTCTGTGCCCACTCCCAGGAGCCTGCCCCCAACGTGCATACACTTGTGTGCGTGGTACATGTACGGCCACGTACACGCCCACCCTGCCTGGCACTAATTCATATGGCCGCCCACACAAACGCCCCACCTACGGAGACACAGACACAGCAATGGACACCACACATCCATGCAGCTGTACAGAGACACACACAAGTGCGGGGTGTGGACACACAAGTCGACCTGTGCCCTGGCCCCCGCCTGGGTCTGAAGCTCAGGAGGGTGGCTGTGTTTGACCCTGAGGTGCCAGCTTCCCCTGGCCCAGCCCTGCGGCGAGGATCCAGTGGCTGAGTGCATGGGCAGACACAGAGAGCAGCCTCCGGGAGGAGAGGAAACCAACAAGGCCACCGAGGAGGTGGAGAAAAGAAAAGCCAAGGGAGAGAGAGAAAACTCCATGCAAGGGCTCTGCTTTGGCCTCTGTCTGGCCACCTGGGCTCGCTCCAGGCTCTGGAACCTCGAAAACAGGCTCGCTGCATGGCCCAGCTGGGGGCGGACAGAGGCAGGGGCAGGCACAGACGGGGAGCCAGGGATACCATGCCAGTGACTATGTACAGCGAGACACCCAGCGCTGCCCCCCCATCCCTCCTGCTCAGCCGGTCTCCTCCGTCCTGGCCTCGGGGGTGGCGCTGGGGGCCGTGGCTTCTTCTCCGTTACAGGTGGCTGGGACTGCCTGCACCGGGGCAGTGCTGGCCGGCGTGGGGGCAGCCGCGGGGGCAGGCGAGGCGGCACTGTCCGGCGTGACGGCCGCTGGTGGGGCGGGCTGTGCCTGCTCAGGCGCACGGAGCCGCTTCATGAGCGTGGTGACACGCACGGCTTTCTGCAGGGAGGGGAGGGATCCCGTCGGTCACAGGGCGACCCACTGCCATCACTGACTGGCTCCCGCCTCCCCACTCCTCACACAGGGGCTGGTGCAGGCGCCGGGGCCGGGCTGTACGAGCAGCCAGGGGGTGGGGGATAGTCTGCAGACGAGAGCTCCCCAGCACGGCCGCTAGCTCCGGCGCCGGCAGGGTTTCCTCCCCAGGCTGTGGGAACCAGACCCGCCCAACGGGCCACACTGGGGTCAGGGCGGCTTAGCTGCGACCTGGGGGTGAATATTTCACCCCTGAGCGCTGCACTGGGGTCGAGCTACGTTTGAAGTGAAGTGCAGACCAGGCCCCCGAGAAAATGCGCAGTGTGGCGACGCTGCAGTCACGCCAGCAGCTGGTGGCCTCGTAGCGCCTCTGCCTGGGGGCTATGTGCACCTGCCCAGCTCCGCAGCAGCGGGGCTCTGACCAGGCCCATTAACAGCTGCAGCGAGGCTGGCAGATGATCCTAAGGACAGCCGGGGTGCATGCGGCTTTGCCCCCGGCTGCTGCACGGTGGGGTGAGGGGTGCAGTGCCCCTTCCCTTAAGGGGACAATAGTCTGTTTACCAGTCTGCCCTTCAGGGCTTGGTCACCAGAGATGGGCTGGTGCTGGAATCAGTGACAGACTAAAACCCAAGGGAAACTGAGGCAGCATCCAATGCATTGCCTGGTGACAGGCTGGTTTCCTAGCGCTGCCTGCGAGCAGGACCCCAAAGCCCCCTTTGTCACGGGATTCTCTTTGCCCTCCCATCTTCTCTGGCCCTGTCCTGCGAGAGCCTCCCCCCACGCGGCCCTGTGGGGTGCAGAGTGGGACCGAGCCCTGCGGGAGGTTCAGTGCCTGACCTGGGCTCAGCCAGGAACCGAGTGCTGGTGTGTGCAATCCCAGACTGCCCTGCTGGTGCAGAAGGAGGCAGAGTCCTCGGCTCCGCTCTCAGGGCTCCCCGTGGGCGGGAAGGGCTCTGTTGGCTGGGCTCCCATGCAAGGGGCGCAGGGCAACCTGGGGCGAGCACCACGTACCTTCCACTTTGCTCTGGCAAAGTTCTTCTCGATCTGAGCGCAGACGCCGTCCTTGATGTTCTTGTCGGAGGCGGCGTTGCCAGAGATCCTGGAAGTGGAAGCACATGCCAGCACCGGGGCTCCTGCAGCTGCCCTCCCGACCACAGGCACCCGCACTCTGCTTGGGCCGGGGGACCCCGGGGTGCTCTGCCCACCTGGTCCTGCCACCCCCAGCCTGTGCCTGCGCTTGCCCTGGCCCCTCCAGGACCTGCCCTGCCAGGAGGCCCCGTGCAGCCAGCAGCGCTGCCTTACCACTCATGAGAGATGGCTTCTTCGGCCGTAATCCTCTGGTCCTGGTCCACCTCCATCAGGCGGGTCACCAGCTCCTTGGCTGCAGGGACAGCGGGCGGGAGGAGGGGGCTCAGCAGCCAGTCAGGCTGGCCACGGTGGGGCTGAATGAGGAGCGGGGGCTGTGACCCTCCCTGTTCCCCCCAGAGGAGCTGGGTCTGGTGGGAAGGAAGGAGCCCAAAGCCCCCGTGTGGGGGAGGGGCGTTACCAACCCATCTCCAGCACGGGGGGGGGTGGGGGGGGGGGACTGTGTCCCTGCACCGCCAGGTCACCGCTTTCCCCAGGGGCTGAGCTTCTGACCCAGCTCCCTCTCCCCTCCCACCTGCTAGGGCAGCCCGGGCCCCTCCAGGAGCAGGTCCCATCCCACCCTGCCCCCAGAGACAGCCCCCGCTGGGCACCCACCGGCCTGGCTGAGGAGGGGTGAGGGACAGCAGCCCTGTGAACAGGGCTGGAGGGAGGGTGGGGTTGGAGTCATAGAGCAGGGCTGGCGGCAGAGGGTTCCCATAGGGCAGGGCCGGCACAGGATGGGGGGGGGGTTCCGCGTAGGGCAGGGCCGGCACAGGATGGGGGGGGTTCCCCGTAGGGCAGGGCCAGCACAGGATGGGGGGAGGGTTCCGCGTAGGGCAGGACGGGCACAGGATGGGGGGAGGGTTCCGCGTAGGGCAGGGCCGGCACAGGATGGGGGGGGTTCCCCGTAGGGCAGGGCCGGCACAGGATGCGGGGGGGGGGGTTCCCCGTAGGGCAGGGCCGGCACAGGATGCGGGGGGGGGGTTCCCCGTAGGGCAGGACGGGCACAGGATGGGGGGAGGGTTCCCCGTAGGGCAGGACGGGCACAGGATGGGGGGAGGGTTCCGCGTAGGGCAGGGCCGGCACAGGATGCGGGGGGGGGGGGTTCCCTGTAGGGCAGGGCCGGCACAGGATGCGGGGGGGGGGTTCCCTGTAGGGCAGGGCCGGCACAGGATGGGGGGAGGGTTCCGCGTAGGGCAGGGCCGGCACAGGATGGGGGGAGGGTTCCGCGTAGGGCAGGACGGGCACAGGATGGGGGGGGGTTCCCCGTAGGGCAGGGCCGGCACAGGATGCGGGGGGGGTTCCCCGTAGGGCAGGACGGGCACAGGATGGGGGGGGTTCCCCATAGGGCAGGGCCGGCACAGGATGCGGGGGGGGGGTTCCCTGTAGGGCAGGACGGGCACAGGATGGGGGGGTTCCCCATAGGGCAGGGCCGGCACAGGATGGGGGGGGGTTCCCCGTAGGGCAGGACGGGCAGTGGCCGGTGCTCTCATGCCCCCCACAGGAGCAGTATCTCTAGGGCAGGTGGGAAGAGGGGGCTGGAGCCATGGGGCTCCTCTGTTCCTTGGCTGCAAGTGGGACTCTGGAGGAGCCCAGCACTGCCCCCCGCGGGCAGCCCCAGCGGGCGGCCTCACCCGCCTGGGAGATGTCGTCCCAGTAAGGAGGGTCGAACTCGTAGTCGCCAGCCAGGATCTTGCGGAACAGATTCTTGTCGTGGTTCTCGTAGTCGTCCTCCTCCACCTCCTCGTAGAAGGGCGGGTTCCCCGACAGCCTGGCAGCGAGCATAGCCAGTGGGCCCAGCGCCCCAGCCCCAGCCCCGCTTCCCCCAGCGCCAGCCCCCCCGGCCCCACTCCTGCCCAGCGTCCCAGCCCCAGCGCCAGCCCCCCCGGCCCCACTCCTGCCCAGCGCCCCAGCCCCAGCGCCAGCCCCCCCCCGGCCCCACTCCTGCCCAGCGCCCCAGCCCCAGCCCCCCCCGGCCCCACTCCTGCCCAGCGTCCCAGCCCCAGCGCCAGCCCCCCTGGCCCCACTCCTGCCCAGCGCCCCAGCCCCAGCGCCAGCCCCCCCCGGCCCCACTCCTGCCCAGCACCCCAGCGCCAGCCTCCCTCCCCTCAGCGCCACCCCCTCACAGGCAGGCTGGGCAAGGGCCACAGGGCGCCGGGCACTCAGTCTCAGAACCCCTTCCCCAGGGCGTGGGACCCCTCGCTCTCTGCCCTCTTCCTCGGGGCCCAGGCCCTGGCCCTAGCTGTTGGCTCACTGCCTCAGCCAGTTTCCTGGCTGTCACCTCAGCTCTCCAGCCCCGTCTCTGCCCCCCAGTATCAGACTTGGGCTCCACCCGACCCTCAGCTCTCCAGCTACCAACCCCGCAGCCCAGCCCAGAGCCCAGCCCAGCCTCGGCTGCTTCCCCACCGTACGTACAAGATGTACATGATGACGCCGATCGCCCAGCAGTCCACGGGCCGGCCATACCGCTGGCGTCCCACCACCTCCGGAGCTGCAAGAGCCCGACAGGCGGGTGAGCCCCACGCCCAGTCCGTTATGCACCGCACCCACCAGCCCGGAGCAATGCAAGAGCAGGCAGGGCCTGGCCAGCTGGGGCTACACCTCCCCTGCTCCTGCCATTCTGGGCCTTACCCCCTGGCCTGGGCCAACTGACCCAGGCCGGCCTGTGCCTGCATTCCCCCTCTGTGGCCAGCACAGTCCCCCTGCCTCAGCTCCCAGCCATCGCCTTCCTTGGGCAGAGATCCCCTGGGCTTTTCCAGACTGGACGGCTCTGCTCACACCAGTGCTCCTCACCCTGTGTTCTGCGGCACACTGCTGTGCCATGATCAACTCGCAGGGGAGCCGCGAGCCTCGGGGAAGACACGCCGCTGGTCTATAGCTGCCGGTATTAAAGCCGGACACAGCGCTACTCCCTCACTGCTACGGTACCGGATTCCGCACAGTCATTTTGGTGTTGCTGTTGGTTTGTTTGTTTTTATGGTCTGACAACAACCTTTCCTGAAGAAACTCCCACAGGGGCTCTGCACAGAAATGCCGCTGTTTGGTGGGCCGCTGTCTTGCAGAGTTTAAGAGACACTGGTCTATATAGTGACCTCCCTAGCAAGAGAAAGGCTACCCCTGCCGGCCTGCCCGCCAGCTCTCCCCGAGCCGGTACGCGGCATAACGCCCCCGACACGTCACCACCCAGCCCTCCTGCAGCCAGATCAGTGACTGTGGAGAGAGACGCACCAGAGAGAGAGTGAAGAACCGACCCAGGGGCTGCAAACCTTACCAGCCCCCTGCCCGGGCCCAGGCAGCACCCCCTCCCCATGGGATTGTCTGGAGCTGCCTGGCACTGAACGCCTTTGCTCAGAACAAGCCACAGTCCTGCAGGGCCTCAGAGGTTAAAGTCCCTCCAGCCCTACCCAAGGGTTGGTCCTGCCCATCAGCAGGGACAGAGCAAGCCCCTGAGTCTGGAGTGACTCATGCTGTTTAACCAGAGAAATTCCACCCAACCAACTGCGAGAGGCAGCAGCCTGCCAGGCCCACGTGCTCCAGGCACAGGGCAACCTCTGACCATGCCCGAACCCCTGGAACAGGCACTGGGGGCAGCTCCGGAGGGAGGGAAGAGCCGGAGGGGGCTTCCCAGTCCCTGGAGCGGGCGCTGGGAGGGGGGTTTCCCCCAGTCCCTGGAGCGGGCGCTGGGGAGATTCCTACTCTGTGGCTCACTCCTGGTTTCTGAGCGGAAAGGTTTCATTGTTGTGCCCTGGGCTGCCCGGCCAGCCCCTTGCCCAATGCCCCCACCGCCCGCTTGCGGTTCCTTACCGAGATACTCTGGGGTGCCGCAGGGCTCCTTGATGAGGCCATTCTCCAGCTTCGCCAGGTGGAAGTCACTGATCACGATCTTGGAGTTCTTCAGGCGGTTGTAATACACCAGGTTCTCCAGCTGCAGGCCCCAGGGTAAGAGCAGGACCGTGTGAAGGAGAGCAGAGCACAACCTGCCCAGGGATGGGCACTTGCGGGGGTGTTCACGCCCCAGGCCCACCAGACCTGACATGCAGCCTGGGCACCAAGTGCGGCCAGCACGCCGTCCTGCCCTGCCCAGAGGAGCAGGCTCAGAGAAGCTACATGGCCAAGTGCACCAGGCCAGAGAGCCACCAGCCGTTCTGCAGCGAGAAGCCATGCTCTGGGGCCCAGCGGCACCCACTGGGGCACACAGAGGCCCTGGACAGCAGGGAGAATGGGGATCACGGTTGGGGTGCGATGGCCTCGCAGCCAGCCCTGCGGGGCACAGGCCAGCCCAGGGCGCGCACCCAGCAGATGTGCTGCCCCGCTGACCTTGAGGTTCCTGTGTACAATCTTGAGCGAGTGCAGGTAAGCGACGGCCTCCAGGACCTGTCGGATGACGTTGCTGGTGTCCCGCTCGGAGTAATAACCCTGGTCCAGGATCCAGTCAAACACCTCCCGGCCCGTGGCCCTGCAGCAGGGGCAAAGCTCGGGCCTGAGAGTGCAGCAGGGTCGGGCATGCGCCCTGAGGGGACGGCCTCATTCCCAAGCCCCCCAGCGGGACCGTCCCGGATGCTGCAGGGGCTCAGGACTCTCCCCACCCATCCCAGCATCTGCCCAGGAGGCATGTCAAGGGAGGGGAGCGCCCCAGAGGCCTGGGTCTTAGAGCTGCAGGTAACGCTGTGGAGCAGCCCTGTGATTTCCGGGTGCTCGGCTGAACCCCACAACCAGCTGCTGTGAAGAGTTTCAGTGAGGTTGGCCAAGCCACTCCCATGCAAGAGGCTCGCTCCCAATGGCAGGCTGAAGCTGAATCTGGTGAGGAGCACCAATGGGCCTCCAGAGTGGGTCACCAGCGACCCCCCGACCTTCCCAGCAAGGTGCTTTCTCCTGTACCACCCCAGGGATAACGAAGAGCTCCAGGCCCGCGTTAATTGAGGGCTCCAGCCCTCTATACCTGGAACTCAGCCAGTCCCGTGCTGCCAGCCATAGGCTGCCCAGCTGTGGAGCATGGCCGGCCCAGTTGCAGAGCTAAGTGGCAGCTGCCTCTAGGCTGTGCCAGCGACTGACCTGCAATGAGCACAGCATCTAGCCATGGGGCAAGGGCAAGCCCTGGTGGGGAGCTGGGTATGTCTGTATGGAGACAAACCCCCGCCCCCGAAGGAGAAAGAGGGCACCTGGCATGGCCACCCCAGACGTCTGCATGAGCAGCTGCAGTGGAGGGGTTACAGCCCAAAAAGAGCCAGGGTCTCCCTGCACGGGGCACTGCCAGCTGGGGCTGATCTCGCAGCTGCCGGGTTTGGGGCAGCTCTGACTTACAGCTCCAGGAAGATGAAGTACTCCTTGCGGGTGATGTACACATCCACCAGCTGCAGGATGTTGGGGTGCTTCACCCTGGGGCGCAGAGCGAGAATGCGGGGTCAGCGGGCTCTGCCCAGTGTGGTGCCATGCCCCTGGGGTACCTGCCCAGGGCAAAGTGTGGAGACTCCCCCCACCCCAGCACCCACTGGAGCAGGGCAGGCACTGGAGGCGCTTGGGGGAGCCCTGCAGGTCACAGGGCAGTGGAGGCTGAGCCATGGTGTGACGGGGTGGGCAGAGCTGGGCCAGCACCTGGCACCACACAGGTGGGCAAGATCACAGCTCCCTCTTCCCTGCCCCAGCCAGCTTAGCACCAGCGTAGCGAGCGGCGCCCCGCCTGCGGCGCCAGCAGCAGGGACTCGGGCCGCTACTGCGCGGCGCTCCGGGCGCCGGTGACTCACATTTTCAGGATGATGATCTCGTTCTTGGCCGCCTTCCGCACCTTCCGCCCGTCTCGCTTCAGGAACTTCTTGCAGGTGTAGAGTTTGCCCGTCGTCTTCTCCTTGGCCCGGAATATCTCACAGAACTCCTCCCTGGGGGCGAAGCGGCAGGGCTCCGTTAGGGCTGTCCCACGTTGCCCCGTGGTGCCGGGGGGCAGACCCTGCTGCTAGCGCACAGCCCAGGCTGCAGCCGTGCACCATGCCTAGTGTCAGAGCACTGCGCCAGCAGCACCCAAACCAACGCTGGCGCGGGGGGGAGCGCGGGGCAGGCGGGAGGTAAGGCCGCCGCAGTGGGAGCAGCCCCCTCCCCCAGGGTCAGTCCAGCACTGAAGGGAGCTGGTGTCATGGGAAAGGGAGGCTGCGACTCCTCCCCGTACCACTCCCCCTCCAGCATGGCGCCCACCTCGCCTGGGGAGAGGCGCCTCTCCTGCAGCGCTACCAGGGGAGGGGGCGTCCTCTCTCCTGCTGCAGCCTGAGCTCCCCATCCCTACCCCCCAGCCCCCCCATACTCCAAATCCCTCACCACCACACGGCGTTTGCTAAGGGCACCCGACCGGGGCGACACACCAGCCCACAGCTGTGCTGTGCACCAACCTCGGCCTGCACGTGGGTGGGAAAGCTTGTGGGGGTGGCCCCCCCAGGGACCAGGCTCGCACAGGCCAGTGCCTCTCTTACGGGGAAGGAGCTCTGGGCCTGTGTCCTGCCTCTCCAAGCCTTTGGCAGCCTCCGCTGGGCAGGAAAGCTCCTGGCTACATGGGAAGTGCTGTCTCCCCAGCACCCACAGCAGCCGGCCAGGGAGCCTGGTGCCGTTAACTCCTCTCCCCTGCTTGGAAAGGGCTCTGCCAAGCACTCCTCTGCAGCACACCCACTGCTACACCCAGGATGGACTATTCCAGCTTCCCTCCCGCCAGGGCTCAGTCCAGCCTTAGCGCCAAAAGGGATCCACTGGCCCCAGCAAGTCAGAGCTCCCCTGCTCCGCTTGGTGCATCCCACGGCACCGCCGGATACGTCACCCGTCCCCAGAGCCAGCAAAGCAGAGCTGCAAAAGCGGGTTCCAGCCAGCTAGCACCTCTCCATGGCTGGGCACCATAGCTAAACAGGGGCCCAAAGCCGGCAGCAGGAGCTACCTGAACAGGCACTGCCACCGACTAATGCAAGCCCTGCCTCCAGCTCTATGGCCTTGCCAGCGATGAATCCCCAATCTAGCCTGCATCACCAAGCTGCAGGATGCCAGGAACCCCAGGCTAGCCCATTGAACCTGCAGGACAGGACACACCAGTGCATTCACACGCTTTCCTCTGTGTACCAGGGAAGCCTTTGAAGGTATCCTTTGAAAGCTTGCAGTTTGTGGGGTAGCATTGTCCTGGTACAATGCGCAATGACACAATATGAGAAATTGTAATATAGTCCACCACATAGTGGTGTTAACACAGGTTCCAACCCTCACACTCCTGCCCAGCAGAAGTCAACAAACAGGCCTGCCCTTCCTGAAGGAATATGTGCTCTGCCTGATTCGCACTGAACCAGTAAACAGAGCCATTGCGCAAGAAGGGAGATGAATAAGTTCCAACAGGTGCAGAAACCAGCAGGGAACATCCTTCCACACCGACTCTTCAGCGACTGGTTCTCAGCTGACAGTGTTTTTACAGAGGGGGACTAAAACTATTAAAAAGGGAGGACAAACACCCCACGATCCCCACTGCCCCTTTTCCTGCCCTTTGCTTCCCTTGCACCTGCCGTGACAAAGGAAGTAGGTGTTGGATTCTGGGGCAGGGTCCTGTCCTGAGTTTGGTCAGTCAGGCTGCTGGGCCTGTGGTGAAAAACGTTGCCTGCATCTGACAGTTTGCTGCGTCGGGCATCAGTGGCTGCCTTGTCCTTCTCTCCCTTGGAATTGTTTCTGACTCTCTTGCCCCATTGGGTGCTCACCTGAAGGATCTCTCTCAGTAGTTAACAACCTTGTGTCGTACGTGTTGTGCTGTACTCAGTCCAGTGGGTTGTGTTCAAATGGCAGCCTCTGAATGGTGGTTTGAAGCGAGAAGCAGGCGCATTATTTATTCCCTTAAACAATAAGCCTGAGCTGTTGGTCCTGTCCAGGAGAGGGCCGGGCAGTACAGGACGATGTGTCTGGGACAGGGTGGGGGCAGGGCTCACCCCCTACAGTTGCAGCTGGCAGGCTGCCCTACGCACAGACACTCTGTGTGTGGCTTGCCAAACGGCCGACTGTGAGCAGTCTGGGGGCGGGGGGGGCTACTTCAGCAAGACTTTGCCCAGCATCCAGGTCCGCTCCATGCCCGGCATGTCACCCCTGCCCTGCAGGACACTTGGCACATCACAGACTCAACCAAGACAAGGCAAATGGCAGGAGATTCATCTCCTCTGCAAACCCCAAATCCCACACCAAATGGCAAGGAAACGGCCAGCTAGCGTCTGCCCCGGGGAGCTACCGGGTGGTAGATCGGTCAGCAGCCAGGTGCCCACGCCCTGGCTCCGTGCTAAGCTCCAAATGCTGGGCACAACTGTCCCGCATGCACTCGGGGGTGTTTCTCAAACAGCCCGGCTGCGCTCCGTCTGTACCGGCCACCGCAGCGCCCATCAGCATTCCTGGGGCTCAGCGCAAGTGCTCCACACGAAGGACTGGACACTTAGGAGAGCTCAGAGCCAAGACCTGAGACTCTGCCCCGTTCCTGGCTGGTGACAGACAGCCTGGGGCAACGGGCGCTGCTCCTGGCAGGACTAGCCAGCTCTGCCGTCAGAGGAGGAATCTTCTCTCCTCCTTCCCACCTGCTAGAGTGCAGCTGACACCGAAGAAAGTCACTCGGAGGCTTCAGTCCCAGCCCACTGCCAGCTGGTATCAAACCGCCTGTTCTACGCCAGCTCAGAGACAACGGGACAACAGCCAAGTACAGACGCACCGAGCGCAAGCGGACAGCTTAGACGCAGCACTGTGCGGGGCTGGACTGGAGCGGACAGCAAGGGCCCAGAGGAGGGACTCCTGGTGCTACCGTCGGAGGGCGCATGTCCATTCTCAGCCGATGGGACCTCTCTGCCAAGCAAGAGTCCCCGCCCTCCTCCCCAGCACAGGGGAATGTGCTCGCAGGGCACAGGTCCGGCTGGGGAGGGGGTGGGCACACACCAGGTGGCAAAAATGGAGCGCTTCAGAGGGCTTCACTGGGGCTTGATGCAGAGCCGAGCCGTGCTTGTCACTGGTGACCCCATAATATGGGGAAGGACACGTGGGTAACCATGCAGTGTCCTGAGAATGGAGAGACAAGCTGCTGCTCCAAGGCCAGGCCGCTTATTGGCCTGGTCGCACAGAACCACACAGGCCACAGAAGGCGCCTGTGAGCTTGGAAGGGGCCGGTGGAGAGCCGAGTCCCAGCGATCTCAGAAGCGGGTCCAGCCCCATGAGCCAGAGGCAGCAGCACGTGCTGGAGGGGACCCATTGGCCCCGACTCGCGGGAGCAGAAGGGTTTGGTTTGTGGCACGTTCCGTGCGCGACGTGGCCCACCTGGGACACCCTGCCCCTCACCAGCGGGAGGGATGCTGCTGTCAGCTGGACCGGCCGGGGAAAGCACTCTGAGCCAAGGTGGTACCCGCTCAGGCGCAGCGGATCGCAGGCCAGTGGAGCCTCTGGGAAGCGGAAGGTGCGGGAAAGCCAGGTGCCACTTGCTGCCGTGCCGGAGCCGGGAGCGGAGCACAAGGCTGGAACGCTCATTGATGTAACTGGCACTGCTGCAACGGGTGGGCGGAGCAGCATGTGCGAATCCCCGGCTCGAACTGCTCCGGAAGGAGCGCGTGGGTAGCAGGCGAGGGGGTGGCACTCTACATGAGAGACGCCGGGACCTGGCTTAGGGAGAGCAGCAGCTCAATGCAACCGACAGGCCGAGCTCCCGTGCAGAACGAAGCCAGGGTCAGGGTCACCTGGTGCCTGGGGGCAGGGACCCTACTCTGTTTGCTGCCCTTGCCCAGCGCCCGAGCTGCCGCTGCCTGTTTCTGCTTCCGGTGACGGGATGGAGCGGTCGCCCGTTCCACTGGGGCCCCACCACGGGCCGTGTCCACCCACGCTGGCACTCCAAGGCCAGCAGCCAGCGGCGGGAGGCTCTGGTGCGTTCCAGGGACCAGGCGCCCTGGCGTGCACATGTTCCCAGGAGTGCCTGCTGGGGGAAGCTGGCAGAGGCCCTGTGAGCACTGTGCAGGGTGGCGAATTTGCCAGCCCGGCAGCAGGCACAACCTCCCCACCACAGCTCACCACAGGACGCCCTGGGGAGCCATCCTATCACTCTGGCTTCCGCCCATTATCTTGGCCATCTCTTATTGAGACCTCTACCACGGGAAGGCGACACGGGCAGGTGTGACCAAAGGGGGCTGCTTGATCCCACTGTTCCTTGTGAACCCTCTATACAGCCCAGGCTGTAAAGGCTCCAGGTGCTCTCTTTAATCATGGCCCCAAAGCAGCCTCAGGGGCGTCTGCTGTGCAGCCGTGCTGGGTGCATTCCTGCAGGCCAACAGAAAAGGAGGGGGTACAACCCAAGACTGCACATTATCTGGTGTCCCAGATGGACGGCTCGCTGGAATGTCCGGACAGCCCTGTCAGTAATCCCTGTGCGCCGGGGCAGGAAGCAGCTGCCACAGCACGGTCGAAAGCCGGGCTTCTGACAAACGACAAACTCTTTGGAAGTGAGCGCCGTCCCATTGTCACTCAGTCTCCCAGCGGTGGGAACAAGAGTCGTCAGCTCCTCCAGCTGGGCAAATGGTCTGAGTTAATACAGAACCATTCAGGCCACTCAGGACAGGAATCTGCTGCCATCAGAAATGTCTCCCTCCACATGGTCCAGCAGGGTCCCTGGGATTTCACTGCCACAGGCCACATCCAAGGATGTGCCAAGAGCATACTCAGGTCTTACATTTGCTGAGGACGCAGGCAGGCGTTTTGCTGTGCTCTCTGTCTGGGTAACCGTCTGTGGGCATCGAACACAGCCCCTGGCCAGGATTTCATGTTTACAGTGAACTCTTTCCTGGCCGTCGTTCTATCACCCAGCACTCTCAGGTAACCGGCATTTGAACCATAAGTCAATTTGAGTTAGGTTTTCCCCACGTACCCTGTAGTGAAAGTAAACACAACTAAATACAGCAAACACAGTGTAATTTTCAGCGTACAACACCACCACTGTTGGTAAATAAAGTACTCTGCCTACATTTTGGTTTGTTTCTTCACAGCTAATCTAGTTTTCCCTCAGTGTTATGCAGGGCCAGGCATGCATCTTTATTATCCAGCGCGTGTGAACATCTGGCAACCGCATGGTCCCGGAGCCGCTGGGAAGAGTTTACTGTAGAATTCCCAGCTGGCCACCCGTAATTCTCGGAGTAGTGCCATGGGGTTAACCCCTGGGGCCACTCCTTAGGCAGCCTTGTCTGAGCAGAGATGCAGCCCAGCATGTGTGTGCCTCAGTCCCCCCATTGCGCCGCCCGCTGTCCCGCGCTGCCAAGTGCCACAGCCTGGCTTTTCAGGCAGAGACGCAGCCCAGCCCGTTCAGATGGCAGGAGCATCAAACCCCTCTTGGAACAGAATCACACCACACTTAGGACTTGTGGTTGAGGCAAACCAGTGCTGGCAATGGCATTGTGTTAGGACATGGGCAGTTGGGCCTTAAGGCTAGAGCCGGGGGAGTGGCCAGGCCTGGAGGTTAGAGTGGTGCCAGGCTGGAGTCAAGGATCAGGACCACAGGACGCCTGGGGACAGAGCCAAGAACAGCCAGGACTGGGCAGCTGCAGGCAGGCAACGTGCTGTGCAGCTGGGAGCACAGGCTGCCATGGGGCCAAGGAGGCGCTGGCTCCACCCCAGCACCCGTCGCCAAGTGCCGTGAACTGTCCCGTGCCCTGCGTCTGGCTGGGAGACACACCCGGCTGCAGCTGGCTCTCTGACAGGGAGCTTTGAGGCCCATACCTGGGCTATGGTCCTTGTGCGCCGGCAAGGTAGCCCCGCCCCGGCACGCTCCCGGGCACCTGCCAAACTGGAGCTGTGGCCGCTAGGCAAACACCGGCCGCTTGGGCTGAAATAAGCCCTCGTGCAGAGTTGTGGGGTTCTGCTCAGCACGGCCTCCGTGAGTAGCACAGCTTTGAGGAGGTCAGGCTGGAGGAAACCAGGTGGCAAGAGCTGCCGTTGGAGTCCAGGGACCCTGGCCGGCCTGAGGGGAATCTGGGCTATTGACTCCTTCGGGGCTTCTCAGCAAGACCTCCAGGTGCCTCCTGCAGGCAAGCTTGAGCATCGAGAGGCGGCAGAGGTTCCCATACTGGGCACCTTCGCTGGGTCGTCATGGACAGCCCTGCGCTTCCTGCGGCCCGGCACTGACGCCAAAGTCCAAAGACTTCGGCCCAGGTCTTTGACCCCGACCCACCCACCGGGGAGCGCTCTGGCTTGGGTGCTGGGCCCAGGATCCCACGGTAAGTCTTGTGGCCAGACGGCGGGTGTGGGGGGTTAATGCCACATTCTCTGCAGCCTCCCGGCCAGCTGCAAACCTGAGCTCCTCAGGGATGGGCCATAGCGGGCTGGGAAGTGCCCCTGGCACTCCCAGCACATTTACCTCTTTCACCCCAGTTTCTTGGGGTTTCTCCAGGGTCTGTGCCTGGCCCAGCCGCTTTTCGCACCACGCGTCTGTTTGCCACAATGGCCAGGGCCGCTGGTGCAGCGCCATCTTTGCCAGCCCCAGCTTGTTTGTCGTACAGCTTGCGTGGCGCTGGCGCAGCCCCCGGGCACCCCTACGAGCTACATGCAGCAGCCACAACAAGGCCTGTGTGCATCTGAGGCCACGCCAGCCTCGCCAGGCACTTCTGGATTGTGCTACACACGCCAGCCGGCCCCACGGTGAATCGCTTCGACGCTGCGGCCTGGGGATGCGGCAGGAGGGAGCAGCAAGCCCAGTCCAGCCACACGCGGCTCAGCTTCATCCTGCGCTCCCCAGTAGCAGCGGGGGCGGGGGGCTGACAGAATTGCCAGCGTTTGCCCTGTGGCATTGTAGGGACTCAGCAGGGATTCCACTCACTAGCTCGTGGGAGCTCTGCCCCTTGGTCTCTCCTGAGGCCCCCTCCAGCCCCGTCCCACCTGCTGCCCCAGCGGGGGAGGGCAGGGACAGGGCTCAGCCAGAGGCGGTGGGGCACCAGCCCAGAC
This sequence comes from Carettochelys insculpta, assembly GCF_033958435.1. NCBI lineage: Eukaryota > Metazoa > Chordata > Testudines > Carettochelyidae > Carettochelys > Carettochelys insculpta. Next base: position 1,058,211 of record NC_134147.1, read on the forward strand.
TCACGTTTTGATGACCTGGCCCAGGTCATAGCGGTCAGTCACCTCGGACGGCTGGTTGTAATCCTTCTTGTCTCCCAGGGTGACGCAGCCAAACGGCATTGCCAGGGCCGGTGCTGGAAGGCAAAGGAGAGGAGATTAGGGCCGGGTACTTGCTCGGAGTGGGCGTGCGAGATCCTGCCACGTGGCTTGGAAAAAAGACAATTAAGGAGGGATACGATAGAGGCCTATAAAATCACGACTGGTGTGGAGAAAATAGCTGAGGAATTGTAATTTACTCCTTCTCACAGCACAAGAGCTGGGGTCACCAAATGAAACTAGCAGGCAGCAGGTTTAAAACAAACAATAGGAAATATTTTTTCACATGACACACAGTTAACTTGTGGAACTCCTTGCCGGAGACTGTCATGAAGGCCACGACTATAGCACAGTTTAAAGAAGAACTAGATAAATGCAGGGGGATGGCTCCATCACTGGCTATGAGCCAGGATGGGCATGGACGGTGTCCCTAGCCTCTGTCTGCCAGAGGCTGGAAATGGGCAACTTGGTGATTGCCTGTGCTCTTCATTCCCTCTGGGGTGCCTGGCATTGGCCACTGCCAGAAGACAGGACCCTGGGCTTGATGGGCCTGCGACCTGACCCAGTGTGGCCGTTCTTATGGCTTCACCCTGGCCTTCTGCTCCGGGCCCCCGGGCTGCCAAGACGGGCTGGTTAACTCGCAGGCCCCCACCCTTAAGGAATCGCTCCCTTTGCATTATCCACCGCCTGTCCCTGGTGCTGCCCCAAGCTCAGCACCAGGGTCACCTCTTGGAGGCCCTCCGCCACCCTCAGGGCACCCGCCCCGATACTGTCCTGGCTGCTACCACTTCCTGAGCCGACTGCCCCGCACTAGCAAGAGCGGCCACCCTCCTCGCACGGTCCAGGCCACGACAGCCACGGAGTGAGTGCTGAGCAAGCCGGGAAGGGCCAGTCCCACTGCTCTAGGTTCTAGGCAGGCAGCAGAGACCCTTGTGGCTCCCCTTGTCAGACGTCGCTGCCTGGCTGGTCTCCCAAGGCTCCGCTCTGTTCCGGGAGGGGCCCTAGAGCCTTTACAAGCCAAGGTTCCAACCGACTGTGTAACTGCTGGGTTTGCCAAGGGCTCAAAACCCAGAGCCAAACCACCACAATCCAGAACCCCAACCACAGAGCCCAGAGCCAAACTGCAGTTGCCCAGGCATTTGCTGTACCTCGGTGGGCCCCTGGGAGCCGGACCAAAGCCGAGCTACAGCTGAGCCTGGAGCTCCCAAGACACGGCCACAACCATCTGATTAGAGCAAAGCATCTGCATCCTTCGAACACATTTTCCGCACACCTGGGGCTCCAACAGCCGCCCCAGCCTGACCCTGTGTTGAGCACAGCTGGCGCCAGCCCCTCCCGCCCTTTGGAAAGCAGCACCTCCAATGTGCGGTGGGGGAGAATTACTCTGCCAGGCAGCTCGCACTCACGCCGGGGCCGAAGGGAGGAGCGGGTGGAGCGTGGGACCCAGGACTGCTAGCGAGCAGGGGCAAGGACACGGCTGCGCAGGGTCCCGGGGTGGCATGTGCTGAGAGGTGACAGCCACGTTGGCAGGGAGCTCAGGTCCTGCCTGTTGCAGATGTCTGAGCTGGGAGCAAAACTTCTGCACTATGGATGGATCCCTCCCCATGCGCTGAGACCCCGACGGACAGCCAGCCCCTTGGGCAAGCTGCTCTGCTTCAAGCCCCAGGAGGTAGGAGCTGAGCAAGGGCCCAGCTGCCCCAGAGTCCATTTCCCAGGCGTGCAGCCAGCTGCACTCAGGGCCCTGGCAGGGCCCGGCTACCCTGGGGGTTGGCATTAACTCACTCTAGGTCCCCAGCAGCCCCACTGATGTGAGCCTCGGGGGCGGGGCGGCAATGCTAGCTTCTGTGGCACAATGCTGCCCCTCTCACCCCAGTCCGGCCTTCCAGCTTCTCGCCTGTACCGCCCCCAAAGCACCCCCAGCCCCATGCTCTCTGGGGCTCTCTGTCCCACAGTGGCCTTGGCCAGGCCCCACTACCAGCGCCAGTGAAGGGCCCCAGCCCAGCAGATTCGGTGTCCCTCATCCCGCTGCCGGCCTCACCAGCCATCCTGCACCTGGCAGAAGACAGGTCCTGCGGGAATCCTTCTGCCACAAGCTGGGCGCCCCCACACCCACCATTCCTCCAGTCCAGCCCCAAGCCCTGCAGCAGGTGGGGGCTGGGCAGAAACAGGGGCTGAAGCGTGAACGCCCACAACTCCCAACAGCTGAGGCCACCCATGCCTCTGAAAAAACAAACAAACAAACATCGATAGAGTCTGAAGGAATGCGGCCCCGACAGCAGAGACCTCGGTGTATTCACATATGTGTAACGGGTACCAAAGGGCCGCGCCCCCAGCCGGCCGGGACGGGGAGACCTCAGCGTGTTTGTGTACGTGTAAATGGCACTGAAGGGCTGTGCCCCCAGCCGGCTGGGACGGGGAGACCTCTGTGTATTCACATACATGAAACGGGTACTGAAGGGCCGTGCCCCCAGCCGGCCGGGACAGGGAGACCTCGGCGTGTTTGTGTACGTGTAACGGGTACCGAAGGGCCGCACCCCCAACCGGCCGGGACGGGGAGACCTCGGCATGTTCACGTACGTGTAACAGGTAATGAAGGACAGCGCCCCCAGCCGGCCGGGCCGGGACGGGGAGACCTCGGCATGTTCGCGTACGTGTAACGGGTACTGAAGGGCCGTGCCCCCAGCTGGCCGGGCCGGGGAGACCTCGGCATGTTCACGTACGTGTAACGGGTAATGAAGGACAGTGCCCCCAGCCGGCCGGGCCGGGCCGGGGAGACCTCAGCATGTTCGTGTACGTGTAACGGGTACTGAAGGGCCGTGCCCCCAGCTGGCCGGGCCAGGGAGACCTCGGCATGTTCGCGTACGTGTAATGGGTACCGAAGGGCCGGGCCCCCAGCCGGCCGGGACGGGACGGGGAGACCTCAGCATGTTCGCGTACGTGTAACAGGTACTGAAGGGCCGTGCCCCCAGCTGGCCGGGCCAGGGAGACCTCGGCATGTTCGCGTACGTGTAACGGGTACTGAAGGGCCGTGCCCCCAGCTGGCCGGGCCGGGGAGACCTCGGCATGTTCACGTACGTGTAACGGGTAATGAAGGACAGCGCCCCCAGCCGGCCGGGCCGGGCCGGGGAGACCTCAGCATGTTCGTGTACGTGTAACGGGTACTGAAGGGCCGTGCCCCCAGCTGGCCGGGCCAGGGAGACCTCGGCACGTTCGCGTACGTGTAATGGGTACCGAAGGGCCGGGCCCCCAGCCGGCCGGGCCGGGACGGGGAGACCTCAGCATGTTCGCGTACGTGTAACAGGTACTGAAGGGCCGTGCCCCCAGCTGGCCGGGCCAGGGAGACCTCGGCATGTTCGCGTACGTGTAACGGGTACCGAAGGGCTGCGCCCCCAGCCGGCCAGGCCGGGACGGGGAGACCTCGGCATGTTCGCGTACGTGTAACGGGTACTGAAGGGCTGTGCCCCCAGCTGGCCGGGCCGGGGAGACCTCGGCATGTTCACGTACGTGTAACAGGTAATGAAGGACAGAGCCCCCAGCCGGCCGGGCCGGGCCGGGGAGACCTCAGCATGTTCGCGTACGTGTAACGGGTACTGAAGGGCCGTGCCCCCAGCTGGCCGGGCCAGGGAGACCTCGGCATGTTCGCGTACGTGTAACGGGTAATGAAGGGCTGTGCCCCCAGCTGGCCGGGCCGGGCCGGGAAGACCTCGGCGTGTTCGTGTACGTGTAATGGGTACCGAAGGGCCGTGCCCCCAGCCGGCCGGGACGGGGAGACCTCGGCGTGTTTGCATACGTGTAACGGGCACCGAAGGGCCGCGCCCCCAGCCGGCCGGGACGGGGAGACCTCGGCGTGTTCGCATACGTGTAACGGGTACCGAAGGGCCGCGCCCCCAGCTGGCCGGGATGGGACGGGGAGACCTCGGCGTGTTCGCGTACGTGTAACGGGTACCGAAGGGCCGTGCCCCCAGCCGGCCGGGACAGGGAGACCTCGGCGTGTTCGCGTACGTGTAACGGGCACCGAAGGGCCGCGCCCCCAGCCGGCCGGGATGGGGAGACCTCGGCGTGTTCGCGTACGTGTAACAGGCACCGAAGGGCCGCACCCCCAACCGGATGGGATGGGGAGACCTTGGCGTGTTCGCATACGTGTAACAGGCACTGAAGGGCCGTGCCCCCAGCCGGCCGGGACGGGGAGACCTCGGCGTGTTCGCGTACGTGTAGCGGGCACCGAAGGGCCGTGCCCCCAGCCAGCTGGGACGGGGAGACCTCGGCATGTTTGCGTACGTGTAACGGGTACTGAAGGGCCGTGCCCCCAGTTGGCTGGGATGGGGAGACCTCGGCGTGTTCGCGTACGTGTAACGGGCACTGAAGGGCCGTGCCCCCAGCCGGCCGGGACGGGGAGACCTCGGCGTGTTCACGTACGTGTAACGGGTAATGAAGGACAGCGCCCCCAGCCGGCCAGGCCGGGACGGGGAGACCTCGGCGTGTTTGTGTACGTGTAACGGGTACCTAAGGGCTGTGCCCCCAGCTGGACGGGACGGGACGGGGAGACCTCGGCGTGTTCACGTACGTGTAACGGGTACTGAAGGGCTGTGCCCCCAGCCGGCCGGGACGGGGAGACCTCGGCGTGTTCGCGTACGTGTAACGGGTACCTAAGGGTCGTGCCCCCAGCTGGCTGGGACGGGGAGACCTCGGCGTGTTCACTTACGTGTAACAGGTAATGAAGGACAGAGCCCCCAGCCAGCCGGGATGGGGAGACCTCGGCATGTTCACGTACGTGTAACAGGTAATGAAGGACAGCGCCCCCAGCTGGCCGGGATGGGACGGGGAGACCTCGGCGTGTTCGCGTACGTGTAACGGGTACTGAAGGACAGCGCCCCCAGCTGGCCGGGCCGGGCCGGGGAGACCTCGGCATGTTCGCGTACGTGTAACGGGTACTGAAGAGCTGTGCCCCCAGCCGGCCGGGACGGGGAGACCTCGGCGTGTTCGCGTACGTGTAACGGGTACCGAAGGGCCGTGCCCCCAGCTGGCCGGGACGGGAAGACCTCGGCATGTTCACGTACGTGTAACAGGTAATGAAGGACAGCGCCCCCAGCTGGCTGGGACGGGACGGGGAGACCTCGGCGTGTTCGCGTACGTGTAACAGGTAATGAAGGGCCGTGCCCCCAGCTGGCCGGGACGGGGAGACCTCGGCGTGTTCGCGTACGTGTAACGGGTACCGAAGGGCCGTGCCCCCAGCCGGCCGGGACAGGGAGACCTCGGCGTGTTCGCGTACGTGTAACGGGCACCGAAGGGCCGCGCCCCCAGCCGGCCGGGATGGGGAGACCTCGGCGTGTTCGCGTACGTGTAACAGGCACCGAAGGGCCGCACCCCCAACCGGATGGGATGGGGAGACCTTGGCGTGTTCGCATACGTGTAACAGGCACTGAAGGGCCGTGCCCCCAGCCGGCCGGGACGGGGAGACCTCGGCGTGTTCGCGTACGTGTAGCGGGCACCGAAGGGCCGTGCCCCCAGCCAGCTGGGACGGGGAGACCTCGGCATGTTTGCGTACGTGTAACGGGTACTGAAGGGCCGTGCCCCCAGTTGGCTGGGATGGGGAGACCTCGGCGTGTTCGCGTACGTGTAACGGGCACTGAAGGGCCGTGCCCCCAGCCGGCCGGGACGGGGAGACCTCGGCGTGTTCACGTACGTGTAACGGGTAATGAAGGACAGCGCCCCCAGCCGGCCAGGCCGGGACGGGGAGACCTCGGCGTGTTTGTGTACGTGTAACGGGTACCTAAGGGCTGTGCCCCCAGCTGGACGGGACGGGACGGGGAGACCTCGGCGTGTTCACGTACGTGTAACGGGTACTGAAGGGCTGTGCCCCCAGCCGGCCGGGACGGGGAGACCTCGGCGTGTTCGCGTACGTGTAACGGGTACCTAAGGGTCGTGCCCCCAGCTGGCTGGGACGGGGAGACCTCGGCGTGTTCACTTACGTGTAACAGGTAATGAAGGACAGAGCCCCCAGCCAGCCGGGATGGGGAGACCTCGGCATGTTCACGTACGTGTAACAGGTAATGAAGGACAGCGCCCCCAGCTGGCCGGGATGGGACGGGGAGACCTCGGCGTGTTCGCGTACGTGTAACGGGTACTGAAGGACAGCGCCCCCAGCTGGCCGGGCCGGGCCGGGGAGACCTCGGCATGTTCGCGTACGTGTAACGGGTACTGAAGAGCTGTGCCCCCAGCCGGCCGGGACGGGGAGACCTCGGCGTGTTCGCGTACGTGTAACGGGTACCGAAGGGCCGTGCCCCCAGCTGGCCGGGACGGGAAGACCTCGGCATGTTCACGTACGTGTAACAGGTAATGAAGGACAGCGCCCCCAGCTGGCTGGGACGGGACGGGGAGACCTCGGCGTGTTCGCGTACGTGTAACAGGTAATGAAGGGCCGTGCCCCCAGCTGGCCGGGACGGGGAGACCTCGGCGTGTTCGCGTACGTGTAACAGGTAATGAAGGGCCGTGCCCCCAGCTGGCCGGGACGGGACGGGGAGACCTCGGCCTGTTCGCGTACGTGTAACGGGTACTGAAGGGCTGCGCCCCCAGCTTGCCGGGACGGGACGGGGAGACCTCGGCGTGTTCACGTACATGTAACGGGTACTGAAGGGCCGTGCTCCCAGCCGTCCGGGACGGGGAGACCTCGGCGTGTTTGCGTACGTGTAACAGGTAATGAAGGGCCGTGCCCCCAGCTGGCCGGGACGGGACGGGGAGACCTCGGCCTGTTCGCGTACGTGTAATGGGTGCTGAAGGGCTGCGCCCCCAGCCGGCCGGGACGGGGAGACCTCGGCGTGTTCACGTACGTGTAACAGGTAATGAAGGGCTGCGCCCCCAGCTGGCCGGGACGGGACGGGGAGACCTCGGCGTGTTCACGTACATGTAACAGGTAACGAAGGACAGCGCCCCCAGCTGGCCGGGACGGGACGGGGAGACCTCGGCCTGTTCGCGTACGTGTAACGGGTACTGAAGGGCTGCGCCCCCAGCCCGCCGGGACGGGGAGACCTCGGCGTGTTCGCGTACGTGTAACAGGTAATGAAGGGCTGCGCCCCCAGCCGGCCGGGACGGGGAGACCTCGGCGTGTTCGCGTACGTGTAACAGGTAATGAAGGGCCGTGCCCCCAGCTGGCCGGGCCGGGGAGACCTCGGCGTGTTCGCGTACGTGTAACAGGTAATGAAGGACAGCGCCCCCAGCTGGCCGGGAGGGGACGGGGAGACCTCGGCGTGTTCACGTACATGTAACGGGTACTGAAAGACAGCGCCCCCAGCTGGCCGGGACGGGGAGACCTCGGCGTGTTCACGTACATGTAACGGGTACTGAAAGACGGCGCCCCCAGCCGGCCGGGACGGGGGAACCTCGGCGTGTTCACGTACATGTAACGGGTACTGAAAGACGGCGCCCCCAGCCGGCCGGGACGGGGGAACCTCGGCGTGTTCACGTACATGTAACGGGTACTGAAAGACGGCGCCCCCAGCCGGCCGGGACGGGGGGAGCTCGGCGTGTTCACGTACGTGCCATCGGTGCTTGCTGCGCTTACACCCTCAGGAGACACAGTCCCATCCCAGCGATGGATTCCGGCTGGTGCGTGGTACAAATCCCCTGCGCGCTGGCTGCAGGGCAGGAGAGGTGCCACCAACGGCACTTACCGTAGGAGCCCGGAGAGGCAGGACTGTGCTTTGCCTGTCCCAGAGGAGGGGCCACCTCCACGGAAAACCTTGTAAAGCCGAGGGGACGACAGGCTGCGAGAGCAGAGGGACCGGGGTCCAACTCAGCTGTTAAAACATGTGGAGATACACACCTCACAGGGCTGGCCGGGACCCTGGGAGGTGAGCGAGTCCACTCCCTGCCCCCTCGCCGGACCAAACACCACCCCGGCAGACTTTTGGTTTTAATCTACTTGCCCCAGGCCCCTACGTGGCTCCTCACAGATGGAGATCGCAGCCCAGGGTTTCGCAGGCCAGTGCTCAACCACTGAGCCAACCCCCTCGTTCTGTTTCTTGACTAGAGCCAAGTGCAACTTCAGCGGCAGCGGCGTTATTTCAGGAGCAGCTACGCACCTGTCTCAGCCACTGGGCACCAAGGGCCCCAGGCAGGAGTGTGGGCAGCGGGCACCGCCCCACACCAGTGCTGGGCCCAGGTTCTTCCCAAGCGCCCGGCCACCAAGGGGTAAGCAGGGGCCAAAACCCAGCAGTGCGCTGGCTAACTGGGGCCGGGGAGAAGGTGGGAAGGAAATGCCACATGTCAGTGCTGCTCCCAGGAGCCCCGCAACCTCCAGGGCCCCCCCACCAGGCCAGGGTCCCACAGGGCTCCCATGCTCCTGCAGGGCTCGTGCAAGGCTGCTGGGGGGACAGACGCCAGCAAGCACTAGGTGCAGCTCTCGCTGCGTCACACGGCCCTGCCAGGATCCCAGTCCCACGCTGCTAGTTGCTGCAGGAACACCAGGCAACGAGCCTGGGCCCTGAGTGCTGCCACTCCCCGTGACGTGCTGTGGGTGCAGGATGAGGGACCAGTCCCCAGCCCCAGCCCCAGCCAGGGGCAGGCAGGCCCAGGGCCAGAGAGCTACACAGAGAACTCAGGAACAGGTCTGTAGTCCAGCAAGAATCTGAGATCCAGGCCCTGGTTCCTTCTGACTGCCCAACTCCGCTACTAGGCATTTACACTGTGGATAACGCAAAGGAACCCGTACTTCTGAGCCGCTGGAAGGAGCTCTGGGGGCAGCCCCGGGGGAAGGGGGAAAGGACTCCCGAGTCCCTGGAGTGGGCCCTGGGTGCTCTCTGGGATGGGCAGAGGCCTGGAGGCTGGCACTGGGTGAAGCTGTGCGTCTGGAGCCTGGCATGGGCACCTGGGCTGAGGGCCGAGTGGTGCAGCCTGGGTGCAGTGGGAGTTCAGCAGAGAGGGGGCAGGGAGAGCTGTGCAAATTGACTGGTGCTAGGGCCCCTGCCCCACTGATTCCAGCCGAGGGCCCTGCGGTGTGCTGGGTCTGCGCAGGCCCTGGAGCCCTGGGTGCGTTGGGGGCAGAGGGCCCTGGGTCTGTGGGTGCTGCAGCTCTGCTGGGCTGGAGCTGCCCCAAGCCAGGCACCCAGGGGGCTGGGGAGAACAGGGATTGGCACAGCCCCGACACGCTGCCGTCCCTCCCTGCTCCCCTCACAGCAAGAAGGCTGCGGCCAATGCTGGCACGTAGAGCCACTGCTACAGCCCAGAGCATGGCAGGGTCGTGTGTCCAGGGTTAGGCGGATGGCACACTGCTCCAGCCCCGGCCAGCCAGCAAGCACCTTCGCTGCATCACACGCACACTGCAGTAGTGCCACGGCCCTGCCAGGATCCCAGTCCCACGCTGCTAGTTGCTGCAGGAACCTGCCCGGTGCCCAGCCCTGCCCAGCCAGACTCGGGGGCAGCGTGCTCACGCCCAGCCCTTTAGCAAGCCCCGGGGCAACGTACCCTAGTGTGATGAAGTGGGGGATACCTGTGTGTGTGTATGTGAGTGACTCACAGAGGGTGTGGAGCTCCTGCTAAGGGTAACCTTAATGACCAGGTAACACCTTTGTACTGCAGACAAAGGAGGAGGTGGAGCCTGAGGGGTTTGAATTGGAACTGGGAGTTGGAAGCAGTTAGTCTGGGCTGGGAGAGAGAGACAAAGGAGGGGGCCAGGCCCCAGCTCTGGGGGCCCCTTGGGGCCTCCTCCCCCCAGCATGGATGGGACTGGCTGTCTCTGCCGGCTGCACTGACTCCTCTGTACGATGCTGTGTCCTGTCGGCTAATAAACCCGCTGCTCTCCTGCTGAGTGAGAGACTCTCCTGCCTGCGGACGGGGTGCAGAGCTTGGGGGACCCCAGAACCCCATCACACCTGGCCATGCAGAGCTCCAGCAGGCTGCATTCACAAAGCCAGGGCAGTGCCCCCGAGCCTGCCCAGTGAGTGCCCCGGGACAGGGCTCTGGGCACCACCCCCAATCACTGGGGTTCCTTAGGCCAGTCACGCCTGTGCTGCCCCCTCCCCTGCAGTCTCGCTGGCTTCTCTCAATGGCATTGAGCCTTGGGGGCCTTCGACCCAGAACTCTGCTCCACTGATCACGTCCAGGAGTGAGACCCAGCCCCACAGCCTCTGCTGCCAGCCAGGCCCTCGGGGGCCGAGTCCGCCCTGGGCTCTGGCACAGATGGATGCCTGCCCCCTTCGCTCCCAGGAAGCCTGGCTAAGGCTGGAGGAAGCTGGCGGGAATCCCCCTTGCAGCGTCCTCAGCCTGGGGCCCTGGGCAGCGGCAGCAGGGAGACATGCCTGGGTGGGCCCTGGGCAGGGCGGGGAGCAATGGGCTGAGCGTTTGCAGCACACCGGGCCCAGGGCTCTCTGCCACCCCGCTGCAGGAAGACGGGCACCTCTCCGCCTGGCCTCTGCTCCATGCCCTGCCCTGCCCGGGTGTCCAGCAGGCTGCCTGAACCAGCCCCCGCTCCCTCACCCAGCACAGGGACACCCAGGTGTCCTGCCCAGCACGGGGCACCCGCAAGGGCTGGCTCCCCTGCAGCCCCAGCTCCATGTCGCTGCCCCAGCTGGGCCGCGAGGAGCCAGGAGCGGTGAGGGGGCGGCCCAGGCTGGGAACTGGAGAAAACCCCAGGGTCCACCCGTGTCCAGCAGCCCAGAGACTTCCCTGTGCTGCCACGAGGCATCTCAGATCCCCCGGCCCCAGGGAGAGTGCAGCTCAGACCCGCCCCGTCCCCACCGACTTGCCTTTATCCTGCCATACAACTCCCATTGCCATAGCAACAGGCTCAGCGCCTGGTACCCAGAGCGCGAGCGCCGTGCTCACCCCTTGCCTCCGGCTCACAGGGGCTGAGACCCCAGCCCAGCCCCTTTCCCTGCCCCATGCCTGGGCCGGGCCGGGCCCCCTCCTCAGCCCCCTGGGCTCCAGCACACATGGGGTCTGCACAAGCAGAGCCTGCGCTGGTTTCGCAGCGGCGGGGGGGGAAGGGGACCAGTGTTTCCCAGGCGGGGGCTCCTGTCCCGTGGGGGGGTGGCCAGCTCACGGAGGGGATCACAGCACAGCCATCTTGCCTCCGGCGCTGCCTTCGGATCTGGGTGGACAGAGTGTGCTGGCTGGCGGCCGGGTGCCCAGCTCCGAGCGCAGCAGCCCCAGTACGGCAACCCCGCCCCGCCCCCGCTCCTTTGGGGGCCAGGACCCCTGCGGCCACCACGCCGCTGTTTCCCGTGTCAGGAGCTGAAATGACGACAATGGCTATTTTCACGTCCCACCGCCGTGAGACTGACCGAAATGGGCCCTACTAATCCTGCAGAGCTAGAGCACCGTGCCCCGCCCCCTCGGAGGCCATGCCCCACCCCGCCCCTTCCTCAAGCCTGCGCCCCCAACTCACTCCGTGCCTGCTCGCTCTCCCCGGCCCTCACCAGGCGTGGGAAGGCCTCGGCGCTTGTCTTGGGCGGCTCCCACAGTCACCGACACGCCTGGCTGGCAGCAGCTCCACAGACTCAGGGGTCTCCATGCGCTGCCAGCCTGTGGCTCGGCATGGGTTAAGTTTATGCTACCGCCGTCCCAAGAATGCAACGGGATCTGCCGCTCGCTGGCGTAAAGCCGCTGGGGTTCTCAGCTGGGACAGCATCGATCCCAACCCCCACGCTGCTATCGAGAGCTGGCGCTGGCTATGGAAGGGAAACGGGAGCACCTGCACTAGAGGATAACAACCTACTACCGCTGCTGACTAACGGAGCCACTTCTTTAGCGGAGGCAGGGCCGGTCAGTACTGCAATGCTCAAACTCACGGGTTCAAAGTCTGCTGATGAGCCATTAACACTGGGGAGAGTCCCCCCGACCTGCATCCTCCTCCTCAAGCAGCTGCAACCTGGCAGGAAGTGCTATGCCCAACCATCTCCGTCCTGGGCCCTCAACAGCCAGTGGTGCAGCAGGAGGGGGCTGCAGACCCCAGGGAGGGCAGGGACACCGCTGAGGGAGCCAGGGTTCAAGTTGCTGGCTGGAAGCAGCTCCACAGACTCGGCTGGCAGCAAGAAAGCAGGGGGCTGGGAGTGGGGGGTGAGCAATGAGCCAGCATGGAGCCCTGGGAGGGCGGGAGCCCGACACAGGACTGCCAGTGCTCATGCGGGTCAGGTGGCTGGGGTTGTGAGGGGCTCTGGAGATGCAGGCGCTAAGGATCATTCTCATGCATACAGTGCAACCGAAGGGGGCCGTGGAGAGGTCAGGCTGCCTGTGCAGTCCCTGCACCCCAGAGCGGGGCCGGGGGGGAGACTCTCCACCCAGCCCTGGTGAGCCCCCCGGGCTCTCGTGCCCACAGCAGGGAGAGGCAGGCCAACTCAGCTCCCCGGGGGCTGAGAAGGTGCTATCCGGCACAGGGTAATGCTTATTTACACCCACCAGAGATGGGGCTGAGTTACACCTGCTGGGGATCTGGCCCCTGTTCCAGGTCCACTTTCTTCCCCTCTAGCACAGACCCACCTTGGCCTGTCTGGCCCCAGAGGCAGGATGCCTCTGCGCGTGGAGCCAAGGGCATAATACGGCAATAGGGCTCCACTTCCTAGAGGTCTTCGCTCCTCAAGGCATGGCTTGCGGGGCTCACGTGCAGCAGACAAACGAACTCCCAGCTGGAGGAACCAGACCTGCTCCAGCTGCACTGGAGCTCGCGGGCTAAACACGCAGCGTAGCGGCCAGCCGACTACGCCCAGCCAGACACCTGAGCGCAGCCCCAGGTGAGATGCTGGGTGTAGCTGGCCAGCTGCTACGCTGGGTGCTTGCCTATGCAGGTCCATCCCCTGGGCCTGGGAGGGTGATGGGGGACAAGCATAGACGTGCCTAGTTCCCCAGCTGCTGCTAGTAAAGTACCCCAGCAGCCCAGGTGCCGCTGCAGTCTGGAATGGGCTAATTTGCCTGCCGACAGAACAAACCCTCCTTCCCGCTAGAAGGAAAGTGATGGGCTGAGGCTCTGGAGCAGCCACTGTCTCTCCCTAGCCCACTGGGGGCACAGGGCAGGCCCAGCGCTGGGGCTGGGGGATGTGCAGAGGAAGGAGCCCTGGGCTGCACTTGGCAGAGCTGCAGGCCAGATCCCTGCCCAGGGCGGACAGGAGGCAAGCGCTCGGTGGCTGTTCTGCCAGCACCATGTGTGTTGCTCACGCTGCCTCTGTGCTGAAGCACCAGCCCTCCAAAGCTGGGCTGAGACGCTCGCAGGGGCTTTGTCACTGCTGTGACTCATCCGCTCTGAGCGCCTGGCAAACATCACCAAGGGCTGCCAGTTCTGCCTCACCCGCTCAGCATGCGCCAGCCCTGGCTAGCGACCCCTCCACGCCCCGTCAGGAACCCCAGCACCCTGCAACGGTGACGGCTGCAGGGAGCTATCACAGGGGGTTGTGGGGTGGGAGGATCGGGTGCCCAGAGGGATCACACTGACTGTGCCAGGACACCACTGGCCACGGGTGTCTGACCTAGGTGGGGCTGGCTGAAGCACCAGCATCCTGCCGGGTTTGGTGGGCAGAGGCCATCGGCCGGGACACAGATGTGCGAGCGACACACTAGAGCTGGACTGGGGTGGGGGTGAGGGGCTGGGTGCACAGGGGCAGGGACCTCACTCCCTCTAGTCCTAGGGAGTGAAAGGAGACCTTGCTGCTCCCTCTCGACAGGTCCCACACCAAGGCTCTGCTGGCAGGGCCTGCCCAAGACAGCCCCGGCCAGGGATACCAGGGAAGCAGCTAGTTGGGAGCAGGGGGCACCGGCAGAGCTGGGGGAGGGGAATGGGCAGGCAGAGGTGCGCGGAGGGAGCATTCCTTTCCCTTTGCTCCAGCGACTACCACGGACCAGACTGCCCAGGTGCCTGTTCTTGGCAGGTGCTGGGGTACAGACGGTACCCAGAGGAGAAGCACAGACCCCAGGGCTTGACCGGCTGGGGCCAAGGTGCTGAAGGCTCATGGGCAGGAGGGGAAGGACACCTGTGCCAGGCTACCAGGGAATGCACCCCACAGACAGACCCAGAAGGAACAGGATGGGCCCCAGTGCAGCTGCAAGGCCAGGGGTTCACTTGCACCCTGCTCTCTCTTGCCCCATGCCAGGGACATGCTGTGTTGTCCCCAGTGCAGAGCAGGGAGGGGGTCAGGGGCTGAGGCAGGAGCCGGGGCGCATGCACAGCAGCGCACGCAGCAGAGTGTGTAAGACGCAGCATGTTGGGATAGCACGAGAGGGAGCCTGCTGACACCGCCCAGCCTTTGTGGGCTGCTCAGGAAATGCTCTGCTCGTTTATGGGTCTAATCAGGGGCAGGCCAGCCGGAATTAGCTCCTTGGCTCCAGGCCTTGCCAGAGGAAGGGGGCTTCGACCCACTTCTGAGCACGCTGGGGGCTGAGCTGATGCATGGTGCTGCCTCCTCTGGTTGGTCTCAGGGCCAGACTAGGCTTTGCCTTGCTGCCTGGGGCCCTGCTGCAGGAGCCAGGCAGGCAGCTGTCTCCTCAGAGCCCCATGGGGCCAGGCAGGAGCCAGGCAGGCAGCTGTATCCTCACAGCCCCACGGGGGCTTGCCAGGGCTGCTGTCCACAGGGCAGCTGAAGCCAGAGCTGGCCCGTACATAAGATGGTTTGGGGTGGCTCCCCTGGGCCCCACAGCAGCCGTCCTGACGTGGCCCGTGGATGAGTCCCCCCTGCTCACCGTGGCAGCAGGAGTTGGGATGCCCAGAAACTTGCTCCACTCCACCCCACCGCCCTCCGCCTCCTGCTGCCAGGGAGAAGTGGCTGCGGCGTGCTGGAGGAGGGCAGCAGGGCAGGGTGGAGCCAGCCACCAGGCCACTCCCGCGTCCACCACCACAGGCTGCCCCCCACTGCCCCCCGACACCAGGGCCTGTAACCCTCCAGCTTGTGCTGCCTGGGGGAGGGGGCTTTGGCCTGCAATGGCCGGGGCTGCACTTGTGGCTGGGAGGAGATGCCAGAAGCCCTCCTCCCCGACCCCCCCAGAAGGGCAGCCCTGGCCGAGGCCCAGAGAGAGGAAGTGAGTGGCCCAGGCTCATGCAGAGAGTCTGCAGCAGAGACAGGACCCAAGCCTGGTCTGGAGTCCCGGGCAAGCAGCTGAACAACCGGCCTGTCCTTCCCCACTTGCGCAAGCCAGGTGAGTCACCCCCATTCTTTGGGGGGAGCTGCAGTGCAGTAACCAAGAGGGAGCCATGCACGGCCGGCCGGGCCACGCCGAACCGGCGCTGTAAGGAAAACAGAACATAACGTGGTACACGCCGGAAGATGCCCGAGAGCTGGCGACTGAGACAGTTTTGACCCCTGGCTAATTTGCGCTCCAATTAAAGCAGTCATTGATGAAGAATACGAAAACCGGGAGATCCCTGGAAAAGCTGGCCCTAGTTTTCAGGGCCCTGGGCACGCCTGGCCATGGAGTTTGCTCCAGAACCAACCCTGCTTTGCAACTGCCATTCTCCAAAATTATTTTGTTTTTCCTTTTAAATCCCCATCCTTAGACAAAGGAAACCAGGACAACATGAGCAGGCCTCCAAGGGTCTGCCTGAGCTTGTGGAGAGCCCAAAGCAATAGCTGTGCACGCATGCCCGTTGGGCCCACTGGCTGTTAACTCTGAAACCTAATGACTAACATGTTGGCATTCTTAACTACTACTTCACTGCACACCCCTTCAGCACAAACCGGCAACTAATGGGCTTATCCCACAATCTCACATTCCCCTCCAGCTCCCACTGCACCGTTCTTTCCCCCACCTCCCCGGTGTCCTCAACACAATCTGCACCACATCAAAAAGGCACAAGTTTTGTGAGAGCCACAGGCCCAGGTCTCTCCCTGCTCTATTTCCTGGCTGTGTTTGGCCCTGTGCTACTAGAATTCAGAAGCAATAAAGCTAATGCCCAAGTTTTGAATATTGCCGAAAGGGGGGGCCGCATTTCCAGTCTGCCTCACCAGGGGACAGTGGCATGCGCCTTAGGTTAGGGACTCTGGGCATTCCCAGGCACTGGGGTACCAGTCACCGGGGTGAGAGGGGAGGGAAGGAGAGCGCTTTGGCAAGGAGGGGAGGTGTGGGCGGGGCCTGCGCTGTGGCCGGGGACACAGCATGGGCCTGATCCTCCCCCGGCAAGGGAGCATGCTGCCTGCGAGGTTGGACTGGCTCAGCCGGGCAGAGGGGCTCAGCCAGGCTGCTTCGGGAGGACAATGGGGCCAGCGACAATAGGCAGCCTTTGGCGCACTAAAGGAAGAGCCTGTGCCAGGCAGACAGGATGGCTCCAGGGCTCTACTTGGAGCGCCGGCAGCTCAGGGTAGGCAGGGCAGGGCCAGTCGCAGGTTGGCCGGCTCAGGGAAGGGGGAACCAGGGATTTTAAAACCCGTCAGCTCAAGAGTCACGTGGCTTGGCTGGGCCCAATCCTGCACGCCCCTAAAAAGGGGCACGTGCCCTCAACTCCCACTGACCTCTGTGAGCGTGCCCGGACCCCACGGATGGCCAGGGCAGCGACCCACATCCGCATGCCAGCTGGGAAAAGAGGACTGGCCTTGCAAACAGGGAGCTCGCGGCAGGAGCACAGACAAGCCCCCAGCAGTGTCGCAGAGCAGGCTGACCAGGGGCCGGGTGACCGGGGACAGCAGGAGCCAATGCAGCCAGGGGCGCTTGCTGGCAAAGCTGTGCGCTGGCCGTGTCAGCAGAGGCAGGAAGTGGCGCAGGCAACAGGCAAGTGAGCAGTGGGCCCATGTTCGCGTGCGTGCCGCGGCAGCCCCCGAGCAGACCGGGGAAGGGCCGTTGTGCGTGCGCACACAGACACACACACACGCACGTGCCCGGCCCCGGCCCCCAACACCGAGCATCTAATTTAAGACACGACGCAGCAGTGCAAGACACAATAGCTGGGGAGTGGGAGGCCAGGCGCGGACAGCGAGAGGAGATGACGCAGCTTTCCCAAGCCCCAGACCCACATTCAACGTAAACACTCCTGCGGCTGCACTGTGGCTTTAAACTGCCCTCCAGCCCCGGCCGGCCCTCAGCCCGCGCACGTGGCCCCAGCCTTTGCGACCCACCACTGCAGCTTGTGCCCAAGTGAGGGGTTAATGAGCAGCTGCCTCGAGCTTCTGAGAGCACCGCTCCCTTTCCAACCCGGCACGCGCTGCCAGAGGGGCCATTTCGCTCACATGGAGGCGCCGGAGCCTTGTACCCAGGAAGCGACACCCTCCCAGGCGAGAGAAGCGAGCGCCAGCTGCTCATCGGGGCCCTGAGATAGTTCTAAGTATGGCTCCAAGCAGCCCCCAAGGGTTTGTTCGTGGGGTGCCAGGGCTGTTAAGGTGGGTTACGGCCCTGGCAGGGCTGGGAGGGGCAGAAGCGCAGGGCTGGCATCTGCAGAGCTCCATGCAGGGAACCAGGAGGCGCTCCCCCATCCAAGCATCAAGCCGAGACCAACCCTACTTAGCTTGCGAGATCTGACGAGAACACAGCCCAAGTGAGACGGCTGCAGATCATAAAGAAACCCCAGGAAAGAGCCTGGATTGAATCTAATAGCCTCCACATCAATCGCAGCGGCAGAAGAAAAGGAAGGCAGCTGCTGGGCTGCATGAAAAGAATGGGGGGCGGGGGGAGGCCATTCTATAACGCCGTGGTTTGGTCACATGTCAAACCTGCGCTGCCATCCTGGCCTTGTAGGGGAATGCTGAGAACAGATCGGGGGGGGCGGCAGTGTGAGGAGGGGTCTTCACATACAAGAGATGGGTGATGCGGAGATCGCTGCACATGATTTCGAGTGGACGGGGCTGTGGGTCGTACAAATCCCAAAGGATCTAGTGGGGATGGTGTGGGTCCTCCCGAGCAGAGGGGAAAAGGCAGGGAGTCTCAGCTGACCACAGCCTGGGGAACTCACCACCACATGACAGCCATGAGTCACATGCTGGAGAGGGAGTTAAAGGGACAAGACGACTGGGCAGCTCTGCAGAGCTCCTAGACCCATTGGGGGCATTTTTATGGTGGATATAGACAGAACGAAGCCTGTGCCGTGGGCTGGGGTTAGCCCCATGGCCCTGGCAGTGCCTTCTAGCCAGCTGCAGCATGCGGGGCAGGAGCCCAGCCTGTAGGCGCTGATGGGCAGATCTCCTCCGGTAACATCACTGCCCCCCAGCGGGTAGCAGGGAGGCTGCTCACACCCTTGGCTTTGCAGATGGAACTGCAGCAGCTGTCCCACACTGGGCCAGGCTGGTGCTGAGCAGCACACCTGGCTTGGCCCCCAGGAGGCAACCTCAGTGCCCCTGGAGCCTGGCCCAGAGGGCACTGACCACAGCCATGCTGGGGCTATGGGACAGGGAACCCAGCCCAGGAACTCCAACCAGAACAACACACCCAGCCATCGCTGGCTCCCCCAGTAACAATGCCCAGGCCCTAAGAAGTCACCCGCCTGCTGCTCCCCGAGACACACGGGGACCCAGCACCCAGGGAGCGAGAGGGGATCAAGCTGCAAGGCGCCCTCCTTTCCCAGGCTGGGAGAGTCCCACTGCTGTGCAGCAGCCAGCCAGGCAGCCTCACACCACAGCTGGGCTGGGAACGGTGGCAGGACCGGGACCGGGTTCTGTGGCACCTTAGGGGGAAGCAGAGACACAAGTGTGAGAGCCTGGGACCCCAGCAGGCCAGATTCAGCACAGGTGTGAGCCAGCACCCCTCCAGTGCAGGTGGAGGGCTCCAAGCAGAGCGGTGAAGTCTGCTGGCCCAGGGGACACCAGGCACTGCTAATGCTCTAACCCCTCCCCGGCTTTGCAGTGCTTTCCAGGGCTCGGTGGGCCCCAGCCAGCTGAGCGGCTGGGCTGCAACCAGCCAAGGACTTCTGACTGCGGGCTCCAGGCTGAGGCGCTCAGGGCAAGGTCTTCCACCCGCATGGCCCGAAGGGCGACGTGCCGGTGCCAGCACCCCAGGGCCTCTGGGTCCCGCATCCCCGAACGGGCAGCAGCAAGCGAACGTGAGCCCAGGGATGAGACAGATGTCCCAGCGCTGCATTTCCTGCTGGCACCAGGGGCGCAGGCCGTAGCCGGGACCTGCACAGTGTGCCCAGGAGGGCAGGGCTGGGCCCATGCGGGGCAGGTGGAGATCTGAGGCTCTCTGCAGCTCTATCCTTCACTGCCTGCAGAGGTGGGCTGACCGGTCTCAGTCCAGCCCGCAGGCTCTGGGCAGGAGCTGGGCCCCACGCTCCCCAGCAAAGGGCTCAGCAGGGGTGAGGGCAGCTGGCTTTGTAAGATGGCTCCGGCTGAAGCCTGAGGCGGGGGGGGGGCACTGGTAGATTGCCAACCCCTCCCCCTTCTCACATACACGGCCATCACATGCGCACCCCCACCTCCGAGCCAAACACAGCACACGTGGCACAGCCACCGGCACATGGGGGGCTCAGCCCTCACTCCTCCAGGCTACATCCAGAAGGGGTCAGCAACCCTCAGATGTGGAAGGGGGAGGACTCTGATCCCCTGCTGCCTAGCACGGCTCCATCCCCACCTGCCCCACATCAGTGGCAGGCTCCCACTGGGGCCCCGTGCTGGCGCACACAGGTGGGCACAGTGCATCCACCTGTACCCCACTGCTGGCACAGCCCCACGGGACGGCACGTCGCACCCCCGTGCTAGCACAGCCCCACAGGTGGGCACGGTGCACCCACCTGCACCCCAGTACTGGCAGCACGCCGCACCCCGGCATGTGCATAGACCCCCCAGGGCAGCACGCCGTACCCCAGCTCTGGCACAGCCCCACAGACGCGCACAGCCCCCCAGAGCAGCACATCACATCCCAGCTCTGCCACAGCCTCACAGACGGACACAGCCCCCTTAGGGCAGCACCCCACGCCCCAGCTCTGCCACAGCCCCACAGACGGACACAGCCCCCTTAGGGCAGCACCCCACGCCCCAGCTCTGCCACAGCCCCACAGACAGACACAGCCCCCTAGGGAAGCACCCCACGGCCCAGCTCTGCCACAGCCCCACAGACAGGCACAGCTCCCTAGGGAAGCACCTCACACCCCAGCTCTAGCACAGCCCCCTTAGGGCAGCACCCCACACCCCAGCTCTGGCATAGCCCCACAGACGGGCACAGCCCCCTTAGGGCAGCACCCCACACCCCAGCTCTGCCACAGCCCCACAGACGGGCACAGCCCCATAGTGCAGCAGGCCGCACCCCAGCTCCATCACAGCCCCACAGACGGGCACAGCCCCCTAGGGCAGCACCCCGCACCCCAGCTCTGGCACAGCCCCACAGACGGGCACAGTCCCCTTGGGCAGCACCCCACACCCCAGCTCTGGCACAGCCCCACAGACGGGCACAGTCCCCTTGGGCAGCACCCCACACCCCAGCTCTGCCACAGCCCCACAGACGGGCACAGCCCCCTTGGGCAGCACCACACACCCCAGCTCTGGCACAGCCCCACAGACGGGCACAGCCCCCTAGGGCAGCACCCCGCACCCCAGCTCTGCCACAGCCCCACAGACGGGCACAGCCCCCTTGGGCAGCACCCCACACCCCAGCTCTGCCACAGCCCCACAGATGGGCACAGCCCCCTTGGGCAGCACCTCACACCCCAGCTCTGGCACAGCCCCACAGATGGGCACAGCCCCCTTGGGCAGCACCTCACACCCCAGCTCTGGCACAGCCCCACAGATGGGCACAGCCCCCTTGGGCAGCACCTCACACCCCAGCTCTAGCACAGCCCCACAGACGGGCACAGTCCCCTTGGGCAGCACCCCACACCCCAGCTCTGCCACAGCCCCACAGACGAGCACAGCCCCCTTGGGCAGCACCCCACACCCCAGCTCTGGCACAGCCCCACAGACGGGCACAGCCCCCTTGGGCAGCACCCCACACCCCAGCTCTGGCACAGCCCCACAGACGGGCACAGCCCCCTTGGGCAGCACCTCACACCCCAGCTCTGCCACAGCCCCACAGACGGGCACAGCCCCCCTCACCCCGCGCCTCCCCAGGGAAAGTCGAGCACCCGCTGGAGCCCCCCCCCTCCGTTCCCTGTCTTTGTGACATTAGCTGTTGTCATGGAAATGAGCGCCACGTCTCGCACAATGGGGTGCACGGCGGGGGGAGCAGCCCGCCCCCTCCGGCTGCGGGGAGCTGGGCGGGGGGCGCTGCCCTGCCCTGCCCTGGCCGCCCGGGGCGCCCTCCCGCTGGCTCCCGGCCGGAGCACAGCCCCCCGCCCCCCGTGCTGCGGCGAGCTGCGGGCTGCAGGGGCCGGAGCCGCTGGCGGCGGGGGGGGGGGGGGGGGCGGTCCCCGCAAAGCGCCCGGGCACCGCCGCGGCTCCTTCCCCGGGCAACTTTCTCCGTCCCCGGGCCCCGGGTCGGAGCGCGCAGCCAAGCGCCGGCGGCTCCCTGCGGCGGCCGCTGCTCGCCCCCTGCCTGCGGGAGTGACTCCGGAGCCACCCGGCCCGGGGAGGGAGGGGGAGTGACTCCGGAGTGACCCGGCAGGGGAGGGAGGGGGAGTGACTCCGGAGTGACCCGGCCCGCTCGGCTCGGCTCGGCTCGGCTCACCTGCGCGCCTCCTCCAGTCGCGGGAAGTGCCGGGTCCCTCGGCCGCCCGCGGGCCGGGCCGGGCCGGGCCGGGCCGGGCTGCGCTGGGGGCCGGGCGTCAGCGGGCGGCGGGCTCCGCGGGGGGGCGGACGGGGCCGAGCGCGCTCCCGGCTCCGGGTACCTGGAGCATCTCCCCGGACTTCGGCGTGGGAAAGTTACAGGGGCGGGACTGAGCGGGGCCCGCCCCGGGGCGGGGCCAGGTCAACGTCACGGGCAAACTTTAGGCTCCACCCACTGGTCGGGAAGCGGGTGGGGGGCCCCCAGGTGGGCGGAGCGGGGCAGGGGAGGGCAGCCTGAGGGAGTCACCTCCGGCCCAGCTGGCCCTGCTAGGGGCGGGGCTGAGCCCGCCCCCGAGCTCCCAGCCAGGGCTGTGCCCCACAGCAGCGGGGCACATGGGGAAGGAGGGAGGTGCGGGCGCTGCAGAGGAGCTGGCCCAGGGCTGAGCTGGGGGGCCCAGAGGCCCTGCGAGCTCCCCTGTGGTTTCTCTGCAGGGCCAGAAATGAGCAGGTCGGTCAGCAAGTCTGAGCAGCCCAGCGGGTGGGGTGCCAGCCTGGCTTCAGCGTCACTAGGGCACTGGGGTGCTCACTGGCCCTCCCTGGCAGCACGGCGTCCGCCCAGCGTGATCTAACACCCCTCAGAGGCAGCTTAGCCTCACCGAAAAGGAAACTGAGGCACAGCAGTGACGCGATGCTCCCAGAACACACTGACATTCACTGACGCTGCTGGGATTGGAGCTGTCCTGGGGTCTGCCCCCAGCTCCCGCTTGTTAAAGCAGGACCTGCGTCTAGTCCTCCTTACGCCTTGTGTCCAGGGGTCCCAGCCGGGCCCCTCGGTGCCTGTTGTGCCATGTGGAAAGAGCTGGCTGCCCATTGCAGGGATAAAGCGGTGTGAGTGACAGCCTCTGCTGCAGCTTTTAGGTGAGGTGCTAGCTCTGGGGCGGGCGATCCACCTCCACACTGCAGCCACCCCGCTCTCCTTTGTACTGCGAGGTGTGGAGCCATGAGGACGAGCACCTACAACAGCAGCCAGGGCCAGGCTCCCACGGGGCTCAGGGAGGATGGCTGGGTTACCTGTCGGCCCATGGGTGCTGCTGGCCCTGTGTCAATACGTCGGCACCTCACGCACTCTCAGCCTGGAGGAACCAACCTAGCCTTTGCCTTGTGCCTGCAAATGCCCTGCTCCAAAGCCCTTGTCTCAGGCCACTCGGCTGTAGCTCCCCAAAAGCCTGCAACCTACCCTGCCCCTTCCCAGTCAGCCCTGGAGCTGGAGCCGGAGCGGGAGGGAGCCCTGGCTCCCTGCAGGCAAGAAGAGGAAGCCTACCTCTGGCGCAAATGGGCATATTCTGTGGCTTCGCCGGCCTTTGGCTTGTGTGCCTCATCGGAGCAGAGGGGCCTCAGGACGCTGGGGTCAGGCTGCACATGCCGGCACGCGAGTGGGTCAGCCAGGTGTTGGGAGTTGTGGGCTCTGGTGGGGTGAGGAAATGCAGGTCCCCCCAGCCTGGGGTGAGCGGTAGGCTGGGGGGTGAGACACTCTCCCTGGCTTTGGCTGACGTTGCTCCCAGCGGGCTGGAGTCGAGCTGACAGAGGCTCCGCTGTGGATTTTGGGTTGATGGGGAAATGCGTGGGTTGATTCTCTCCTGGAGTGAGTGTATTGTAGCCAGGGAGAGCCCCCCCTCTGGTGCCCTGCGCTGCTGTAGCAGCCGGAGCCGTCCTTTGCTTGGAGCATTGGGCGCAGTCCCTCGGGGTGACGGACTTCCTCTCTCCTAGTAGAGGCTTCCAGCAGGGAGAATGGAGGTATCAGGCAGAAGGCCCATTCGGCCCCGGGCAGCTCCCACTGACTTCCCTGAACAGACTGCCCTGCTAGGCCTGACAGTTAGCTGCCGGGGTGCAGGCTGACCCTGCCTGGTGGGCAGTGATTTTAGACCAAGGAAAGAGAGAGGCGAGCCAAGAAGCAGGGCCAGCATGAGGGCAAAGACAGGCCAGGGCCGGGGCACGCGGCTGGGAGGCAGGGAACCAGCGGCTTCTGGTCTTCGCTCTGACCTCCTCTGGCCCTGGGACCTTGCACGTGGCACTTGCCCTGTGTGTGTGTGACAGCTCAGCCACCCAGCAGCAAGTGTGTGGCCAGCAAGCAGGGGAGACATGCACTGAACATGATCAGTAACAATCCCAGGGCCTATCAGCCAACATTAACTCACTCCTGCCTTTGAGCCGGGCCGGGTTTGCTTGCCGCACAGCAAGGGTGAATGAATACCGTATGCTGCTATGGGCTGGGGTGGGGGGTGGCTGCTTCAGTCCCTGTGTGGCAATGCAAAATTCGTGTGAAACTATCCACTTGGCTCATATGGGAGAGGACAGCGCGTGCTAGTCCTTCAGTAACATCAGAGCCTACGTTTTCTCCTCTAGCCCTCCTGCTGGACGCAGGGCCCCAGCCCCTCCTGCTTAAACCAGGAGTAAAGTCAGTGGAGAGATGCTGGTGTGAAACCGCAGTGAGAGAAAAAAATCCAGCTGGCCAAGTGAGTGTGCACATGTTGTGTGCTGTGAATGTAAAGACCCAGTTTGGGGAGCGAGCTGTAACCAGCTCAGACACAAGGCTGCCCCATGCTCACTCAGCTACACTTATAGGCTTAATAATGGGATTGCTTAGTATAATTTCACCAGATAGCATCAATGGTTATTTTTAAGCTTTTAAGGTTTTTATTTTCCCAGTTCTGCACAGTTATGAGTTTTAAGCATTTTTGCAATTGCGGGAAATGGCACAGCTGGGATCAAACAAGGATAGGCGGTGGGGAAGGGGGGGCCAGGCAATAATTATTTAATGACAGTAGACACTGGGATCCAAAGCTTTTACAAGCTGTAAACCACAAACTGTTGACCTTACATGCCAAAATGAACCAGATAGACCTCCTTCATTCAAACTGCAGCAAGGTCTGCAGCAGGCTTGTTCTCACTTTGCCTAGCTGCCAATTTCAGTTATTAGAGAGGGAAATATTTTTTCATGGGTTTGTAAGCGCAGCATGAAATTGACCTTTACTGAGACTTCCAGCTAAAAGTCTTCTCTGCCCAGGCTGGTGCACAGGAAAGCTCTGATGTCCGTTACGTTGGGAGAGTGGAGGCGCCGGTGAGTCAGGAATTGCAGGGGACCAAGAGCGGCGCTTTCCGGTGGAATACCAATTTGCAAAGCGTTGGAATACAGTACAGCGCAGGAAGCAGAAGGCAGGGGCCAGGTGCTCACCAGCCCAGCAGTAACACTGCACTGCAGAGAGGCTGCTTTCTCCAAGCACTTAGATGTCCTGTCCTGTGTACATGTCAGTATGGGCAGGGCCTGGCTGTGACCAAGTGGCGTCCGCAGTCAGTGGCAACGGCGTACGCCCAGCTCACTAAAAACACACTGAGCAACACTAACGCTGGGCTGAGCACAATTTCATCTTGTGTGATTCAGGAGGCACTCCAGGACCTTGCAGTGCCAGCATCAGTTACCAGCGTGGACGTCTGAGGTGGAGGTGATTGGGCAGGTTCTACAGTGGCCCTGTGACACTCCCGGGAAGCTGCTGAGATCAACGTATTTGTCTTCTGCCTCTTTTGCACAGTAACCCAGGCCAAGGACCCAGATCAGGGGAGATGAGATGTGCCGGTTCGTGGGGGTCTTGGGGGTGTGTAGTGCCGGAGAACGCAGCCTTTCCTGCACACCCCTTTCGGTACATGCACAATGGTGAAAAGGGGGATCCCAGGCCTCTGCTCGCAGCACTCACTAAGGAAGGGGGAGCCCTGGTGTAGCAGGAATACTGGGGAACAGATGGGCAGCGTCACAACTCAGAGGCTGGCCCAGGGCTCCCTCTAATGTACCCATGAGAGCTCATTACCTAAGAAACCAAGGGGTCAAGTTTAAGGTGCGACAGGACTGCCTGCTCTTTGTGAAGCTGAGACTAACACAGCCACCCCGCCGAGACTGGCCACCATGGGATATCACAGGGGATCTTGCCGCTTTGCCTGAGAGCCACTGGTGTCGCAGCCAATGTCGAAAGCTGCAGGTAAGACCCCACTTGCCAAACGCCTGGTCTACGCTGGGTGGCACGTGCTGGCCCCAAGCGCCTGGGCCATAACACCCTTGGGGGGGGCTGTCTGCTCTCAGACACAACTGGGGGTCAGTAGGTCCCTGATCCATCCCCCCGTCTTCCTGCTGTGCAGAAAAAGCCAGTAGCTTGCAGTGCTCACACCAGGGGAGGTTCGAACTGGGACAAGGGCCCTGGCTGCTGTCGGCATGAGGGCGCATTCCAGTCTGCTCTCCCACTTGGCCCTGGGCTGGCTGGCAGGACAGAGCCACGGGTGTCTCACATCGGGCCAGAGCGGTTCGAGCCTCTGACGGGAAGTTGAAGGAAGCTCACCCACAGAGAGACGCTGGCACGCGCCAGAAGGTGGTGGACTGGCAAGTTGTGCTGTCCAGTGTGCATTGGTGTGGTTGACTGTCAGTCATGGTGATTGACAGCCTGATGAGCTGACCGTGGCCGTGAAACTCACCTGCCCTAACCTACACCTAGCGCAGGCAGCATACCACTGGCCTCCCACGGCAGGTGCGGCACAACCGGCAGCACCCAGCGCCGGACACAGCCCGGAAGCTGGCCCCGCGGGGGACGCGAGGCCTTACGAAGCACGAAAGCATTTGACAAAGGCGACATATTGGTGCCTGCTTGACCTGAGCGCTTCAGTGCGGCCATTCCCTCGCCTGGAGCAGTGCACAGCCAGGAACCCGCGTTCCCTTTCCCGGGACTCAGGCTCACGTTCGGTTACAATCGCTTTCTCACGCCGTGGATTCGTGCTGCAGCGCAGGGCTTTCGCGCGCTGCCGGGTGGGGGGCGCGGGAGGCGTTTCCAACAGAAAAGATGTTTGCATTGGAATTACAAATGCCGTGACGCTGCAGCCTGTGTGGGGCCGCAGGGTGCGTCTCGCCAGCTCTGGGGGTCAGATGCTGGGGGGGGGGGCACCTGAGAGAGGATGCTCACGGGGAAGGAGCATATCTCTGCCCCCCCGGCACATGCATGGTACACGGCCCTCCACAGCACACCAGGCTGCTAAGAAAACGCTTTCAAGCCCAAATCAGAGCCAAGCTCCCAGTCCCTGGAGTTCGTCTCATCACTATTAGTGTTCTGGACCGCAGAACTGTGCTCTCGGCCGGCCGTGGGGCACAACCTGCCCCGTAAATAATGGCTGGCACAGCTTGTTCCTCCTCCTCTTGCTGGCTGTCCTCAGCTCGCAGTGCCAATGCCCAGGTGCTCGCAGGGTGGAGAGGTACCTGGCCCGACACAGCTCATCGCAGGCCGCATCCCCCTGCCAATTCCTCTGTCTGCCCTTGGGTCCAGAGCAGCTCGATGGAGCTGAGTGAGTGTGGGAGGAATGAAAACTTGCATGCATTTGCTCATGGCCCTGTACGCTCAGCGCCCTCAGGGAGCCGTCCCGGGAGGGTGCGTCCGTGGGCCTGCCGTGGCTAAGCCTCGCGCACAGAGCCGGCTTTCGCTGCTCAGAGCATTCGTTTAAGCGGGGCAGCTCGCAGCGTGTGTGGCTTTGCTGCCAGCTTAGGGCCAGAATCACCTGACCCAATCTCAGCTCCGCCGGGGGATCGGCCAGCATGTGGTCACACTCTCACTACGCAGCTTGGGCACCTCTCCACATGCTCAGGCAGCTGCCTGCACAAGGGCTGCACACGGAGTTGGCTGCTGACATGCCCAGGCGGAGGGTTGGCTGTGACAGGCCACGCATCCTTAGACCGAGCCAGGGGGGGTTATTCCCCGGCAAAAGTAAGCAACAGCCTATAAAAAGGCACCAGTTACACTAACCCCACCCGTTTTTGTTTGGCCTCGGCCCTCCCAGACCGGGCCGGCTCCCAGAGAGCTGCACCGGTATAGGGAGGAGGGCAGCAGCCCCCAGAGGTGAAAGACCAGGTTAAGGACAGCTCAGAAAGCACCCGGGGGGCCGTTTGCCAAGAGAGATGAGCAGTGCTGGCCCCTATGCAGCGATGACCCTACCCTCCAGCTCACAACTCCCGCACCAGCCGGGGCCCGGGATGACCAGGAATCTCATGCACTGGGAGAGCACCTGGAGGAGCAGAGAGACGTTTGGTGGCTGGCCCTGGAGGAGAGCCGAGCCGAGCTGAGAACTGCTGGCCGGGCGCAGGCGGCAAAGATTGCTCCTGGCACTGGGAGCGAGAGAAGCTGGTTCCTGCGCTTCGATTCCTTCTGCATGCGGAGACAGGGGGCTTTGCCCATTGCTAGGGAACAACCAACCTCATCAAAGGAGATCCCAGACCCCCTCAGCTTCCACTCCCGCAGGCCCAGTAAGGGTCTGGGGTCTTTGAAAACAGCCACGCAGGATGCAGCTGCGGTCACAAAATCCAGCAGAACAACAAGTCTTGGGGCACCTTATAGACGAACTCCAGGCGAACACGACCACCTCAGATCCAACAGGCGGCTGGCGATCCCTAGGAAAGAACTAGGCCAGCCAGCGAATAACATACTACCCCGACATAAACCCACACCTCCAGCACTGGCTGCGGCTGTGGGCACGTCACCACAAAGCAAGCTAGCCCGGGGCTGGGGCTGGGGGGGTGGGGACGGAGAACACAACTAAAAGGAGTAGGGGTGTGTCTGGGGAG
This sequence comes from Carettochelys insculpta, assembly GCF_033958435.1. Lineage (NCBI taxonomy): Eukaryota > Metazoa > Chordata > Testudines > Carettochelyidae > Carettochelys > Carettochelys insculpta. Next base: position 1,086,456 of record NC_134147.1, read on the forward strand.
AGATTAAAGGCCTGGGCCGGTTCAGCTGGGTGAAGAGATGACTAAGGGGGATATGACAGAGGGCTATCAAGCCATGAATGCTGTGGAGAGAGTGAACAAGGTGTTTTTTTTATTAGAGCCTGGGGCTGCCCAGTGACATTAACAGCTCCATGTGACTCCAGAAGATTGCTGAGAGGGTGTACCCCGAATCGCAGTGCGGATTCTGCGCAGAGAGGTCTACCGTTGACATGGTCTTCTCTCTAAGGCAGCTGCAGGAGAAGTGCAAGGAGCAGAGGAAGCCACTCTACATAGCCTTCATCGACCTGCCCAAGGCCTTTGACTTGGTCAGCAGGGATGGTCTGTTCAAGCTGCTCCACAAGATAGGCTGTCCTCCACGGTTACTCAAGATGATCCAGTCGTTCCACGAAGACATGAGAGGAACCATCCAATATGACGGCGCATTATCGGATGCTTTCAGAACCAGGAGTGGCGTCAAACAAGGATGCGTGCTTGCTCCGACGTTGTTCGGGACCTTCTTCGCACTCCTCCTGAAGCATGCCTTTGGATCTTCAACAGAGGGCATCTTGCTGCACACAAGATCTGATGGGAAACTGTTTAACCTTGCAAGGCTGAAAGCTAAGTCTAAGGTGCAAGAAGTCCTCATCAGAGACATGCTGTTCGCAGACGATGCTGCTGTAGTGTCTCACACAGAAGACCAGCTTCAAAAACTGCTGGATCGGTTCTCCAAAGCGTGCAAGGACTTTGGGCTTACCATCAGCCTAAAGAAGACGAACGTACTTGGTCAAGATGTTGCTGAATCCCCATCAATCAGCATTGACAACTATACGTTAGAGGTTGTCCACGAGTTCGTTTACCTCGGGTCCACCATCACTGACACGTTGTCGTTGGACACTGAGCTAAATAGGAGGATCGGAAAAGCGGCCACAACTCTGTCCAGACTCAGCAAGAGAGTGTGGAATAACAACAAGCTGTACACTCACACCAAAATGCAAGTCTACAGAGCCTGCATCCTCAGCACCCTCCTTTATGGCAGCGAGACTTGGACCCTGTATGCCCGCCAGGAAAAGAGGCTGAACGTCTTCCACTTGCGCTGCCTCAGGCGCATCCTTGGAATATCATGGAAGGACAGAGTGACCAACACTGCCGTCCTCGAGCAAGCTGGAATCCCAACCATGCACACCCTCCTCAGGCAGCGTCGGCTCCGCTGGCTTGGCCACGTCCACAGGATGAGCGATGGAAGGATTCCAAAAGACATCCTGTATGGTGAGCTAGCCTCTGGCAAAAGACCTCCCGGACGCCCCCAGTTGTGTTACAAAGATGTCTGCAAGAGAGACCTCAGAGAGGTAGACATCGAGCTGGACAACTGGGAAGAACTAGCAGATGACTGCGGCAGATGGAGGCAGGGGTTACACAAGGGCCTTCAGAAGGGCGAGATGAGGATCAGACAGCTAGCAAAGGAGAAGCGAGCGCACAGAAAGCACAATAAGGACTTGCCAGACACCCACCACATCTGCAAGAGATGCAGCAAGGACTGTCGCTCTCGTGTGGGTCTTTATAGTCACAATAGACGCTGTAAATGAAGTCCTCAATTGAAACTTTAAAGGGTGCGATCCATAGTCTGTGCAGACTGAAGGACGCCTGCTACTAGGTTTAAACCAAACACGAGGAAATGTTTCTTCGCCCTGCACACAACCCACCCGTGGAGCTCACTGCCAGGGGATGTTATAAGGGCAGAAGTGTAACTGGACTCAAAAAAGAATTAGATACATTCATGGAGGATAGATTCATCGGTGGCTATTCGGCCAGAGGGTCCAGGATGCGCTCCACGCTCTGGGAGTCCCTACACCTCTGACTGCCGGATGCTGAGACGGGACAGCAGGGAGGTGGATCCCTGCTCAGCCCCTCCAAAGCTCCGGGCATCAGCCACTGTCGGGAGGGAGTTAAAACCTCCCGGCTCAGGGTCTCGGTCCATCCCAAAGAGGATGAGACCTTCATAGGGACAGAGCATCTCACATCTGCTGCTGGTCTGAGGTCTGGCCCCTCCTGTGCCTCGGGATTCTCCCTAGACCGGCCCTTAGTGGATTTCGCTTTAGCTGTTCCTCTCCTTTCTGCAGTGCACTGGCAGCATGGCCTCAGCCTCTCTTCGGCGCAGGTTTTCTATGCCATCGGTCGTTCGGATCACCTCTGGATCTGTGCCCTGGTTGGACCAGGAAACGACAGCCTGCCTTGGTAGCCCAGAGTGCCGTGACTGGGGGGCGCTGGAGATGCTAAGCAGAGCGAGCCGTGAAATGCCAGTTGTAGCTGGTGGGAAACTTGGAAAACATTTGGTTTGGTGTGTTGATTCCTGGTGTGTTGCTTTTGTCCTCTCCCATCCCCTGCCCCAATAGAACCACAACCTACGTGTGCCTGGGCTTAAGCAATGGGTTTGGTATGGAACGATCGGACTTTTACCAAAACATAAGACATTGTTGACCCAGAAACATTTGGGGTTTTGTTCCTGGTGTCAGCGGTCAAACAGCCAGAGAGTCTGGATTAAATGAGCATCGTGGGTGGCACTTTTCATTTGGATCTCACACCCCCTTTTTCTTGAAAACGTTTTTTTTTACATGACCATTTGAGCAGTTCTGCGCTGAGTAGAGCAGACGTCCACCCCAGCCTCGCCTTCCGGCTGGAGCAAAACAAAAACTTAGCACCAGCTTAGCCCCTGAAACAAATGCAGTTTCGGTCAACCTGAAGCTATTTGCGAATTTGTCTCAAGGTCATTGCATTGTTTTCACCCCACTAGAGGAGGAGACGTCTTGGCTGGTTCTAGAAGCAGCGCTGGGCCGGGCCCTTCTTCAAACTTTCAGCCCAGAGCAGGGTTCCCAGAAAGCTGAGCCCTTGGGCGGTGTAATATATGGAGGGTTCCTGGGCACTGCTGAAAGCCAAACCTGGGTCCCAGTGTGGGGTCCTGCACCCTAAGGCACCCTCAAACCCACCACACACAGCGCCTCTGCCACCTTCCTGGCCAGCAAAAGGCTACACGAGCAAATCCCTCAGGCTCTCCAGCTTGCCTGGTGCCCTGAACAGTCACCCTCCTTACACAGATGAGAGGTCATGTAAACCAATCTCACCAATCCACACAGGTCTTCCCAGTCCCCAGAGGGACCAGCCCCAGCCCCAGCCCCAGCCCCAGGTCACTGTATATGAAATCTTACCCAAACAGCGCACCGGGCCAGTCCTCTGGAGTCTAAAATCTAAAGCTTTATTAATAAAAAGAAGGAGAGCAAGGCTCAGGTGCGAGTGAAATTGTCAGAGCAATCACATTACATACACCACTCGTGCATTTCCTGATGCGGGCTGCAGCAGATGGAGCAGGCTGCTCTCTTAAGCATCTCTAATGCCGCCTTTGTCGGGATGGGCCCGCAGTCCCTTCAGAATCAGTTCACAGCAGAGCTGTTGCTGCAAACCGCAGCCTGGAGATTGCATGGCAAGGTGGAGATTCCAGACTGGAGCCCACAAGGGTCCGTTTTGTAGCCTTGCCCCTGTGGAAGGAAATCCACTGTTCCTCGGGAGCACGTTCGCAATGGAGAATCACATGAGCAGGTCACCCGTCCATGTCCTTTTTCGGGCATTCTGCCATTGGCCTCTGCCAGACGAGACGCCCCAGAGACATTCCTGAGATGTGGATTGGGCTCCACTCTGCTTTTCCTGGCCAGGAGTCCTTTCACAGTCGGCTTTTATCTCCCAGAACTAACTTCAACTGCCCGCCCAGAGCCCACGCTTGTATCTCCCATACAAACACGACACAGGCCCGCGAGCAGCACAGACGGATTCAGCGAGTCACCAGCTTCCATTAGACACCTCCCTTGGCCCAGGAGCTGGTGCGAAGGCAGGAGAGTGGTTACAGTAATGGTTCTCAGGTTCAGTTTCAAATCCGATACCATCCCAGGCGGCCACTCAGGAGAGCGTCCAATGCTGCCCAGCCGCGAGCAGAGCGCCTGCAGCCGGCAGCCTGTGTTTCTGCTCCCCGGTGGTGCGTAGCCGCCCACGCCAGGGGCGTGTAACGTAATTTATTCTGCACAAGGGTGGAAAACTTCGCAGGAAGCTGGCCCAGAGCTTCCAGCATCTGGCTGGGATGAGGCAAGGCCCGGCGCAGTCCCGCCGCAGACCACGGCGTGTGAGGACTTGGATAGTCGTTGGAGGAGGGGGTCGAACGTGAAAGCCGGGACAGGGAGCCGTGGGTACTTCCCCGTGGTCTTGACTGCGCCGGGCCTCTTCCCCTTGCACGGCCGAGGTATAAATAGCTGTGCCGGCTGCAGCTGGCAGCTGCCGTGGGGTGGAGGCCGGGCTGGCTGAGGCGTCTTGCACTCTGTAAATAACTGGGTGACGGTTCCTGCTGCGAGGATCACGCTGTGCCTGAGTGGGGGGCAGGCGGTGGGCAGGGCTGCCTGTGGGGGGGGGAGGGAGAGCAGGAAGGGGTGTAGGAGAACCCAGAGGCAGCAGGGCTCAAGGGTCAGGTCCTTGCAGCCCCCTGCAGCTCGGCTGACTAGCTCGCCTCAGCCTGGGGGGCTGGAACGCAGGGGCGACCACCTCGCTCATCCTCACTGGCCCTGCAGCCACCTGGCAGGGCGCACTGCTCCCCGGCCCCGGCCCCGGCCCCGGCCCCGGCCCCCCTCGGCCGGTCCGCGCTGCACAGACGGGGAGTCGCTGGTCAGCTGGCACGGCCGCGTCTGCGCTCCTCGCGTCCCGTCCGCCCCCAGAACCTCGCTCTGACCTCTCCCAGCCCTGGGCTCGGCCCTGCTCTGGCCATCGGGCCCGACCGCCCTGGTCAGGGTCTGACAAACTGCTCCCCTCCCCAGCGCCCGGGTCAGCTCCTGCCCGGGCCAACACGGAGGTGGGGAGAGTCACTCCCTGCGCACCTGCCCCCGGGCCAGCAGGGGCTGGGGCTGCGGGGCAGAGCTGAGGGGCAGGGCCTCGGCCTGGCACCAGGGTCCCCCAAATGGTTCACGCGGCCCCGCTCCCACGAGGAGACTCCCTCCCTGCCCTGTCAGGCCCACCCCGCTCCACCGGGACAGGGTGGCACTGCAGCCCAGCGCGCCGCAGAGAGCCAGCGGCTGGGCAGCCCGGCCACAGGCGGGCGCTGGGGCCACGTACCCAGCGGTGGGGATGCCAACGCTCCAGCGGGGTTATCGACTGGTGCCACTTGCTGCTCCGCCCCCAGCCGGTCCTACCCTCCTGCCGAGCCACAGCAGGGCTCCGTGCTACCCCCGTTGGCAGACGCATTGGGCTGGGCCTTGCCCCTGCTCTGAACAGCGAGCCCGATGCACCCTGACCACGCCACCTCCTGCCGTACGTACTGATCCCCCGGTGCTCGCATGGCAGAGGGGGCCTGCAAGCCCAGCCCGCTCCCTACAATGCCGGCTGGCCGCGGCGCAGCCGTGACATCTGCTGCTGGACCTTTCCACGTCTGCCCTCTGCCGCAGCCGTGCTGGGAGGCTGGACTCTGGCGGGGACCCCCAGAGCCCTGCGGCCTGTTGCAAGGCCGTGCTGTGGGGGCTCCCGCCCCTCCAGTGCATGACCCACGTTGTGGGTGTCGGTCCGGCCATGGGCTGTGTGACGTCTGAGGCTCAGCAGGCAAACCCACATCCCCCTACAGGCCACCCTGCCTGTCTGCGGGGCACTGGCACTGGCACGCTTAGCCAGCCAGCGTTTTGGACTGTTGCAGAGAACTGCTCAGGATCCTGGCCCGCCCTGGGAGCAGAACAGATGCTTGGGGAATCCCCTTCCCTGGCTGGAGGTCTAGCAGGCAGCTGCTAAGCCCCAGCCTAATGATGTTGTACAGGGCTAATTTCTGAAGGCGCACGACAGGCGGGACTAAACCAGGCGCCTTCCAGGAGTACAAGGATCCGGGGCCAATGCAGTCACCTTTATTGACTAAGCCTGAAATCTCATCGAAGAGAAATGTCGGGTTCATTTGGTGAGAGCGGGTGCCATGAAATGGTGCTGACAGAGATTAATTAAATTACCAGCCTTTATTGACTGTGTCCAATGTCTGTTCTGCCATAATCTTGCCCAGGAGTGACTCCAAGTTAATTAGTTTAGCATGACCCAGGCTGTCCCATGCACCCTGTTGTACGTAGTGACACAGACTGGGGTTTGGCTGGTCCCTTGGTGCACCCTCGTTTTCCGAGCGAAATGCAGCCTGTCCTTGGCCCAAGCCCTTGGCTCTCCTGGGGGAAAGGTCTCGGGAGCTGCTGGGCTGAGCAGCGTCTCGCTACTGCAGGCCGTTTCACATCTGCTGTTTCCAGTGCTGGAGCAGGAAGTATTTCACCCTGGGTCCGTGGCCTGACGGGGCCCCAAGCCCAGAACAAAGCCACCGTTTGCCCGGCGTTGGCAGTGGGCTGCAAGGCTCCGGGCCGGCCGCGCCTGCTGCTCGCCAGGGATGGAGACCCCAACCCACAGGCTCTGAGCTGGGGGTGGGGTGGGGGGCAAAGCACAGCTGGGACTGAGCCCCCCGTTGCTCTGAGCCTGCACAGGGGGCGGCAGGAAGGCTGGCGGAGGAAGGCTGAGGCCCCGCTGGGGAGGCGAGCACTCACTGCTTGCCACCAGCCCAGCTGGAAACACACCCCAGCTGCCAGCTATGGTGATCCCTGGCCTGTTCCCTGCTCAGCCCCAGCGAGCTGCTGGACAGGGGCGTCTTGCCCTCGGAGGACTGGCCAGCAGGGGCGGGGTCAGTGTGGGTCCCTGCTGGGCCATGGGGGGTTTCTGCCCTGAGGAGGCTCCTGTGGACCATGGGGGGGTCTGTGTCTGTCTCTGCCCTGGGGAGGTGCCCACGGGCTGATAGAGGCCAGGCTGAGGCCCTGCAGCAGATAACCGCCCCCAGGCCTTTCCTGATACGGGGTCTGACAATTCCTCAGCCACCCTGCTGGGCCGGGGCTCTGATCCTGTCCTCTGAGATGCACCCTGCCCTGCCCTGCCCTGGCACCGGGGGCCTGACTCCCTACAGGGGCTGCTCAGGCTGCCACCTTCCCAAGCGCACCAGCCTGCTGCAGCCAGCTCCAAGGAGGGGGTGATGCTGTGTGTGGGGAGACCGAGGGACGTGCAAGCTCTCCCCCAGTGCCATCTCCAGGCGGACAGCAGGGGTGAGGGCAGCTGGAGGCAGAGCCTCATTCTTTGGCCCCAGGCCCCTAAGTCAGCCCCAGGGGAGCACAGCTGGGTATGGCTGGGCATAGCCCTGCCCTGCTCATGGAACCCTGGGCCTGGGCAGGAGCTGACCGACAGCACCACCCTGCCTCATGCCACAGCCCCCGGGCTGCTGCCCCCATATGGTCGTTGGTGGGTCCGGCGGGCGCCACCGTGGAGCGTGTTCTGGCTGGTCCTGCGCCTGCCCAGCTACAGCGATGAGCCCGTTAACCGTGTGATTAACCGCTGGGTGAGCACGGGGGAATTAGCAGCACGCTGCTGCTGGAGCCGCTAATCAAGGGTTTACTCAGACGTCCTGGGGCAGCACGGGACTCGATTATTAATCTCTGCAAACCTCCAGCGTCGTTCCCAATTAATCAGCGGGAGCCGGAGCTGCCGGGCCCTTCCAGCTCTGTTCTGCTGGAGCAGAGGCAGGGACACGGAGCACATGGCCCAGATCACTCTGCTGGGCCTGAGCCTGAGTCCCGGCTACCCCACCTGGCCTTGCTACTGTAGGGTACCTCCGCGTCCAACGCTGGGCAGCCTGTCCTCCGCTGCCCGGGCTCTTCTCTGCGTGCAGCCACGCTTCAGCCTGGCCCACAGCCAGGACTCCTGCCTCTGCTCCTGCCTCTGCCTGGCCATGCAGCCCCCTTGGCTTGGAGCTCAGCCACCCTGCAGATGGCGGGAACCTGTCTGCCCCACCAGTGGGGGCAGAGGCTGCAAGGGGACCGGAGAGCATCCTGGGGGCTGTCGCACACACAAACTCTTGCTTCAGCCGCAGGGCCTGAGCCCAGCAATGGCTGAGCCTGGAGCTAGGGGAACCTCCTCCCACATGGAAATGGCACATGTGCAGCCCAGTGTCCCAGTGCTGCCTGGGGGCTCGGTCTGGGACCCCCATCCCCAGGGGGACGCTGGTGACAACGACAGAGGCTGGACTGGAGACAGCTGGTGGCCAGGGGTGACTCCTACATCCAAGTGCCAGCTGCACCGCACAGGGCTGGTACGGGCTGTGGCGGGGCAGAGAGTGGCGTCACTGGCAGCCGGCAAGGAGCTGTCGGGCCATTCGCTGCACGCACGCACGGGCGCTTGGAAGGGGCTTGGATTGTTCGCCATCAGCAGGGCCCAGCTGAGCATCAGGCCCCTGCGGGCTCGGAGCTGTACACACACCAGTGGCTGCGGGGAGCTTGGGGAGATGTGTGCCCCAATGGGGTGGGATTGTGGGGTGCATCCTGCTCTCCCCTGCGCAGAGCTGCTAGGACCCCTCTCTCCAGTTGGCCCGGGGGGACATGTGAGCCACTCCCCCCGCCCCCCAGTGTCCCCACTCACAGAAAGCTGCCCACCCCCTCCCCGCCAGCAGCCAGTGCCCAGAGGCTGGGGAAGCTCTGACCCGGAGTCGAGGGGGCGGAATGGGGGGGGGGGTTCCCTGAAGAGGCCTGACCCCTCCATCACCCCAGCTGCTGGCCTGTGGGCTCAGCCGTTGAGCCGGGTCCCTCTAGGCAGCACGGCTCTGCCGGCTGGGCCTGGCAGGCAGCACGTCGGTAGCTGGGAGGGCGGGGTGCCCCGGGTGCTCCTCAGCAGACGACCGCCCCTCACAGCTGCGGGGCCCTTCTCCAGCCCCGGCCCAGCAGCTAGGCAGGGCGCAGGGGTGAGTCACCACCGGGCATGTGGGCATCGCTGGGTGTTCCAAATCACCATAGCAACCACCAGGCACTCAGCAGTAATTGCAGCAGGGGTCGTCACGGCAACCGAGCAAAACAAACGGAATTCGCTCCCGTTTCTAGGTAGGGCAATGGCCCTGGCGGCCCCGGCCGACGGTGGATGGGGAGAGTGACAGGCACCCCCGGGGACCACTGTGTAGAGGGCTGGGCTGGCGCTCCTATGGCTAGCCAGGGGCAGGGGTCAGGGCATGGGGGGGGGAGTGTGTTCCGTGGGGATCACCAGGGACCACCCCCCGCCAGTGGGGCACAGATCTGGCCCTGCCCCCCATCTCAGTCTGAGCGTGCGGCACACCCATGGCACATGCTGCTCAGCACGAGCAGCCCGGTGGGGTCCCCCCGCCCGGCAAGGCTGCCAGGCAGCCCCTCGCGATGAAGCCAGCTCGGGGCCCGGGGTCCCATTTGCAGCGTTTATCGAGGGGCTCTCCCACAGCCGCGCCCCGGCCCGCTGTCTCGTTCGCCCCGTGCCTGCCGGCCCGCCTGCTCAGAAGCAATGCCGGTGCACAATGAAGGGCCCTCTCTCCTCGTAGGCGTGGCGGCTGATCCAGATGTTCTGGAAGGCATTGAGTGAGGCCACAATAGAGCCGCCCAGCCAGGCCGCGTAGCTGCGGTGGGGGGCAGCCAGGACGCCCACGTGCCCCTTGCCTGCCGCCTCCATGGGGTGCAGCTCCTTCCTGATCCGCTCCGAGAAGCCCCGGAGCAGGGTGGTGCCCCCCGCCAGCAGCACGTTGGCCAGCAGCTCGGCCTGCCGCTCCGGCTGGCACTTCTGGATGCTGTTCATGGCCTGGAGGTGGATGCCCCCCTCGGGGAGGCCCAGGGCGGAGGGGGCAAAGAGCGCCTCAGGGCAGCGGAAGCGCTCGCTGCCAATGGAGATGACCTGGTTGTCAGGAAGGGTGAAGTCCAGCAGGTATTTCGCCTCGTCCCCGGCCAGCTCAGCTTGGTAGTCCTCCGGGAGGTAGCAGCACTGCTCCTTGATCCTGCACACCAGCGCCAGCTCCTCCTCCCAGAAGGGGTTCCCGCACTCCCCCATCAGCTTGGCCAGGTAGTGGGTCAGCGCGTTGCCGGCCACGTCCAGCCGATAGGTGGCGTGGGGCAGGATGTAGCCGTCGTGGACGGGGGCGGTGTAGGAGGTCCCATAGCCGCAGCCGATCACCAGCCCGTTGGTGCGGCCGTAGGAGTACACGGCGAGGAGGGAGCGGTGGGCCACCAGCATGGCGGGCACCTCGAAGCTCTCGAACAGCAGCTCGGCCATCTTCTCTCGGTTGGTGGTGGGGGAGAGGGGGGCATCCGTCACCAGCACGGCCAGCTCCTCGGGGCACACGCCCAGCTCCGTGTAGAAGATGTGATGCCACAGCATCTCCAGGGCATCCCAGTCCGTCACCACGCCATGCGTCATCACCGTGTTCAAGCTCACCTCGGGGCTCCGGCGCAGGAGGCTGTCCCCTGCGCAATAAAGGGGGCTGTCCTTGGTCCTGACCTTGGGGACCCCCACGCAGCTGGGCAGGACCGACCGTGGCTTCTCGTCCCCAGCCAGCCCGCTCTTGGTGGAGCCAGTGCCGGTGTCGATGACCACCGCGCAGTAGTCCTTGTACTTCTCGGCTTCGTCCGAGGCCAGGGCCTGGGCCCTGGGCCCGTGGCCAGCAGGGCCGTGACTCCTGGGTGCCCGCAGCTGGTTCATTGCAGCAGCACTCTGCACACACGCTTCCTCCGAAGCCCCAGCCAGCCCCAGGCGCCCGGCGAGAGCAGAACCCGGGGGTGGGGGCCGGGCCACGGCAGCCTAGCAACGCCTCGCATCACGGCGGGACAGCAATGACATCACAGTGCCTGGGAGGGAGGGGAGCCGCTCCCAGAGGCTCTTGGGACCGTGCTGAGGGTCAGATCCTGCTCCTGCTGAGGCCAATGCGGATTCTGCCATCCAATTCTGAGCGATGGGGTCTAGTGGTTAGAGCAACGGAGCCCCAGTCAGAGAGCAGATGCCCTCTGGGTTTTCCCGCTTTCCTGGGCCGTAAGCCGGGGTGCGTGGGCTGTGCCTCTCTGCAGGGCGCTTTCACCGCGTGCCACAGGTGGACGGTGCTGGCACAGGTTGCTCTCTGCTCCACAGCGCTCCCCCTGCCATGGGGCAGTGCCTAGCATCCCCTGTAAGCGGCGCACGCGGGCAGCTGCCCGGGAGAGATTCGGGGCCGCCCGGCTGAGGACCAGAGCACGCACAGCCAGCAGCGTGTGTGTCTACCGGTGGTACACATCCTCTCCCGCCGGCCCTGCCCAGCTGCTCCCTGGCAGACGGTCGGAGAGTGGCCCTGATCCTCATTCCATCGGTGGTTCTCAGCTGGACTCAGGCAGAAGCCAAGCAGTGTTCCCTGTGAGCACTGCCAGTGACCGAGGGAGGTGCCCCGGCAGGTCAGGGCTGCCTTTATGTCAGATCCACCCCAGCCAGGTCCCCACTGGGCAGGAAGCTGCAGGCAGAAGAAGCTGGCTGGCATGACAGTGCCACTGTTCTCAGCTGCATGCGCTCAGGCCTGGGCCCCACGCACCAGAGTCAGCCGCAAAGTTTGCAGTGAGGTCTGGGTTTGATGCCAATGCACACGGATGTGCAGGGCAGTTAGACTGCTCCCGGCCTGACTCCTCAGCCAGACTCTGAGGCCACCTGCTGCGGGCTCTGCAGGGGCATGGAAGGGCTGTCCTGTACGGGTCGTGACCCTGTGTGATGGGGTTCTGGGGTCCCCCAAGCTCTGCACCCTGTCTGCAGGCAGGAGAGTCTCTCACTCAGCAGGAAAACAGCAGGTTTATTAGCCGACAGGACACAGCTTTGTACAGAGGAGTCAGTACAGCAGGCAGAGACAGCCAGTCCAATCCATGTTGGGGAGAGGAGGCCCCGAGGGGCCCCCAGAGCCAGGGCCTTGCCCCCTCCTTTGTCTCTCTCTCCCTCAGCCCAGACTAACTGCTTCCAACTCCCAGTTCCAATTCAAACCCCTCAGGCTCCACCTCCTCCTTTGTCTGCAGTACAAAGGTGTTACCTGGTCATTAAGGTTACCCTCAGCAGGAGCCCCACACCCTCTGTGAGCCCCTCACATACACACAGGTATCCCCCACTCCATCACACCCTGCTCACCAGGCGCCTAGTAGAAAAGCTGCCCTGGGAGGGGTGTGTCCAGCTCCCTGCCTCTGGCTGCTGGGAGGGGGGTGGAGAGGACGGCCATCGGCAGCCAAAGGAGCCTCCCCTCAGCACTAGGGGCAGGAGGTGCCTTTGAGGGGCACTGAGAGATGAGAAGACACAACCAGACTCTTGGTCCACATGCGACGTGTCTAGGCCTGTCCCTCCTGGACGGAGCCTGTCCAGCACACGTGTGCCGATCTTGGGGCTGGGCTCCAGCGCCCTGGCTGAGCTTACCAGCAAGCGAGGGAGAGCAGAGCCCCCAGCTCGATGGCCCCAGGGATCTCACATGGCTGGTGGCCCCCAGAAGCGAACCGGCAGCCAGGGCCCATGTGGGACGGCAGGTGCTCTCCACCCGGTGGTCCAGCCCAGCTGCGGGTTCTGGCTGGGAGTCACCACTGCCCTTCAGGGAACAGCTGTTCCCACACAGCAGGGCACATTCCCAGCCGGGGGACACGAGGCGCTCGGAGCGTCCCCTCAACACCACTCCCCAGGGGAAAGTCGGGGGGGGCACCACAGGTGCTGGTGCCCTCAGGACTCTGGTAGCACTTACCATTGGTTACGCACCATCGCCAAGGGCAAGTCGTGTCTGGGCCAGCCTGGTGGCCTTCTCGGAGGAGACAAGGGGCCCTGGGACGTGGAGCAAGCGGAGGGCGTGACAGACCTAGACTCCCACAGCTTTCTTGCCAGCAAGTTGAAGCAGCGTAGCCTGGATGATTGGCCTGTAAGGTGGGCAGAAAACTGGTTAGATCATTGTGCGTAATGGGTGGTGGTCCATGGCCCGGTGTCCGGTTGGCAGCCGCTATCAAGCCAAGTGCCCAGCAGGAGGTCCCAAGGCTGATTGAGTTCAACATCTTCATTCATGACTTGGATGGACGGGTTGCACCCTCAGCAAATTCGTGGAGGACAGTATACGGGGGGGGGGGGGGGGCAGGTAGAGACACCGGAGGAGAGGGACAGGGCCCAGAGTGACCTAGACAAATCAGAGAGCTGGGCCAAAAGAAAGCTGACAAGGTTCACTACAGACAAGTGCGGCATCCGGGGATGGGGAGATGGGCTTCCAGACTGGAGCTGTTGACATGTTCAGAGGAAACCCAGTACCTCTACCCAGGGGTTACACAACAGCCCTAGTTGTGCAGCTATGACTGGTTAAATAGGAGGATCGGAAAAGCGGCCACAACTCTGTCCAGACTCAGCAAGAGAGTGTGGAATAACAACAAGCTGTACACTCACACCAAAATGCAAGTCTACAGAGCCTGCATCCTCAGCACCCTCCTTTATGGCAGCGAGACTTGGACCCTGTATGCCCGCCAGGAAAAGAAGCTGAACGTCTTCCACTTGCGCTGCCTCAGGCGCATCCTTGGAATATCATGGAAGGACAGAGTTACCAACATAGCCGTCCTCGAGCAAGCTGGAATCCCAACCATGCACACCCTCCTCAGGCAGCGTCGGCTCCGCTGGCTTGGCCACGTCCACAGGATGAGCGATGGAAGGATTCCAAAAGACATCCTGCATGGTGGGCTAGCCTCTGGCAAAAGACCTCCCGGACGCCCCCAGTTGCGTTACAAAGATGTCTGCAAGAGAGACCTCAGAGAGGTAGACGTCGAGCTGGACAACTGGGAAGAACTAGCAGACGACCGTGGCAGATGGAGGCAGGGGTTACACAAGGGCCTTCAGAAGGTCGAGTTGAAGATCAGACAGCTAGCAGAGGAGAAGCGAGCGCACAGAAAGCACAATAAGGACTTGCCAGACACCCACCACATCTGCAAGAGATGCAGCAAGGACTGTCACTCTCGTGTGGGTCTTCATAGTCACAACAGACGCTGTAAATGAAGTCTTCAATTGAAACTTTTAAGGGCGTGATCCATAGTCTATGGAGACTGAAGGATGCCTACTACTACTACTGGTTCCCGGAACGTTAGGTCGGTACCATCCAGCTTTCCTGCTAACTGGACGCAGGGGATACGTACAATTGCTTTCACATGCACGAGGCCTTGTGTGCTCCTGGTTTGAGTTGTTTAAGTGAGGCAACATTTCAGCCTGCTCAGGACATCCCTAGCAAATCTCTTCTCTCCATCAGCGAGTTTCAGGCCCCACAAGCGGCAAAGGGAAAGATGGTGCCTCAGCCATAAAATCACATCCATCCCCTCCAGCCTGGCTCCCCTGAGGCGAGGGCGCAGCCTTCTAGCATCGATGTGCCGTTAATGGGCTGTGGCCGCGTGCTGTCTGAAAGACGTGTGCAGGCATTAGTGCTTGTGGGGGTGCGCCTCGGGGGGGCGCTATTGACTCACAGCTTTTCGTGGGCTGGTAATTGCCAGCTGTCTGGTCAACTGGCAAGCAAACAGCCAAGGCACCTTCCCGATGGACCAGCCGCCTCCCCGCCCGAGACGTGAGCTTGGCCGACAGGATTTTGCTTTCGAGAGAGCCCTGGCTGTGGAGAAGGGTGGCCTGTTCTCTAGTCAGGGTAACCCACAGAGGAAACCAACACCCACACTTCTCTCCACCCAGCCTCCAAACTCCGTTTGAAATCGGCACAAGGACCTAGTGAGAACCGATTTCTGCAAACCACTCAAACAGCTGCATCCTCCCCATGGGAAGGAGAACAGTTAAGGTGGAGCAACGACTCATGGAGGCTGGTGATTGCTACCAACCTTAGCTCGCGTCTCCACTCAAAGCTGAAAACCTCAGTTATTCCTCCAGTGGTTAAGACAGTTGGAGCTTCTTTTGCGCTGTTTATTTGCTGATGTTTAATATTTAAATGCAGCCTCCTCACGCAGCAAGTGTCTGATGGCCGTACTCAGGGGATTACAAAAGACTGGGTGTGCAAACACAGCCAGGTGACGTGTTATAACTGGTTACTAAATGAGGAGCTATGTACGTTAAAATATTTATATTAGTTGGGGAATTCATTAATTGTCTGCCAGTGCTTCAGCAGCACACAGGGGGCAACCTGGCGCAAAGGCCTTGCTGCTTCCTCCACCCTGGCAGTTTAACAGGCTGTTTGCAAAGCCAAAAGACCTGGCTGGTGCTAGGGAATGGGGGTGGCTTGGACTTTCCACCTCCCTTACATCCCGCTGACCTGAAGGACAAGCTCAGCAAACACCTGCACCTTCTAGCACTCCCCTCCTACGTGCACACACTCGCACGTGCCCTTCTAGCACTCCCCACCTACGTGCGCACGCTCACATGTGCCCTTCTAGCACTCTCCACCTACATGCAACCACTCGCACGTACCCTTCTAGCACTCCCCTCCTACGTGTGCACGCTCGCACATGCCCTTCTAGCACTCTCCACCTACATGCAACCACTCGCACGTACCCTTCTAGCACTCCCCTCCTACGTGTGCACGCTCGCACATGCCCTTCTAGCACTCTCCACCTACATGCAACCACTCGCACGTACCCTTCTAGCACTCCCCTCCTACGTGTGCACGCTCGCACATGCCCTTCTAGCACTCTCCACCTACATGCAACCACTCGCACGTACCCTTCTAGCACTCCCCTACTACGTGCACACGCTCGCACATGCCCTTCTAGCACTCTCCACCTACATGCAACCACTCGCACGTACCCTTCTAGCACTCCCCTCCTACGTGCGCACGCTCGCACGTGCCCTTCTAGCACTCCCCACCTACGTGCGCACGCTCACATGTGCCCTTCTAGCACTCTCCACCTAAATGCAACCACTCGCACGTACCCTTCTAGCACTCCCCTACTATGTGCACACGCTCGCACGTGCCCTTCTAGCACTCCCCTCCTACGTGCACACGCTCGCACGTGCCCTTCTAGCACTCCCCACCTACGTGCGCACGCTCACATGTGCCCTTCTAGCACTCTCCACCTACATGCAACCACTCGCACGTACCCTTCTAGCACTCCCCTACTACGTGCACACGCTCGCACATGCCCTTCTAGCACTCTCCACCTACATGCAACCACTCGCACGTACCCTTCTAGCACTCCCCTCCTACGTGTGCACGCTCACACGTGCCCTTCTAGCACTCTCCACCTACATGCAACCACTCGCACGTGCCCTTCTAGCACTCCCCACCTACGTGTGCACGCTCGCACGTGCCCTTCTAGCACTCCCCACCTACGTGCGCACGCTCACATGTGCCCTTCTAGCACTCCCCACCTACGTGCGCATGCTCACATGTGCCCTTCTAGCACTCTCCACCTACATGCAACCACTCGCACGTACCCTTCTAGCACTCCCCTACTACGTGCGCACGCTTGCACATGCCCTTCTAGCACTCTCCATCTACATGCAACCACTCGCACGTACCCTTCTAGCACTCCCCTCCTACACATGCACTCACACATGCCCTTCTAGCACTCCCCTCCTACACGTGCACACACGTGCCCTTCTAGCACTCCCCTCCTACGTGCGCATGCTCACACGTGCCCTTCTAGCACTCTCCTCCTACGTGTACACACTCATTTACACCCTTCTAGCACTTTCCTCCTACATCTGCACACTTACTTGCACCCTTGTGCTCTTCTGCGCTGTCACTCTGCCTTCAGCCTGTTCCTTTCCGCTGGTGGCACCTGGCAGGCGCCCCGTGGGGGCTCAGGGCAGGCCCTCGCACACAGGACGACCCCCCCCAGTGAGGGCGTGTGTGCTACAGTCAGATTTCACAGAGCTGGTCACAGACGTGACCTCCTGGATGGTTGTCACAGTCTCAGGGCAGGGCGACTGACTCGCCCTGGCGACACCTGCCACCCAGGGCTACGGAGGTAGCTGTGCAGCTTACCGGGCACACCAGCCCTGCCCTGAGGATAAATCCATTCATGCTTGTGCGATGCCCCCATGCGAGGGACTACGGAGACAGGGGAGCAGCGAAGGGTAAAACACCCCTCCGTTTCTGGGGGGCTTGTGCTGCATGCTCAGCTCTGCCCCCTCCCATCCAGGCGTTCAGCACAATGCCACGTTTATACAAGCCTGCCAGTCCCAAACGTGATTCACCAGCAGGATCATTAGCAGTGCTTGTGAATTTCTAAAAATGGCACGTCTCTGCCGGGCCTGCCTGCCGCTCCCAGATGGGTGGCCCCTGCTTGCGAGTGCTCCTGCCGAAGCAGTGGAGCGCAGGCTATAAACGGCTCTTCTTTGACTGTGTGCTCGGCACGCTGCTTTGGAAGTGTTTGACACTGGGGCTCGGCAGCTCGCACGCTGAACTGGCACCTTTTAATGGGAACACTTTCACAAGACTCCGATTGAGCTTTTCGCTCCCTCTCTGGGAGGCAGGCGGCCGGGGGGCGGGGGGGAGGTTGCTAGAGGTAAAACTGGGGCGGTTCAAGTTCCCAAGGCGCAGCTGTATTGCTCTTGCCAGCCACTGGAGAGCCTGGGCCAAGGGTTTGCTCTGTGGAGGTGTTAGATGCACTCCCTGGCAGCTGCTTTTCTCCTAACAAAAGAGGCCGCATCTCTCTCGCCCATGAGGTGCACAAAGCGCAGGAGCCCAGCCCCACTGAGGACCACCCAGGCTGGGGGGCAGGGACTTTCTAAATAGGAAACGAGCCCAATTGCCCAGCAAACTCGACTGGCCTCTTTGCCCAGGAGACATCTGAACCATTGTCCTCAGGGGCTCTGCGGCAGCCAAGTGTGACATGGCTGGATTTTTAAACCGCATGTGGGAGCCCTTTCTGACACCACTGCGCATAGTGGCATCGAGTCTTGTGCCAGGCGGCGTCTACTGACAGCTGGCGGTGCCCCGAGTCGCCATGTGTCACTTGTACGTCAGCACCGCGGGTGCAGGTGAAGTTACGCGTATTGGCTCTGTCACTGTATGAGGAATATTCAGAGCCAAGCGGGCACGACGGGAGCTGAGATCTCCTCTCTAGCCAGGATGAATGGACTGCAACAAAGGAAGAGATTCCCAGACGGCCAATACACAGCTCGGGAAGTTGGGACTGGTACCTGGAATGCAGCCAGTGGCAGAGTGCCACAGCGGCCCACCTGGGTCAACTGTTCCTGACCCTCCAGTGTCGGATGGGAAGGAGAAAGGACTTTTTCCCTCCACGTGAAAAACTGCAAGGTGGCCCAGGGAGGGCCCATGCGGTTCTTTCCGCCACCAGGAGCTGAGCCTGTCCAGACTGAGGGCCCATCGCTCCCAAGGACGCTTGCAAAGACTTTCATGGCTCAGCAGAGACCAGCGCCGGCTGCATGCGTAGCGCTAAGCCACATGCGCAGTGTGTCGCTGGCAGTGTTGTCGCTCACCCTGGTCTAACCCTCTTTGTTGATAAGCCGTTAGCCTTTAGATTCTGGTGCATTGGCCCAGCGTGGTGACCTGGGTAAGACCCAAGTGTACAGTGACCTGGGACTGCACCTGGACCCTTTGGGGCCTGGGAGAATCCGAGCAGTGTGGGTGAAACAGGTTTTAAGACCCTCTCACCTGAGTAAGGTGGTTCTTGGTCGGGGCTGGTGGAGCAGCTGGGAAGTCTGGGGGTTTGCTTGTGGGGCTTCTGGCCGACCAGTGGGGCCGGCAGAGGCGCCGTTGTGGCTGGTTGGATCTGCCTTGGTGAGAAGGAAATCCCAGCCTGGAGGTAATAGACACCAACCCAGACAAAGGTCCAAACCTGGGGCTGGCTCTATGAAATCAGCACATCTGGTCCCCCGAGCCTGGGGCACTTCCTGCCCTCCCAGCTGCGTGCACCCAAGTGCCCCACTCCCTGCAGGGCTGAGGACATGGCTGAGCTGGGCTCTGACCCTGCCCACTGGGCCCTGATCACACCGTGGAGCCAGAGAGAGGGGCTGGGCCCTCCCTGCACTGGTGCTAGTCCCTGTGTAGGGAGCTGTGATGTGGTTTGGGGGTCCCCAAGCTCTGCCCCCACCCGCAGGCAGGAGTGACTCTCACTCAGCAGGTAGAACAGGAAGTCTATCAGGCGGCAGAGGCGCAGCTCAGTACAGAGGTGTCAGTACAGCCGGCAGAGACAGTCATTCCAACCCACCCTGGGGAGAGGAGCCCAAGGGGTGCCCCTCTGGGGTGTAGCTTCCCCCCAGCCAGGCTGGCTGCTTGCAGCTCCTTCTCCCCCACCTTCTAACTGCCACCTCCGATTCAAACCCAGCTCCGCTCCCCCCTGCTCTGTGTTCAGGGCAGAGGTGTTACCTGCCAACTTAGGTTACAGCCCCAGGGGTCATCCTTAGCCGCTGGGAGCTGCTCTGCCGGTCACACACAGCCAGCCTGAGTCTCTCACGCACCCCCCGCCACCTCCATCACAGGAGCCTAAAATCCTGCTCCTGTCCCTGCACTTCCGGCACTCAGCCCGGGGGCCGTTTCTGCGTGGCAGGGCCATGGGGGAGCACTCTGCAGTGTGGGGCTCAGCCCGGGGGCCGTGCCTGCGTGGCAGGGCCATGGGGGAGCACTCTGCAGTGTGGGGCTCAGCCCGGGGGCCGTGCCTGCGTGGCAGGGCCATGGGGGAGCACTCTGCAGTGTGGGGCTCAGCCCAGGGGCCGTGCCTGCGTGGCAGGGCCATGGGGGAGCTCTCTGCAGTGTGGGGCTCAGCCCGGGGGCCGTGCCTGCGTGGCAGGGCCATGGGGGAGCACTCTGCAGTGTGGGGCTCAGCCCGGGGGCCGTTTCTGCGTGGCAGGGCCATGGGGGAGCACTCTGCAGTGTGGGGCTCAGCCCGGGGGCCGTGCCTGCGTGGCAGGGCCATGGGGGAGCACTCTGCAGTGTGGGGCTCAGCCCAGGGGCCGTGCCTGCGTGGCAGGGCCATGGGGGAGCTCTCTGCAGTGTGGGGCTCAGCCCGGGGGCCGTGCCTGCGTGGCAGGGCCATGGGGGAGCACTCTGCAGTGTGGGGCTCAGCCCGGGGGCCGTTCCTGCGTGGCAGGGCCATGGGGGAGCACTCTGCAGTGTGGGGCTCAGCCCGGGGGCCGTTTCTGCGTGGCAGGGCCATGGGGGAGCACTCTGCAGTGTGGGGCTCAGCCCGGGGGCCGTTCCTGCGTGGCAGGGCCATGGGGGAGCACTCTGCAGTGTGGGGCTCAGCCCGGGGGCCGTTCCTGCGTGGCAGGGCCATGGGGGAGCACTCTGCAGTGTGGGGCTCAGCCCGGGGGCCGTTCCTGCGTGGCAGGGCCATGGGGGAGCACTCTGCAGTGTGGGGCTCAGCCCGGGGGCCGTTCCTGCGTGGCAGGGCCATGGGGGAGCACTCTGCAGTGTGGGGCTCAGCCCGGGGGCCGTGCCTGCGTGGCAGGGCCATGGGGGAGCTCTCTGCAGTGTGGGGCTCAGCCCACATTCTTTGGGGGGCAGGGGAGGGCTGTCAGCATGAGCCCACCTGTCCTGTCCTGCCAGCTAGGAAAAGGGTCTCCGCCTTTCCCCAGCGCAGCCAAGCGGCCCTCCAGCCCCACTGATAGAGGGCAGTAGCCCATCCCAGCAGCTTGGCATTTCCCTTCCCCTGCCCCCTGAGCCCATCTCCAGCTCCTCTCCCTGTAACACAGGGGCAGCGGCTCCCCCACTGGTGTTGGCCAACTGGAAGCCAAGAGGCTTACGTGAGGCTGGGCCACCAGGTGCCCTCTTGTGCCAAGGCCCCATCACAGCAGCCCCTGCCCCTTCTCCCAAACCTGGGCATGGAGCTGGGAGTCGGGTGGGAGAGGACGTTGTGCATGTGTTGTGAGACAAGAGATGCCGGCTCCGTCCTGTGGGCAGTGCCAGGGTGGCGCTGTGTGCTGAGGCGGTGACCCCAAAGGCACTGGCGCCCACCCTGGTTCGGCACCCTCGAACGCACCGGCCGCAGCCAGAGCCCAGGCCGCAGGCTGGTCGCACCCTGGGAGGGCTTTGTGAGTGGTTATAAATTATTCTGCTTCCCCAGCACGCTTTACCTTTAATCTCCAGGCGGGTGTTAGCTGGCTGCCTTCTCCCCACTGCCTGGCACACGCTGAGCCTGCCAGTGTCCTGCTGACGATGCTCCCCTCCGCTGCAGGGAGCGGCTGGCACCGCTGCGCTCCGGCGGCGGACCACACAGTCCTCAGAGCCCAGATCTCTCAGCAGGTCTGGCCACTAACGCGCTGCCCTCACAGCCCTGGTGGCAGGAGCCGCTCCACGCCTTGGCCGCGAGCTGGAAGGGGCGAGAGGCGAGAGCGGGGCTCTGAGTGTGGGAGGGGGTCCCCGGCTGCTGCCCAGCGCTAGCAAACAAGCCTTGTTTGCGGGCAAAGCTGAGACGGCCCCGTGGGGGACTCCAAGCTTTTGTCTTTTAACAAAAAAATCTGCTTGGGGTTAAAGGCCTGTTTGCTGCTGGGCGCCTGGCCGGTCAGCGCAGGGCCCGTTGAACCTGCCGGCTTCTTTGAGAGAGACTTGAAGGGAATCAGGAGGCGAAGAGCCCTTGCAATCTGACCCGTGGCCAGGTTCTGAACAGGGGCGCCCCGTCCCCCACGAGCAACACGGAGAGGAAGGCTTGAAACTCAGCTGCATGGGTGCGCTGGCCGAAGCGCTGCACCAGTAACAGGCACCAACGGTCTGTGTGATTGGCAGCTGTCAATCCAAAGCAGGTTAAGCTGTACCCCTAAGTCTAGAGACGAGGACACCCCCCCCCACCCGCAGCTGACAAACCAGCCCAGTGGGAGAGTGACCGCTGGTTACAGGGCTCAACTCGGCGTGCCATAGACAGAAGTCCTGCCAGAGGCGAGTGCTGACCCAACCCTCACACACACAAGGGCGGGCTAGCGTGGCCCTACAGCACAGTCCCAGCCAACGTGGCTAGGAGGGGAACACGGCAGCTACGTCTGCAGCCATGTTTCCCGTCAGATCACGGCATCCCTGGGGGTGAGGCCAGCCTGGCTGTGGTGCTTGTGGGCAGGGAGGGGTCACCCCACCGGGCGCCAGGTTTCTGAAGCAACCGCCAGTACAGGCCGAGCCGGAGCCTCACCAGCGCCGAGAACTGGAAGCGGGTGCCGAGCCAGCAGGTTTCCACGAGAAGCCCAGACGTGGGGCTTTGCACCATCGCCCTGTGCCGTGCAGGCAGTCGCTCAGCAGCTACGTGAACATGCCATGAATTCTGGGTACCGCTGCCTGCATGTCTCCCGCTGTTGGCCTGCATGCACTGGCGGGGCTGGCAGCCAGGCTCTGGGCTCATGCAGGGGAGGGTCCCCCTGCCAAGGCACCAGCCCCAGCCTAAACTTCCAAACAGCCATTTTGCAGCCCAAGTCCTGCAAACGTGGGTCAGCCATGGCTGTCAAATTGTAATGGGCCATTCCCACAGGGATGCCAAAAGAGCTTGGGGCCCCATAGCACCACACACAGAGTAAGGGGCAGCCCTGGCCCGGAGCAGCTAACAAGCGACATGGGCACAGGAGGGGAAACTGATGCACAGAGCCAGGTCACCCAGCAGGCCGGGGCATGGATGTGAATCTGTACAGCACCTGACACAAGGGGCTGCAGGTCCCTGATTGGTGCTGGGGCACCTCCTAAACAGACATGTTTAACATAGCCTAGCTTCCTGACTCCAGGGCAAGGACCTGCCCGGGGGACAGCCCTGACTGCCCAGCTGAGGCGTGCGTGGGGGGACAGTCCTGCTAGGGGGCGTGATCCCCACTCGGTGCTCTAGCTAGCCTGTTACTTTAAATCTAGGGCGTTTGCCTCCTGTCTTTGGCAGTGTAATTAGGGCAGGATAAATGCGCATTAGCATGAAATCTGTCATCTTTGCAAGCCAGTTTGCAGGGTGAAAAGAAGGCAAAGGCAGAGAAGCCAATAACGCTCTTCATGGTAATTGCCTGCACTATCTCGAGCTAATTAAAGACTTGTCCCTTTCATCCCTGGGCAAGGGGCATTCCGAGTCCTGGGCCCCCGTCTCAGCCCGGCGCAAGGTGGAGGAGCAAATAGCCCTGAGAAAGGGGCTGCTCTGTGCCCCGGTGCGGCAGGGCAAGGCTGTCAGCCCCCAGGCTCTGCCGGGGAAGGGGAGGGAGCGCAGCGCAGGCCCAGGTTTGCCGAGGCTGGTGGCGGTGCTGGGCTCAGCCGGGAGGGGCCCACCTCTCCTTTCCAAAAAGCCCAGCTCCATGCAGCGTTTCTGGGCCCGCTCATTGAGGGGGCATGTGGGCTCCTGAGGCTCTTTGGCTTGTGACACTGGGCACAGCAAGGCCTAAAGCCCTTCCAAGAACTGGGCCTGGCTGTGGGTCATGCTGTGAGTGAGACCCAGAGCTCCCAGCGCCTTTGCCAGTGCAATAACCACTGGGCAAGCTACCCGCTTCCCCAGGCTGAAAGTGACACAAGCCCCCCTGTACGATGGGGCAGTGGCCCAGGGACGGTGCCAGGAAGTGGGGCTGCAAGGGAGACGGGTGAGGAGGTGATTGCCAGTGGTGTGGCAGAAGCTCCTGCCTAAGAGGGTCTGCCCCGCCGACAGCTCATCACCTAATAAACCACTTTGTTAGTCGTTAAAGTGCTCCAGGGCTGCTGGGTTGTTTTGTAACAGAAGGAGGGTTGCTGAAAAGCTCCGTACGCACCCAGGGACAGGAGGTCAGTTCCTGAGGGTCACTTACATAGCAGAGATGGGAATCCTGGACCTGCACAAGGTTCTTTTAGAATCTGGTCCTCGGGTGCAGTGTGCTCCCAAATCCACAGCCAGGCTGGCGCCAGCCAATGACCAGGACCTCGGGCCTTGTGGCTCAGAAGTCCCCTGGATGAAGCCTCAAGCAGATTCGAGACCCTAAGTCGGTGCCCATGAACACGGCACTCGGACATCTCGAGAGCTCGTTTCGTGTGGCTTGCGGCTTTCTGCAGGAGCATCTGAGCATCTCTGAGACAAAAGCCATCAGGACCAAAGGGCCGTCCCACATTTGCAGCAGCTGCTGGGCCTGAGAGACACAATAGCCTCGTGATGTAACCTCCTGGGCATTAAACATCAGACAATTAACATAAGCTAATGTATCCGTGAAGCACTTTGTCACAGACTTTATAGAGACGTGGACAATGCAATTATCTCACCCCCGATTAATCTAACCGCTACCATCCCCTTTTGCTCTGCCCATCAGCAGTTACAGCGAGAGAGGAGAAAGGTGTGTTCGCACAGGGAGCACCGAGAGGTAAGCACATGGCTAGTGCGCCCTCTGAGTGCGAACGTGCTGGCTGGCGTTGTGGTCCACACGCCCTCAGGCCCTCGCCTCGCGGAATGGTGGCTTTGGAAATGGAACGAAAGGACATTGGCCGTTTAAATCATTACTTGGGGCTGGGGCTGGAGAAGGGGGCTCTGGGGGCAGGTGCCCCAGGAGGAGAGGGAACTCTCGCCGCCCCGGGGCCAGGTGAGAAGCGCCTCTCCATGGCTCCTGCAGCTCTAGCAGGCACAGCCTGAGGAGGGGTGCTTGTCCTCCGGCTGGGTCAGATCGAGATTCAGCTGCCCCTCGCACGTCCTAGCCAGAGTGAGGAGTGCCGCAGGCTGCACTCCCCGTGCTGAAGGGGAGCAGACGGCAATGTCCCCATACAAGTTGGGGGTGGGGTATCAGCCCCCCTCGCTGCAGGGCAGCTGGGGAGCAGGAGGCTCAGGGCTGGGGCAGTCCCAGACGGAGGGGGCAGCCAGCCCCTTTCGCCAGCCTGGGGAGTCTCTCTCTTTTCCATGTGGCTTTGTGAGGAGCAATCCCATTCCAGGCACATCATGTTGTGCTGGCACAGCCAAACCTGTTTTGGTGCCAATGAGAGGTAGCACTGTACCTCCTGCCGGTGCCCGAGTAGGAGAGGCTCGTCGTGTGGTGTCCCTGCCAGTGCCGTAGCGGGGACAGGCTCGCCATGCGGTGTCCCTCCCAGTGCCGTACCAGGGACAGGCTCGTCGTGCGGTGTCCCTCCCAGTGCTGTACCGGGGAGAGGCTCGTCGTGCGGTGTCCCTCCCAGTGCCGTACCGGGGAGAGGCTCGTCGTGCGGTGTCCCTCTCAGTGCTGTACCAGGGACAGGCTCGTCGTGCGGTGTCCCTGCCAGTGCCGTAGCGGGGACAGGCTCGTCGTGCGGTGTCCCTGCCAGTGCCGTAGCGGGGACAGGCTCGTCGTGCGGTGTCCCTCCCAGTGCTGTACCAGGGACAGGCTCGTCGTGCGGTGTCCCTCCCAGTGCCGTAGCGGGGACAGGCTCGTCGTGCGGTGTCCCTCCCAGTGCTGTACCAGGGACAGGCTCGTCGTGCGGTGTCCCTCCCAGTGCCGTACCAGGGACAGGCTCGTCGTGCGGTGTCCCTCCCAGTGCCGTACCGGGGACAGGCTCGTCGTGCGGTGTCCCTCCCAGTGCCGTACCGGGGAGAGGCTCGCCGTGCGGTGTCCCTCTCAGTGCTGTACCAGGGACAGGCTCGTCGTGCGGTGTCCCTCTCAGTGCTGTACCAGGGACAGGCTTGCCGTGTGGTGTCCCTGCCAGTGCCATACCAGTGAGAGGTTCGCCAGTGCCGCACCGGGGAGAGGCTTGCCATGCGGTGTCCCTACCGGTGCCGTACCGGGGAGGGGTTCGCCGTGCGGTGTCCCTGCCGGTGCCGTACTGGGAGAGGCTCGCCGTGCGGTGTCCCTACCAGTGCCATACCGGGGAGGGGCTCGCCGTGCGGTGTCCCTACCGGTGCCGTACCGGGGAGAGGCTTGCCGTGCGGTGTCCCTGCCGGTGCTGTACCGGGGAGGGGCTCGCCGTGCGGTGTCCCTACCGGTGCCATACCGGGGAGGGGCTCGCCGTGCGGTGTCCCTACCGGTGCCGTACCGGGGAGAGGCTTGCCGTGCGGTGTCCCTGCCGGTGCTGTACCGGGGAGGGGCTCGCCCTGCGGTGTCCCTGCCGGTGCCGTACCGGGGAGAGGCTCGTCGTGTGGTGTCTCTGCAGGTGCCGTACCAGGGAGAGGCTCACACTGTGGTGACTCTGCCGGTGCCATACCGGGGAGAGACTCGCCGTGCGGTGTCCCTGCCGGTGCCGTACCGGGGAGGGGCTCGCCGTGCGGTGTCCCTGCCGGTGCCGTACCGGGGAAAGACTCGCCGTGCGGTGTCCCTGCCGGTGCCGTACCGGGGAGAGACTCGCCGTGCGGTGTCCCTGCCGGTGCCGTACCGGGGAGAGACTCGCCGTGCGGTGTCCCTGCCGGTGTCGTACCGGGGAGAGACTCGCCGTGCGGTGTCCCTGCCGGTGCTGTACCGGGGAGAGACTCGCCGTGCGGTGTCCCTGCTGGTGCCGTACCGGGGAGGGGCTCGTCGTGCGGTGTCTCTGCCAGTGCCCACCCCTTGTGACACAGCTGGCCCTGGGTGCTGTGCATCCCACCACTGCCACCAGTTGTCACAGATGTTGGGGGTCACTGACCTGTGCACCCCACCCGCAGGAAGACATGACTGTCACTCATCAGGGACAGCTGAAGTTTATTAGTCGACAGGGACACAGCGTAGAACAGACGTTGCAATATGACAGGTTCTGGGCACAGCTAAGGGAATCAGTCCAGGGTATATTTGCTTAAAACCAGGCCACTTACAGCCCAGGCTGGGATTTCCTTCTCACTAAGGCAAATCCAACCAGCCACCACCGCACCTCTGCCAGCCCCACTGGCCAGCCAGAAGCCACACAAACAAACCCACAGACTTCCCAGCTGCTCTACCAGCTGAGACCTACAACCCCTGTTCTCAGGTGAACAGTTATTAAACCTTGCATGGTGACAAATATCAGAGAGGTAGCTGTGTTAGTCTGTATCTTTGAGACCAACAAGAAGTCCTGTGGCACCTTATAGACTAACAGGACTTCTTGTTGTTATTAAACCTGTATCACCAACTCCACACAGATTCTTCCAGCCCCCAAAAGGGTCCAGCCACAGTCCCAGGTCAATATATACTTAGATCTTACCCCGACCAACTCACTGGGCCCGTCCTTTAGAGTCTAAACATCTGAAGGTTTATTAAGAAAGAACGAAAGAAAAAGCACATGGTGAGAGAAGAAAATTGTTAAAGAGGTGCATTATAGCTATGGATGCAGCCAGCAATGTTATACGCTGATTTCTTGAAAGTCCCTGAAAGTCCATCCCTTTGAGAGGTCTGGGACCTCAGTGCACATTTGCTTAATTCCTGGAAACTGAAGACTGGCACACTGGAAGTGGCCTCCCACCTTGTCTCACCTCGCCCAGCCTCCCACCTCGCCTGGCCTGACACCTCGCCTGGCCTCCTCCTCGTCTCAACTTGCCCGGCCTCCCAGCTCACCTGGTGTCCTGTCTTCCCACAGCTGTTTCAGGTTTTCACGGACAGGTGGCATGAGTGTCTGCTCTCAGCCAGACGGTTTCTTCCTTGCCCACCCCTGGGCTGGAAAGGCAGGTTGGTTACCAGTGGGGCAGGTGAGGCAGTGAATCATGGCCCTGCAGAGCTGAATGAAAGCAGGGGCATATACACACCAGGGGCCAGATCCCAGCCTGCCCCTTGTGCTCGGAGAGGTCCTGAAAGCAACAGCCACCCACCCGCCTGCCCCAGAACTAGTGGCCAGAAGTGAACCGCGCCTCTTGCTTGTTCGGGGGCAGCCTCCACAGAAACCCTTCCATGCCAGGGGACGAGGCCCCAACATCCTTTGCCTGCATTGGCTACCAGCCTGACTCCCACCTGCGCCTGGTCACGCTGAAACCTAACCATGGTCACCAACGTTCACCTGTAACTATCCCCCCAAGCGTCACGTCATTAGCAGCACCTTCTGGCCAGCCAGCTAGTGCCCGCAGCCAGTGTCGAGAACTGGAGCTGGGACAGGGGAGGAGGGACCCTAGTATGGTGAGAGGTCCTGGCTGTAAGGCCCACTCCTGAGTTCAAAGCCCCACCAACACTGGGGGGGGCGATAAAGCCCAAACCCAAAGCTGCCACAAGGTGCCAGGTTCCCCAACGTGCCTCTGCCCTGCTAGCCAAAGCTGCCCCTATACCAGCACACCCTGAAGCCAGACCAAGGCCCCCAACCCCTGGCCTCCCCAGCCTCCCGCTTGCAGAGCTGCCCTCTCTCTGTCACAGACGGCCAGTGTGCCAGTCTGAGCTGCAAGAGAACCTGAGCATGGGGCCCTGGTGCTCATCTTCCCGAAGCCACGAGAGCTGCTGGGTTTCCTACTGTGCTGGAGCACCCCCAGGCGGGTGCCTCAGTTTCCCTCGGCACAGCCTCAGGGCACAGGTGCTGAGGAGAGTTGTACACAATGGCCCTCCATAACATAGGCAACCGGGTGACTCCTTTGTCCAGGGAAACGGGAGGAGGGGCTGGTTGAAGTGGAGATGGGCAGCGGAGTGGGGCAGGCTGGTCCGGCTGGAGAGGGAGGCGTGGGGGCCACAGGGCCCGTCTAGGCCCCGCCTTCCCAAGAGGGATGGTGCTGAGGCTTCTGGTTCCTGTGCTGAGCAGTCTGTTCTCTGCTGGGTCCCTGTCGCCAGATCACCTGCTCCTTGCCCTGCCAGCTGAGCGCCACACCTGTCTGCTGGGGGGGTCTGGTGCCCGCCCCGCTCCTTGACACCTGCCTGAACAGCCGCAGGGGCAGAGGCAGGGCCGGCAGACGCCAGGAGGCTCAGCACTGGGCGTTGCCAGGCACTGAGCCCTGGTGCCAGTGAATGGGTCTCAGGGGCCATGGCCCCGTATGGCAAGCTGCCTTGGGAGCAGGGTAATGATGGGGGACGAGGCGCCGGCTCCTGCCAGCTCACAGCCCTTGCCCCAGGGCTAAGAGAGTCACCAAGCAGGGGTCCTCTCTCTGGTGCCCCCCAACCCAGCAGCACTGGGCCCAGGCACAGCCACGAGGGCGGCTGCCCCAGCAGTCTGCTGCATGCCTGCCCAGGGCTGCCCCCCCGCCCGCCCCTGGCCTCGCCAGCCCGGGAGCCTATGCCCTCCCCTCCCAGCCAACCTCAGGTCTGTCCTGCCCCGCCTCACCCCCAGTGGTGAGAGGACCGGGGTGTCAGAGCAGTAATGGGGGCAGTGACTTCAGGAGCAGACACCAGTGACGCTGCCCTCCTGAGCAGGGACAATGGCACCCCAGGCGGCCGCTGCATGTGCTGCCGGGCTCTGTGCATTGCGAGGGCTTTGACGGGCAGCTCCAGCCCCGCCAGGCACCAAACACCCCTTGGCACCACTCTCACACGGCTCGGTTACGTCACCTCGGGCTCCCATGTCACCAGCTCTCCTGAGCGGACGGCGAGTCTTGCTGCCGCGCGCGCGCATGTGTGTGTGTGTGAGAGAGAGAGAGAGAGAGGGGAAGCTCCAGGTCCTGGAGTCAGGTGAGTGCCTGTCTGTCTCAGCCTTGATATTTTAAAAAAGCGTCCACTGCATCCTCCCCCCGGGGACGGCCGCGCTGGAAAAGGCAGCTCTGTCGGTGCACACCAGAGCAGGCACACAAAGCTGCCCGAGAGCGGCGAGTTTAAAATCTCCTGGGTTTTCTGCCAGTCTCCCACATGGGGGTGGGGGTGTCACGTGACTTTTACGGGCTCAGGTGGACCGCACCACATAGCATTTCAGGCACAAAGCACGTGTGGGTGGCTGCTGCACGTGACCCATTCCGGGCACGGCATCTCCAAGCCCAGCTCAGAGCGGGCTCGCGTGCCCGGAAGAAGAGGCAGCCCTGCTCCATCGCGGCTGCGAGGCAGCAACAGCCGCACAGGCTCTCGTGTACTTCCCAGGCGAGAGGGAGCTTCAACAACTAAAGGGTTTTGTCTCCCTGCTTGGTAAAAATAGCCCTGTGCGCTAGTTCTCGCTGGCAGCTGGTGCCTCGAGCAAGTGTGACGTTCCGCAGGCAGGCGGGCGAGCGGGAGCCAGCCATGAACAGGCAGGATGCTCAAAGGGTTCTCCACCAGCGCTGGATAGAGCCACAAGGCGGCTAGCCTGGGTCCCCTCGAATGGGGCGAGAGCAGCTCCTCGGGGAAGGGCTCGGGCCTGGGAACATCTGGGCCAAAGGTGCTTGTGTAAGGTCTAAACTGGGGCCCGGGGAGAAAAGGGACTTTTCCCGGGGACCTCACCTCAGTCCCCGGGGACCACGTCTTCCTCAAGCACTGATGGCGCAGAGCCCAGGGCACAGACCAGCCCCTTGCTGTTCCCTCTACCCTGCACCCCGTCCAGCCTGTGCGTGTGTGTCACCCCGAGACGGAGCGCTGGGGGGACTCCCTGTCGGCGTGCCGTCCCGTCCCGATGGCTACAAACCAGCGTGGGAATACACACACGGTCCTCCACCTGGCACAAGGCCCCACCCCAGGCTGGGGCTCCCTGTCAGCGTGCCGTCCCGATGCTGGGCGGGAGGGGATGGCTACAAACCAGCGTGGGAACACACACACGGCCCTCCACCTGGCACAAGGCCCCACCCCAGGTTGAGGGCTATTCAACGTTCTAGCGGCCCTGCAAGTGACTCCAGAGCTGGTCTGAAAGCAGGATTAAAATCCCTTCAATTCCCTCTTTAGCTCAGGAATTTTGCTTCCAAACGTGGCTGATGAATTGCGTTTTCTAGGTCAGCTTCCGGATGAAATCTGCTCTCGCTTTAACAGAATAAACATTTAAAAACCATTGTTTAAAACTTCTGCGCTGAGCGCATCTCCATTTTTTTTTTTGTCCTGTATGAGCTTAATAATAGAGTAGCGCAGACTCAGCGAACTCCCCGGAGAGGCACAACTCAGCACAGTAATGTGCGTAGGCTCCATTTGAAGCAATCAGGTTGTAATTAAGTGACGTTATTAATGACTCGGGCTGGCCTCTCCAGTGCCATAAGGCCCTAGCAAAGTGAATGGAGTTCCGGTGGGTGAGGTTCCAGCCGCTGGATCGAACTGGGTGGGCACAACCAGAGCCAGATCAGCAGTGTGACTCTCCACAGCCAGGAGAGTGGTGGGTCCCCAGCTGCCGTGTAACCCTGAGAGTCTTGGAACAGAGCAGCTGGGGGCCTGGGCTGCTTTCCACCTCCGACTGGCCAGGCCCCTCTCAGAGCTCGGGCCACACGGCTGCTGCGTCTCGCACGCTGAGGGACAAAGCCAGAGGAGCTTGCTCCTTGTACCCCGGGCGCAGGTCTTGGGCATCCTAGGCCAGAAGGCTCCAAGGCCTCGGCCTCCCGCAGGGGTCACAGCTCCCGTTAATTCCCGTCTCGCGACTTCGCCCGGGTGTTGCTCAACGGCTTCCTTTGCGGCTGACACAGAAGTTCCTTTGTCCAGACCGGGCCTGGGCATCCCCTTCCCCTGGGCGAGGCTGCCTGGTGCCCAGCGTGGCAAGGGAACACCGTGCCTCAGGGCCAGTCCCACTCTCCCCGCTGGCCTGGCTCAGTGCCTCAGTCCCGCTCACAGCGCCCGGCCCGTTCGGTGCGTCGACCCCGGGCCCAGCGCCCACCTTCCACGGCACACTGGCCCTCACCTCCTCCTGGTCCCGCTCTCCCCGCAGACACCGCCCAGCAGTAGAGCTGGGCCCTGGCCGGGCGATGGGCTGCGAGCTGGGCTGCCTGCCCCCGTGGCTCCCCAGCCTGCCCCTGCCCCAGCGGTGTGCACAGGCCTGGCCTGGCCTGGCTTCCAGCCCCCATGTACCGCAACGCCCCTCCTGCCGGACCCTCATGTTCTGCAGTGTGCTGCGCCGGATCCCACGTTCCTCAAACCCCCTCCTGCCGGCCGCCCCACAATACCCCCACCCGCCAGCCCCCCCATAATGCCCCCTCCTGCCAGACCATCCATCCTGCAACACCCCCTCCCACTATGTCGCCTCCCGCCAGCCTCCTCTCACATCGCTCCCCCGCCAGTCCCCCCACATCGCCCCCTCCCGCCACCCCACCCCCGCAATGCCTCTCCTGTCAGGCCCCTATCCTGCATCACCCCTCCCCCGCATCACCCCTCCCACCAGCTCCCCTCCTGCATCACCCCCCCCGCCAGACCCCCATCCCACAATGTCCCTCTTGCCAGGGCGCCCCCATCCTGCAACGTCCCCTCCTGCCAGCCCCCCCCGCCACATCACCCTGTCCCGCATCCCCCCTCCCACTAGCGCCCCCCTCCTGCAATGCCCCTCCCGCCTGCCCCCCCTCCCTACTTGTGGCATTGCGGACGGAAGAGTCAAAGGGACTCGCTGTTCCCACCCCCCCACCCCTGGGATCTCACCCAGGCCTGGGCAGGCCCTGCTTGGAGGCGCTGGGGCCAATTAGCCGGCAGGGCGCTGTGCGCACGCCGCCTGGCTGAGTCAGGGCCTGGCTGCTAGCATGTATAATACATGGGGCGGCTGCTGGAGCCCGGCTCCCGCCTCAATAATTGATGCACTGCAGCTCCTGCCTTGGGCTGTGCGGCTCTGAGGCTGCATCCGGCCCAGCTCGGAGCGGGAGAAGCACCAGGACAGTGCTGGGCGTCCAGGCCCCAGCGCTCCCGCCGTCTGCGGCAGCCGTTCGCCGGCCGGCCCGGGGGGCAGAGGCCAGGGGGCCTGCCGGGGGTCGGTGCAATGGGAAGAGGATCCAGGGACAAGCAGCAATGGCTGGGACTGGAGGAGGTGCTAAGGCAGGGCCTGGAGCCTGCACTAAATCACCAGCTTGCTGGGGCCAGGCCAGGCCTGGGAGCCTGGCTGCAAATACCCGCACGGGCTGCAGCCGCACCAGCGCCTTGGACCCAGCGCTGGCACAGATGGCGAGAGCTGGACACCACCCTGGGCGCTGCGTGGGACCGTGCCTGGCTGCAGCCGCTCACCCCCCGGCTGCTCCTGGGGTCCACCGTGCCTGAAAGCGGTAATCCTGCGCCAAACCCCACAATCCTGCACCCCCAGCCTAGAAACCGCACCCTGCAGCTTGCAGCTCTGCATCTTCTGTGTGTCAGAGGCCATCAGGTACCCACGCCAGGCCCTCCAACACCGGCCAGCAGCGTGTCTGCCACAGGACGGGAGGGGAGCCCCGGGGACAACCTGCTCCCTCTTCCCAAGAGCCCAGCCGCGGCGCCAGGTGCCTGTCCCTTCCCCTGAGGCCCCAGGAGCCTGACATTGGGTGTGATGGGGCTGGATTTTTCCATTGGGTCTGGAAGCTGTTTTGTGTGTCCAGTGTCTCTGTGGGCACCAGACTGTGTGCCGGGGGGTGTGAGGTGTGTCATGAGAGCTGAGGGTGCCCCACGTCTGTGCACGCTGCTCCCACGTCTGGGCCGTGTTTGTAGGCAGCGATGTAGAGTTTGGCTTTCTAGCTGTATTCGTCATCACCATCAGCCAGGGAGGGGCTCAGCCAGCGCCCAGTGGTGTCCGATCCTAGAAATGTTTAGTGCCAAGATTCGCAACAGGTGTGTCTCTCCCCCAGCCAGGCTGAATGGACTCAGCCAGCCCGCACACATCCCAGGAAGGTGGGACCTCTCTCCTGGGACGCACGCGATGGCGACGGGCCACAGTAGCCCACCGGGGTCAGGTGCCTTTAGGCTAAGACATGGGATGGAAATCAGACGCCCAGACGTCCATTCCATGTATTGTGTCTGCGGACCGGGGTGTGGTGGCAAACTCAACAGCCAATGGCAGAGCGCCCCAGCAGCCTGCCTGAGTCGGGTTATCCCGGCTCTCCAGTGCCTGATGGGAAGGAGAAAAGACGTTTTCCCTCCACAGGAGAAAACTATCAAGTGGGCCTAGCAGCCTTGCCAGTGCCAGTGCCTGTGCCTGTGCCTGTTCCAAGGCTCCATGTTCCAGCACCTGACGAAGTGGGTGTTTGCCCACGAAAGCTCACGCCCCAAAACATCTGTTTGTCTATCAGGTGCCACAGGACTTCCAGTCAGTACGACTCCGTAGCCTGGAGTCATACGCCTCAGGGGATGGACCTTCAGAGACATCCAGGCATCGGCACAGAGCATGGCCGGCCTGCGTCACTCCATGTAACCGACGTATGTCACGTATCGCTTTCACCACTTCTCGCTCTAACCCTGTGCTTTCCTTGTTACTAACCCTTTCGATTTCGGAGTCCAAAGGATTTGACATTTGCATGGTGATCTGGGTAAGATCCAAGTGTACGTTGACCTGGGGACTGCGGCTGGACCCTTTGGGGCCTGGGAGTATCTGGGGGGTGTTGGTGAAATAGGTGTTAAGAACCTCTCACCTGATCTGGGGGCTCTTGGTCTGGGTTTGTGCAGCAGTTAGAGAGGCTGTGGGTTTGTTCGAGTGGCTCCTGGCTGGCCAGTGGGGCTGGCAGAGGTGCGGTGGCGGCTGGTTGGATTTGCCTTCGTGAGAAGGAAATCCCAGCCTGGGCTGTAAGTGACCCGTCTTTTAAGCAGAGATAACCCTGGGCTGATATCTCTAGCAGTGCCCAGAAACCCCGTCCTATCACACAGGCTCCTGGACTTGCAGAGTTTCCTGTGTGCTGCCACCTTCTTCCTCAGTGTCCGTCAAGATCACAGCTGCTGGCGTGAGCCACGCACACCGTGCTCTCCCCCTGGAAACCCTCCACTGGTTCGGCTCCACGAGTGCTAATTAAGAGGCTGCCTGGCTGAGCGAGCAGGCTTGCTCTGTGCAGAGAAGTGCCTGTCTCCTGGGGCTTGGATTAATTAGCTAACGCGTGTCCCTCGCGTGGTAGGTGTGAGGTGCTGGTGCTAGGCTCACTCCCGAAACTGGGCCTTACCATGCGACCTGCTGGGAAGGGAAGTCCTCGCGGGCGGCAGCCAGCTGCTGCGACTCAGTGTGGCAGTGTTGGCGTGGGTGCGCACTCCGGCACGGGGGTGGCACGCCCAGAGCAGCCCCGGGGGGTGCAGCTGCTTGTTGAGAAATGTACACATCCACAACCCATGGACCCAGGGTGCCCCCTGCCCCAGCTCAGCACTGCCTGGCCCCACAGAAAGTGGGGGCTCAGCCAGGCTGAAGCTGTTGGTGCTGGTCCCTCCCTGCTTTTCCAGAGAGGAGGGGACCTCCACTGAGGGTAGGGCTTGGGGGGCTGCCCTGTCCACACCATGCGGGTCTCGGCCCTGGTTACTGAGCTCTTGACACCCTCCTGCTCCTCTGCTGGGGGGGGCGTCGGGGGGGGCTGCCAGCAGGGCCCCTGGCTGCACAGCACCACCAGGACCGCACACGGCAGAGCGGAGCTGGGTGCAGCTGGAACTGCCACTGGAGCCGCAGCCTGGAGCAGAGCCGTGTCCAGGGCTGGGAGTCTCCAGTCCCTGGCCGCAGGAAGGTGGCCCAGGCAGAGGGTGACTCAGATCACACGCCCTGCACCCCTGGGAGACCCACTCAGCCGTGGCTGCATGTGGCCTGACCTGAGCACCTCACACAGCCCCACCAGGGAATCCAGCACCTGGGTGTGCACCTCAGCCTGACCTGAGCAACTCACACAGCCCCACCAGGGAATCCAGCACCCGGGTGTGCACCTCAGCCTGACCTGAGCGCCTCACACAGCCCCACCAGGGAATCCAGCACCCGGGTGTGCACCTCAGCCTGACCTGAGCACCTCACACAGCCCCTCCAGGGAATCCAGCACCCGGGTGTGCACCTCAGCCTGACCTGAGAGCCTCACACAGCCACACCAGGGAATCCAGCACCCGGGTGTGCAACTCAGCCTGACCTGAGCAACTCACACAGCCCCACCAGGGAATCCAGCACCCGGGTGTGCACCTCAGCCTGACCTGAGCGCCTCACACAGCCCCACCAGGGAATCCAGCACCCGGGTGTGCAACTCAGCCTGACCTGAGCGCCTCACACAGCCCCACCAGGTAATCCAGCACCCGGGTGTGCACCTCAGCCTGACCTGAGCAACTCACACAGCCCCACCAGGGAATCCAGCACCCGGGTGTGCACCTCAGCCTGACCTGAGCAACTCACACAGCCCCACCAGGGAATCCAGCACCCGGGTGTGCACCTCAGCCTGACCTGAGCAACTCACACAGCCCCACCAGGGAATGCAGCACCCGGGTGTGCACCTCAGCCTGACCTGAGCAACTCACACAGCCCCACCAGGGAATCCAGCACCCGGGTGTGCACCTCAGCCTGACCTGAGCAACTCACACAGCCCCACCAGGGAATCCAGCACGCGGGTGTGCACCTCAGCCTGACCTGAGAGCCTCACACAGCCCCACCAGGGAATCCAGCACCCGGGTGTGCACCTCAGCCTGACCTGAGCAACTCACACAGCCCCACCAGGGAATCCAGCACCCGGGTGTGCACCTCAGCCTGACCTGAGCGCCTCACACAGCCCCACCAGGGAATCCAGCACCCGGGTGTGCACCTCAGCCTGACCTGAGAGCCTCACACAGCCCCACCAGGGAATCCAGCACCCGGGTGTGCAACTCAGCCTGACCTGAGCAACTCACACAGCCCCACCAGGGAATCCAGCACCCGGGTGTGCACCTCAGCCTGACCTGAGCAACTCACACAGCCCCACCAGGGAATCCAGCACCCGGGTGTGCACCTCAGCCTGACCTGAGCGCCTCACACAGCCCCACCAGGGAATCCAGCACCCGGGTGTGCACCTCAGCCTGACCTGAGGAACTCACACAGCCCCACCAGGGAATCCAGCACCCGGGTGTGCACCTCAGCCTGACCTGAGAGCCTCACACAGCCCCACCAGGGAATCCAGCACCCGGGTGTGCACCTCAGCCTGACCTGAGCAACTCACACAGCCCCACCAGGGAATCCAGCACCCGGGTGTGCACCTCAGCCTGACCTGAGCGCCTCACACAGCCCCACCAGGGAATCCAGCACCCGGGTGTGCACCTCAGCCTGACCTGAGAGCCTCACACAGCCCCACCAGGGAATCCAGCACCCGGGTGTGCAACTCAGCCTGACCTGAGCAACTCACACAGCCCCACCAGGGAATCCAGCACCCGGGTGTGCACCTCAGCCTGACCTGAGCAACTCACACAGCCCCACCAGGGAATCCAGCACCCGGGTGTGCACCTCAGCCTGACCTGAGCGCCTCACACAGCCCCACCAGGGAATCCAGCACCCGGGTGTGCACCTCAGCCTGACCTGAGCAACTCACACAGCCCCACCAGGGAATCCAGCACCCGGGTGTGCACCTCAGCCTGACCTGAGCAACTCACACAGCCCCACCAGGGAATCCAGCACCCGGGTGTGCACCTCAGCCTGACCTGAGCAACTCACACAGCCCCACCAGGGAATCCAGCACCCGGGTGTGCACCTCAGCCTGACCTGAGCAACTCACACAGCCCCACCAGGGAATCCAGCACCCGGGTGTGCACCTCAGCCTGACCTGAGTGCCTCACACAGCCCCACCAGGGAATCCAGCACACGGGTGTGCACCTCAGCCTGACCTGAGAGCCTCACACAGCCCCACCAGGGAATCCAGCACCCGGGTGTGCAACTCAGCCTGACCTGAGCAACTCACACAGCCCCACCAGGGAATCCAGCACCCGGGTGTGCACCTCAGCCTGACCTGAGCAACTCACACAGCCCCACCAGGGAATCCAGCACCCGGGTGTGCACCTCAGCCTGACCTGAGCGCCTCACACAGCCCCACCAGGGAATCCAGCACGCGGGTGTGCACCTCAGCCTGACCTGAGAGCCTCACACAGCCCCACCAGGGAATCCAGCACCCGGGTGTGCACCTCAGCCTGACCTGAGCAACTCACACAGCCCCACCAGGGAATGCAGCACCCGGGTGTGCAACTCAGCCTGACCTGAGCAACTCACACAGCCCCACCAGGGAATCCAGCACCCGGGTGTGCACCTCAGCCTGACCTGAGCGCCTCACACAGCCCCACCAGGGAATCCAGCACCCGGGTGTGCACCTCAGCCTGACCTGAGTGCCTCACACAGCCCCACCAGGGAATCCAGCACGCGGGTGTGCACCTCAGCCTGACCTGAGAGCCTCACACAGCCCCACCAGGGAATCCAGCACCCGGGTGTGCAACTCAGCCTGACCTGAGCAACTCACACAGCCCCACCAGGGAATCCAGCACCCGGGTGTGCACCTCAGCCTGACCTGAGCAACTCACACAGCCCCAACAGGGAATCCAGCACCCGGGTGTGCACCTCAGCCTGACCTGAGCAACTCACACAGCCCCACCAGGGAATCCAGCACCCGGGTGTGCACCTCAGCCTGACCTGAGAGCCTCACACAGCCCCACCAGGGAATCCAGCACCCGGGTGTGCACCTCAGCCTGACCTGAGAGCCTCACACAGCCCCACCAGGGAATCCAGCACCCGGGTGTGCACCTCAGCCTGACCTGAGAGCCTCACACAGCCCCACCAGGGAATCCAGCACCCGGGTGTGCACCTCAGCCTGACCTGAGCGCCTCACACAGCCCCACCAGGGAATCCAGCACGCGGGTGTGCACCTCAGCCTGACCTGAGAGCCTCACACAGCCCCACCAGGGAATCCAGCACCCGGGTGTGCACCTCAGCCTGACCTGAGCAACTCACACAGCCCCACCAGGGAATCCAGCACCCGGGTGTGCACCTCAGCCTGACCTGAGCAACTCACACAGCCCCACCAGGGAATCCAGCACCCGGGTGTGCACCTCAGCCTGACCTGAGTGCCTCACACAGCCCCACCAGGGAATCCAGCACGCGGGTGTGCACCTCAGCCTGACCTGAGAGCCTCACACAGCCCCACCAGGGAATCCAGCACCCGGGTGTGCAACTCAGCCTGACCTGAGCAACTCACACAGCCCCACCAGGGAATCCAGCACCCGGGTGTGCACCTCAGCCTAACCTGAGCGCCTCACACAGCCCCACCAGGGAATCCAGCACCCGGGTGTGCACCTCAGCCTGACCTGAGCAACTCACACAGCCCCACCAGGGAATCCAGCACCCGGGTGTGCACCTCAGCCTGACCTGAGCGCCTCACACAGCCCCACCAGGGAATCCAGCACCCGGGTGTGCACCTCAGCCTGACCTGAGAGCCTCACACAGCCCCACCAGGGAATCCAGCACCCGGGTGTGCACCTCAGCCTGACCTGAGCGCCTCACACAGCCCCACCAGGGAATCCAGCACCCGGGTGTGCACCTCAGCCTGACCTGAGCAACTCACACAGCCCCACCAGGGAATCCAGCACCCGGGTGTGCACCTCAGCCTGACCTGAGCAACTCACACAGCCCCACCAGGGAATCCAGCACCCGGGTGTGCACCTCAGCCTGACCTGAGCAACTCACACAGCCCCACCAGGGAATCCAGCACCCGGGTGTGCACCTCAGCCTGACCTGAGCAACTCACACAGCCCCACCAGGGAATCCAGCACCCGGGTGTGCACCTCAGCCTGACCTGAGCAACTCACACAGCCCCACCAGGGAATCCAGCACCCGGGTGTGCACCTCAGCCTGACCTGAGCAACTCACACAGCCCCACCAGGGAATCCAGCACCCGGGTGTGCACCTCAGCCTGACCTGAGCGCCTCACACAGCCCCACCAGGGAATCCAGCACCCGGGTGTGCACCTCAGCCTGACCTGAGCAACTCACACAGCCCCACCAGGGAATCCAGCACCCGGGTGTGCACCTCAGCCTGACCTGAGCACCTCACACAGCCCCACCAGGGAATCCAGCACCCGGGTGTGCACCTCAGCCTGACCTGAGCAACTCACACAGCCCCACCAGGGAATCCAGCACCCGGGTGTGCACCTCAGCCTGACCTGAGCAACTCACACAGCCCCACCAGGGAATCCAGCACCCGGGTGTGCACCTCAGCCTGACCTGAGAGCCTCACACAGCCCCACCAGGGAATCCAGCACCCGGGTGTGCAACTCAGCCTGACCTGAGAGCCTCACACAGCCCCACCAGGGAATCCAGCACCCGGGTGTGCACCTCAGCCTGACCTGAGCAACTCACACAGCCCCACCAGGGAATGCAGCACCCGGGTGTGCACCTCAGCCTGACCTGAGCAACTCACACAGCCCCACCAGGGAATCCAGCACCCGGGTGTGCACCTCAGCCTGACCTGAGAGCCTCACACAGCCCCACCAGGGAATCCAGCACCCGGGTGTGCACCTCAGCCTGACCTGAGCAACTCACACAGCCCCACCAGGGAATCCAGCACCCGGGTGTGCACCTCAGCCTGACCTGAGCAACTCACACAGCCCCACCAGTGAATCCAGCACCCGGGTGTGCACCTCAGCCTGACCTGAGGAACTCACACAGCCCCACCAGGGAATCCAGCACCCGGGTGTGCACCTCAGCCTGACCTGAGCAACTCACACAGCCCCACCAGGGAATCCAGCACCCGGGTGTGCAACTCAGCCTGACCTGAGCACCTCACACAGCCCCACCAGGGAATCCAGCACCCGGGTGTGCACCTCAGCCTGACCTGAGCAACTCACACAGCCCCACCAGGGAATCCAGCACCCGGGTGTGCACCTCAGCCTGACCTGAGCGCCTCACACAGCCCCACCAGGGAATCCAGCACCCGGGTGTGCAACTCAGCCTGACCTGAGCAACTCACACAGCCCCACCAGGGAATCCAGCACCCGGGTGTGCACCTCAGCCTGACCTGAGCACCTCACACAGCCCCACCAGGGAATCCAGCACCCGGGTGTGCACCTCAGCCTGACCTGAGCACCTCACACAGCCCCACCAGGGAATCCAGCACCCGGGTGTGCACCTCAGCCTGACCTGAGAGCCTCACACAGCCCCACCAGGGAATCCAGCACGCGGGTGTGCACCTCAGCCTGACCTGAGAGCCTCACACAGCCCCACCAGGGAATCCAGCACGCGGGTGTGCACCTCAGCCTGACCTGAGCAACTCACACAGCCCCACCAGGGAATCCAGCACCCGGGTGTGCACCTCAGCCTGACCTGAGCACCTCACACAGCCCCACCAGGGAATCCAGCACCCGGGTGTGCACCTCAGCCTGACCTGAGCAACTCACACAGCCCCACCAGGGAATCCAGCACCCGGGTGTGCACCTCAGCCTGACCTGAGAGCCTCACACAGCCCCACCAGGGAATCCAGCACGCGGGTGTGCACCTCAGCCTGACCTGAGCAACTCACACAGCCCCACCAGGGAATCCAGCACCCGGGTGTGCACCTCAGCCTGACCTGAGAGCCTCACACAGCCCCACCAGGGAATCCAGCACGCGGGTGTGCACCTCAGCCTGACCTGAGCAACTCACACAGCCCCACCAGGGAATCCAGCACCCGGGTGTGCACCTCAGCCTGACCTGAGCAACTCACACAGCCCCACCAGGGAATCCAGCACCCGGGTGTGCACCTCAGCCTGACCTGAGCAACTCACACAGCCCCACCAGGGAATCCAGCACCCGGGTGTGCACCTCAGCCTGACCTGAGCAACTC
Source organism: Carettochelys insculpta (assembly GCF_033958435.1). Classification (NCBI taxonomy): domain Eukaryota; kingdom Metazoa; phylum Chordata; order Testudines; family Carettochelyidae; genus Carettochelys; species Carettochelys insculpta. The sequence continues at coordinate 1,127,509 of NC_134147.1, forward strand.
ACACAGCCCCACCAGGGAATCCAACACCCGGGTGTGCACCTCAGCCTGACCTGAGAGCCTCACACAGCCCCACCAGGGAATCCAGCACCCGGGTGTGCAACTCAGCCTGACCTGAGCACCTCACACAGCCCCACCAGGGAATCCAGCACCCGGGTGTGCACCTCAGCCTGACCTGAGCAACTCACACAGCCCCACCAGGGAATCCAGCACCCGGGTGTGCACCTCAGCCTGACCTGAGCGCCTCACACAGCCCCACCAGGGAATCCAGCACCCGGGTGTGCACCTCAGCCTGACCTGAGCAACTCACACAGCCCCACCAGGGAATCCAGCACCCGGGTGTGCAACTCAGCCTGACCTGAGCAACTCACACAGCCCCACCAGGGAATCCAGCACCCGGGTGTGCACCTCAGCCTGACCTGAGCAACTCACACAGCCCCACCAGGGAATCCAGCACCCGGGTGTGCAACTCAGCCTGACCTGAGCACCTCACACAGCCCCACCAGGGAATCCAGCACCCGGGTGTGCACCTCAGCCTGACCTGAGCAACTCACACAGCCCCACCAGGGAATCCAGCACCCGGGTGTGCACCTCAGCCTGACCTGAGCGCCTCACACAGCCGCTCCAGGGAATCCAGCACCCGGGTGTGCACCTCAGCCTGACCTGAGCAACTCACACAGCCCCACCAGGGAATCCAGCACCCGGGTGTGCACCTCAGCCTGACCTGAGCACCTCACACAGCCCCACCAGGGAATCCAGCACCCGGGTGTGCACCTCAGCCTGACCTGAGCAACTCACACAGCCCCACCAGGGAATCCAGCACGCGGGTGTGCACCTCAGCCTGACCTGAGCGCCTCACACAGCCGCTCCAGGGAATCCAGCACCCGGGTGTGCACCTCAGCCTGACCTGAGAGCCTCACACAGCCCCACCAGGGAATCCAGCACCCGGGTGTGCACCTCAGCCTGACCTGAGCAACTCACACAGCCCCACCAGGGAATCCAGCACCCGGGTGAATGCATCAGCCTGACCTGCTCAGCTCATGTTCCGCTTGACGCAGGGCATCAGCCTCCCGTCCTGCCGGCTCAGCGTGGGCAGACAGCTGCTGGGACAGCAGCAGAGGTGGGCTCTGTGGGTGGGCAGCCCAGCGAGGAGGCTGGGTGGGCATGACAGCAGGAGCTTGGCTGCACAGGGCCGCAGATGGGCCTGCAGCCTCTGATCAGACGCAGCCTCCTCCTCATTCAGGCCCTCTGCAGCCGCTACCTCCCGGCACTGGCATCCCTGCCCACGAGCCAGCGTAGTCACATGACACTCAGCCAGCCCAGCCCCAGCACCCAGCTGTGCTCTGGTTACCAGACACGGTCTCCAGCCGGGAACTGCTGGGCTGCGTGACTCTGACCAACGTACTGAGAGTGACCTGCTCTGCCCCTGCTGCTCTCAAAGCCCTTCGCCCAGCAGGATGGTGTCTTCTCTGCCCCATGTTGCAGAGGGGAAACTGAGGCAGACAGCAGTGGCACAGGTGCCAGCAGCAGGCGGCCGGCTGGAACACAGCTCATCAGCTGGCAGGGAGGGGCAGCACGTTGGCTGGAAACCCCAGAGCCGTCCCAAAGCTCCCGCTAAAATCCCACCAGTCAGTCCCAGTTCGGGTATGGCCCCTGCTGGAGGCAGCTGGTCACAGAGCCTGGCCCCACCGTCTCCGCCAGCAAAGAACAGGTGAGGCAGACGGGAGCAGTGAGGCTGCAGGTGCTCTGTTCCCCTGCCAGCCGCCTGGCTCAAATGCGCCCTGCCGGCACTGCCACGGCACCGGCGGAATTTATCCCCCGAGAGCACAGACTGCCCTCACTGTCTGCAGCTACCCCTGCGCACTCGGCAGCCGGCACGGGGAGGCGTACACCAGACAGCGCAGGGATGGGGCCCCTCGGCCTAGCGTCTCTGTTGTGGCTGCCCAGAAGTCCCAGTGGCACAGAACACACCACGCTGAGCCCCAGACACCCAGGCCGCAGCCCCAGCGCTCAGCTGATGCAGGAGCAATGGATGGATGGACGGACGGATGAGCTGCGACGCAGCTCTGCCCGGCTGTGGGAAGGTGGAAAACGGCCTGACACCTATTCTGCTGTGCTGACGCCAGTCACAGAGGCCAAATGCAGAGCCCAAACCAGCCACAAGAGAGACAGAGGTCTAGCACCCCCCGGGGACTCCTGTGCCCCCCAGCACACACAGCACCTGGGTCTCCCCTGCCCTGTCCCCCCAGACATGCACGGCCCCCCGGCGCTCTGGCCTCCCAGCTGCAGGGGAGGGTGCACGCCCCACAGTGAGTGGCGTGCAGACAGAGATAGGAAAGTGCCATTTACTGCCTCTCACAACATGACAGCCGGCACTCAGCAGACAGCATTACAGACAGCAGGGTTAAAACCAGCCCCAGAGAGTCACCGGTGGAGCACTTCACCATCCCTCGCCGGCAGTCACCGGTGGAGCACTTCACCACATGTCGCCTCGCCTCGCCAGCAGTCACCGGTGGAGCACTTCACATGTCGCCTCACCTCGCCAGCAGTCACCGGTGGTGCACTTCACCACGTCGCCTCGGCTCGCCAGCAGTCACCGGTGGAGCACTTCACCACATGTCGCCTCGCCTCGCCAGCAGTCACCGGTGATGCACTTCACCACATGTCACCTCGCCTCGCCAGCAGTCACCGGTGGAGCACTTCACCACATGTCGCCTCGCCTCGCCAGCAGTCACCGGTGGTGCACTTCACCACATGTCGCCTCGCCAGCAGTCACCGGTGGTGCACTTCACCACATGTCGCCTCGCCTCGCCAGCAGTCACCGGTGGTGCACTTCACCACATGTCGCCTCGCCAGCAGTCACCGGTGGAGCACTTCACCACATGTCGCCTCGGCTCGCCAGCAGTCACCGGTGGTGCACTTCACCCCATGTCGCCTCGCCTCGCCAGCAGTCACCGGTGGTGCACTTCACCCCATGTCGCCTCGCCTCGCCAGCAGTCACCGGTGGTGCACTTCACCACATGTCGCCTCGCCAGCAGTCACCGGTGGTGCACTTCACCACGTCGCCTCGCCTCGCCAGCAGTCACCGGTGGAGCACTTCACCACATGTCGCCTCGCCAGCAGTCACCGGTGGAGCACTTCACCACATGTCGCCTCGCCTCGCCAGCAGTCACCGGTGGTGCACTTCACCCCATGTCGCCTCGCCTCGCCAGCAGTCACTGGTGGAGCACTTCACCACATGTCGCCTCGCCTCACCAGCAGTCACCGGTGGAGCACTTCACCACGTCGCCTCGCCTCGCCAGCAGTCACCGGTGGAGCACTTCACCACATGTCGCCTCGCCTCGCCAGCAGTCACCGGTGGTGCACTTCACCCCATGTCGCCTCACCTCGCCAGCAGTCACCGGTGGTGCACTTCACCACATGTCGCCTCACCTCGCCAGCAGTCACCGGTGGAGCACTTCACCACGTCGCCTCACCTCGCCAGCAGTCACCGGTGGAGCACTTCACCACGTCGCCTCACCTCGCCAGCAGTCACCGGTGGAGCACTTCACCACATGTCGCCTCACCTCGCCAGCAGTCACCGGTGGAGCACTTCACCCCATGTCGCCTCGGCTCGCCAGCAGTCACCGGTGGAGCACTTCACCCCATGTCGCCTCGCCTTGCCAGCAGTCACCGGTGGAGCACTTCACCCCACGTCGCCTCGCCTCGCCAGCAGTCACCGGTGGAGCACTTCACATGTCGCCTCACCTCGCCAGCAGTCACCGGTGGAGCACTTCACCCCATGTCGCCTCGGCTCGCCAGCAGTCACCGGTGGAGCACGTCACCCCACGTCGCCTCGCCTCGCCAGCAGTCACCGGTGGAGCACTTCACATGTCGCCTCACCTCGCCAGCAGTCACCGGTGGAGCACTTCACCACGTCGCCTCGCCTCGCCAGCAGTCACCGGTGGAGCACTTCACCACATGTCGCCTCGGCTCGCCAGCAGTCACCGGTGGAGCACTTCACCACATGTCGCCTCGCCTCGCCAGCAGTCACCGGTGGTGCACTTCACCCCATGTCGCCTCGCCTAGCCAGCAGTCACCGGTGGAGCACTTCACCACATGTCGCCTCGCCTCGCCAGCAGTCACCGGTGGTGCACTTCACCACGTCACCTCGCCTCGCCAGCAGTCACCGGTGGAGCACTTCACCACACGTCGCCTCGCCTCGCCAGCAGTCACCGGTGGAGCACTTCACCACGTCGCCTCACCTCGCCAGCAGTCACCGGTGGAGCACTTCACCACATGTCGCCTCGCCTCGCCAGCAGTCACCGGTGGAGCACTTCACCACATGTCGCCTCACCTCGCCAGCAGTCACCAGTGGAGCACTTCACCACACGTCGCCTCGCCTCGCCAGCAGTCACCAGTGGAGCACTTCACCACACGTCGCCTCGCCTCGCCAGCAGTCACCGGTGGAGCACTTCACCACACGTCGCCTCGCCTCGCCAGCAGTCACCGGTGGTGCACTTCACCCCATGTCGCCTCGCCTCGCCAGCAGTCACCGGTGATGCACTTCACCACATGTCGCCTCGCCTCGCCAGCAGTCACCGGTGGAGCACTTCACCACGTCGCCTCACCTCGCCAGCAGTCACCGGTGGAGCACTTCACCACATGTCGCCTCGCCTCGCCAGCAGTCACCGGTGGAGCACTTCACCACATGTCGCCTCGGCTCGCCAGCAGTCACCGGTGGTGCACTTCACCACATGTCGCCTCGGCTCGCCAGCAGTCACCGGTGGAGCACTTCACCACGTCGCCTCACCTCGCCAGCAGTCACCAGTGGAGCACTTCACCACATGTCGCCTCGCCTCGCCAGCAGTCACCGGTGGAGCACTTCACCACATGTCGCCTCGGCTCGCCAGCAGTCACCGGTGGAGCACTTCACCACGTCGCCTCACCTCGCCAGCAGTCACCGGTGGAGCACTTCACCACATGTCGCCTCGCCTTGCCAGCAGTCACCGGTGGTGCACTTCACCACATGTTGCCTCGCCTCGCCAGCAGTCACCGGTGGAGCACTTCACCATATGTCGCCTCGCCTCGCCAGCAGTCACCGGTGGAACGCTTCACCACGCCTCACCTCGCCTCGCCGGGAGTCACTGGTGGAACGCTTCACCACACCTCACCTTGCCTTGCCGGGAGTCATTGGTGGAACGCCTCACCTCACCTCGCCGGGAGTCACCAGTGGAACGCTTCACCACGCCTCGCCTCGCCAGGAGTCACCAGTGGAACGCTTCACCACGCCTCGCCTCACCGGCAGTCACCAGTGGAACACTTCACCACACCTCGCCTCACCGGGAGTCACCGGTGGAACGCTTCACCATGCCTCGCCTCGCCGGCAGTCACCAGTGGAACGCTTCACCACGCCTTGCCTCGCCGGGAGTCACTGGTGGAACGCTTCACCACGCCTCGCCTCGCCGGGAGTCACCGGTGGAACGCCTCACCACGCCTTGTCGGGAGTCACCGGTGGAACGCTTCACCACGCCTCGTCGGGAGTCACCGGTGGAACGCTTCACCACGCCTCGCCTCGCCAGGAGTCACCAGTGGAACGCCTCACCATGCCTCGCTGGGAGTCACCAGTGGAACGCTTCACCACGCCTCGCCTCGCCTCACCAGGAGTCACTGGTGGAACGCCTCACCACGCCTTGCTGGGAGTCATCAGTGGAACACTTCACCTTGCCTCACCTCACCTCGCCGGGAGTCACCAGTGGAACGCTTCACCACGCCTCGCCTCGCCAGGAGTCACCGGTGGAACGCTTCACCACGCCTCGCCTCGCCGGGAGTCACCGGTGGAACGCTTCACCACGCCTCACCGGCAGTCACCAGTAGAATGCTTCACCACGCCTCGCCTCGCCGGGAGTCACCAGTGGAACGCTTCACCACGCCTCGCCTCGCCGGGAGTCACTGGTGGAACGCCTCACCACGCCTTGTCGGGAGTCACCAGTGGAACGCTTCACCACGCCTCGCCTTGCCAGGAGTCACTGGTGGAACGCCTCACTACGCCTTGTCGGGAGTCACCAGTGGAACGCTTCACCACGCCTCGCCTCGCCGGGAGTCACTGGTGGAACGCCTCACTACGCCTTGTCGGGAGTCACCAGTGGAACGCTTCACCACGCCTCGCCTTGCCAGGAGTCACTGGTGGAACGCCTCACTACGCCTTGTCGGGAGTCACCAGTGGAACGCTTCACCATGCCTTGCCTTGCCTCGCCTCACCTCACCGGGAGTCACTGGTGGAACGCCTCACCATGCCTCACTGGGAGTCATCAGTGGAACACTTCACCACGCCTCGCCTCACCTTGCCGGGAGTTGTCGGTGGAACGCTTCACCACGCCTCGCCTCGCCTCGAGTCACCGGTGGAACGTTTCACCATGCCTTGCCTCACCGGGAGTCATCGGTGGAACACTTCACCACGCCTCGCCTTGCTGGGAGTCACAGGTGGAACGCTTCACCATGCCTCGCCTCGCTGGGAGTCACTGGTGGAATGCTTCACCACGCCTTGCTGGAAGTCACCGGTGGAACGCCTCACCTTACCTCACCTCACCTCGCCTCGCCTCGTCGGAGTGGAGCGGAGGGTGGTGTGAGGCCCCGGACTTGCGTAGGGCTCAGAGAGGAGCTAGGTGAGTTCACGGAGGACAGGTCCATCCGCGGCCGTTAACCAGGCTGGGTAGGAATGGTGTCCCCAGCCTCTGTGTGCTGGTGGCTGGAAACAGGAGGCAGGGGAGGGATCGCTCAGTGACTACCTGCTCTGCTGGCTGCCTCGGGGGCACCTGGCACTGGCCACCGTCGGCAGACAGGACCCTGGGCTGGGTGGACCTTCGCTCCGACCCAGCATGGCCGTTCTCGGGAAGCCTGGGCGGGCGCCTGAGAAATGCCCACATGCAGCTGAGCTGCTGTTGGCGCTGTGGTTCCCCAGAGGCCAGCTTCAGTGTCAGGACAGCATGGGCAGGACACCTGCTGAGGGGGACAATGGCTCCCCAGCTGGCCCCTGTACAAACACCCCCCAGCTTTGAAGACAGCCGCAGGCCACAGCCAGAGGTGTGCAGACAGCTGCAGGTACCAACCCCGCACATGGATCTGCTGCCAGCAGAGCCCACAGCCCCAGGCTGGGGACATCAGCATTTGGTCCATGGCACAGCCCTGGGCAAGGCTGGGTGAGGGATGCCGCCCAGGGCACAGCACCAGATGGAGTCTGGCGGCAGATCTGGCCCCTGGCACAGCGCTGGCAGGTTTTCAGGGAGGAATCCGGCCCCTGCCACACAACTGGGGAGCCTGGGAGTGGGATCTGACCCCTGGCACAGTTCTAGGGGGTTCTGGGGGGGACCTGGCCCCTAGCACAGCACTGGCAGTTTTCCAGGGAGGAATCCAGCCCCTGGAACAGCACTGGGGGCGTTTCAGGGGGATCTGGCCCCTGGCACAGTGCTGGGCGGGTTTTGGGAGGACCCGGCCCCTGGCACAGCGCCCGGGTGCAGGGTGACTGACTGGCAGGACCTGGGCACTGCCTGCCCTGGCCCATGGGAGCCGAACAGCTGGCTGCCCCCCCAATCCTTCAGCGCTGCTGCCCCACAGTGGCAATGCCGAGTTGCTGCAGGAGAGTCCGGCTCCATAGGGGCAGCACTGGGCTGGGGCTGCAGGGCAGAGCTCACGGCCTCATTGCCCCCCATGGGTGGGCTGGGCTGGGGTGGGGGCTCCCGGGGCGGGGACCTGCCTGTTGCCCCCAGGACAAAGCAGTGCAGCCGACACAAGCCCAGTGCCAAGCTCGGACGCCCGAGGGCTTGGTGCCAGCAGTAGGAGGGTGACGCATCGCTGATGGGGTGCAGGGAGAGGGGCTGGGCCAGCCTGAGCCCAGCACTCCTGGAAGATGGGGCAGCCAGGCGGGGGTGCAGTGAGGGGCACCCTGGGTTGGCACTGCCCTGGGACGGGGCCGTCATGTGCCCCCGTCTCTGCCTGCGGCGAGTCGTGAACTGCCCTGGGGATGTGGCTGGACCTGCTCTGCTGGGGAGAGCGGCTCACAAGCTCCCCTCACATGGGGGGCCGACGGTGGCGAGCCCTTGTGTGGCTGGCAGGACAGTGGCCGGAAGCGCGCTGAGTGCCGGGGCTGGTGCCTCAGAGTGCCCCCTCCACCCCGCGCCTGCTCCGTCTCAGGGCATCTGCCCCCCCGCAGTGGCCCCGGCTACCTCCTGTAACAACACCCCCACACCTCAGCTGGCCTAGCACCTCCGGGGGCCCCAGCCCCAGGCCAGGAGAACGGCAGGCAAGCAATCCCCTGTCCCCAGACTCGGCCCTGCTGAGGTCGGAGAGCGAGAGCCAGGCCCTGCTGTGCCCACCCTGGGTGGGAGCCAGATGTCCACCGCCCCTCGGGACAGCCCCCAGATGACTCTGGGCGACCGGCGACCGACGACTGGTGCCCAAGCCCCAGCCCAGGCTGGCTTCCACGCTCCCTTTGTATTACGATCGTCCCTGGATCTCGTCTCTGTGCACAATAAATACCTGGTAGCAAAGACCAGTGGGCAGCGTGCCTGGCCCCCCTCAGCTGGCAGCACCAAGCCACGCTCAGCTGGGGGCGGGCGCCCCAGCACCGACAGGCTGCCCAGCCCAGCCCAGCCCAGCTCTGCGTTCCTGGGGCCCGGCGGGCACAGCGAGTCCCTACCGCGCGGTGGCCACCTCCGCCTCCACCTCCACCTCGTCCCCGATGGAGGCCAGCTCGTCCTCGGAGTCGGGCGCTGGGGGGCTGGCTGGGCCGGGCCCCACATTCACGTAGGTGACATGCAGGTTGATGTAGTGCTCGCCCTTCAGGGAGGCCAGGATGTGCTCCAGCTCCTCAGTCAGGGCGGAGAAGAGGGGGCGCTCCTCGGGGCTCGGGGCCCAGCAGCTCAGCATCACCACGTACCTGCCGCAGGAGAAGCCCCCCCGAGTCAGGACAGGCCCTGGGGCTGGCGCTCAGCCCCCCTTCCCTCCACACCCTGCAGCCCTACGTGCCAGGAGAGGGGCCTGGGGAGCCCCAAGAGGGTGCCCTGCGTGAGCACCACGTCAGGCACTGCCCACTGGGGGGCTGGGGGGCAGGGGGCTCCCCAGGACGGAGGATGCAGCACTCACAGAGAGTCCGGGCAGTACTCGGGTTGGGGCAGGCGCCGGCCGCTCAGCAGGTAGTGCGTTATGTCATAAGGATCCACCTCAGGGTACGGCAGGGCCCCCCGCGTCAGCAGCTCCCACAGCAGCACCCCAAAGGACCACTGCACAGAGAGAACGGGGTCGCGCCAGCCCCACAGCCCGGCCGCACCGGCACGCAGCAGGGCCAGGAACATGGCCTCGAGGCCGGCCACCCCCAGAGCCCTGGGTCTCCCCAGTGCCTGAGGGCGTCCAACCGGGGCTGCCAGCAGCAGGCCCCTGGTCTCCAGCAGCGAGGGGCTGGCGTCAGCCTGCAGCCAGAGGGCGTTGGGCTGCTCCCCTGGCCCGGACAGGGCACCTCCCGAGGCCCACGTTGTCCCAGCGAGTACGGGGACCTGCCTGGGTCAGCAGCGGCAGGCCTGCTGCTGTCCGCGGGTGCTGGGCTCGCGGCCGCGGGAGATGCACCGAGCCCAGCGTTCAGCCTACGGCGCTGAGCCGGAGGCCGAGGGCTGCTCTGCTCCAGGTCTGCCAGCTGGCGGGGTGCGCGCTGCCCACCGGCACCGGGGCAAGCTGCCCGGGAAGGGCGAAGCACACGTAAGGGTCTGAACTGTTCTAACGCCCCATGTGCTGAGTAAGGCAAACACCGCCATGGCAGGCTGCCTGCTAGCCCCGGCTCCCCCGGCCACGCACCGGGACCGGCCGGGGGCACGGCCCGACGGGACCAGAGCTGTCTCCTGGCTTTGGAGCAGCTGGGAGCCATGCAGGGCCGGCCTGTGCACTTCCCAGAGCCCCAGCTCCTGGGCTCCCCACGAAGCCCCAGCCCCACTCACCACGTCCGACTTGGTGGTGAATTTCTGCACCTGCAGGCTCTCCAGCGCCATCCACTTGACGGGCAGCTTGGGCTGGCGGTGCTGCCGGATGCTGTAGTACTCCTTGTCAAAGACGTCCCGGGCCAGGCCGAAATCTGCCACCTTCACCGTGAAGGTCTCGTCCAGCCTGCAAGGCACGGGGGGACGTGTGTGTGTTTGTGCGTGCAGGAGGGTGGTGTGTGTGTGTGTGTGTGTGTGTGTGTGTGTGTGTGTGAGTGCATACACAAGGACAGGGGTGTGTGCGTGTGCATGCGTGGGAGCAGAGGGGTGTGTGTGTGTGTGTGCGCACAGGGGCACGGGTATGAGTGTGTGTGCACGTGGGAGCAGGGGTGTGTGTGCGTACGTGCGTGCGTGCATGCAGGCAGGAGTGTGTGCGTGCGTGAGGGCAGGGTGTGTGTGCATGCATGGGGGCAGGTGTGTGCATGTGAGGGCAGGGGTGTGTGTGCATGCATGTGTGAGGGCAAGGGTGAGCGTGTGTGTGTGTGTGAGAGCAGGGGAGTGTGTGTGCATGTGCGTGTGTGTGTGCAAGAGCAGAGGTGTGCATGCGTGCATGTGTGAGCAGAGGTGTGCATGCATGTGTGCGTGAGGGCAGGGGTGTGTGCATGTGCGTGAGGGCAGGGTGTGTATGCACGTGTGCGTGGGGGCAGGGGGTGTGTGTGCGTGAGGGCGGAGGGATGTGCGTGAAGGCATGGGGCAGGTGTGTGCGCGTGCATGGGGGCAGGGGAGTGTGCACGTGCTTGAGGAGAGGGTGTGTGTGCGTGCAGGGGGTGTGTGTGCATGAGGGCAGAAGGATGTGCATGAAGGCATGGGGGCAGGGGTGTGCGCGTGCATGCATGCGTGGGAGGGCAAGGGTGTGCGTGCATGCATGCGTTCCTGAGGGCGGGGGGGTGTACATGGGGCAGGGGTTTGCGTGTGCATGTGTGCGAGGGCAGGGGTGTGTGTGCATGCGTGCGTGAGAGCAGGGTGCATGTGCGTGTATGTGTGAGGTCAGGGGGGTGCGTGCGTGCGTGAGGGCAGGGGTGTGTGCATGCATGCGTATGTGGGGGGGTGTGCATGCATGGGGGCAGGGGGTGTGTGTCCATGGGGCAGGGGTTTGCATGTGCATGTGTGCGAGGGCAGGGGTGTGTGTGTGCGTGAGGGCAGGGGTGTGCGTATGTGTGCAGGCAGGGGTGTGTGTGTGCGAGGGGGCAGGGGGGTGTGCATGTGTGGAGGCGGGTGTGTGTGTGTGAGGGCAGAGGAAGTGTGCATGCGTGCGTGCGAGCGCAGGGGTGTGCGTGCGTGTGAGGGAGCAGGAGTGTGTGTGCTTGCATGTGAGGGCACGGGGTTGTGTGTGTGCATGCATGTGTGGGGGCAGCGGTGTGTGTGTGTGAGGGCGGGGATGTGTGTGTGCGTGGGGGCAGGGGTATGTGTTTGCGAGGGCAGGGGTGTGCGGGCGTGTGTGTGGGCAGGGGTGTCTGTACATGCGTGCAAAGACAGGTTGTGTGTATGCGAGGGCAGGGGGTGTGTGCATGCTTGGGGGCAGGGATGTATGTATGCGAGGGCGGGGGTATATGCGTGCGCGGGGGCAGGGGTGTGTGTGCAAGCATGGGGGGTGTGCACGAGGGCAGGGGGGTGTGTGTGCGAGGATGGAGGTGTGTGCACGCATGGGGGCAAGGGTATGGGGGGCAGGGTGTGTGTGCGCGCATGTGTGTGTGCGAGGGCAGGGGTGTGTGTGAGTGTGTGTGTGCATGGGGGAAGGGGGTGTGTGCAACGGCAGGGGAATATGCGTGTGTGCGTGCATGTGTGAGGGCAGGCTGTGTGTGCATGAGGGTGGGGGTGTGCAAGTGGGGGAGGGGTGTGTGTGTGCGTGCATGGGGGCAGGTGTGTGCGTGTGCATGAGGGTGGGGGTGTGTGCGCGCGTGTGAGGGCAGGGGTGTGTGCACGTGAGGGTGGGGGTGTGCGTGCATGGGGGGTGTGCAAGGGCAGTGTGTGTGTGTGCGTGCATGGGGGCAGGTGTGTGTGCGCACATGAGGGTGGGGGGTGTGCGTGCACGAGGGGGTGTGTATGTGTGTGCGTGCGTGGGGTTAGGGGGTGTGCGTGTGAGGGCAGGGGTGTGTGTGCATGCATGGGGGCAGGTGTGTGTGTGTGCGTGTGAGGGCAGGGGTGTGTGCGCGTGAGGGTGTGGGTGTGGGTGTGCACGTGGGGTTAGGGGGGTATGCGTGCATGCATGGGGGCGGGGAGGTGTGCGTGTGAGGGCAGGGGTGTGTGCGTGTGAGGGTGGGGGTGTGTGTGCGCATGGGGTTAGGGGTGTGTGCGTGCGTGCATGGGGCGGGGAGGTGTGTGTGTGAGGGCAGGGGTGTGTGTGCGTGAGGGTGGGGGGTGTGCGTGCGCGAGGGCAAGGGTGTGTGTGTGGGGGAGTTAGGGGGTGTGCATGTGAGGGCAGGGGTGTGTGTGTGTGCATGTGCGTGCGAGGGCAGGGGTGTGTGTGCGTGAGGGTGGGGGGTGTGCGTGCGCGAGGGCAAGGGTGTGGGGGGGGGTTAGGGGGTGTGCATGTGAGGGCAGGGGTGTGTGTGTGTGCATGGGGGCGGGGTGTGTGTGTGTGCACGTGCGTGCGAGGGCAGGGGTGTGTGTGCGTGCGTGGGGTTAGGGGGGTGTGCGTGCGAGGGCAGGGGTGTGCGTGCGTCCGTGCGGGCAAGGTGGACCAGCCCATGCCCCGCCCAGGGAATGCCAGCTCAGCAAGTGGCCCTGCTCCATCCAGGAGCCTGGCATCTGCAGCCGCTTCGCCCCAGCCCCAGAGAGCTGGGCCCACAGCCGTGGGGCCGGTGCTCGGGGCTCTCAGCACTAGGGCTGGCAGGTCTCTGCACCCCCAGGGCCGTGCATCCCTCCCCCCCGCCGGCACACACTGCCTGGGCACCAAATGCCACTGGCCTGGCAGCAGGAGTGTCCTCCGGAGGTTTGTCTGACCATGCTCTGCTGCTGCGCACGCCCAGCCGGCACAGAGGGGCAGTGCCAGGCCCCGACACCCACCGGCCCCAGGCCCAGCCGGCACAGGGGTCAGTGCCAGGCCCCGACACCCACCGGCCCCACGCCCAGCCGGCACAGAGGGGCAGTGCCAGGCCCCGACACCCACCGGCCCCAGGCCCAGCCGGCACAGGGGGCAGTGCCAGGCCCCGACACCCACTGGCCCCACGCCCAGCCGGCACAGAGGGGCAGTGCCAGGCCCCGACACCCACCGGCCCCAGGCCCAGCCGGCACAGAGGGGCAGTGCCAGGCCCCGACACCCACCGGCCCCAGGCCCAGCCGGCACAGGGGGCAGTGCCAGGCCCCGACACCCACCGGCCCCAGGCCCAGCCGGCACAGAGGGGCAGTGCCAGGCCCCAACACCCACCGGCCCCAGGCCCAGCCGGCACAGAGGGGCAGTGCCAGGCCCCGACACCCACCGGCCCCAGGCCCAGCCGGCACAGGGGGCAGTGCCAGGCCCCAGAACCCTTCAGCCTGGGCTGGCCAGTGGCCCTCAGCAGAAGGGGGCTGTGGCACAGCACCCCACTGTGGAGCGTCTTGCAGTGCAGAGGCGGCTGCCCGGGTGTGTCTGGGGCCTGCAGGGCCACCTCCTGCCCCCACCCCAGCACACGGGCCCCACGCCTGCCCCACGCCTGTCCGCTCACATGCAGTTCCTGGCAGCAAGGTCCCTGTGCACAAACTTCATGTGGGCCAGGTAGTCCATGCCCTGCGCCACCTGCAGCCCGAAGCCGATCAGGTCCTTCACCGTCGGGCTCTGGGGAGACAGGGGCAGGGAGACCTGCAGCGCCCTGCCTCATGCCTGGGCCCAGCCCCTGCCCGGCACTGCCACCGCTGCAGCCCTGAGCCCACCACTACCTGCCCCGCCTCTGCTTCGGGTGGGAGACCCGGCTGGACCGCTCGGAGGCTGTCACGGCAGCCCGTGGGACACAGACCCTTCGCTGAGCCTGCACTGGGCTGGGAAGGCGCCGGGGCCATGGCAGAGCCGGGGGGTGACAAGGAGGGGCCGTGGCAGAGCCGGGGGGCAGACGGAGGGGCCGTGGCAGAGCTGGGGAGTGACAAGGAGGGGCCGTGGCAGAGCCGGGGGGCTGTAGGGGATGAGCTGGAGTGCTCGCAGGGCAGTGGCACAACAGGGGGGCAAACGCTGGGCACCCTCTCTAGCCAGGTAAGCTGCCGCCTTCCCAGCACACAATGGCCCCTCCAGCCAGTGAGCCTGGGGAGAGTTGTGTGAGCGTGGTGGGGGCTCAGCCCTGACGCCTTCGGGCCCCACTGGGGCAGGGGGACTTGGTGGCCGGCTGCCTGGTGTCCATCAGCCCCCAACTCCCCTTCCTGCCCACTCAGGGGCAGCACAACCACCCGCCCCAGACCCTGGCACCCCCCTGCCCTCCAGCCAAGCAGGCAGGAGCTTGGGGCCTGGCTTTGCTGAGGTGCCCTTGTCGTCCAGGCTGCTGGCGGGGAGCCCTGCCCAGCCCAAGCGGGGGGTGCGGCTGGCCCAGCCTTACCCGGTCCGGGGAGCGGACGAAGTGGCGCAGGTCTCCATGCTTCATGTAGGGCAGCACCACCAGGGGCAGGCCCTGGCGCGGCAGGCAGATGCCCACCAGCGACAGGACGTGGGGGTGATGGAAGCTCTTCATGAGAATGCCCTCCTTCAGGAACTCCTCCACCTCCTCCACGTCCGTGATCCCTGGGACAGAGCACAGCCGTGGGGCCGGGCCGGCGAGCAGCAGCACGGGGCAGGCGGCCGTGGCTGCATCACTCTGGGGGGCACCACACCCAGGGGCTGGGGACATGGGGCCACCGAGCACGGCAGAGGCAGGGGAGGGGCACTCACGGGTCAGAGACTTGATGGCGCAGTGGGTCTCTCTGCCGGCTGGATCTCGGTATGTGCCATGGTACACGCTCCCGAAATGCCCTGGCCAGGACAAGGCAGTCAGGCAGGGCAGAGCCGCCACACAGGCAGGGCCGCGCCAAGCTGCCCCTGGCCCCGGCCGCAGGTAGGGCACGCGCCTAGTGTCCCAGCTGATGCGGGGGCAGAGGGGCTGGGGCTGGCGGTGCTGCAGCAGGGATGGTGACGGCTCTGAGGCCACCACGCACACTGGATATGGCTGAGGATGGGGCCCAGATGGGCCCCACACACGGCCAAGGGGCTGGGACTGGCTCTTGGCACAGCACCAGGGGCTGCAGTGCTCCCTGGGGCTCACCGTGTTAGCCTGCAGGCACCCCATGGGCCCCCCCAGCCCTCACTGTGCCGGCCTGTGGGTGCCACATGGGCCTGGCGCTCACCGTGCCGGCCTGCGGCACCACATGGGCCTGGCGCTCACCGTGCCAGCCTGCGGCACCACATGGGCCTGGCGCTCACCGTGCCAGCCTGCGGCACCACATGGGCCTGGTGCTCACCGTGCTGGCTTGCAGGCACCCCATGGGCCTGGCGCTCACCGTGCCGGCCTGCGGCACCCCATGGGCCTGGCGCTCACCGTGCTGGCCTGCGGGCACCCCATGGGCCTGGCGCTCACCGTGCTGGCCTGCGGGCACCCCATGGGCCTGGCGCTCACCGTGCCGGCCTGCGGCACCACATGGGCCTGGCGCTCATCGTGCCGGCTTGCGGCACCACATGGGCCTGGCGCTCACCGTGCCGGCCTGCGGGCACCCCATGGGCCTGGCGCTCACCGTGCCGGCCTGCGGCACCCCATGGGCCTGGCGCTCACTGTGCCGGCCTGCGGGCACCCCATGGGCCTGGCGCTCACCGTGCCAGCCTGCAGGTGCCACACATGCCCGGGCCAGCGCTCACCTTTACCGATGACCTGGCCCCAGTGTGCCAGTAGCCGCTCCTCTGGGATCAGGACATCTTTCACCTCCTCCAGCAGCTTGGGGCGGAGGTTCTCGATGCAGTAGGAGGGCACCCGCAGGAGCGGCACCGCCGAGCCGTCGCTGCTGCCCGTGGAGGAGGGTTCGTGGATGCGCCTGCTGGCAAAGCTGCCGCCGCGGGACACTTCTGGGGGCCGCACTGCCAGGGACCGGCCAGAGAGAGGGGAGTCGCAGCGTGCCCCTGGCAAACGGCCCCCACCAGCTGGAGCAGCCCACCGCCCGTCCCCGGAGCTGCCCCCAGCCCCAGGCAGACCCAAGCACCACAGCGCTGGGGCCTCTGGGCGGGAAGGGAAGGGGCCCAACAGGCCGGGCTGGGCCAGCCTTCCGTGGCGAGGGGAGCTGCCAACTCCTCACCTGCCACGTCCCGGTAGTCCTCGGCCACGGGGAGCGGGGTGAAGCCAGGGGTGCCCCCGCTGGGGTTCGCCAGCATCTCCAAGTTCTCCGTCCCTGTTGGCAGGGACCACAAGGCTGTTCAACATCTCGAGAGCCAGCGCCTCCTGTGCCCCCGTGCCGGCACCAGCCCTCCCGCCGGCCGTCAGCCTGGCCCAGCCCAGGTCCGGTACAACACTGGGACCACGGCGGGGGGAGAGGGGCTCTCGGGGCCTGGACAGCAGGGGGATGGGCACCCTGCCCGTATCGCCAGCCCCATTCGCACACCAGCGGGGCGGGGCGCACAGCTCACCGGGCAGCACCGTGGGCCTGGGCGGGCTCAGAGACTTACCTGTCTTCCACCTGCGCTTGGACTTCAGCACCAGGAACACCAGCAGGCAGAGCAGCAGGGAGGTGAGGAGGGTGCCCAGGAGGACGCCCGTCAGCGAGTCCTGGGAGCTGGTGGCTAGGACCTTGCCCAGCTCCTGGCAGGCGTCGTTCACGCAGACCTGGGGAAGGCAGGGCAGGCACACAATGGGCAGAGGACAGGTCCCTAAGCCACCTGCAGGAGCGGGGGGACCTGCCCACACCCCCAGCTGTGAGCTGGCACCATCATCCAGCAATGGCTCCGCCAGCTCAGCACCGTGAGCCCCATTCTCCAAAGGGGAAACTGAGGCACGAGGCATGGCCACGACTTGCCCAGGCCTCCAGTCCCTGCCCAGCGCTCAGTGCACCGGCCCTCACAGCCCCCTGCTGGGCTCCCGCAGGCGGCACTGCCCAGGGGCTGGGCTCTCAGGAAGAGGGGCTGGGTGCACTTCTCAGTGCAGGTCCCTTGGGTACCAAAGGATGCAGCTCCCACAGCTGTGAGCAACAGAGACTGAGGAGCGGGCACCACATGTGGCAAATGGCAGGGCTGCCCCACACTCCCTGGGCAGGGTGGGAACGATCCCTGCTGGAACAGAGCTTGTTGCCCATCGCTGGCTCCACACAGCTGCACCTTGTTACCAGGCTGCTCCGAGCGGTACCCGCCCAGGGCAGAGAGCAGGTGGCACTGCTCATGGCTGCGTGTCGGGCTGGACCTGCCCTCCGCACTGTGCACCAGGCTGGGGACCAGTCCAAGGGGCTGCCACTGCCTGCTCCAGCCAAGGGGGAGTCACCACGGACAGCCGTGGGGCGTCTGGGGCCCAGCGCAGGGTAGCCCCCGCCAGCTCCTACTCCACCTGCACCGGGGATCCGTCTGGCGGGAGGCGCAGGTCCCTGGGGATGCGGCAGGTCACCTCGCTCTTCAGCACGCTGGGCCTGCAGTCCTGGCCCGCCACCGCCACCGTGATCCGCATGCAGCCAGCCAGCGTGTCCAGCCCGGTGTGCTACACACATGGCCACCGTCATGGGGGGCCCCTGACCCCAGCGGGACCCCCAGCCTGAGTGCCCTCCCCTGGGGATCCCACCACCCTGGGCCCCCAGCCTGAGCTCCCTCCCCTGGGATCCCCCCTGACTTGGGCTCCCAGCCTGAGCCCCCTCCCTTGGGATCCCCCACTGAACTCTCCCACCCTGGGGACCCCAGCCTGAGCCCCCTCCCCGGGGATCCCCCCTGTCCTGGGACCCCCAGCCTGAGGCCCCTCCCTGGGGATCCCCCACTGAACTCTCCCACCCTGGGGACCCCAGCCTGAGCCCCCTCCCCTGGGATTCCCCCAACCTTGGGGCTCCAGCCTAAGCCCTCTCCTACTCCTGTGGGACCCTCCCCCCTGCCTGAGCCACCCACGGCCCCGGGGCAGCCATTCATCCCCTCCAAACTCCCAGCGCACCAGCTGCCCCCCAGCCCAGCCTGCCTACGTGGATCTCGATCTCGTCACTGCCGGGTAGGAGGCGGTGGGTGAGGTTCTCGTGCGGGAAGGGCTCGATGTGGGGCGCGCGGTGGTAGCGCAGCCGGAAGGCCCTGCGCCCTGGGAAGCCGTCCAGCTGCACCGTCAGGTTGCCCGGGACGCTCTCGGCCCCGTCGGCGAAGGAGTAGGTTGGGCTGTAGCACACCAGCTGCTCGGGGGAGCTCGGACCCTGGCACACCTGTGGAAGCAGGGCGGTTGGACGGAGGGGAGGGGCCAGGAGCGGAGTGGGGCCCTGCTGCTCCCCGACACGGCTCCCAGGCCCCTCAGTATCCGCCTCCCCGCTGGGCCCGGGGGCGGCACTGAGTTACCACCAGGGACACGAGTGTGTGAGTTCTCAGCCACCTCCAGGCAAACGCCCAGCCTTGACTGGCACGGGCTGGGGCCAAAACCCCACAGAGCGACAGCAGGGCCTGCCAGTTGGCACTGGGCGCAGCCCGACTGGTGACACCGGCAAAGCTGGGAGCACCCAGGGCCGAGCTAGCAGGGGCTGCAGGTCAGGTCAGGTGTGGGGGCGCCCAAGGCTGGGCTAGCAGGGGCTGCAGGTGAGGTCTGGGGGGAGCCCAGGGCTGGGCTAGCAGGGGCTGCAGGTGAGGTGTGGGGGGAGCCCAGGGCTGGGCTAGCAGGGGCTGCAGGTGAGGTGTGGGGGGAGCCCAGGGCTGGGCTAGCAGGGGCTGCAGGTGAGGTGTGGGGGCACTGGCAGAGCTGGGGGGAGCCTGGGGCTGGTATAGCAATGGGCTGTGGGTCAGGGCAGGCAGAGCTGCGGAGAGCAGACTGACTCACCCACGGCAACTGCCTGCTCCAGGCCAGAAGAGCACCTCAGAGCTGTTCTCTCCCGGCTCAGCGCACCACCCCGCTCCGGCCCCCTTACCTTGGCCTCGGTCGTCATGCCGGCGGCCTCGAACCGGATTCGGGGGTAGCACACGGAGTCCAGGTTGGTGCCGTGGACGGTGAGGGCCGAACCCCTGCAGAAGGTCACGTGTCACTGCCGACTGGGGTGCAGAGCACGGCCCTGAGCTGGGACCCTGGCGCCCCGGCCCTGGCACAGCTCCCGGCTGCGTTGTGCTGGGACCCCAGGGGCTGGTGGAGCCCTGACCAGGACGTGCTGAGGACCCAAGGGCCTGGGGGACCTCGCCAGGGTGCTCTGGCTAGAGGAGCTGCCTGGGGCCTCTGGGGCCCACAAGGGGAGCAGTGTCCCTTTCCCAGCCCCCGCACAGCACTGCCCCAAGGGACATGGGGGTGCAGGAGGGGGCTGAGGTGCAGGGGGGCTCCACAGCTGGGACAAACGGGCCGGCTGCCGGGCTCCAAAGGGAGCCTTCACTCCAGGCCCTCCAGGGAGGAGCCCAGGCCTGGGGGGTGGGGGCTGTGACCCGAGGGGCTTGGGGGCTCTGGGCAAAGCCCCGGCCTCGGCACTCACTCGTAGGTGCAGTTGGGGGAGATGCCGTGCAGGACGGGGTCCGGGCGGTAGCGGAAGGGCTCCGGGGAGGGGAACTGCTCCTCGTCTATCCACAGGGCCACGGGCACGGCGCTCAGGTTGCTGGCGGGAGGGCTGGTGCAGCAGATCACCCCATCGGCAGGGCTGGGGACAAACAGCGCCCGCCTGGCTGAGTGGGCACCGGCTGCAGGGCAGCTCCCCTCACCCAGACACACAGCAGGACAGGGTAAAAGCAGGGGCTGTGTGTACCCACGAGCCCAGAGCCAGCCCTGCTGGCAGGTATCACAGCCAGCCGGCCCCGCCCGGCCACACCTGCTCTACCTGGCCATGCTGGCCCCATCTGACCACACCCGCCCCACCCAGCCACACCTGCCTGGCCAGGCCAGCTCCCCCAAACCCACCCGCCCATCCAGATGCTCGGGGGGACATGGCTGGTGCCCGGGGAACACATGCCTACGGGCCACTTTCCAAAGCACGCCAGTGGCCCAGACACTCATTGCCTAGCTCAGCCCTGGCAGCCCCGCCTCTGCTGCCTTCGACCCACTCCAACCAGGGAGCACCAGCCGGGGTGTTACTGGATTTTTACACAAAGTATAACGCCATTCCCGGGATCACGGCCCTGGGGCTGCAGCAATCCCTGTGCCGGGGGCCAGGTGAGGGCCGTAACGGAAGCTGGGAACGCCCGGCACGTGTCCGCCTGTGCCAGGCTTGCATGGAAGTTACAGACATCGGCTCTAGCGCTGCCTTAGGAACGTTCCGCGCTGGGGGTTCCCAGTGCAGCTGTGGTCACCTCCCCAGCCGGGCGACGCGGGCTGAGCAAAGCGGCAGAGACCGGGGCCCAGACGTCAATCCCACGTCTTGGGGGAAGGGGTGGAGAGGTGCTGGGAACCCAGTGGCCAACGGCAGAGTGCCAGGACAGCCCACCCGAGCCGGGGACCGACCCTCCGCTGCCTGCGGGAAGGAGAGAGGGGTTTTCCTGCCCCAGGGCCAGTCTATAAAGACGTCCCTGGCCGTGACCGTCTCGCTCTTCCCTCCGCATGAACGACGCCTGCGCGGACGGGGCCTGGCCCTCGGGGGACGTGTTTTCAGAGCCGCTTGTACCAGTGCGTGTCCTGCATCGGCGGCTGTAACTGGGGTGTGTCGGGTACCACTTCGGCAAGGGTTCGCTCCCACCCCTGGTCTGTCTTTCTTTGGTACCAGCCCTGGAGAGCTCAGGTCTGAAGGACGGGCCCAGCGCGCTGGTTTGGGTAAGACCCAAGTACACACTGACCGGGGCTGTGGCCGGTCCCTTTGGGGGCTGGCAGAATCTGGGTGCAGCTGGTGAAATGGGTTCTAACACCCCCTCCTCTGAGCAGGTGGGTGGCTGGTTTGGGCATTGGGAGCAGCTGGGAAGTCTGGGGTTTTGCTTGTGGGGCGCTGGCCGGCCAGTGGGGCTGGCAGAGGTGCGGTGGTGGCTGGGGGATTTGCCTCGGGGAGAAGGAAATCCCAGCCTGGGCTGTAAGTGGCCTGGATTTAAGCAATTTGCCCAGGACTGGTTCCCTCAGCTGCCCCGGAGCCCCCATAATATCACACCAGCTGAGGGGCCGGTTTGGGCCAGTGGATCCAGGCTGCTCAGACCCACCCCAGCCCCCAAACACAATGGCTCTAGGCATGGCTGGAACCATGTGACTGCTCCATGGCCTGTGCCCAACCCCCTGTGCTCCCGTACCTTGGCTGCCCTGCCAGGGGGCACAGCACCCCTCCGAGTGTCACCCTGCGGCGGCTGCCCACAGTCAGGTTCTGGCCGTAGATGGAGATCTGGGTCCCGCCGGCCAGTGGGCCATACGCAGGGTGGATGGCGGTGACGTTCGGCACCTACGAAGCCACCCAGGGCACAGGGTCGTTATCACGGCAGCACGGTGCCCGCTGCCAGGCACGGAGAGTGGCCCGGGCGAGCCCTGGGGCAGGATGGGCGGCCAGGGCGGGTGTCCCCACTCCTGACTCAGGGCACATGCTCAGCCCAAGCAGCGGCAAAGGAGGGGCGGTGATGGGAGGCTGAACTGCTCCCCAGTGCCCAGGGGTGTGTCGCCTGCACCAGGGGCCAGCTGGGCGCCAGGCCCTGCGCACGGAGGGGCTGGGCCCAACACGGGATGGCCACTATGCCAGCCCTGCGTCTCTCCAGCCCAGGCTCCCAGCTGGCACAGGGAGGTGGCGTGCCAGGCAGGCCCACTGCTGAGCCCTGGCTCCAGCTGCAGGGGGCGCTCTCCTGGGGCCCGACCCCCAGCAGGGAGGCTGGCCCGGCACGGCCCGGCACGGCCCGGCACGGCACGGCACAGCACAGCTCGGCACGGCCCGGCACACCCCGGCACGGCACGGCACGGCACGGCACGGCACGGCTCGGCACACCCCGGCACGGCACGGCACAGCTCGGCACGGCTCGGCACACCCCGGCACGGCACGGCACAGGGCAGGACGTACCAGGAAGATGAAGCCATCTCTGGAGGAGGTACCGTTGACGTAGAAAGGCGGGTCCCTCGTCTGCTCCTCAATGGTCAGCTCCACTGCCACAGGCCCCGCCACCGCCTGGGCACCGCTGGGCTGCAGCTCGCACACCAGCACGTGCCCCGCCGTCTTGGAGGGGAGCAGCGAGGGGAGGCTGCGGGTGGCAGAGACACGGCCCCTTCGCGAGTGGCCCCGGCCCCAGCCAGAAAGGACAGCGGGGGCCCAGGTATGTCTGCTGCTCCTCCCCTGCCCCCGCTCTGCCAGTGCCCCTCACTCCCGCCCCACAGGCTGTGCCCCCCACCCGCGCTCTGCCGGTGCCCCTCACTCCCGCCCCACAGCCCCCGCTCCCCTGGCTCTGCCGGTATCCCTCACTCCTGCCCCACAGCCTGTGCCCCCAACACCCGCTCTGCCGGTGCCCCTCACTCCTGCCCCACAGCCTGTGCCCCCCAGCCCCGCTCTGCCAGTGCCCCTCACTCCTGATCCCCAGCCCCCACTCTCCCAGTGCCCCTCACTCCTGCCCCACACCCAGTGCCCCCCACCCCCGCTCTGCCAGTGCCCCTCACTCCCGCCCCACAGCCTGTGCCCCCCACCCGCGCTCTGCCGGTGCCCCTCACTCCCGCCCCACAGCCCCCGCTCCCCTGGCTCTGCCGGTATCCCTCACTCCTGCCCCACAGCCTGTGCCCCCAACACCCGCTCTACCGGTGCCCCTCACTCCTGCCCCACAGCCTGTGCCCCCCAGCCCCGCTCTGCCAGTGCCCCTCACTCCTGACCCCCAGCCCCCACTCTCCCAGTGCCCCTCACTCCTGCCCCACACCCAGTGCCCCCCACCCCCGCTCTGCCAGTGCCCCTCACTCCTGCCCCACAGCCCCCGCTCCCCTGGCTCTGCCGGTGCCCCTCACTCCTGCCCCACAGCCCCCGCTCCCCTGGCTCTGCCGGTGCCCCTCACTCCTGACCCCCAGCCCCTGCTCCCCTGGCTCTGCCACTGCCCCTCACTCCTGCCCCACAGCCCCCGCTCCCCTGGCTCTGCCGGTGCCCCTCACTCCTGCCCCACAGCCCCCGCTCCCCTGGCTCTGCCGGTGCCCCTCACTCCTGACCCCCAGCCCCTGCTCCCCTGGCTCTGCCACTGCCCCTCACTCCTGCCCCACAGCCCCCACTCTCCCAGTGCCCCTCATTCCTGCCCCACAGCCCCCGCTCCCCTGGCTCTGCCGGTGCCCCTCATTCCTGACCCCCAGCTCCCACTCTCCCAGTGCCCCTCATTCCTGCCCCACAGCCCCCGCTCCCCTGGCTCTGCCGGTGCCCCTCATTCCTGACCCCCAGCCCCCACTCTCCCAGTGCCCCTCATTCCTGCCCCACAGCCCCCGCTCCCCTGGCTCTGCCGGTGCCCCTCACTCCTGACCCCCAGCCTGTGCCCCCAACCCCCGCTCTGCCAGTGCCCCTCACTCCTGCCCCACAGCCCCTGCTCCCCTGGCTCTCTCAGTGCCCCTCACTCCTGCCCCACACCCAGTGCCCCCCACCCCCGCTCTGCCAGTGCCCCTCACTCCTGCCCCACAGCCCCCGCTCCCCTGGCTCTGCCGGTATCCCTCACTCCTGCCCCACAGCCTGTGCCCCCAACACCCGCTCTGCCGGTGCCCCTCACTCCTGCCCCACAGCCTGTGCCCCCCAGCCCCGCTCTGCCAGTGCCCCTCACTCCTGACCCCCAGCCCCCACTCTCCCAGTGCCCCTCACTCCTGCCCCACACCCAGTGCCCCCCACCCCCGCTCTGCCAGTGCCCCTCACTCCTGCCCCACAGCCCCCGCTCCCCTGGCTCTGCCGGTGCCCCTCACTCCTGACCTGCAGCCTGTGCTGGGGGGCCTGGCTGCTTGGTGCAGTGGCAGCATTGCGTGGGGCAGAACTCACGGGGAGGGGGAGTGCTGGTGACCCCGGCTGCACTGGTGACACCCGTTGCCCAGCCCGTTGCCTGTGCCCATGGGGAAGCTGCCAGCTCCAGGAACCAGCATGCGGTGAGGGGGCAGGGTGACCCCGGGGAGATGCACCCAGAGCTTGGGCCGGGCTCACTGCAGAGAGAGGCCTGTGGTGGGGCCGGGGCTGTGCCTGCTCCCTGCTAGCTGATGGGGGTGGGCAGCGTGGACCCCCCCCCCGCCCACAGGTCAGCTGGAGCCACCTCCATCCCCGGGACAGCGGCAGCCCCGAGGGCGGCTCAGCCCCCCGCCCACCTCTGGTCCAGGCTGTCTTCAGGGAGCACGTCGCAGTCCCTCTGCCCCACCCGCACGTGGTAGGCGACGCCGGGCACGCTGGAGCCGACGGTGGTGGCAAAGCGCGGGCGGGACTGGAAGCCCATCCCGCAGAGCGTCACCCGGGTGCGGCCGTGCAAGGGGGCGCTGCGCGGCTGGAACTGGGGGAGACAAGGCAAGGTCACATGGCCGGCGCATCCCAGAGCTTCCCCTCTGCTGCCCCAGGCCTGGCCAGGGAGGATGGGTGCAGGCCGGCGGCAGCGTCACAGCAGGGGGGCTGGGTGACAGCGCTCTGCTGGGGGAGCTGCCCTGCAGCGGATGCCAGTCGGTGGGGGCAGATCACGCCAAGGAGAAAGCGAGTGCAGCCCAGCGCCCTGCGGCAGGAGCCTGCGCGAGCGGGAGGGCAGCGCAGGGACGTACGTCAGTGAGGATGGGAGCGCAGCTCTCCTGGGTCCACCCTGTGGCACAGTCCTCCTGCCGGGTGCAGGCGTTCTCACACCAGCCACATTGCATGAACCGCTCCGCCCGCAGGCAGCGCTGGCATGTCAGGAAGTGGTGGCAGCCTGGGCCAGCGATGGCGACTTGGGACACCTGCCGGGGAGGGAGAACATCAGCACGTGGGGTCAAGGCCTGAGGAGATCTGGGGCAGCCCCCAAGCGCTCACTGAATGGGGACCCCACGTGCTGCACGGCCTTCCTGCAGCTGGGCACAGCCCCTGGAGAGACGCCCGCCCGCCCGCCCGCGTCCCAGGGGCTGCGAGGACCCCACGGCCCAGCCAGCCCATCTCCCCAGGCCCGAGCAGCTGGTGGGACAGCCGGCTCAGCAGCCCGCCTGCCTACAAGAGGTGGCCCCAGGGCTCCAGTCCCACGTGGGGCTGGGGCAGAGCGTGGCTCCCCGCCCGAGGTGAAGGGGCGCCCCAGCCCTGCCCAGCCCAGCCCGGGGGGTGACCGCAGCTTGTCTCACCTTGTTCCCGGTGGTGAAGAATAGCGAGTCCCCAAGCACGCCGACCTCCCGCAGCACCGGCAGCTCTGCGCCCAGCGAGAAGTTGGCGAGGGTGAGGGTGTAGGAGCTGGAGCGCAGAAGCACCACCTGGGGGTGGGGGCGGGGGTGGGGGCATGTTCAGAGATGGAGGGCCCAGGGAGGCAGGGTGCATGGCCCGGCAAGAGGAGAGCGGCACTGCCCCAGGCCCTGTGATCCTAGGGAAGGGCTGTCCGGTGCTTGCCCAGCTCCCTGCTGCTGCCCTGGCCTGGTGGTGGCCACGCCGTGGGACGGGGCTGAGGCCGGGCGAGACACGGTGGAGCGTGCCAGGACCCGGGGCGCTGGCGGGCTGCCAGCAATGGGCTCTGAGCCGCACCGCACTATGCCCAGTTAAAAGCAGGGAGCCCAGCCGGGCATGGGACCAATAGCTGCACCTCCTGCCCTTGCCCTGCCCAGGTTCTCCCCCCTGTGCCACCAACTGGGACGGGAAGAGCCGTCTGCCTTCTGGCCACGAGGGCATCGTGCCCTGCCCCGACGCAGGGGCCGGGAGCGGAGACAGGCTCAGCCACGGCACTTACCTGCAGGACGCGCCCCTCCGCTGTGCCCAGGTGGGCCACCGTCGCCTCGCCCAGGGCCGTCACGAAGATGGAGGTGAGCAGGACCCCGGCCATGCGCCCGTCGAACAGATCCACCTTGTAGGGGCCCACGGGGACCAGGGTGGGCTTGTTCCAGCAGCTGGTGTCAACCGGCGACGAGAGGTTCACCTGGGCACCCCACAGCCTTAGTGTACGGCCTCCATCGCCTCCTGCACCCCAGCAGTGCACAGCCCCCGCCCCCCGTGTCCGCACGTGGACCTGCCCGCACGCCTCCTGCACCCATGCACTGCACAGCCCCCGCCCCCCCGTGGACCTGCCCGCACGCCTCCTGCACCCCGGCAGTGCACAGCCCCCGCCCCCCATGTCGCACGTGGGCCTGCCCGCACGCCTCCTGCACCCCGGCAGTGCACAGCCCCCGCCCCCCGTGTCGCACGTGGACCTGCCCGCACGCCTCCTGCACCCGGGCACTGCACAGCCCCCGCCCCCCGTGTCGCACGTGGACCTGCCCGCACGCCTCCTGAACCCCAGCAGTGCACAGCCCCCGCCCCCCGTGTCGCACGTGGACCTGCCCGCACGCCTCCTGCACCCCAGCAGTGCACAGCCCCTGCCCCCCGTGTCGCACGTGGACCTGCCCGCACGCCTCCTGCACCCAGGCACTGCACAGCCCCCGCCCCCTGTGTCCGCACGTGGACCTGCCCGCACGCCTCCTGCACCCCGGCAGTGCACAGCCCCCGCCCCCCCGTGTCACACGTGGACCTGCCCGCACGCCTCCTGCACCCGGGCACTGCACAGCCCCCGCCCCCCGTGTCGCACGTGGACCTGCCCGCACGCCTCCTGCACCTGGGCAGTGCACAGCCCTCGTCCCCCATGTCACACATGGACCTGCCCGTACGCCTCCTGCACCTGGGCAGTGCACAGCCCCTGCCCCCTGTATCACACGTGGACCTGCCCGCACACCTCCTGCACCCGGGCTCTGCACAGCCCCCGCCCGCTGTGTCACATGTGGGCCTACCCACATGCCTCCTGCACCCATGTAGCGCACAGCCCCCATCCCCCATGTCGCACGTGGACCTGCCCGCATGCCTCCTGCACCCAGGCACTGCACAGGCCCCGCTCCCCATGTTACACATGGACCTGCCCGCACACCTCCTGCACCCGGGCACTGCACAGCCCCCGCCCCCCCGTTGCACGTGGACCTGCCCGCACGCTTCCTGCACCCCGGCAGTGCACAGCCCCCGCCCCCTGTGTCACACGTGGACCTGCCCACACACCTCCTGCACCCGGGCACTGCACAGCCCCTGCCCGCTGTGTCACATGTGGGCCTACCCACATGCCTCCTTGTGATGGAGTGGGGGGGATGCGTGTGTGAGTCAGGCTGGATGTCCGAGGCAAGCAGCAGCTCCCAGTGGCTAAGGATGACCCTGGGGCTACAACTGGCAGGTGACACCTCTGCCTGAACAAAGAGCAGGGAGGAGCTGAGCTGGGTTTTGAATCGGGGGCGGCAGTTAGAGGCTAGGAAAAGGGAGAGCTGGAAGGCAGCCAGCCGGAGGAGGGGGGAAGCTACACCCCAGAGGGGCACCTCTCGGGGTCTTCTCCCCAGGACGGGTTGGAAGGACTGTCTCTGGCTGCTGTGCTGTCGCTTCTGTGAGAAACTGGGCTTCTGTTGCCTAATAAACCTTCTGTTGTACCTGCTGAGTGAGTCACTCCTGCCAGCGGACGGGGTGCAGTGCAGGGGGACCCCTGAACGCCATCACACTCCTGCACCCATGTAGCGCACAGCCCCCGCCCCCTGTGTCGCACATGGACCTGCCCACACGCCTCCTGCACCTGGGCAGTGCAGAGCCCCCGCCCCCCGTGTCACACGTGGACCTGCCTGCATGCCTTCTGCACCCATGTCGTGCACAGCCCCCACCCCCCATGTCGCACGTGGACCTGCCCGCACGCCTCCTGCACCCGGGCACTGCACAGCCCCCGTGCCCGATGGACCTGCCCGCATGACTCCTGCACCTCCCACCAGCCACCCGCAAGCAGCCCCCCGTTCCCACCCGTGACCCCAGCCTTGAGCCCGTTGTTTCCCCAATGTGGGGGGGCTCGGCCTGCCCGGGGGAGGGGCAGGGAAGCGGAGTGGGGGTGCTACAGGCACAGGGAAACCTCCCCTGACCCTGCGGCACGCGGCCCCAGCCCAGCTGGCAGACAGAGCCCAGCGACCCACGGCTGCTCAGAGCCGCAGCACGTGGGCTGGCTGCCCCAGACTGCCTCGGGAGCAGGCGAGGCCGGCCAGCCCCCTGCCCGGTGCAGCCCCTGCCTGGGGGGAGCTAGGCATGCCCAGGGCGCAGAGGTGCAGACCCGCCCCCAAGGGGAGCCAGTGCGCAGCCGTGCAGCTTTGGAGGCGGGAAGGGCTGGTTCCTGGGGACCTGGCGCAGGCCTCCTGCGAGCTGGGCCAGGGACCCCAGCCAACACTAGACACAGCGCGCAGACCGCCCCCGGGGCGGGGCGCCACATTCGCCAGCGCTGCTCACAGGGGCAAAGCCCCATGGGCCTGGGCAGCCAGCCCTGGAGCGACAGCCAGAGGTCCTGGGACAGGGACGCCAAGTTCTCGCTGTACCCCGCTGGCTGCGTGGCATTCGCTCTCCTGCTGCAGGGCCCACAGGTGCAGCCCCCTGAGCCGTCCCACCCCGGCTCCTCGCGCCTGCCCTGTGCCGTGCACACAGTCCCCTGCTCCCGGCAGCTGCTGCGGCAGAGGAGGATGGCTGACTACACGGAAGGAGCCCCTGGGGGATGGAGAAGGGGTGCAGCCGAGGCGGGGTGGGAGGCAAGGGAGCCAGCGGAAATCAGGGCTAGACGCACAGCCCTGGGCTGGGATCACTGCAGCCACGGTGAGGGCGACCGAATTCTCCCTTGGCCTCTCCCACCATTGCACTCACTCCGGCCCTCGGCAATCACCGGGAGGGTCTACACTGCAGCTTCCCGGGGGCGCAGGCACCCTCTGGCCCACCCCCTCCGCGGCCCTGAACGGAGCTGCCAGCTACGCACAAGCACCACCCGACACGGCAAAGGGCTGTGCCCCCGGCCCCAGCTCCCCCGCTGCAGCTCACAGCCCCCGGGCCTCAGGCTGCACTTCGCCTGGCAGCCACTTTCCTGGCCCAGCTGGCCTGGTCAGGCGAAATCCAGCGGTGCTCTGCCCTGGGAGACGGGGCCTGGGCCGGGGCAGAGACCAGAGCGGGGCCCACGGCAAGCCACAGCGCTGCGCTTACAGAGCCCGGCCCTCGGGAGTCAGCACAGGAGAAGGAAGGCTGCCCACGCGGGGGAGCTGTGTGCTCCGGCATGACCGCCTCGGGCGCCGCCTGGCTTCCCCACGGGCGAGCGGCACAGCCGGCGCACGCCGCACAAGGGGCCGAGGCCTGCGAAGTGCACAGCCGGACACGCCGGAAAGACTCTGCCTGCAGCGGCCTGCCACCGTGGGAGGCTGTTCCCCTCCTGGGCGGCGGCGCCGCCGGGATCTCGCTGGCCGGGCTGGGCCGGGCCGCAGGAGTGCGCTAGTGGGGTCGGGCTCTTCCCGCCTCCGGCCGGCAGCCCTCCCAGGGCCCAGCCCCTCCAGCGACTCACCCGCCCGAGCTGCATCGCCCCTAGCCCAGGGCCCTGCACACCCTCCACAGCCAACCTGGCTCCACCACAGCCCCTCACCGGCCCTGGGGCCCCTCTCCCCTCCAGCCAGCCCTGTCTGCACCCCCATTCTCCAGCCAGCCCCCAACCACTGCCCCTCATCCCATCCGAAAGGCCCCTGCTCCCAGCACCAGCCTCAGCCCTCCACCCCCAGCACTGGCCCAGTGTCTCCCCAGGGTGGCTCCCTGCCCACTTTCCCATGCTTGGCTGGGGCCAGGAGCAGCTCTGCCCTCGCCTCGCAGCCTGGACTCAGTGCCCCAGCAGCTGGCTGGCACTTCCGGACCCCCACGACTTCGACACCAGCCAGCGCAAAACCTGGGA
Organism: Carettochelys insculpta; assembly: GCF_033958435.1. NCBI lineage: Eukaryota > Metazoa > Chordata > Testudines > Carettochelyidae > Carettochelys > Carettochelys insculpta. Next base: position 1,157,323 of record NC_134147.1, read on the forward strand.
GCCTTTTACCGCCCACGAAAGGACTAGAAAGGGCCTCCCAGCCCGGCCCGGCCCGGCGAGGGGGTCAGAGCCAGCCCTTCGGCAGGCCTCAGCTGGGCACGGCACCGGTTACGGCATGCCAGGGCTGGGCTGCAGGGACCCACGCTCAGCACCGGCCTCTCAGCAGCCTGTGAAGCACTAACACTCCCCGGCCCTGCACTGGCTAAAGTGCAGCTGGGCAGGGACTGGCCGGGGCACAGCCGCCGGAGAGGCGCTCCGGGGGGACGGGAGCTGCAGTCACAGGTGCCGAACGCAGCAGCAACACGCTGCAGCACAGCTCCGGGCTGCGACCGGCTGAGACACGCTGGCAGACTGCCATTGTTCTGTCTCTGCTGCCAGCACGGCCCAGCCCCTTCTTGCAGCCAGTGGCCGGGTGAAGTTCAGGGCTCGCCCTACCCGGCTGTACCGCCCCAGCAGAGCTGGCACTAAACCCCACCTCACCGGCCCTACGCAGCCAGCCCTCCCGGCAGCCCGAGCCCAGGCGCACACGGACGGTCCCCGAGGCCAGACCGAGCTGGGCCTGAGAGGGACGTGCGCTGTTTGCACCGAGGTGTGGGGCCGAGCGAGTTAGCAACAGGAGGCTGAGGCTTCCCTGGTGCTGTTCCTACTGCTCGTGCGCAGGTGCTGGGCTGTGTGCCAGCCTCCGCTGTGCACTTGGACTTCCAACAGGCTGCCAGCTATTTTGTGGGCAAGGACCTGCTCCGTCAGATGCATCTTGTGCAGCGGGTCTTTGGCCACGAAAGCTGATGCTCCAAACATCTGTTAGCCTATAAGGTGCCACGGGACTTCTTGCTGTTCTCGAAGATGCGGACTAACTCGGCCACCCCTCTGATAGTTGTACTTCAAACGCTTGCCTCTGGGAGGCACCAGCTAGAGGTTTGGCCGACCTGCTGCGGAGGGCAAGTGCCCGGCAGCACCCCGCTGGCTGACAGGGGCTGGAAGTGGTGCCAGATCACGTCCGAGCAGCGCTGCTGGGAATGGCAGGAACGCCCGGGCTGCTACCTAGCTAAGGCTGAGTCGTGTTCAGACGGGAACCTGCATGTGACAAACCCCATCCTGGGACGCGCGTCCCCATGGCGAGGGCAACGCGCTTCCCTCCACGAGGGCCAGGGTAGAGCGGGGGCCCCGGCGGCTCTTGCATTCTTCTCATTTCAGCTCATTGTTTCTGGAGCATCTGTGCTGTGCAGTGAGCCCAAAAGGGCCGACGGCCCATCCCAACAGACTGCCCCGGTTCTGTCTCTGCTGCCAGGCGGCGCTGAGCGTCCCGCTGCTGTGGCGTCACCTGAGTCCTCGGAACAATTCTACTTCCAGCCGTTCCAGCGCCAGGCGCTGAAGCAGGGGCCCGGCTTGCTCCATAGGCGAGCGCCGAGGCACTCGCTGACCTGGGCCAGGCTAGTCCTCTGGGACTGGAAGAGCCTCTTCTGACGGGGTGAGATTGGCTCTCTCAACCTCTCACCAGTGGCTGCGCAGGGAAACTGGAGGGGACAAGGGCCTTGCCTGAGGGATGCCGGCTGGCCAGGGCACCCACAGAGGTGCTCAGGGTGATGGGTTTGGTGCCTGGCAGGGGAAGATGCCAGTAGCCCTGTCTCTGAGCAATTTGCCCTGATTTGAGCCTCTCAGTGGTGCCCCCAACACCCCCCATGTTACACGGGGTCGCACTGGGCCCCGCAGAGGTGTGGCCGGGTGCCAGGCAGGACACCAGGCACCTGGACCTTGGCCCCAGGCAGCCAAGTTCTGCAGGAAACACACTCCGGAAGGCCCCAGCCAAGGGGTCAGGGCAGCTGCAAGCAGGGCCCTGAATCAGCAGCACGCCTCACACCTCCGGCCAGAGGAGCCCCACATCTCGCCTTGCTGCCTGGAAGAGGCCCTGACTCGACCAGGCCAACGCGCACCACTGCACGCGAGGTCACAAAGCCCCCGGCTAACGGCGCCAAGGGCCAGCCCTGCACCTGCCCAGAGGCCTGCAGGCAGCAGGACGCCCAGAGGTCTGGGGCAGCTCCCGGGTGCAGAGGTGAGAGCCAACCACAGACAGCGACCACGCCGCAGATGACACGCCCTGGCTGGGCCTGCACCAGGGGAGCCGCAGGCGCCTGCCTCCTCTGCACCCGCCCTGCCCTGCACAAGCGGGGATGCAGCCACAGGGGTAGAGAGCTGCCTGTGGGCTCCCGCCCCCCTGCGGGGCACCCCCAGGTCCCTGCTTGCTACACCCTCTGCCGTGGCCCGCAGCCAGGGAGTCGAGGTGCAGCCTTGGTGGGTGTGTCTGGCAGTGCCCCATTCAGCCTGCACTGGACAGGAGACGGCTTCTCCCACGGCGCCCCACTAGGAAAAGCCAGGCGGGGGAGCGATTCTCCCTCGGTCTCGGCAGAAGCTGAGTCGAGGAGCTGGCTGGGAGCGAGAGGATCCGGACCGAGCAGGAACCGCAGCGGACCCAGCCCAGCCCAGCCCCAACTACGGCTGCAGCTGTGCGTCCTGCGTGTGCTTTTGGGTGCCAGCCCTTCCCATGCCTCCCAGCTCCCACGGGCACTCAGGCCAGGCCTTCGGGATGCCGGCTTGCCGCCCCCTTTGCTGCCCTGGGGGAGAGCGAGCAGAGGTGGGGCTCAAGACGACAGCCAGTGGATCCCAGGGGTTGCCACGACCGGCTCAGCCTCTCCTGGGGTGTCCCCGCCCAGTATTTCAGAGTGCACTGGAAACTCCCTCCCGGCCCCACCGCTTGGCACAGTGCCCGTGGAAGCAGCAGCTCCGTCCAGGCTCAGGAGTCATGGGTGCTCCTTCCTAGTGCTGCCGTGAGGGCTGGCCACATGCGCAGGACGCTGCTGAACTCCCGCAGGATCCGGGGACACAGCGGGTCCCGGGCCCTGCCCTTCACTCTTCCAACGGCCAGGCACACGCGGCTTCCGGAGTGCGGGGCGAGGGGCTTTCCTGGGCGGCTGCTCAGCCAGCACCCTTCCTGCCGCTGCCCAGACCCGCCCGCAGCCAGGCCACCGTGTAGCAACAGAGGGGAGATGAGTCAGGGCTATTGCACAATGCGATTCCAGAGGCAGCAACGACCCGTCCCTCCAGCTGCCAAGGGCTGCTTGTTTGGCTTGTGCAAACGAAGTCAGCCCAGCCCGCCCACGCAGCCTGCACTATCAGTTCCCAACTGGCCACAGGCCCATGCGGCACCAGGAACCTCCCACGCTTCCAGGCCCCTCGCCGCAAGGTGCCAGCCCAGCCCAGCCCGGGCCACGCCAAAGCGCAGGTCGCCTTGGAACTGAGACCCGCGCCTTGTTGCCCCACTGCTCAGCATGAGCCCCCTCCTCACTGCCCAGGACGCTGCCCAGGGACGCAGCCGTGCAGCGGGGCTGGCTGCCGAGGGCGAGCGCTGCTCGGGCTCGGAGCAGGGCACACCACAGAGTCAGGCTGCACAAGGCCGCTTCAGCACTGTGCAAAGGAAACAGGTGGTGGGCTCCCAGCTCCTGGGGCTGGGGGCGCGGAAGGGGCCCCAGCACAGCCTGCTCCCGGAAGAACACGCAGCCAAGAGAAAAGCAAACAGCAGCACAATGCCAGGAGCCGGCCGGACGCAAACAGCCGCCGATCAGTAAGATTAGGGAACAGCCCAGGCAGCCCAGACGCGCTCCGGCAGAGACTGCTTAGCCAGGTGCTGCCGCTGGTATCAGCCACGCCTCCTAGGGCAGGGCCCACGGTGACTCCTGGGGCCAGGCCCCATGAGACCCCCCCTTCTCCAGCTGGGAATCACGGGGGAACCCTTGCAGCCTGCGAGGCTCCAGTCACATTTGTGCAGGCGAATACCGTAAGCCCGCCGGCCACGCCCTGGCAGGGATCCACTCGCGCCCCACTGACCAGTAACGAACCTGCTGTTTGATGCACGAGGCCGCAGCGCCATTAGGGCTCATCTAGAAATGGTGGGGCAGGAAGCACTGGAAGCCACTGAGCACAAGAACGGCCAGACTGGGTCAGACCAAAGGTCCATCCAGCCCAGTAGCCTGGCTGCCGTCGGTGGCCAGTGCCAGGTGCCCCATAGGAGGTGAACCGAAGACAATGATCAAGCGATTTGTCTCCTGCCCTCCATCTCCCGCCCAGTGTAATGCCCAGTGTGGCTACTGGCCCCAGATATTGTGCTGGGGTGGTGGGCGGGGTGTGTGTGTGTGTGTGTGAGGCGTCTAAGGAACGCTGATGCTGCCCGGAATCTGCGTGTGTTACCCATGTGCCTGTATCATGTCTGTCGGTAAAGTTACAGATTTTGGCTGTGTTAGAAAATATTTCAGTGCTGAGCTTCTCAGTAGGAGGTATCAGAGAGGGAGCCGTGTTAGTCTGTCTCTGCAAAAACAACAAGAAGTCCTGTGGCACCTTCCAGACTAACAGATATTTTGGAGCACAAGCTTTCGTGGGCAAAGACCCGCTTCATCAGATGCACGTCCGTATTTGCTTTGATCCGTCAGACCGAGACAAACATCTACAAGACCTTTACCAAGCTTTCCTCAAACTGCACTACCCACCTAGGGAAGTGAGGAAACAGATTGACAGAGCCAGACGGGTACCCAGAAGCCACCTGCTACAAGACAGGCCTCACAAGGAAAACAAGAGAACACCACTGACCATCTCATACAGCCCCCACCTAAGGCCTCTCCAGCGCATCAGCAGTGATCTGCAACCCATCCTGAACAACGAACTTTCACTCTCACAGACATTGGAAGGCAGGCCTGTCCTCGCCTACAGCCAGCCTGCCAACCTCAAACAAATCCTCACCAGCAGCCATAGACCACAACACAGTAACTCTAAACCTGGAACCAATCCCTGCAACAAACCTCCCTGCCAGCTCTGCTCACATATCCACACCAGCGATATCATCACAGGGCCTAACATCAACCACACCATCAGGGGCTCCTTTGCCTGCACATCTACTAATATAATACATGCCATCATGTGCCAGCAATGCCCCACTGCAATTTACATTGGCCAAACTGGACAGTCTCTCTGTAAAAGAGTAAATGGACATAAATCAGACATCAGGAACGGTAACGTACAGAAGCCTGTGGGGGAACACTTCAAACTCCCTGGACGCTCAGTAACAGATTTAAAAGTAGCCATCCTACAACAAAGAAATTTCAAAAATCAAAAGGAGAAAGAAATCTCAGAGCTGCAATTTAGTTGCAAATTTGACTCCATCAACCAAGGACTGAACAGAGACTGGGAGTGGCTGGCCTCTTATAAAGGCAGCTTCTCTGTGCTGGAAGTTCACACCTCCACATTAGACTGACAATGGGCCACATCCCCCCTGGCTGATCTGACTTGTTTTTTCTCCTCTCTTGATGTAGTAGGCAGTAGTAGTAGGCATCCTTCGATCCCGAGGGATCATGGGTTTGCGCCCCAGCTGGACTGATTCGAGCAGCGTCTTTTGTGACTGTGCAATCCAATCCGAGAGTGGCAGTCCTTTCCGCAGCGTGAACAGCAGTAGGAAGATACCTCTCTGGTATCACAGGCACGGGTCTTCCTGAGGACTCTCCTGTCTTCCGCTTCCTTCACCAAGGTAGTTTCATACATAACAAGAGCTTCCTTCACTCCCTGTTTCCAGGCATGCCTGTCTGAGGCGAGCGAATGCCAGGTGTTCACACTGATAGAAAGAGCGCTGAGGTCACGCTTGCACGTGTCCTTGTAGCGTAATTTAGGTCGCCCTTTCGGCCTCTTTCCAGACGCCAGTTGGCCGAAGAGGAGGTCCTTCGGTATTCAGCCATCCGTCATACGTGACGCATGGCCCAGCCAGCGCATACGCCTCTGTCTGAGAAGGGTGAACGCAGGGGCGGTGCCTGCCCTCTCAAGCACTGCGCTACTGGGGATCTTGTCCTGCCATGAGATACCGAGTATGCGCCTAAGACAGCCCATGAGGAATGTGTTGGGCCGCTGCTCTTGTTTTGAGCACAAAGTCCACGTTTCACTGGCATACAGCAGTGTGCTCAAAACACAGGCTGTGTAGACCTGCACCTTGGTGTGTACAGTGAGCTTATTGTTAGCCCATACTCTCTTCATCAGCCTGGAGAACGTTGTGGCGGCTTTTCCAACACGCTTGTTGATCTCACTAGCAAGTGACAAGTTGTCCGAGATCGTTGAGCCTAGGTACATGAACTCATGGACGACTTCCAGTTCGTAGTCTAGCACGCTGATAGATGGCTCGTTACCCACGTTTTGGCCCATCACCTCTTGATGTATACTACTGGTAATGGGCCATTTCCACCCTGACTGAATAGACCTTGTCAGCTCTGGCCTCCCTCTTACTGGGACCCCACTCTTTAAATACCCCTCCGAACCCTGCCCCCACTCGTGCATCTGACGAAGCGGGTCTTTGTCCAGGAAAGCCTATGCTCCAAAATATCTGTTAGTATCTGCCACGGGACTGCTTGTTGTTCTCAGTAAGGAGGTGTGAACTCAGCCCCCTCCCCACCCCCAGGATGAATGGACTATAAACAAGTGCTCACACACCGAACCCACATCCCAGCTGCTGGGACCTGTCAATGGGATGCAGCCCTCTGGTCAGGGGACCTGGGCTGAAACCAAGGACCGGGCCCAGTTCAGAAACTGGAGACTGTCGCCTGGGATTCATCCAATGGCAACTGGCCACAACAGCCCACCTGGGTCGGGTGGGGGCGGCCCCTCAAGGGCCTCTGGGAAGAACAAAGGGCTTTGTCCCTGGACACAAGGGACAACGAAGAGAACAATAGCGCGGACTTAGCAGTGTCTGTCTTGGATCCTTTGTCTTGGGGTCGCCAAGGGTCCATGTCCCAGCAGGGGGACCCCAGCGGCTGGAACTACAACGCTCCAGTGACTGAATCTATGTACCCTGACACAAACCTTCAGAGACCCTCCAGAGTCAGCAGGTAACACCACCGGCTGCACCAGTAGCTATGACTGACGCGGGGAAGTGTTGCTCTAACCACTCTTCTCTCTAACCCTGCTCTTTCTTTTGTGTTAATAACCCCGCAGATATCGGATCTAAAGAACTGGTGAGCGTTGTGTGGGTAAGAGCCAAGTGTATATTGACCGGGGTCTGGGGCTGGGCCCTTTGGGGTCTGGAAGAATCTGCAGTGCTGGGTGAAACAGGCTTAAGGTTGTCGGGCTGGGCTGGTAGAGCAGCTGGGAAGTCTGTGGGTTTGTTTGTGTGGCTCCTGGCTGGCCAGTGGGGCTGGCAGAGGGGCTGTTGTGGCTGGTTGGATTTGCCTCAGTGAGAAGGAAATCCCAGCCTGGGGCTGTAAGCAGCCTGGATTTAAGCAAAGATACCCTGGACTGATTTCTCTAGCTGTGCCCAGAAACCCCATCCTATCACGCAGGTGCAGCTGCCCACAGTCACCCCAGACCCTCCCAAACCCAGACAGTGCAGGGGAACAGGGACGGCTAGTCAGCGCTCCCCATTTACCCGCCCCCCTCCAGGGTGGGCGCCGACCGCAGGCACTCACATTGTGGGGGCAGTACTCAATGCCCTGGAAGAAGCTGAGCCCCCGGGACAGCTGGTGCTGGGCGAGGCTGCAGCACTGGGCCATGCCATCCTCGATGGCCTGGTTGATGAGGCGCACGGGGAAGGCACAGACGGCCGAGCTGTGGAGTGGCACCGAGCTCTCCGGTTCGCTCTCCGCGAAGGCGCCGAACAGGACCAGCTCGGTGTCATTGACGCTGAGCTCCTGGGCCAGCCGCAGGCCAGGCCGGGCCACGTGGGCCGCCTGCAGAAGGTTGAAGGCCACGTCACGGCGGTGCGCCCCATCTGAGCGCCGCCGGCGCTTGGACTCGAAACGGCAGTCCAGGACCAGCTCACGGTAGCGGCGCAGGTCGTGCTCCTGGGTGCTGAGGCGCACCAGCCGCGTGTGGAACGAGGCGTCCGCAGGGTTCTCCTTCTGCACGGTCAGGAAGTACACGAAGTCCTGGTCGCTGAAGGCGTACACGTAGGTGATGGGGTAGGAATCCTGCAGCGCCGGCAGCACGCTGAGGGAGTGGAAGTCGGGGACGAAGCCGTGCAAGGTGGCCTTCGGCCGCCGGACAGACACCGACTGGGGGCTGTACTGCGCAGCGATGCTGCTGTTGATGGTTGAGGCGATGTAGAAGTACGAAACACGGCCGCTCTCGGCCACCAGCACCCGCGTTCCCAGGGGGCTGGCCACGCAGTCCGGGCATGCCTCGGGGCGGTTCTCCTCTGCGTACAAACAGTCGGTGGCGATAACCACAACCTGCTCGTCTTGGACCTGCAATATGTGCCGGAAACACCGGCCGTGCTGGGAGGTGCCACAGCTGTACAGCCACGGCTCCGACGGGTCCTGCACCAGGACCACGTTGTCTGTGTCTTCAGGCCTCGGCCCCGCTCCTGGCTGCGGGCACTGGGCGCAGATCTCGCACTGGGCACTGCCCACGGGGCCCGTCACGATGACAGACAGGTTGGCCAGCGCCGGGCTGAGCACGTAGATCTTGTTCCGCACGGCCACAAAGAGGGCGGCCACCCCGCTGGGGCCCTCGTAGGTGACAAGGTTCTGGACAGGACCGTCCGCAGTGAAGTTGGGCAGCTCGTATGTGACAGAGAAGTTCCGGGTGGTGCTGTAGGGAATCCGGGGGCACTGCCAGGTGCCCAGAGACGCTCCAGCGAGCATGCAGCCCAGGGAGAGGCAAGCCCAGAACGAAAGCCCCATGCTCAGGGCGGAAAGGCCGCTCGGGAATCCTGGGCTCCGGAGGTCACCTGAGCACCTCAGCTGTCGGCAGGGCTCAGATCCATGGGGCAGGAGCCACCGTCCTCCTACAGTGGGAATGCCAGTGGGAGAGCACACATTAGTGCAGCCAGGAGGCACGTCCCAGCACCCGCTGGGAGCACAGGGTCTCCCCCCGCCCCGACCAGGCACCTCCTCTCCCGCAGAGTGCAGGAGGGAGTAGGCCCCGTGCTAGCTGGATCCCTCCCAGCTGGCCAGGCAGAGGCCCAGGCAGGCGCTGGCCTGGCTGTCTCCAGCACTGCAGGGAAGAAGTGGGGGGCACTGAGGAGCCGTGAAGCCAGCCACCACCGTGTCAGCCCAATGCTCTCGTGGGCGGGCGAGCGCTGTGACGTCAGAGCAGGGGAGGGTACTCCCAAGCCAGCCCGGATGTAGGTCCCAGGCAGGCCCGTGCACCCTGCGTGCCCGGCTGGCTGCACACGGGGGTGCAGCAGGCACTCAGCAGAGCCGAGGGGCCTGGCTTGGCTCGAGCCAGGTACAACAGCTGCACCCCGAGCGGGGCAGGCTGCATGGCTCTGGGGCCCGCTCCAGCTGGGATGCGCAGGTGACATGGGCACCCCAACTAGCAAGGGAGGTCTCCAGGCACCACTCCCCCAATTTCTCTGCCTGCCGATCAAGGGGCAAAACTCCCGGCCCCACGACCTGCCCCAGCCCAGCGAGCTCCAGTCTGCTCCAGCTGGACAGAGCACCTGTCCCACTGGGTCAGCCTGGCCCTGGAGACAAGTCCCCCCGCACTCCAGGCACCGGTCCCTGGGAAGCAGGCAGGGCTTGGCTCCTGTTCGGGCTGGATTTACATACGGCTCCAGCCTCGGGTCACCTCGGCCGAACCTCTGTCACCGCACGTGGAGGTGCCCTCGAGCCCAGGTCATGCAGCCGCAGCCAGCTGGCGACGGAGCTAAGCTGCCACTGCCATGCAAGGGCTCAGGGCTTGTCCATGCAGGAAAGCCTGACCTGACTGGCTACACCGGCGCGGCCTCGGCCAGCCAGTCAGGGAGCAGCCTCAACCTGCAAGGACAGAGCCGTCCTCAGCCCCGGCCACGTACCTGCCCCTTCCCCTGGCCAGCGCCCTCGGGGCACGGCAGCTCTGCCACCGATTTCGCTGCTTGCACACTTCAGCCTCCAGATAAGGGCCAAGGAAAAAGGCGGCTTTGGAGAACAGAACTTCCTCCTCTGGCTCAGCCGGGGCTGGGCTGCTGGCAGCAGCCCCACACCCCCAGCACCACCGTGAGTCTGGCAACGCCCCCGCACCTGCCCTTCTCCCACCCCTCAGCTCTCCACACCTGCCTGGAGGCAGGAGCACGAGGATAAGAGAAGCCAGGCCACTCCCTCCAGCCCACACCCCTGCGCTCGCTCCTGGGGGGCAGGAGCCTGGGGAAGCCACCACACGGTGTTTCCCTGGAGGCAGACGTGGGGCAGGAGATGCCTTCCTGGCCCAAACCCCGCAGGGTACCAACAGTTAAGGGCAGATCTGAAGCAGGGACCCGGTGGTGGCAGCCCCTGCGCCCTCAGGCCCTGCACCCCACACCCCATCCGATGCCTGGCTCTCCCATGCCAGGGGCAGTCTGCCCCCAGCACCCTCCTGCGACTCACACACGCTCCCGACCATGAGACACTGCCCCTGGAGACCGCGCCTGACGCGGGCAGGGACCTCTCCCTGGCACATGGCACTGCTGGGAGGCAACCCAAGGGGCACAGAGCCTCTGCTACCCCGCCCTGCCCCCAGGCTGGCGCCCAACACTGCCCCGGGAAAAGGGAAACCTGGCACCTAGTCACCCCTTGGCCTTCCCCGCCCCCCAGACACCTCCCTGCCAGTCCCCCCACCCCCGAGACACCCCTGCCCTGCGCCCAACCCGAGACACCCCCTGCCTGGCCCCCACCCCAGAGACAACCCTGCCCCACACCCCCTGCCTGGCCCCCACCCCAGAGACAACCCTGCCCCACACCCCCTGCCTGGCCCCCACAACCCTGCCCCACACCCCCTGCCTGGCCCCCACCCCAGAGACAACCCTGCCCCACACCCTCTGCCTGGCCCCCACCCCAGAGACAACCCTGCCCCACACCCTCTGCCTGGCCCCCACCCCAGACACACCCGCCCCACACACCCCTGCCCGCCCCACTTCTGCTCCAGAGACACCCGTGGTTCCCTCCCCGAGCTCCGAGACACCCCCTGACCGCCCCGCCGGGACCCACCGCAGCCGCCGGCAGCTCCCCGCTGCGTCGGGCCGGGCCGGGCCGGGCCGGGCCACCGCGCTCACCTGGCCGGGCAGCTGCGGGGCAGGACGGGGCGGGCTGAGCTGAGCTGAGCCGAGGGAGGGACCCGGCAGCTCCCGCCCCGGGCCGGCACCACGGGCGGCTCCTCCCGCCGGGTCCGCCCCCAGCGCCCCCGGGCGGCCCGCTCACAGCCCGGACAGACACACACACAGCACAGCACACACACCCCGGACAGACACACACACACCACAGCACAGCACAGACACACCCACACCCCGGACAGACACACACACAGCACAGCACACCCCGGACAGACACACACACAGCACAGCACACCCCGGACAGACACACACCCCGGACAGACACACACACACACAGCACAGCACCGCACAGCACAGCACACACAGACACACCCACACCCCGGACAGACACACACACAGCACAGCACAGCCCGGACAGACACACACACACCCCGGACAGACACAGACACAGCACAGCACAGCAGACACAGACACAGACACACACACACCCCGGACAGACACACACACAGCACAGCACAGCACACACAGACACACACACACCCCGGACAGACACACACACAGCACAGCACAGCACACACAGACACACACACACCCCGGACAGACACACACACAGACACTCACTCCCCGGACAGACACACACACCCCGGACAGACACACCCTGGACAGACACACACACAGCACAGCACACACACACCCCGGACAGACACACCCTGGACAGACACACACACAGCACAGCACACACACACCCCGGACAGACACACACACAGAGCACAGCACAGCACACACAGACACACACCCCGGACAGACACACACACAGCACAGCACAGACACACCCCGGACTGACACAGCCCGGACAGACACACACAGACAAACACACAGCACAGCACACACACACCCCAGACAGACACACACACAGCACAGCACAAACAGACAGACACACACCAGCACAGCACACACACACCCTGGACAGACACACACACGGCACAGCATACACACACCCCGGACAGACACGCGCACAGCACAGCACAGCACAGCACAGCACACACACACACACAGCACAGCATGCGGACACACACCCCGGACAGACACACACAGCACAGACACACCCCAGACAGACACACACAGACACACCCCGGACAGACACAGCACAGACACACAGCACAGACACACACACACCCCAGACAGACACACACAGACACACACACACACCCCGGACAGACAGACACCCCGGACAGACACACACTCTGGACAGACACAGACACAGACACACAACACAGACAGATGGGCAGACACATAGATACACACACTGTATTCACACACCCCAGACAGCCACACGCCGGACAGACACACACACCGGACAGCCACAAACCAGACAGACAGACAGATGGACACACACATCCAGGACAGACATACACACACCCCGGACAGCCACATCCAGGACAGACAGACAGACACATTGTATTCACACACCCTGGACAGCCACACACTGAATGGATGGACGGACAGATACACACCCCGGACGGACACACACACACCCCGGACAGCCACATGCCGGACAGACACCCTGGACAGACAGACAGACAGACAGACACACGGTACAGACACACCCCGGACAGCCACACGCCAGATGAACAGGCACAGCCTGGACAGACACACACACATCCAGGACAGACAAACAGACACACGCTGTATTCACACACCCTGGACAGCCACGAACTGGATGGGCAGACACATGCCAGCAGACAGACAGACACATACACATCCGGGACAGACACACACCGATAGCCAGCCAGCTGCACACACTGTATACACACACCCCGGACGGCCACACGCCAGACAGACAGACTCATGCTCTATTCACACATTCTGGACAGCCACATGCTAGACAGACAGACAGACAGAGGCCCCAGAGAGACGGACACGCTGTATACACACACGCACCCTGGATGGACACACCCTGGACAAATACACCTGGACACACACTACACAGACATATCCTGGACAGACACAGGGACAGAGACATACACACATTCCCATTCAGTACATACACAAACACACATATTCACAGCTCAGATCGATTGACACACCCACAAATATCCTGTACAAATGCACACACCTTCCTACACGCATCCCTTGGACAGACACACACTCACAGAGAGGTACAGGCACTCCATACACTCATGCATACAGACACGGATACACACAGCCCTGCACTTTCACACTTGCAGATACACACACGCACCCATTTGCAGATATAAGTGTGCGCTCAGAGCTGTGCCCACAAGCACACCCACGTATACCCACTCCTAGCTGCACACAACCACACCTCAGCCCCACTGGGCACTGGTTTCCGAGTACAGGAAGTAACCCCAGTGCCACGGGCAGCAGCCTGAAGAGAAGCCGGCGGGGGGGCCAGCAGTTCTCGGCTGGGAAATGCCCCATGTGGGTCGCCTTCCCAGGGCTCTCCCATTCCCTCTGGCAGGCCCTGGCTGGCTGGCCGAGGCCGGGCCTTGCACACTCCTGCCACCCAAGAGGCAGTGCTGAGCAAGGCCCTGGACCGCCTGGCGGGTCCTGCATTGCAGCCCTGGCTCCCAGCCTGGCCGCAGCAGCTGCCTCCCTCCTTTCCCTCCCCAGTGCATGAGTCTGCCTTGCTTTGTCAACCTGGAAGTGGGAGCAGGCTCCTGACGGCTCTGGCCCCTCCCAGCTCCCGGCCTGTCTCTTCCCCAAAAGGGTACCGACCGCCTCCTGGCCACTGTCCCACGGGGGGCTCAGATGGGCCACGTTTAGCCGGTTGGCATTGGACAGGGATGGGGGCGTGCGAACACCTGCTGCTCACTGGGCCCAGTCCTGGAACAGCAAGCCTGAGCCGTCCTCTCCGCCTGCCTTTGGCAAGGGGGGCTGCACTCAGCCCGCCCACCGCGTAACACACTCGCGGACCTAGCACCCCTTGGGAGGAGCGGAGCAGCCCCCTGCAGCTGTTGCCTGAGGCGCTCTGTGGACGCCGGCGCAGTCCCTGTACACGCTGCCCTCCTGCCGGACATCGAAAGGCAGCACCAAAGCCGTAACAGCTAGAAACCCGCTGGAGACAAACCACTGAGAGCTCGGAAACCGGTCTGTCTGTGCCCGTTAGACTGGGGGCGAAGGCCAGGCTGGGACACCTGCCCCCTGCACACCCCTCCTGCTCGCCTCCGGGGCTGGAGTTAAAGCAGGGTTGCTGTTTCGGGAGGCACAGAAGTGGGACGCCAAGGGCGGAGCAGGCCTGTGGGGTGCCCTTGCAGATGAAAAGCGCAGGCTTCAGATCGGGGATTGGATCGTGTGGGACGTGAAGGCTAGGCCTGACCCTGGGACCAGCTCACTTGGGTTCAGCTCCCAGCTGCGGTTCGCTCCATGTGAATGTGGGTCTGGCCTCGTGCCTCTGGCCCTGCTGCAAAGAGTAACTGTACCTCGTAGAGCGCGTCAGGGCTCTCAACATGGCACAGTCCTTCGTGCATTTCCTTCACACGGCCGTGAGGCCAGGCAGGACCAGCTTCCCCATTGCACGGAGACTAAGTGACTTGCCCAGGGTCAGCGGGTAGCCTGTGACAGCAGGGAGCTCACCACAGGCCTCGCATGTCTGAGGCGACTACCCTAGCATGGGGTTCAGGCCTGCGGCTCAGCCTTTTGGAGAGCGAGAGGCGCTGCAGTACACAGGTAATGGGACGAGGTGCCCACAACAGCTGGACACCTGCCAGGGAGCTGGTCCTGCAATGCCAGCTGTATTCCCAATGCAACATTAACCTGCCAGGTCTTGGCATTTCTGGCCCCTTTAATATTCATGTGCTAGCAAAGACAAGTAACTGCGGTCAGACGGGAGCGCTGGGAGCAGAGTGCTTTCTCTGTCTCTCTCCCCCTCCATCTCCGGGTGTCTGTCCACGTCCCTCCCTCGCTCCCCTCTGCACGCCCGTCTGCTCTCAGCCATGTTTACCAGAGGAGCCCTCCAGTGACGCAGCCTGGGAAGGCTGCCCTTCTCTGGCCAGAGCCTCCCACGCCGTAACTCAGCAGCGGGAGGCACCGCCCAGGCTGCATTTGCAGGCGGCAGGAGCCCAGGCCTCTGAGCCCTGAAGGCTGAGGTTCAAGGCAGCCTGTGAAACATGCAGGGAAGACGTGATTTTCAGTTACACTGCGCAGACCCTGGAGGCCAGACCTCCCTCTGTGGCAGCAGCTGCTCCCACCAGTCTGCTCCCCCGTGCCCCAGCCCCGCACGGTGTTTGCGTAACAGGACAGCCGAGAGCTCCCTGTGTGACGAGGCCCTTCGTGCTTGGGGGTGTGCACCGTGAGAGGGAAGGACAGCGTCCAAGGCCCAGACAAATCCCTCCCCCCAGTTTGTGCCTCCCCTGGGGACTGCCACCCCTCCCAGTGCCCCAGGGAGGCATCTCCTCTGAGTCCAGGGGGACTGGCAGGACGGGGCGGGGGGATCTTACAGCTGCCCGCAGCTACCGCGAGGGGACAGGACAGGACAGGACAGGACACAGGGGCCTCCCACAGCTATCGCACGTTCTCCTTGTCAGGGGCTAGGCGTGGCCGCAGACTAGCATGCAGCGTTGGCTCGGCCAGGCCCACCACTGACCCCAAGTGGCTGCGTGGGATCAGTGGCACCGGGGGGCATTAAGCCCACAATTTGCTCTGGGGTGCAGCGTTGCAAGTCCCGATGCTGGGGACGGCCACTGACCACGGTGGACCACCGCAAGGCACTGTGCGGGAACAGGCTATAAGCCAACGCTGGCCGCAACCCCTCCGTGCTCTGCCCCTCTGCTGCCCCCACGCGGCAGTCTAGGGCCATAAACCCGGGTCTGCTGTGCAGCCCCTTCCTCTGGCACTTCACTCCGAGGGGCCGGTTTCCCACTCGCCCCAGACCAGGAGCCGGGGCTGCTGCAGCTGTGGACACGGACCAGCTGCTGAGCTGACCGGCAGGCAGCCCATGTTCAGGGTGTGGGCCAGACCCAGGGGATACCTGGGATGGGAGAGGCCAGCACTGACTGAGACCTGGGGGCGACCCCTCCTGGCCTGGGGGACCCAGTGGCTCTGGCTAACCCGGGGGGGGGGGGGGGGGGCTCTTCCTTTTGGCGCCATCAGGTTTGTTCTTCCTATCCAGGTGCTTGCTGCGAAGCCTGGCCCTGGAAGGGGCTGCGGGATGCGTGGAGCTGGGGGAAGCTGGGGGTCGGCAGGGAGGGACCAGTGATGGAGAAGAGGGGGCCGCTGCCAGAGGAAGCAGGTGCCCTAGGAGCCCAGTGCAGGCTGAGCGCCCACTGCTCCCCTGACCCCCACGGAGGCAGCTAGCAAAGGCGTCCCCCAACCGGAGCAAGGAGCCACCAGCACAGGGGGAGCAGGACAGATTGGGGTGGGGCAGAGAAGCAGGAGGTGAGGTAGAAATGCCAGCTGCAGGCTGCAGAGGGGAACGTGTCCCAGGGTGGGGTAGCCCCTCGATGGCAGGGGTCTCCCCAGGGCTGGGTCATAGCCCCAGGCCACTTCGGACACAGACGTCCTCTCCAACCGGCTAGTCAGTCAGTTACCCTTCCCCCACACTCTGGGATGGGGTCCTGCCTCCTACGGCCCTGTCACCCTCCGCACTGCACACGAACACGGAGGCGGGCAGGACCTGCCCCGACTGGAGCTGGTAGCGCCCAGGGTGTGGCTGGCACAGCGCCGTGGGGGTCCCCGGCCCACTGCCGTCAGTAGGTCTGTGGCGTCAGGATGAAGAGTCGCTCCTCTTCCCGGCGGATCCACTTCATGAGCTTGTTGACGGCGGCGACGGCGGCTGCCTTGGTCCCCAGGGGGCTGTAGCAGACGTAGAGCTCGAAGGCGTTGGTCACCTGGCGAGAGACGGCAGCAAATCGCGCTCGGTGCCTGGGCCAAGCAGCCTCCCGCTGGCGCCAGCACAGTGCCGAGGGTGCTAAGTGGGCGAGGGGCACCAGGCCTTGGGCAGCATCATGCCGGCTCCTGTCTCCCCCTCCCGTGCCACGGGGAAGGCAGCCCCGCTGCCCGAGGCTGAGGGTCATGAGACGGGGGATGGAGTAGCCACGCCAGCGCCCTAGGGGTGGGATCTGGGTCGTGGGCTCAGCTGAGAGAAGCGACACGACTGTGCTCACGAGCTAATTCCCGGGCCAAAGTCCGGGAAGGACATTGCCTCTTGGCAGCAATTCTCAGTTCTGCTTATGAACGTGTAGAACCAGCTCCTGGGGCTGGAAGGGACCTCGGGAGCTCATCGAGTCCAGCCCCCTGCCCCCAGCAGGACCAACCCCCACTAAGTCATCCCAGCCAGGACCTTGTCCAGCCGGCACTTAACAACCTCCAGGGATGGAGAACCCACCACCCCTCTAGGCAGCGCATTCCCGTGCTTCCCCACCCGCCCGGGGAAGCAGATTTTCCCAATATCCAACCTACAACTCCCACTCTTCAACTTCAGACCATCGCTCCTTGTTCTGCTGCCCGTCACCACTGGGAACAGCCTCTCCCTGTCCTCTCTGGGCTCCCCCTGCGGGTAGCTGAAGACAGCTGTCAAATCGCCCCTCACTCTTCTCTCCCGCAGACTGACTACGCCCCTGGACGCGGGGCAGCTGATGGGAGGGGAAAGGCTCTTACCCACGCCAGCAGGTTCTCCCTGGGGCCCGTGAAGTAGACGTGCTTCAGGGGACGGGAGGAGGTGTGGGCGCGGCTGTGCAGGTACTGGTACAGCTCCAGGAGCCGCTGGTGCTCCTCCGTGCTGGCGTAGGGAGCCTCCATCTCTGGGCTGGAAGAACAAGCTGCCCGTTGACGAGGCCCCGGCTCCGTAACCCAAGCAGGGTGAGCGCGCACGCCAGAGCGAGGGAATGCCTGGTCCCAGGGCGGCCGCGGGGGACACGGAGCTAGAGGGCAGCATGGACAGCTGACCCGTGCACACGGGGTCAGAGCAAAGGTCCATATTGCCCAGGGTCCCCAGCGGGAGCGAACAGAGCCGGGAACCATCCAGTGACACCTCCCCAGGCGCCCATTCCCAGCATTTGGCACTCAGAGGCTGGGGACACCCTCCCTTCCCAGCCTGGCTAATGGCCATCAGTGGCCCCATCCCGCACGAACCTCTCTAGTTCCGGCCCTAGCGTGTGGCTTCGAAGCAAGGCCAGCTGTGAGCACAAGCGGCAACTCGGGCGACCATGAGACTGGCCCAGGCACCTACTCGCTGGCCAGTCCCTGGTGCCAGCCTCGTGGTGGCCAGGACGCAGCCCTGGCTGGCACTGACTGGCCTGGCCACAAAGCACCCCAGGGACTCATCCTGACTGGGCACGGTGCCCCGTGACAGAGGCCACACCTGCCTTGACGCTCACCTGGTGAAGAGGCCCGAGCTCTTGGATTTGTAGATGAAGTGCCTGAGGTCTGGGATCCCCACCTGGGAGGCGCTGTAGAAGGGGCTGCGCAGCGCCTCCTGCAGGGCGTGGGCCACGCCGCGCCTGCGCAGGCGCTCCTGGAACCGGCGCTTGCAGTCGGACACAGTGAAGAAGTCCTCGCGGTTGGCGGAGACCAGGAGCAGGCACAGGTCCGTGTCCGGCTCCAGGTAGGAGATGTGGGTGTGGAAGAAGCTGCTAGAGTTGAACTTGGGCAGGCAGATGGGAGTCCAGGCCTCGCCCTCCCGGAAGGAGGAGGAGGAGCTGATGAGGTTGAAGAGCAAGTGCAGGTCAATGGGGTGCAGGACCTGGTCCTTCCTCCTCACCAGAGACACCAGCTGGTTCCTGGCGATCAGGATGGAGAACACCAGGCTCTTGGCCCGGGCCTGCTGGAGGCAGGAGCTCACGGTGTCCCGGAGCCCCGCGGCCATGGGCAGGCAGCGTGCGGCGCCCATCAGGAAGCTGGGGTCGCGAGCCATCAGGTCCAGCAGGTTGTCGGTGATGCGCTCAGAGCCTGCCAGCAGCCTACGCAGGTCGTAGTTCTGCTTCTGCTGGAAGAGGTGGTGGAGCTGCGTCCAGGTGAGCAGGCTGAGGATCTGGTAGTAGATGTAGAGGAGCTCGTGGGCAATCTCCTGCTCCGACTGCCGCGTCCGGGCCACGGCCACCAGCACCAGGGGGCTCCGGCGAACAAAGACCACCTTGTAGCCGTCTGCCCAGCATGGGAGGAAGAGGGAGGGACCCGTGAGCCCAGGGCAGTGTGCTGGCAGGGCGCCCGAGTGGCGCTGGGAGGTCAGCAGACGAGGCTGCATCGACGGGAACTGCAGTGACATCGCACAGGCAGGGCTGAGGAACACCACCTCCCTGAGCGATGGCAGCTAGGTCTGCCGCCACCCTGGCTGTGCCTCCGCCAGGAGCTGGGTCGCTGCCGCTCCAGCGCTTGGGGGCGGGCTTCCCCCCCACGATGCAGCCAGTTGACAACCTTTCTGTGCCGATCTGGCCTGAGGCGCACGGGCGGCTGTCCCACACCCCTCCAGCAATGCAGTGCTCCTGGACCTAGCCGGGAAGGGCAGCGCAGCCCCGCCCCTGCCCTGTGTCAGTGTGAGGGGGCCAGAGCCTGGGGCTTTCCTATGCCCCTCCTAGGGAGATGCCACGGCAGGCCGCGGGTCTCCTCCTCTGCCCCCCTTGGTAAGCACCTCCCAACGCCCCTGGTTTCACAGCACCGGGACGCTGCAGTCGCACATGCAGTCTTGGGAACTGGGCTTGCAAATCAGGCAGCCGTGTGTGCAGGCGTGGGGCCCGGGTATGCCCGGGGGCATGGGGCCAGCGCCTGCCCTGCTCCCAGGGTAGCAGCAAGCACCCGTCCCAGCCAGCCAATGCTCCAGCCGCTCTGTGCAGCAGTCATCAGACGAGCATCACCTCTAAAGCCCTGCCAGCCCCCCGCGTGGCCCCTGCCAGGGATGGTACCTGCGTGGATGGACCTGATAGCGTTCTTCCCTGCCTCCACGAAGGACACCAGGGCCATCACCACGCCCATGGTGCTGGAGAGCGCCTCCTCGGAGCCGTAGCGGGAATACACGGGCTTGCCTGCCTCGCTCAGCACAAACACGTGCTTCTGATGCATGCGCCAGGCCTCCATGGTCACGTCCTCGTCCTCCTCCGACCGCGCCGAGTCCCTCCGGGCTGTCTGCGGGCAGAGATCCAGCTTGTCCTCCTGGCTCGGCCTCATCTCCTCCTCCAGGTCCCGTGCCACGCCTGTCAGCTGCGTGCTCAGCTCGCTGAAGTCCTTGCTGATCTGCTCCATGCGGCTCTGGTCTGCCTGCTCCCCTTGCCCGGCCTTGGCACTCCTGCATGCAACCTCTCCGTCCTCGGGGCTGGTCAGGTCCTCGTAGGACTGGGTGTGAGCAAACATTGCTCCCTCCTGGCCTGCCCCTGCAAACCAAGACACCACAGATGTGGCTTCTCCCCGCCAGGGCCGCCCGGCTGCTCCGGAACAAGCTAGGACAGGCGGCCGGAGGCAGGGGAGAAATGAGCTTGAGCAGGCGAGGCGGGGTCAGCGACAGAGGGGAACCCACGCCACCACCGCAGGACCCAGAACAACAGGCCAGCTCTTGCGTCTGTGCCCAAGAGCGTCAGCCCCCCGCAGGGAGAGGCCAATCCCTCAGCCTCTGGGCCCCATCCTGCGCCCGGCCCCGTCTCTGTAGAGCCTGCAAACGCTCTGTTCCCTTCTCCTCGTTGCTAACGCTTCAGCTAGAGCATTGCAGGACTAGCCGGGGCGATGTCTCTGGGGAAAGCTCCAGGGGACAGCTGGCCCCATGGGTGGTGACTGGTCCCTGGGGACTGGGCGTGCCCCGAACGTGGTGGGGCGAGCGACCGCGCATGGCCCTGTTGAGGTGCCAGGCAGACTGTACCAGCTGTGCACACGTTCACCTTTGAGACGGGCTCGGTGAAAACTGACCAGACCCCCCGCCCCCGCTTGGGGTGTCTGTCCTGAGCATGACAGCCTGCCCGGCACTCAGCACTTGTGGTCCTGAGCCACTCCCCCCGCCTGCGGCACCGGGCTGGGGCCTGCGGCCCCTCTCATCTCTGCTATGGAGCAGGGGGGCACTTCCGTCTGGCCTGGGGAGGCTGGCAGCCTGCCAAGGCCATGCAGAGCTGTGGTGCTTCCATGCCTAACAGAGGGGCCTGGGCACGGGCAGGGGAACCCCCAGGCTCTGTGCCTGCACCTGAGCCAATGCCTGGGCCGGGGGCTGCTGAAGGGAGCTTGGCCCGGCCCAGCCCCACAGAGAGCAGAGGGGATGTGTGTGTCTGAGCAGACCAGAGCACCCAGCCAGCTAGCCAGGGCCGGCACAGCATGGCCCTAGAGGGGCTCCTGCCCAGTGGGCACAGCCCCAGTGGGGCGGCCCATAACAGCCCTTGTGTCTCTGGAGCTCAAGGCCTTTCAGGGCCCGTGCTGTGCTGGGGCAGAACAATGGCCCCACTGCTTCTTGTTAAGGAGAGCAGGGTAGTAGGGTGCGGTCCCCCCTATAAATCCCTGGCGGGGGGAAGGGGAGAGCTCCCCACCACCCATCCCCCACCCAGCTTGCCACGCGGCTGGTTCCCTCGCCCCAGCCGGCCCCCGATTACGTCTCCCAGAGGAATTCGCGCTGCGGGCCTGGTCGGGGACCAGGCCTGCAGGTGGGGTGGCCATGCCGGCGTGGGTCTGTCGTGAGAGCAGCACCAGGCAGGGAGCTGGAGCGGGCGGGTCAGTCCCGACCCCGCAGCAGCTTGGCACTCCTCCCCCCACGGTGCCCGGGCCACTCAATGCACACGCTGCCCGGCCCTCGGCTGCTCAGTGCCACAGCTCGGGAAGGGGACGGTGTTTTCGGCTGGAGCAACTGTGGAATGCCTCACCTGGCTCTGTGCCCTGCACCAGCCCTGGCGTGGGGCTCTCTGACCTCTCCGCGTGTTGCCCGTCCGCTGGCACCAAGCACTCGCTGGGCACTTCCCAGCCTTTCCTCTCGTCAACATCAGCCGCCATGGCTCAGGGCTGGCAGGGACCTGCACGTAAAGGAGACGGTCAGCCAGCGGCTCTCTCACGGCTTCTCCATGGCACAAAACAGGGCTACTGACGGCCCCAGACTGGGGGTCCTCCCCGTAAGGCACCAAACCCGTCACACCGAGCACCTCTGGCACCACCGTGGCCACCCAAGCAAATGCCCCCACTCCAGCGTCCCTTGTGCCACAGCCCGTCCCCTCCTCACGCCGCCAGAGGTTCTGGAAACCAATCGCACCAAATCGGCAGAGCAGCAGCCGCATCCCAGGTCAACGAGTCCTTAGAGCTCGCCCACAGAGCGCGCTGGGCCCATCCTCCGGGCTCTGAAATCGCAAGGGTCACGACAAAACGGAGGCTGGATCGGGCGAGAGTAAAATCACTGCAGCGATCCCGCTCCCCGCGCCCCTGGCAGAGCTCTTGGTGCCGGCTGCAGCAGATGGAGCAGGCTGCTCTCTTACAAGTCCCTGGAGTGCCTCCTTTGCCAGGGAGGCTCAGGGTGCCCTGGGCAGGGGATGGCACTGACACAGGGGACTGGCCGTGTCCAAGGGCATTGCTTGCATGGCTTTTCGCTAGCCCGCGCAGCGGCCAGCGGCGCTCCTTGGCACTGGTTCCGTGCCTGAGAGCGGGGAATCCCCAGCCTGGGGCTGGAAGTGGCCCTGCTGCTGAGCCTCTCAGCCGTGGCCCCTGAAACCTCCTGTGTCACAGGGAGCCGGTGCCTCACTGGGCCAGCAGGGGCACGCGTGGAGGTGCTCCAGGGCTTGGCTCTCACCAGGAAGGACTACCCACTCTCTGGGTGGGGAGCGATAGGCATCCTGTCTGTGCCCACCCCGGCCCCAAACCCCCCATTAGCACCAACCCACCACTGTGAAGACACACCACATGGCTACTGAAGACACTCGATCCCTGCAAGGTGCAGCCCCTGCTCAGAAGAGTCAGAGTCTAGTCCTGACTCGGCTGCTTGGTCACTGCCTCAGTTTCCCAACCTGTAAAATGGGGCTTTTAGGCTGCCCTCCTTTGTCACTCGCTTGGAGCTGTAAACGAACGCGTTTTAGTGCTCGGCTTGGCACCGCTGCTTGAAGAAATACCTGAAGGCATATCAGCAGGAAACCTGATATAAATCAAAGCCTTTTTTGGTGATTTAAATCAATTATTTAAATTGCTTTGATTTAATTCAACCCACCCTAGTCTCAGCCCGGACGCCAGCTCGCTGGTCCCCTTCCGACTTGTCGTCCTGCACTTGGGGTGAATTCACCTCAGTGCCATGAGTGAATCGCCAGCACTCACGCCACACCGGAGTCCTGTGCTACTGGCTCTTGCGCTGGATGGGACGGCTGCAGCGTTCCTTGTAAGCTGAGTGCTCGGGCAGCTGCCCAGGAGAGAGTCAGGTGCCACCCAGCTGATTCGCAGAGTGCCCAGGGCCGGCAGCCTGTGTTTGTATTGGTGGTGCACATCCTCCCCTAGCTCAGTGCACAGAACAAAATTTATTCTGCCCACGGATGGGAAGAATGAGGGACCCCGGCTGGCGTGGCCTTTGCATAGCCTCAGCTTCCCGTGCAGTCGGTCGGAGCATGTGCTTGACGCCGATGAAGCACAGAAACGAGAAGGAGTGGCCGCGACAGCTGAACAAGACCAATACTTAGCTCTTATCAAGCGCTGGTCATCGGTAGATCTCAAAGCCCTTTGCACTGAGCACCTTGCCCAGACTTGCAGAAGGGCTCTGCGGGGCTAGGAAACTTTCCTCTGCCCCAGCAGAAGTTGGCCCAATAAGAGATACGGCCTCGCCCAGCCTGGCTCTCTCATCTGCTGCGACCGACAGGGCTACAACAGCACTGCACGCTCAGGAGAGACAGACGGACGCTGCTCCTCTCTCCAAACCACATGCGTTTCAGGAACTGGCAAAGGGAACCGAAAGCACAGTGGGACCCGAAGGCAGGAACCTGACCTAGGCCTCGCCCTGGGGCTTCAGTTCCTGCCAGGGTGGTAGGTCAGCTGCCCTTGTGCAGTCTGAGCGCTGCAGTCTGGCACCATCTCCCAGCCTTAAACGCTGTCGGCAAAGACGAGCGAGCGTTCAGGGCGCCGCGCTGCTTCTGCAACCGTGGCTTGCACAATGCTTGGCCCAGCTCAGGAACCTGCATGCACCTGGGCTGCGTTCGCGGGTAGCAAGATGTCAGCTACCACAGGGTGAGCTGTGACCTCAGATCCTGGACGATTTCCCACTCTTCTTAAGTGCAGCCGCTTGTAAGGGTCAGTCTCTGTGTACGTCCTCCATTCTGCTCACCTTGCCTTGGACTAGCACTACCTGAAGGCATCTTACAGCTGTCATTCTGTTTAATGAGTTACAGGTCTGAGGAGCATGGCATTGACTCTGGGGCAATACACAGCTAACCAAACAAACTTTTGTCCTGCTCAGTCTCCTCCTCCTACTGACAGCCCTCTTCCCGCCTTCACCCCGAGCTCTTTGCAGCCAAGCCAAAGGCGGGAAGTGAAAGGCAGCACTTGATGAGTATCAAGGTAACAAGATACGTTGGTTGTATATATATATTTTTCCATACACCCATGTTGATTGGCGTTAATTCACCTTGCTTAATTTCTTTTTAATCAAGTCCCACATCAGTTGCTCCGTTCTCTGGCCCAGCATCTACGTCAGGGGAACAGGCCTGTAATTACCCAAGTCAGTTTTAAAGATCAGCACAATATTAGCATTCTTCCATTCATCTGGAGTTTCCCTAATGCGCCTAGATTTACTTTTTACAAATTAATATTGACAGGCCAGAGAGTACTTGGCCAGCTCTTTTAAAACTCATGGCTACAAGTCTCATCTGCTGATTTTAAAATGTCTGACTTTAGCGGCTGCTGTTCACCATCCGTCAGAGAAACTAGTGAGATGGAAAGAGCTAGTGACCTAGTGATGGACCCATAAAATCTCTTTCTCCCTCTACACAGAGCACCAGTATTTATTCAACATGGCTCCCACAATTACTGAGTCGATCCAGTGGGTCTGTCCCACGAAAGCTCACCTAATAAATTATCTGGTTAGTCTTTAAAGTGCTGCTTGACTGCTTTTTTGTTTTGAGTCCATCCAGTGACAGATCAAGACCATTGCCAGGGTGTTTTTGGGCCCAATGTGTTTTTAAAAACATAGCGTCCCTAACTCTGCCAGACATAACTGTCTCATGTCCTTTGTCTTCCCCTATCAGGTTCTACAATTCCCAGCGCCTGATTATATTCATTATATCAGCTTCCCTTCTCTTCCATTTGTTGTGATTTTTTTAGCTGCCCTCGCTTCCCCTCTAAACAAGGCTGGCTTTTTTAACCGGCTGGGCTTTTCTCCTCAGTTTTGCCTTTCTGGGCATCTGCTTGCAAGGGGGGCTCTTAAACGCCTCCCTGCTAGCAAAACAAAACAGCAGCTACTCCAGAGCTGAACAAGTAGGCCTGTCCCATGAAAGCTCATCACCTAATAGGTTAGCTTGTTAGCCTGTAAAGTGCTGCAGGATGGCTGGTTTGGTCTGTTGGAACACAGACTGACCCAGCCACCTCTCTGTCCTCATCAGCTGTCACATTTGCCTGATTACCTTCGTCCCCTCAGCTGATCTTGTGGAGCGTTGTGACTACAGCCCTATTAAAGCGCAAAGGGGACCGTACTTCATACCAGAGGGGAGCCGCATTAGTCTGTGTCTGCAAACACAACGAGAAGTCTTGTGGCACCTTAGAGCCTAACAGATTTTTTGGAGCATAAGCTTCCGAGGGCAAAGACCCGCTTTGTCAGACGCGCGGAGACGAGGCAGTTCTTTGCCCACCAAAGCCTACGATCCAATAAATCTGTCAGTCTAGCAAATGCATTCAGGTCACGCTCATGTGTCCAACTTCCAGCGAATTTCACTTCTCTGTACAAGTGCAGCGCTGCTGGAGCGCCTCATGCAGCCCTGCGCTTGCTCGTGGGGGCTTCTGGTCTGCCAGGCAGCACACAAATGGGCCAGATTACTGGCCTGCACGGCTGCTGCCGCCAGCCACCCAGTCTTCAGCCCTCCCTAAGCTTGCCCCCTCCCCAGAGGGGTGTCTCGGCTGGTCCGGCCGACAGCTGCTGAGGGGGTGTGCGCCGCACACAGCTTAGGGGCTCTGGCGCACTGCCCGTGGGATCACCCCATGACGGCCCCAGGGACGGGGCACGGCCGTTTGGCCCGCGAGGGCGGTTCCCACCTGCGGCCGGCCGGTGGGCTGTGGGAAAGGGGCTACGGGGGAAGGTGTTGGCACCAGAGCCACTGCCACCGGAAATTCACGGTGCCAGCCACTGGCGCGGCCCGGTGCCCTGGGGTGCCCTAGCACACCGCCCGCTCTTTGGGCCTCAGCACCTGCCTGCTGGGCTGTCTCATCCTCCCACTGCCCAGCCTGCCCCCGAGCACCACCGACTGACGCCCAGCTCTGCGGGAGGGGCTGCCCTTGCCTGCCCCAGCGGCCCCTGCCCTGCTCCCCCCCAACCTCCCGGCCCCTGCACCCCACTTCCCCGTGCCCGCGGCGGGCTCTGCCTGCGACGGCCCCTCGCCCCCCAGCTGTCCCGAGAGGACGGCGGCGCCCGGGCCGCGAGGCAGGGACCCACCTGGGCGGCTCCGGGCGCGGCGCTCCGGGGCCCAGCCTTGCGCCGCGCCCCCGGCCCCTCGCAGCGAGCGCCGAGCAGGCCCTGGCCGCGCCTCCGTGTCCGTGTCCGTGTCCGCCCGGCCCTGCGCCCTGGCTGCCCGCCGGGGCCCTCCCCCAGGCGCCGGCAGCGCTGCGTGTGCGGCACAGACCCAGTGCTGGGCCAGCCCCACAGCGTCCCCTGCGCCCGGGCCGGCAGCGCTGCAGGGACTCGGTGCCCCCGGAGCGGGAAGAGAGGGGCCGAGTCCCACTCGTGCGGGGCAGGCGAGGAACCAGTGCGACACGAGGAGCTGCGTCTGCAAACGTGCGCCTGAGCTCGGCTCTGGGGGCTCTGGAGAGGCGGCGGAGCGCAGAGGAGGCCCGCTTGGTTAGCCAGAACTCCAGGGAAACCCAGCCACGCTCGGGGACTAGACAACACCACAGCAAATGCCGCGAGGTGCCGGCCAAGGCGAAGCTATGCACCCGGGAGCAAGTTAGGGCGCTGGCCATCGTTCAGGGGGCTAACTCAGCCCCATCCAGCCGGAGAGGGGCTCGGTCCCTCCTTAGGGCAGCTCAGTGGAGATGGGCCGCGCCAGGCAGCAAAGCAAAGTAGGTGTTAGTGCTGCAGTTCCGCGGCTGAGCTGGAAAAGAAAGGGAGGTTTCTCTCAGGTGGGGTCAAGTGTTTTGTTCGGCCTGAAGCTAAAGGTGCCTCTTTGTGATTCCCACGTTAAAATAAAACAAATACAGTTCGAAACAAAAATAATTGTGAGTAAAAAAATCGAAACGTTGCCTAGAAAGCGTCCAAACTTTTTGTTCTTACCAATTTTGTCTCCTCCCGCCTCTTCACCCACGACGACTCAGTAGATTTGGACACGAATTTGCAAAATGTTCCAGATGACCTAAAACTGCACTTTTTGGTGAGAAAAAACCATGAACAATTTTACCCTGCTGAAATCCTAAAGGGCTCAGAAGAATTGTCCTCTCACAGTGGGAAAGGAGGCTACAGAATTCATTGCCCTGGGGGTCATTGAGACGAAGAACTAAGGTGACGGCTGGATAGATGGATATTAAGCTTCTCCTCACTAGTGACAACACGCATTTCAGAAGAGGTATTTCGACTCAAGCCTGTCTCTGTGGGAGGCCAGGATGAGACAAAGGGGGAGGTCCCTTACCCCTCCTCTGCCACTGCCACTGCAGGATTCATACATTTTCTTCTGCAGCATGTGGTGGCAGCCCCAGAATCAGGAAACCCCCCTGACAGCCCTTGGCTTGGAGGCAGCCGACGGATTCGTTTGCTTGCAGACTTCCAGCGTTGCCCTCGCTCTGGCTAGCGATGGCAGTTCCCAGGTGTGTCTCCTGCAGTGTTTGCCACCCTCCAGCTGTCCAACACCCCCAGGCTGCCCCGCAAATGCAGGGATTCGCTTGCAGCCATCGTTTTTGTACTCTGCTTGCCTGGCTGCAACCAGGAAGGCTACAAACTCCCTGTCTTCAACTGGGCAGGGGCCCTGGGGCCCCCATGCTTCCAAGAGCTGGTGCTCCAGGGCACGAGCCAGTGGGAGGGCCTGGCTGGGGGCTGCAAGGCGGCACTGCCCCTGGTGCATACTGGGAAGTAATCTGCGCTGTTTGCTACTGCCTAGGGTGGTGCTTGGCCCCTCGTTCTGCGCTGAGCACTTGTGGGGGCCATGGCTCTGCTCAACAGCCTGTCCCAGGCCCCGCGCCGAGAACTACATCCCCCAGAATGCCCGTCTCTCCCCGGAGAAGCGGAAGCTGCTTCCTGACTCGCATCGCTCCCTGGGAGCTGTAGTCCGCAACAAAGCGCCCCTCGCGCAGCGGAAGCGGCGGGCGGGCTGCGCAGGGCATGCCGGGAGCGGTAGTGCGGCGGCGCCTCCGGACTCTATCTCCCATGGTACCACGGGGCGGCACTGCCCAGGAAGTTCCGGTTTCCTCTTGGCGCTGCAGCGGGCCTGGGGCGGCGGTTCCGTCGGTCACTGAGGTGAGGGGCGCGCGCTTTGTCGCGGAGCCGGGAGCCCCGAGACCCTTTGCGCGCTCCCGCCCGAGGGTGCGCGCGCGTGGCCGGCCCCGCCTCGCCCCGCCCCGCATCCGCCGGGCCCGGGCCCAGGCTCAGGCTCAGGCCCAGGCCCAGGCCCCGCCTGCCTTCCTGGTGGCGGGACACGCGGAGCGTGGGACGGGCGCTGGGTGCTGGAGGGGTCGGGCATGAGCGGGGGAGGGGCCCAGTGTGGGGGAGGGGGTCCAGCGTGGGGGGGTCGGGCATGAGCGGGGGAGGGGCCCAGTGTGGGGGGGTCGGGCGCGAGCGGGGGAGGGGCTTTGGGGTGGGGCGGGTTGTGGTTGGTCTCAGCTGGGCTGATGCGTGGGCTGGTGGTGGTGTTGGTCACTCGCTTTCAGCTGGGACTTGCTGCGTGTGTGGTGGGCTCAGCCCTGGAGGGGGTCGCAGCGTGCGGGGGGTGTGTGGCTGAGGGTAGACATTCCCTGGCTGTGATGCTTTGCAGTAAGATCTCAGTCTTGGGGAACTGAGGGCTTTGCCAGTCATAGAGTCGTACGCTCGCAGGGCTGGAAGGGACCTCAGGAGGTCAAGTCCAGTCCCCTGCCTAAAGCAGAACTGACCCCAACTAAATCATCCCAGTCGGGAATTTGTCACGCCAGGACTTAAAAACCTGAACCTGTATCTGTAAAGCATTCCAGTGCTTCGTCACTCTCCTGGGGAAATGGGTTTCCCTGATATCCACCCTGCACCTCTGCCTCTGTAACTTCAGACCATTGCTCCTTGTTCTGCCATCCGTCACCACTGAGAACAGCCTCTCTCCATCCTCTTTAGAGTTCCCCTTCAGGAAGTTGCAGTGTCTGGTTTCAGGGAGTTTGGTAATGCAGGGTCCTGTGCAGGAAGGTGTCATTTCTGGAGAGCCGTGGGGGAGTCCCAGCTGCTTTTTGTGGAGATGGAATGATGACAGGGTTCCTCTCTGTGCAGTGTTCCTAGGCAGGGTGCTGTTTAGTAAATGGCTGTGGAGCTTGAATCTTTCCATTCTGTGGATTCATAGTCCCGGCGGTGTTGGACCCGGGGCAGCACAGATAATTTTTAGTGTTCAGTGTGTGACTGCCAGGGCTGAGTGAAGAAAACATTAGGGTGTAGTAGTGGGCATGAGAGCGTGCAGTGAGGCTCGAATGTCGCCCTAGTGGTTGACAGTGTTGCCAGGGCAGTGGGAATGTGCTTCCCCGTTGTGCACGTAATGCTTGTTGTGTGATACCATAAATATGGGCGTTTCTGCAATCGTATGTTATACGTACGATGCTTGTTAGTACAGATTTAAGGTTTGTATCTTAGGTTACATGAAAACTTGTATCGTGGTTTTAAAATAGTCTGGGGTGTCAAACTTCCAGTCTGTGTGATGTGCTTCTGTAATAGATTAACATTGCAGAAGCTGTTTCATTCTGTATTTTTATGGATGTGAAAACAGGCTTTTGAATGTAACACAAGTTTCAGGTTAGCACAGCATTACAGTGGTCTAAAGATGTGCTGAGCTGCCTTGTCTACTTTCAGTATCCTCTTGTGCAAGGTACAGTCTTGTATGTATCAGGAAATTGTACTTTCAGATGACTAAATGATGAACTGAAAGGACTGGGACTGAAAAAGTCCAGTATTTTCTTTCCTGAACAATGCTGGGTGTAGCAGAAATTTTATACATAGCTTAATGCATAATTTGACATTGGATCTTTGTACAAACTTATAATCAGTAGTGGCACATAAGGCTCACATTGTTTCCCTTAACTCTGTAGCCCCAACCCCTAAGAGTAAATTGTTAACACATGATGCATGTGCACTAGGGGAAGGAGTTAACTTCTGCATTCACCAAAAATTCTGCATTTTTTTCAGTCTTGTGTAACTAATTCCAGCTGTAACTTTTTTTTTAATGTTGAGTTTTTTCTGCATATAATATGTACCTTATTGGACTGTGGTGGTGTAGCAGACATTTGAAAGCATGGAAACTAGGTTGCGGTTTGAAGAAACTTGTTCTGAAATTTCTCTCAGAATTCCAAGCCCGTCTTTATATTGCCTCCCTTACTATTGTTAGAACTTTGCTAATTGTTTGATGAAACAAACTGGCATCTTGTTAGTTTGTGAATTGTCTGTTCTGTACAGCTGTGTAACCTGCAGTTAACGCTTTTATGCTGTCAACAGTTCAAGGGGATCTCAGTTGAGTTTTGTGAGTTGGTGTTGGGATCTGTGGTCTGTACAGTCAAGACAGAGTATTACTTTTTTTTGGTGAAGCAGATGTGATATCTATAATTAGAGTTTTTATAATTTGTTGTTATAGTAATCTAAGGCCCTAAACAAGATCAGGTTCCATTTTGCCAGGTGCTGTACATATATGAAGAGGCAACCTTTACCCCGAATAGCTTGCTGTCTTTAAAAGAAAATGCCAAAGGGCTAGCGGGAACATAATCGGCTGTGGAAAAAAATTACCTGGTCTCTTATGAGGAGAGCATCATCTCTGAGCAGTAGTGGGCTAGAGTTGGGTATTTGGCCCAAAGTAGTTTTCTAAATGGTGGAGGGAGGGGGGAAATGTGAATGAAGGGTAATATGTGGAGAATATGGTTTTGGCTCCATGATGGAGGATGTTGAAGGCTGATTTCTAGCTTTCTATTCATGGATTGTGTCAGCAATGTTGGGGCTCTTGCATATACAGATGGCTCTTTTTATCTTTCCTGAGCAGAGGTTGAAATAGTAGCATGGCAGTGGGAGAGCTTGGAAAATTCCCTTCTTGTAGCCATGGTCGTAAAGTCTCTCAAAATCTGAACAGCAAGTAGAAAAGCCCTCACGCATATTTACCAAATGTTCAGATTTTTCTGAATGCATCATAAAGGCAAAAAGTAGAGAGATCCATTTAATTTGGTGCAAATTATCTTTCAATCCATCTGTGAGCTCTATAGGGTAATAAGGCAAAAAGTAACAGCCAATGTGGATTTGTTGCAGGTTGGTTCAACATGATTTAACCTTCCTCTTTGGCAGGATATTGGCCTAGTATGGGGGCAGGCAATTTTTGCTGTGGGGACATTCCATGAAATTTGGGAAGTTGAGGGGTTGGCTCCCAGCCCCCAGAAGTGGGGCTAGAGAGTGTGTGTATGGCACAGAGATTGGGAGAGCACTGCCTCTTTGAGAAGTACTCATCTGAATCACCATTCATAACTCCTACTGGAACAGCTCTCCTGTGTGTCCTCCTCCCCTCCTATAGCCCCAGTACTTATCTTGATTTTTATTAAGGTTTGTTACACTTAGTCTCGTGATATTTTCGTAAGCAAACTAAGGCAGTGTGGTCTCGATGAACTGATTATAAGGTGGGTGCACAACTGATTGAAAGACTATTCAAAGGCAAGTTATAAACGGTTCACTGTCAGGCTAGGAGGATGTGTCTGGGGGGGGGTCCTACAGACATCTGTTCTGTGTTTGCTGCTGTACAGTATTGTCATGAATGACTCAGACAGTGGAGTAGAGAGTACGCATATAAAATTTGCAGCTGGCCCCAAGGTGGTAGGGCTTGCTAGTACTTTGGAGGACAGGCTTAGAAATCAAATGGACCCTGACAAATTGGAGAATTGATCTGAAGTAAGCAAGATGAATTTCAGCAAAGACAAGTACAAAACAGTACAATTAGGCTGTGTCTACACTACAGACTTGTCAGTGGCACCAGTGTAACCCTGCAAGGTCTCCTGTGTGGCTGATCTATGCCATTGGGAAGGTTTCTCTTGCTGACCTAATGCTGTCCGTTCCAATGCTTCTGAATTGGTCAGGATGTGTTTTTTCACACCCTTGACCAGCAAAAGTGCTAGTGTAGACGAAGTATTAGGAAGAAAATACCAAATGCACAACTACAAAATGGGTAATAACTGGGTGGGGAGCCCTACCGCAGACAAGGATCAGGGCCATAGTGAACCAGCCCCATGATATAATTACAAAAAAGGCTAATCTCATTCTGGGGTGTTGTGAGCATTCCAGAGAGGACTCGTGGTTGTGAGGCACTTTGCTAGTTAGTGTGAGAAAGCCTTGTCAGAGCCTGCCAGCCCAGCTCCAGCAGCTGTGGGTGAATCTCACTGGGGTGTCTAACCTCTGGTCCCATGGACTCTTGCAATGTTTCCTGATCCGCTGCTTCTAAAGAGCCAGTGCTGCACTTAACTTGCAACACTTAGCTCTGTCTACGGTGAAACTAGAGTAGGTTTATTGCACAAAGCACTGAGCCTGAAGTAATAGTGACTAGAAGTACTCAAAAGGTTACATGTAAAATAAAATCATAATATGAATTCTAGAGTGTAGACTTCATTAACAAATAACCTCATGTCTAGTAAAGTGGGTCTGGGTGCTTATCTAAGCTCCTAGCACCCAGAGGCCCATCTCCCGCCACCAGCTAGTCTGTAAGTCTGAGACATATATGCTGTAAGTTTGCCTCATAGACATTAAGGTTAGAAGGGACCATGTCTGACTTTCCTGTATGTTGCAAGCTGCAGAATGTCACCCATTTACCCTTCGATAAACCCCTAATTTCTGGCTGAGATAAAGGTATCACATAATGATGTAAAGACTTAAAGTTGCATAGAAGCCACCATTTACACCTGTTTAAGCTAGCAGATGACCAATGCCCCAGCTTCAAAGGCTAAAACCTCCAAGGGTCTCTGCAGTCTGACAAAGCTTCTTGGTAAGGTTTCAGTATCTCTTTGCACACCAAGATCTACCAGACCAAGCCTTTGTCTCTATTCAGGAGCCGTATGCTGCTGCTGTTTCTTGTAATTTCCTTAGACTTCACAATCTCTCTGTTTGACCCATTCAGTATACACATAGTCATGGGCTACACAAATAGTTAGATACGGAGAAGTTGGCTATTTCTGCCTGAAACAAATATTTTTGCAGTATGTCAGCACCTCCTGGTGATCTGCCTTCACTCCAGGGCTCTAAGAACATACTGTTAAAGGTAAATATGCTTTAAATATTATCCATCTGTGCTATTTGCCACTATCCAGCCAAGGGGATCCCTGTAAAGCACTATGTATCCCCTGTGCCTTCCGCCAGTTGAGATCAAGGGGTCAGGTGTGTTAAGAGGAGTGTCATGCATAGGATACAGAAGGTAATTTGTCCTTTCTGGCTAGCATTGGTGAGACCTCAGCTGGAGCATTACATTCAGTTTTGATTGTCACAGAGCAAATGGATGCAGTGGAGAGAGTCCAGAGGAGAGCAACAAAAATGATAAAAGATTTAAAAAACCTGATCTACCAGGAAAAACTTTTAACAAGGGGTATGTTCAGTCTTGACAGTAGACTAAGGGGGACAAATCTGCAGGGGGACCTGAAAACAGGCTTCACGTGTATGAGATGCACTATGGAAATAACAGAGACAGCCGTGCTAGTCGATATACTATCAAAACAAAAAAGCAGTCAAGTAGCACTTTAAAGACTAACAAAATAATATATTAGGTGAGCTTTCGTGGGACAGACCCACTTCTTCAGACCATAGCCAGACCAAAACAGACTCAATATTTAAGGCACAGAGAACCAAACATAGTAATCAAGGTGGACAAATCAGAAAACAAAATTATCCAGGTGAGCAAATCAGAGAGTAGAGGGGCAGAAGGGAGGGGGGAGAGTCAAGAATTAGATTAAGCCAAGTATGCAAATGAACCCCTATAATGACCCAGAAAATTCCCATCCTGGTTCAAACCACGTGTTAATGTGTTGAATTTGGATATAAAAGAGAGTTCAGCAGTCTCTCTTTCAAGAGTGTTGTGAAAATTCCTCTTCAGTAAGATGCAAACTTTTAAGTAATTAACAGAATGGCCCACTCCTTTAAAATGCTGGTTGACTGGTTTGTGGATCCAGGAGTGTTTTCATGTCTGTTTTGTGCCCATTAACTCTTTGTCTAAGAGAGTTTGAAGTCTGTCCAATATACAAAGCATCTGGGCATTGTTGGCACATGATGGCATATATGATATTAGATGAGGAACATAAGACGGTGCCTAAAAAAGCCAAGAACAGAACACCACTGGTCATTATCTACAGCCCCCAACTCAAACCACTGCAACGCATTATTAAAGACCTACAACCTATCCTTGATCAGGACGCCACACTCCAGAAGGCCCTAGGTGACAGGCCTGTTCTCTCCGACAGACAGCCTCACAACCTAATGAGGATTCTTACCAACAACCACAGTCTATACCTCAGGAACACCAGTCCTGGGACTTTTCCTTGCAACAAAGCCCACTGCCAGCTTTGTCCACACATCTATTCTGGAGATACCATCAGTGGACCTAACCAGGTTAGTCACAGAATCACGGGCACATTCTCATGTTCCTCAACTAACATCATATATGCCATCATGTGCCAACAATGCCCAGATGCTTTGTATATTGGGCAGGCTTCAAACTGTGTGTGTGTGTGTGTTTCCTAAACTGGACTTGTGATTGTAAAAGGGCTGCTATGAGGGAATTCTGGAGAGACAAGAAGGAGGAGGCAATGTCTATCATTGGACTAGCATCCAGAGGTGAAACAAGCTTTTGAGTACCAAGAGCTCTTTGTCGGGTGCTGTGAGCTAAGTGGAGTAGTGATCAAAGGTTTAAACTGGTAAGCTGGGGACTGTTGTTTCTTGGAAGCCATGAATCAGCGAATACAGCAGCAGTCCTGCAGACTGGGGGCTGGCTGGGGTGGTGAACACTTTTTGGGTTGGGCTGCTCTGAGCTGCAGCCCCCTAAAACCCCTTTCTTAACCTGGTCCTGCTTCCCTCCCCATTGGGGAGTTGGCACTTGCCTCGCTGGAGGCAGGAGGGCTTGGGAGGGGGTCGGAGTCCTGAGCCTTGCTGTGGGCTGGATCAAGGTAAGCTGGGGAAGAGAACTGCCCTGTGGGCCCTAGGTTCCCTGTCGTTGGTTTGGATGCTCCAGGGAGATGCACAGAGGGCTCAAAGGGTGGAATGTGTCTTTTGCTAACCTGAAGAGCAGGGCTGGAGAACCCTGTTTGGGTTGCGGGGCCACTGGCCCACAAAAAAGGTCAGTCAGGGCCCATACAAAATGAGAAGCAAAAAAACCTAAACCCCACCCTCTCTGATGTGGCCCCTGACTGAGACACCTCACTCCCCTTGTGCTCCAGCCCAATGGGGAAGGAGGCAGGAAGGGCCAAGGTTCAGGGCTGCTCTCAGACCAGATTAATTTTTGGGGGTCCAGGATTAGCAGATTTTGTGGGCCTCTGCTAGGCTCTGGGGTGGGGCTAAAAATGAGGGTTTCAATGCTGGAGCAGGCTGCTGGGGAGCAGGATGTGGGTACAGGGTCTTGGCAGGAGGTTGGGTGCAGGAGTGGGCTGGAGGTGGGGTGGGTCAGGGGAGGTAGGGTGCAGAGGTGGAGGTTCAGGGTGTGGGCAGGAGGGGTACATGAGGAGGATGGGGGTGCACTTACCTGTACAGCTCCCCAGAGGCACACAAGGCTCCCCGCTCCCTGCCCCCATTGTCTGTGTTTTTTTCTCCAAGTCTCTGGCAGAGTCAGGGCCATTGATCCTTTCGTTGATCTCCTCTTTTCCACTGGCCCATTTGTCATTCTCTCCTGGGGCCTCAAAAGGTCCACCTGGCTTCCCTTTTCCCTTGAGGGGTCCCTTTCTGATGTCTCCACTGGAAGTTGGGGGGTGAGGCTGAAGATGTGTCCCATATTGTTGTGTTCTGATGGACCCTCCTGAATGACGTTGTAGTGCTCTCTGTTCTTTTTAAATTGCTCTTTCTAAAGAAGTTGTACAGTCAGGACCCTGTGGAACAATTGGGCCAACCCTTAAGACGACAACCCTAAGTTCCTCAGCAACATTAATTTTTTTCAGTTAGAACATCCTGCATTCGAGTTCCCTTCACGTGCAGTGCTGTGGCTCATAATCGACAATACTAATGGGTGTAAAGTTCATCAGAATTTTTACGAATAGGGTTTGTTGCAGTGCTTTCCCGGTGTCCTGGCTCTGCTCCACAAGCCTTGGCTCCTGTGTTTTCCTGCAAGGAGCCTGGTTCAGAGCCTCCTCCCCCTGTTTCTCTGTGTGCCAAGTATGCGGAGGGGGCCTGACTTCAGCAGCTTGTCTTTCCAGGCAGTCCGGCTTCCGGTTGTCTTACTGGACTTCAGCTCTGGCCCTCCAACTGCTTACTGCCTGTTGCCATGGAAGCTCCCCTCATTGTAATCCACTTAACTTCTGCCAGAGGCCACTGCACTCGGGGACAGGAAACGGATGAACACTGAGCTTCAGCAGGATGAGAAATTGTGAAGCAAAAACGCAGACTTTAATGGCACTCAGAGCGTCATGGCCAAGCCAGCAGAGCCTCCAGGCACTCTCATGGAGATGAACGCCCTTTAGCAGCGGGCGAATTGCGTCCTTGTGGAATTATGGCATACTGGCGTTCTGTTTAGAAATGCTCTCGAGAGAGTGAATCGCTGGTGCTTGGTTCTACCGCTGAGATTTCAGGGAGGCTTGTAGAACTGGGGATTTTGGTACAAGCACCTGTTCATCAGTTTCCTGTCAGCTGGACTCCGCCAGACCTGACAGAGCTGTGCAACATCCACTGCCTGGAGCGGAGCAGTTTAGTCGAGCATGGGGCTTGGAGTGGGAGGGCCTGAGTACTGGGAAGTAATTTCACCATTCCCCACAGCTTCCAGAGTGCAGCTGTCACTGTTTGCAGGTTTCCAAATGAGAGCCTGGGTTTTGATTCGACGGTCGCTCCACT
This sequence comes from Carettochelys insculpta, assembly GCF_033958435.1. Taxonomy (NCBI): domain Eukaryota; kingdom Metazoa; phylum Chordata; order Testudines; family Carettochelyidae; genus Carettochelys; species Carettochelys insculpta. The sequence continues at coordinate 1,194,612 of NC_134147.1, forward strand.
CTTCTTGTGAACAGGAGAGCGTTGTCAGCGAAAGAAGGGTAGCCCCTGCACTTGGAGATTGTGGAAGAGAGTGAAGACTGAGTTGTAGAAGAGGGAGGAGAGAGGAGAGAGAGCAAAGGAGTTACAGGAGGAGGAAGAAAGGTGATGGGCAAAAGGACTTGTGAGCCCATAGTGTGCCGGTGATCGGACATTTCTTATCAGCCCCTTGCTAGTGCGTGAAAGTTGAGCCCAGGCGTGTAGGACATAAGAACATGAGGACCCTTTAGCATCATGTGTTGGACTGCAGCCAGCAGGACCATAATTTCCCGTAGCTTTTAATACTGGCAGGGACCAGCTGGTGTCCAGTTCTAGTTCATCCACTAGATCAGCTTGTAGATTCTTCTCCTTCCCTATCGCTCAGCTTTCTCGAACCGCCCTTCGAGTGGATTCTGAGCCTCTTCCCCAAACTCAGTGACTCTTTTGTGGGCTCTCTCTCTCCCCGGCTCAGCAGTCTGTGCTGCTACATCACAGTTTTAGCAGGTGCTACGCAAGGGACAGAGTTACTGCACCAGTGGGGAGTATCATAGGGCTTTCTCCGGGACCTGGCATCAGGCAGAGGGTGTTGGTGGAGCTGGAAAATGACTAACTTGGCAAGTTTGCATGTAACTAGTTGATGATTGTGAGGTGGGGACTTCTGGGGGCATGAATGTAATGCTCTTGCTGTCTACCATCTCCTCCTCTAACGTCTCTGAGACTACCTCCTACCCTGCTGTCCGTTTATTAAGTGATTTGTAACACTCCCCAGCAGGAAGGAGCGCTCTCTTCGTAAGGCAGGTTTTATTTTTTGCATGTGGGTGCCTGGGAGAAAGTAATGCTATTCACCCTCTGTTATTCTCCCCGCCTTCTCCCCCACTCCCTGGTTCAAACCCCTCGCGCGTGGGCCCGGTTCCATCCTCCCGCCCCCCCGGTTCAAACCCCTCGTGCATGGGCCTGGCTCCATCCTCCCAACCTGGTTTAAACACCCCCATGTGCGGCTCCAGTTCAAACCCTCACCGCATGCAGCCCCGATTCAAACCCCCCACAGCCCAGCTCACCACCCCGGGCTCAGCTCTGGCTCAGCTCCACCCCTTGCCCCCTACAGTCCTAACCCACTCCAGGCTTAACCCCCCCACCCGCCTTCCACGGCCCCAACCCACCACCAGGCTTAACCCACTCCAACTGCTCCCCACCCCAGGACTTACCCTTCTGCTGCTTCCCGGCTGCAGAACGTATGTTGTGCTGGGGAAAAAGCCAGACCCCCACTTACACGAAATCTGGGTTATGTGAGGGTGTGCGGAACTGAACCCTCGTATAACTCAAGGGTCTACTGTATTCAAGAGGTGTTTGGGGCAATCGCTAGAGTGGCTCACAGGCCAGATGGTTTGCCCTGGTGGGGGCCACCAAGGACTTTATTTACACGAGCAGCTGTGGCTGCTTGCAGCTCCTGTTGATTTGCCATTCTTCATCCCAGCCTAGGTAATGGAAACACGAAAGAGTTCCCCACACTTCTCTTGAGCTGCTGATGTAATGAGGTGCGTCTGTTAGCAGGCACTGCAATCCTATGGACACCTTCCGCTGTTTGTGAAGTGATGGCTTTGTGTGAAACGGGAGGAGCAGCTTTGTGATTACGCGACTAGACTAGACTGGGACTTAAGAGACGAAGGTTTAGTTCCTGGCTTGGTCACAAATTTCATGTGTGATCTTGGCCCACTCACTTAAGCTCTGTACAGTTCAGTTTTTTGTATGTAAATTGCAGATCGTATTCTGTATCACGGGGGGTGGGGGTGGGTACTGGGATAAATTCATTAGTGTCGACGGTCGTTCCTCCTTTCTGTTTGAGATAAGATTGCTTTTTGGTTATCATGACAGAGGCCATATACTTCCCAAGTCAGCCTTTCCTCACTGCCCGCAGGGAAGCACTGCTGCTTGTTTGCCAGAATAAATGTGCCACAGCTGATATGTGCTGCTCCAGGCTTTGCTCTCTTTCCCAGGCCAGGAGAGCTGCGGAAGAACTGACAGCCCCATTTGTATGACAGCATGCATTGCCTCCAGTGCATCGCTGGCAGCGTGCCATGTCTCAAAACCACACGTGCTGTGTATCGCCTGGTGTTTCTTAAACTTTTGGAGACTGCGGAACACCAAACAATGATATTTTTTTATCCAAACACCCATGAAAATTTTCTTACAAAAAAAAGTTGTCAGACCAAAAAACCAAAACCAAACATCAGCATCTACAGCAAAACCAAAATGAAGTCGTTTAATCGGGTGTCAGAGCAGGGAAGCAGTAACATTTTATTTGGATTTCATACTAGAAGATATAGACCAGTGGTGTGATGCAAAAAAGTGCCAGGCGCTGGCGGCGTGCCTGCGAGGAGTTCGCAGGGCACCACTGTTCCGCAGAACATAGTGTAAGAACCTCTGCACTAGGTGTCCTGGATTTGATAGTAGTCAGCAACTTCCGCACATTCACACTTGTCAGAGGCAGGTGTCAGTAAGTGGCTCCGCACAGTGGTGACTGGTGAGGCAGGACTCGGGCACCGGCCATGTTACCGTCTCCCCATGGGACTCCTCCCTGCTCCACCCCTAGCCTGAGGGAGGGTCAGGACAATGCCCCATCCCAGCCTCTGCCTCTTCTCTCCCTGTCCCTGCTTTGCCCCTGCCCTGCCTCTTCCTCATCCTGCTCTGTCTTTGCCCCCCTTGCCCCACACAACACAGCTCTGGGAGCTATTTGGTCCCAGACCTGGCAGCGGGGGTTGGTCCCCCCTGCACTCACCAGCAGCGGCAGGGTGAGGCAGTGTAATATGGCTCTGCTTCCCTGGCTGCTGGTCACATTGCTTGCTTCCTGCAGGTGAGTACAGTGCGTGGTCCCACCCTACCCTCAAGTATGCGACTGGCAGCCATGGGGTGGAGGCATGTTGCTCTGCTTCACCCTGCCACCAGTGAGTGTGGTGGTGCCCAGGCCTCACTGCTAGTTCCCTGGGCCACCCAGAGTCTCTGGCCATGTGCCCCTCCTGCCCCTGTTAGGCGGGGGGGGGGGGTCATATGCCCCTTTGGCCAGCCTTCACATGTCACCCCTAACTCTGCAGATTTCTGTGACTGCTGTTCCATCCTAGGTATCTGGGTGCTCGTGTTATGTCCCAACAGAACGCATTTGCCATTGCCGACAATCAGGCGATGAGTGTAGCTCTCTTGGGTTGTTGACTGCTCACTGATGTGCAGCTATGTCGCTGCCACCTTATGTGTGTCCATGAAGTGGTTTTTCATACACGTGATACCCAACTGTTTAAGGTCAAAATCATCTGTCGCCACCGGCTGGCGTATTGGAGACCCATGTTTTTCAGCAGTGACATAATCCCGTGTCTTGTCACCAGGTACAGTGCTCTGTTCTGCTAGGTATCTATCTGCGTAGTGCTGGGGTGCTAAAGGCTCCCCTGTGGGCATAAGCAGTACCACTGTTGCTCTTTGGAACCTCTCCTTTTCCACTTGTGTACTGCGCTCTTCTGCCTCCCTCTGCTTGGTATGCACCACTGTACAAACGTCAGCCATGAGCAGTCGCTTACTCTCTGCCTGCTACTTCCACTTTGTGTGATAATGCCACAGAAAGCCTATTTGGCTTTTGAGGAGGAATGGTCATGCGTTCTCTGCTTCCTTTAACCGCAGTCTTTCCCATTTTAGAAGCGATGCTATAAGTCCTCCAGTGGGGAACCGTCTTCAGTTATGCTGGAAGGTGCTGTGTTCTTTTCCTGAAATATGTCCTCTGCGTTCATGTTCTCCGTTTCCAACCCTCGGCTTTCTGTTTTTGCCTCTCCATTTGTCCAAAAAAGACTGCTGTGCATTTGTCGACTAGTCTTGTGGTTGTGGTGAGGAAGATACTGGTGGTGTTTGTCGGGTCCTGGTCTTTTCTATAAGTCCTAAAAGTTCTTTTGGCAAACACCTTTCTTCTCCTCCTATGAATGTTCCTCATGGTTACACTGATGATCAGACCGAAAAGAAAAAAAAGGGAATTTTACAAGCATGAATGAAACTTTGTAGGGAGCTTATGTGGATGAATGTTCTCACAGCTTCTGGAAAGAGATCCAAAGCAGAATATTCCTGTGGTCTACTATATCCTTCCTGATTAGTACCGTGCATGGTTGTAATGCCGTACAGCCTTACTAGTTTTAAGCAAAATGGTTCTAATTCAAGTGCCTTTAGTGTAAAGTTCATGTTTCTAATCCAAGTGCCTTTAGGGGGCACAATAAACATGATAGCCCATTTGAATGGAAATGTTTCCATACGTAGCCAGCCAAGAGCTTCTGCCAGAAATTGTGCCTGGGTTAAAAATGGTTGTACATTCACTTTTTTTCCAGCAACAACTCTGATTTGATCTTGAGTGTTTTCTCCTTTCTAATTGGAATGTGAATGGTAAATCAGACTACACAGGAGGTGGAAAGTGTGATTTTAACAACAAAAAATCTTAAATTATCTCCTGTTCTTCTGACAGTGCTTTTTTTTTTTTTTTAAGTTGAATAGGTTGGTACCTATAAACTTATTAAAAAAGGAAGTTTAATTGTTGCATTTCTGTGTCCTTGCTCTTGAGCGCATTGCTTATATTCCTGAGTCTCAGATATATACAACTTGGTTTAGAATGATCAGATGATGTTTTTCTTAGCTCAGTGGCCAGGATCTGGCCCGCTGAGCCTTTTAATCTGGCCTGCAGAGCTGGCAGCGGCCCCAGTTTTAGAAGGCAGCTTCCTGGCTCGGTGTGGCTGTCAGGGCTGGGCACAGCTTGATGTGGCTCTTGGGGCTCTGGCACCAGCTCTGGTGAGTCACCAGGGCTGGAGTGTAGGGTGCCGGGCTGTGGGGTGGGGGTGGAGGCGGGGGCAGCTTGGGAGTGTGTGGGGGGGGTGTTAAACCTGGGGGTGGCTTGGGGCTGCAGGGTGGTGATTAGGCCTTGGGGGCTGTGGTGGGTGGTGGCAGTTTGGGGCTGTGGGGTGGGGGTTAAGCCCAGGGGCAGTGCAACAGTTTGGGGCTGCAAGGGGTTAAGCATGGTGGTGGGGCAGATGCGCTTGGGGCTATTTTGTGTTTAGTCCCTGGAACATGTAAAAAAATTGCCTTGTGGCCCCCGATGAAACAAGGTTGGATGCCTCTGTGTTAGATGTTTTGTCTGTCTACTATCTTATTGTCATGCTATTTCCACCATAGGTTCTGCTGTCTGTCAGTGCCTGTGAAAGGAATTTATCTTTGGAAGCCTACCAGACTGGGAAAGATGTGGGGAGACCATCGGCCAGCCAACAGAATGGGACCTTTCCGGTATGGATTTGGAATTGACATGTCGAGGTTCTTTTTATGAAAAAGTTGAAAGTAGTAGGAGTTATAGGGCTCCTTTATCTCTTTCCTTTCTGTCATTACTCACTGCATGTCTTGCTTTGGTGAAACTTTTCTTTTGGATGACCCCGGTGGAGCTATTCTCAGTGGCTCAAGCTCCCAGTTTTCTAGCCCCACACAACTTTTCAGCTGCCAGTAAATCCTCACTAGCTATTTCTTCTGCAGCAGTAGCTGCTTCCAGCATATGTGCTTTACCTATGGGCCCATTTGCCTGAACGTACACTGGGCTAACAATGACTACCTTGAAGTTAAGGTGTTAATACATGCCTGACTTTTACTGTAGAGGCTGTCAGGGAGATTTTCAAGATTTCGTTTCAAACATACTTGCAACTGCAAACGTTTAAGGTCCCCGGTTTGTAGTTAATATTTAAGCTACTTTGGCTGCATTGAGAGACCAATCTGAGGGAGCAGAGCTAAGCATGTGGAATGCACAATAGCGAGAAGCATGTGACTGTTGCAGGTGCAATCCTTATACTCAAATGTGAAGGACCTACACAATGAAACACTTCCCTTGCGTGCATTTGTTTGGCTGTCCTTTAGACCCTGTGTTGGTCTCAGGACACTGGGATTAGAAAAGCAGATCCATCAAGAGCTAAACCATTTCACTCTGTAATCACTAGTACTTAATTCTTTCCTTATTATCGTTAACTTGCTTGTTTGTCCAGCCCAGTGTCCCTCTGAGTAAATCTGCTGAATATGCTTCCTCACCACAGAAATTTACCCCACAGGGTTCTGAGGCGACAGGGCTACTTCTGCTATTTGAGCCAGTAACAAGTAGAGATCGACAAGAAATGGTTTCCCCTTCATGTGCTTTATATATGAACAGCTATAAGTGCTTTTATTTTATCCCCAAACCAGTACTGTTCAGGTTGGTTCTGGATGATAGTGCTTTCCTGCTGGCTTTATTTTTTTCCAGTTGAAAATCAACCAACATAGATCTTTCAAGCATTGAGGAATTTTATCCCCTTGATTCAAGTTATAATAATTGTTTTATATTACTGCTTTTGATACATTCATAGGCCGTTTGACCAAATGCAAATGTGATTTCACATGTCCATGGGTGAGTGGTTCTGTCACTGTGAACTTCAAGATGAACTGTTTGCCAAGATTGCCCAAGAGGAGCTGTCTGCTGATTTATCACTGTTTGGGATTGTTCTTTCATTTTTTTGTTCTATTTCTGCTTACATTTTAAGCTTTATAAAACTGCGAGGGAGTCAGGCTTGGTTAAAATGAGGCAGATTGTTCCACCCCATATAAAGCCTACTGTGAAACTACAGCTTGAGAGAGAACCTCTCTCTGATTCTCACTGTGCATAGAGAATTAGAACTTATGGCTTTAGCAACATAAGTGAGGTGCAGTTGCTGGGAAGCCATCCCAAGCAAGCCCCACATAGTTTTGAGCACTTAACCTGTTCGTAGGAACCTCTGAGCACTCCCAAACTCGCCCTGACAGTGTGAATTGCGAGTGAACAGCATCTTGCAATATCAGGCCTTAGCAAGGAGGACACAACATAACACACTAATGGAGATAACTCGGTGACCGCCATCTCTGAGACAATTGCCTCATGACAGTTTAGAAGTTAACCATTTCTAACAGTGCTAAGAGAAGCAAAGCAAAAATGGATCCCTCTAGACCGGGCTAGTGATGCTTGGGCAGGTACATCACTTCAGGGAGCCTCACCTGTCTCCCTAGCTGTGTGTAGTGCAAGGCTGTGTGAATTGCTACCATCATTAACCCATTAATGTTGCAGGTTTTCCCTGTTGAGTGATTCTGGGAATTACGGTGACATGGAAGCACCAAGTTTACTTTTTCACATCTGTCGTATGCTGCCTCATCGTAAACTACCAAATGTCAGTGCCTTCTGTGGATCTTAGAGCTTAGATAAGAATGTGCTTCTGTGTAGACTGCAGACTCTAAGCACGTTATGATAACACTGTCTTTATTTCTACAGTGGGAGCCAAGAAGAAAGGTTTGCTCCCGGGTGGAACAGGGATTACCCTCCTTCCTTTGATAATCTTGCTCAAGAAAGACACTCTGGTAACTTCTCTGGCAGAGAATCACTTCCTTTTGATATCCAGGCATTCTCGGGCCATCTTAATCCTCAGTTTGCCAACAGAGAGGAAGCTTCTTTCACCTATGGAGCTAGAGATGGACCACGGAGTGATTTCAGAGGTGGGGAGGGTCATCATGATTTCAGGGCCAGAGACTTCCCATCTTCTGATTTTCAGAATAGAGATGATTCGCAGTTGGACTTCAGGGGCCGGGAGGCACCCTCCGCAGAGTTTAGGGGCCGGGAGGCACCCCCTTCTGAGTTTAGGGGCAGGGAGGTGTACTCTGGAGGTTTTCAAGGCAGTGAGAGGCCATCTATGGATTTCAGGGGTGGGGATGTTCATTCTATGGATTATAGAAATAGGGAGGCAAACCGTATGAACTACAGGGACAGGGAAGCACATACCATGGATTATAGAGGCAGAGAGGATCCCCCATCAGACTTTAGGAACAGGGGTTCATTTGATCTAGACTTTAGAAGTAAAGATGGAGCCCATTCAGACTTCAGGTCAAGGGACATGCCTGAGTTACACTACAGGGGCAGAGAGCATTCCTATTCAGATTTTAGAAATAGGGATGTACCTGATTCAGACTTTCGGAGCATGAATACCTCTGATCTGGACTTCAGGAACAGGCAAAACCCACCTTCAGATTTCAGAAATAGGCATAAGCCCCGGTCTGACCAGGATTTTAGGGGCAGAGACATGGCTCCTTCTGTGGATTTTACAGATGGGGAGATGCCCCCTATGGATCAGAATCTTACAGATTTTAGGTGTAGTCAGTCTACCGGACCTGTAGCCGACAGGGAGCGGTCTGCTTTAAGCACCAAAAGAGAAGAGTCTGCACATGATCCTGTTCTAGAAAGATCTTCCTTTGGCATCCAGAAAGGAGAGTTTCAACAGTCAGAGCCGAGAACCAGAAAAGAAGAGTCCCTTGGCGCGAGTCTTGAAACTGAGTCTTCGCTAGATTTTGAGAGTAGCCGTGGGCCTCTTCAGGACCAAGATGAGCCTCCACAGGCCTTTGGAAACGAGCAGCAGGTTTCTGGTACTGACCCCCAAAAGTCAGATTCTAGCCTTGTGTTAAAGGGCGAAGGTGGCCTGGATTTCCTGGGAAGACAAGATACAGATTACAGAAACATTGAGTACAGAGATGTAGATCACCGGCTCCCAGGGATTCAACTGTTTGATTATGAGCATGGCAGGTCCTTTGCAGAAGGAAAACCCAGCAGAGAGTCTAAGCAGGATCTTCAGGTACGTGGTTTTGTAAAATTTCTGAATAAGCCGAAACAGATTTTCTTCCCCTTTAAGTGTCAATGGAAATGAGGGGGGGCACAGTGAAGGATACTTGAGGGATAGCAGTCCTATCCAGATGTACCTACCTTCCCTAATTACCTCTTCATCTAATTTTCTACCCTCACTCAATCCCTTTCCACCGCACCTCTAACCTCCCTCTCCACCACACATGTACCTTAGTCCAAAGGAATATCGGAATAAAGAAGTCAAACTATCTTTTAAAAAGTTGGTAATATCTCCTGCCTTTGGGAGCACAATAAAACAGCATGTTAGCTTTCTCATTTTTCTTTGAAATATTTTAGAGCTCATGATTTTTCCAAGGCTTGAGCCTCTTCTTGGTAGTGGCTATGGGCTACTCTAGATGATATTGCATGTATCCAAGGGTTTACTGGGATTACATAGAAACGTCTCAACTTCTTTATGGAATCCAAGTGCATTTGAAACAACTTCAGGCTTGAAAGGTCACAACCAGCCAATACGGCAGCCCATCTCTAAAACAATCTGTTGCTGGAAAGGGCTGTTGGGGCCATTCTGTTTATGAATTGTGCCCTGCTTTATTTTGTTACTCTTTTGTGTCTTGTGAGCAAGTGTGTCTCCATTGTAACACCATCTTGATTCTGAACTCAAGGACCAAGATTACAGGACCTGCCCCAAAGATGTGAAACCAAGCAAGCTCATTCGGCTAGGAGGAGTACCTGAAACTGCTACAAAGGATGATGTAAGTGAGTGCGGTTGCTTTAATTCCTCCAGAGTTTATCAAACTTTATAGCAAAATGTTGTACTATCCCCAATGTTGCAAGCAGTTCCCAGCAGGGTCTGAAGAACTGCAGAGATTTTTAATTAGGGAAGGAGAAAAGCAAGGTTTCTTTTTTTAAACAAAATATAAGTAAGTGCCCATCTAAAATGTATTTTCTGGCATTTTGTATGCAGTAGGTGGGCAGAGTGCTGTTGACATCAGCTCATGGTTTTGGTCTTTTTTCACCTAGCAATCCAAGTTTTAGGGGTGACCACAGCGTTACTTTTTACTGGCTCTTGAAACTGTAACTGCGAGTGATGTAGAGTGTGATGCTCTTGTGGTCTCCTGAGTGGGGAAATACAGTTCACACTACTGTCTGGTGGGCCTGAGGCTTTTCACTTGCCTTTCTTTCAGACTTCCATATATTCCTGTATTATCTCATCTGCATTCACCTTCTAGCCAGGAAGGGAGGGAGGAGTTCCGTGGTTAGAGTTAGAGCATTGACTTTGTAAACGCACGGTTGAGTTCAGTCCCCGAGAGGGGCTTTCAAGGTTTCGGGGCAGGTTAGATTTAAAAAAAACAAAACAAAAAAAAAAAACCTGATAAGTGCTGCTGGGAGTGCAGGGGACTGGACTTGATGACCTCTCAAGGTCTCTTCCAGTTCTGCAAGATGTGTATATCTCCATGTTTCAGATGTGACTATAGAGGTGAGCTACAGGCCGCTCCATAGGCAGTAGGACTCTATAGGCAGCTATCTTACCGAGAGAGAAAAGACACCAGCTGCTACACTAAAACTTAATCAAAAAGCCAACCGTGGTTGTTAGCCTTTCTCTGTGAGGGGTAGGAAAAGTTACTTCTGCAGTGTGCACATAGTCAGTCTCGGGATATCTCATGGCTGTTCCAGATGGTGGGCCTGTCACAGTATGATGCTCTTAGGTAGATCAGTGATTCTATTGTGATGATCAGACGTCTTGAGAATTGTGCCTGAGAACTCGTGTGAGGCGCTCGCTGTGTTGTGAATTAGTGGGGTATTAAAGGCCCAGCCAGTCTCAAAGTTGGCTAGCAATTATTGATTGTAATAGCAATAAATGGCCAGAGAAATGATGCAGCGCTATGAGAAGCAAATGCTCTGAGTGAAGAGGCACTAAGCTCCAGGCACCGGAATCCTGTGGTACCTACAGTGTTTCTGTTCTCCGGTGAGTGGGAGGCACTGCCACTTCGTAATGGGGTTAGGAATCCACAGCCAGTGGAAGTCATATGAGAATGTTGGAGAGGAGGTAGAGTACAATAGAAGCTGTCTTGCCTTTCCGGAGTGCGCTTCATCTGGTGTGTGTTTTGGAACTGACGTAGGCTCTTGGTTTGCCTCTGTAGATTCTCAACGCTTTCAGAGGGCCTGATGGGACACCTGTGAAAGACCTGCGCTTAAAAGATTACAGTTTAGGTAAGAACTTTTTTCCAGTGCTTCTGGTCTCTGGGAGCTGGGGTGGGGTTCTCAGACAGGCCTTTCTCTGACTGGTGTTCATTTATTTGAATTGTTTGATGCCATAATGATGGGTAGTATGGACTGAAAATACCTATTAAGTTATCTAAGTCCAGGGGTTCTCAAACTTCATTGCGCTGTGATCCCCTTTGAACGACGAAAATCGCTACACAACCGCAGGATGGGGGAACCAAAGTGTGAACCTACCTGAGCTTGCCGCTCTAGGTGGGAAGGGAGGGGCAGTGCTAAGGCCTGACTCCTGCCACCCCAGACTTGAGGACCAGGGTCAAAGTCCTAGCGCTTCAGACCTGGGAGGGCACCAGCAAGTTTAATGCAAGGCCTGGCAGCCTCGTTAAAACAGGGTCACTCTCAACCCACTGTTTGAGAATTGCTGGCCTAGTCTGTACCCTTGGTGCCTTCAGGACTGATGGCACCAGTCATGGGTTTGCGAACTCAGAGGGTAGGCACCTGGACTACCTCTGCTCCAGCCATGGAGCTGTATGTGCGAATGACAGACAGCAGCTGCAGCGTGTGAACGCCTTCAGGAGCAAAGCCCGTATGCAATGGTTATTCTCAATAGACATCTGTTAAATCTTGTGGTTGGTGCCAAGAGGTGACTGTTCTCTTGAACAAATTCTATACAGATAGACTTCTCATGGGACCGTGCACCACTGACAGATGTTGCTGGTTTTGTAGTCTGAAACTGTTATAATACATCCTAGCTACAAGACATCAGTCAAACATAACTCCTTCTACGTATCGACACATGTACCAGATTCTGGATTAGGAAGGCTGTCCTCAAGTCAGAGGGTGACTTTTTCATCTTCCTGGTCCACGTTTTGTGCTTCTGATTTATATTGACAACGCTTTCTGATAGGCAATCTTTCGCAGTGTTCCTTTCTAGGTGGAAAAAAGGTGTAGAAATAAGGAAGTGCAATGGTGGGGAATGAGGCATGATTCTTGGGGATGATGTTAGAGTTACCACAGAAAGGAAAGTCTGGGCACAAGGGATGATAACCGCTTGAAAGCATCTTCTCACCCTGCTCTGATGATACTGAACAGCTTCTGCTCCAAAGTGAATTTTTCATTTACAAACCCTGAAAAAGAGACTCTCGTGTTTAAAAACAAACAAACAAAAAGCCAAAGTTTCTATGCTGGTCGTTGCATTATACCATTGCTAGTCTTTTTTTTTTCCTGTGTAGTTGTAATTCCTGGGGTCAATGCATTGTTGATTTATAATGGAAACAGGAACAAAGGAATATTTTGCAAAGTGAAAGCTTTAATTACATCTTTGGTTCTGGGCAGCTGGCAAAGGAGTGCTCTCCACATTTCTATTGTCCCCCGAACAAAAGATTGTCCAATAGTAATGTCACCTGTTGCCTAATGAGCAGGATTCCCAAAGGCTATGGCTAGTGCCTCTCTGCTCCCTTCCGTGCTCCTCGAGTCTAAGGCAGCATGGCTGGTCATCGAGTTTATGAAATGAACACAGTGAAACAACAGCTTCTGAGCATTTTATTTACACACAGACACAAGCTAATATAAGCTTATATATATATATATTTTTTTTTTACCTCACCCACTTTGTGTGTCTGACCTGCTAGGACCAACACAGCGGCAACAGCAGTGCATATTTGTACACAGGAGGACATGGTTCTGTCCGACCATCTTTCTCAGGAGACTGTAAACTCCAGCTTAGGCTTCTCTTCACAACTCTTGCAGCTCTGATGCATTTGGGCTTTCAGCAGAGAGCTATTGCCCCGCAGTTTCTGAGGGCTCCAGATATGGAATGTAATGTCCGAAGCTGCGTGCTCAGGCCTCAATGCCCACTGATGGTTATTCTTTAACCCAGGAGGTGCAGATTTCCCCGTACACTGTAAATGAGATATTCTGTTTCCGTTCTCATTTCACAAGAGAAGCATTTCTGTATTGTAACACAGGGTAATGCTTCTTGACATTCTTCTCGGGAGGAAGGAGGATTGATATTTTAAAAATAGCTTGTGTTCTGTGGGCTACACAAAATGTTGCTTGACCCTGTGTCACCTAACTTGATTACTACTGACTTGCCTGCTGTAGTGCAGAATTAATTATTGTTCACACAACCATGCGTTAGCCACGTGCATTGTTTGGGATGCAAATTTCACATGCCATCCAAAATAAAATCTGTTACTGCAACATGCCTGAGAATTTAAATACCAGGCAAGAATCTCAGAAGCTATGTGACTTAGCACATTGGTAACTTTTTTCTTTGTTGGACACCAAAACAACTTTGTAAAAAGAAGAAAAATGTCTTTCCTTGATCAGGTAACTCAAAAGGAAAAAACTTCTCTAAACCCAACTGTGGAAAATTGAGCTGAGAAACAATGATGACTGATCTCAAAGTTTAGTTCTTCTGAAAAGTTAAGGCAGGAAGTAGAGGCCCAATCACAACTTGGACTCTACAGCTGCAGAAGTGATGTGTATGCTTAAATCATGGTCAAAATCATGGTTCAGATTTCACTGTGGAACTGCTAGCACCTCTGGTATACACCAGTGCATACTAACTACAGCGATTATTTCAGTGAAAAACTTACATTAATGTTCAGAAGAGCTAATGCTACACTCATCGATGTGGGGGTAGTACGCTTTTCAGTGAGTAGACCTCTTCAGATATGTGGTTATCCACTTTATAACAGGTATCTGCATCTGCTTAGAAATCTGCAGATGTGGATGTGGATACCCAGGGATCATTTTCACAGATGTGGATTCCAATTTTGTATTCATGCAGGGCTCTACCCATGAATGCAACTTGTGTGTCAACACTGCAAGAACTACAGGTTGAACCTTTCTAATCTGGAACACTCTCATCTGGCAGCATCCATAATCCAGCATGATTTTAGTTAGCCAGATGATCGCTTATGATGGGTGCAGCCAAGCTTCCTGTGATCCCATAAAGTTTATTTTCAACCACCAGTCCTGGCTCTGCTGTTATTTAGGTGTAATTTACCCCTAGATGTCTTCTGAGAGCCCAGTAAGCAGTGGAAATGTTGGTAATGTGCTAGATAATATTGACCGCCTGTGGTCTGGCAAATTCTCTCATACGGCACTTGTCAGGTCCCGAGGGTGCTGGATTAGAGCAGTTGAACCTGTGGCTACTATTCTAATGTTATGTATGAGTCTAATTGCTTACTTCCTGTTGGAAATGTGCCTTGGACAAAAGGATGATCGTATGTATTGGGGAAAGGAAGTGCTCAGAAACTAAGAACAGTCTGTGAAAATTTTCATGTAAATAGTGTTCAGAGCCATTTGACAGCTGAGCTCCTTTTTAATCAAGTGTTACCAAAGTGAGCCTTGCTGTGCGGCTTTTTTCAAGACTAGGTCGGCAAAATGTATGTATAATAGTCAGTTCTCTGAAATTAGTAACTGGATGAATGTACGCAGGCTTATAAAGGTGCACTGTTTAAAACTGGTGCATATGCACTGCGGAAAACATTTTCAGTTCTGGACTTGCGGAGCATGGGTTGATGGTTCAGACAGAGTGGTGCATGGTTTTAATGTGTACATGGCCTATCTGCTCTTTAGGCAGTTTGACCTCAGAGGCATACAAACAGTAAAATAATCCTCTGGATTTTAAAAAAAGGAGAGAAATGAATCAAGAAAACTGGCTTCACTGCTGTATTCTGAGTTCATCTGGCTTTAAGCCCAGAACCAAGGCTGTTCACAGATAAGTGTTCGACATCTACTGTTTGCACCAAATATGTTCGGAGTGTTAACTCAGAGCTGTCGTGTGCCCTCCCCTACCCCATACTGGTGAAAGAAAGTGTTGTTGGAAATAAGCACATTGATTGTTTAGCTAGTTGGCTCTTCCTTTGGTTGTACCTTTTTGGGCTGTCTTGCCAGCTCAGTTCATTTTGCGAAGGGTGTTGCCCCTTCTTTCTCCAATGGGAAGTGTGCACCCCTCATTAGAGGGGAGGCTGAGTGACCTGGTTGGTAGACACCAGTGCTTTGCATAGGAATAACCTTGTGAGAAGTGGCTATGTACTTACTAATAGCTCCCTTTTCTCCAACTAGAATGACTTGATCTACAGTAGCCCAGCAGGGGCCAAGGTTTTCAAGGACACTTAACCTTGTGTGTTGTGTGAGGTGGAGCTTCTAATCATGTGTAAAATGCCTGGCCAGCCCCCCCCGCCCCGCCCCCCCCCCCCCCCCCCCCGGCCAGTGTTGTCACGTGCTTCGCTTCTCTGCATGTTACTATCTCTGAATTTGACATGGCGCTGCCACTACCAGAAAAGTTTGAAGCTCTTCATGGGACCTCACATGGACACAGTACTTCTGCTTGTGCTTTAAACCCCAGATATAGCTCCTGCAAACTCTTTTTCTTCAGTCTTTATTTCTGCTTGGTAGGTAGAAGTTAAAGCTAAAACAGACTGGGAGAGGATCTTGAATCCCATTTGCACAGAACATTCAGGGTCACTGCACATCTGCCCTGCCCATCAGAGGGGGAGGAGCTGTTTTTATTTTAAAGGGCCTTTGGCCGCCTGTAAGGAATCATGTTCTGTTTAGAAACCCTGCAGCAGTATTTTCCAAGTACAAAGACAACCCAAAGTTATTAATGAGAGCATGAGGTGGGCTATCCCCCACCAACCTCAGCCTCATGTTGAAGTGAATTGTTCCTCTGGAAACTCTCTGAAGTGGAAGGAGCTTGGTGGGGATCTATTTTTCAACAGAGATGCTTGTTAGGATTGGTACCGGCGGTTGGGGGAGCTGTTTAGGGGAGATGAGCCCCAAGGAGAGTTCCTGGTAGACCTGTGAGGATGTGCCAGCTTACTCTACGAGCGCATCTGGGGAGTCAAGAGGAGCCCTTCCCAGGCTGGGAGATCCTTGCAGAGGATGGACACATTGGCCGAGGTGGAGAACGGAGCGCCCAGAGAGGAGTCCTGTGAAGCGGAGCTGGAGGGATCAGGTGAGCCAGGGTGGAGATAGTGTTGGTAGAGGGAGAAGTGAGGCCTGCAGCAGCCTATTTTGGCATGTCAATGATTTCTGTGTAGGAATGTTGGGAAGCAAGGAGACATGGGGCTTGAACAAATCCCTTTTAGTAATCAAGGAGATCCTGTAAATGTCTTCCTTGAGAGCTTGTGTAAGGGAGCAATGAAGGGAAGTTCCCAAGGGCATTGTACAGTGACAGCTGGGAAAACTCTCTAACTGGTAGTAATACAGGGCTGGCTTGGGTGCACAGGGGCTTGGTTTGTATTAAAGGGGGGGAACACCCCAGAGATGTATTTGAAGGCAGGTGTGACAGATTAGTGTTGCTAAGGGCCCTGAGTATTTGTGAAGCAAAACATGGCCAAGGGTGTTGTGGAAGGCCTGGGCACCAGAGCTGGCAGGGCAGAGGGGTACTTTTGCCGTGGTACCAAGGGGCATGATCTTAATCTTTTGAGCGTGGGGAGACTAGAGAGGTGTCATCTGTGCCAGTAGGAGGCGGAGGTACCAGCTGAGTGGAGAAGAGGAAATGTGTATTTGCCAAGAACAAGAGCACTGGCTGGGAAATGAATGCTGTTGCTGTCCAGAATATAGGCTGGCATCTCTTTTACGTTTTTGGAAGAATTTGTGGCGAGTGCCATTGGCATCAAAGACCATTTCCCATTCCTTTTTTTGATAGGTGGTGAATCCTTTCCCTCTTTAAACCCTTTGTCTCATTTGTGTTGACCACTGCAGCTCTTTCCCATGTTGTACAGCATCCCTTGAGTACAGCTCTGTAGGCCAGTCAGCAAGGGAGTGATGTTAACACAGCCACTTCCCCACCCCAGAATCAAGCACACCAGTTTGTGCCTGATGTCCATAGCCCTGCAGCAGCGGGTGCACTCTGCGCTGTCAGCATGCCCTTGGCACCGTTCTGTATGACTTCGTTCTTCCTGGTGCTTGACCCAGGGAATTTAACTTCACGTTTGTTCTAGCTAAGCTCTGCCACATTGGCACCCCATTTGTTTCAATGCGCAGGCTCCGGAGGCAAACTGAAAAGGGGGTTCCTTCTGGTGCAGTCTACCCTGTATATCAGAGCAGTGGATGGTTAGCGTCAGGAATATGTCAGTCGATGTCTGCTAACATTTCAAATTGCATTCTCTATGTAAGGCTTATGCGCTTGGTAAGAGCTCATGGTTTCAGGTCTAGTAATGAATGCCTTCTCGGGTGGGGTGGGGTGGGTGGGGATGTAGTTCTCTCTTGGGCTGAGAATCCCCACATGGCGAGGCATTAGCTCTCCATTTTCCTCATCCAGGGAGCATGCTAAGGGAGAGTGATCCCTCTCTTCATGAAAGGAGCTCTTGCTTGTTTTGTCCAGAGGGATGCGTTGTCCTTTCCCTCTGGTGTGGGCTTTTCCAATATAACCAAATCCGAGATCAGAGCAGTCATGATTATAGCTGCAAGGGATGTGGCAGCATCCTCAGACTGCTGAGGAAATTCCACAAGGCATTGCTACACCTTCCTGCCACACCACTTCCTGAAGGCTGCAGGTCGCCCACTCTGACCCTGCTAACCCCACAGTACCCGTGTTCGCACGCTGCAATACCCCACCCAGCACAGCATGTGAAGCTGATGGCCTGGGCAGTAGGGATTATTTGGGATGAGGCTGGGGCAGGATCATACTAAACTGAAGCCTTTTGTTGTTTCTTTTCAGGAGTGACTCAACACCCTCAGGCTAGACCTCTTGAAGTGTGGATTTGTGGCCACACAGTGGTGACCTCACCATGGCGGAGGGGTTGGTGCCAGCCATACGGAGCGCAATTAGGAATAGATCCCATCAGGGCTCGTGTGTCATGGTTGGGCACAAAGGACATGCTGTGGGAGGAGTTGTTGTCGCTAATACAGTCTGTCGTTCAGAGGGGCATTTTGCCTGATGTGATGATTATACACTTAGGGGAAAACGACTTGGCCCACCAATCAAGGCTGGGATTAATCAACAGCATGAAAAATGACCTTACAACTTTGTGTTCCATGTTTCCCAAGACAAAGATTGTGTGGTCCACTCTACTGCCTAGGATGTGGTTGGTGTCGGCTAAACCCCCGGGAGTTGTAGAGAAGTCCAGGAAGATGATTATTAAGGAACTCTCCAAATTTTGCAGCATGTTTGGGATCTCGGTTTTACGGCATGACCAGATTATGTGTTCTTCCCCGGAGCTGTTCAGCCCAGATGGTGTTCACCTGTCAGAGATTGGAGAAGGGATTTTCAATGCCAGCCTGCGAGAAGCAATTGTATCTTGTTTGTAGCCAGCTAGAGTGGCCAGGACCAAGGCACTGGTCCTTGCCGATGAGCTCAGATCAGTCTGTTCAGCTGGATGGACAGTTGACTTTTGACAAGCCGGCTGCAGTGGTCTGCCTCTTGCCAGTAGAAAACAGTCCCTGGCATCTTACCCTTGCCTTCAGAGGTAGACAATGGGTTTTTGGTTGGTTGTCTGCAGAGGTGCTTGACTACCTGACTAGCTCTGCTGTAAAGAATGATTTATACAACAGTCCTGAAATGCAGCAGCAGCAAAGGGTGTCCATAAAATGCTGACACAGCTTTTTGGGACACTTTCAGAATACAGCTGTGCTCAGCATTTTCACCTCCCCAGCACAAAATTGGAAACTTCCTAGTCCCTTCACGAATCAGCGCTCTGCCTGCAGTCACGTCTCTGATTGAATTACTTGCTTTCTTACATGATTTAGTAAAAATCCCCATCCCAGATCATTTGAGAAGTCTGAGATGATGGTGTCTAGTACCAGTTTAAATTCAACTCTGTTACAGAATTTTTTATTGATGGTTCCTGCTCTTTCTTACAATGTTGGGTATTCTGTATATATACTGTTGTGGTAGTTCGTCCAGAATAAAGCTGCAACTTGCAACCTTTCAATATTGTGGGTTTTTTTCCTTGCCATGTAATCAAGGCTGAAGGCTGTGACACTTCACAGCAAGGGAAGTGGTTTTCCTTTCAGGGACTTAGCAACTTTAGTTGTTTGGCCCCTCCAGTCTGAGGGATAAAGGATGGGGTTGGGGCTTTCAGTAGAGGGTTTGAGCAGTCAACCCCTCTTGTCTCTTTGGACTGGGCCATTTCTGCACACGGTCTCAAGGGATGTCTTGGCTATAGTTCAAGAATAAAATTGTTCTAATCTGTGTGATGTGATATTGACCTTCGTATTTCTAAAAGTTTTTAGTATCTTTTTCAATCAGTGCCTTTCTGTTGCCGCAGCATTGTTGTATTTGAGTGCATATGGTGCTATCCTTTCCATACAGAAGGGGCAGTAACTTATTTTATAATAAATAAAGTAGTAGATTTTTACCTTGCCAAGAGTTTGTGGTTTTGTATTCTCAGTCTGTAGTGGTGGGGAATAGAACCAGGTTTGTTTATTTTTATATATTTCATTGACCCACCTGTGCCTCCAAAATAAGGGGAGAACAGAAAAGAAGGCAAAAGAACAGAAAGGTAAAGAAATGGGAGGAGAGTGTAAGGGGATTTTGGAGGCAACTGGGGAGGAACATCTTGTTTTTTGGGTTTTGGTCAAGGTTCTATTATAACCTGTACCATCTGGTACCAAGAGGTAATCTCTTCTGCCCCCCCGTCTTTCCATCCAACTTTTCGTGGCTTTAAAGAAGTCTTTTCATTTACGTATGACTCTGTAGCACTCAGGTTTAGCTGAGAAATTCCAGAAAATATCAAATACTAATAACTTTTTTCCTGTATATTCTGAATTCCAGTTGCACCATGAACCATCAGCTGCTGACATTTCAGCTTGTGCTGTACTAGTGATTCCCTGTTAGGAGTTGGCCTGATTGGAGTGAAAGATGGTTTGATATTTTTCACAATGTGTAACGGTTTTAGTTTTTAATGAGTTTTACTATTTAAAAAGAAAACGTGTAAGCTTTGCAGTCTCCTGTTTATGAAAGGATGTCCCATGGGCTGCATAAATAGCTTCACGTTCATCTGATACGTGGAGTTAGGGTAGGCTTGCCACGCGAGGACACTGCATTAGTGTTAGGAGCTGGTAATCTGCTGTGAGATTGTGTTTCAGAATATGCAAAAACCAGGTAGGTCTTAAATTCAGAACTGCTTCATAGTGGTTAGCATTGCGTGCCAAATGTTTTGTTTATCAAGTCCCTTTTAACGTATCATAACGTCACTAGGAAGAAGACATCACCATACAGGATGGGGAAATATGATTTGTATTGAATTATTTACAGGTCCGGTGTATTATGTCTTAACATAGACTTTAGTCCCTCAGTTATACAGTCAGAGAGCTTTGTGGCTCAGGCGGTACTGCCATTGACGTAGTCTTAAATGCATACTCTTGTGTATTGCTTCCAGGAACATTGGTGTTCTGAACTCATGCATATTCCCGCAGACTTCATCCTACCAGGAGTTCATCCTATTTGAACTTCTGTTCATGAAGACTAAAGAAACGCTTCTAAAAGATTTTTGAGGGGAGGAGCAAGTGGGAGAAGCCAACAAAATAAAATAGCTTGTTATGGTGCCTCATTGGTCTGGGAGTTTTCTGTGTGTCAGTGCCTGTGTCTGTCTGAAGGGTTGCTCTATCAAAGATACTATAAAATTAGAATTTACTGAAGGCTTACTCAAAAACCTCAGTATTTTCTCACGGGTATCTTCAGCATTTATTGTGCTGATCGTTTCTCTATTCTACCATTTTCTTTGTTCTTGGACACTTGCCACATTAACGCTCTTGGTTCAAGTTTGTCCATTACAAAATGTCTCAAACCACAGGTTGTTTGCACAGGTGATGCTGGTGTGACAGGTTTATGTTCTCAAAGGACCCTGCTCAAAACAAGAGGAAGTTTTTAGAACTTTTATTGTTTAGTTCAGTGTATTGGCGGAAGTTTTTTTTTTTAAACTGAAAAGTTATATTAGGATACACCTGAAGTTAAATGCGTCTAAATTGTCCCCAAATCAATATTTTAAGAATCCCTAACTGTTAGCAGACTATATAACTTTACAAAAATATGCTTTGAAACCGAAGAGTTGAATGTTAGAATTCCTGGTATACAACGTGGTAAAGATCAAGTTGAGGGTTCTCTGTTTCTGCAGAAGAGTTGGCCTTGCTGGCATAGGAGGGTAAGGTGGTGCAAGCCAGGTTAGGATGAGAAACAGAAGTCTGTGTTCAGGGTTTGTGTACACTTATATGTTGCCCTGGTTTAAATTAAATGTCTTCAAAACTGATTTAAACCTGGCTTCTGTGGGTTTAGTTAGCATCTGCAAGTTACAGGCACATTGGGTGTCCATACACACACTTGCACCGGTTTAGTTAAACTGGCTTGAATCCTGTAGTTAAACTAATGCAACGTTGCATGTAGACTGGGTTACAGATTTGGTATTTATAAAGCATGTTCTGCTGCTGCTGTTACTCTGTCTTACTGTTCTTAAAAGCATTACAGCTTTGTGGCTGGATATTTTAAAACATTTCTTAGATTCCTTGGAAAATCATAATATAGTGGCAATGATTTATGGGGATATGTTTTTGGACTATAAGCACATGTCTGTAAAGAGCTGTGTTTAACCTCTGGGATCCAATATGTAAATTTAAAATAAACTTGAAATGGAGTGTTTTCCTTCATTCTTAAATTCCCCCTTTCGTGATGAAGAATTGCTGAAGTCTTAGTGTGGACCACGTGGAATGCAGTGCCGAGGTTCTTGTGGGACATGAAGGCAATATATATAGTTTTTTAATTTGATTAGTTTTCATCATGTAACATTTAGTAGATTTAAGCTCTTAAATGTTCTTGGTAGACCGCAGATAGGATGAATGTCCAGTTTGCTGATCCGGTTATTGAATTCTGCTTATCTAGCTCATTAAATACAGTTGTGTGGAGTAAGATGAGCTGGAAGCCATGTTGAGTGCTCTGAAAGCTCATGGGAGAGTTGGCGCTAAAATGTGGCCATCTGTTTATTGCAGCTTCCTTTTGCTAAATCAGTGTGAGGCCCTTTCCCCTTATCCGTTTATCCTCTGCAGCTGGATTGGCTGGCTTATGGGCCATGCAGATGTAGCGTTGGCTGCCATTCATTAGTTTCTTGCTGAAGATGCCAAAGAAGGGAAAGTAGGGGGTGTAGCTGGGCCTGTAGCTCTGGTGATAGGGCTGCCACTTGACTTGAAGGAAAGCAGTGATTCAGAGCTCTGGTCCTGAGGAACCTTAGTGGGGCATTCCTTGTGGACTGTGGCCATGAGGTCTGGAGTAACAGCAGGGAAGGTTTGTCACCCATACCACCTCCGATCTAGAGGAGAAGAGCAACAGGTAGTCTCTAACCTTCCTCAGGCTGAGGGCGACTGGGGAATTTCATCTTCGTCTGCTAGATCTGTGTGACGGCATGCCTGCGACAGCTCAGACCAGGGTCTCGGTGTCATGCGCCTTGTGTGTTCTTGGCTCCCAACTGCTCTTGGATTGGTAGAAAAAGCTGTTGCTCCACAGACGGTTTGGCCTGTGCAGAGTGGATGGAATGACACTTGACGTACAGGGCTGTACTTGTGTGACCCATACCAGAGCTTCAGCTAGTAATTGTCACAAAGATGCTGGTCCCTTGTAGACTTGTCTCTTGCACAGACTGGGGAATAGGGAGTTTGTCCCTTAGGAAGCGAGCGACCCTCCGGCGGTGTCCCAGCTGGTGGGCCGATGACCAGCTGAGCTGGAGCAGCACACCCGGGGCAGTGGCTGTTCTGCCCCCCCCCCCCCCCCAGCAGTGTGCCCGGATATAGTTAAAGGAGCAGATACTCCCATTTTCCTACCTGGCTATCATGGAAGGGGCCACTGGGCCAGTCCCGTCAACCTGATATTGCAGCTCCTGGTAATATTCATGGGGACAGGAATTCCTCTTCCCCGGTCTGATCCTGATGAGAAGAGCAAGCAAGCGCTCCCCCTATCGTTGACAGCGTACACCGTCTGTTCTGAACGCCACCCTACTCTTGCATAATCTCACCTCAGCGGGCGATCTTGTGGTGTTTGCAGGACTGCCTGATTATTGCCAGGGGGTTTGTGGTTCAGAGGCCCCTTGCAGTTCGGTTGTGATTGACGATCCCAGGTGTCACCATGTTATTCAGATGGTTTGACCTTGTTCAGGCCTTCCCAAGAGTGGGGGGCAAAGCTGTCTTCTTCAATGCCTCATTCATGGCTGTTGTTGGGGAAGTGGGATCGTTGTGATAGTTGTGTGTCTGGTCTGGATGGGCCTTCATTGTGGCCTGGGTGCTGATTACAAAGTGCTGGGGATGGCAGAGGATCCCAGACTTGGCTTAGGGGATGCGATGACATGAGTGTTTGCCTTCCTTGGTTTTCCGTGCTTTGCAGCTGCCCCCGTGGCTTGTTGGAAAAGATGTGCTCTCTCTTCGGGCCTAGCATGAGTTTCTGCCTTGGCTGCAGGCCAGGTCAGCTTATGGAGACCCCAGGGAATGGAAGGGAGTGGAGATTCCCTGCATGGGCATAGATTTAGGGAAAGCCCTCTTATACCTGAGCCATGTGGGAGAGGGGCTCTCAGTTCATGAATTTTGGTTCCTGCTTTTTCAGGATTGGGGCAGCATCAGCACTAGCCCAGCTGGGCCTGGGGATAGAGCAACTCAGGAGGCTGCACATTGGCGTTCTGAAGCATATGGACATGAGATCCCATGTGGGAATTGGGGTTAACGTTCCATTGCGTCTTCGTTCCAGATGACGGTGGACAGGCTGGGCTGGTGGTGGTGTGGATCTGTGGGCACAGTGTTGTTTACTGGGTACCTAGGTGGGGCTCCAGTTTGTGTGGAGTTTGGCAGCTGCGCCTCAGTGACGAAGCAGTCCTGAACTGGCATGGGAGGAAGGGCATATTATGGGACCAGCTGGTGCCCCTTCTGCACGCGGTAGGAGCGCATGGGCAGGCTCATGATGTAATTGTGGTTCACCTCGGGGAAAATCACCTGGGACTGTATAAAGGGGTAGACTTAATGATCAGAGTGAAGAGGGACTTGGTGCAGATCCTCAAACTTGTCCCCGCAGTGTAAAGATATGCTGCAGTGCATGGTGTGGGACGGAGCTGTGAAACCTTCCCGGGTTCGCAAGGCCAGGAGGTATGTGAATAAGGAGGTGGCCCCATTCATGGCTGTCATAGGAGCATCAGTAGTTTCACATTCAGTCACAGCATATGGGGCACCTGAATTATTCAGGGAGGAAGGGGTTTGGGAGCTGACATGTTTTTGACAGATATTAAAGAAGGCATTGGGAGGTGTCCGGGAAACCAGGAAGTTATTGGGGTGAGATAGTCAGGGTGGCTCCTGCTGTCTCCTTGTGGACATCCAGCTCAGGTAAATTGGAAACATGGCGATATACTGTTGTAAGGTCCCCACTTTCGTGAACTTAATGTTCGTGAATTCAGTTATTCACGAGTGGCTGCTTGAGGCTGCCGCTTCCCAGGGCTCTGCCGGGGGGGGAGGGGGGAGGCTCTCAAGCCCCTGCCCTCACAGCAGGACCTAGCACCCTCCCTGACAGATATTTTTTTTTTTTTTTTTTTTTAAATCTGACCTGCCCTAGAACCTTTCAAGGCTCCCTCAAGGATTAAACTCACAACCCTGGCTTTGCAAGGCCTGTGCTCTAACCAGTAACAGAGCGGTAGCCATGTTAGTCTATATTCTAACAAAACAAAACAGCAGTCATGGAGCACTTCAAAGGCTAACAAAATATTAGTCTTTAAAGTGCTACATGACTGCCGTTTGTTTTGTGCTCTAACCACTGAGCTATCCCTCTCCAGCGTGATAAGACTAAGCTCATGTGTCTGATTATCAGTGGATCTCAAACTATGACAGAAGTTACACTTATTTCTACTTTATAGATGGGGAAGCTGAGGCATGTGTGACATTACCCAGCGGGTGATCAACTCAGTCACTAAGCAGACTGATTCCCTGCTGGCACTCTGGTGGGAAGGGGTATGGGGATCAGATCAAATAGGTTGGTAAAGCATTTAAAGTAGGTGCTCTTAAAGAAGTGAAAATGGGACTGGGGCTCCTTTGACTGGTACAGCAGAGAACCAAACTCCTTCCTCTGTAGTCCTCCCTACTCTTCATTCGAGGGGTGGGGGGTGAGGTGCCTGCAGTGGGTTGGGATCAGGATGAGTAAGGCGGGTGGTTGACAGAAGCCCCTCACTGTGTGTTAAGATGACTATGGAATTTCCTGAAGTGCACACGTCTCTGCCAGCTAGTCCCAGATGTCTGTGAGTAAAATCGAGGCCTAATTAAACCACTTCCAGTGTCTCCTGTCCTCCTGGCATAGTGGCACAATAAGCTTGCCACATGGGAAGTGTTGAGGGCTGGTGTTTTGGAGAAGATGCACCCCTTTCACATGCTCAAGAGACAGGGAGCTGCAGACTGGGTTAGTGTGGGGACTCTGACTTGTTCCCTTCATCCTCCAGGGCCTGTAGGTGAGGAGATTATATAGGTTCATGCCTGTGCTGGAAAAGGCTCTTTTACCTGAACCCCCACTTCCTTCCTCCCTCCCATCTGCGCTAGCGCTGAAATACTGGGTATTGCCAGCATCCGCTAGGGGCGTTGCTCTGCTGCTGTTTTCGTGGGTGACTGGGACAGACTTTTTTCCCTCAGCCTCAGATTGGCCAAGGTGCAGTGGGCTTTTTGTCATCCTGAGAACAGGTTTGTAGGAGGAGTAGGCTTTGCTGGGATAAACATGAAACCGGAAGTAGACTTTGAGGTTGCAGATCATTTCAGCATGGGAGGATGGCAGTGTAGGTACTTTGTAGGGAGGGGATACAGGGGAATGGACTGGTAATGCATTCTGAGGAGGTACTCTTTAAAGGAGCAGAAATGGGTGTGCAGGACTTCTGTTACTGGTACAGCAGGGACCATCTCCTGCTGCTTTAACACCCCTCCTTAATTCCCCTTCAGGGCGTGGCGGTGAGCCCCCAATAGCAGGTTGGCTGGGGATCAAGTTGGGGGCCGAGGCTATTGGAAGTCTCACTTCGGAAGGTCTCTAGTTCAACTTCGGATACAAGGCTGCTGAGGGAGGAGGCGTCACGTTTTGGTTGCTTGTCGCACTTAACGTGTTTCATCCTAAATTGAAACAGCTTTTGGTAGAATTCATTACAAATCTGAGGCCATCAAAAATGCCACTTGTTGCTCCTCAGGTTAGACATTACAACTTAGATTCTTTTAACGTCTTTGTGCCAATGTTCATCAAGGCAGTTTTCTCATCATTGAAATAAGCAGGGTTTATTCTAAAAAATTCAAATGTAAAAGTTATCTTTTCACTCCCCTCTTCCTACATCTCCCTTTGTAGAGGATTTAAAGTAGCATGAATTTTCCTTTAAAAATGTCATAAATCTTATATCAGAAAATAAGCTGACATTGTTAAAGAAGAGACTCAATTTAAGAAGTACTTGAGGTTAATTTCCTTACCTACATTACAGATAACATCTTGGATTATTAGCACTTGAAACATTTTAAATTCCACTTTTCCCTTCATTACATGCCCTGGCTTACTTTGTCTGTTTTAGTTTGGACACTGAATAGCAGTAAATTCCGTTTCACTATCATATAGTCTGTTTCACTTTCAGATTCTCCATACACCAGAGTTTTGAAACCCTTTGGGTAGCTGAGATTAAACTTAATAAACTATTACGAATTCTAAATTTTGACCAAATTCAAGGATTGTCTTTAACACTGTAGGTAGTGACTTGCCAGCTAGGCGCTGGAGTTCTCGTGTGTCACCCTGAGGCTGCTGTAACTTTAAGAAGTATTTGTTTAATAAGCTTTGCTGAAGTCTGCCCCCAAGCATATAAAAATGTGTCTACAAAGGGAGTTGCCTAAATACAGCTAAACTGAGAACTCATTCATAAGCTGATGGAAACCTTATACGTTGTATTGGATATTTATGTATAGCACTTCAGATGTTGAGGAACGGTTTCCTCTTATGTTTGAGAGCAGAAAATCTCTCTAGTCTAGGGCCATGTTTACAGTACGGGCCCCCCTTCTCCCTCTCTCACCCCCACGTAATTGTCAGTCTCAGCTACGCAATTTACCATGTTGTCTTCCACGAAGTAAGGTCTGCGGGGGTTGCCCTCCCATCAGCTCCGGCTACTCTTCTCATCCAGGTGGAGTTGCACACTCAGCAAGAGGGTGCTCAGAGATCGATTTATCACATCCAAGCAGATGCGATAAATCGGGTGGTGCCCTGAAGTAGTGAAGACAAGCCCCAAGTCTAAAAGGTGGAGCGGCTTCAGTGCTCTGTATGAGGGTTGAGTAGTATTTTACAGTGTTAAACGGGTTATTTAAATGGCTAAAGTAAATAATACTTTCTGGTGTACATCTGTATGTGTAGTAGAATTTGCGGATTTAAAAATTAATGGCTTGCAAGCAGTTGTCTTGCTAAGAGACCATTATAAATCCATGAGAGGCTTTTCCAGATCTGCAGAAGTGGGTCTGTCCCACAAAATCTCATCACCCAATAAACCATTTTGCTAGTCTTTAAAGTGGTACAGGACTGCTGGTTTGTTTTGTGAGGATACAGACTAGCCCGGCTGCCTCTCTGACACTTGGAAATCACTGTCAAACTTCCCCTGCACTGTTAGCCACGCTTGGGTGGTCACGTGTTTCCAAAGTGTATTGAAAAGTTTGAATTAATATTTTTGGGATTGAGGTATCGTTTGGGATTGGAATAGGTTATGCCCTAGGCGTGATTCCATGATCCCAAATTCCTGCTGCTTGGATTCCTTCAGTGGCTGGCTCCTGCCACCGCTCTCTGGGCTCTGATTTCTTAGTGGTCTGGAGTGGTAGGAAGGATGAGTGCCTGGAAACTTCAGGAGTGTGGTTTCCTGCAGGCAATATAGCTTTCCTTCCTACTCAGGATCACGCCAGCCTGGGCGCTAGTCCTCCAAAGAGAGAGAGGTGTGGAGGAAATTGGGCTCACTCCTTTGCCTCCAGAGGCACCAACTTTGGGAGTTTCCAGTGTGTGCGTGGTCACTCGCCCCATTCCATCCCAGGCCCTGCCCCTTCTCCTAAGCTCCTACCCAGTCTCTTTCCATCCTGTTCTGTTCCCTTGCGCATTTCACCCCCAGTTCTCCTGCTGACCTCCCCACCCACTGCCTCCTGCATGCTGCAGAACAGCTCTTCAGAGGTGGGCTGGCAGAGCTGATTGTGGGGGGCTGCCAGTGAGTGCTGGAGCATTTTTTTTCCCTGTGGGCGTACCTGGAGTCAAGCCCTATCTTTGCCTCCCCAGTGGGATGCGTTAAGGTCTATGCCGTGTCCCTAGTTCTGTGTACGGTTGCACTGGGAAGAATCCTCCCACAGAGTGAGGAGAGAAGCCAAGCATTCCGAAAAGCTGCTGCTACTCTTAGAGGCGACTAGAGCTGCCCTCTTCCCTTCTGGCTAGGCCAGGCCTAGTTCTTTGCTATGCTGCTTCCTCCTCCTCAGCCATCGGTGAAGGTGCAAGCCAAGACCACTTTGAATTTTGCCACGTGGTCTTGACAAGCTGTTAGATGCGAACGTAGTTTTTTCACAGTCAGGTGGGCCGTGGCACGAGGCTGCTGTGCTGTATTCCCTGGCCATCTTCAGCAGTCTCCACTTCCCGAGTCTTGGGCTTTCATTTATTGCTCTGGGTGGCACAGTCAGTGCACAGAGTCAGCGATTGCCCAGTCTAATTGATGGCTGCCTTGCTAGAGGAGGTGGAAGGAATCCCATAGCTGTGTACCTCCAGCCTCTCTGTCAGCCAGCGTTTCCCGTTGATAACTATTCATGCAAACCGACCGGAACACACTGCACCTTCCTCTTCGGGCCTTGCCTGAAAGGGTACACCTGCGTTTGACTAGCCTGTGCTTTTGGCCAGGGGCAGCCTCCGGGGTTAGTTGCTAATGCTGTTCTACGTAGCTCATAATACTGGGCTTGCCTGTCTTTGGAGGCAAGGCAGGAGATGCAGATCTCAGCTGCAGCCCGTTCCCTGCTGATCTTTGTTAGCATCTGAAAGGATGCACTCCGGGTTTGGCTTGCTCCCTTCCTTACTGGGACCAATCTAGTACATCTGCACGTGGGTGACTGGTAGAGGCTTGCCCTGGACGTTTCTGGCGTGAGACTCCTGTTCTCGTGGACTGTTGTAGACTGACCATCTGGTCTGGAGCATTCTCTGTGCACAGCACGGACCTCCTAGGGCTGCACCATGCTGGTTTCCATTTGCTTTTGTTGTTGTTGTTGCTGCAAGTATGCAAGAGTGAGGGAGAGCTAGCCGAGCGGGCGAGTGAAGAACATAAGAATATTGCCAAGTTTTCCCTCCTTTGTGTCCTGCTTTACTTCATGCTTCTGTTTCCCACCTTCTTGGTCTGGGGGCGGGAAAAAAATTTACCTTTTAAGTTTCCCCATTTAGAATGGTTGACATGGCTCTTGCCATGCTTCCAAAGGTTGGGCATTCTCTGGCATGGGCTTACGTATATGACATCCTTCCTCCAGTCTGTCAGATCTGTTATGTGAGTCCAGAGCTGGGGAGGTGCTGAGCCGATGCCATCTCTATTAACTTCACAGGGATTTGAATCAGGATTGGGCCAACAGGGAGCCCAAAGCATAAGAAACATACTGCGTTCTGGCTCCCTGGCAATGGACACATCCTAAAGCATATGTACGGGGTAGACAACCAGCAGCTTAACCTTGGCTCACTGATGACAGCAATTCAGTGAGATACTCTCTGATGGGCTGGGTTAAGTGCTTGCATATGCTGGCCTTGCAAACCGCTTTTAAAGAGGTGGGTGTGATTGTGGGGGTCTGAATTTGTACACGATCAAAAATGTAGCTTGTGAGCCACAGCACCGTGCAGTGCACAGTTCAGCCAGCGTCTGCTCTGAATGCGAAGCTTTCTCCCAGAGAGTGGCAGCAATGCTCCTTCGGCGTGACTCTCTGAGTCCTACCTCGTCTTCGGAGCAAAGAGCTTACTTTTTCCTCTGCAAGGTGCCCTGATGCAACTGGGGCACTGCAGCACAGAACATCTGGCTTATTTTTTTCTCTTCCTCTGACCTTGGGTATCTCTTCTGGTGCCTGATCTTTAGTCTGCAGTTCCAGGTGCTGCTTGTATATTGCACACAACACTGGTTCCGTTTTGCATTGGTGCTATGCCAGCATAGATTTCATTCACTGAGTAGTTAAACCCTCAGCTGCCCTTTTGCCTGCATTGCGATTGCACAGTATGATGGATCACCTGTAGTCGAGAGCAAATCTTAATCACTGACACAACAGAGCTGAGATTCGGAGGTGCAATAGGGAATGTGTGGTGCTGTAATCCTTGAAGCTCTTATACAAGGCATAAGGGGAACTGGATTCAGAGTGGTAAAGTGTAAAGTAATGCACATCGGAAAAAGTAACCCCCAGTATACATTCAATATGGTGTGGGCTCATTTAGCTACAACTAATCAGGCAAGAGATTCTTGGGGTTATCGTGGATAATTCTCTGAAAACATCCACTCAGCATGCAGTGACAGTCAAAAAAGCAAATAAGATGTTAGGAATTATTAAAAAAGGGATAGAAAATGAGAGACAGAATATTTTCCTGCCCCTTTATAAAGCTGTGGTGCACCCACATCTTGAGTACTGCGTACAGATGTGGTCTCCTCAACTCAAAAAAGATATTTTGGCTTTAGATGAGGTTCAGAAAAGGGCAACTAAAATGATGAGGGGTTTGGAAGGGGTCCAATATGAGAAGAGGTTAAAGAGACTGGGACTTTTCAGTTTAGAAAAGAGGAGACTGAGGGGGATATGATAGAGGAATATAAAATCCTGAGTGGTGTGGAGAGGGTGAATAAAGAAAAGTTATTTACTTGTTCCCATAATATCAGAGCTAGAGGACACCAAATGAAATTAATGGGCTGCAAGTTTAAAACTAATAAAAGGAAGTTCTTTTTTCACAGGGCACAGTCAACCTGTGGGACTCCTCGCCAGAGGAGGCTGTGAAGGTTAGGACTATAAGAGTTCAAAGAGGAGCTAGATAAATTCATGGAGGTGAGGTCCATGAAAGGTTATTAGCCAAGGGGTAGGAATGGTGTCCCAGGCCTCTGTTTGTCGGAGGCTGGAGATGGATGGCAGGAGACAAGTCACTTGATCATTGTCTTCGGTCTACCCCTTCTAGGGCACCTGGCACTGGCCACTGTCGCAGACGGGATACTGGGCTTAGATGGACCTTTGGTCTGATCCAGAGATGGCCAGTCTTATGTTCTTATGGTCCTTAGGGCAGTTTAACATGCACACCCAGCATTGCTGGGCTGGAGCGAGGTGCAGAGAGTGCTTGAGTGTGAGGTTCAGGTAGTGAGATGTGAATTTGGGTCTGGAGAGGACTGTGCTGTGTGGCTTCATCTTCAAGGGAATTTTTAACATTGCAGTGATGATACAGTAATCCCTCTGACTTACGCGTAGGTTGTGTTCCCAGGCAGCTGCGTGCAAATCTAATGTCATGCAAGTTAGGGGGGCCATGAAACTGACCGGCACTGCTGCACTGGTCAGTTTCCTGGCTCCTGGGACTGGCAGAGAGCTGTGAACCACACTGCAGCTTGTCTCCTGGCTCCCCTCTTTGCAGGAGCTGGGAAACTGACCAGTGCTGCTTGCAGGAACTGGTGGGGAGCCACACACTAGGTGGCAGCCTGGCTCCCGGGACTGGTGGGGAGCAGTGAACCAGGGGGCAGTCTGGCTTCCACAATCAGAGGGGAGCTGGCAGCCTGGCTCCCGGCTCCCCGCCACTCAGGATTTCAACTCACGTTCATCCAAGTAACTGGCAAGTCGAAATCGTGTGAGTAGGGGTTTTACTGTACAAGTAGTACAGGAACCAAACCTGTCCAGCGCAGTCAGCATGAATTCTCAGTGGGGCTGGTGAGTGCCTTCTGAACATTTCCTAGGATACTGGCATCCCCCCAAGAAAGGGCATGGGCACCAATATCTGGGTAGGGAAGGTAACGGATCCCAGTCCTCTGAAAGGTGTAACTGAGCAGCCCAGGGCGACAAAGGCAGGGATTGGCCTGAGACCCTTCATGCCAGACGCTGGGTCTCCTGTCCTACTACAGGCCAGTGAAGGGCCAGGCAGCAGAGGAGTGCATAAGAACTTAAGGTGAGGTAAAGAATACTGTGCCTGCGCTGAAATGAATGGTCAGAAGTGCATCAACTTTTGCAGGGTTTCACACTGTATGGGTCATGCAGTTCATTTCCTTTGGTGTAGTCCAGCATGTTCTCTTACTCCCTTGTGGTTTTAATGAGACCTTTTAAGTCATAGCTGGTTTGGAGGTGAAGTCGCTGCAGGATGCCCTGGGGAGGGTGGGAACTGGAGGCCTCAGCATGGAGAAGGGCTTTGTCCCCAAACCTACCCATCGCTTCCCTACAAGGCGTGGTAGGAAGAATGGTTCAAAGCACTTTGCTCAGGTCAAGGAGGTCCATCAGAATGAGCTGCAGGTGGGCGCGGGGGTGAAGTGGCATAGAAATTGTCTTTGTTCTGCCCGCAGTGACATTCCTGTTCTGTATGAGATGCTTGCTTTTCTGCCCAGACAACTGGCCTACAAAATAAAATCCCTCATGCCTGTGCAAGAGCTCTTTCAGCACACAGAAAAGGAGCCATGGTACCACATCTTGCTTGTGCTCTGAAGATGGCTGTTTGGTTAGAGTCCCACCCATCCACCCACCCCAAAATATTTAAGTGCACAAAATATGCCTGGGAAATGCACTGGCTCCGCTTAAAAGCCACCATGAGCAAAGGTTGAATTTTCTAGCTGTACTTGTGTACCTTTGCTCATTCATATGCAAAGGATTTTGAGACTCCACAACTAGTTGTTACAGAGCAGAAGCTAAGATAGACCAAGAACGCACTTCAGCTTGTCTCCTGAAAACATCCTTGGGGCTACAATTCTAGTCACCCAAAAACCATTGCATCCTGTTCACGTTTTCACAAAGGCTATTGTTGTGTATTAATCAACGTTTGTTTCAGAGCAGCCTCCTCCTCCTCCTCCTCCTCCTCCTCCTTATTATGAACCTGAATCTGACTCAGTGCCATTGTCTCTCTTCTTTAAAAAAGCACGTTGCTCACGTTATTACCTGTTTTAAGGAGGGGTTTCTCTTGTCACATCTCACAGGGGGGAGCGGGAATTTCTTAGGGTATCTTTTTTCTAATGAAAACTTGAGCTAAAATGCATGGTGTTAAACTGCATCCAAACGTCAGCCACTGATTTTCTGTTGTATTTTGCAGAGATGTTGGGGTGGTGGTCGGAGGGTTTGTGATTGAGGGAAGGGGAAATTGGGTGTTTAAATGTGGCTTTTCTGTATTACAAGGCACTAACACACCTCCCGTCTGTATTTAAATGCTGTCCCCAGGTTACGACTATGGCTATGTCTGCGTGGAGTTTTCACTCTTGGAAGAGGCCATCGGATGCATGGAAGCCAACCAGGTTGCTTTACACTTCGGTCGAATGCTGCTAGAAGAATATGGTCTTGCTGGGGGCGGGTGGAGAGTCAGTGGTTTCTGGAATGGTTCAAAGGAAGAGCCTCTCTTGTTTATACACACCGCTGCTGCTCAAATGCTAGTTTTCCCACACGCTGACCGAAGGCTCTGTGACGCCTCTGTGAGAGAGCCAAGAGGCTCTGAACGCTCTGCCGTTGCAGCATGAGTGCTCCTGCAGATTGGCTAGATTTCAAGGCTCGGAGAGGAAGAAGATTCCCAGTGCAGGTTGTTGTCTTTGTGGGCTTGTATTCAGTTGGAAAGAGCTCTGCTAGCTGGAAACTCCTGTCTGTGCCCCGTAATTGTGCCTTTCGCCCATCACACGGGGTCTGAGTTAGACACAAATGTGTGTCTATAGGCAGGGCCTCTGGTATGCAGCTCTGATCAGCTCAAATGCCACTTCACTTGCCTGCTCCTTGTCTCAGTGGCTTATCTGGGCAGGAGGGATTCTGCATGTCTCTCTCCTCTTGTATTCATGTTATCCCATTGCCAAGTTGGAATCTCATACACAGGGCTTGGCCTATGCATAGTTGCACCTGGTAAGTCTGAATGTTTTTGGGTGAGCAGATAGCAAGTGTGAAAAATTAGGATACTCTTTTTTGGAGGTGAGGGGTGGGGTGTAGCTGCCTATATCAGACAAATCCCCTAATGTGGTGTTAGTCCCTCTTAATATTCGGACTTTGGCCATCCTGGATGATTGTAACTGTGAAAGAGATGCTCAGCCATTCTCACACTGAGTAAGCTCCCAGCTGCAGCAGTAATTGGGATCTGATCCACTAAAATCTGTGGCTGTTGGGTACCATGCAAGTGTCTGACCCTCAAATGCTGTAACTCACAGAAGAACTGAAATCTACTGATACTGCCCGTCCCCTGGAAATTGCAGGGAAGTGACCAGGGAGACAGCTACTTCACCATAGCACAGCGCTGCCTTGGACCACTCCTCTGCTAGAGCCCACTGTTAGCCCCTCATCAGGAGAGAATATCTTCCTACCTTCATCTCCGTACTGCACACGAGCTAGAGCTGCCGTAGTTTTATCTAATTCATTCATGCTTTGGAATGCCATTGGCTACCTTGCCTAAAGCGTGGCTTCCCCAGTCCCAAGAGAGCCGTGCAGGTTAGCAGCTGAGTCCTAATGCTAGAGTTGTACAGGTGTGCAGCTACCATGAATACGCATTCTGCCCCCGGCCCAGCGGGATGTGGCACGCGTGTGCGTACCTCTGTGGTAAGATCATCAGTGGAAGGGCTGAGCACATGCCTGTTCTAAGAACTTGCACTGAAAGTTGTAGAAATATTCCTGCTGCTTCTGATTTGTAACACCAATGGGAATGTGCATAGACTGATGGGGTCTCAGTACTGCTGGTGCTGAATGAGGCCGCCTGGCAGAAAGGATGCCCGCAAAGGTGCTCCAAAATTTTAATGGCATACTGTCACTGTGGGTGAGGCCAAAGTCTGACTTCCCTTCCATGCTGCCACTCCTGCTTTCACCACCAGCCTGGTTTCCATTTCAAATGCACTGTAATAGGAAACCCTGTGTGTTAATTTGGCGCGACCATCACAGTAACCCACCCTTCACCACATGCGCCCAGCTCAGCTCATCAGATCCTGTGTGCAGTGGCCAGTGCCCCTGAGAGGACGTCCTTTGGCACCTGAGGAAGCTGCTCCCCTTCCTGGTAGAGTCTGAGCACCCTGGCTCTTCCAGCTCTCTGACGGGGACCGCAGGTGTGGTTTTGTCTGACTAGCACAGACAAGGCCAAGTAAGGTTCCCAGCCCCCACTGTGCAATGGAGAACCAGTAGGCACCCAGGAAGTGCTCTACCCCACGCAGGTGTAGATGTGGAGGTGCAGGGCACTTACCATACGCACAACTGAGGCATGTCCAGACGGGTAGATGCACGTGTATCCTTCCTTCCCTGCCCCAACACTCGCTCATCTCCAGTGCGGGTGGCACAAAGTTCCCATCCCGCGTACCCACATGCTCGTCCCTACCATGACAGCACCAGCAGTCCGATGGGAAGTCCGTTCATCCAGATCGGGGCACCTCTGGGCCCCTAGTGTAGTCTTGGCTTCTGTCTTCCTGCTGGCAGCCTGAGGCTCCTGTGTGGAGAATTTCTAGAAGGCGTGACCATTTCCATGGCACTCTGCAAGGTCCGCTCTCGGGCCAGTTCCATCAATGATGGAGTCCTGTTCGTTGCCATGGTCATTTGGTGTGACCCCCAGCCGGAGCCTGATCAAAACCCCGCTGAAACCACTGCCTGCCTTTCCCTCACCTGGCTCTCAATGTGTGGCAATCTGAGCTAGAGAAAATGACCTTCATTGTAAAAGATGAGGGTGTTGTGCACCTGCTGTGAGGCTAGTGGGTAGCCTTTTCGCTGTCAGGTGAGTCCAGGCTGAGCTCACCTGTAAGAAGAGGAATGGGGGGATGTGATTGCTCCATCCCTGAATGATCAGGCTTGCACCATTTCATTCTCTTCTGGGTGGACCCAGGGCTGAAGTGTATCAGAGACAATGTCACATTGCCTGGTTTGAAGTTGATCTGAATTTTTACAAACTCTAAAAAGAGTACTTATGCAATGGCCTGGGAGCCCCTGACAGTGCTTCAGCAACACACTAACAGCTAAATCTGTTGGTTAACCCATCCAAATCAAATAGCATAAACAGAACAAGAACTAATAACTTCCCGTCAATTCTCCCTGGAGTGCCACAGCCCTGCTACCCAACAGCCATCTCCTCCTGGGCAAGGTGGGAAGTCATTCACAGTGGCAGGATGCTTACATTGGCCCGGGACTAGATAAAATTTTACCAACTTTTTTCCTTCTTCCCTTCACTTAATACAGACCAGCATTTGGTGGTTGGGGTATTTCCAGATTCCCACCTGCAGGCTTACCAGGTCCAACCATGCATCTGCTCAGAACATGTAGGGTGTGTGTATGCATTCGTGAGTTTCTGAGGCGGCTTGCTATTGAATTCATTGAGCTGAAGTGACCCCCCGACCACCACTTCTTCCTTGCTGTCCTGATTGCAAGGGGGGAAGGATGCCTTTTGTACCAGTGCACACTCACCAGTATTCACAGCTGTAGCTAATGGGATTAAAGCAGCCCTGTTCATCATGTGCACAGTGACATTTCAGAAGTCACTCCAATTCAGGAGCAGGTAAACTCTGCTCAGTTCACAGCTACATTGGCCCCTTGCCCAATAGATATGACATGGGAAATATTGCCTGCTTGCTCAGTTCAGGCCGGAGAATTGCTGTTTGTAAACTAGACTCTGCAGGGGCCTGCACCTCTGTGTAAGAGCAGGTTGGCTGCAGCTGCTTTGCAGAACTCCCTAGGCTGCATTTGGCTTGGTGCTGTTGGTAATCGGTGCTCTTGTTGGTTTCATTGTTGGTTGTGTGCCTCATTGGCTTTTGAGGATGGAGACTTCTCTGTTCACACGGTGATCTGAGCCGCCTTTTGTGAGAGGCAGGGAATGTTCAAAAGAGCTTATTTGTCTGCGCAGGTCTTCAGTGCTGCTCTTCCAAAGAACCTTTCTACCTTTTAAAAGCTGGGGGAAGGGTGAATGGCACCTTGTGTCCATCTTCTTCCATCTCCTCCATGTGTAAGCTCCATGCTGCCCACTAGGCACAACCGGGTGTTTCACTCCTCCAGGTTACTGCTCTGGCTTCTTCTGGAGCAGCCGCTGAAAAAAGGGTTACTGAGCCACTGCTGCTTGGTATTAAGCTTGGCCTACCTGAGGGGCTGCAGCCCCTTGTGGGGAGAGGGACTCCATAGCAGGGCTCTCGTGTTCAGGAGAAAGACAGACTGGCTCTATTTGAAACTTGCTGGACTTGTTCTTGAGCACCAAATGATCGGGTGTGGGTTTTTGTGTGGGAAGGGGGTGATGAAGCAGGGATCTGAGTTAGCTGGAACTCCTGTGTTCAGGGAACGGTGAATTCAAGCCTTCCAGCGCGAGTCAGGAGGACAGTGTGTGGTTATGCCTAGGCAGTCCTTGCGTCGTCATTGTGCGCAATGGGAGGAGCGGAAAGATGCGTCTCTCGCTACCTGGGTATTTTCCCACTTTCTTTGTGAGCCAAGGCTGGCAGGAGCAGACACGACTGTGCGAGAGACAAGGGGTAGGACTGTCACACTTGGACAGGAGAGCCAATGGGAGATGGGGGCAAATCACTTATTTTGACCAAACTCATAATGCCTGCCCCCCCGGGACTCCTCCCAGGCCCCCCATCCCAAGAAGTGTTGGCAGCATGGTCATTTTGTGAGCCCTTCTTCCAGTGGCCGACCCTGGCCTGCTGTTTGTTCCTGCTCCCATCCATGGGTCTGGAAGTTGAGGGGATGTTGATGTTAATTTCCAGGACACACTTGCTGTAATGCTGGAGATGGGTGGGCACGGGCTAGGTTCCATGACTTGCTTGCACTTTGCACGGACTCCATGTTTTCATGTGGGAGGCACGTACCAAAGAGCTGCCTGTTTCTCCTGAGGCATGACCTGTACCCATACCTTCTTCATGCACTCAGCCTCCTTTGCCTCTTGCCATGCACCAGCGGGGAGCAGCGGCAGGCCCTGAACTTTACCTGAGCAGACCCTGCAGCGCAGAGATCGGAATGGTGAATGAGAGTCTGCCGTCTTTCCACTCTTGTGTGTCCCTCTTCCTTTATCCCTTCGTTGAACTAGTGTCTCTGCAGTGCGGCGCCGAGTGACAACCCGCTGCCCTCGGTTGTTGAGATCCCTCAGGCTGCTGGAAGAGCAGTAAGAATGCTGTGTCACTTTCTGCCATTTACCTCCTTTGAGACATGGGGCATTAGGCTTTCTGGGCCTTGAAGGGGTTTTGCAATAACTCAAGAGCTCAGCCTGCAAGAATGTTCAGTGCGGAAGATTATAATTACGCCCAAGACGTGATGCTTAATTTCATCTGCACCACTTGTGTGGTGGTCCTGGGGGCGCACCACTGTGCATGACAGGAAGCATGTTGCAGTCCATGGGGGAGACTGTCACCCAGCGTAGAACTGAATGTCAGAAACGACTGTCATCTGATGATGGCAGGAGGCATTAATTGTGGGGCCTTTCTCTGACTGGTCCATGGACCTGAAGAAATAGTCTCTGTAATGGAAGACCAGACTTCTCTCTGTATCTTCACTAGGGTTCATGTTTTTCCTGGAGAAGGCATTTTGCCCTTGGCTTGCTCAGCAAAGGAAACGCTTTGCCGGTTACTCTGTACCCTGCAGTTAAGTCTGGTGGTGGTAATGTTTTATACGTGGTCCTGAGCATGCTGTGTAAGCTCCAGTAGTCCCACAGGCAAGAGAGCCGGAGAAGGCCTTATTCAGGTCGCACACGCCTATTGGCACCTGCGTCCTGGGATAGAAAATGGAATCAGTTTGTCTTCTGGTTTACGTGAAACACGCCCCTTTTCTGTTGGTGGTGGTGTTACGTGTAGGAGCTGTCTTGCAGATATGCATATTGCAGGGATGAGTGCTGTCCCTCTGTTGTGCTCTGTATTTGAAATGTCCTGCTTTAAACCCAAAGGATTTCTAGCAGTGTGATTTGGAGGCTCCTGGACTTCTTGTTCTCGTGTCCCCTGCCTGTAATAGGGTTCCTTGCGTAAACTTACTCCCAGGTTGAGAAGCCATGCAGACTGGGGAACTATTCTTTTTTGTAGCCCAGTGGGCTGTCAAAAGGTGCCCTTAGTATGTTGATCTGTTGAGAGGGTGTTCAGGTAAAACAGCATGTTGTTGATTTCTTTTGTTGTATTTGATTCAAGGTTGCTTAGCTGGTTCTCAGCGTTCCGCAGTGGGTCATCCAGTTGCTTGACTGTGCAGTCGCCCGAGAAAGGGAAGTGGTTAATTCAGCGCATAACAGGTCTGCCGCTGGCCTGAGTCTACTCCTCTGGCTAGCAGCTGAGTTACACTTCCGGTGTCCTGTGCATACGAATATCCCGGCACTCACGTTCTGACATGACTGCAGCGTGTGTTCCTCTATGGTTTGGGGAGTGATTTAATGTTTGTGTGCCGCAGTGCAAAGGGCAATTCATTACCTCGTACGGCTTTCAATCGAGAGAGAAACCTGTTTGGTCGTGCTTAGACTTTACCGTTTCTCCAGATCTTTTCCATCGATATCTCCCCAGTCTCAGCCTTTCTGTTTCTTCTCCTGAATCTTCTTTTGAGCTCTTCTCGTATTGTATGGGAGGGCCTCTGGATCTCTCTCCTCCAAAGGCTGCACAGTTAATTGACCCTTCCTCCAGCTAAGGACAAGAGCCTATCAGTGTTGCTGCTTCCCCGCCTGCCAGGTGAGCTGTGCATCCTCCTGCTGAGGAGCGGAGTGTTCTGCCCTGCTAGATCAGGGAGCAAAGGAACCAGATTAGCCCTCTTGGTTCTGAACTAACCCTCTCATGCCTGCCTGCGGAAGTGAGGCTGCACGCCGGTGTTCCCACCATTCGGTTCTGCTCTCCCCACACGTGGTGCAGTAATCTCTGGCTGGGTTGCTGAAAGGTTGGAAGGTGAAGTGATGGGAAATCTTTTGCCAGTGAGTGTTACCGCAGGTATGTCTGCTCCTCGCATATGTGATTTATTGAAGAGGCTGAGCTAAAAAGAGAGAAGCACCATTTCAGCTATTGCCGTAATACAAGGCCTCTTCCTAGGCGATGTGGCCTTCTGGCAGCTCAGTTGATAGCTAGGATTTTTCTTTAAAGAGTGTGAAGGATGTGTCTTATTTTACCTTGTCCAGGTAGCCTTCAGATCCCTTCCTCCTGCAGCGGGTTCGCAAGATCTTCCCATGAAGGAAGCGTCATGGTCGGACAGAAATCTGTCCTAATGCAAGCTAGCAGTCATGAAAATGTGTGGCAGCGTAGCTGTTGTTTGCATTGTCTGGAGTGTTTCCAAGATGCTCATCACATTGGCATCCAAGTGCAGCAGAAGGGAAGAGCAATGTAGAGCAGCAGTGTTTAGAGTAGATGAGTGGATTTTGAGCGTGCAGCATAGTCAGAGGGAGATTGTCGAGGGAAGCGCCTAAATCCACTGGGTAGAGTCCCATTGAAAGGCAGGAGAACTCATGATCCTCATTGTGCTAGGCACTTTTAAAAGCCACCCCCAAAGCAGAAAGGGGTCCCTGTGTGCCATGACAAGGAGTGAGATGACAATGTTACTGGGCTTTCTTAAAGGATGCTGTGTGAGGCAGCGAAGGGAATATTGGTGCCACAGCTAAAATTCCCTACCGAGGATGGAATTGGAACTTGTTCCTCCTGTTATGACAGCTTGACATCTGGAAGGTGATGGATACACCTTTCCAAGCAGGCGTCCATCTTCCATCAGCAGTGTACATCTGTGTGTACATTGAGACAGGTTGCTTTTGTTATCCATCCCAGCTCACCATCCGGTACAAAACCAAATGCGTAGTGTCTTTCCAACCTGTGTTAGAATAATATGACAACCAGGTCCTTCCGGATTATATCTCACTGTTGAGTCTCATGACTGAAGAAATGTCAACCTGTACATAGTTGTTGGGATGTGGTAAGGCAGGATCGTTTTCTCCGCTGCCTCTTTGCCTCTCTCTCGTGTCGTCTTATGTAAGCTCTGGCTGGGCGTAGCTCCTTTTCCAAAGAGTCATGGAACACTGAAATGGATGTGTCAATTTGGCTTCATGTCTCGATATATTGATTCCTGTCTGTTTTATTCCTTTTGGTTTTGTTCTCAAGATACCAATCGAGTTTGTGTCCGCCTTCTGTAGGTGGGAAGAGGGCAATATGAACTCAATCAGAGCTACTGAATTAGGCAAACTTTTGTCCATATAATTGTACAATTTTCTTATGTTTTCAGGTTCAGTTCTCATCTGTCTGGGAAATGTTTTAAACCAAAGATGAGAATCTATTACAAAGAAGTGACAAACAAAAGGTAGCCTGCTGGTTTGAATGTGTCAGAGAGACATCTCATAGGTGTCAACCCTCAAGGTTTGCGTTCACAGTGACCAGATTCCACAGCCAAGCCTCTCTTTGTCACATTTAATCAAATTAGGTTAGGACATTCAGTGCCATCTGGCATGTTTTCAAACATAGGTGGATGTCAGGTGTGGCATCAAATGAATTGTACTGTAAATGAAGGGGAAGTCTCTAGGCATGGGACTCATGGAACCTGGTCTCTGGAAAGGGTGTTGTCTACAGGATGCTCTTCCTGTACAAAAGAAGAGAGAATTCTCTTTTATCTTCAAAAACTGGAGGACACCCTCGCTCGCCTGAAGAAACTCATGGCATCTTGGAGTTTGGGGAGGGTGTCATTCAGATGGCCTTCAACTGCCTGGCCTGAGGGTGAAGGGTGGTAAAAATCAGTATCACGTAGTGCTTTTCACACAAGGCCCTCAAAGCGCTTTACGGAGGATAAGACCCATTAGAATTAGACATAATGCTGTAGAGAGTAGAGCGTTTTTGAGCTCTCAGAATGTTTCGGTTTTGGTGCCAAGCTTCGGCTCCATTTTTCCACAGGTTGGACACCAGGTTAGAACCATGGCGGTGTAACCAGGCACCATACGCCATTATGATTAAGGCCTCATAGTGTTTGTAGTTCCAGGTTAAATCCATTGTTACAAATTAAATTTGTCTTCCTTCCCTACTCCTCTCCCCTCCAGCAAGGGCGTCCCTACAGAGCAGAGTAAAAGTGGTTTGAGTGCTCTAACTACATTCATCAGTTGCCCACGTGAAAGCCATTTTGATTTTTCCCTTAGAACGAGTCCCATTCATATGCAATCAGATTCTTTGGCCCAGCAGTGTCCCTGGTTGCAGTACCTGTGCCATAGGTGTCCTGACGTTGCCATACCCAAAGGTGGAATGACCCAACAATCCCGCGTGTCCGACTTACCGCACATGGCAGCGAAGCAGGAGTTGTCTGCTTCTCTCCCCGCTGTGCTCATTCGGTCTTGGTGCTTCAGTAGGCCTAGTGCCTGTGGGAGGTGCACACATGAGTTGTTCTAATTTTTAGGCTAGATGCCCTGCTTTCCATGGGCACCAGCAAAATGGCAGAAATGAAATACCCGTGTCTAAAACCTGCCCCCGCCGTGAAGCGTCAGTGATCTGCACGCCAGGTGTCCATCCTGTTTAGAGGAGGGACAGTGCTTTGTTTGTCTCCTCCTAGAACCATGCTGGAAAAGCTAGAGAAGTCCATGGAATATTGGTCTCCCTGGTGCATGCTACGCCAGCTGCCTTGGACATACCTAGACTTCAGTTCTCTAGTCATTTCCAGTGTCCACAAGTGCTCCAGCAAGAAAGGATTCCACCCTAAGCTACCAGGCTATGGCAGCGGAAAGGTTCCAGTCATCTGCCACCCTTCCAGCCTCAACGGTCTCTGACAGCTCCAATCCAGAGGTTAGCTAAGGGCCTCGAGCCTGCTGAATCAGGGTCCCAGGCTCGGTGTGCTGTACGGAAGGGTGACTGCTGTGAATTCCTCTGGTTCTTTGGTGCTAAGTGTTGGGAGAACGCCACCACTAAACTGGTGGACAGTGTCTGTTGGTACTGAACCCTCAGCAACCTCATAACTGTGTTCTCCATGCCCATTGTGTCAGTACCTAGTGAACTGGCACCGAGGGGATAGGTGTATACGGTCATTTATCTCTGGGCTTGGTACTGAGTCTCCCCTCCTTGAAGGGTTGAGGGTGATGGCAATCCCCTAGCTACTGACATACCTGTGTAATAGGCAGAGCAAGTGTCTCTGGTATTATCTGCACCTCCTGTCCAGCTTGGGCCCTGGCTTGAAATGTTGTACTGAAAAGTACTGCACAGGATCTTTTCAGGGGAAAGGGCAACGCACCACATTTATTGGTAATACACATATAGTAATCAACACTTATCATTTGCATATGATATATTACACTCTACACACACACACACACACACACACACACACACACACACACACACACACACACACACACACACACACACACACACACACACACCCCTACCTGTCTTGTTGCTGTTACCAATAGTTGCTCCCCCACCTGCAATGGCCAGGTGAACTAGATGGGGGAGAGGTGGAGCCGGGCTTCTGCCGATCCAGATCAGTGCCCCAGTGCTGACAGGACAAACCTGGGGTCCCTGTGCAGGCTGCCTTCCATTTATAGTGTCCTCTCTCCCATGCAGGTTGACACTAGTTAGCCATCTCATGTATATGCATAGTCTGGAAGAGCAATCTTATGAATATGCATTTAGCACCTTCTGGGTGGTGTTTCCCCAGGCAGGCACTTGCTGGTGACTCCCAAGGCATCCATGTGTCCAGTTTTCTTTCAGTGGGCCCACTTCACAGGTTCCATTGTTCTTCTCATTGGTCTTGGATCTACCTTCTCCAACCCTTGCAGGTACCTGGAGGTGCTGGTCTCCCACACCTTTCCATTCACACCTCGCATGGTGACAAGTATCGGAGAGGTAGCCATGTTAATCTGTATCTTCGAGAACAATAAGAAGTCCTGTGGCACCTTATAGACGAACAGCTATTTTGGAGCATAAGCTTTCGTGGGCAACGACCTGCTTCATCAGATGCATCTGATGCAGGGGGTCTTTGCCCACGAAAGCTGATGCTCCAAAATAGCTGTTAGTCCATAAGGTGCCACAGGACTTCTTGTTGCGTTCACACCTCATTCACTCAACAGGGCACTCAATTAAGCAATTCAAAAATAAAGGGTACAGAGGGGTTTTTCTTTCCCTTACCTACTTCTAGGAACTATTCTGCAAAAT
Organism: Carettochelys insculpta; assembly: GCF_033958435.1. Taxonomy (NCBI): domain Eukaryota; kingdom Metazoa; phylum Chordata; order Testudines; family Carettochelyidae; genus Carettochelys; species Carettochelys insculpta. The sequence continues at coordinate 1,238,670 of NC_134147.1, forward strand.
GTAACAAATTTCTATAGAGCAGGGCTGAATACAAGGGTGCATAAAATGACTCGAGACAATTTAAAAACTCCAATGAGCAAATAGTTAAAACAAAGATGTATCTACAGAAATGGTGTCCTTTTGTCATCCCCTTGGGTGTGCAGTAGGGACTCTTCTACATATATTGCTTCCTAACTCCCACTGTGCTACCCAAGGGGCGGAGACTCTGAGGAGGTCTTTATTGAGGGACAGCAAAGAATGACCTAAGGCTCATAGGGAACATTCTTCTGGTGTTCACTCCAATATTGATGCCCGTATTAGCCTTGGCCCTTCTTGGTTTCCCAGGGGTTTAGTCACAAGTCTGCATCTTTGGTCACCAGAAGGATCTGATCCCTTCCCCAAAGAGGCAACGTAATTAGCACAGAAAGATCAGCCAGTGAAGGCTCAAACATGGGAAAGGCGAGAGTGACTAGAAAGCACGTCTGCAAGGGAACAGCAGCTGGTTCCCTGCTGCAATCCACTCTTCCCCAGTAAGGCAACGACTTTCTCAATGCCTTCTTCTGTTGATGACTTCAAAACATTCCAAGAGCTGCTCAGGTGTACAGCAGAGACTCTGCAAGTGGCTCAAGAGAAACCTTGCTGACTCCTGGACAGCATGCACACACTCATCCCTGTAAACAGAGGTACTGTTGGAACCTGCAAGAGACCAGTGGTGTAGGCCAGTATCTGCTCCAGCCACATCCAAGCACGCTGACATTAGGTTTCTTCCAAGGGATCTGAATATTTTATTTCCGCTTGGTACTAGGGTCAGTTGTAGATACAGTCTGAGAGAGGTTGAAGCAGCAGGAACCTCCCTCCCAAAGCTATGCTGAGGGGAAGAGACTGAACTTTTCAGACTCAGTCTTATCTGCCAGCTTCCAGATGTGTGTGGGACTAATTACTGATTATTTTAATTGGACAAATTATCTCCTCCTACAGAGAGGCTACCTCACGAGCACCAAGAGGAATTGTGGAGCATCATGTCTGAGGACAGCTGGTAGTCTGCTCATCCCAGTGGCTGTACTGGATGCATTCAGCACCATGACACTGTCTGTCTGCCTGCATCAGCAGCCTTGAGAAGATCTTCCTGATGCCAGTATTCAGGGATTTTGCAGAAGGTCTGAACGTTACCTTCGAGAGCAATGAACTTCTTGAGCAAAGGCAGAAGGCCTCCATTCCTTCAGGGATTGTAGGGCAGCCTCTGCTTTCTGAGCTGTGGAAGTCCCAACAAAGAAGTGGTTGTGAATGCAGGCTTCCTTCTGGCAGTGTGTCTCTGCCCAGCACTATTACCAGCCTCAGAAGACCCTGGAGCCACCAAGAAAGAAGCAGAGATTCCAGTGATGTCCCTCTTCTCCTACTGCTTCACAGTCTCTGTTCTACCAGGTGCCAGGCTGACACGAATATTGGGTGCCTGGCAGAACCTCCAGAAGGATCTCTTCCTTTCCAACCACCTCCCAAACCCCCCAGTTTTGGCAACCATCACTTTAATTTTTGTAAAACCTGGACTTGGATCACTGCAGACCAGTGAGTCTTGGAAATGGTAAACAAAGGGTATTCGGTTCAATTCTAGACTCCTCCTACCCCGTAATCCCTTCCTCGGCTCTTCTCCGGGGCCCTTCTCAGGAGCTAAAATGAGAAGTTGACTTGCCTCCAGCCTGACGCATTCGGGGAAGCACCTTCAGGGGCAGGGGTTTTGTCAGCTTTATTTTCTCATCCCAGTTGATGTCCCATTCTGGAACTTCAGCATCTCAGCCCATCGATGTAATTTCAAAGTCAGGTGTGTGATTCTGACATCTGTCGTCTCTTCAGTGTACCCTCAAGAGTGGTTGATGGCTCTGAACCTGCAAGTTGCCTGCTTTCACACAGCCATTCATCCAGCCCACAGGAAATTCCTCCAGTGTCTTGTAAGAGCATCTCTTTACAGAGTCCTGTCATTGTCCTTTCCGCAGCCCCAAGGGTGTTCAGCAAGTGCTTGGCAGTCACAGCAGCCCACTTGAGAAGACATGAAATCCAGGTTTAGTCATATCTTGACTGGCTGATCTGAGGAAGCGCCACCACAACAGGTACTTCTAAAGCTCTTCCCCACAGTGGTCCTCAAAGCCAACAGAAAAATCCATTGCTGGACTTAAATCATCCTGTTTGTAGGAGCAGCATCAGATTCCAGGTCACCAAGAGCTTACCTTCCACCGCAGAGATCCCAAGCAATAGCTGTAACAGGTTGAATCACAGAGATCCCCTTGAGACTGTCACCTGATAAACTGATCAGACGCTGAGCCCGCCAACCTGCCCTTTGGGGTGTCTCAGCGATCTCTGCAAGCAATGTGCATATGTGGCTGCTCAGGAGAGATTCACATGCCACCCAGTTGATTAGCATAGCATCCACAGCTTGTTTTCTTGTTTCTATTGGTGGTGCACATTTGCGCATCCCTTGGTACAGAAACTTACTCTGCACATGGATGGAAAAGATTAGAAGCAACATTGCCCATCACCCTATCCTACTGAGCCAGGACATCTGATTTTCCCTGCAGCAAAGGCATAGAGTTGGGGTAACAGCCCCCAGCAGAGTAGTAGAGACACCAAGTACAGCTCAGCTCTGGGAAGGCTTGGTCTTAAGGACTTCACACAGCACCCAGGTGCACCATCCCAGTGGGGCCAAAACCCTATTATAAATCCATCCTTGTGTGCGTAAAGTTTGTACAGAGCGCGTTCATAAGATCTTCACCCCCTTTATCACTGAAAGAGAGAGATGCACAGCTGTTTCCCACCACGTAACAGTTATTTACGCTGGGTTTCATAACAAATGAGTGATTTTTATTAAGTGTAAAAACTAGGATTTAAGTGGTGTCAGACAGATCAAAGTAAGTTACTAAGTTAAATAAAACAAAATGTACCAGCTAAGCTTAAAACACTACAGGAAGTTGTTACAGATCATAATTTCTCACTCCAGTTCTTACTTTAGGTAATGTCCCTTCCAGGCCAGAGCAGCTCTTTTTCCTGACCCGGGTCCAGCAGCTTCTCTCCACTCATAGCCTTAGAATTCTTTTGTTTCCAGGTGTGTTCATGTATCATCTTGCTGTGGACACTAGTCTGTGAAGCCAGCAGGAGACCATCATTGTTTGCTTCTCATTCCTTGCATAGAATTTCCACAGGGTGGAAAGTCTTCTCTTCAGTTCCTCCCCCAATTTAGTATTGATACCTCTAGCTACCAAGATTATGGTGACAGATACATTCTCTCCGTGCTAAGACACCTCGTTTAGATGGGTTTTAAAATGGAAGCTTCGGATCCTCTCAGGACGATAGCTGCCACATAAACTCAAAGCCACCTGCTTGCCCTACCAGGCATTCCTAGTGCAGCTCAGGGATCCACGACCCGGGGCCTACAGACACCAACTCCGCTCTTCGTTTTTATAAAGGGGATTGAGATGGTCACCCCTCTGTCCCGGGGGGTGTCAGCCCTGGAGTTAGTGCGTTCCAAATCAAACCGCAGCAGTGACGCTGCATGGTGGCAGATCCACTTAGCAGGCAGTTGTCAGGCAGCCACGAGAAGTCTGTCAAAGACTCGGTGCCACAGAACGTTCTTGTAAGTGGCGACTTCTGATCTGACACAAATGACTCTAATTCTGGAACATGTCGGCCAGGAAGAGAACTGACAGGTGTTTTTCTCACTGAGATTAATGCATGCATTTCTGCTGAAACCGGTAGGTGCTGGAGCTAGGCATGGGGAGGGCGCTGCAGCACAGCCGGAATGGAAGTGGTTTCCATTTTATACAGGATTTACAGTTTGGTTCAGTGGTTCTCAGCAGCCTGCGATACAAATTGTTCCAGCATCTGACTGGTGCCCGTTACATTGAGGGTTGTGAGTGAACCAAGGGAAGATGCAAGACTCGTGACTTCAAGGCACAGTGCTCCATGATTATTTTCAGGGACCTGGGCAGCCTTTCCAAGAGAAGGCAATCATTTGTAATTTATTTAACAATATTAAATTATCATACTGTAGAGGAAGGTGGAGAAAAACCTCACAATCTCTGCTAACCTGACTAGGGTGAAAATTCTTCTGGTCCTCATATGTGATGATTAGACAGACTTTGCACAGGTGAGCAAAAACCAGCCAGCCAAACAGCAGAGAGTGAGACTGCTCAGTGCCATCTCAGAGTCCTTGCCCTCCCTGTCCGTGTCTCATCTCCATCCCCAGCCATCCCTGCTGCTTCAGGAGAAGGGGGAACACCGGAATACCTTTGGGAGTGGGGAAGGGAGGGAATTCCCCATCTTGGCTCCTGCAGGCGGCCAGCTGAAGCCCTGGAGCATGGGCATTTTTTTAAGTAAGGACAAAGTCAGTTTCTGGAACAGGAAGCTAGAAGAATTCTGACAGGAAGTAAGGTGTCAACATGTCGCAGTTAGTGTAAATAACCATTGGAACAACTTACAAAGGGTTGTGGTGGATTCTCCATCACTGGCTGCTTTTTAAACCCTTGTTGTCTACTTTTCTAAACGGTCTGCTGTAGAAATTATTTTGAGGGTGTTTCGTGGCCTGTGCTATGCAAGAGGGCAGACCAGACAACTCGTGTTCCCTTTTGGCCTCAGAATCTAGGAATCCACTTCATAAAAGGCCTGCTAGCAGCAGCATCTGCATGTGATCCTCCTGTCTTGGTCCATGCCGTGTGTTTCTATCCTGCAGTGGTAAGGTTCCCCTCCCTCTGCCCAGTTCAGGGCACTCTTCTCTCTCGAGACAATCGTCGAGTACTAGCAAAGGTGATGGGGCCCGCTCCTTGAGTTGTTAGCAACACGTTTCCTTTGCCACCTGTTGATGAAGGCAGTCTCTCTCTAGTGATTGCTACATGAGCAGCTCAGGGGGTGTAGGAGAGTCACGCCCTTATGGTGGGTCCCCCTCGCACAGTGTTCCCTCACAGGCCTCATCCTGCTCTCTGGCTGGTAGGAAGGCCTCTGTTGTCTCACACGGACAGGACCACGCCGTTTAGGAGCACGCAGCCTTAGCACAAAGGGTTAATAGTCAGATAATATCCTGAGATGAGATGGGTTGAGGGTCAGGGGTCCTTGTGAGCCGTGTGCTTGGGCAGCTGCCCAGAAATTCAGGTGCTGCCCAGCTTGTGGGCAGAGCTCCCATAGCATGTTTCTACTGGTGGTGTGTGTCTGCACACGCCTCCATGCACATAACATTTATTCCACACATGGAAAAAATGAGAGATCAGGTTGGGCAGGGTCCAACATGATTAAAACAGCTGCACTCAGGCATTCTCCTCTAGGGTACTTCTGGCAATATCCTATGGACATGTGGACATGGTACGAGTTAGCCAGGTTAGAGTGACTTAGCTGTGTTAGCACTTGGTCCACTAGTGCTCAGGCAGCGGCTCCTGCCTGGATGAAGTGTGTTTCCTTGGAGCTGGGTCCACCTTTACAGGACCCATGCTCTTTGGTAGCGGCTTCCTGATTTGATACCCACCTCGGTAGGAGCGTTCTAAGCAAGACGCCTACTGCCCACTTCCAGGCAGATCAGTGCATGAGAGTCATCAAGTGCGTACTCCTTGTGGCTAGTCTCTCGGACAATGGTTTCTTCCACACGTGTTAGCTGATGGTTGGGTGAGATACCACCTACGCCCTTGTTTTCATCTGAGTCTCTAACTGCTAGGACAGAGTCCCTTCGCAGCGGGCAGCCTGGGCAGGCTGACGGATGCCCCAGGGTCCTAACACCCAAGTCTTTAACTGCTAGGACAAGGTCCCTCTGCAGCGGGCAGCCAGGGAGGCTGACGGGTGCCCCAAGAGTCTGCTCAGTGGAGGCAGCACGACTCAGCGCTCAGCTCTCTATACACCCCACCAGTGACCAGGCTGTTACAGCTGAAAGCAGCTGGGTTCTTTGTTTTGTGTTCGGTTTGCACAGTAACAGGAAGAGTCAGGTTACCACTTAACCAGTTACTTGTTTATTTAGCTAAAAAGAGTTAAGCTCTTATGGTTAGAAGGTTTATACTTTGATTACAAATAGCTAGCGTACACTTGAATTCACAGAGCTATATTTGTTAAATGCATGCAAAAGCAAAAGGTAAAATACCTAGCAGGTCTTATTCTCACCCCTGCGTTACCAATGTGGCGTGGCCAGCGTCTTCTCTCAGTCCCTTGGGAAGACGTCTTTTACGAGGAAACGGGCGTCCCCTGGGACCTCGGGAGGCAAAGACCCTCCTGTCCGGCAGGCAGAGGTAACTGGAGCTCAAAAAGGGGTCTGCCGGACCCTCCTTTTATACCTCTTAGGTCACGTACGCTTCTTCCTTACCTAGAAGGTGCCAACTGAATTAAATTGTCCCGTGATGTTGGTTCTCACAGGGAGTTCAAGGGCTTAGTTAGCACCTGTGAGGTGGAGACAATTCAGGGCATTTTTCTTAATGGGCCGGAGATTCCTCCGTCTGGGACCCAGTGTGGGCGTATCAATCACCGGTACCAGCCAAGGGCAGCCCGAGGCCCTGGCGGTCTGTTAGTCCGTTGTCCTTTGTTGTCTGGTTTCGGCCCATTCAGTGTCAGTCTGGCTCTTGCTCCGGAGCATCAAAGACTTGTGCTGGGAGATGAGCACATCTGTGCTCTCGGGCATTCCAAGACAGGGCCGTTCCTTTTAACCCTTCTGTGCCTGAAGCACCTAAGGAAAGCAAGATGGAGTATAGCAAAGGTGGAGGGGGGGCTCTGTCTGGCTACAACATGGCAACTCTGAGCTTTTGGGTGTATTGTTTTCATGGGTTCAACAGCCCTGCTCCTTCCCTGCTACTACTACAGAGTCCTACTTTTTGGGGGGGTTTATGTGGGCGGAACGGAGGGATGCTTGGGCCCACTCTGTGCTTTGTGCCCTCATGTGAAAAGGAGTGAGGGCATTTAGGGTGTGGGCACAGACCCAAAAGACTTGCTGGCCAAAAGAATGGGATCGTGTCAGCATGGGGTGTAGGTGCACGACAAATGGAATCCGAAGGGTCGTCTATGTGGGTAACACCTCTGGAAGAACCAGCAGCTCCCTCCCTCCCTCCAAGGTAAGTCACTGTTCTTTTCCAGACCTTAGCACATTTGTACTTATGAAGCTTTAGCACCTCATTTTCTGGGTTTTTCTGCTCTTGGTTTTGGGATAATTAGAAAGTCCCTGTCGTGTGCTTCGCACTAAAGAGCTCTCCCCTCCTCTTAGTTTGGTTTGTGTGTGTGAGTTTCCTTGGGCTTTTTAAATGAAGCTCACACATGAACGATAAACAAATTCAGAAAAAGTTGTTATCCTGTGATATTTCTGCTGTATGGTGTCAATTTTAAATCATTTGTCAGCAGAGGCGAGCGCCTGAAACCTTCTGCAAAGGAACTCAGCTTTCAAAATGGCCACTGATTCAGAGCACACCATCCAGAATAGCTGGATGAGACAAGCGCCTGGGATGCAGCTGTGGCGGGAGGAGGCAGGACATCAAAACTTGTAGGATGGACACAATTCTTAGCCAATCAGGAGCTGCGATTTCAACTCCCCACCTGCCTCATGCTTCGCTATTTGCTGATTCCTTTGTGGTTTTCTCTGCCTTGAGCAAGAGGAGAGTTGTGAGGGTTGACTTGGAGGAGGAGGGAGACTTTAAATTGCACTCCAGCCCTGACTGCCAAGCAGTGTCAAACCTGCAGCTGCTCTGTGGGGTAGTTCAGAGCTCAGGGCAGGCTGAACAGAACCATTGGGCAGTCAAAGTGCCCCGTGCTCAAATAAAAGCTAGTCCGTTGGTTTGATTTCTAGATCGGACACTCGGGTGAATAAGTGGACTTGTCTGAGAGGTGCATGTGAAGAGAGGTGCTCTCCAGCCTGATTTTTATCCAGCTCAAAATCTCCCAACCTGACTCTCTTTCTGACATGGTATCTGTCTTTAATGTGGTTACTTATTGTAAAGTATCAGAGAGGTCGCCATGTTAGTCTGTATCCTTTGAGAACAACAAGAAGTCCTGTGGTACCTTTATAGACTGACAGATATTTTGGAGCATAAGCTTTCGTGGGCAGAGACCCGCTTCATCAGATGTGCGAGTGGGTCTTTGCCAAGGAAAGCTGATGCTCCAAAATATCTGTTATTCTATAAGGTGCCACAGGACTTCGTGTTGTTGTAAAGTATAAGTCTAAAGTGTTGACGATGCTGTGTACAACAGAGAGGTGCCCTCTGCTCCAGAGAGCTTATGGTCCACGTTGGTTGCAAGCAGCCACGACACCAAGTAAAGTAACAGGTAAGGCAAAGGACGAGATACCCAGAATAAGGCATTGTTAGACCCCAGAAGGGTGATTTAAAGGGATACAGTTCCATCACGTTAGTTTGTTTTTGTGTTTTTACTATCTATTATTACATTTTAGTTATGGCATGAAGGGATTAATTAGTATGATCGAGCAGCTCTAGGAAGAGGTGAGCTTTGATGAGGAATTTGAAAGAGGACTCAAAATGGAGTCCTATGAAAAGTGGAAACTAGGCCAAAGTACAAAGGATGAATACAAACAAATAGTGCAAGTACGTAGGGGGACCTTTAGAAAGACAGACACAAAATGAGCTGAGATAGAAAGTGCAACAGGAAGACATTCTACAAATCTATTAGAAGCAAGAAGACAACCAAGACCTGCTGCTCAATGAAGAGGGGGAAAAAATAATGGAAAATGTGTAAATGGAAGAGGAACTTAACTGAGTTTGGATTTTCACCAATAAGGTTCATAGCGATCAGATGCCTGACACAGTGAATTCTAGAGAAGAGGAGGCAGATGCCGGAGTATAAAATAGGAAAAGAACAAGTTAAAATTACTTAGCAAAGTTAGATGCCTTCAAGTCACCAGGGTCTGATGAAATGCACCCTGGAATACTGCAGGAGTGAGTGAGTTGGTATCTGAGCCATTAGGTAGCATCTTTGAAAAGGCGTGGGAGGGGGAAGAGATTCCACAAGATTTGAAAAGGGCAGATCTGGTGCCCATCTATGAAAAGGGAAATGTGGACAACCCAGGGAACTACAGACCAGTCAGCTTAACTTCTGTGCCAGGAAAGATAATGGAATAAATAATTAAGGAGTCCATCTGCAAAGAGCTGGAAGGTGTTAAGGTAGTAACATCCTGGATTTGTCATGAGCAAGTATAGCTTTCTGTCCGGTGGATAGGATAAGGGGGAGCAATAGCTGTGGTATACCTAGATATTAGTAAACCATTTAATACAGTCACCCACGCGGTTATCTGTGAACTACTGATCGGGGGCTATTTTAAAGGGGTTGTATAACTGCCAGGTAAAGGCTCTGTGAGAGTAGTTATCCAAGGTTCACAGTCGTGCTGGAAGGACATAACAAGCGGGGCTCCAAAGGGATCAGTTCTGGTACTGGTTCTATTTCATGTTTTCGTTGATGATTTAGGTAATGGCAGAGAGAGTACGTTTATAAAGCTTACAGATGATACCAAGGTGGGAAGGGTTTCCAGTGCTTTGGAGGATAGGGTTATAATTCAGTATGATCTGGACAAACTGGTTTGAGGTAAATAAGGAAAAATCCATAAGAATAAATGCAGAGTACTTCCCTTAGGGAAGAACAATCAGGTTTGCACCTACACAGTGAGAAGCAGAAAGGGATTTAGGTGTTGAAGGAGACCACAAGCTAAATATGAGTCGTCAACGTGCCACTGTTGGTGGGGAGGGGAGGAGGAGGAGGAGGAGGAGGAGGAAGTAGGCATCATTCTGGGGTGCGGCAGTATTGTAAACAAGATGTGAAGTAATTTTTCTGCTCTGCTCTGTGCTGGTTAGGCCTCAAACGCATTTTACGAAAGATGTGGGGAAGTTGGAGAAAGTCCGGAGAGGAGCAACAAAAGAAGATTAGAGGTCTAGAAAACCTGAGCAATGAGGGAATACTGCAAGAACTGGGCTTCTTTAGTTTGGAGAAGACAAAACTGAGAGGGACATCAGAGCAGTTTTCAAGTACCTAAAACAGTATTACAAAAAGGAGGAAGAAAAATTGTTTCCCTTTGCCTCCAATGGTAGGACAAGAAACAACGGGCTTAAATTGCTTCAAGGGAGTTTTAGGTTGGATATTAGGAAAGTTTTCTAACTGTCGGGGATGTTAAGGGTGGGAATAAATTGCCTGGGGAGACTATAGACGCTATAACTGAAGGTGTAACAGTAACAAAGGGTCCTGTGGCACCTTATAGACTAACAGAAAAGTTTTGAGCGTGAGCTTTCGTGAGCACAGACTCACTTCATCAGGTGCATGTGCATCTGATGAAGTGAGTCTGTGCTCACGAAAGCTCACGCTCAAAACTTTTCTGTTAGTCTATAAGGTACCCCAGGACCCTTCGCTGCTGTTACAGATCCAGACTAACATGGCTACCCCTCCGATACTATAACTGAAGGTGTTGATCTAATGTTGCTCTTAAATGTCTGTCAGGAATGCTAGATGGTGCCTTGGCTCCGCAGTGAGTGCTGGGGGCTGGAGCTGACCTCTCGAAATCCTGTCCGGTTCTGGCGTTCTTTGTTTCTGTGATGTCTGCATTGCAATTAAACACACACACAGATGGCCCAGTTCAGGGTTCAGGCCATAGGGCTATAGAACTGTGGTGAAGGTGTGAAAGTTCTGGGTCCCCCCGCTTTCATGGGGGAGCCCAATTCAGCTGACGTAGGCTGGACGCGAGGGTTGAATTGCAGTGCAGACATACCTGGAATCTGCCTAGCGTACAGGACGCTGGAGGGCGTTGCAGGCATAGGGCCAGTGTTGGAATGGAAAGCGTTCTGTGAGAAGAGAGTGCAGAGCTGGCAGAGTGCACGATCTAGGTGGGAGACAGCCTGCCCGCGAGCACGGCACAGAGGGGCACAGGGGGTAGCTACTGCAGTAGTCTGGCAGTTCACAAGGGGCCGGGACTCCTGGCTGCTGCTACTGTGGTGGTGGCGGCTGGAGCACCAGACTGTTTAAATAGCCGCTGGATCCTCACCTGGCACTCTCCGGCCAGTGCTGTGGGTTGCCTGGGGGGTAGGCATGGCATGGGCTGTGCATTGCTGAGGCTGCCTGGGAGAAGCTATCCCCAGCCCAGCACATCCCCACGCCTTGCCTGGGGGGGCCAGCAAGTGTGTCACCCCCACGGATGGTGAGCTGTAGGCTCCGGACCCTGGATAGGCTCTGCCACGCCCCTTCCAGCAAATCATAAATACAGCCCACTCTCTGCATTGGAGGAGAGCCTCCTGGCCTCACCCCGAACACGTCCGATTCAGACCCTTTTTCTGGGGCGTCACACATTGGGACTGACATTGCCAGGTCTGAGCTGTTCAGCTGGAATGCCCAGTCGAAAAGAGTCCCTGGTGGTTCCAGTCAGCAGCGCACTGGGGCTCCAGCAAGCTCCACAAGGCTCTGTGCCTTCTACCGCCCTGCGCGCTGCCCTGCAGCTCCTATTGGCTGATGGCAGAATTGGTGTTTAGCCTCCTGGGAGTGAAACTTCCTGAGTGTCCCGTGGTGGGCAGGTAACATAAAACAGAAGTGATGCTAAGATGCACATTTGCTACAAATGCCAGGCCAAGGAAATAGAACAAACATGCAACAGGTTATTAATCATATTTTTAACACGTTTACTGGGAGGCTCTCCGATACTACAGTGATGAGCACAGGAGAAGACTCTACAGCAAGTGGCTCAATGGACGCTGCTGGGCTTCTGAATTCCTGCCTTTTCCATCTGGTTTTTCGGTCTTAACCTCGCGCGGACATCAGCTTTCGCTTTGGATTTTTCTTTTCCTATTAAGGAAGCGGAGGAGGAAGGAAGTGGGGGTTGTTCCCTTCTTTATGCATCTTGGGAAGCATGTAGGAGAAGGTCTCTGGGGCGGGTTTGCTGATCACACTGCGCCATTGCTACTGGAATGCCGTATCTAATTCTGGTGCCTACAGTTCAGGAAGGGTGTTGATAAATTGGAGGGGGCTTAGGAAAGAGCCGCAAGAATGATTCAGATATTGGGAACATGTCTGTATAGAGATTGACTTCAAGGGTTTAGTCTGTTTGGCTTAACAAAGAGCGACTGATGGGGCTGACTGGGTCAGCTTGTTAAGAGAGCTCTTCGATCTAGTGTGATCCAGCGGCTAAAAGCTGAAGCTAGCTAAATGCAGCCTGGAAACAAGGCATCTTTTTAATGGTGAAGGTAGTTAACATTTGGGAACAGCTCACCACAGGTTCTGGTAGAAATCATGCTCTAATTTAAATGTGAATTCATCTGGGGAGGGCCTGCAGCCTGTGTTACGCAGGAGGTCAGGCAAGGTGAGCTCCATGGTCTCTTCTAGAATGACTCTGTGGCCTTAGAAAGACCTACTTGGGTCGAGAAGCAAAGAGCCCCATCTCAGAACTGCGGAACGGTGGGGTAACCAGACACTCTACAAGCAGTGGAAAGGCTCTCAGGGAAAGGGTAAAAGCAATATCAACAAAATAAATATTGGCAAAGACCACGGGTGTTGTGAGCTTTGAAACTCTGGGGGAAAAGGTGGGAGAGAAGGTTCATTAAAAGCAAGGGAAGGGAAGTGTGATGGGGTTCAGGGGTCCCCAAGCACTGCACCCCGTCCGCAGTCAGGAGTAACGCTCACTCAGCAGATAGAACGGTAAGTTTATTAGTTGACAGAGGCCCAGCTCAGCACAGAGGTGTCAGTGCAGCCGGCAGAGACAGTCACTCCAACCTGTCCTGGGGAGAGGAGCCCAAGGGGTGCCCCTCTGGGGTGTAGCTTCCCCCCAGCCAGGCTGGCTGCCTTCCAGCTCCCTCTCCCCCCAGCTTCCAACTGCTGCCTTCCATTCAAACCCAGGTCAGCTCCCCCCTGCTCTGTGTTCAGGGCAGAGGTGTTACCTGCCAGCTCAGGGTACAGCCCCAGGGGTCATCCTTAGCCGCTGGGAGCTGCTCTGCCGGTCACACACATCCAGCTTGGCTATCTCAAGCGCATCCCCCCTACTCCATCACAGGAGGACTGTAGAAGCACTGAGAAGCTGAACTCAGTTAATGAAGAAGCATCCTGAGTGGGAGACTAGAAGCATTGTAGCCCCTTAAGTAATGCTCTTAACCTTGTGAAAATAGCTAATAACTTCAAGAACCGTGGGAATGGTGGTAGACAGGATCAGGTAAAGAAGCACTTGGAAAAAGTGATTGTTTAGTCAGTGGATCTGGCTGATGGGCATTAAGGACTTTAGCAGCTCAGCTAATGGAGCTATGGACAGTTAAGTCTGGGAGCTGGAGTCTAAATCACTATGAAAATGAAGCCACCCTTAACAGACAATAGACCAATCTACTAATCCCATACTGGTTCCTTACCTCCTTCTGTCCCTCAGGCTATTGGGTGGAAGAGCCATAAGCAATAATCAGCAGGGCTAATAGTGAACAAAGCACATCAGACTGGCATCTGTGTAAGGTGTGATATTGCACTCATCCAGGAGCACATTAAACACCATGGTTGTTGTACATGGGTTTTTTTTTTTTCACCCTTTCCCCAGAGCAAGATGCGTGTGCAGTGGAGTGCCTGGGTCTTGCTATGGTTAATTTTATGTACTAAGTACATAGATCTGTGGCTGTTTGTGTGTTGGCGAGAGCAGTGCGGTTTTGAAGGTCCTTAGTTTGTTCAATAGCCTTGGGTTAGCCCCCAGAGAAAGGTCTTTTTCTGGCACCGGCGAGTTACTTTTCGCTGACAGTTCCATTGTTCCAGAGGAGCAAAGCTGGCAACCAGTCTTCACAGCACCGCTTTAAATGGTCGTTTAGATGTCCTGGACCAGGCCATGGAGTGCTTGGGAGATAAGGATGAAGACTGTGGACTTGACTCGGTCTGTGTCAAGTGGCATAATCAATGAACAGAAATAGTAGCTGTGATGGTTCCTAGTACAGTATAAAGCTTCCTGGTTTTTAATGCACTCTCATGAGTTTGAAGTTGGCTGAAGGGCCCCCAGAGAAGGGCAGGAAGATAAGTAGCCAGGCACCAACGCGCAGGGGGATGTTTTGTGTGGTGTGCACTGCTGGGCTTAGCCTCCCTGAAAGCCTTCAGTAATGGTGCGGGGCAGGGAGGAGCACTGGGAAGAAATCAGTGGGAGACACTAATTTGGGAACCACTGCAAATGCCACCGAAGGCTCAGGAACTCTCCCAAGGTGATACCTAGGAGGTTAGAACTATGAACTGGGGTCTCCTCCTGCGTGTTGCTTAGTGAGGTTTGAAGGTGACAGCCCAAGGACTCAGCAACACCCTCTTGCCCTATGGATTACGGGTTGCAGCAAAGTATACTGGGCACACCAGGAGGCAGCACCTTCTCCACATGGCTTGATGTAGGGTTTGGCGTCCTTGCTCTGGTCAGACCTCTTGAAGCTGTGGCTCAGTGATCTGAAACATCAGCTCCCTCCCTCTGGTGTCCTTACAGTTCCCTTGGGCATGGCGAAGGGCCGTGAGCTCTGTCAGGAGGCACTGGATGACACTGAAGCACCTTTTTCCTTCTGCTTATGGTGTGGTCTGAGCTGCTGCTGTGCAAAGGGCCCAGAGTCACCAGATGGATGACAAAGCTCAGAAACGTCTCAGCTGGGTGGTGTAATCCATCCCTCGCACAGCTGGAGGCGAGGCACTGAGTCACGGTGGCATGGGTTCTGGGGAGCCTGCTGTCGTCAGACTGCATGCTGTACGGCTCTCAGATGTGGGCACCGGGATTATGCTGCATGGATTGGTAAGCAGCCGCCTGGTGGGCGGGTGCCAGCTAAGGGCAAGGCTAGTGATGGCTGGTGGAAAGTCATAGGAGCTGGCATATCAACTTCCTCTCTTCTAGTGGTGACTAGTTATGGGGTGTAGAGTGAAAGGTTCGAGGGTAACGCCTGAACCCTGAGCACTGACTTTATACAGCTTTGAAGCGGTGCCGAGCAGCAGAGTAACGCACAGAAGCAGTACCCTTCCCCTGCCAAGTCTTTTTTAAAACTTTCTCTTTTCTAGTCGTTGATGTTAGCACCATACTGTGTTGTGTGCACTTTTTGCCCATCTCTGCGGCTGCCTGTCGTGTACCTCAGGTTCCAAATGAAGAGTGTGGTCCACTGGTCAGTACCTAGCTCTGGTGTTTGTAACTCTGAGGCTCTGCTGTAGAGCGGCTCTTGTTACCTGTTACTGCTGTGCATAGAAGCTCCAGTCGCAACCTAGGACTCCGTTGCACTAGGGGGCTGTAAAAACACTGAACAACAATCCAGGGCAGAGTTCTACACATCTTAAGAAACTGGACTTCAGCAGCTGACCCTTGTAATTAATGACCCTGAGCCAAACCCATCATTGCAAGAGTAGTTGTTTGCACTGGTGGATTCATCCCACGGCAAACACATGCTGAATTTGCACTGGCTGGGGCTGGAGCAAATGCCTCAGGGACTGGATAGAAAGCAAAGTGAGCCTGGACCCGTAGGGAGATTATGCGTCGTGCTGCAGGAGATGGGTACAGCCAGAAGACTGAATTTGGCTCTGGTGAGGCACTGGCTGCCTGCCAGTGACGTGAGACTTATTCTCTGTGTCTCTGTTCCCACAACGACTCTTCCAAGTGAGAGTGCAGACTAGAGCCGCAGGTGAGCCTGCGTGTGGGGATTCCAGGAGGTCTAGAACCAAGCGCTGGAGTTTGTAATTGAAGTTGGTTCCTGTTGCATGTTAATTCTGGAAGAACATTTGAGGCCTCGATCCTTTTGTCTTCCTCAAGCACGTGGCTGGGGCCTGTTAGTGTCACTGTGTGTTTTGCTGCTTTTGGGGTGCTGGTTGTACTGTAGAGGTTCCAGTCTCTCAGGTGATGCAGTTTTGAAGGTGATCCTCGGAAGCTCTGAGTGCCTTGAAGGTACTGCGCCTGACTAGCACCAATCCCAGAGCTCTGTGCTGCCCCAGCATCAGTAAGAAGCAGTGCAGTTGTTTTGCGTCAGTAGGGGGTTGTGGGTGATTGGAGCCAGGGGCATGAACTGAGTGTGGTCTGTGCTGAGAGCCTGGTTTTGTTTCCAGCTGCTCTCCGAGAAGTCGAAGTATCGTGTCTCTGCGGCGCTCTCGAGCTAGCTAACGTCTGTGTTTGGGGAAGAAAGTCCCACGACAAACGACTCTTTCAAAACCAAGCTGTTATGTCTGCTCGGGGTTCCTTGTCCAAAAGCAGAGCACCAGCTTCTCTGCATGTGCCAGTGTGCATTGGGTCCAGGTCGTCCATTCGCCTAGCATGCAGCAGGCAGCCTGGCTCAATCAGCGTCGGAGGAGAAGGGGACCTTATCTAGGGACAGATGCCACCTCTGATCCCTGGGTTTATTGTGAGCACTGATGCCCTGCGTGCGCGCTCAGGCTCTGCCCGAGTGTGACGATTGGCATTGGGAGTTCACCGGCCTGAGGCTGGTCTAGGACTTTACCCTCCACTTCATCTTGCCCTCCGTAATCTATACGCCCAGCGGTACTGCAGCAAAGGGTGCTGTCCCCAAGGGCTTCTGGTGTTCGCCAAGACTGCTGTCATCTTCCGAGGGGAAGCACTAGAGGAACGCGCTAGCCTTGGACCAGGGACTTGATAGTCCTCCCCATACCCTCCCTCCCTCCCCCTGCAGCACTCTCAGCTCTTGTTTTCCCACTTCCTGGGCCCTCTGCATCAGCCCCGAGCCTGCCTTCTCCACCTCGCGGCATGCTGTGCCCTCTCCCAAGCCAGCGGGCCCCCCATGGACTGGGAGAGTTCCCTGGAGGAAAGCCAGGTTCTGAGGAAGGACAAAAAGGCCAACACAGGTATCTGATTCCTCTTGCCCTGCTCTGTGGTGTTCCCCCTCTGTTCCTTCTCTGGCATCCATGCCAGCGAGTTGTGCGCGCCCGAGGCCCATCTAGCAGATAAGCATGTTGGGGGCGGGGGGGAGCCACTTGGCCGGCTGCACCTTTCCTGGCCGGTGGACTTGGCAGCAAGTTGAAGTGCTTCCCGTGTGGGCTTGTCCTGGGATCACTGCGTTCCGTCTGCTCCCCTCTGAGGAGCTGCCAGAGCTGCGTGGGGCTGGCTGCCCTGGCGCTAGCCACGGCAGAGGCAAAGGCTGGCTCCCTCCGTTCCTTTCCTTGGCAGACTCCAGCTCGGTAACGGAGCTGGCAGTTTCAGGGGGGTTTGCCAGCCTGCTTTGCTTACAAGACCCACTGGGTTGGAATCGTGGGGCTTCCTTAGCCTCCTTCCCAGTGTATTGGCCCCGTTAGTCACCGACACCCTTGTCTCCACAGGGAACCCTGGTGATTGGGGGCAAAGAAGTGACCCTTGAGTACACCCCATGTCCCGAATTTTGGCGCTGCAAACGTGTAAGTACTCGGCCAGGGAGGAGGGTTTTGCCTGTCCGGGGGAGGGGGTGCAGGTTGACGCATGTCCAGCAGCAAAAGGTCCCCTTCAGTGGCTCCAGAACCGAAGCTTCTGCCTTTCCTGTGTCTTCTCTCTGATGCTGGAAGATTCTGAATCTCTGGCGTACGCCAGCAGCACTGCGCACCTGGTCTAAACAGCGAGCAGCCGCCGGGCACCAGCTGCCGGTCCTCAGTTCAGGGCCACGTCTGGAGTGAGCATGGGTCTTCTGTCTCAAGCGGCGCCAACCTCCATGACCAAAACAGTCTGTTTCTTCTCTTAGCAGAGCAGAGTCGACACTGCCCTGCTGTGTGCCCTGGATTCTGCTCTGGTTCATGTGTTGTCAGTAAGGCTGCAGAGTTCCTTTGTGACGGATGAGTTTGACCCTTGTGGATGCTCATGGTACCCCCCTTAGTTCAAGGGGGGCACAGATGTCGGAGGGTGATTCCTTGATGATAGAATTACCCAGTTGTCTCCAGAGGTGGAATCTGTGTTCCATGGACACACGCTCCAACCTGACGGAGCCCAGCATGACACCACGAGCAGTCTGCAGGACTGCAAGAAGGGGAGGAAAAATTGATCTGCAAGTGAGGAATGCATAAGTGTGGGTGCTCCCACAGCCATGCTCAGAGAGACGTTTAGTGTAGAGGGTCTCGGCCTGTCCCATTCTAGGACCTTGGCCTGCCCCAGGGGTTACCCTCCAATCCATTGGGACTCCCTACTGGTTACCAATCAGGGCAGACACCTCTTTATGGCCCCTCCCCCCAGTTAAGAACCCAGGCTTGGTGCACACTTAGCAGGGAGGTGGGCGTAGCCAGGGCTGGCGGTGGGGCAGAGCTCCCGGCTGACTGAGCTGTGCTGCAGGGAGGCAGATGTGTGTGAGCAGACAAGGGCTTCTGTTCTCATAGCTGCTGCGCTTCCGAAGGGGGTGAGCACAGGCTGGCAGGAGCGCCTTTGCAGCCGGCTGAGGCTGACCGGCACCAAGGAACTCTGCTGGCATTGGCTCCAGGCTGTAGCTGGACCTTCTCAGGAGACCACCCTTTACGCTGGGGGTGTTCTCCCGTCCCTGCCTCAGGAGCCAGCGGAGAAGGGGGAAGCTGCTTGCACGCCTGCAGTCTTTAAAAGTGTGGCGTGGCTGGCGGCCTAGGCCCCAGGTCGGGTCCGCAGAGGCTGGTTAACGTGCTGGGTGAGGTGGTCCTGGCTTCACTGGGCGTGGGGGTTTGTGGGAGGGGTGGTTGAAGAAAAGTTGCCAGGAGCCACGTGTGCGGCTGTACTGACCCAGTGTGCAAACTCGTACGCCTGGGACCTGTCAGTCCCCTGGCGGTGCCCGTACCTTACCAGCTCCTGCACCCTTCACCCTGGCTCTCAGCCAACTGTCTTGTCTCCTGCGGATGCCTAGGGCTCGTCTGCGTGTGCAGCGCTGCAGTGGTGCGGCTGCACCGTGTCTGGGGAGGTGCTGCATGCCTCTGGGGAGAGCTTTCCCTTTGGCATGATGGACTCCCCTCCCCGAGTGGCGGTGGCCGTGGCAGCAGGAGAAGCCCTGCAGCTGCCATGAGCTGGCTGTGCCAGCACGTGGGTGTGACTGATCCCAAAGGCATTTGCAGTGTAGCCCAGGGCTTTGTCGTGTCACCGGCCTGGCTCCCTTCCCAGAGGGGTTTTTGGAGTATGCCGACTGCTGGTACAGCAGCCTTTTAAATGTCTCTGCCTCATGCTGCCTGTGTTTCACTGCAGTGCAAAGTGTGCACGGTGGGGTTCCGCTCCTCCTGCTCCTACTGCAAGCTCCCGAGAGGTGAGTGGTTTGTCTATGTCCAACGGGGTTTCGTGGGCATAGGTTAAAAGCCTTCATGTGAGTGTCTCTTGTCTGGTCCCTGTCCTGGTACCATACAACACAATTAGCACCCTACTGGCACAGCCCACTGCAGACTGTTCTCCCTGCTCTGCCCGGGAGCGTTGCTTTCCTGAACCCCCCACCTGCTGCCCGGCTGTGTGTGCCGCACGTGGGGCTAAACACAGCCCATCCTGATCTCTACGGGAAGGAGCAGTGCATCCAGAACAACCCACTGCCCTCTGCTCCTTCCACGTCACTGGTTTCCTTCGCTCCCACTGTTACAGGCTGGGCCAGGCCATGCCTCCAGCTCTGCCATGGGCATTGCAGATGAGAGCGAGGGCCTCGAGTCAGGCAGAATTAGAGGGTGTAAGACACAGACTGGGGGTATAGTGGGTTCCAGTCTGTTTGCCTCGGTGAGGAGACAGGCTGCCTCCCCCGCTGCAGCTGGAGCTTTTGGCTGGCCTGCTTGCTGCAGGAGCCAAGCCCCAGAAGGGCTCTGCGGTCTGGGTGGCCACCGCTGCTGAGCGTCAGAGAATAGCACAGTCTAATTAGCTCCGTAGCTCAGCACCGTCAGCATCTCAGGCGTGCCAAAAGCGTGCGGGCATGGATTCTGCCAGTCCCTCAAGCTTTTCCCTCTCCTGGCTCTCAGCTCTGTCTTACCCCCCGAGAACTGCTTCTGCCAGATGGCTGGGCATTCACAGCGCCGGGGTTTGCTCCAACAACGGGAAGTCTCAGACACCTTACAGACCAACAGATTTATTGGAGCGTAAGCGTCCGTGGGCAAAGACCCACTTTGTCAGATTCCAGCAGGCTGAGTGTCCTGTACTTCATGCATAGCAAGCCTGCGTGCCATGGGCCAACCATGTGCGTTACCAGCACTGTCTGTTACCTGCTGGTCCCCTCCTCTAAGCCCCGTTTGCACCTCTTCAGGCAGCGTAGCCCCAGCGGTGGAGAGAGCCTGAGGTCCTTCCGCTGTTGCTGTGATGTGACCAACCTATGACCAGTCTTAGAGAAGCAGAACTCAAACAGCTGGCCTGCTCAGCTCCGCCGTCTTGGCTAGCTTAGCTGAATGTCGGAATGAGCAGCTGCATAGCCTTTCCAGATGCTGTGAGCCTTATAAGGCTGTGTGCCTCCTTGCACTAGTCTCGTTAGCTGCTGGCCAAGAGAATGCATGTGTTAAGGGTTTGCCTTGCGTGACTAGTCTTTAACCAGTGCAATGCATAACAAAAGAGAGAGAGTCTTAAGGGGCAGCTGTCTGGTTTTATAGTTCTTGTTATGCCTTTTCTTGTAGGGCTCAAGGCAGGAGCAGAGCCCAAAAGTGGGTCAGAAGAAGAGGACATACACGCTGAGCAGGACTTCAGTAAGAGAATCACCGTCCCACAATTTGGGGCTGTGGGTGTGCTTTTTTGGGGCGCCGTGGTGCCTACGGGCCCTGTCTCTAGACATGCAGGAGTGAACCCTGTGTGTAATTCATACACACAGTTATGACAGCTGGCCATGTAGTCTCTGCAGTGTCTTGTGTAAATCATGCCCAAACCCTTGGCGTGTAGCCAGCCTTGTGAGCCCAGCTGCGTGCCAGAGTGTGGATGGGAGTGGATGCCTATTCTCTCTGTGTCCTGGCTGTGCTGCCTCTGCATGCCCCGGGACGGCGGCATCCCAGCGTTTGCCTTGCCAGGCGTGCCTCAGCCCATCTTCCTGGGGCGTGCAGCTCACCAGTCTCCGCCCAGTGGCCACATGCAGAGGCTGCCTTGCAGCAGAACGCGAGCACTTACCGTGAACCCTGCGGCTTTCCCCGTGTCCCCCCGGCCTCCTCCAAGCTCCCCTCTCAGAGAGTCTGGGACTGAGGTGCTTGGAGCTGCCCCGCCGACTTGTCGCTGTCTGTGGTGCAGTCTCGGGGGCTCACCGAGCTTAGCAGCACCAGGGGTGTATCCAGCACGTCTGTTGTGCAGAGGTGGCTGGGCCCTAAGGGGCCCCGCTCCAGTGCCTCTGCCAACCTCAGCCGAGGCAGCGAGGCACAAAGCAAGAGGGGAGCTCTCACGTACGGGGGTCTCACACCATGGGGGGACTTGTCGCTCAGAACACTCCACTCAGAAACCAGTAGCCAGGCAGAGCAAACCACAGTGCATGAGTGTCCTGTGCCCCGGAGGCTATTCCGTCTACAAAGGCAACGCCCCTTTCCGCAGTCGTTTGAGCTCCCGCATTCGGCTCCAGCCCCGGAGAAGCGCTTTATGGTAGTTGGTGTCGAGGTGACAGACGTGCCAACCGGGGGGCGAGAGCCACACCAGAGAGAAACGGCTGCGGTGTCTGGGCTAGAGACGAGCTGGTGGGAGCCTTTCTGGTGGCCGATGCTGACTGATCTTGCAGCAGTGGGATTTTAACTGCAAGCAACGGATGCGGAAGGTCCGCCCTCAGTGAGAGGGGCAGGTGTTCTCACCTTGCGAGGGGGCTGTGTTCTCCACCCAGCCAGCCTTGCTTCAGCTGGGATTGAGTGGCAGCCTGCCAGCTCATGTCTGCTGCCGTCAGTTCTGCTGACTGGGAGGCGTTAATCCGCAGCGTCTCTTGCTGGAGGCTAAAGCTGCGGGTGTTGGTGAATCCCGGTTGTTTAGCGTCAGCAGCCAGGAAGGCTTTTGTCAACGTGCGCCTACCCAAGAAGCTGCCAAAGCGTCTCTCCGAGGTGGCTCCTGCTCCCAGGATGGGTGATTCTGTCACCTCTCAAGCCGAAGGCCTAGGAAAGGGTTTTGACAGCACTGTAAGCCGGGTGTCCTCAGCATCCCACATCTCCCCCTGCCTTGCAGAGAGCCCCTGGTGCACACTGACTGAGACAGCCCCAAGGAGCCGTGCACACGGGCCCTGGGGAAAGACACCAGAGGGGTCTCTGGGAGCGAAGGAAGAGCCCCTGAGAGCCAGCCCCATTGCTTGCTGGCTGGTCAGCAGCTCTTCACAGCCCCTGGTGTCTACACAGCAGCCAGTGCTGCTCGCAGGTCTGGCCCCAAGAGAGGTGAGGTGACCATGTGCTCCAGGGGTGGTTTCCCACCGCTGACACGTCCCTCTCTACCAGAAGCAGGGGGAGCTGGTTCCTGCACGCCGTTGGCTGCTGTTGGCACGAAGGGCCTCTCTTGGGGGACGGCTGGGGACACAAGGCTTTCCTTTGTAGAAGCCAGGCCCTGCCCCCCAAAGGGGGAGGTCTCCATCACCCCTTCCCTGGCCAGGCAGGACATGGCTCCAAAGCACAGCTGTGGTGCCCAGCGTCACCAGCCCCGCTGCACGAATGGGAGCCACGCTGGCCTGAATTCAAGTGCCAAAGGTCATGCTCGGCGTCTGTTCATCGCGGTTCATCCCTGTCCAGTGTGACGCGGTTCTGCAGCTTATGTACAACCAGCTCAAATTCAAGAGCTGGAGAATGCCATGGGGCCCCAGCCCCTGTACTCGGTGTGTGCCTGGAGCAGACTTACCTGGTTGTCAGGCTGGCTGACGCTGAGCTCCCTGGCCCCTTTCATGAGTGTGTATGTCCGTCTGACACGCATGAACTCAAGGCAGTGTGTTAGGGAGGAGTACCGCATAAGCAGTCCAGGTGTTAGCAGCAGAGACGGCCAGGCCTGACATGGGTCCACCTCTCCCGTCTGAGCTGAGCAGCTGCTAGGATTGAGGCCAGGGTGGGGCGTGACCCTGCCCAAAGCAGGAAGGGAGACGCGCCTGAGCTATTGGTTAGCACAAGCCACGTGAAGTCAGGTAGAAAGAAGTGTGTTCCGCTCAGGGGCTCGTGCCTCGCCTGGGACGGACGGGCAGGTCGTAAAATCGGCATTGCCCCCGTGCTGTAGTGACGCGCGTCAGTAGTGCAGTCGCTCTAGAACTCCAAGGGAGGAGGATCACAAGTACCTCGGGGCTTCCGGTGTGCCAGAACAGCGGGAGTGATTAGTGTAAGGAGTGAGGCTGGGCCGGGATTGCATTGGTCAGTTAACAGCTGAGCCTCTTGGCCTGGGCACAAGGGAGACCATGCAGCAAGCTCCACGTCAGACCAGGGATGTGGGGACGTGAGCTGGAATGTCTCGTCTGAGGCCCGGGAAGCTTTGGTGTTCCTGGGAAACGTTCAGACCTGACGCTAGCGAAGGGCAGCCGATCCTGTTTGCCAGCCCGCTGCCGAGGCTGGGCGAAGAGACAGGGTGTAGCCTGTGCTACAGGGGATACCGAAAACACGTCTGTTCCATGTTTCATCTCTAGTAACGGAAGCCAAGCTTGAAAAGCCCGAGCCTGAGTTGCCCGGACAGCAGAAGCCGCAGAAACAGGTTCCCCAGCACACGCCTGCTCCGCAGCAGAGCCAGGCTCAGGAGCCCGAGCCTCGGAAGAGAGAGGAAGGCAGGGAACGATGGTCGTCGCAGGAGAAGCGGTACCCGCCCTGGAAGGAGAGCCAGGAGCCTGCTGCCGGGAGGGAGGCTGAGCCGTCCGCACCCCAGGACGGTGAAAGTAAAAGTGAGTCTCAGGCTCAGCGCGCAGAGCCCCCAGGTTTGGCTGTTCCTGACACCAGGTGATGGCTGGTCGCTAGGTGACCTGCTGGAAGGATGCCTCCTGCCGTGCGAATTCAGGCCAGGGTTGCAGAGAGGGAGCGCCACTTCCTGGCTTGCTCTGGGCCTGGTGGATTTGGGAGGGGGGCGTCTGCTCGGGTTTCTCAGGGTACCCCAGCCAGGGGATGAGGGAAAGAGTGGTCCCTGCCCAAGCTGCTCTCAACACAGTTAGTTTACAGTCAGCTGCCTTTGCCCTGAACCATTCATTTGGTGGCCCCCTCCCCTGCCTCTTGCCGTGCTCCGGGCCTGCTGCCCCTAGGAGGTGCACGCTGCTGGGGCTGCTTTGGGCGGCCCCTGTTCCTCTCCCCTGAGGAGCACAGAGAGGGAGTCCAGCTGGCCAGAAGCCCCCAGCTGCTCAGGGAGCAGAGGGTAGATTGGAGGCAGCCAGCTGGGCTGGTTCACCCAGCAGCTCAGGCTCTCCTCTGCTTCCTGCTCTCCCACCCCACCCCCGTCTGGTCCTGGGAGGGCGGAGGAGCCGTAGCTTGCTGGAGGAGGGTCTCCTTTCTCCTCCGCCACCCGCCCGGTCCCAGGGGCCAGAGCATGCAGCAAAGGCAGCACAGCTCTTAGGGCCACAGCGTTGCTACAGACGACGTCTTCATGAGGCAGCTGCTGCCCTGACAGCCAAGTGGCCGTGTCCTCAAACCGGGAGGCTCCGTGTTACTCGCAGCCTGGGTCAGGTCACCGTTAGGGGGTTCAGTGACCTGCTCAGACCTCAAGTCCTCCTGCCCCGGCTGCTGCTTGCCTGCCTTTGCCAAGAGCTCCCTGGCAGGAGTTGGGCATGTCTGCAGGGCTCCAGCACTCAAAAGGGGCAGCCCCAGACTTCTAGGGGGCTGGAGAGAGCAGGGCCCTGGCAATGGAAGGAGATTGGTCTTCATCTGCGTAAAGCTACCTGCGGGGAAGCAGGGCTCTGCCTGGCTGTGTAAGTTGCAGCCAGACAGGTTGGTTTGCATTGTGCTGTCATGGCGGAGGTCAGAAGCTGGCCTCATGCCACCGTGTTCTGTCTTCTTTCTCCCCTCCCCTCCCCGCTGGGGCGGCCCCAGCCATTATGCTGAAGCGCATTCCTCGCTTCACCCCTCCGGAAGTGATCGTGGGGCTGCTGGCCCCCTTTGTGCGCCTCTCCACCTCCAGCGTCAGCATCATTAAGAAAAGGGCCAGCCAGCGGAGTGACAACTACGGCTTTGTGGAGCTGGGCTCTCACGCGGTAAGTGCCCTCTCCTGCCAGGGCAGCGCTGGTGGCTTGCGAGAAGGAGCAGGCCTGGGCTGAGCAATTACCTCGGAAAAGCTTGTCTCAGGTCAGCCCTGCGTCGGTCCCGCTTGCCAAGGCCCTGGGCTTAGAGGCGGGCTTGGTCGACAGCTCCTCCCCTCTCCCTTTTGTTCTCCACCATGGCTTCGTGCCCACCCTCCTCCCAGTAAGCAGCTTCCGCAGCGCCACCAGACACCATCTGTGACGTGCCCACCTGTGTGCCCACTGCCTTTTGTCCTTGGGCAGAGCCCTCTGCAAATACTCCCTCCTCACTGGCCCTGCCTCGCCACCGCTGTCCTGAGGGGAAGCCAGGGCCAGGCAGGTCCCTCCCGGCCTGGCAATGGGGACAGAGGACGGACAGGGAGCCTACTCACGCTTTCCCCTTCTGACGTCCTGAGAGCCCAAAGAGTATTCAGAAGCAACGGCTGGCTCGTAATGTATGTTACCGCAGGCCGTACTCCCAGCCAGCTGGTAGCCACACAGCCACGCCATCCTCCCTGGGGGGTTCTGGTCCTGTCCTCCAACCCAGCAAGTCGCCCCTTGCAGCTCAGAGACCTGGGTGGGAATGGATTTACTGAATTCAGCAACCCAGCTCTGAGCCCTGGTTCATGTCCGGTCACCTCTGGAGCTGGTACAGGTTGAAGCGCCTGACCTGAATTCTCCCCAGGATGAAGCTTCAGACATCACCCCCCGTCCCTGTGGAGGTCGCTCGCTCCTGGCTGGGCTTTGGAGGGGTGTCTGCCTCTCTCTGAAGCGCGCGCTCGTCCCTTCTTTCCGCAGGAAGCGGTGCAGTTGGTGAAGATTCTGCAGAACCTGGATCCGCCCATCTGCATCGACGGGCACACAGTGATTGTGAACCTCGCCACCGGCAAAAGGAGGTGAGAGGCAGCGCGGTCAGGTGTGATGCCTTGGTCTGTCCATAGAGGGCCACGCTGCCATACTCGATGCCTAACGATAAGCGTCCCCATTGGGTTGGTAATTAAATACTTGGCAAAGGTGTAGGAGGCTCCAGGGTATCTTGAGTGTCTGGAAAACAGATAACGAGAGTATTTAGACCGCGGCGGCTCAGCCTCCTTGGTCAAGTGACCGTTACGATGGGCATCCGCTAGGCGGCCCCCTTCTGTGTGGGCTCAGAGCTGGGCTTTGGCTTTTTCAGGGGCGAGGCTGTCCGGCACAGTGCAGTGCTCCCGCCCAGCGGCTTTGCTGAGAAACCCCCCTTCCTCCCCCACCTGGCAGGAGCAGCCGCACAGAGCCAGGGTGGCTGGAGCGTGTGGGGTGAGAGGGTTTCCCGCTGTTCTTTGTGGCTGGTCTGGTCTGCTTGAAGATGATGTCAAATGACACTAACCTGGTTTTAATTAAGGACTGGTTTCCTCTCTCAGTAGGAACGACTACGGGGGGCAGACCAACAACCCTTACTACAGCCCGGTAGGTCTGCGCAAGTGCGGCATCTCCAAGTGTCTTACCTAGCTAGCAGAAGGGGCCAGTGACGCTGGTGGTTGTCTGCCTGTGCCTTCAGCTCCGGTGGCACTTGCGCTGGGGGCGGGACTGGGCTGCTGGTGCCCAGCAGGGAGGACGGGCTTTCCTTTGCCGGGCCCCTTTCTTTGAACCCCAAAACCTCTGGGGGTTGGCGGCAGAACATTCAGCCAAGGGTATAGCGTAGGCTTTGTTCCTGTGCTGCCGGCTCCGAGGCAGTGCCAGACACTGCTCAGTCTGTAACACTGCTGGAGCCCACAGTAGGTAGGCGCGACTGCGGGGGTCAGGGCAGAGGCTGGAAGTTGGGCTGGTGTTCACCAGTGCGCACGTGTTGGGTGCCGGCCACGCTGTGTGTTGTGGCTTTCCCGCAGCTCTGCTTGTGGCTGCCTCGTGCCAGGAGACTTACCTCCTACCGTGTTGGGAAAGCTCCACGCAGAGAAGAGTCCTGGCAGACGGCGTGTGGGCTTATCGGAGCTGTAAAGTGCTCTGTGAGCTGGACTCAGATGCATGGGGAGGAGGCTGTACCCACGGCAGCTCTTCCTTCCTTCCTTCTCGAGTCCCTGGCCAGAAGGGGCAGCTGTGGTTATCTACTCTGCCTAGTGCACCTGCCAGCTTTGAGCCTCCAGCTCACACAACAGGAACTCTCCACGCTGGCCTCTTCCATAGTCTGCTGCCTGGGCCTTGTGTGCTGGGCCTGGGCGGCTGCCTGTGCTCTGCAGTGACCTCCCACTTAGCTGGTCTCCCGCCGCCCATGTCTCTCAGCTGAGACGTGTCTCATTGTCTGCCACCACGTAACAGCCCTCCAGCGCCCAGCGGCAGGCAGATCTCTTCAGCACCGCCTGGGGAGGGGTCTGTGGCACTCCCTGTACAGCACAGGCTGGAGAGCAGCACGTGTCCAACTGGGTTCTGACCAGCGTCTTTCCCTTGGCGTCAGGGGGCTCTGGATCAGGCCTGGGCGGGTGCACCTGTCCCCTCGTTCGGGAAGGGCGATACCTGCTCTTCCTGCATTTGAAGTAGCTGGAGGAGCGTCGCCCTGCATGCTGGGCCCACGTGAGAGGGGAGGGGTGCCATCATGCGTGCCGGATCGCCTTCTGCTGTGGCCTTTGTGTAACGGCGCTCTCGTTGCAGGGCAAGCGGGGCATGCGGGACCGGAGAGGCGCGGAATCGCAGCGACACAGCCGAGCGCAGTGTAAGGCTAAGCTCTGCCTGCTGGGGCAGGGCGCACTCCTTTTCCCCATGGGAGCTTGGGATGGGGCCCTGCCAAATTTCTGGTCCCACCCCAGGGTCGGGACAGGCAATAACATTTATTAGCCCAGAAGAGTTAATCGGGGGGGTGGGGGGGAGGGGCTTGGACCTCAGCCCTCCCGCCGCCCCCCCTGCTGCTTGCTTTTTTGTGTGGCCCCAATTGATTTTTCTGTGGCATGGCCCCCCCGCTTTGCTTGGTCTCAGGTGGTGGTCTCAGGCCAGGCACCAGTGGGTAGATGCCTACATTCATTAACTGGCCCAACCGAAGCCAGCGCTGGATGGAAACAAATCCATCTCCTGGGTCGTAGAGAAGTGAAAGAGATCGCAAAGCAGCGTGGGGAAGCTTGGGTCAGCTGTGCCGTGCGGAGGGAGGCTCCCGGCTGGTCGACCGAACCGGCTGCGCCGTGCGGAGGGAGGCTCCCGGCTGGTCGACCGAACCGGCTGCGCCGTGCGGAGGGAGGCTCCCGGCTGGTCGACCGAACCGGCTGTGCCGTGCGGAGGGAGGGTTTTGGCTCTGTGCTGGGCATCAGCCCAGTGTTTGCGCACACCTGTGTTTTCATAAAAGCTTCCCCTGGGATGTGTCTGATGCTGGTTCTTCTCTCTTCTCATTCAGCTCCCTCAGATGTGTCCACGTTCATCTATGACCCTGAGACAGGGAACTACTATGACCCTATAGCTGAGGTATACTACGACCCCAAGAACCAGGTGAGTGGGGGCCGGGGATGCACAGCAGGTCCCAGGAGCTCCCCTCTAGGGAGCTTTTCGTGGCGTCGGTGCCCTTCCCTGGCGGAGGTGGAAGGCGCAGGGGAGGGAGGACCGGGAGTGAGACACAGAGTGGGCTTTCTCTCCGGGCTCTTTCCCAGCTCAGTGTCCTGAGCACACGGGGAATTCTCTCCTCCCAGGAGACTCTGCAGCACTCGCGTGGGAGGAGGGGAGAGTTGGAGCTGGTCGGAGTGCCATTGGTGCAGCGAATTCACTGAAGTCTGCGTCACTCCATCCTGGCCCCTAGAGCGTTCCCCTCTGGCCAGCAGCCGTGGCGTGGGCAGAGTACCCTCGAGGGGCCTCGCCAGAGGCAGGCACCACACCACTGCTGCCGCCGTTGTGCCAGGGACAGTTGGAACCAAGCTTTAGCTCTGGCCTTCGTGCTTGCTGTGTCTCCCAGTTGTATGGACATGGCTGTGGTGTGGCGGAGCTGAGTGCTGCTGCAGCCCTGCCGGGACAGCACCAGCTCAGAGAGGCTGGTTCCCCTCTGCTGTAAGAGGGAGGCCTAAGCCACGCAGCATAGGCCTGGCCTGAGGCCTAGCAGTGACAGACAAAACATGGCGAGCATAAAGCAAAGCTGAGCTGTGAGCGAGAGGCAGGGCCCTCAGAACAGACCCTGGCTCAGGCAGGGTCATTGGTCGTCTCCCAGGTGCAGAACAGTCATTGGTCCAGCTCATACGTTGAAATCACACGGTCCCATGGGCTCCCTAAACAAGACCTTGGTACCAGCACCTCACAGGTACAGAGCCAGGTTCAGGAAGGGGTCTGAATGACGGCATGCTGGAGAGAGATGAGCTAACCGAGCCGTGAGGCCCAGGGTGGTGGGTGGCAACCTGAGCCGCCGGCAGTGAGGTGTGCTCTGTTTGTACCAGTGTAATGGGGTGTGATGGAGTGGGAGATGCGTGTGTAGGGCTCACAGAGGGTGGGGGGCTCCTGCTGGGGGCAACCTGGTGCCCAGGTGACACCTCTGAGCTGCAGACAAAGCGGGAGGTGGAGCCTGAGGGGTTTGAATTGGAACTGGGAGTTGGAAGCAGTGAGTCTGGGCTGGGAGAGAGAGACAAAGGAGGGGGCGGGGCCTCCTCCCCCCAGCATGGATGGGACTGGCTGTCTCTGCCGGCTGTGCTGGCTCCTCTGTACGACGCTGTGTCCTGCCGGCTAATAAACCCTCTGTTCTCCTGCCGAGTGAGAGTCACTCCTGCCTGGGACAGGGTGCAGAGCCTGGGGACCCAGAACCCCATCACATGGGGGCCGGCTGTGTCTGACCTAGGGGTGGTGGGAATTTCCCACTGGGGCAAGTATATGTGTGCAGTGGTTCGGCAGAGGCCACAGACAGCTGTTACTGTACTTCCTTTAACAGCAAACCTGGCCTGGTGCCTTTGGTCCTTGTCTGGTCTCCGGTCTTTGGGGGCCTCGCAGGGTCACTGCCTGCAGTGACTGGGCCCACGGCACTGAACACACGCAAGCAGCCCTCTGGTTACCAGTCAACAGAGCTGGAGAGCTGCGAGGACACCACAGCAGTAAATCTGCTGAACTGCACCCCGGGGAGGGAGGGTGGGTAGCCATCAGCGTCCTGTAGCTGCACATTGGGTTACTACTCTGGTCCCAGCCCAGTCAGCAGGGCTGCTCTCAGTCTCCCCCTTTGCCCCTCTGCGATCTCCGTCCCCTGGCTCCGATGCTGGTCGTTTGCTGATTGCTAAGCCTCCTGCTCGTGCTGCATGTTGTCAGATGCTGCCAGCGCGGTGCTCTGCTCTCCCCAATGTTGGTGTCACTCGGCTGCGTGCGTGTGTTCCCTCTGTGCGCTGCCCCAGCTCTGCAGATTGCCGACACAGCAGACCCGAAGAGAACCCCCAATGACCACAGAGTCTAGTAAGGTGCGAAGGCACGTCGGCCAGGTAAGTACAGGCCCGGTATGAGGCCTTAGGCCTGAACTAAAGTAATAGTCAAGACTTTGCTAACAGAAAGCAAAGTGCAGCTGTGAGCTAAAGGAATGCACGGCTCACAGAAGCTGGCAAGAAGAGGCTTGATGTTGCATAAACATCTCTACTTAGCGTATTGAAGTATGAACATGGTGCCAGAACACCCTACCCTGGAACATTCCACAGATAAGAAAGACCAGGCCGACCCATCCCAATGACAGGGGCAAAAGGGTAATATGATGGATAGAGTTGTTTTGTTCGAACCAGCACGTACAAGGTGAGAGGCGGCACCTGACTACGTAGAAGGGTTGTACCTCAGTACCTCAGGAGTGATGTGTAAATTGTTTGTACCTGTGTATAAGAATGTACCCCTGGGGTGTGGTCTGGGTCCGGCCGAGGGGGCAGTGGAAAGTCCTGCCACTGACTGAGCTGAGTCCATTGACCGTGGGTGCGTATTTGTAGTAAGCCCTGACTTAGACTAAGAAGTCTACAGGGAACTACTATTGTGCCCAATACGGAAATAAACCTGGCCGACGTGCCTTCGCACCTTACTAGACTCTGTGGTCATTGGGGGTTCTCTTCGGGTCTGCTGTGTCGGCAATCTGCAGAGCTGGGGCAGCGCACAGAGGGAACACGCATGCAGCCGAGTGATACCAACATGGGGAGAGCAGAGCACCACGCTGGTAGCATCTGACAACACTGGTGACCCCGACCACTGAGCTGGTGAGTAAGCGAGCTGCCTGCTGTAGGAATTGCGATCTAACATGGCAGAAAACCTTGAGCTAGGGAACCCCCTGATCCCTTCCCTTCTGATCCCCACGGAGTTTGATAACTCTTGGACCCTCCGGATTGCCAGTAAAGGGGGCCCATATGAATTTAAAAAAGAGAGTGGGGAAACATGGACTGGCGTATGTAGAGCGATGGTAGAAACCGAGGCTCTGAAAAATAGTAGTAAAAGCAAAAAAGCAAGAACTTTGCACCTTATGTGTATGGCCGTGAGATGGCTTAGACAGCATGCTGGCCTGCTGGCCAAACAAGTAATGGGAAAAACAGGGGAAGTAGAAGAGGTAACCCGGGCAGTCGAGCACTGGAAAGCCCAAGCTCTTTTAGCAGGGCAGCAGGCAATCCAGACTCACAATATGCTCAAGCAAGTAAAGCAGGAAAATAAACAACTGGAGACAGCTGTAGAAAACCTGCAGAAGCAAAAAGTGCCGTCCCCTGGTGTTCAACGTAATTCAGGTGCTGTTACAGTGCCTGAGGAACGGGGACAGAAATGGAAGCAGGTGGCTCTTGCCAAGTTAAGAGATGGAACTTGGGACAGTTGGGATGGGCGTTGGAATGGGGACCTGTGGAATGGCCCTGCTGACCCCTCCTTTCGTGACCCATGGGCAGGGGCTACCGCACTGCAACCGCCACCTTATGATGTAAGCCAGGTTCTGGATAAGCCCTCCCCAAAACCTAGATCAATTCCAGTAAAAACAGGAGAAATGGGTGAAAATGGGACAGAAGGCCCCACTGAAAAGCCTATTCCCCACCTTGACCCCGATGCTACCCCACGGTCACAGAGCCCTCCTGCATTAAAGTTATGGGATGAAGTGGAAACTGTAACGAAAAACTTAACTGAGCATTTGAGGAAGCCCTGGCCCCGCCGTAACTATGCAGACAGGGAAAGAGATCAGGAACCTACCTCCCCCCCGCATCCCCCACGCGTGAGCGGCTCTGCAGCCAGGCTCGACGCGTTAAGGATTAAAGAACTAACTGCGCTAGCTGGAGATGTTGGACCCCCCTGCCCTGCCCCGCCCCGCCCGAAAATTTCAGTGAGTTTCTGGCATGGCTCCCTAGAGGCTTTCGCAGTCACTCAGAGCAGTCGGGACTGACAAGCTGCAGGGACCAATCTTGGTGCAAGCCCTGTTGGGACCCCTGAACTGTCACACCCTCGGTTTTGATGATGTTGTGGCACAGATGCTTAAACGTGTGGTTCAGAAGCACTTTAAGTTGTCCAGTGAGTTAGCTACTCTCAGAGGAATTGCAAGACTGCAGGGGGAGGCTCCAGCCAAACTGGCAGACGGAATTCAAACGTATCTCAAATTAACAGCAGGGTCTGCTAACGTGGAAGATTTGAAGCAAATTGTTTTGGAGGCGCTGCCTCCCGGTGTGTTAGACTGGATGAATGCTTGGTGTGAGAATGGAGGTAAAGAGGTACCTTGGGACGAATGGATTGCAAAGGTGGAGACGGCAATTAAGCAGCAGGAAGGAACTCCTGTTAATGAGCTGCGTACTCAGTTAGGACAATGGAAGACAGAGGGTCCTGGATACTCTCCCCGTGGTCGTGGCCGGGGTTGGAGAGGTCGTGGACCCAATAGAATTAGAGGAGGTGATAGAGAGAGCTTGTGGGTACCTCCTGGAGTTCTAAAACAGGAAAACTTGAACCTGAAAGGAGAGATTGAGAGGCTGCAGGCACAGCTGCAGGCATGTATGATTGGCAAGGAGCCTCAACAGGAAAAAGATAAGACGGGGACGAAGGTAGCCAGGGCAACGGTCCTGACATCAGGACTGAACGACCCAATCGCTACTGATACAGTAGCATAGGACAGCCCTATCCTCGACTCGGAATGCGTCTTTCAGCAACCCATGACGGTAGATATATGGGGACGCCCCCATTTAAGCATTTGAGTCGGGGAAGGGCTAGTAGATTTTCTATTGGATACGGGGGGCTGGAATTCCTATAGTAAAAAACAGTTTTGATGCATATCCAGTTGGAGAGTCGGTGCACATACAGGGAATATCTGGAACTAACCAAACGTATAATGTTAAAACCCTTCCCCTCCGGTTTGGGATGCATACCGTTCACGAGGAGTGCACTATTGCAGGGAGAGAGAATCTAATTGGGGCAGAAACCATTAAACGACTGGGATTAATTTTGGACTTTCCAAACATGCGTATTCGACAAACTCTCACTGTAATGCAAGGTACAACTGATACCATTCTAATCCCTATGGGACTGGCTACACAGATGGTAAAAGCAATAAAGCCTAAACAACCGCCTCCCGCACCAAAAGACTGGGAGAGCTGGTGGACTGAAATTCAAACCGTCTGGGCAGTGGACTCCCTAGATACGGGTAAAATGCAGACCTCTGTTACATTGGAGGGGGATACACCCCCATTTATAAAGTAGTACCCAATACCTCAGGAAGCAAAGGACTCTAAGGCAAGTAATAACAGAATTGGAAAAACGAAATTTAATCAGAAGGTGTTCAGCGCCTAACGCGGCACCAATTTGGCCAGTCAAACAACCTGATGGTACATGGAGATTAACTATTGACTATCGGGGGTTAAACAAGACTGCCAAACGGGGGGCTCCTGTGGTGGCAGCTTACCCCGAACTGTTGGAGGTGGTCACCCCTGACGTGAAGTGGTTCTCAGTACTCAACGTGGCAAATGGCTTTTGGAGTCTACCTTTAGACCCAGAGTCTCAGTATCGAACAGCTTTTGTATTCCAAGGTATGCAATACTGCTGGAATGTTTTGCCAATGGGGTACTGTGACGCACCAACAATCTTCCATACAGTAGTGAGAAATATGCTAGAGGAAGAGGGGCTATTACAAACGGGAAGAATTGTTCAGTATGTAGATGACATTTTAATAGTCAGTGAAACAGAGCAGGAGCATGAAGAGTTACTGAAACAGCTGTTGACCAGCTGCCAAGCTTATGGCTGAAAACTTAACCCCTCAAAGTCTCAGATTAAACAGAGAGAAGTGCAGTATCTGGGAATTCGACTCAGTTCTGGGGGAAGGTCTGTGGATAAGGAAAGAGTAAAGTGCATTGTTAACCTGCCCATGCCGGTAGACACCAAGTCTCTGCAGTCCTTTCTGGGACTCACTAACTTTTGCAGAGAATTTATGGTAGGATACGCAGAAAAGGCAGGTCCCCTGTATGAGGTACTTAAAAGACCACAGTGGACCTGGACAGAAGAGGCAACTAAGGCATGGGAAAGTCTGAAACAGGGATTGATGGAGGCACCTACTTTAGCCGCCCCTAATAATGACTTCCCCTTTGTACTGTATCCTAGTGTTAAGAATTTCTGTATTGTTAGTATGCTAACCCAGGATACGGGTGCTGGGGAAAGACCCATTGCGTATGACAGCAGAGCATTAACTAGTCCAGAGAGCAAACTGGGGGTGTGTGAGCAAACGGCCCTTGCTGAGTACTGGACGTTACAAAAATCCCAGGCAATTGTTGGAGCAAGCGAGGTGATTGTAAAAAGTCACCATGCACTGGGAAAGCTACTCAGTCAGGAAAATCTGTCTAAAGGACGTGTGAGAGTTGATAAAGCCATTCAGTGGGTCTTTGCTCTCATGTCAGAGAATGTTCAGGTACTCACACTGAAAGACTCAGAAATATCTGTGTGGGGATTAACTGTGAATGGTAGAGAACATGTATGTGAGCCTCAAAGAGAATCTAAGGTGCACCCTGTGTTTAAAGCAGCCCCAATTGACCAAGTGAGCGGTAAAGCCATTTGGTTTGTGGATGGTAGCTCGTACTGGGCCTGTACTTACTACACTGCGTTTCAGAAACAAGTTGCCGTGGACCGAGAAGCAGCATCCTCTCCTACGCATGGCCGGGGAAGGCGGCACGGGAGCCAGGAAAGGACGAGTGAGCGGAAGGAGCCCTCCGGCAGGGACAGAAAGGGGAGAGGCGGGAGTACTTCAGCCAAGGTAAACTGGCTCTGTGGTCACGTGCCTGAGGTCCGGAGGCCGAGCTGGGAAGAAAGGGCTGAGTGGGGCTGTCCTGAAGATCTAGGCAGGAGAGCAGGCACAGGGAAAGGGGCATTTTGGCCACCAGGATGGTTTGACCAGGGCCCTGCTGGAGTCCCCACCCCTGTCAAGGCACTTTTCTACCAGGTCTGTTCCGTGACAGACCAGAGACCAGCTCCTCAGTCAGTGTGCTGAAGGCCCTGGGCCTTGTACCAGAGCTCCCACGAAAACCCTGGTGGTGCATTTCCTGGCTGTTGTCCTGCAGCATCTCTGTCCTCCACACATCACGTTCCCGGAGCATCCAGCCTGTGGCCCCTGTTCGCTCTCAGACAGGAGCCAGGCAGAGACCCAGGGCTGGGTGGAGCGGGGCCAGTGCTCCGGCTGGTTCAGGCAGTGCGTAGCTCTTTCTCGGGCTGGACAGTGCCTTGCACAGCAGGACTCTGGGGCCAGAGCGTACCCCCTAAATGCTTCTGCAGTACAAAAAGTTAATAATCTCTGGGCCTAGAGGGGAGCTGCGGTGTGGCGCCAGGTGACCGCCCGGATCCGTCTCAGGCAAACCCGCGCAGGCTGTCGGTGTTCAGCTGCACACGGCTTGGTCTCTGGTAACAAAATGCCCATGGGGCTCTGGCTGGGAGGGCCCTCAGAGCCCCTCTCTGGCTCCCGTCCTTCCCTGAGCTGTCATGCACGGCAGGGCGGGCTGCTCCCAGATTGGGCACGCTCTCAGGAGGCAGCTGACAGGGCTCTGCCGCTGGTGACGCCTGTGGGCAGCTCAGGGTTAAGGGGAGGAGCTTGCCTAGTCCTCTGGGACTGGAGGTGCATGACTGAGGGGGTCCCGCTTCCAGCCAGCCGAGAGCAGGTCACTCAGCCTCCTTAGCAGTGCTCTCAGTATTGCAACCCTCTGGTCGGGCAGCTGGGGGCTTTCACAAGGAGCTGCTACCACTGTTGCGGACTACCAGGGCATAACCCCCTAGGCGCACAGAGCGTCTGCAGCATGAAACCCTCCACTGGCCCATTGTCGGGGGGCCGGGTATGGTTGCTGGCAGCCGCTGCCTGGGGCTCTGAGTTGCACCTGCAGGCTGCCTCCGGTTTAACTCTGTCGTGGCTCTTTCAGAGTGCGTTTGCAGAGGAGAAGCCCCCCGCGGAAGACGTCTTCAAAAAGCCCTTGCCTCCCATGGCGAAGAAGGAGGAGAGCTCGGCCCCGGTACGGCGCTCTGGGGCGCGCTGTGGCTTGCTTTGTTAAAGGAGACACAGCCTTGGCCTGCTCCTCTGAGCCTTCCTGGCCCACGCCCTGTGGCTGCCAGGGTCAGGAGTGCAGAGCAGTGCAGCTGGGGAGTCCTCCATGTGCACAGACCCCAGCCCATGCTGTGTGTTAGCTTTGTGCAGACGGTGGTGGGAGGCTGCCGGGTGGGCGCCTGATCTCCCCTGAGCTCCCCTCGGTGTGCACGCTGGCCTGGGCCACTCCTGCCTGTGGGGCTCATCAGCCAGAGGAGGAGACGTGCAGAGGATGGGGGGAGGGGTGTTTTGCACAAGACGCCTGGACAAGTGAGGTCTGTGGCCCACTTACAAGACTCTAACCCACCCTGCCCCCTCTGTAAGGGCTTGGGAGAGCCAAACTTCCTGTCCATTGCTGCCGGGGTGGTGGGGGGAAGCGGGCAGGAGGGGGGCACTGCAGCTGGCGTACAGGAAATTGCCATCAGGCCTCATCCTCCGGCGTCCCTGATTGGGAGAAACAATCCCCTGGGCTCACGTGCGTGGCTGGGAGGCAGCTGGCCCAGCTCCCCGCCCGGGGAATACAGGGGACGTTTGGCAGAGCAGGCGTGGGGTTGCAAGGTGACATTCTCCTCTGCTGCTCTGTCCACAGCCCAAGGCGGTGAACCCTCTGATAGGGCTCCTTGGTGAGTACGGGGGGGACAGCGACAATGAGGAGGAGGAGGAGGAAGAGGAGGTGCGGCCGCAGCCCCGCCATCCCCCGGCGCCGCGGGAGCAGCAGCCCCGGAAGGCTGACAGCGACGAGGACAAGCTGACCGACTGGAATAAGCTGGCCTGTTTGCTCTGCAGGAGGCAGTTCCCCAACAAGGAAGTGCTGCTCAAGCACCAGCAGCTCTCCAACTTGCACAAGGTATGGGGGTGCCTCTGGGGCCCCAGCTGGTCCCACCCTTCGGGGCTGCACTTGACTTAGCCTGGGGGAAGGAGTTGAGTGGGCAGAGCTGGTTGGAGCCTGGGTCAAGGCTCTCTGTTTAGAGCCTGTGTGCGTGGCCCATGTGTGGGTGCTCTGCAGGTCGCTGAAGTGCAGTGTCATGGGCTGCAGAGCCCAGCAGGCATGCACGGCCACCCCATGCCAGGGACCGTGCTGGGGGCGCGGCGCAGTGTGGTGTGGCGCGGCGCGGCGGTGAGCCAGAGGGAAGGCCTGGAGGGATAAGTCTGAGCAGAGTGGATCGTGCCTGTCGTGGGGAGGATGCAGGGAGCCAGCCGTTGGCCAAGTGGATAAGCCAGGCAGGGCTGTAGGCAGAAGTATGGACACTACCTTCCTGTGTTGTGCACGGCTTCAGCCCGCTCGCTGCCAAGATGAGTACCAAATGCATGTGTTCTGCGGGGTTGAAAAGGCTGAGAGGCAGCGCCAGGGAGCCTGTGCCCTACAGCGTGGCTGGCAGGAGATGGGCAACACTCCTGCCAGTCCAAAGGCTGGTGCCATTGCGTGGGTGTGGCACGAGCCGGGCACCTGGGAGGTGGTTGCACTCGTAGCTCAGGCAGGAAGTCAAAGATTATGTTCATCTGGGCGCGACATCAAGCTCGAATGCCTGGCGTGAGTCAGTGACTCTTTGCTGTCCACACAGAGTGACCTCTGCTTCCCTCCTTCCAGCAAAACCTGGAGATCCACAGGAAGATCAAGCAGTCCGAGCAGGAGCTGGCGTATCTGGAGAAGAGAGAGCGAGAGGTGCGTGGGTGGGAGGGGGAGGCCTTAGGGCCCGTCTGTCACCCTGCAGAAGCAGGATCCTGTGGTAGCCAACAGCCAGCCCTCAGTGTTCCCTTGCCCTCACTCTGCGCATGTCATGTGCACCAGAGAGCAGCCTGCAAAGCACGCAGAGACCAGCGTGTTGGTCAGGCGACAGCCCTGGTCCGCTCTTCCCCTGGGCCGGCTCTGGCGTGGCCTTGGGGGCGCGGCTCCAGCTGTGGTAATGGTTCCAACCCGTGGGGATCAGCCTCTTCAGGTCAGCGCAGGCGCCAAAGGCGGTTAAGGTGGCTGGGTTGTAACGAGACTTGAAATCTGCAATTTCAGTTGCTTTGGTTTCCATCAGGGCACTGATGTAAGTGGTTCTCCTCTCACTGAGCCACTGGGCCTTGCGGGGTGACCGGGCGCTCGTGCAAGCCAGAGCATGCCGGGCTGTGGGAAGCAGGGGCTGGTACCCCCCTGCAGAGCATGGGAAGCAGCAGGAATTGTGGCTGATGTGCCCTGCCCTCCTTCCCGCGCCCCCTCCCGCCCCCAGTCCAGAGTTGGCCACAGCTTAAGCACTGGCCTGACCCCAAGCAGCTGGGTGCTGCTGAACTTGCTGGAGCTGTGTTGAGGTGGTGCCAAACCCCAGACAATAAAAACCACCTATCGATCCGGCAGTCAGCCCAGGGAAGTGGCTCTCCAGCTGCTGACAGCGAGTGCTGTGTGTCTGCTAGCTTGGCTCTCCCTGCCCTGGAGGGGAAGTGGCTGGAGCCAGCCTGTCTGCGGGGTCTGTTTCCCTGATCTCAGGTGTGTGAGCAGTGCCTGCCCCCGGGAAGGAAGGAGAAGGCAGGTCAAGGTGATGGGCAGCTCTGGGCTGGTTGTTCTCACCAGCTGCTCCAATCAAAGTATGGGACTGTTCCCAGAGCCCCTCTCTGCCCTGGGTGCAGGCATTTGCAGGGCAGCAGCTCTACCCTGCATTGTTAGGCCAGGAGCCCTAGATGTGCTCCTAGGAGAGTTTAACCGTGGTGCCAGAGGGCAGGTTGTGTAGGTCCTGTGGAGCGTAGCTGCAGAACCCTGCCAGAGGGCTGTAGCGCTCCCCAGCCCCACACCCCAGACTGCCCATGGCTGTGACTTGGATGTCAACCATGCCCATAGCCCAGCACAGGTTCCCAGTGCACGTGACTGCCGTGGACCAGGCTTGCAGGCCTGTCTCATCCCAGAGGGCTTGGGTTCACTCCCTTGGCTGCACGGCTCGGCTACCGGGAGCCTTTCTCCTGCCCAAAAGAGGGTGAGAAGCTCACAGGAGCCAGCATGTGGAACTCACCGGCACAAGAGCAGCTGTGGGGCCTGGCTGCCCTCGGAACAAAGGGCAATGACTTCCTGAGACGTCGCCCAAATGCACCACCTTGCTCCGAGCCAGGTTCCTGCCAGGCAGGCGAGCTGGGAAGGAGGGCAGAGGAGCTGATCCTCTTCTGCCTTTACAAGTGCTTGGAGACACCAGGGCCTGGGGTGGGTGGGGAGCACCTCGGTTCCCAAGACTCCTGCTCCCCATGGAGCGTCGCCCCGCGGCTAACTCTCTTATGCCCACTGCTAAGGGGAAGACGAAGGACAAAAGAAATGACTGGAGAGAGAGGTTCCAGCGCTTGGACTCCCCAGAGAGAAAACGGCCGAGGGAGGCCTGGGACTCGGAGAGGTAAAAGCTGCTCTTCCACCTCTGCCAGGGCAGCCA
The DNA here is from genome assembly GCF_033958435.1 of Carettochelys insculpta. Taxonomy (NCBI): domain Eukaryota; kingdom Metazoa; phylum Chordata; order Testudines; family Carettochelyidae; genus Carettochelys; species Carettochelys insculpta. Next base: position 1,278,404 of record NC_134147.1, read on the forward strand.
GGAGAGTTGGTGGCTGGGTGCGCCAGGCTGGCGGGTTGGGCACAGCTGGAGAGGATGAGGCCAGCAGGGCCCACCAAGGAGGGCTGGCCGGCTGGCTGCGTTCTCAGCATAAAGCAACGTGGTGCTGGAGCTTTTCACTACTTCTCTGACATTTCTGAGGCCTCGGTGCCAAACGTACGGTGGGGCCCTTTGAGATGCGCTGCGTGCTGGGGATGGGAAAGACTGAAAGCAGGGACCTGACCCTTGCTGGTGATGGCAGGAGCCTGGGTACCCAGGGTGTCCCTGACGAGGCTCCTCTGGGTACGTCTTCTCTGTGGGTCCAGCCAGTTCTCTCTCGTGCACCTGTCTGTACATTGAGAGAGCCGGGAGTCGGAGCAGAGCCATGATCTCATCTGCTTCAGCGAACACCCACCGATATCATTTACAAAAAACCCAAACCCTGTACTTATGCACGTGTGTGCAAAGCTTCCCAGGTCGCCTTTGGGTACTGTAAAGGAGACACATCTCTCTTCCCTCCTGCTCCCCAGCAGGTCACCTTGAAGCTGGATGCAGGAGTTACGTTTCGCAAAATGTGCCTGAATTAGGCGTGCACAGTGCATCTTAGTGACCGCCCCCCCCCTCACCTCCCTCCACCCCCAGGAAGCCTCAAGCAGCATGTCTCAGGCATGCAATATGGGTGCATCTTGGCAAAAAGCCCTCGATACTATCCAGGGTGTAGTCAGCTCTGTGTTGAAAATTTCTGGTACTGGGCTGGAAATAGACTCAAGCGAGGTGTAGGGATATATAGATGTTTGTGTGTGTGTGTGTGTGTGTGTTTCTCTTTCTGCAGTGACTATAACCCAGTGAGTAAAGCAAGGGCGGAGAGCAATAACAAGGGAAGCCGCATGTCGCAGGGTCTGGGCTGGAAGGAAGGCTCAGGACTGGGACGCCAGCAGCAGGGCGTTACGTCGACAGGAGAGGTGAATCGTCTTCCTTTCACTTAGAAACCCGATAACTACAGCGTTGAGTGTGGTAGCATTTCCCGGGCCTATGTGAGATAGATGTGGGTGGAGGGGATCCACCTCATGAGGTCAGAAACATGCACAGCCTGACTGGTGCATTTCATGGCCAGGCAAGATCATTACAGCCCTTGGTCTGACCTCCTTATAGCACAGGTCCTGAAGCTGACACTGGTTCATCTTCAGCGAAACCCAGTAACAGGCAGCGGTGCTGCGCAGAAACCACGGCGGAGGGCGTTTGCCCTAATGAACAATGTAGTCGTCACCCCTCGCAGTCCAGGCAGTGTCCCAGTGCACTTGTAATTCGAAGCGATGTGGGGGCTTCTTTGACATGTTTTGCCGTGAGACCAGCACGTGATCAGCTGACTTCTACATGTGAGCTGTGCGTGTCATTGGTCGCATACGTCGCGCGGGGTGTTTCTGTCTGCTGCTTGCAGAATGATTGAACTGCCCAGCATAGCACGCACTGGAATTCTGCATGTTCCAATCCAGTGCGTAATGGAAAGCAGATCATCCGCGGCTCGGAAAGGAACGCGTGTGTGCATGCTCAGACCCTCCTTGTCCGAAGCGGCAAACACATCGTTCCCTCTCCATGTCAGCCGTGGTCAGAAACGTCCCCAGCAGTTCACTCCGCCCTGGCCAGGAGACCCCTGCAGCTGATCGCAAGAGCCCTGTAAGAAAGCCAGCTCGGACTGGCCGGGGGAGGCTAGCCTCCTACCTAGTCCTCAGCTGGGGAGCAAGAGCTTGCCTTGTTGTTGAGACCCTTCCCACTTGAATCCTGTCAAGGCCTCAGGGTGAAGCCATGAAGGGGGAAGTTGTCTTCTCCCATTTCCTGTTCACACAGGGCCTTCTGTTTCGTTCAGCCCCTGGGCTGAATTGCTCAGACCCTCGGCATCCAGCTAACTAGCATGTAAAACTAAACCCAGCTCTCACCTGGCGGGCTGCTGTGCTCAGGCAGTATTGCATAATACAGACACTGACCCGCCAAAGGTCAGAATTCAAAGCACACTAGCAGCGCACTGGTGGGAATCCCACGGGAGAGCAGAGTAGCAGAGACTTGTGATGTTCAGACGGGTTCACGGGAAAGCAGCTCCTGGGGCGAGCTGAGATTCACTCACTTTTCCTTTGCTCCGGGGGCCTCAAATCACATTGCCTCCTGTCCAGGGTGTGTTACACCCTGCCATTGCCTGCACCTGCTCCTGCCCCCGGTGTGCCCAGCATCACTGCTTCCCCAATGGCTCCCTCCCCGATGGCCCATGTCTTCCTAGGCTGTTTGCTGTCTGGCTTTCTTTGTCTGTGGCAGCATCTCCAACTCCTCTGTGCAGATGGTTGAATGATTTTGCTACAGCAGTCTGCATCCCGGAAGTCATAAAGGACAAGGAACTCTCGCATTATGTTATCCAGCAACTTAGGCCAACTTGGAATGAATTGGGAATCTCCATCCCAGAGGAACTGAGTCTGGACAAAGCATAAGCATAGCTGATGGGCTGCACATGCATTTCACTAATGTGCTCTGGTTGTACACAGTCATCTGGCGATGCAGTGGTTAAACTATTACATTATTTGAACTATCATCTGTCTTTATGGAGTCCCAATTGTCTGTGATGTGAAGTTGGACCTAATAAAGGCAGAGTGAGGGAGGGGAGGGATAGCTCAATGGTTTGAGCATTGGCCTGCTAAACTCAGGGTTGTGAGCCCCATCCTTGAGGGGGCCGTTTGAGGGATCTGGGGCAAATAGATTAAAAAAAAATCTGCTAGGGATGGTGCTAGGTCCTGCTCTGAGGGCAGGGAACTAGACTCAGTGACCTCTGAAGGTCCCTTCCAGCTCTGTGAGATAGGTACCTCTCCATTCTGGGGGCGGGGGTGGGGGGGAAGGATAGCTCAGTGATTTGAGCATTGGTCTGTTTAAACCCAGGGTTGTGAGTTCATCCTTGAGGGGGCCAGTTAGGGATCTGGGGCAAATAAATAAATATTGTCAGAGAAGGTGCTTGGTCTTGCCAAGAGGGCAGGGGACTGGACTTGGTGACCTCCTGAGGTCCCTTCCAGGTCTATGAGAGGCATATCTCCGTGCATTTTTGTAACTGGAAAACAAAACAAAACGAAAAAAACCTCTGGTATCCACTGGGCATGTTAGTGCACCATGTACCATCTCTTCCCAGTTCTTCACAGCGCTTTCAACCAAAGCCAAAGCCATCTCCATAGCAGCCTGTGCTGGTGGACACTTGCTGACACAAGCTGTCTGTGTTGTTTTCAGGCAGAGGGGCAGAAGAAGGGGGCTGGCTTAGGCAGCCAAGGGAAGCCCAGCAAAAGGCAGCCCAATGAAACGTACCGGGATGCTGTCCGGAGAGTCATGTTTGCCCGCTATAAGGAACTCGAGTGAATGGTGAAGCCAAATCCCACAAACCCGACGATCTGTCTGTCTCTTTTGATGTCGCAGTCTCTCTCTTTGTTTTCACATTGTTACTGGTTTTGCTGCTAGAATTTTTTTTAAATAAAATGGAAAATTTGTCCGTGCCATTTCCATATCGCCTCCCCAAAGCCTCACATTGGAACCTTCTCAGGACTTGTCCAGCTGATAACCTCTCACCTCTCCTGAGAAGCTGCCCTTTGGGTGGCTGGGGCAGAGGAGCAGAGATGAGTCCTTGCTGTCAGTGATACTTCCAGAAGCCTGCACACACACATGATGTTTTGCCAGCTCTGCAGATGAAGGGTGATTGTCCTGCAGCAAGTTTATTTCTGCTGAGAAACAGTGTGAGGGGACTGTCGCCCACTGTGTTGAAACATCACTGAGCCTGCTTCCAGCAGCAGCCTGAGCTCAGGTCTCCAGTGGGCCTTCGCATAGGCTGAGAGACGGGGCCAGCCCCCCAAGTGCTGCAGACGCAGACTGAGCACAGTGCAGTGTGAGAGCTTTTCCCAGCACTCGGTACACAGCACCTTTAGAAACTGAACCATGGGTAAATCTGTCTTACACCGTGTGGAGATTTGTGCAGTGTAAGCTCCTGAAATTCACCCTCTTCCTCAGTGTAAAGAGAGAGGCGCAGAGTCCTTGGCAGTAACTATTCATGCTGGGTTTAACAGAAGTGATGTTAGTAAGCATAAAAGGAGAGGATTTGAGTGTTATCAGAGACAAGAAGAAGATAACTGAGCAAAATAAACGTGGGAGCTAAGTTTAACACACTGCAGAAACTAGTTCCACCCTCAGTGTGGTTCTAATAATCTTCACAGGCTAGGCACCCTTTGAGCCTGGGTTTAGTCCCTTCCCCCAGTTCTGCCTTAGGCTGTCTACGCTGTCACTTGACTGCGCTGTTTTCTGCCTGAGAGGTGTGAGAAGTCTCCCCTGCCCTGAGCGCAGCAAGTTCCAGCGCTGTACAGTGCCAGTGTTAACGGGCTCCGGGCATGTGCTCCCCGAGCTGTTGGCTGCAACCCTTGTGGAGGTGGTTTACACAGGGGGCTAGGAGAGCTCTCTGTGGGGGCTCGTGGAGGGGCCACGCTTGCTGCAAGTCTTTGGCCCAGGGTGCTGTGTGGATGGAGGCATAGGGGGACTGGTAACTGTGGGAGCTGAGGCCAAGGTCAAGCTGAGAGGAGGTGGGTGAGTGAGGTAACAGATCTCTCTGGGTTTTGGACCAACTTTGAGCTTGGCCCCAGGAGCACCCGTGGGGCTACAACACTGGTTTCTCTCACCAGCCCCCCTGGGCCCAGTGAAAGGTGTCGCCCCCCCCCCCCCCGCCATGCATGTGGCTCTCCTGCTGCTGTCCCTGTGCTACAACACCCCCACAGCACCCACCCTCTGCCCGGCATGGAACAACCCCCCGGCCAGGCCCTTAATTCGCACCCTGGGCTGCGACAGCCCCGTCCCACACGCGGGTCGCTGAACTTGGGCCCCCAGCCGCTTCTACACCAGCATTTTCCCTGCCTCCCCTGTCCCTGGCCCCACTTGTTAGGGGTGGAAATAGTGCGTGGGGGGGGTGTTGGTGGAGGAGGGGGTGGGGCAGGGGGTAAGGGGGGCCGGGGTGTTGGGGGAGGAGGGAGTGGGGCAGGGGGCAAGGGTAGGGGTGGGCTGTGGGAGGGGGTGGGGGCGGGGTGTGGGGGAGGAGGGGGTGGGGCAGAGGGTGAGGCGATGGATGGGGCAGGGGGTGGGGGCGGGGTGTGGGGGAGGAGGGGGTGGGGCAGAGGGTGAGGCGATGGATGGGGCAGGGGGTGAGGGTGGGGGCGGGGTGTGGGGGAGGGGGTGGGGCAGAGGGTGAGGCGATGGATGGGGCAGGGGGCGAGGGTGGAGGTGAGGGTGGGGGCGGGCTGTGGGGGCAGGGCAGGGGGCGAGGGTGAGGGTGGGGGCGGGGTGTTGGGGGAGGAGGGAGTGGGGCAGAGGGTGAGGCGATGGATGGGGCAGGGGGCGAGGGTGGGGGTGGGGTGTGGGGGAGGAGAGGGTGGGGCAGAGGGGGAGGAGATGGATGGGGCAGGGGGTGAGGGTGGGGTGGGCTGTGGGAGGGGGTGGGGCAGGGGGTGAGGGTGGGGTGGGCTGTGGGGGAGGAGGGGGTGGGGCAGAGGGTGAGGCGATGGATGGGGCGGGGTGTGGGGGAGGGGGCGGGGTGTGGGGGAGGAGGGGGTGGGGCAGAGGGTGAGGCGATGGATGGGGCGGGGTGTGGGGGAGGGGGCGGGGTGTGGGGGAGGAGGGGGTGGGGCAGAGGGTGAGGCGATGGATGGGGCGGGGTGTGTGGGAGGGGGCGGGGTGTGGGGGAGGAGGGGGTGGGGCAGAGGGTGAGGCGATGGATGGGGCGGGGTGTGTGGGAGGGGGCGGGGTGTGGGGGAGGAGAGGGTGGGGCAGAGGGTGAGGCGATGGATGGGGCAGGGGGTGAGGGTGGGGGCGGGGTGTGGGGGAGGAGAGGGTGGGGCAGAGGGTGAGGCGATGGATGGGGCAGGGGGCGAGGGTGGGGGTGAGGGTGGGGGCGGGGTGGGGGGGAGGAGAGGGTGGGGCAGAGGGTGAGGCGATGGATGGGGCAGGGGGTGAGGGTGGGGGCGGGGTGTGGGGGAGGAGAGGGTGGGGCAGAGGGTGAGGCGATGGATGGGGCAGGGGGCGAGGGTGGGGGTGAGGGTGGGGGCGGGGTGTGGGGGAGGAGAGGGTGGGGCAGAGGGTGAGGCGATGGATGGGGCAGGGGGTGAGGGTGGGGGCGGGGTGTGGGGGAGGAGGGTGGGGCAGAGGGTGAGGCGATGGATGGGGCAGGGGGCGAGGGTGGGGTGGGCTGTGGGGGCAGGGCAGGGGGTGAGGGTGGGGGCGGGCTGTGGGGGAGGAGGGGGTGAGGGGAGGCGGGGCCGCCGCGGCGGTCGAACAGCCCCTCCCCCCACCCCCAGCGTGCCTTGCGGCGGGGGCCTGCGCACGCGCGGGCGCTGGAAGCTTCCAGGCGGCTGGCGCGGGGCATTGTGGGAAGGAGACGGGGAGCTGCCTCGGCGCCATTTTACAGAGCGGCAGAGACGTGTCTGCGGAATCCGGGGGTCGGTGAGTGCGGGCGGCGCGGCCCCCTTCAGCCCCCCCCCGGGACCTCCGCGCGTCCCCACCCCCGCCCGTCCCCCCCCCACGCCCCCGACGGGACCCCCCGCGCGCCCCCTCGCAGCGCCTCCGGCCCCCGCGCGCCCTCCCCACCTCTCCCCCGACGGGACCCCCGCGCGCCCCCTCGCAGCGCCTCCGGCCCCCGCGCGCCCTCCCCACCTCTCCCCCGACGGGACCCCCCGCGCGCCCCCTCGCAGCGCCTCCGGCCCCCGCGCGCCCTCCCCATCTCCCCCCCGACGGGACCCCCCGCGCGCCCCCTTGCAGCGCCTCCCCCCCGACGGGACCCCCGCGGGCCTCCCCCCCCGCCCCGCCTCCGACGCCCCCGCGGGGACCCTCCTTTCGCTGGCGCGTCCGACCCCCCGTTCCGGGCCGCGCTGACGCCGCTCTTCGCCCGCAGGCTGCGCTGCGCTGCGCTGTGCCGGGCGGCGCGGGACCATGGGCTCCGACAAGCGGTAGGTAGCGCCGCGCCGCCCGGGGGTCGCCGCGGCCGCGGCTGGGACGCGCCCGCCTGCACCGCCGCCTCGTTCGGGGGGTGGGGGTAGCGCCGGGGGGAGCCCCGCAGCGCCCGGCCCGGCCCCGTCTGGCTGTGCGCCGCCGCCGGACAAGCCGCGTCCCCGCCCGCCCTGCCGTGCGGCTGTTAATATCGCGCCCCCGCGTGCGCTGCCGGGGCCGCTTGTGACCGGGTGTTGGTGTTCAGATCCGGGACCTCTCCCGCTGCCCGGAGGCCGGGGCGCCCGCGCGGCCCCTCCCTGGTTGGGCTGGACGGGTTTGGTAGCGAACGCCCAGGGCGTTGGCTGCAGGGAAGAGACGGTCCAGAGGCGCTGCTGCTGCCGCCCGAGCGGTCCTCATCTGTGTGTCTCGTTACGTGCGCTGCCCGGCTCCCGTGTCCCCGTGCTGCTGCCCCGTCCCTCCCGTAGCCTGCGCTGGGCTTGTAAGAGCTGCTCGTCCCGGCGTGACCGCCGCGTCGCCCAGCGCCATGTTACAAAAGGGAGGGGCGCTGGGTTTTGCGCTGTTACGGGCAGCTGGCTAATTACGAGCAGCAGAAGGTGTAAACGTTTCCTGAGCTGAACGCGAACGAAGCCGTCGGATTTCCCTGAGTTACGGTTTTTGCCTGAGACAATTCTGTTTAAGCTGAACAAGCCTCTCTTTTCCAGCGTGAGTAGGACTGAACGGAGTGGAAGGTACGGCTCCATCATAGATCGGGAGGATCGGGAGGATCGGGATTCTAGAAGCAGGCGAAGAGATTCTGATTACAAGAGATCCAGTGAGGAGCGCAGGAGTGAGAGATACGATGACTACAGGGACTATGACAGCCGGGACTATGACAGCCGGGACTACGACAGCAGGGACTATGACAGCCGGGACTACGACAGCAGAGATTATGATAGCCGGGACTATGATAGCCGGGACTATGATAGCCGGGACTACGACAGCAGAGACTATGACAGCCGGGACTACGACAGCAGAGACTATGACAGCCGGGACTATGACAGCCGGGACTACGACAGCAGAGACTATGATAGCCCTGAGGTAAATGGAAAATGTTTGCGTACGCTCAGGAATTGAGTGAATTTTGGAGCAGCATTTTGCTAACATGTAATATAGTGTAATGTACATCTCGCCAGTTGTGTGTAGTAAACAGCCAAGTATGTTATCATTTTAATTACTTGTCACATACACAGTGATTTTGATTGTGTCTCAGTTGGATGTTTTCTGTTTGGATAAGAATCCCGAATAGCTGACAGTGGAAGATACAGCACAATTTTGCCTCCCTGCAACCAACCAAAATTAAAGCTCATTTACTTATGCAGTTAACTGCAAGTGATGAAATGTATTGGTCTGAAAAATTGTTATTGCACCATCAGTTTTTTCATATTTTAAAACTCTAAAATATTAACGTGTTCTTGGTTTCTCTGGTAGAACTGGTAGGTTCTCTCCTATGGAGATGGTATTACCAGGTGATAGAACCCAAATCTTATTTCAAACAGCCACTTCAGAGCGTACCGAAGAGTCTAGTACGGTTTTTATTGGTAGCGTAAGACCTGCTCTTAGGAGAGTGGAACGTCACTGGTTGCGTAAGATGCATATTATGGTTTTTCTTTGGCATTACACTGTAACTGAAAATTAAAGTTTCAGAGCTTCTGGAACTTGTTCCAGTCTTGTTGGTGCTTTTTTCCATTCTGGGTGAAGAATTCTCAAATGACTGTCAATTAGCAGTTCATGTCTTTTGCTAATCTGGATATCCTGTTCCCAGAGGGACAGAGAGAGGGATCGTGAAAGACGAAATAGCGATAAATCAGAAGATGGGTACCATTCTGATGGTGACTATGGAGAGCACGACTACAGGCATGACATTAATGATGAGAAGGAAAGCAAGACCATCATGTTGCGTGGCCTCCCTATCACTGTTACAGAAAATGATGTAAGTGTCCAAAGAATATGCCTTTTTTTACATAGACTACCAAGAGATTCAGATTGGTTTGATTTACTTATGCCATATGAAAAATCCAACCTACCAGCGCTTCTTTCCTGAAGGTTGCAAAGATAGCAATGCTGTTTTGAAGGGCTGCTGAATATTGGTGTTATTAATCTTTGATTTAGAAGGAGTTTATGCTGTAGCCGTTCTATATTAAGTAAACGAAAGGATCCGTTATACTTGTATGTGCCTCTTTAAAATTGAACCATCAAAAATAATTTTCACATGTGGTTAGTGGTTATCCTTGGCTAAGGCGTGAAAGATGGCATTAAGTAGCTATTTGCAGTGCTGATTTTGTGTATTTTTGTAATTTAATTTCCTGTGAATGAATGGAAGAGTTTACTCTGAAATTTTTCCAGGGACAAATACGGATTTATTTTCCAGTTTTGATGGAGGCTGAAGATAATGCGGTTGGCTGTTTAACACCAATTTTCTTAACTTCTCATCCAGTTAAGACATGTCTGCACTAGCGTAATTTGTCATCACAGCTGTTGGAATTGTAAAATGGCTGCCTGTATGTTAACAGAGGGAGGTGCAAGTGGGTTTGGTAGCTAGATTTCTTTGAAGGTTTTGAGCCTTGTACAGTGCTCGTGCAAATCGTAGTAGTCATTGACATTTCTGTCAGATTGGCTGGGTAACCAAAGTAATTTAATCCTAATACCAGTCAGAATAATACTAAACCCACAAAACCAGAGCTGTACGCTTTTTGTAAAACAGACTATGTCTGTAATTCAGAAGTGTCTCTTCTAGACATGTCTCCCTGGATTATTAAAACTGAGAATTTTTTTCTAATTTCAATTTTTGAATTTCATTTACCTAAGTAGTAATTAGCCAGCCCAGTTTATTTTCTGACTTTCATGCACTATTCTGATGCTGCACTGTTCACTTTGTACAAAATCATATACATTCTGAAATCCCAACTAAAAAAATCATTTTATAAAATTTCATTAACTGTTTTTGTCTAAGGTTGATGTTTCTTGTACTGAAATGCTGAGTTTCAGGCATAAATGGTGTGTAAAATCACTTCTTGTTCTGAGGCATTTTAATGGATATAGCTGAGCTGTTGTTGGACCAAATTTAAAATACTGATTTATACAGTAAAGTCTTTGGTACCTGGCAGCCCTGGGACTGGGAGGTTGCCAGATACTTGAGTATTCTGGATAGTAGAGCAATGCATAATACTAAAAAAAAAAAAAAAAAAACAAAACCCCAAGATTAGACATTAAGAAACAAATGTATACAGAGTAGTCTGTTTACCAAAACAGTAGTATTGTACGCTGTAAACATATTCTGTGTTTTGCTTTCACTATTTTGTATTTATGGGAGAGGTAACTTAAAGATTACTTATGGTTAAAACACTGGTTATATGAGAGTGCCAGATGATAGAATGCCTGATATGAAACTGCTAAAATGATTGTAGTGTTGTTTCTTTGAATAATATGGAGTCATGTAAGATCAGAATTTAATTTAAACGAATCTTTAAAAGAGTTTTTAATTCATTGTCAGTTAGTTGGATTTTGTTTTGAGATTGCACATTTCAAAATGCAACTACTTCTGTTACACAAACTTTCAGTCTTCCCCTTGTAATTAGGGAAGACCCTTGCAAATAGCTATCTTAGCTTATGTAACTTTTTGTTTTCATGTAAAAGTCAACTCCCAAGGATCCCTCTGTCAGTAACAAGCCATAGGTTCGTTTGACTTGCAGAACTGCAAGACGGCTGTGTGCTGTCTTTGTGCTATGTTGATCACATCTGCCTTTGGATTTTCAGGCACTAAAGGGCTGGTTTTGAACTGTCTTTTTTTTGGCATGCAGTGGTTTTTCATTTGCTTTTAAATTAGTTTTCTTATATTGCTGCCAATAGTGATCTTTTGTTCAGTCTTCTGGGGAACTTCTTACTAATTTGATGTTTTCCCTTTAATTTTTCTTTACTGGCACCTGTAGCATTTGAACCAGCTTCGGTACAGTTGAGAAATGGTGCCTTAGTTAATATCCTGCATAGGTCCCTTGTGAGAACGCAAAGAGAGTACGCCAAAAATGAAATGGCTGCAAGCCACAATCCATATTTATATAAATACTTTCAGTCTTCTGGGTTTGAAAGGAAGAGAGAAGGGTCTGACAGTTTTGCTGACAGAAGTGTGGTGGGTTGTATCTTGGTTTGCATACTCTTTAGGGCAAAGAGTTTTGTTCATAACAGCACCTGGCATCAAGGAGTCCCAGTCCATGGCTGGAGCTCTTAGGGACTGCTTAAATGCAAATAAGGAAAAAATCTTGCTTGGTTTAATAAGTCACTACTTACTGTTCTGAACTCAGTTCCCACCCAGAGGTGGTACTTTTCTCTCAGTTCTATGTAAAGTAAATTCCAAATGTGATTTTTGTGCATTGATTCTCATTTGGAGTAAATATTTGAGGTGAAAGTTTATGGTGACAAGAAGGATGAAGTTTATCAGGGTTTGACTCTTTAATGGTCTGATATGACTAAACTCTATACAGATTCGAGAGCTTATTGAGTCCTTCGAAGGCCCTCAGCCTGCAGACGTGAGGCTGATGAAGAGAAAGACAGGTGAGTGCTCTAATCTGGGC